>NC_141695.1:1516110029-1518510029 GCF_964263255.1 Lissotriton vulgaris
CCCCCGTTGTAATCCGTCGTACCTCCTTGTCTCTCCATTTGATTGATTGTTGTCCAAGCATTTACTGTTTTAGAATTGGTTCTCTTTGGATCATTCTCTATTTACAAACAAGCACAAAGTCGCAATACTCTGTTTAGTCTTTGCAGATAGTGAAAAATCGTGTAAAAAAATAAAAGTAATCGAGCAAAATCAGTAGGCCACTAATTGGATCTCTTTTTGACCTCGCTAAAATAGAAATATTAGGAACAACCCTTCTTGAGAAATACGAAAATAGTGAGATGAACTGAGCTCCACACCATGAGGGCTGCAAGACAGCTCGGCTCCATCACCCATCCCGCACAAAATAATGACAAACCCTATGCAAATATTAAAAATATAGACAACACACCAGCAAAGAAACAGGGTAAAACATTTTATTAAAAAACTATTTACATAACGTTGGTTTATAAGATGATGTCAGTAGTGGACCGATGTGTGAATAGATCGAAAACAGCACAAGGCTCCAAGATCCGGATAGCAAGCTCCTGGATGTTGGGTGCCATAGTTTAGAGTTCTGAATTTCAGCCTTTTTCAATGCCTGTGCTTTGTTGAATCAAAATGGCGGCTTGACACAAAGCTGACTCAAGCGTTGTTACTGATGCTATGCAGACCAAAACTGGTTTTCAGTTTGTACATTTTTCTAGATTTTTCAATCCAAGTTTGATTGACTTTGTAGAACGATGGCTTCAGATTTTCAACATACGGTGTGGTGGCGCTGACTGGGAGGGGGCGCTTCGCTCCTGCCCCCTCCCCAAGTAAGATTTTCATACGTGAAAGTACGTTAATGGTTTTGGTCCCCGAGATGCTTCGATGTCACTACCATTCTCAAATAGCATAAGTTCTGGATGTTGGGTGCCATAGTTAAGAGTTCTGAGCAGCGCTTGTAACACTGTCTGAAGCTTATTTCCTCCTACTGCAGCTTCACTATTCTCAAAGTAAGTGAGTGTCGTTTGTGGACCTGACTGCATTAGAAAACAATATGATATGTTACCTTCCTAAACAGCTTGACGGAGACCCCTGAGGGGCGCTGTGATGGCCATGGACTCGGAGAAGACGCTTGGCTCCGACACCCTCCCCAAGTCTTATAGCACTGGTGTAGCCTGAGATCGCCCCCGACATAGGCGGCCGGCTCCCGGGGTCCGGCGGTACTTTTTGCCTTTTGATGACTCTTCAATTCTGGACCTTGTCCCACAATCCGTTTGACCTGAAGACAAGCTGTAGTGAGGCGCCCCTTTATCGTTTTAGTTGCCATTCCGCCCGCTTTTGCTACACTGTGCCTCTTCCGCCATTCAGCTCTTTTCCGCCCGCTCTTGCGACTACAGCGTCTCGCTCACCATGTAGTTGAGATGCGCCCGCTCTAGCGGTGCAGCGATAGGCGGCTGCCACAGGACTCTCAAAATGGCGGCCGTCTCTTCGGTTTTGGGCCTGGTCCACTAAAATGGCCCTGGGACACCTTGGAACTCGGACGCTTGTCTGCTAGGGCTTGGATCCCATTCTCGAAAAGCGTCCCCTCAGCCGTGAAGATTCTACAAAAGTCATGGGGGCCTCCGACTCCCGCAGGCTTCTGGTGGGGAGCGGCTGCCATGATTGCTCGTGGAATGGCCACGACGGAGCTACGAGATGGTAGTGGTCTCATGCTGACGCCAGCTTTAGTCTGAAACATCCAGAAACACTGTAGACTACCAATTCGATCAGTTCCGGTAGCGCCCCAACATGACCCGGAAGAGAAGAACTTGCCCTCCCCTCTTTGACTGATGGTTCTTGTTGCCTGTCCCCTCTGTTGTCATTTAACAGAACTTTTTGGACTGCTGAAAGGGGTTGTGTTCTGAACGCTGGTTGGTGGAGACATTTAGACTATATTCTTGACCTACGTTGTCGCGTAATGCGTTTTATGACACGCCGCGTTAGCGCACCCGGAAGTGATCCGAGGCGCGGCGCGCAGCGCGTAACGTAAGCATAACAGGTCATGTGACTTGTTAATAAAACTTTTCATTGGTTCATTTTACTTTTGTTAATTTAATGATGAAAAGCTTGGTCATATGACCTAAAAATTACGCTTTTTATTATTTTCGAACAATATTTTTTTTTCAAACATATGTTATAATATTCCAGGCTAATGTACTTTCCCGGAAAATTTACATCTGTCTGGCAAGTAAAATATATTCCTTTTTCGAGAAAAATGGCGTTTCTTCCTTCCATGACGGAGCCGTTGAGTAAAAGAGATTCGGCCTGCTGTCTTAGTCGCCGATGCGCCTGATTATCAGATTCTTATCGATCACTTTATGTTGCAGACATGAAAAACACAACTGCCCTTGACCATTTATCTTTACTGCGTTCCTACATATTATACCTTTTATCCGTCATGTAATTGGACTGCTTTATTTCACTTGCCTTTTACTGATTCGAAAACAGTCACTAAAAGTAAAAACTTTACAAATGAAAATACTACTACCGTGTTTTGTTTTAAAAACCTTTATTGTGAAAATGTCAGTATACAAATACGGGCCTATAACCACGTGGGCCGGCCACGGAGCAAACTCAAATCGTATATGATGAGGAGACATTTACACTGTAGAAGAACGTAACGAGCGGGCCATTAGGTGACAAGAACAAAGGTGTCTAACAGTTGCGGAATCGGTGGACGTACATTTTGTAATTAAAATACGACAGGGCCACTTACAATAACATTTTCTAGATATACATTTGCGGGCAAAGAGTTACGAGTCCCATTTATACCGGCGCCATTTTGGGCGAGGCCGGGCAGGTCCAAGATATAGTCAAAATGTCTCCACCAACCATCGGCCAGACCAGAACCCCTTTCGGCCCTTTATGTTACAAGATGGTGTCTTCCATTCAGAAAATATTGGTGGCAGCATTTTGAAAGGAAACAGAAACAGCCGTTCTCCTAGTGAGTTTCACATTGTTACATTTAGGAAGAATGTTGAAGAGTAGTATGTGGAAAATCTGAAGCCATTTTTCTACAAACTCTCAATCAGACTTGGATGGAAAAAAAAACCTGAAGAATGTACAAACTGAAAACCAATTTTTGTCTGTATAGCACCAACAGTAACGCTTGAGTCAGCTTTGTGTCAAGCCGCCATTTTCATTCAATCAATAGCGTCCCCCTGCACACATTCAGGGACCTGGTCGTGTCTTTAGATGAAACGCATTGTAGGAAAAGATGCAGAAAGGAAAAGGAAAAAAGTTCCGCCGGACCTAGTGAAGCTGCAGCAGGTGCAAATAAGCTTCAGACAGTCTTACAAGCACTGCTCAGAACTCTCAACTGAGGCACTCAACATCCAGGACTTGCCATTCGGATCTTGGCGCCTTGTATTTTTGTTTTGTTTTTGATGGAGGGGAAAGAACAAAAAACAGACATTGAAAAAGGCTCAACAGTGCAGGGCGCCTTGTGCTGGTTCCGACCTATTCACACATCGGTCCGCTACTGACATCACCTCATAAACCAACGGGGCACCCCACGCCGACTTTCGGCGCAGCATTGTAGGATGGCCACACCAGTGCGGCAATTTGCTGGACACCACCTCGGTGCCATCCAGATCTTGGCGCGTTCATTCATTCAATAGCGTCCCCCTGCACACATTCAGGGACCTGGTCGTGTCTTCAGAAGAAACGCATTGTAGGAAAAGAAGCACAAAGGAAAAGGCAACAAGTTCCGCCGGACCTAGTGAAGCTGCAGCAGGTGCAAATAAGCTTCAGACAGTCTTGCAAGCACTGCTCAGAACTCTCAACTGAGGCACTCAACATCCAGGACTTGCCATTCGGATCTTGGCGCCTTGTGCTGGTTCCGACCTATTCACACATCAGTCCACTACTGACATCACCTCATAAGCCAACGGGGCACCCCACGCCATCTTTCGGCGCAGCATTGTAGGATGGCCACACCAGTGCAGCCACTTGCTGGACACCACCTCGGTGCCATCCGGATCTCAGCGCGTTCGAGTCACTGTGCCGGAAGAGTAACCGGAACTCAGCAGAACACGCCGTCTTTCGGCGCAGCATTGTAGGATGGCCACACCAGTACGGCAATTTGCTGGACACCACCTCGGCGCCATCCGGATCTCGGCGCGTTCGAGTCACTGTACCGCAACAGTGACCGCAATTCTGCTGGACACGCCGTCTTTCGGCGCAGCATTGTAGGATGGCCACACCAGTGCGGCAATTTGCTGGACACCACCTCGGTGCCATCCGGATCTCGGCGCGTTGTGCTGCCTTCGGCCTATTCGCACATCGGTCCGCTACTGACGCCGCCTCACGTGCCAACGGATTTTCTACGCTTTTTGTAGCCCTATGTCGCATAACAGGTCATGTGACTTGTTTATAAAACTTTTCATTGGTTCATTTTACTTTTGGTTTCCTAAAGATGGAAGGCTTGGTCATATGACCTAAAAATAACACTTTTCATTGGTTTAGAACATTTTTTTTTCCCAAACGATGAAAGCCCCACCTTGTTTCTGGATCATTCAGACTGAAGCTGGCGTCAGCATGAGAGCACCACCATCTCGTGGCTCCGTCGTGGTCATTCCGCGAGCAATCATGGCAGCCGCTCCCCACCGGAAGCCTGCGGGAGTCGGGGGCCCCCAAGACTTTTATACAATCTTCACGGCTGAGGGGACGCTTTTCGAGAATGGAGCCCAAGCCCTAGCAGGCAAGCGTCCGACTTCCAAGGTGTCCCAGGGCCATTTCAGTGGACCAGGCCCAAAACCGAAGAGCCGTCCGCCATTTTGACAACCATGTGGCAGCCGCCTATCGCTGCACTGCAAGAGTGGGAGCAACTCCACAACATGGTGAGCGAGACGCAACTCAGCTAGATGGCCGCCACCTGGGGAGGCCCGTTCACGCCGCCTCCCCCCCCCCCCCCGGGCCGCCGCACGCCAATTTTCGGAGCAGCATTGTAGGATACCAAAACCAGTGCGGCAGTTTACTGGACATCACCTGGGTGCCTGTCGTACATGTTGTGTCAGCCATGTGACACTGGACACAGACCGCTACTGACGAGGCCTCCCCCCGCACCACCCGGGACGCCCCACGCTGTTTTTCTGTGCTGCATTGTAGGATCCCTAAACCAGTGCGGCACCCAGGCGACATCACCTGGGTGCCGTCCAGAACTCTGCACGTTGTGCTGCCTTGGGACTATTCGCACAACAGACCGCTACTGACGAGGCCTCCCCCCGCCCCACCCGGGACACCCCACGCCAATTTTCGGAGCAGCATTGTAGGATCCCTAAACCAGTGCGGCACCCAGGCGACATCACCTGGGTGCCGTCCAGAACTCTGCACGTTGTGCTGCCTTGGGACTATTCGCACAAAAGACAGCTTCTAACCATTGTTGCTTTTTGTGTTAATAAATGTTTAAATGTTTTTAGTTTTTGTTCTGTTCATTATCGTTAAAAGTTAATAAAGTTTTATAACCTTACTTTGTTGGACTGTTATCTATTTTTTGAAAAACGGGTGAATGGGGCCTTGAATCGGGTTATTGTCATGTGTGGGCTTTGGAAGTGTGCTGCTGCAGGATCGGACATTTCAAACTCAAATGCACGTTCTTTTTCTTACCTTTCCGAAGCATGGAGCGCAATAGCAAGCAGAGAAAGGGTGATGCACGTGTTGAACACTACCTGACCTGGCAAGTTGCTGGCAGTGCCCCCCCGCCCGCTCCTGAAAGAGGGCACACACACACCGCCGCCCCGAGTACTTCAGAAATCTTTAAAAGACCATGCGCTTGTTCATGAGGCTTAAATGGTTTATCACCTCTTCTAGAACCCCTACATCGACCCTCTGACGTTTCATGGAAAAATTACCATGTAACACAATACCAAGCCCTATCAGCTGAAACCCCCAAGGAATCGTGGGGCATATTAGCAAGGGGGTTTATCTCCGCTTTTTTGGCTTTAAAAACAATGAAAGCGGAGATAAAATTATTTCCCTATTATCAAGCTGTCGCTAACACCAGTTAGTGACACCTAAAAGGAGATAGCGACCATCTTGGGCCCGGCTTTGCATGTCAGTGATACTTATCACTAATGACATGCAAAGTGGCGTGCCAAGATGTTAGCGACTGGAAACAGTCCCTAACATCGCTACCTTCTATTACCAACTTTTGGAGATATTCGCGCTAAGCGCGAATATCTCCAAAATCTAACACCTGCCCTGAGCAGTTCTTAGCCATGTTATCCAATGGGAGGTGGATAACATGGCTAAGAGCATTTGCTCGATAATACATGAATATCGCTGACTTTTCTGCGATAATAGCAAGGTTTATCTGCGATAAAAATCGCCGATGTGCGGCGATAATTTTTGTCTCTAAACAAGTTATAGACAAAAATTATCGCTAGTTCTTCGTAATATGCCCCCGGGTTTTTGCTTGCAGAAATCGGGAGGCGGGAGACTAGCACTGAAATCAGTACTCACACGCCTGAATCAGGAGGATTGGCATGTCTGAATTCTCTACAGCTGGGGCCATAAACTACATCCGCAGGGGTAGGTGATAGCCTGGGACCAGCCTGGCATCTAAAATGGCTGCCGTGCACGACAAAATTGTGGCATTCGAAAAAAGGCAAGATGGCGCAGCCGCTGGAAGAGATATATCAACATATATCAGCCTCCTCAGCCACCCTCAGGAAACATAAGGGATTAGGATATGTCTCCCGCACCCCCTTATACCTAGTACTTTAATTAACGAAGCACAAAATGGCGAATTCCCGTTTCGCTACCAGTTTGCGGCCCAGTTCGCGGCCCGTGAAGCGCTTCTACCGTGAAAAATCATTTTTTTTTTATTTTCCCCACGGGACCCTTTAATAACCCCAACAACATTCCTAGGGGGTCAAGAGGGGGATACCTTGCCCCCTTTCATTAAATTCCCCCTTAGTTTTTCACCTTTTCTTCTCTCTCGATCCTACCGAGAGACAAGATGGCGGCCGCTCCGGACTGTCACGCAGCAAAAAAAAAAAAAAAGCTCACGCACAGCCGCTGGAAGAGATGTATCAACATATATCAGCCTCCTCACCCACCCTCAGGAAACATAGGGGATTAGGATACGTCTCCCGCACCCACTTATAACTAGTAATTTAATTTACGAAGCACAAAATGGCGAATTCCCGTTTCGCTACCAGTTCGCGGCCGCGCTTCTACCGTGAAAAATCATTTTTTTTTTATTTTCCCCACGGGACCCTTTAATAACCCCAACAACATTCCTAGGGGGTCAAGAGGGGGATACCTTGCCCCCTTTCATTAAATTCCCCCTTCGTTTTCCACCTCTTCTTCTCTCTCGATCCTACCGAGAGACAAGATGGCGTCCGCTCCGGACTGTTTAGAATGTTGACAGACACCGGAGAGCCAATCAGCTTTCTGCGCGCAAAGTTCCGATAAGCGAAAAGTAAGCGGACCGGATCGCTGCCCAGAGCGCTGTTACAGATATATATCTTGGTTTGAACGTTAATTTCTCAAAAACTACTGGAGCACATATATTGAGACCTAGCAAAGGCACATCGGGCTAACAGTCCCTACAATTTTGCCAAGTTTCGTGCAAATCCATTCAGCCGTTCGAGCTAAAAGTGAGTCCAACCGCCCTATGGAAAACTCAATGCAAAAAACGCGTTTTGGGACCCCCCTTTTTTCTCAGCCCCCCCTTGACGAAACCCCACCAAATTTTCAGGAGCTGCTCAAAAACAAAATGTGCCATTTTCCTGAAAATTTCAGCCGATTCCATCCACAAACGCCAAAGTTATTAGACATAGAATTTTCAAAAGTCCCATAGGGAAAAAATCCTAACTATATATACCTACTGGCGAACGCCAGTAGGTAATATATATATATATATATATATATATATATATATATATATATATATATATATATATATATATATCCATCAACAGCAATCCACCAATCAGTCAGTCAAAATACACTTTATTCGATTTGTTAAAAATCATTAAAGGCATAAAATTACATACAAGGTAAAAATAGGCAATTCATGGATGTACAAAGTCAGTGCTAAGGCCAAATAAACATTTACACTAAAAATTACACGAAAATAAAATCAATGTGGGCAAAACCATGATTATTATAATGCATTTGGTGGCGCATGTTTATTCTTAATTCTGAAAGCCGCCGTTAAGATATTTGCCACACAATAGATAATGCGAGTGTTGCTCAACATCTGGAGGTAAATTAATGCAGGCCTGACTTGGATAAAGCCGGCCTCCCTCAAAACAGGATATAAATATTTTTTCCTTGCAACCGCCTAAAACCCACAAAACATCATAAAATGCATGGTATCTTGATGAGAAAATTTGTCACAGTCACAGGGGTGAGGCTCTTCTGGTTTGGCCCATGATTAATAGCAACCTAAAGAGAAATGAATCAGATTAAACCTAAACTTTGTCACTAAAAATCTGTGTAGGGGTTTGGTGACAATTTTAAGGTAAGGTTCAAGGGAAGGGGTGGTGATTAACATGAAATGTGATCTTACTGAGGGTTTCGCTAGTTCCCTCTCCTCTCTGGCCAAACATGCCCTCTCCAAGAAGTGACTCTTGATCCATTTAACGTCCTCTCTCCTAATGTTGGATGGTGACAAAAAAAGTTCGGGTCTCCCTAGGTATGTAAAGGTGTTTTTTAGGTAGTTCAACCAGGGTATTTTCATGGCGTAATCCATAGACAAAACATCCGACAGAATTGCGTGGTTCAAGGTTAATTCTGAGTTAAGCCATGTTTTTGCCCAGAATACTAGGGGGGCCAATTTCAATCTATCCGTTATGTAAACCATGCCCACCTCAGAGTGGATAGAGAAGTTGGGGGAGGACTTAGGGACAGACAGAAATTGTCTTAAGATCCCATTTTCTACCATTTGGATTTTATCTTGGGCAACATAGCCCCACATGGCTGACCCATAGGTGGCAATAGGGATGCATTTGCTATTATAGACTTTCAAAAGGGCCTCCATTGGCCTGGCCCCTAGCCTTTGTGAGAAACACATCAGGGCAGACGTGGAACGGGCCAGGGATAAGGTCTAAGCCTTTATCTGGGGGACCAACGACCAACGACCCCCTCTCGTCGAACAGGACTCCCAAGTAGGGGAAGACGGTAACCCTTGAAACCACCTCCCCCTTACAAATGAAGGATATAGTTTTAGGCTTACTTCTCTGTTGGCCAACCACCATCGAGTGTTTTTTTTTGCGTTGACTCTTAGGTCTAGGTTCTCTACAAAGGACCCGAAGAGATCCAACAATGTCTGGAGAACATTGCAGTGCTCGCTATTAAGACTGCGTCGTCCGTGTATAGGAGGGCCGGTACAGTGGCTCCTCCTACACGAGGAACGTCCACCCCCCCTGCCTCTAGGTGTTTTCCCAGCCCGTTAATATAAATAGTAAAGAGAAGGGGGGCCAGGATGTAAACCTGGCGCACCCCTTTCTCTGAATTGAAACTAGACGTGCACCTGCCTTCCTTACTGACTCTAACTGTGGCAAATAACTCCTGATGCAGGGAAGCCATAAATTTAACCAATGAGGCGTCAATTCCCAACTCCAGTAAAATGGACCACAAATTGGACCTATTTACCAAATCCATAAAGGCCAGAAAAAGGGACCCCTCCTTGGCTACTGTGTATTTAGAGATTAAAAGGTGCAAGTTAGAACATTGGTCCAGGGTACCCCTTTTCTCTCTTAACCCATATTGTATGTTTGAGAGCCCCCCTCAGACCTCTAAGTGAGCCCTTAGCTTGAGCAAGAGGACTCTGCCTAAGATCTTAATGGCAGAGTCGAGGAGGGAAATGGGTCTGTAGCATGCTGGGTCGTTACGCTGCCCCTTTTTAAAAATTGGCACGATGATTGAGGTTGCCCAGGTGGTAGGAAATGCATTATCATTGGCAGCACGAAAGACATTCGTTAGCACCTATGACCATAGGTTCGGGGAGTGTCTATAAAGGTCTGCCGGTACGCCGCCAGGCCCCGGCGCCTTGTTTTTTGATGACTCTAGGATGGCTTTCTCTACTTCGTCTTTATCAAAAACTACGGGGGCGGGGTCAAGGGTTACCATTGAGCCACAGGGGGCAACACAGTCATGGTCACCATATACTTCTTTAAGGTGAAGAAGCCACCTCTCATCAGGGATAACGCAGTCTGTGACTGCATTATCTGAATCTGCGAGAAATGGCTGATTTATTGTGACCCAGAATTGTCTGCTATCTCGCAATATGTCTATTGATAGTAGCTTATCCCAAGCGCCCCTTTTAATGGCGGTTTTTTTTTATATTCCCTCCTCAAGTTGGAAAAGAGGGCCTTGTCTCTCGGAGTGGATGTAAGGGCTTGCTTAAGGAGCCTGTGGATTCTCGAGCAATTGGCGTCAAACCATTTATGGGGCTTTTCCGTTCTCTGACTCTGGTTTGACGTCAGGTCCTTCGAGATTTGTGCACATACATAGTAAATTAGTGGTGAAACTTTCCAGAACCACCTTTCCCCATTTGAGCCTTCTGCCCTGGTCTGTGGGCACCATTGTAGACCCTGGCTGGGAAGGACCAATCTGTTTACATGGGGATTCGCCCCAAAGCAACTCCAACAACAAAGGGTTGTGGTCACTATGAGTCGAGGCAATAACTTTATACTTCCTGACCTTAGCAATAATCCCTGGGGACACAAAGATATAGTCTATTACAGAACCATGGTCCGTGCCCTTGTATGTGCATAATCTCTCGCCCCCTGTGTAGAATGGTTCATATATGTTAAAATTGGCCAGTAACTCTTCAAGGGCTTCTCCTGACCTTGTGTGTTCAAAGTGAGGGGCCGTCGCACCTGGGAGACCCTCATACTCTCCTGTGTAACAGGAGCTTCTACAGTGGTGGGTGTTAAAATCGCCCATTAAGATGAGCTCAAAATTGGTGTAATTATTTAGACTGAAATTACCTAAAAATGTAACAAGGAAGGCAATGTGGTCATGATCCACTACCCTTTCCCAGGAATTATAAAAATTGATTAACCCCTTCCATGCTCATGACGAGCTCAGCTCGACATGAGGCACAGTTGAGCTGTGCTGATGACGAGCTGAGCTCGTCATGAACAATGGGGATTCTGGGAATGCAGCGCAGAAGGAAAATATCGCTAGCAGCCAAGGTGTTAAAATAAGTGTGCGGGCAGGTGAAACTGTCAATTCCACAATTAAAGGTTCAATGAACCTGACTCCAGCTGCTTAAATGACCCGGTGAGCTTTAATGAGCAGAGAAAAAAGAGGCCCCCCCTTAGCTCTACCTGCGGTACTGGGTGTTGCAGGGGCGGCAAAGCTGGTAAAACCATCCAGCCAAAAGCTGGCAGAGGTGTCCCATGATCCCTGTATGGCTATCACGTCGTGCCTAGTAACAAAGTCAATCCAAGCTGTATCTGCCCTTTTAGCTCCGATGTCTGCTATATTCCAGGTAATAAGTTTGCACAGTGCTATGCCCTCTACAGTCGGGGTCCCATTTAAGGAGGACGACAAACTGGGCTGGTTGTCAGTCAATATCCTCTAAATCAACGAGTGGAGAGAATCTATTGAACAGGACTGGGCCGGGACCCACGCCAGAAATATGGGCCCTGCCCCGTCTAGACCCTTCTGTTACTGCTTTCCAACCGTTCCCTACCGTGACAGAGTGACGTGACCTGGGATATGAATCTGCAAGTGAGTGTTGTGTGACGGGCGGCGGATAAAAAAGCCCAAGGGAACCGGTCTCATGTTTCCTGTGTCTAGGATCGCTGAACTGTCCCAAAACAGGCTATCCGCTAGGTTTGGGCTGTCAAAGTTAACTATGACACAGTCACCCTTCACGTTTTTGGGACGATATCCAATCCAGCCCACCCTTCTAGCCATTATGATCCTGTTGGAAATGTTTGTCCCACCACTACTAGTGTCAGCACACCATTGACTGGCCTTTTGTATTAGTGCCGCTGTGGATTCTAACTCCCTGATTACTAGCGGGGAACCCCTATAAATGCGGCGACTAAGGGTACGGCCTCCGGGGGCAGATCTAAGTGTAATTGGCACCCCTTAGCCCTTGTGCTGGTGACTTGGTGGTGAATCTCAGGGTGGCTGTCAGTATGTCCCGGAGTTGGCTGAGAAGTAGCAGGACTACTTAAAGGTTTACAAGGAACCAGGGGCCTAGGGTTGTCTACAGTCCCCCCTTTGCATGACAATGGTGGGACCGTTAAACTTGCTGCATTATGTGAGCTAATATCTGCGCAATTCCTATCCACCCTTAGTGATTCCTGGACAGAGCCCAGTTTCTTAACCAAATTGTCAATTAGGGCACATTTATTTAGGAGACCAGCGAGGCAAGTGTTCAAGGTGTCAACAATGTCTTTCACTATGCCCACTAACAAGGGTTCAATACGAGCAACGAATAGCGCTTCTAGGTGGTCACCAATATTCTCCTTGGCCAAATGTTCAATGGTATTAACACACTCAGACTTTTTCCTCCTTTTTGTGGTAACTTTTTACTCATGCCCGAGCCCCTGAGCTGACTTAGCAAATTTGGAACAGGGGAGCGGGCTTGGGCTGGGCTGACAGTAATAGCAGCGCAGGGGTTAGAGTTCAGCACAACCACTTCTGGCTCTAGTGGAATACATAGGGCTGGGGCAGTGTCTGAGGTGGTAGACTGGTTGATAGGTGGAGGTGATATCAACTCAAGCCCAACTCTTGTTGGGCTGTGGCTATTTCCTTTGACAAAGCCCCCACAGCAGATGTAAGATAGGAAATAATAGTCTCTGAGTGTCTCAGTACTTTGGCCTTCTTGCCCCCCTTCTCTGTATTTGGGGTGTTCTTACGCTTACCCATGGTCCGATGTCAGAGGGTTGGCCCAGCCCTGTCGCCTCCTGCCCCGGACGGCCACAGAGGGCCCGCCCTTTGCCCGGGCTTCGCCCGACGCCGCCCGCGCGCGTCCGTGAGGTGGAGGGAGCTCCTGGTCTTTATGCGCCTCCGGGCGCGCTGTCAGGCGGAAGTGGGCGGTGCGGGCAAAGGATCCTGGGAGCTGTAGTCTCCCCCCTCTGCGGCCACGCAGTGGTGCTTGCTGCGGCGGCAGGGGAGACCAACAGCGTCAGGGCCCCAGGAGCATCTGTGGCAGCGAGCGTCTCAGCCTCCATTCCTCGGGTAGGTGTGTTTGCCCCCGTGCGGCGTCCACCAGGAATAGGAGCACTCGCGGGTTCTGGCATGTCGTGCCTTTCTCAATGTTGGTTCTTAATAATACTTCTCTCTTCACTGCTTTTAAAAACATGGTGACTAGGGGTAAATTCTTGATTTGCTCTGCAGTCCGTCCGTCATCGGTGTATCTTTTACTTTCTCTCCCTAAGTGTGCCGTGTATGCCCAGGCATGGGTCCCAGGCTCACTGTGTCACTGGATTCAAGCTAGATTGGCTGATGAGGGGTGATGCCCCCAAACTGTTCACAGGATGCTTGTTTTCAGTCCAGGAAAGACCTGGCTTGGCAGTTCGGGCTGGACTGTTCCCATGAGGCACAGGGGCAAGACTGATTTGCATATGGATGGGTCTAAACTGGGGTGGCATGGTGAGCAAAAGAACAATGGATTTAACCCAACTCTCCTGACTAGGGGTCAATGCCTGATTTGCTCTACATTTAGTCCATCATCTGTGTGTCTTTTACTTTTAACCCCTTTGCTGCGGCGGCAATTCCGCCGCAGAGCTAGGGGGGGGCGAGCGGTGCTCGCATGCTCGTGACGGAGCCGCTCCGTCACGAGCCGCGGTTGCGCTGTGCTCATGACGGAGCGGTTCCGTCATGGCCCCGCCCGCTCAATAGAACGCGCCGCGCAGGCGCGAAATCAGCGCCGCGCAGGCGCGGCGCCAGGGCCATGACGGAACCGCTCCGTCATGAGCACAGCGCAACCGCGGCTCATGACGGAGCGGCTCCGTCATGAGCATGCATGGGGTTAAAAAGTGGGCTTTTATTTGCTTTACCTCTCTGTGTGCCTCTAACTGTTTCTGTATTCAGCATCTGGCTTTGGTGTGACCAGAGCTGGGGATGTGCATTCACTTTAGACAGTCACAAGTGGGGGGGGGTTCATTGTGCCTTGCCTGGGTGACTCATCACTAGGCTGTATTGACCTGGGCTGCATTTAGAGTGGTGGGAGGGGTTTTGCTAGCACCTGAACAGGCTGTGTCTCCTTTGCACAATGCTGTCTCCAACCCCCTGTGGTCATGCTGGACCAGAGAGTACAACACTGGTTTGTCCGGGCTCAGAGACCCTTACAGCAAAGAGAACAAAAGGAATAATGGGGTGTAAGTGTGAGACCTTAAACTCTAGGACTTTAGATTACTTCAAGAACGAAAGAGTACCCAGGCAAGAAGAAAATCTGAAAAACTGTGTGAGGAGTGATGGCCCTGCTGTGTGAGAAGGTGGTTTGGTCTGCAGTTGTTGCTTCTGCCAGTGTTGGAGGAAAATGACTGACTATTTTTGCCTTGCTGTGTTATCCTTCTTCTGACGAAATCTCCAAGGACTTGTATGTGCTTGTCTCTTGTTGGAAGTCTCAGGGAAATCAAAGACTTCAAAAAAAAGATCCTTGCTTGATCTCAAATAGCCTCCCTGTGGGAAGAGGTGGAGAAACTGTGTGAGGAGCCCTGCCCAACTTGTGTGGGGTAGTAACCTGCATGGGTGGTCCTGTCTGGACTGTTCTTTCACCAAATTGTCCAACAGCACAGATTGAGCACTGTATTCATAATCTGGAAAAGGAGTTCAATTGCGTGGAGGGTACTTTGGTGTCAGGAGATCACCTGATGCTTAGCGGGTGGGGAAACTTCCCCAAGTGCTGTCTACAATGATGTGGCCAAATCGCTGGGCAAATCTGCCCCTCACAGCTGGGGGCAGGGCATTAGGCACTGCAGCGCTGTGCCACGTCGTAAGGCCCCCAGGGGAGAGGTGGCCTTCTGCATATCCAACCGGCCAATCGCCAGCTGAAGCAAGCCTTCTCTTAAGCTCCAGGCTTTGGCTGACAACAGAAGCTGCCTAAGTCCTGGGAACACCCACCGTGGCACCATCCAAAGCGGGACAAGAAGGCTGTGTGAGAAGGAATCGGAGCCTTGCAAAATCCAACCAGCCATACCTGCATCCAAAGCGCAAAAGGAGGGTGCCGGTCAGCTAGTAGACTCACCAGAGACAGAAAGAAGGCCGCATGAGCTTGGGGATGCTCACTGCTGCTTCAGGAAGGTCACAGCTGCACCACACTTGGGGACAGCTGTGAGTCCCTCTGCATGTGGGGGACCGAGAGAGGTTTCCCTCTGACATAAAAAGTGGGCAAGCCCCACAGTGCCGGAAAATACCTTGGGCAGCCGCGGTCGGCAGTAGGAGTTCCTGCAGGGCGGTAATGTGGGCACTGGGAGGGGCAGGGTGGGGGGTAGTAATGTATGGATTAAGGAGTTTAATAGGTAAGTAAACATATAAATAAATAAAACTAATTTCGTTGCGCGCACTGCATCGCATTTGGTGATTCAGTGCACGCAACAAAATTTGTTTTATTTAATGATATGTTTACTTACCTATTAAACTCCTTAATCCATACATTACTACCCCCACCCTGCCCCTCCTCCTCCCCACGTCACAGCCCTGCAGGAACTCCTACTGCCGACCGCGGCTGACCTTGGGGGCATTTCTTGTATTCACTGCCTCCCCTGTGCTGGCAGCAGCTGCAGTGCACATTCGTTGGCAGCTGCACTTCATGCGGTTTGCATATACAGTGTGTGTGCCCTCTCCCTTACCTCGCGACATACTGGGAGGGTCGCAGCTGCCTCCCCATTCCTGAGGGGCCAAAGTTGAAACCTTCCTGGGAGTACTATATTGTCCCTAATAAGAGGGCAGGTGTTCCAGCATCTTGGGGAACCGGAAAACCGACGTATACTGAGATTAGGAGCGCAGGTGCTGCTCCTTGAATGATGTATGTGTTATGCATGACCTAACTACTGCATTTTGTGCCCCAAGGTTATTTGATGCCCTAATGTTATGAAAAAGTTTTATACCTTACACAGACAGAATAACAAGTACTGTTATGTTTAGAAACTGCACAATACGTACAGTGAGGTGGTACTGATGTGTATGTGAGAAACGTTATCATTGAAATATGTGGTTTTGATTTTGAAATATTATCAGGATATATTTCAATTGCTTGTGTTTTTTTTTTCAGCTATCGCAAATGGTGTTCCAAAGAACTACATACTTCCGTTGCCTGCCGCTCCTGTAACAGACCAAACAGGAACTGTGTACAAAGAGTGAGTTTATAGAAGGCAAAACGTCTTTGTGGGAATAAAAATTGAACTGTGGACAAGCATTGTCAAAGTCATTAGATCTGACTTTTATGTGTTAACATATATAAAATCAGGCATGCACAAATATGTACACACCACTTATGCCTGTTCCCGCTGCTGAAGTGCATAAAAAAAGTATGGGAATTGTGATCCTGAGTGCTGTGGAGGGTGGGCCAGTGAGTGTGGGGGTGGAGTCAAAGGCTTTGCTAAATATGACTAAAAATAGAAATCTGTAAATATGTTGTTGATCTTTCATCTTCAGATACCTGCATATAAAATAATACACACATTAAATGAAAAATAAATGCCAGTTACACTAATTAATGGGAAATGTACTATTTTGTGTTATGAAACCGCTATTGGTTCATGCAGTGACTGCAGATGCCTGTGTATTTAATCGGAGAGCCACTGAAATGTATTCTGATTGGTACAGCTGAGCATAGCAACTTGGGTATTTTTTATTGCTATGAGGTCCCAGCTTGTGAGAGAAAGTACTGTGAATATGTAAGTCATTACTTTAAACTTGTAATAACTCTGATTACAAGTTGGGTGGTTAATTTCATCCTGTCGGACGGAATCATGAGTTTGATTTTATGTAAAGAATATGATAATTATAGGATACATTAAATAACCCAACATTCAAACAGATCAAACCTGCTGAAATTTATCAGGGGAACGGTGTACAGAATGTACCATACCATGCAGATTGTACACCAAAATACGCACACTATTCCTCAATGATTCGTAATGGGTGCTATTTAGTGCACCCTTTACATAACGAACCTCAGGATATCATTATTTACTAAGGGCCATATGTATCAAGCAAATTCGCATTCGCAGAATTTCGGCCTTTGCGAATGTGAATTTGCTAAATGGTATGTATTAAGCAAAATCTGGTGCAAAATAAGGAATCGCAAAATTTGCGATTCGTTATTTTGCAATTGCATTTAAGGAGTCGCAAATTTTGTCCTTAAGGAATCTCAAATGACCACCAACTTCTAGTTGGTGGTAAGTTGTGAATTCCTTAAAAAATGCAAATTTCGGCATTTTTCAAAGTGCCATGTGACGCACATACATGCTCTTAGTGCATGTATGTGTGCCACGTGTGCAACCATGCATATTTCAGGGGTGCAACAGGGTGTCCTTTGGACACCCCTGCACCCTTGAAATTATTCACAATTTGCGATTAGCAAATTGCGAATCGCAAATTGAGAAAAACTTCCCATTCATTCCAATGGGCCTCCTGGCCCATAGAAATGAATGGGAAAGTATTCCTTAATTGCGATTCACAATTTTGCTAATCGCAATTTAGGAATTTTAAGAAATCGCAAAAAAATGTGATTTTGGACATACATACCTTTTTGCGATTCTCAAATAGCGATTTCTTAAAAATCGCTATTTGAGAATCGCAAATGGGTATCGTGATACATATGGCCCCATAATTAGCAACTTTACTTGTATTCTGGCTATAAATATTTGTCATCACAAAGCTTTCACTGACTCAATAAATTGAAGACAATACCGGCATCCAAGTAGCATTTACTTTTGCAGATCGACCAACCAGTTACAAACTTTTACATTTTTTTCAGGCAGCAGGCACCCAGTCAACAAGGCTTGTTTCTTGCTAATCTGTCTGTCCCTTCCTCTGCTTTACAGTATAGGCGAATCCCTCCTTTCTATTTCAGCTGAGGCATTTCAGCTGTCAGAATTAACCATCCTTGACTGTTGTCTTTTTTTAGGAAACGTAGTGGAAATCTTTTTGTGAAATTAAAAAATATGTGCAGGTCGAGCCCCCTATTTGACCTTGTAGCAGGTTAAAGGAGGAATTGGCGCAAACTATCTGTGGGCATTTTGCTTGCTCTTTAAAAGAACAAACAAAGTGACATTGATCAGCTTCATCTTGCCATCATTCTCAGTGAGGCAGTCTATGCTTGAACTTAGAAATTTCTGGAAGTCAGATCTCATTCAGCACAACAAACCAGCCAGTTGGATACAACCAGAGATAGGACGTCAACGGCTTCAGCTAGTATCCGAGTCTCCCACCATTTCTTCAGAGAAAAAGTTGGCAAAAAGTGTTAAAGTCCCATCTTATGCAGTTTGGACAGGAGGACTACACTTGCACACTGTTGGACTTGGCCCTTTTGGCAGGTTCACCCCAAAACATTTTGCATTCTCTTAGCCTTTTTCTGTAACCTCGTGTTGGTGATTTTAGGCCTCTGAGCACCTTAGCACTGTGGTCCACTGTAAAGTGCGTGCGCTCTCTGTGTACATTCGTTCTCAGTGAGGCAATCTATGCTTGAACTTAGAAATTTCTGGAAGTCAGATCTCATTCAGCACAACAAACCAGCTGGTTGGATACAACCAGAGATTGGACGTCGACGGTTTCAGCTTGAATCCGAGTATCCCATCATTTCTTCAGAGAAAAAGTTGGCAAAAAGTGTTAAAGTCCCATCTTATGCAATTTAAACAGGAGGACTACACTTGCACACTTACATAAGAGCCCCAGGATCTTAAGGATAAAAATTACGGATCAGGACTCACTCCAGTAGAAGCTACCAGCAAGGTCCAGTGCAAGTCCAGTTGGAAATGGTCAGCTGGGCTCTTCAGCAAAGTGGGCTTTTTGCAGCTTTTGTGTCCTTTATTCATAACAGGGGGTCAACCAACTGACCCTCAGCATCCACGTCTTAGTCCTGGGTACACAGATCACAACAGCACATACAGTACTTCTTCTGTCTTCCACAGATCCAGAGTTGTTCTGGATGGGGCATGGGGTGCCACATTTATACCCAGTGCTGACTTGTGGGTGTGGGGAAACACCTGGACACTCCCTAACCAATGGTGCAAAAGTTCCCATATGTGACACTGGCCACTTTTACAGCACTTCCTGTGTGTTTTTCTGTAAGCATCCCACATTTCCCCTCTCTATGTCTCAACCAACATGGTAGAACTTTTCTTACCCTGGGCAGAGAGGGCTCCCTGAGCCCACCCAGAGGTGCAGCTGTGATAATGAGCAAACCCTATTGTGTGTTACTCAAAACTAGTTTTGGGGTTACTTCCCCTCCCACTAGGTTTGGAGACAGGCTGGCTATGAAAGCAAAATAGGGGCAGACCTAGGTTTGAGCTGCATTAGCCAGGGACAGAGTAGGCATCCTTTGAAGCTCAGCAAGGGGCAGGGTACAACCTACAAGCCATCTTGTTTATGGGAGAAATACCTCTCCCCACATCCAAACCCTTTGGGCACTGTATGGAATAAATCCAGATCTTAATACAATGGAGACATAAACAGCCACCTGACACCCAACATTGACAAAAAGTCATATTTGGCTTAGGCAGAAAAATCACAACTTTCTAAAAGTGAAATTTACGAAATAGTAATATAAAATCTGACTTGACCATTACATTGGATTTTAAATTACTACTAAGAACAGTCCTTGAATGTTTTCTCCAGCTGCACCTAAACTGAAGTTAAGCATTATAAGGTGTTATAATGTAACACAGTGCTTTCCTATTGGAGAGCCAGCCAGCCTTGACACAGTCAAACATTACTTCGGAGGGTTTTCTCTACCAGGACATGTGAAACTTAAAATATACATGGCCTATGTTTAACATCTAATTAACCCTGCCTTATAGGTATTTAAGGCCTAATTTAGGGGTGATTTATAAGTATTAAAAAGGAAGGTTTAGGCCTGCAAAAGGTTTATTTTTCTAGATCGAATTGCAGTTTTAAAACTGCACATCCAGTCTGCAGGGGCAGGCTGGTAGACATACATTGCATTGTCACTGTAATGGTGGCAAAATAAGAGTTGCTGTCCACTAGTGACAGTTAACTTACGGGCCCTTGGTACACTTTTAAACCGTAAACTACAGACTTATAGGTAAGTTAAATATGCTAATCAGGTGGGTAGTCAATGGCAACATGTTTTAGGGGTCAGAGCACCTGTACTGAGGCCTAGTTATCAGTGCCCCGGTGCTCAGAGCCAGAAAAACCAGCTGCATCCGTTCATAAAAAATTGGAGTGACAGTGCAAAAAGAGGCATTGTCATTCACTCTATCCTCTATTGTTTTTAATGTTGTCCTTTAAGCCATATGTTGTGCGCTATCTGGAAGCATCCTCTGTTCATAAGTGCTCATGTGAGGTTTAGTAAGCTGCCTGTAGCCAAACAGGCAATCACATAAGAGTAGTGATGAAATGCAGTCAACTTTTTGAATTTTCCGAACAATCTTCATTTTATGATATCTATGTATTTTCATATTTTACATTGTGTGGAATATTGTTTGGAAAGTGACTGTAGTAAAATAGAGAATCCATCTGAATTTTATTTTCAGTCAAGCCATTTTTGAAGAAAAAAACTAAGTATAATTATGTGATTTAGCAAGTTCACCGGGTGGAGTCGAAGGCGAATCTTTCAGACAGTAATTCCGTATTCGATACAGGGGTAGCTCCTCCGTTATGGCGGAGCAGCATCGCCCCACTGGTAAAATGCCATCATATAGAAGAAAATTACATTCCAATAAAAATAAAATGCCAATAAACAATTTTATTGTCACTTTATTTTTCACTTACAGTTCGCAAGTCTGGGGTGGGGCGGGCCATGTCTCGACTACAGCAGCAGGGGGAGGAGTGGTTTTAGGCAATGAAAGTGCGCATGTTGGTTTAGCTGAAAATCCACGGCCGGCCAAACTGACATGCACACTTTGACATCTCCAGGCTGTTCCTGGGAGATATCATCAGTGCTCAGGGGCATATGCTCCCAGTTGATGCTGGAGAGTTAAACTGGGCCCCTCTGCCCAAACCCTGTGCGTCACTCATGTTGGGAGAAATTGCATGAGGGAAGCGCTGGTATAGCGTAGGGAGTAAGGGAGCTTGTGCTCCTGGGGAGTGTAGTGCCAGGAGCAATAAGTTATGGCACGGAGAGGGAGCAGAAGATTGCGGAGTAGCAGTGAAAGGTAAGTGTTTAAACTATTTTCCTACTATTTTTTCCCCGCACTGCCCCCGCTGCCCTCCCATGTCGGATTGTCAGCCTCCGCTGCTGATTAGATGTAACAATGTTTTGAACAGAAATTTGGTTGACAAACATTGCAGAGGGGAAGCGGTCGGCTTCCCCTTTGTGAAGGTAAAAATACAATTATTGGGTAGTAGGATGTACTTTAGAAGACCCTGCAAATATCAGTTTACAGAGCATATTTTTTTGTAAAAGCAGCTCCATTGTCTGTAAGGAAAATGAGCTGTATTTTTTTTTTAGAAAGTTGCCATTATTAAAGGTGATAACCAGCTGACCCAACCATTGCTCCAATCTTGTGATGGTAACCAATCATTCTCAGTCATAATTTCAAACCTACCTCATTAATATGCGTGAGGTAGCTTAGAATGCAGCCCACGCCGAATCAGGATTTTACCCATTGACCTGTTAGTGCATAGGTTGGTTTGTCAAATTCTTTAATGTTCGCAAATTACCACCAATTATTTTGTGACCAGGTTTTAGTAAATTGAGCCCATTATCTCTAGTGGTCTCACTTCTGTACAGTCCTGATCAACATCGTACTCCTTTCACCTTCATTCCACCAAAACTGAAATTCTTTGTTTTCATGCACCATCGCCCTTTTCTTGTACTCAACTACTTTCTATCCACTTCCCTAGCATACTCCCTCTCCCATACCTAGCCTATAATCATGCTGTGGTCTCTGATCCTTTCTTTATTTCATTATCCTAATATCTTGCTCTAAATGCACTTGGTGACTTCTGTCTTTTCAACCTCCATGGGAATTGACTTTTTCACTTTCATTAATCTAACATTCTAATTTCTTTCCTTCTATCTTCTCACCTGGACTTCCATCCTCTTTAACTTTGTCTTCATACATAATCTCTTGCCTCCTTCCTATCTATTTTTAACTCCTTTAGTAGTCTTCCTTTCAATCTATTTCCTACTTCCTCAAACGTCACTCCCTTACTTATTATGCCCCATTACCTTCCCTTTATTCTTTCAATCTTTTTTCGTACGCTAGGTATCATCTTTAAATCTAACCATGGGTCTTAAACCCATCCTTTATTTGCAATGTGATTGACACTAGAGGTGAGCTGTATTCGGCCTCACAAGTTTTGCATGCGTGCTCGGCCTACTCTTGCCCAGTCAGGACTATGGGGCATATTATCAAGGGGGGTGATAGGCAATTTTCGCCGGTTTAGCGGCCGTTTTTGGCCGCTAAGCGGCAAAAATTCTATCGCCCTGTTAGCAAGCTGCCGCTAACAGCAGTTAGCGACAGCTTGTAGGCGATAGCGAGTGGTTTGGGCTCCGCTTTGCATGTCAGCGATATTTATCGCTAATGACATGCAAAGTGGGCATACCCAACCCGTTAGCGACTGAAAGCAGTCGATACCGTTGCTATCGCCTATTAACAAGGCAGGCGTAGCGTTGGAAATATTCACGCTAAGCGCGAATATCTCCAAAAACTAACGCCTGCTCAGACCAGTTCTTAGCCATATTATCCAATGGTAGGTGGATAACATGGCTAAGAGCATTTCGTCGCTAATGCGTAAATATCGTTGTATTCCCAGCGATATTCTCGCATTTCGCCGCTATCGCTGGATATTTTAGCACAATGGAGAAAAACGTTGCTAATAGCATGTTTTCCCGCTAAAATATCCAGCGATAGGCAGCAATAAAAAAAGGCGCTAAGCGCATTTAGCGATAAATATCGCCAGTTGTTGGTAATATGCCCCTATGCTCCTTCTCACTATTGCCTCCCTCAATACTGCCACTCTTTGCCACTTCCTATGTGTTCTGGTGGAAATTGGGATTCCTCTTAGGCAAAGAATCCTAGGCTGGAATATTTTATTTTAAGAGAGATTTTCCACTACTAGAGCAACTGCTGCCACACTCAGTCCTCCCCTCCAGGCTGGTACATTCTGGAACTCCAGGCTCACAGCTTTTTGAGAGAGAACATGAACAAGCTATAGGTGTCTGTTCTGAAATATAACTCACAATATATTCAGCTTCTAAACTATCATATCTGAGTCAACTCCCCTATGTAGCTCTTTTTTTTGTTGTGCCCATAGTCCACTGTATCCATCTTTCCACTGCACCTGTGTTTAGTTTTGTCTGTGTTTCTTTTGGGGCATATTACCAAGCAATAGCGATAATTATCGCTATTGCTTGGTTAGAGACAAAAATTTACCGCTGAGCTGCGGCGATTTTTATCGCAGATAAACCTTGGTATTACCAAGGTTTATCGCAAATGCGATAAAAAACGGCCGCAATGCATGAATATCGCTGAAAAGTCAGCGATATTCATGCATTACAGAGCTAATGCTCTTAGCCATGTTATCCACCTCCCATTGGATAACATGGCTAAGAACTGCTCAGGGCAGGTGTTAGCTTTTGGAGATATTCGCGCTTAGCGCAAATATCTCCAAAAGTTGGTAATAGGAGATAGCGATGTTAGCGACTGTTTCCAGTCGCTAACATCTTGGCACGCCCACTTTGCATGTCATTAGTGATAAATATCACTGACATGCAAAGTGGGGCCCAAGATGGTCGCTATCTCCTACTAGCTGTCGCTAACTGGTGTTAGCGACAGCTAGGTAATAGGGAGATAATTTTATCTCCGCTTTCTTGGCTTTTAAAGCCAAAAAAGCGGAGATAAACCCCCTTAATAATATGCCCCCCTGATCGTTATATTATAAGTTCCTTTTTGGCTGTACTTCATTGTACATGTTCCTCCATTTTGGTTGTAATTCTTTGATCCCTTCTTTATTTTCTCCCTTTATTCCCTTATTTGTATACTCACCTCTGCATGCTTGTCGATTGCTGAATGACGTTCATTGTATCAGGATGCATCCAACCGAGTTTATATTTTGTCCCTATAGTTTATCCGTAGTTAGGGTCTAATTAAGAGTTCTGAAGACCTGTTATTCCATCCCAAACTTGAAGGAATGCCGTCCGCCCTTTTACAAGTGCATTCAGGGCCGCCTTTAGGGCAGTGCGACTGGTGCGGCCGCACTAGGCGCTGTTCTGTGGAGGGGGCGCTGACCTCAGGTGGGGTGCTGGGTTTGGTACTAATTTATGGTTGGAGAGATGAGGGTCATTTTTGCTTTGGTGAAAGTGATAGAATCGGAGGAGGCGTCCATGGGGTGTGGGGGCGCCAAAAATGAAGGTCACACCAGGCGCCACCGACACTAAAGCTGTCCCTGAGTGCATTTCATCTAATGCCAGTTGCACCTTTTTTTACCGGTTAACTAACTGATGCGGCTCATTTGAAGCACTTGACTTAATGGTCGGACGCCCGAAACTACGCATTAATACACCCTGGCCCTTATTTATGAGGCCTTGCGTCAGTTTTGCGCCGCCGGTGCGTCGCTTTTTGTGACGCACCAGCGGCGTACAAAATGCGCCTTGTTGCGCCATATTTAAAAAGTGACGCATCTAGGTAGATGTGTCACTTTTTAAACCCCTGCGCCACATTATACCTGCGTCAGGTATAATGTATGCAGAGGGGGCGTTCCCCCGCAAAAAGCCTCGTAATAGTGACGCAGTGAAATCTATAAGATTTCACTGCGTCACTTTTAGGATGCTGTTGCGTCAAAATCTTGCGCCTGCCTCACAGCAGGCGTAAGACTGACGCAAGCCCTTTCACATGGGGCTTTCCCCATGTGAAAGGACGCATTGCTGGAGTTGCGTCACTTTTGTGACGCACTCTAGTAATGTGTCAATTTTGCGCTTACAGATGCGTCAGAAATACTGACGTATCTGTAAGTCCTTGCGACATGATGCGTCATACATTAAATATGACGCATCATTGGTGTCGCAAGGAGTGCGCAGTGAAAAGTGAGGCATCGCTGTTTTCACGCAGCGATGCGTCACTTTTCATAAATGAGGCCCCCTGAATCTAAGTAAGTCCGTTTTTTTACCGCTCGTGACATCTTCAGCGTCTCCACTAGGGGACTCTACCGAGACTCACTATTCTGCATGTCTTTTTCTACAACCACTCCTGATGACTCACAACGTGAGAGTGCAACCTTTTTTCTTTTTTTCCGTTTCTTCCGTTTGTTTGATTGATCGTTTTTTAACTTTGGTTCACAGTTATCACAATCATTCTCCACACCCGGGTCACCAGCACCTTACTGCAAGTATTTAGCACTGAACACTGGGTTTGATTTTAGTGTTACTGCACTTAATTAAGGTTACATTACTATTATATATTATGTGCTTTTGACTGCTATATCCTTATGTTTTCAGTGCTCCTTGACAAAGGGCAAGGCTGTCCGAAATGCATTGGAGTATTCAGGAATACGTATTATGAGATAATGATTTCCAATGATGAACTGTGTTGAATGCACATAAAGATTGATATGAATTGAATATCAAGAAGAAAGTGAATACATTTTGGAACAATAAAAAATGCATAAATCTTAAAGAAACCTTTTGAGGAGTCTTCTTATCGAGAACCTATGGTGTGCCCTATTCAGGGATGCTCTCACACTCCGTGTTTGCACATCTTATAAGCAATACGGTGGACGACATGTCCGTCACGGAATAAACCGTCTCTAACCATATTTGAGTATGGTCACATGTTTAATCTGACTACTGTGTTATTGTATTTTTTTTTATATAAAAGTATACAATGTACTCCCTGAACGGATGTTGGTCTGTGTGCATTTCTTAGAATAATGAATTTCAGTTGAAAATACTTGCAGAAAGTGGCCATAGCACATTCATCTCTGAGGAGCCTTTTAGCACGCAGTACAGAAAAGGTTTTTTCCCACCGCTTAAGTAAAGACAAACTGTTTGCAAAGAAACTTTGAGAAATGTGTAAACATATGTAAAATATGGGGTGGGGGCATATGCTCGCTCGTGCTAACCAAACAGGGTTAATAGTAAGACTTACTTATGAGATTTTCTAAATGCAGGTAATGTTGTACCAGTAAACATAGTAATGCAAACACTAGCGTCTTCTTCCCAATACAGAGACAACATCCGTCTAACTGATTGTCTCTCATTTTCCAGCTTGAAACTTGCGAGTACCCCTGTGGTGAAGTGCGGGACAAGAACACAGAAAGGTGGAACGGTTGTAGTAACCATCATTGGAACAGGAACAGCTACAGGAAACATAGGTGGTCCAAAGTAAGTAGGCGCGTGTTTGAATGACAAGAATTTAAAAAATCCCTTTTGACTAGATTACTGACAAAAACGAACGTGCTATGCCATGCATAAGGCCACATGTTTCTCTGAATAATTCCGTTTGTCCACTTATCAGTTACAACCAGTGCTTAATTTGAGCCGGTGGTTGCGGGTTGCGCCCACCAGCACTTATTTTGTGGGGACTGGTTCTTATTTTTCAAATCAAAGAGCAAGAGAGTGAAAAGCACACATCAGAAGACTGAGGAAGAGGCAAAAACCGTCGCGAAGGTGGAAAGCAGGATCCTGCTCTGAGTGAGATAAAGGGTCAGGGAACGTCTGGCAATGGGTTCAAGAGACAAGATATGAATTTAAGACTACAAGCTGTGGTATTTGGCATGCTGACATTTAATTGCTCCGTCCAAAGGCACCAGCACTCTGGGGCATATTATCAAGGGGGTTTATCTCCGCTTTTTTGGCTTTAAAAGCCAAGAAAGCGGAGATAAAATTATCTCCCCATTACCTAGCTGTCGCTAACACCAGTTAGCGACAGCTAGTAGGAGATAGCGACCATCTTGGGCCCCACTTTGCATGTCAGTGATATTTATCACTAATGACATGCAAAGTGGGCGTGCCAAGATGTTAGCGACTGAAAACAGTCGCTAACATCGCTATCTCCTATTACCAACTTTTGGAGATATTCGCGCTAAGCGCGAATATCTCCAAAAGCTAACACCTGCCCTGAGCAGTTCTTAGCCATGTTATCCAATTGGAGGTGGATAACATGGCTAAGAGCATTAGCTCGGTAATGCATGAATATCGCTGACTTTTCAGCGATATTCATGCATTGCGGCGATTTTTATCGCATTTGCGATAAACCTTGGTAATACCAAGGTTTATTTGCGGTAAAAATCGCCGCAGCTCAGCGGTGAATTTTTGTCTCTAACCAAGCACTAGCGATAATTATCGCTATTGCTTGGTAATATGCCCCTCTCTCTTTTACAAATTGAACACTGGTAACAACAGTCCATTCGGACCTTGCTCTTTGACAACCATTTATGAGTTATTAGATACATGGTCTTCTTTTACGTCATTCAGTAACTTTCAACCCTGTTGAGTTTTACCATGACCTTTATACACTGTGGGACTGGTCTTAGGAACAATATTAGAATTGGGTAAAATTGTGAGTGTGCTTTTTCTGTTCCCTTCAAAGTCAGATAGTACAATAATGAGCAAGTGAGATTATATTGTCCCGGCTTGAACTAATGTCAGCCACTGTTAATGGCTAGTGCATCACCCCAGTCCATTGTTTCCTATGCACACCATGCCACCTCAGTTTGGAACCAGCCATAAGCAAATCCGGCTTGATCCTGCTCCAAAATGAAAAGTCCAGACCGCACCGCCAAGTCAGCTCATCACTGAACTGGAACACAAGCAACCCAAGACCAGTTTCATTTGGCAGTTTAGGCTGGACTGTAACTTTTGGAGCAGGATCAAGACAAATTTGCATATGCCTGGGTCCAAAATGTGGTGGCATGGTGTGCAAAATAACTATAGACTGTGATGTGGCTCCAATTGATTACTAGTGGCTGAGATTATTTCAAGCATTCTAACAGTCACTTTTTTGTATACTTCAGAAAGAAACTCAAAGCAATATGAGATTAATCATATTTCTGATAGAGATCAGGCTAAAAAACTTTGACTTACCCACCACCAGCAAACAAATAATTTTCTAAAACATCACCAAAGTTCTCTCCATCATTGATCACAAAGCTATCTACACCTCCATGAACTGGGGAGATTACCTCACTCTAATTGGCAAATAAGGCATGGCTGGTGAGGCAGTCATAAGCATCTCCCCTATATATGAAGGCTTTGTTACCATTCATAACTGAAGAAACCAGAGTGGTCTCATTGATAACTCTCACCAATGACCTCATCAACAGTTTCCTTGGTGATGGTGCCATCAACGATGAGGTAATTTCTAACAACAAAAGAATCAGCATCTCCAACAACTATGTTTGGGCTGCCAGGTAAAGACTTGGAGACAGAAATTGAAGCAGGAGATGAGAAATTTGCAGATGACGGTCCATTTGGCACTGCCTAAAGCCTGATTGACTTAAATGTTAAATGCTAGAATGGTGACAGCATCTTTGAACCAGATGATCAATAATCACGGCTGGTCTGAAGATCAACCTATCAAGCTGTAGATTAAATAAGTTGCGCATGAAAGTATTTCCGCATGCACTAAGATGAACACTACAATCTCCACCATGAAGAGAGATACCAATATGGTAGATATAACAAACTGCCTGTGTTGCAAGGGCAGGTTGATTTATTGGGAAACTGCAATAGATGATGGTGGAATTTTTTTCCGGGTTCTCTTCAACATCAAAACCACCTCAAGGTACATCATTTTAGCCAAAGTTGTCAAAAACACAGCCTCAACCAAGGGAGCCACTTCACTTCTCCAACAGTGGCCACAGCAGTAACCTCCCCCATCTCTGGATCCTCTACCCTGTCAAAATGATGTAGATTGATAGGGATGATAATGATGTTGGTGAGGAAAGAGAAGTGTTTGTTAAATACCACTTATGTTAATGTTATATTAATGCAGTTGCACCTAAGCCTCTTGGTGTTTTAGAAGTGTGAAATGAGATAGCCCTACATCTAGACCTGCTGTCAAATGTGAAATAGTCCAAGTCTATCCTCCAAAAAGAGGAACATGCATGATGGCAATCATTGATGCAGCCATGGATGTTTGCAAGATGTGTTTTCATCAGCTAGCAGGGGCTGTGTTGAGTGGTCTCAGGTGCATTTAATTTCAGCCTAGGGTGTGGCCTGTTTCCTTGATCCTCCTATTAATGGGGAGTGTCTAGCTGGGTGTCCTTTAGATGATGCCCTTACTGTATATCAATATGGATATAGAGTCAGCAAGATCCTGGGGTATTATTCAAGCTTGTCACTTACAATGCTCTTAAAGTGCTTCTGGATGTGGATCTCAGTATTTTAGACTGTCTCTAATACCATTCCTCCAACTACTGCAATTAGCTCACTAGATTTACTACATGCATGATCATTATCCAGTACAGCAGCCCCCATGTTCAGGCTGTCAATCACAGTAATATAATACTCAATCCAAAAAGTATGGAGTCAGTCACTCCATGCGGCATAACTCCAAAAGATAGTCACTCCATGTTGGCAGCACCTATACTTCCCTACCTTTCTCCAGAGCAGGTCGGAGGGAGGTTAGCTACCTATTTACAAAATCCAAACACTTTACTTCTAATGCATGGGTGCTTGATATTATCCATTTGGGACATACCCATGAGTTCAACAGGAGATCATTGTGCACCCTCCTCCCCCTACCACAATTAGGAGCAGCATCAGGCATTTTGTAATTTCAGGAAGAGATTCTCCTGATGTTACAAAAAGAAACCCTCAAGCCTGTCTAAAATATTCCTGCAAAAAAGTTATTTATTTGAGGCTCTTCTTTGTGAGTTCAAACTCAGAAGCATGGAGACTAATATTAGACCTACCGTGTTTAAACAAATACTTCAAGAAACCGTTGTTTAAGACAGCCACCATGCAAGACGCCCTTCTAATATTACAGGGGAAGATTCATAGTACTAACTTAAGACAAAATCCTAAACTTACTACTTTTGGTATTCGCAGAAGGCATTTCGTAGTAGTAAAATAGGATTTTGTCTTAAGTTTGACTTAAGACAAACTTAAGACAGATTTAAGACATACTTAAGACAGACTTAAGACAGACTTAAGACAAACTTAAGACAGACTTAAGACAGACTTAAAGCAAACATAAGACAAACTTAAGACAACATCCTAACTTAAGTCTGGCTTAAGTCTGTCTTAAGTCTGTCTTAAGTTTGTCTTAAGTCTGTCTTAAGTCTGTCTTAAGTTTGTCTTAAGTCAAACTTAAGACAAAATCCTAACTTTACTACTACTAAATGCCTTCTGTGAATACCAAAAGTACTAAGTTTAGGATTTTGTCTTAAGTAAGTTCTGTGAATCATTCCTACAGATTTGAGAACATATGAGATCGCTGAATTTGCAGGATGCACACTTTCATAAACTCACACATCCCAGACAACGAAATTATCTTCCATTGAAAGTATCTTGATGCCATATTCAATTCATTTGCATGGAATACATGACTCTTGTTGCTGCACTCCTACAACATCAATATCATTAGGTCTTCTTGTACCAAGACAACTGGCTGCTAAAAGTGAGATTTTAATTTGATGCATCAACAATCACTTTTTCTTACCACCTGCCTGCAGTTGTTTTGCAAACGATGCTTACCTGACAAACATACAAAATGTTATCTTTCCCAAAACACTGGAATTCAATTGATGGGTGCAGATCGTGACAAGAGAGAAATGACGGCATGTCTTTTGGATGAGCATCTCAACCTGCTTATAATTTCCGTCAAGCTTCATGGGGTGTCATCCACCTCAGGATGAGAGCCACACGGGAACTCCTTTCACACTATCTGATAGATCTTTTGAGGGTGATGATTCAAGTTCCTCTTGTACTCAGACACGGAGTGCAAGATTTTCATCTAGATGTCACTGGCGAACAACATTATTACTTTTCAAGAGTTGTTACTAAATATAGCATCCAAGTTGAACATACCTACGGAGGTTTCACATCCACACTTTTCTGTTCTTATGGAAGCTTTCAACCAGGAGCAACCCCTACACCACCTACTTTCTCTGGGGTCAAATGTCTTTGAGATGGCAAGAGAAAGGTTTCTCAAAATAGCCTGGACTGTAGCAGTCATACCTCATCTGCTTGAAAATACAAGCCTCCTGAATATGATCCAACTTCACTTAATTTTGAGTCAAAATCATTTTCAGCTAATTTATTAGTTGTCTGGAATAGACATGTTTCAGCACCAAAGACCTCAACTCCTTTGGAAAGAGAGAGCAAGAGGATATACGCTGACATAAAGAAAATCTGAAATACTGTCTCCTCAGCACTCAAAGGCATAAGGGGCTCAGCACTTCACGTCAAATACAATCATTGTGGGAGATGTTTGTTAATAACCTTCTGAAGGAAAGAAAGGTAACATTTCAGGAGGTTGTGTAAGGGTACTTTCAGTTGCCAAATCAAGTACTAAATGTGACAGTTGATTTAACATAAGTGACTAGTTAAGGTTTTTGCTATGGAATTCCTCTCATTAGATTTTCATGACTTTGTCGACATCTGTGAAGCCTCCCACCCAGTTAATAATGCTAAGCTTGCCGTTTTTAGATAATACTTTGTATGGGAAGCACATGGAGGAAGAGATGTTCTGCATGAATACAGAGACGGTCATAGTCAGACTGACGGGCCAAGAGGAACTCTAGAAATATTTCAGATCATCTAGCATTACAAGGACCAATGCTACTGCCGCAGAGAGAGGGTTCAACACCAGCCACTGCCCATGCAGGTAAGAGCGGTGGGACCGGGTGGGGGGGATTTCGACAGACAATAATGAGGGAAAATGTATTATTTATTTAATTTTCCCTTGTCATCGTCCATCGAAATCCCCCCACCCAGCACCACCTCCCACCTCTCCTACCTGCACGGGTCGTGGCTGTTCAATACCCTAACTGTTTCTACCAGGCTCGGAGCAGTAGCAGTTGCACCTGCAACATAGATACACATAGCACATAAGTTGAGGTTCTAATATCAACTTCAGGTGCAAATTCATCAAGACAGCCAGCATCTACCTCATGTGACAGGTGGGTACTAGCTATTTATTGCAACAGATACTCACTTTGTTTGAAATTCCAATCTCCTTCAGTTCAATTAACAGTGGTAAAACAACACAGAATAGCTGACCTGTGCACTGAGACATCTTTCGCTCTGTGGAAGGGAGAAATAACAACTCATTTCCCCACATCCAAGGGGGAAGGAAATCTATTCAAGATATTTTCTCATAACCAAAAGAAAGATCTAATGTTCTGATCAATCTTAGAGCTTTGTCTCACAAACAAGTGGATCAGAAAGGAATATGTTCTGTAAGAAAGTGCTTCATTAAATTGTTCGTCCACCCAGGAAAGGGGAATAGATGTGTTTATTAGATCTATGTGCTGTGCACTTTCACATCCTGATAGCAAGGAAATACAGGATGTTTCATTGTTTCTTGGTGGGGAAGTTGCTTTATCATTATGCGGCATTGTATTTCAGTCTGAAGTTTGTGCCTCAAATGGCAGTAGTAGCCACCTATCTTTATTATCAAAACATCTTTATATCTTGGTGACTGGCTGATCAGAGCACGCAATCCATGAACATAAAAAAAAAGTCTAAACACAGTACAAGGGACGTGTTGTCTTTGGAGGAAAGTGTGGGATAAATATCAATGAAATGTCAACTTCTCATGAAAACTAGGAATCCAAGCATGTCAGGTTCTATTGTTTCCAGGGTGGCTTCCTCCATAGCGATTGTCCCAAGTGCAAGGTTGCACATGGGGTGTCTACATAAGTATTTAGAAGTTCAATGGTCGCGGAAAGTGGATAATGGGTGGTGTAAAAGGTACACTCTTCCTCAACTCATTCTATTCCAAGAGTCGATTTAGGCAGTATTTCTGCTTAAGGGTTTTGATTACTGAAGGAGCGGTCTTATGACATTAATTTCCTTGCGCGAACAGCAGTTCCTCTTGTATTAACAGTGAATGTCATTCTTGTAAAAACTGGCAACACCACAGTACATTAGGTGAATAAACAGGCATGCACCAAGTCAAGAGAATAACGACTAGATCCTTTTATGCTTTCAAATAGAAGCAGTTTTATTTATGGCCTTATAAAAATCACGTTGATCATACCATATGATAAGAAAAAGTGATTCTCCCATACTTACTGTTTTGCCAAGTCTATGCTGCACTTTGTTTCCATTAAATTCTATTTCAAAGTGATAATCACATACCTAAAATCCCCACAACCAGTAGTGCTTTCTCCTCAGGAGCATAGGGGCAGTGACTCTCCACTGAGTGCAGCCAGCCACCAGGATATAATTTAAAAATCATCAAGTCTGAACTCTTTAAAGGAAGACTGGGCTCACCTGGCTGATAGGGTGGAGCCAGGATGGGCCCATCCTCATGATTGCCGAATGACATATAGCTGAGTTCCAGTATGCTTGTGGGGTTGGACAGGGTTCTGACTATGTCTAGCCCGACATGTGTACCATGGACGTCTCAAACCCGCTCTCTTTTGCAGCGTCTTAGAAACACAGCACAGGCCATCTGTCTCCTTTGGAGCACTTGGCTTTCCTGCTCACACCAATCCTGACATTTATCCTATGCTTTTTCTACTTGAAGCTGCATGAGAGCAAACATAGAACTGGTTGTGGTGAAGTTAGTCAGTCCCTGTGGTCTTGCTCTTGGAGACACTGTGGGGGAGGGATAATTAAAGAACCTAACTAATTACAGTGTAGCTTTAATATCAAGCCACACAGTGAATGGATATGTTTCTGTAAGAGTGACACCCTGCTTTTCCTTCACACAAGGACATGTTTGTGCTGAAGGGGTCCCGGGTGCAAGTGAAACCTGGAGCTTCACTGACAGATGCGTACCCTGGGTGAGACAGTGACTCTTCAGTTAAGGGACCTTCACCATGAGGAGCTGCAGGTCTCCATCCGTGCTGGTCATCCGGTTTTAGCACTACATGTGCTGATCATCACAGAGGTCCCTTCTGGCTCTTCCCTGAGGGATTCTACTCTCCCGTTGACCAGGGATGGTCGTTAGCTCCTGCCTTCTCCATGAAGGCTCTCAAGGGAAAAGCATGAAACAGGAAGTGCTCAGATCATTGTGACGAGAAGCAGCGGGCCAACAAGAAGGAACATGCTATTTGAAAAGCTTGGTGAAAGACTACCAAAACAGAAGTCAGCCATCCACCAACATTTTTGTACGTTGATAGGAACCATTGTGATGGCAGTTCCTTTCATGTACAGAGATGGCCATAGTGCCGCTGGTCGTTCCACATATTAGCGGATGACAGTCCGTCAGGGTGGTGGTGGTAATGTCCCCTCCTAACTTGATCGACTGTACACTGTCTACCAGACCATAAATTAGGATCTATGGTATCTGAACCCCTAAAGAGGCTCGAAATATATTTGGTATACTCCACTCATTGATGTCTTTATTCAGGGTGTTTTTTCCTGTCTGCTTGGATGCATGTCAGATCCTGCCTTCTGTGTGTTGCTTAGCCCTTGAAAAAACTGGACAGCTAAGTCATTTAAGAGTTTTGCTGGTGAACTTTCTGCTAACCAATATGGCAGAATTTCTACGCCCAGCAAATAGAGTGTAGAAAACCTGCCATAGCTGCATAGATCTCCAAGGGCAGTGAAGTTTATCCACCAAAGTAGTTGTATTTGACATGGGGAGAGACACTTTGAGGGGAAGGTATTTGAAGAAATATTCTGTAATCGATGTGAACATCAAGTGTAAAAATATGTAGTGAGTAGCTAAACTTCTGGAGTCCCTAACAAGCTTTGGAATTTTTTCTGTTGTGTTAGGGACACCATACTTGCCATTCAATGAAAATCTGCCACAATTTCCATGTTGATCATTCACAAAGCTACTATTTTGCACATGTAGATGAATCAGCCACTCTTAAGTTAACAAAGTTGATCAAGAGCCAGTGATTGAGCTTCTAACAGTTTCTACCAGAAGCTTGTTGGATCTGTTGTAAACTATATTTCATTGATATATTGATAAAGGTAAAGGGGAACAAACGCCATTTGGATGGATTTTGCTCTGAAGCAGATCGTCCTTAAGCTTGTCGTTGAAATGTGTTTAAAATTGTTTCTAGAATGTTTTTTATTGTCTCATAGGCCTACGGATGGGGTCCCCTGTGACATAACTAATACGGTTGAAGCTCCTTTTGCAATAGCAATGACTGACAATGGGGGGCTAAAATGTAAGGCACCACCAAGCACGGATATGGCCAGAGTAACCTGCAGTTCAAAGGAGTGAGTAGCATTTTGTTTTTCTTTGTTTTGTGCACTGCAGTGTGTGTTTACCATTAGCCTCTTTTAAATAAAACTGGATATATAAAGTCTATCAGAATTAGAAACAAATTCTGATCTATGTTGAATACTGTTCTTTATGGTTGCTATTAGACACTCAATAAATATAACATCCTTGAACTTTCTTGATATGATTAGTTTAAACCACGGATGAAGCAAACGTAAAGTTTTAAAATTGAACTGGAAGCAATATATCACTTGAAAAAGAAGGGAAATGTATCTTCCTGCCTGAAATCAATTTGCCATTATTTGTTGACAGCAAGTATTCACAGATGTTATGCTACTAGCCCCCAAGATGTCAATTCACAGCATTTTGGCAACAAGACCAGATGCAGTGCCACATAAATATGGGTAACACCAAAAAGCCAAGAAGCAAGATATGAGCAAACATTAGAAAAAATCTCTGCAGTTTGACACTTAACCTTTAGGGCCCTAATTTGGATGTCAGTTGGAGTTCCGCTGAAAGACATCAATGCAGTTTCAGAACCGACCGACCTTGGGTCGGCAGTCCGAAAGCTCAATTACGATGTGACTGCACATAGTGCGGTCTCAGACTCTCATTTCACTATGGGAGCTAGTTCGGCGGTCAGAAACCAGCCGCAGCACAAGCGCCAATAGATTAATGGGAGTAACTGTATATCCCTGCAGGGATTTATGGGGGGCACCATAGGTGCCTCCTCGGCCCCCAACCACAGGCCATGGAAGAAGGGGGGCCCTGCTAGTGCCGCCCAAAGTTGCTTTTCATGTCAGAATGCCCAACATGGAAAGCTTGTTGGAAACTGACATCATAATCCCGACAGTGGCAAAGCCATCTGTTAGGGATTATGTTGCGGTTCTGACTGGCCGTTGGAAGCCAGCCAGATTTACCGGCCGGTTTTAAATCAGACTACCGTCATTGTAATATAGTGGTTGGATTTGAAACCTTGGATGTCGGTCAGAGAGCCATCAAAATTAGGGCCTAAGTGTCTCTTCATTTCTCAAGGACTTGGTGAAAGGAATCTTACTTAATTTAGATCTAGTGCCAAGGTAGATCCCTGTACCACAGGACCACTTCCTAAAGAATATTCTATTCTAACAATGATAAGTTGAATCTAAGGTTTATGTATAGATAATTTTACAGCTCTGTAGTACATTCATTGTGACATTGTTCACTGCAAATGTATTAATTGTTTTTGAGTGATTTCATCTGGAACAAAATTTATGTTTACTTTTTAGAATCAGGCACAAATAAATTGAGTCAATATGTCTTGGAAGACCTTCAGGAATTACAGGATGTAAACACTTCTGTTACTCATTTTAGCACCTTAAATATGATCATGGCTCATATGCCCCACATACAAAAAGAGAAAACTAACATATACTTGAAAGATAAGAAAGAAGAAGGACATGTCATCAGATTACTTGAAGTGTCATGTTGGCAAAATCTCTTGATTGACAACTGTGTACTTCTCCATGATGCAAAATTGTAAGTTTACATTTGACCATTCGAATTAGGACTCTATTTGGAAACCCTCTTGGGTGTAATTCCACACCTAGCTAAATAAACTTTCCGATCTTTACTCAAAAACTGTAACTTCCAGCAACCCCCCTATACAAAGAAAATACATCTTCCAAAAACTTAATAAAAGAGCTTCCTGTACTTTTTTCCACCATTCCTACTTCAAGCTGCTTTGATACATAATCAACTAACAGTGTTGCAAAAGCCTCCTTCCATGGTATCACACCAAATTTTCCCAAAATATCTAAACCCAATTTCCTCATGAACAGTCCAAAACCTCTATGGATTCAGTTACAAGTGATTTAGCAGACTTATCACTCTTTACAACATTCAGACACGGTCCTACCCATTCTTCCACCAGAATTTTGATTCATGGCCACCAATAATATACTCTTAGATGTCTTTTAGTAGTTGACATACCTAAAATGTCTATCTTGTTCTAGTTCAAAAATACTTATTCTAAGCCCCACTGGAGGAAAAACTTTGTCACATCATATCACAATATAATTCTGTTCCATCACTCCATCCTTAATTTAACAAAAGGCATTAAGATCACCACTTGGTTTACCCTTTCCCAACCAATTGGAAAGCATATATTGCAAAGTTTTCATCATATCATCCTTCTCAAGTCTTTTCTCGTCACAGAACTCTTGTGATATAGCTTGCTTATTTCCTTCCTTTAATACTCCCACATTCACATCTACAATAGAAAAAAGTGACCTTGCATTGCTCAAAATTTCATGAAAACGTACTCCAAGAAATCCCCAAAACCGCTTTCTTAGCTTTGCATTTTCAAACCTTGCCTGGAGCCATTGGGTAAACTCAGAAAGGGGTTCAACATTTACCAACATCAATATAAAGATAGTTGTGGCATCCTGCCAGCCTAGGCACTCGCCAATAAGTAAGTCACACACCGGGAGTAGCTATTCACGTCTTTATTCTGCTGTGTGCATGTCAGAACTCAGCATTCAAAGCCTGCCTTCAACTCATCCCACCAATGCTTATGTCATAGGTCTACAGTGTACAGGAGGAAACAAAAGTGTTCCATTGTTCTTTTTTACAAGACACTACATCTCCCTCTTTGTTAAATAACAAGTCAAAACTTTCAAAAACACATAAATAATGAAAACATAAATAAATATACAAATAAATACATGAATACATTTATAGACACACAAGCAATTACAATTCTTCAATTAAGCATTGTGGCACCTGCATCTCACATCCTGATCATGTCACTGAAAACCAGGAACTTGCATTCAAAATGTCATTGATCTGCACAGGTGAGGTTGAATTATCAGCAGACACAGATTCATCAACAGTCTGTTTAGACCCAGTTTCTAAATTGACAACGATATTTGGTGAGTGTGGGCCACATGTCAAAAATTAGAGGAATCTCTTGGAAGGGACTTTCCAGGATGCTGGGCAGCCCCATGTGTCCCTTGGTATTGGTGATAGTAAAGGGTTCAACCTCAAAAGGAGCAATTGATTTATTTTTTCTGTGTTATCTAGCAATCAATCAATCTCCTCTTGTAAGTTATGTCCTTAGCATGATGTTGTCGGTCAGCATATATTTTCATCTTCTGTTTGCAACCAAAGTTCGTAGTGTCAATGTCTTCCTCATTCTTAGATATGAGGTAGACCCATTGGGACAGATTGGTCATCATGGCTCTTCCAAACATGAGAGTTGCAATGTTTTCCCCTGTCGATGGGTGAAGGGTCAAATGGTAAGCTCAAAGAGTAGTATTTCAAGCAGCTTTTAGGTCGAGCTTCCCCAATGCAGCACACTGAACTGCTTTCTTTAGAGTACTCATGAAACGTTCTACCAGGCCATTGCCTGGGGCCGGAGAGGAGTGCTTTTTTAATGCTATATTACCTACTGGCTGTCACCAGTAGGTAGTTATAGTTAGAATGATGTTTCAATAGGAAGAGCGTGTTTTTACTTGTCAAATAATTGGCTTAGTTTGAAAAATCTTCACACATTTTTTAAAGCTAGCTTGACACTCACTTCAGCCACTGTATTAAAAATTTCAGGGTGATCAGTTAAGTGGGGGCCGAGAAAAAGAGAGGGTTTCCCAAAATGTGTTTTCTTCATGTTAATTTCAATAGGAAACTTTAGACACACCTACAGTCCGAACTGCTGAACGGAATTACACCAAATTTGCCAGAAAGGTAGCCTCTGGTCCAGAAATTGTACATTTTTTAAATGGTGTAGATCAGCTCAGTAGTTGCGGAGAAATGTAAATAAATTCCCAGTTGTATATAGTGACTCAAAGGATCCGCAAACCCTCCCGATCTCATGCACGAGATCTGATTGGCTGCCAATGCTTCAAAGCAGGAAGTGCTGACAGACATCTTGTGACCCGGTTGAACCAAATCACCCAAAAAAATGCACAAAAAAATGTAAAAGGGGCAGGTTCCCCTAGGCCTCTGTAGGGGGGGAGGGGTCCCACAGGGAAACCCCAGGTCCAAAAAAGCATTTTTTTAAAAAAAAATTCAGAAGGAGTTGCTCTGAATGCATGACTCCCGCCGAAAAAAAGAAAACAAACAAAGCGTAGACTCCCGCTCTATGTTTAATCTAGGCCCCTTTTCAGCAAGGTCCCAGTGGCAAGTTTAAATTATGATGTGGGGGCCCATGTGGGTCCCCCACAGCTCAGGCGAACATCACCTTCCTGGGGCAAGATTTAATATTTAATATTAAAGTGGGGTGGCTCCTGCACCTCCACTTCGCTGTCCAGGGACCGCCACCTTCCCCGGACACACTGTTTACATATTTTTTTTAAATGGGGAGGCCCTATGGCCTCTCCCGTAGCCCCTGGGACCACCACCTACCTTGGCACAAATAGAATAATTAAGGAGATCCATTACAGACCTTCCACTCTGGGGTCATTCAATCTAGGCCCCCAGGTAGACCAGGTCCTAAGGGCAAGTTTAATTGATATGTTGGGCCCACATGGTGCCCCACAGCTCCGGGGACTGCTACCTCCCTGGGGATAGATTTAAAATGTAATATTAAAGTGGGGTGGCTCCTGTGCTCCAATTCCACTGCCCCAGGGAGGCCACCTTCTCGGGCACACTTTATTTTATCTTTTTTTAAATGGGGAGGACTTATGGCCTCTCCTGCAGCCCCTGGGACCACCACCTCCCCTGGGCACAAATAGAATAATTAAGGAGATCCATTACAGACCTTCCACTCCGGGGCTCACCACCTCCCCGGGGCAAATTTGAAGACAGGAGGGGGCCGCACGGCCCCTCTCGAGGACCAACATGTTCCCTGGGAACCACCCCCCAAGGGCCAACTCCAGGAACCTCCTGGAGTGCCCACCCCCAGGGCAATGCTGTCTGCTATGGCTTGTGGGGAGCACCGCTCCCACCATGCCATAGCAAACACTGCTCTGTTTCATGGAAGCAAGAGCATGTAAAATGCTCTTGTTTGCACGAAGCAGAGTAGAATTGCTTTTTGCCAGAGGGAGCTGCATGTTGACAGCTACGTCTGTCCAAAACAATGTCGTATCCCAGAGGACGCAGGTAGCCGGCAGGGATCACAAGGCCTTCAGGCTTCCCTGCTGTCCCCAAGGAAAATAACTGGGTGCCCTGGGTGAGAACAGGGTACTCAGTATTGTGGCCAAACCTGTGGAATGGGGTCCCCATGTTGAAAATTGGTCTGGCACGTGAGTCGCAACCCTCATCGCTGTGCTCAGCATGGTGCCCCGTGTAACATTGCAGCAGAGTCACAAATCTGCTAAAAATAAGTAAATAAAACATGTTCAAATATGAATTTACTCAATAATGTATTGTCTCATACACCTATATAAACAGTCTCGCATGTACTCACAGACTAGTTCAAACACTTATGTACCCACTTACAGACCTACTCAGACCATGACAAGTCCACTCGCTAACTCACACTGACACTGATGCACCCACTCACCAATCCACTCAGAAAGTTAAACCCCCGCTGACAAACCCACCCACACACTGATACACCCACTCACAGATCCACACATACACTGATTCATTCTTTCACAGATCCAGTGAGTTACTTATGCAGCCAGTCCGAAACCCTCTCAGATTCTAACTCACCCACTCACAAACCTGCTTAGACACTAACACACCCACTCTGACTCTGGCACCCACTTACAAACCCACTCAGATATTGATGCACTGATTCAGAGATTCACTCAGACACTGATGCACCCAATCATAGATCCTGACAGACACTGATGGAGCCTCTCACACACCCTCTTACATACCCAGTTACTGACTCACACAGACACTTGCATGCACAGAATTATTCACATGCTGATGTACCCAGTCAGAGACCCGTTCAGACACAAATGCATCTACTCACAATGCTCCTGAGATACTAACATACCCAGCCACTGAGTCACTCAGATACTAATACAGTAACTCAAAGACCAAGTTAGACAGTGATGCACCCACTCCCAGGCCAACTCAAACACTGATGCACACACTAACATACTCACACAGACACTGGAACGGACACTCACTGACCTACACAGACACTCATGCACCCACTTGGAGATCTAGTCAGACAGTGATGCACCTAGTCACAGAGTCAGTGAGACACTTATTCACCCATTGAGAAACCTATTTACCTATTTAGATAATTTTTCATTCACTCACAGAGCTACTTTGACACAGATGCACCAACTCATTTTCACTCAGACACTGATGCACCCATTCACAGGCCCACTGAATCACTGACACAGATGGTCACTGATTCAGTCGGACACTAATGCATTGCATGAATTACAATTGAAAAACTTTATAATTGGGAATTAACATTTAAAAAACCTTAGAAATTCACTGAAAAAAATTAAGGTTACAGGGATGTTATAGTTAGGCTGATGTTTCCCTCATACAAAACCAGAGAAATTAAGCCTTTACAGTTAGTGAGCTCACACCTGCAATGCACTGCTTCTGACCTCACATATGACATCACTCATGACATTGTCAGTGACATGCCTGATCGCTGATGACATCTCAAATAATATCACCGATTACATCATCAATCGATTCTCTGATACACCCACTCACTCCCCCATATAACCTTTTATACATCCACTCAAACTACCACACTACCATTCTCAAACCCATTCATACACACATTCACCTACTCACTGATTCTTACATTTACGCACATATCCACTCACTCTCCTATATAGCCACGCATACACTCATCCACTCTCTCACAAATACAGCCATTGAGACATCCACTCCTACACCCATACAACCACTCACAAACTGAGTCAGTCACCCATAGAGCTACTTACACACTGACCCACCCATCCATACAGTCAATCACACAGCCACATAATCACCCTTACAGTTACACACACAGTCACTCACTGTGAATAGTGCGTACTCGCTCACCTATGCAGTCACTGACTCAAGCAGAAACTCACCCATACAGCCACTCTTACATTCATTTACTCACCCATACAGTCACTCATATATCTCATCATTCACCTATATGGCTTTTCACATACCTACATACTCACCCGTATTCCACTTGCATTTACTCACAAACACAAGCATAGACGCACGCAATCACCCATACAGCCCCAAAAACACATACTCTCTAATTCATACAGCCACTGACTCACTCACTCACTCATCACCCACCTACACAGACACTGAGACACCCATAGAGGAACTCAGACAGCCAGTCACTCACCTATACAGAAACTCACATGCTCACTCACACACCTATAAAGTAACCCTGGGCATAAACTGCTCTCAGCCAGCCAAGTGTGCCGGAAATTTCCTGCTCCGCTGGGAACATGGAGTATAAGGCAAAACTCCGACTCCGCAGCAGAGCGGAGTTAGCCAGCCCAACCCGCTGCATTAGGCTCCCCGCCTCCACCCCAATAAAAAATAGTTACAAACTAATTTAAAATGAAATAAAAACAGAATTACCTGGAGTGTGTCATCCCCGGACTGCCCTCCTCCACCTCGCTGTCTCTCTTCTACGTGGGACGTACATCTTGAGAGAACTGTGCATGACATCTTGCGAGATATGTGCATGCACTCGCATGTGTGCAAGCGCAGTTCTCTCAAGATGTACATCCATGTAGGAGAAAGACTGCAAGGAAGAGGAGGACACCACAACACAGGTAAGTGTGTTCTTATTTCATTTTAAATTAATGTATAACTTTTTTTTATTAGGGGGTTGAGTCGGCTGGCGAAGAGGAGCAGAGCAGCGCTCCACGTAGTCTTACTACACCAGCTCCTCCTGGATTACTGTACAGCCACTTAGACACCAACTGACAGATGGACACAGCCATTCTCAAAATAAGTCACTCACTGATACAGTCACTGAGACAGCTAATCACTTACTTATACATATAGTCACTCACCTACTGAATTACCCATACAAGCACTCAAACACCCAGGGATTCACAAATACACCTTGGTATATAATTTAACACTCAAACGTTTTTTAAACACTCACAGTCACCAGATGAGTGATTTAATGTGCTAGGCAGTGCATTGCGAGAGTGCAAGTTATAGTAAGCCTCACTAACAATAACAGCTTAATTTCTCTGGTTTTGTATGAGTGAAACAGTAGCCTTACTATTACATTGCTGTAATACATATATATATATTTATATTTATAGTTATATTACACCTTTTCATCTCACCTCCAAAAACTTCTCATTGATAGGAGATCTTAATTTACACCTCGACGACCTAGCGAATGTCTCCTGTGTGAACCTTTTAGACGACCTCACAGCACTGAATATGACATTGCTTAATACAGGCCCCACACACAAAGCAGGCCACCTTTTAGACCCAATTTTTTCGAACATGCAAGAACTAAAATGGCTAAACACGACCCCTATTTGTTGGTCTGATCACCATCTAATTCTTTTCAACCTCACATTAGCAGCATCCTTCCAACCATACCCCGTCCATCCAGTTACCTTCATGAGAAACTGGAAAATGCTGAACATTGAAGAAATCAATCAATCAAGACATTTATAGAGCGCACTACCTACCCGTAGGGTCTCGAGGCGCTTTGGGGGGGGGGGGGGGGTGGCGCTACTGCTTGAACAGCCAGGTCTTGAGCTTCTTCCTGAAGGAGAGGTGGTCTTGGATCAGGCGCAGGTCGGCCGGGAGGGAGTTCCAGGTCTTGGCGGCCAGGTAGGAGAAGGACCTTCCTCCTGTGGTGGCTCTGCGGATGCGTGGGACGGCGGCGAGGGCATGGCTGGCGGATCGGAGGTGGCGTTTGGGAGCGTAGAAGTTGATTCGGTTGTTGAGGTAGCTCGGGCCTTGGTCGTGGAGAGCTTTGTATGCGTGGGTAAGGAGGCGGAAGGTGATTCTCTTGTTAACCGGGAGCCAGTGCAGGTCTCTTAGGTGTCCGGAGATGTGGCTGTGTCGTGGGATGTCGAGGATGAGTCTGGCTGAGGCGTTCTGGATGCGCTGGAGTCTCTTCTGAATCTTGGCGGTGGTTCCGGCGTAGAGTGCGTTGCCGTAGTCCAGTCGGCTGGTGACGAGGGCCTGGGTGACGGTCTTCCTGGTCTCTGTGGTGATCCACCAGAAGATCTTCCGAAGCATGCGCAGGATGTTGAAGCACGACGAGGAGACGGCGTTGACTTGCCTGGTCATGGAGAGGGAGGAGTCCAAGATGAAGCCCAGGTTGCGTGCGTGGTCCGTCGGTTTGGGTGCGGTGCCCAGGGCGGGGGGCCACCAGGAGTCGTCCCAGGCGGAGGGCGAGGAGCCCAGGATGAGGACCTCCGTCTTATCTGTGTTCAGCTTCAGGCGGCTCGTCGTCATCCACTCGGCTACCTCTCTCATCCCTTCATGCAGGTTGGCTCTGGCGGCGGCGGGGTCGTTGGTCAGGGAGAGGATCAGCTGGGTGTCGTCGGCGTAGGAGATTATGTTGAGGTTGTGTTGGCGTGCGATGGCCGCGAGGGGGCTCATGTAGACGTTGAAGAGAGTAGGGCTCAGTGAGGATCCTTGAGGGACGCCGCAGATGACTTTGGTGGCCTCTGACTTGTACGGTGGTAGGCGGACTCTTTGTGTTGAATATTACCCTGGCCAAAAACCCACCTGTCCATGGCCACGACATGGAAAGTATTGCCTACGCAACTCATACGTGGCTTGGGAACGCAGCAGATGTTTGTCTGCCTCCTTCCCACTTTAAAGGCAATATTCATCGCCTCCCAGCTCCGTGGTTTAACGAGTCTCTGACAATGGAAAAATCTAAGTGTAAGGCGCTTGAAATGCAATGGCGGAAAAACTATGACCCCATAAAGAAAGAGTTATACCGAAAGGCTAGGAATATTTACCACACTGCCTGTATCAAGGCCAAAGCCCTCTACGTAGCAAATACTATCAATTCAGCTCCCAATATGGCCCGGACGCTTTTCAATACCGTTAAAGAATTGGCGGGTGAAAAATCTTTTGCTGCGGCCTGCCCACTAAACACCCAACAATGCCAAGATCTGGCCTTCTTTTTCACAGAAAAAATAGAGAAAATCATTACTGACGTTAATAAGAATATCCCAGTCAATGACCCACAAGAAGACGATACCTCTCCTGTGTTAACAGAAGGGTGCATGTTAGATCACTGGCCTTCTATTACCCTCGAGACTCTGAGGTCCCTCCTCAAATCCATCAAGTCAGGCTCCCCTCGTGATCCGATTCCCATTAGTGTCATAAATCAACTGGACAATCCTTCCTTAAACATCATTGCCGACATGCTTAATTCTTCCCTCCAACTCTCTACGGTCCCCTCGCTGTGGAAACACGCCATGGGCAGCCCAATATTAAAAAATAACAACTGCCAATCCTGAGATTTTAGCTAACTATCGGCCCATATCCCTTCTCCCGGTTTTTTGGAAAATCCTTGAAAGACACATCCATTCTGCGCTCGCCACATTTACTCAAGACAATTCCCTCCTACACCCCTCTCAATCCGGTTTCAGGGCAGGTTACTCCACCGAAACTGCTCTTCTTGGAGTAACTGAGAGGAATAGGAAACTCCTAGATGATGGCCAAACGGTCGCACTCATTCTGTTAGATCTGAGTGCGGCCTTTGATACCATTTCTCACAATAAACTACTAGCCACGCTCAGGAGAAATGGTATCGGTGGTGCAGCACTGGAATGGATCAGGTCCTTCCTTTCACAACGCACGTTTCAGATCGCTTCTTCCCTCGCCTGTTCTGACACGTTTAGTGCCCCACATGGAGTCCCCCAGGGCTCAATCTTGAGCCCTTTGTTTTTTAACCTTTACCTTCGCCCATTAGCTGATTTAGCAGAAAGGTCTGGACTCACCATTATGACTTATGCGGATGATTGGCAAATCGTTTTTTCATTGTCAAAGTCCGATCCCCTTGCCCCTTCTCTACTTAAACAAGGTCTCCAAGAGGTCTTCTGCTGGATGTCTAACAACCAGCTGAAGCTAAATGGGGAAAAAACTGAGATTCTCCTTTTAGGGAAAAAGAAAGATTTATGGAGTTCTTCCCACTGGCCGCCTATTTTAGGCAACCTCCCCACACCAGCCACTCAAGTTAGAAATTTGGGGGTTACCGTCGACAATGCACTTTCTATGAAGCAACAAGCAAACAAAGTCGTGGGCCTTTGCTTTACCATCATGAAATGGCTGCGTAAAATCTTGTGGATGCTGCCCCCTGCTACCCAGAAGACCGTAGTCAATGCACTCATTACATCTCGGCTTGACTACGGCAACATCATTTACCTGGGCTCAAATGAGGGGGTCCTGAGACGGCTTCAACTTGTCCAAAATTGCGCCGCAAAATTTCTGTGTAAAATCCCCAAAACCGCCAGGGTATCGAAATACCTTAGGGAACTACACTGGCTCAGGGTCGAGAACCGGGTCAGGTTCAAAGCCCTGAGCTACATGTTTAGGATCAAAGCCGGCACAGCACCTAAATATTTGCAAGAGCTAGCCAGTCCCTACCTTCCTACACAAAATCTGCGCTCCCTATCAGCAGCCAATTTTGGGGTGCCCAGATTTAAACTGGTAAGAATGGGAGGGAGGTCCTTCTCCCATCTAGTGCCCACCCTATGGAACTCACTCCCTTCTCACATCCGTAAAGAGGACAACTATGCAAGATTCAGGAGAAACATTAAGACATGGCTTTTTTAGAAATGATTTGTCCACTCTTCCGCTTTCCATACCTTTTGCTCAGCTATAATGTCTCGGCGCTGGGAAACCCTTTGTGGGTAGCTGCGCGCCTTATAAATGCAAAAAATAAATAAATAAATAATATATTTATATTTATTTATTTATATATTGCTTGGGCAACAATGCAAAGAATTTCCCCAATTGCTCAGGAAACAATGCAAACTATTTCAATTTCAATAAACTTTATTCGGTTCACACAATATGAAACCATAAAAGTTACAACTTACAACTTCTATTCCGTATCCCCATTAAAATCACAAAACACATTGCTTTAAAAATACAGATCCAAGTATACAGTACAAAAGTACTGTTGATTATCCGATAATAAGAGAATGTGTGGGGGCAAACACGATAAAACGAATTAGGAAATTTTTAAAAACAAATTCATCATACGGTACATGTTCCAAATCCTTGAAGATCCAAACATTTTCTATACTTCATCGAGCTTTTCAAAAGCCAGCCACGAAAGGGATACATTCTGGTTTTAACATTAATAGGTAATGGAGAGTGGGGCATACCTGATTAAAATTTAACTTTTTTAATAGAGTTTTTAAATAAAAGCTCCTAGGGATTTCATAAAATTTACAGAAAAACAGGAAGTGCAGCAGGTCCTGTGGAGACATATTGTCGCAGCCACAGGGTGCTAGCACTTTCTCCTTTATGGCACCCTCTGGGAACAGCTAATAAAAGATGGAAATAATCCATTCTGAACCTGATTAACAGAAATCGCTCATAGGCGGGTACCGGACACAGTAGATATGGTTCCATATTTATGGAAGTCTTGAGTAATAGGTGTTTACGTACACTATTCTTTAGCAATTCTTTCTCCTCTCTTTCCATTTTTTTACATAACATGAAGGAGCTCTTTACAAGATCCACATCTTCCCTGGTGATACATTCAGGTGTTAAAAACTATTCTGGGTGTCCCAGCTCTTTAAAACACCCCTTTAGATATTTTAACCAAGGAAGAAAAATCATGTGGTCCAGGCTCAGGATCTCTTTTACAATTTTGTGTGTAAGGTCAATGTGATCGTTTAGCCAACATTTGAGCCAGAAAATTAAGGGACGCATGGCCAAAATGTCTCTGATGTATGGAGTACCGGTTTCCTCGTGGACCGACAGGTTTGCCGTCCCCTTTGGAACGCACAACAGCCGCTTAAAAAAATTATTTTCAGTCACCTGAAGGCCCTCAAGTCCGGTATACCCCCATATATCACTCCCGTAACTAGCTATGGAAACACTCTTAGCTTGATACATTTTCAACATTGCGGCCACCGGCCGATTGCCCATTTGAGCCACAAAGTTAAATAAGGCTGCATTGGACCTAATAACATCTCCCCTTTTCTTGTTAAGCAGAGCTCCCCAATTCAGTTGGTCATCCAGTAGGACGCCCAAATAGGAGAAGGTCATGGATATGGGTACTCTAACACCGTTCACCTTATAGGGATACTGTTTTTTGGAGCACTGCCCTACCTGCTTTACGTATGATTTGGAGTTGTTTATGGCTAGATCTCTATCATCCATAAACCCACGGAAAGCATCAAGTAGGGTTTGTAGTCCCTTGGGGGTACGTTCCAGGAGGACAGCATTGTCTGCATAAAGCAAGACGGGCAGTACCCGGCGTCCCACATACGGGTAATCAGCCCCTGTTTCCTGTAAGGTACCCTCTAGGTCGTTAATGTAAAGATTAAAAAGGAATGGTGCTAAAATGCACCCCTGTCACACCCCCCTTTCAGTTTTAAAATTCCTAGTTACCTTAAGATCAGAAGTGTATCTAATGGTTTACTTTCCGAGTATCAAGTAGAGGTTAAGGCATTGTGTCATAGTCGAGTGGCCTGGGCGGAACCCAAACGGGATATCTGAAATGATCTTGTTCTCTTTTAGCCCAGGCTGTCAATCTCTTAAGTATGATTCCAACTATAACCTTTACAACGGAGTCGATAAGGGAGATCGGTCTATAATTCATAGTGCAGTTACGGTCTCCCTTCTTGAACACTGGCACAATTGTGGAAGTTCCCCAAGATTTTGGGCATCCTTCTTTAGCTGCAGCATTAATTACTGCAACCAAGATTGAAGCCCAAAAGGAGGGGTTTGATTTAAAAAGGTCCGTTGGGACACCATCCGGGCCCGGCGCCTTCTTATTTGTGAGATTATTAATGCCTTCCTCCATTTCACTAACAGAGAACACAACTGCTTACTTATTCATAGTCTTAGCTGGCAACTGTACCAGGGTAGATTTACTTTTAAAAATAGTGACAAAGTGAGCTACCCATTCTTCCTCCGTTGTGTTTGAGCCCACTTCCTCGACTCTATCCACTAGGAAGAGAGGTCTGTTAATGATGCTCCAAAATCTGGAGCTGCTAGAGAGGGTCAGGGGGTCTAGAAGCTCCCTCCACGTAGCCTCATTCAGTTCCTTTTTACGGTTAGCCAGCAATTTTTTATATTTGTACCAAAGGATTCGGATCTGTGCTCTATCCCTAGGAGTTTCTTTCAAGGCCGCCTTGAGGACTCTTGCGGCTTTAGAACATAAAGGGCTGAACCATTTGGGATCACTGTACGCCCTATTTTTCCCTGGGGCAGATAGCAAGTTCCCCACCTTTAAAACAATCTCTCCAAATGCATTAAGGGTACCCAGGGCGGTTGAATCCGCGTTCAGGCAGCAAGAAAATTCCGCCGCACAGGCTTCTTTAAGTACTTCATAAAAAAGGGACGGAATAACTTGTGTCCACTTCAGCCGGTGCTTACCGTCAGTTGGCTGTAACCGAACAGGATTTAATACTGGATCCTTTCTCTTCAGCAAGCTGCCCCCTAGTTTCACGCACAACGGATTGTGCTCACTGTGGGCGCTTGCTGCAATCAAAAAGCCCTGCAGGAGAGATGAAATAGGCCTGGAGATCAATATATGATCTATAAAAGATCCTCCACTGTGACCTTTAAAGGTCTGTTCCCTTTGTTTACTATCATACTTTTTGAGAATGTCATTTTGAGCATTTCCCTGTACGGAACGCTCGAAGTGGAATCCCTGTATCAGAGAGCACCCCAAGGACCCCATATCAGTATGTTTAGGATCCCTGCACGGGTGCACGTTGAAGTCACCTGCAATCATAAGATTGTTTCTATGGGGACCACAATATTGCTCTACAAAAGTGTTCAGCTCAGTTATCTTGCAACCTGTATCATTGTGTATGGCGTTATAGAAGTTTATCAAGCACAGGCTAGTATTGCGCCGCCCCAAGATGACTGCCTGTATGTCTCTGTGGTCAGAAGGGATAACCTTGATGTTGCATCTCAACGCCAGGGAGGTGAATATGACCAGACCCCCCCTTGCTCTTCCACTATTTACACGTGTTGCAGGGACAAAAAATGCTTTGTACCCAGCCAGAGATAAGCTACAATCAACCAGCCACGTCACCTGGAGACAGATTACCGAGAAATGAGTGACAAACTGCACCCATAGAGGGTCTGTAATCTTTCCCACCAGCCCTGCGATGTTCCATGACAATGTATTGTAGTCCAGAGCATTCTCATGGTTAACCAGAGATTTCATAATTTGCTCCCTAGAGGAATCAGTGATTATAGCCCCTTGAAGATCATCTTCCCGTAGCCCCATTCTTGAGACGGTTTCCAGTAATTCAGGATAAGGTGCTAATGCCGCTGTTTCCCGAAAAGGACCTGCATCTAAATCATATTTATCAGGGGGTACACTGTCGCTGGCTTTGCGGTCTAGATTGGCCTCATTTTCTCATAGTCAGTCGCAGTCGTTGAGTCCTGAAAGAGCTGCATATCTATTAGGGACCAACGGGAATTGAGAATAATTAAAGGCCCCCCATGGGTTATCCCCTACTGACCTAAATGGAATTCTACCAGGCCTGGGTAGTTCTCTATGTTTATGTGGCTCCACCCAGTGTCCCTTGGTCAAATTAAATTTCTCCTCGCTCCCAGCCCTATAGAAAAAGCCAAGTGGCAGGATCTCTATTCCTTGTCCCCTAGACGCCGCACCGGAATCAACTTCCCTGAATATACTTTCTGCTGCTAGAGGGTTATTAAAGTTTACTGCTATGCATTCTCCCCTTCGTGATTTCCTTGAGCTTCCCAGCCAAGAGACACAGCGAACCATGATAACATTATTTATGGTTCGGCGACCTTCTACAGTGTTACAGGACAACCAGTGTGTTACCTTATTTTTAAGTTGTCTGTGATCCTCTTTTGCTCCATCAGGGAGAGTAGGTGCATTACACAGAATGACCACCAACTGGGCTGATTGGGGGGGGGGGGGTAGGCTGATAACTAATGGGTTTTCTAAGCTTCTGGGTTTCTTTGCTATGTTTGTATTTTCCTCGGCCCGGTCTAGGGCTACAGGGTTTGTTTTCCCAGATACTCCCTCAGTGTGTTCAGTTCCTACTTTACTAGTTGGCTTTATACTTCCTGGTTCTTTCCCATTTTCGTTGCTCATTAGTTTTTGAGGCACATTAAATAACGTGGTTGATAATGGTGGTGTTATGTGAGGTAAGCTATAACTAGTCCCGCTAGTCTTTTTGGGTTGTAACACGGGATAAGGGTTTTGCATACTGGCCACCATGTTGACCAATGTTTGTGTATTGTTTGAGGTAGCCCGTTCAAGCCTCCCCAAATTCTCATTAATTATTTTCATTCTTTCTATGAGTGGTAGCATGAATGATTTCATTATTTGTTCCATTTGAGTCACGAAGCCTTCTGGGGCTTGTAAGGTTAAAGAAGGCCCCTTGGACGACTGCAGCATGGGAATAGGAGGGGGTTTAGTGGGTAAGCTTGAGGTGGTGCTATTTCGTGTATGTTTTGCAGATGTCACTAAGTTCCCCCCTTTGTTAGTTATTTTGGTTACTTTCGGGCAGCTACCCTTTTGGCGTCCTCCTCCACGCTTTCTTTTCCCCGTTTGTACAGGACATGTTACAGATTTTGAAGACGAGGGATCAGCTGAGATATTTAGAGTATTTAGTACTGCGGGGCCACTTTCTTTAGATCCGGTACTTTCTATAGTGGTGTTCACCAAAGTACCAGTTATGTTCCCTACCGACCCTGTGCTTACTTCTAGGGGAGTTTCACCAATAAGAATCTGGCTGCCTGATTGTTCAGGAGTTTATGCAAACATTATGGAGCCCAGGGACGCACGCTTCAAGCATAGAGGTTCCAGAGATAGGCGCTTTTCAGTGAGAGCAATTTTGCGCTCCAGGACAACTTTCCAGTGTACCAGTGACCCTTCCCCCAATAGAGCATGGCACTGCTTTCCTTCCCCTTCCAGGCCGGTTTGCCATGGTCTAGTACCCTGGTTGAACTTACTTAATCAAGGATATCTATCGACTGATGTGATACTCAAAATCCCTGTATACAGTATATAATGAACATCAAACTATATGTAAAATGTCTCACAATAATAGATGGCTTATTAAAAGGGTGACCCAGGTCAAAAGTGTCCACAAATTTCTCACGAAGCAGGGATGGACTCTTCAAACATACACGGTTAGGGGGGTAGCCCGGCCTGGCCTCCTCCGGCCTTGGACAGCCGCAGATGGCCCGCCCTTGTCCCAGGCTACTCCCGGCGCCGCCCACGCGCGTCCCGCATTGCGTGGGGGAAGGCGGCTCTTTGTAGCGAGATGACAGCGCCTCCCCCAGCAGCTGCAGCTGAAGACACTTGGGCGCTCTAACAGCGGGGAAAACAGCTGGTGCGACCTGGGACCACGAGTCCCACCAGGGAAGCGAGGCACAAGCAGGGAGTGTCTCATTGCACCACAAACAGCCACAGGTCAGGTGAGTGTCCAAAAGGTTTCTGGAGGGCCCCGCGCTGCGTGGGGAAGGCAGCGCTTTGTAGCGCGATGACAGCATCTCCCCCAGCAGCTGCAGCTGAAGACACTTGGGCGCTCTAACAGCGGGAAAAACAGTCGGTGCACCCTGGGACCACGAGTCCCACCAGGGAAGCGAGGCACAAGCAGGGAGTGTCTTGTTGCGCCACAAACAGCCACAGGTCAGGTAAGTGTCCAAAAGGTTTCTGGAGGGCCAATGCAAACAATTACTCCTTCTCCACTGACTCCCTCTTCTACAGATCAAAAAATAGAAAAAAAATGAATTGACTATAATGATACGACTTCTAAACATGCTAAGCATTATCGCATGTAATTTCCAACAGTGGATAAAGTGACAGTGCCTGCACAGTACAGTACAATGTTACGTCAAGCATGAAATAAAATAAGGATGTAATCCAGAGCTTAATTCCTGCCATTCCTAAACATTTAAAACCACAAATGGATCCCGCGGTGGACAAGATAGTAAAGTGAAAGTGCAAGTGTTGGAAAGTGGGTTATTAGTAGTGGTAAATATTTATCTACCACTGGCAAAAAGGCCACTAACACAATTTAGGGCTCGGTACTTGTCTTGAAAAATTATTCCCATGCTCAACCCTTGGCAGCTTGGCTGCGAGCATGCAGGCTTAACTTCAAAGACAGGTATGTAAAGCATTTAAGAATAGCTATTCAGTAAATAATTAAGACACAATGCACAATAAAAATACAACACCATCTTATAAAAATAGGAAATATTTGTAGCTTTAAAATGACACCAAAAATAAAAAACAAATCCAATGTAGGGAACCGGAGAGATTAATTTTTGAAGCTTTAGCGCCATATAGCACATAGAAACCTATAGCGCTTATTGGGACATCTTGTCACACTAGACTGGGACAAAGTCAAACTTACAGGACAACCGCTATGGAGACCTGTGCGGTTACCCCTCGCTGTAGGACTCAGTCAAAGTTTATACCTTCGGACTTAAAAACTTTTCTGTAGCTTTTCTTCCTGGGGTCCCCTGAAGCTCTCATTCAGTCTGGATTCTGAGACGGTTCTCCGTCTTGCCTTGCGACAAGCTCCCAGCCAAACTTGTAGAAGTCAGACTTCCGGAGCTTTCAGTTGGAAGATCCAGGGATCCAGGCCAGCTCGAGGTTGAAGGTTGGCGGCTTGACTCTCGCGGTTGTCCTGGTCATTGAGGATTCGCCAGCTTGAGTTTCAGCTTACTCCTGATCAAAGTATGGAAGTCGGACCCCCGGATCTTTTCAGTGGATGAACCTGGACAGCAGGTCGGTTCGTGTATGAGGGTTGCCGGCTTGGCTGGCCAGTTTCAGTTGGCTCACTTATAGTGCTTTTTTCCAAAGTTACTTGAAACTTCTCCAAACTTCTGGAACTTCTTACTGAAGTTCCTTTGAGGGTCCCAACGTGTTCAAAATGAACTCCAATTGTCTGGAAGCTCGAAGATGGTCCTTGAAAGCTTGGAACTTCAATTCCCACAATCCACTTGGACAAAACCGTTACAAACCCACTGGTAATACTCCAGGCTGGGGATTCTTGGTGGTGATGGTCCAGGTGAGCTCTGTTAACCTGCAGTTTGCAGGAAATTTACACTTTAGTCCTCTTGAAGCAGGTTTGATCCACAGGTCTTTAGTTCCAGATTGTGAAGCAGGCGCAGTAAGTAATAGTGCAGGGCCTCATTGGTGCAAATCAAACTTCCAGCATGGACCTTTCTTCTTCCTTAAGTTTCAAGCAGCAGATCTGAGTGGCTTATTCCAAGTTCTCTGGGTCAAACATGGGGGCACTCCTGTTCAATGAGGCGCAGGGCAACACCCCAGGGTATGACCACATCCTCCAAAGACTGGCCCTATCTTCTCCCAGAAAGCACCATTTCTCAAAAGTTTATCATGGCTTCCTCCCCTTTGCATTCTCTCCTCTCTTTGAAGAAGATGTTTTACAACCCCTTCCCCTGCCATGGCATTCCTATGTAGCAGAACCCAGTATGGCTCCCTGACCCCTGGGCTACGTATCACCTGATCAAAGCAGCCTAGCTAATCCACTTAACTCTGGCCAATCAGACCAGAACACTAGAGTGTTGAATTTTGGCTTACAGACAAGACAATCTTATAACTTTTTGTCTCTACAATTTAGGATAAATTCAACAATACCATATTGTTGCATTTATCAATACCATTCTAGGAAGTCCTTAAATTACATTTTTATCACCTCCTTGACGTTAGTTATTATGTAATTACTTCTTTCCATGGTAACCTATGTAGCTGGGGATATGCCATGGGGGATATTAACTGAGCTATTTCTCCAACAGTTATAAAACATCCTACATAAGGGCCCTGCCCATATCTGCAGGACCCCCCTCCCCTGAAACACCCAGGGGAGACTTTAGGGGTTCTGAATATGTACACATTTTTCTGATCCTCATTCCACAGTGCTCCTAGCACAAAATTCGATTTTGGGAAGCACTTTCCCACAATGTTGAGAGTGAAATGTGCAACCTCACTAAACCCAGGGCACATAAAACTCCTTTATAAGGGTCCCCCTTATTAATACTTGACCCCTCCACCCCTGGGACACCTAGCAAAGATGCAGGGGGTACCTCACATGGCCAAACATTTTAGTTTATCAAAGTTGAAGTGCACCAAACACTGAAATCGAGTTTGGGCACAATTTGCATTTTTAAATCAGTCCTGCCACACAGGGCTGTTTTTAAACTGAACTTAGGCTGCCGCAGTCCACACATGCAAGTGCAGAAAAACTGTGAGCCTGTAAACTGCCATGACCTACGATATACTTGGGTCTTTAAGAAAGTTTAAATCCCCCTGCCCTATAATGTACTAGGGTACCCATAGTGTATCCTAGTGTACATAGGGGTTTCACTGATTTCTAAGTGTTTTTTTCAGCATAGCACAGGCCTTGGGCCTGGTTAGGCAGAGCCAGGGACAGTCAGAGTCAGTTACCACCAGTACCAGGCAGCAAAAAGCTGGGCGGTACCCAGGGCAACAGCATGTACAGTTTGTTTAGCTATATACCAGAGATAGGGCTTCAGTGCAGAAAATGCCTAAATTTACTAAATAATTAATAGTATACAGTGACAATGCAAGAGGTAGATTTAAGAGCTCTCTCCCTTCCATATTGAACCCTTGTGGAAACAGAAAACATGATTACATTGACAATGCTAATTTTACACTAAATTCCCTTCACTTTCAAACTTGACAACTAAAGTGCTTTGGTGAAGTCTATATCAGATTCTCCTCTACAGCCTCTTCACCCAAGAAAGAACTCAATATCAGACCCCCTATCTTTTTAGGACATTGTATATTTTTCATGCACGTGCGATACCAATATTCCCTAATGTAAGTTCTCCTCATCTTACTTAACCACTCCTCTAATGTGGGCTGCCCGGGGGACTTCCTATGGCTAGTAATATGGGAACAAGGCCCTAAAGTTGACATATAGATACATTGAGCACATTGCTTCCAAACTGTGAGGAGTTGATGAAGCCCAGCAAAATCCATTGGTTGAAAATAAAGGAAGATCTGATATTAAAACTCTGAGATGGCACCACATGACATAAACATATGTCCCCAATTTCCCACATTCTTGCACCTGGCGCATTTTGTAAAAGAAATGCAAAACATGTTATTAAGCTTCTCTGGAGTGTAGACGAGCATCCAGGAATTTAAGAGCATCATCCATTGAAAATGTGCCCCCTCAACAGCAAGAAGCTGTACTGAAAATACTTTGTCCACATATCCCCATTAATCTGTATCTCTGTACGTTTCCTCCATTTGGTCCTGATATTAGTAATAACGATAGAGATGTTATTGAGGAAATTTTGAAAGTCTTTAAATTCTCAACTTTTGAAAGGTGGACCATTGTCAGACTTTACTGCAGGTATAACCCATGTTGCAAAGATGCCATTTAGTTTTTGAATAACCTTTTCATTTGTAGTGGATTAAATATCTTCCACCAATGGAAAACCAGAGTATTCATCAACAATCACTAAACTAAAAGATGATGGCCATTCTCCATATGACTAAAGAATTCAATAGCAGTTCTGTCCCAAGCATGATGTGGCAACTCTGCAATGTTCAAAGGATGCTGAATGACTTGATATGAAAGACAGTTGCACATATGACAAGTCTTTTTTTAAAAATGTTTTATTAAGCATTTATCAATTTTTCTGCACAAGTACATTTCAAATTACAGCACACATCATTAATTTTTATATATCCAAATAATTACGATATATACCTATACATAGGAGGGATAAAAATCTCAAACCAGAATAGCAAAGTAGATACAAATAATCCGGATTGGAGAGATCTACGTACACTTTGTATTATACCTTATAGAGCCATTTCCAAGGCCTGCCCTTCGTCAACCCTACCATTTTTCCAGTTAGTTATAGGTTGCCATATCTTCCGTCCTAATATCTTAGCTCTACGCCCCTTCCTATCATATATTGCTTTCTCCAGGTTATACATAGCAAATACGATAGACTGCAACAGAAACAAACAGAAATTCCACTGGTAGCCCCTCCACACATTCCCCCACCCCCAAAATAATTAGTTCATCTGTGAGCTTCATCTTAATTTTTAGTGAAATTTCAAAACATTCCTCAATTGCGTTTTTTAAAGTATACAACTGTGGGCATTGAGCAAACATATGCACAATATCTGCCTCATTAGAGTCACAGCGAGGGCATAATATTCCGGACATGCCGCCCCATTGTGCAATTCTAGCCGATGTGTGATATAGTGAATAAATAGTCTTATAATGTTGAGATTGTAATGTGGCTGAACAGAGCACAGTTCGTACCATATCGAGGGATGCCTGGAAGCCTTCTGGGTCGATCCCCAGCTTTTCTATCCATTTTAGGGCATATTTCCACTGTCATCGATTTTGATTACACTGAGTTCAGCATAGAGTTGCCTAATCGTGCAGCATAAGGAGCGTTCTATATATTCCATTACTTTGTTCTGACCAAAGCCTAATGGGCCGCCCTGCTTTTGTAGAAGAAAGCTTCTTACTTGTAAGTACTTAAAAAAGCTGCGTCCTTCTATTCCAAATTTAGCTTGTAGTTCCACAAATTGTAGTATACCCCCCTGGTTATCCAGAAGGTTACCAACCTTTACAATCCCCTTATTGTTCCAGTCTTTCATAGTTGTATCCCTAAAGATATCTCCTGGTAATGAAGTATTCGTGTACAGCCTTGTATAATTATTATACCTACCTAGACCCAGTTTTTTTGATATCGCTCTCCAGATCATATAAGCCACCCTTAATGTCTTAAAACGTGTATGTTTAAAGTAACTGAAGTCGATTGTATTTAGAAACCCATTCTCCGCCCCCTCACCCAGTAGTGCGGTATACACATTAGTGAATCCTAGCATACCCTCAGTTTGCCCTAGACCACCACCCCCAATCAACTCCTGAAAATATTGCAAGGCGGCTGCCCAATAATAAAGCCTGAAGTCTGGTGCCAACCATCCCCCCTTCTCTCTAGATAATGTGAGATACCGGTAGTATCCCTTCTAATTTATTAAACCAATTATGATCAAAATATAGTGGGATAGCTCTGAAAAGGTACAGAAAGGTCCGGAAGGTTACCATCTTTATTACATTGATACAGCCCATCAGAGTCAGATGTAAAGTGTGAATCTTTTCGGTGTTTTCTTTTACTTTTGCCAAGAGTGGACCCATATTTATCTCTACCAGTATATCTAGGTCAGCTGTAATTTTTATTCCTAAATATACCGCTTCTGTGACCACTCTTGTGTCTTGGTATATTACAGAGTTATTCTGTACGATCTGCATCTTCTCTTTATTTATTGAGTATCCTGACACCCTACCAAAGTTTGCTGCTTCCTGCTCAATTTCGATTATTGCACTTCCTGGATTCGGTGTAGTGATCGCTATGTCGTCTGCGTATGCGAAAATTTTGTGTTCCTGCCCGTGGAGTTTTACTGGAGGAATGTTATTATTTCCCTCGAGTCTTCGCAGCAAGGGATCCATATGTAATGCAAATAAAAGTGGCGAGGCCGGGCAGCCCTGGCGTGTGCCCCGCCTTATTGGTACTTCAGTGGTATAACCTCTGTTAATCCTAATTCTTGCCAGTGGTTTCACATATAGAGCCTGAATAGCCTTAATAAAACCTACACCTATGCCTGACCATTCCAAGACCTTCCACAGGTAACCCCAGGAGACCCTGTCAAAAGCCTTCTCTGCATCCAAGAATACTGCAGCGACAGGGTCTCCTGCCGCTCCCGCGGCGTCCAAGATGGTAACCATTTGTCTTGTGTGCTGCGTAGTCCCTTCCCCGGGGATACATCTGTGCTGTGCTGTATTCACTAGGCTCTCAATTACCTTACCTAACCTCTGAGCCAATGCTTTAGAATACATTTTTGTGTCCGCTTTCATAAGCGTGATAGGTCTATAAGACCCCGGCTCCAAAGATGACTTATTCTTTTTAAGAATTACAATGATGTCTGCCCTCGCCCAAGTCTGCGGAATACTCTCCCCCAACTGTGCTTGTCTTAGTGTCTCAAGCATATCGATCCCCAGTATATCCCAAAAGGTTTTATAAAATTCAGCTGGGATTTGGTCAGGACCTGTTGCTTTCCCTGATGGTAGCAGAGTTACTGCATTTTGAACTTCCTGCAAAGACAGTGGCATCTCTAATGCCTCCCTTTCTTCATTTTGTAGCTCCATATGTGGAATGCCTGTCAAGTATTCTTCTATTTTAATGTTTCTCCCCGCACCCCAGCTTTAAAGGCATCCCAAACCGTCCCCGCTGATGCTGATCCTCTATTGATCTCCCTGAACTGCCTAATCCAGACCCTCATCTTATTAACATAATCTTCATCGCTTAATAGCCCTCTCTCAAACGTCCAGTTATACTCTACTCGTTCTCCCCTGGTGGTATGGGGGATAGTTATTATAAGAGGGTTATGGTCTGAGAATACCCGGGGAAGCCTTTCAATCTGAGTACCGGCAACCAAGGAACTGGAGATAAAGAAGTAGTCTAATCTAGCGATCATCCTATGTGGGGCTGAATAAAAGTTACTGCCTGTACCTGGTGGGTTGTTAACTGCCCAGACGTCCACAAGTGCGTTATGTTGTGCTAGATTATGGATGGCCCTGCGTGATTTCCTTTTACGATCCACCTGGGCCCCCCCGCCCGTAATTTCCAACCCTGGCAGTCCATTTACATTGAAGTCCCCGCAACAGATCACAGGTTCTGGCCAGAGAGCTAATTCTAAATCTAGGAAATCGAATAGCTCAGGTTCATCATCATTTGAGCCATATACAGAAACAATTGTGTAACATCCAGCGCCTGTTTCTGCTTCTATCATGACCCATCTCCCCCCTTGATCTTCCTTCCTTTTCTTGACCTTTATTACTCCCTTTTTAGCAATTATAGCCACACCTCTTGTCTTAGTATCCTGCTGTGTATGTGCTAGGACTTCAAAACCAAGTTGTTCCAAAAGGTATTTACTCTTGCCCTCTATGTGCGTCTCTTGGAAGCATATTACATCTAATTTTAGTGATCTTAGCATTGCCGCTACCTTCTGTCTTTTCCCTCCCTCGTTTAGGCCGCATATATTAATTGAGGCAATTTTTAAGGCCATTTATAAACAATGCTGTTTCCCTTGTAAAGTGCCGAATCCATTCGCCCTCCTCCTAACACTAAGATATGTTCATGTGTCTTCTTCCTTTCTTTTGCTGTAGTTACCCGCCGTCCATCACTGCCCCCACGTGACCCCCCCCTGCCCCTAGCGGCCCCACCCCCCCCTGCTACAGGCAAATATGTCAAAAATGACCTATGTGTGACTGCTCTCTGCTGTAGTGTCGCCTCCCCCTCCTTTCCCTTTTCCTCGCAAAGCAATCTTCTCCGAGAGTCCAGCCATAAGCCTTAAACTGGCACGAGTAAGTTCTATGTTACTCTAGCTAACTCAGTGCCTCCCTTATTTCTGTTCCTATGGTTCTCAGTGATCTCCGCTAGGTATTTGCCTGCCTTGATTTCTGAAAAGAACATTCTGGTTTGACCCCCCGTGATAACTTTTAGTTTCGCAGAGAACATTAAATACGCCTCAGAGCCCTGTTGCTGGAAAGGTGTGATCAATTGTCTAAGTTTCCACCTCCTTTCAACTGTCACATGGCAGAAGTCAGGCCTCGCAAAAAAAGTGGTTTCGTCATATGTTTTCTTAGCATCAGGTCTGGCCTTCGTCATTATTTCTTGCCTCGCAAGAAAGTTTCCTAGAAAAACTAACATAGCCCTCGGCAAGATATCTTGATTCCAACCTCGTCTCTTCTTCTGCGTAAGTGGAAATCTGTGGGCTCTCTGAACCTCAGTCTCCCATTGCCACTGTGCCTCTGGGAATGCACCTTTCAGCAGCTTGACCACATACCCTCTTGCATCCTGCCCTTCCACTCCCTCCTCCAGCCTAAGAAGTCTAACGTTGTTTCGTCTCTGACGATTTTCAAAGTCTTCTACCTTCCATTGTAGATCTTCAACAATCTTCCCCTGCTCCATTTTATACGCCTGCAAGTCTGTAAACTCGTCCTCAAGCCTGCCAGTCCTTTCTCTACTTGAACCATACTCTCTTCTACTTCTTCATATCTTTTGTTCATTTTCCTGATGCTTGCTTGAATTTTCTTTGTGTCTTGTCTGGCTCTCCGGCTCTCTGTCCTTGCCTCTGCATGCATCTGCTTCAACATATTAAACATTACATCTAATGTTGCGTGCGGCGTTGAGGCCACATTACTTGCAGCCCCTTCTTCTGAATAGTTTTCTTGTAGAATTCTGGAGGTACCACTATAGTCCCACATTAACTTCTTGTTGGTACTGGAGAAGGAACCTTCCCTGTCCCGTCTTATCACTGATCTTCTTTTCTTTCGCGTGTTTTTGCTCTTAGAAACACTAGTATGAGCTTCCTCTGAGTCTGATGATAATTCTGTGGTGCTGCCCTCACCCTGCGAGCTTAATTGGGAAGAATCAGAGCCTTCATTTACTGAGGAGAACTTGTCCCCCTCTGGGGAGCGCCCTCTCCCTTCCTTAGATGCACCTTGCTCCTGCTGAGAATCATAGCTTGCTAAACTTTTCAGGCTACCCCAAGTTGGATCTTGTATGTGCTCTTGCATATCCTTTATGGGAAGCCCTACTTCGACCTGGAGGAGAGCGTCCAACATTTGCGAATTGTTATACCTCTCCGTGTCACCCAAGCCCTTTGTGCACAGCTCCACTCCACCCCTGCTCACCAGCGTTGCAGTCTCGGCGTCCCTGCCATCGTAATGCGCTTCCGCGAGAGGCGTGTGCTCCGGGAGCCCCTGTTGCTCGGCAACCTCGGCGCTTGTGTCCTTGAGGGCGTTGGGTGCTGTTTGAGCGTTCACCATGTCGGGCGGGCTCCCTGTCGGTACTGCTGTCGATCCAGTTGCCGCATTACCCGTAAATGCTTCAGATAAGGTAGGTTGCCTAAGCTCTTTTGCCCCAGGAGGGTTTAGATGCTGTGAACTCCTCGCCTCCTTTGGCTGTACGCTATCGCCCTGTGGTAGTCAACGCTACTGTATTCCACTCCCGGTCGTGTTTACAATTTTTGCCGCTTTCGCTGCTTTTTGTTCAGCTTTCCTCTCCTTTTCTTTCCCGATTTTGTCAGCCTTTTCTTTCTCGATTTTATCAGCCTTCTCTGCTTTCTTAACTAGCAGCGCTCTCGAGGCAGTGCTGTTTATGGGGGTCAAACGCTTGTTTGTACTCAGAATCTTCAGTACTGCCCCAGTGCGATGTGCCATCTTCAAAGAGACTCGTAAATTAGTGTAGAAGCTCCGCCATTGCCTGCCCAATATTGTTCGTGGCTCGGTACCAGAGTGCCCTCTGAACTGGTTCTTGGCTAGCCCTCGAAGAAGCAGCATATTCAGCTTAATCTACGGTCGGCATTCTTGAGTCAGGAGAGGGAGTATGTGCGACTACCCTCTACAGCAGCTCAGCGGCCATCTTGCCTCCCCCTCGCACATATGACAAGTCTTTAGTTCTTTTTCAATCCTTTTGTTGAGACACAGAAACTAGATTCAGTCACTGTGAGCTCTCTTGGTGGCAACTATTCATTGATGTTCCTTATAGGTGACATCAATCATTTGCTGTAGTAGACTCTCAAGAATACCAATTTGTGTACCTGCAGAATGAGGCCTTCTTGAGTCACTGAAAGCCCATCTCTTAAATGTTTTAACTTAAAAATACCCATTGTCATAAGTGAAAAATCTGGAGTGCTGGTTCCACTATTGATGAGCTATAATGTACTTTAATCTTAAAATGACACTATCTTGGCTCGGGCAGTGACAAATTGTTCTAAAAAAAATGCAGCTGGTGTGTTCAGTTTTACAATAAAATTCCTCAGCATCATCGTCATCTTCATTGATAACTTTATCCGGCAAATACATGAGCCATGAAAGTACACAATAAAAAATCGCAATAAAACATTCTTATATAATAGATACAAATAAGATACAAATATAAATTAGGAGATAGAATAGTGTATTAAGCTACATACATTCACACCAGACACATACATTAATTAGCTTATATCTGTTGGTAAATGCACAGGTCTAAAACAATGAAAACAGTGACTATCAGGTTCTTTTTTAAAAATACTTACAACTAAGACCTATACACTATGGACTAATAATGACTATCTTACAGGCACTGCCGCCTTATTCTCCATATTTCTAATAAAAATAGAGTAACTACAAATAGAGTTAAATAACTTACATAATTTTTCAGTATTCAGAATATATTAGAATACATTCTTGTGCCCTTGGCCCTGCAAATTGGCATAAGCCACTTCTTCCTAGATAGTGAGTAGGCTGGGCAGAAAAAAACATGTGCTCTGTAGTTTCCCTCAAGCTCCACTGGTTAGACAGAGGCAATCTGAAGGATGAATGGTTTGAGACCATCTACTGGTATATGAAGCTATTTGTAGGGTTCCATGCCTAAATCGCAAGTAGAGTCTGTGAGCTAGTGGGGGCTCTATAGCATCTAAAAAGTCTTCAAAGCTATATGAGAGTTTAATTGGGTGAAGTTGGCCTGTCATGGTACCTATTTTAGAAGCTGACAAAAACTGGCCCAGTTTGAACTGGCAGTAACTTGCTTGAATCAAGCATTTAGTGGTAACTGAGACATCTTCGCATACACCCCACAGATCTCTGAATACAATTTTACCTACAGCGTAGCTCTCATAATTGAACCAAAGGATATTACTTGTCCCTGGAATCGCCATCTCATCCTTAAGACCATCCATATAGGATGAGAGTGTAGGTGTGGCCGAGATCAATCACCAGTAAAGAATAGGCATAAGACCTACTTTCTCCGAGATGGTCCTTAATCCCAAGATAAATCTCAGGAGGACTAATGGTGTACTACTATGAAGGCCTAATCAATGGCATACATAAAACAATTGTCTGAGCCTTGTAGGCTATGGATGTTTTTATAACCCCAGAGTTTCTAACAATACATTGCAGTTCCCAGTATCTGTGCCTTATAAATTGCACAACTGGCAAGATTGGACGATGTAATTTTTTCTTTTTTACTCTGAGTAATTCCTCAATACGCTGCACAACTTTAAGTCTCCTATTTTCTATGTGATTACACCAGTACATACCTTCACTAAGGGACAACCCCAAATAGTTAAAAACTTTAGCTCTTCTAAAGGACACCTAGAAGTTTAGGATTGGGTCTTGTAGATTTGCCTGGGTTTAATATCATACACTGAGATTTCTCTACATTTATTTCTAGGCTCCATAGTTCACAAAATCTCTCAAAGCCACATAGTATATTCTGAAGGTCCATAGGGGATTTAGAGATTAATAGGTTATCATCTGTGAACTTTTGGGCCAGGGCTCCAGTGTTTGCCAATATAGGTGCATCCCCATCAAAATTATTCAGGGATTAAAGTAAGTCATTTGTGTACAATGAAAACAGGTTGGGACCGAGCACCCATCCCTGCCTCACTGCTTAATCCGCAGAGAAAGGGGCTGTTAAGTGTCCTGACTTGTGCATAATTTCTCAAGTGGGACTTGATTGAGATAGCCAGAAGATCGGAGAGGACACCCATATCAGACAAAACTTGCTAGAGGTTATATTGTGGAACCATATCAAAAGCTGAACGAAAATCAACAAAAACAATGGGAAGGCTGACACCATCCAACACCACAAATTTCCAATAAATTAGCAAAAGAGGGAAGACTTGATCAATTGTAATAACCCCCTTTCTGGAACTTTTTTGGAAAGGGGTTAAAACTTTATGACCCTCCATCCCAAAATGTATCCAATTTAAAAGTATGGTGCCAAAAAGCTTTTGAGAACAATCTAATTGGTCTGTATTTTAGATCCTCTAGGGAACCCTTTTTATGTATGGGGATAATTTCAGCCCCTGTCCTTGTTGGGGGAATAACTGCTCCTTTTAAAATGTTATTAAACAGTACCGTAAAATAGGGAGCCCACACATCCTGATTTTGCTTATAGAGGTCTCTATAGATTTTGTCCAATCCTGGAGCTATATTGCAACCTAATTTACTAAGTGATGTATTAACTTCATCCAGGGAAAAATATGTAAACATTTTTAACTGTGGCAGATCCCATCCTTCCTTTTGTAAATTTTCAAGCAAAGGTAACCGCTGGTGAGAATCACCACCACCCTCCAGTGAATAAAATGCTGAAAATGTGTTACCCAGTTGATAGTAGATATATGGCATATAGGTGAACCTACTCCACCTTCACTGCTCAACGAAACCAAATTACAGAAGCTGTTCTAGTCTTTATCAAGAACGTAATTTTTTTTTTTTTTTAAATATTTTATTTATTGGCATATCAAAAATTAACAATCAATCGGCAGAAACACTGACATCCGTATCAGAAGAATAACATTGTTTCAGTTTTGCATGTGCACATTACCCACAGCAACATCAATATCAATATCCCCTGTCTGGCTTGCATTACAGTTCCTCACTCATCAAATGCCCACAGTGAAGGTAACATAAACTTTATAAGTACGTATCCCTCCATCAACGCCGCCCACATCCGACCTCACAGCCCGCTGTCACCAAAAAGAAATTCAATCAATAACATGAATAGTGGTATGACAAGATGTAGCTGTAAGTTTCGAATATTGTCGGTACACGAACACCCCCATACATCGTCAGTATCAGTCCATTTAATATTTCAATGATGTCACCTCCCCATCGAGCTGTGGTGTGTGCTCCCTCGCACTCCCCATCCGCAACCCCAAGCACGCGTCCCCAGAATCACCATCTTCCACTACAGACCTCCTCTCCAGGTACAGCGCCCAGTAGTTCTTTGGTCGATTGCGAGGGGGTAATAACTCACTGTATAACCCTGTTTGTGTGCAACAGTATAGCATGTCCCGAGACCATCTGGCCAGCGTCGGGACTGGTCCTCTCATACAGGCGAGCGCTATGCAGCGCTTTACAACAAGGAAAGCAATATCCACCAGTCTGCGAAGTTCGGGCACAGCATCTTTGGAGTATCCCAGCAACGCGAGCTGCGGTGAGGGGGACAGCGACAAGTCAGTGACCCTGTTCACCTCGGTGTAAACCTCGTGCCAAACATCTGTGATCTTCGGGCAGAGCCAGGCGAGGTGTAAAAAATCTGCAGATTGCGCTGAGCACCTTACACAGTTGGGAGCATCACGCAGTCCATATCGGAACAATCGCTCAGGGGTATAATACCCCCTATTAAGAAATTTAAAATGCAGTAACGGGTGTCGGCCGTTAAGGGATACCCTCCTGACGTTAGCGCAACAATATTTCCACTTTTCCTCAGGGAGATCAATCTCTAAATCCATCTGCCACGCTAATCTGGGCTTTGCGTAATGTGTTGTTTTTTTCCTACAGTGTGTCACGGTAAAGTCGCGATATTAGATGAGCTGGAGACTTAGCCGTGACTACATATTCATACGTCCGTATCGTTGGGGGCTCTTCCAAATCCCCCCGAGCAAGCCTCTGAGTGCAAGCCTCACCCTATGGAACTGGAATCCAGCTAGAGGCGGATCGCTTGGTCCGTCTCTTATGTCCACTTCTTCCCATGTGCGAGCCGTGTCACTAAGGAATAGATCTCCCATGGTGGTTAAGTTTAATTTTGCAAGCGATGACAGGACACCTTTGTCTCTGCATGGGCCTAACCATGAGCACCATTCCAGCCTGGCCCCCGGGGCATACAGTAACGAGCAGGCCTGTGCATCCATAAGATAGTGCCAGGCATGCGTCACAGCGTTTCACGAGTCTAGTAGTCCCGTACGTCGATCTCGGGGCTGGGCCATGAGTGCCGGCAACGGAGTTCGATCAGCCACTATACCTTTAATTAGTATGTGGGGAGCATTAGGAGGACCGTGCATCCATCCATACGCGTGGGCACCCTGTGCAGCACGATAGTATAATTCCAGATCAGGAGCTTGCAGGCCCCCGTCCTCGTAAGGACATATAAGGATATCCCACGCCACTCTTGGTTGCTTACCAGCCCAAACCAGTCGCAACACCAGAGTATGCAACTGTCTAAAAAACGCACTAGATAATACCATGGGGATATTGCTAAAAAGAAATAAGAAACCGGGCAGTACGATCATTTTCAACAGTGAGATGCGGCCCATCAAGGAGAAAGGAAGGTGAATCAATTTTTCTACATCGTCTTCAAGTTTGGAGATAGCCACACCATAATTTTCTCGTAGGACCACCTCCGCATCCGTGTGCAGCCATATGCTCAGTTATCTGACTGAACCAGTGGTCCATTGTATATGGTAGTCCGAGTCTACCCTTCTCGTGGCTGGGGTAAGTGGGAACATTACAGTTTTGTTTCAATTCACGTGGATCCCAGCGAGCGAACCGAACAAGACCACTTCTCTCAACACTCGCGAGAGGTTAGTCTCCGGGTCTCGCACGTAAAGTAATGTGTCGTCAGCGTACATGGACACTATCAAATTGTACCCAGGGAAAGGTATACCGCGGTGTCCGTGATACTCACACAAAGCGCACGCTAGGGGCTCTGCAACCAAGGCATAAAGGAGAGGAGAGAGGGGACAGCCCTGTCTAGTGTTGCGTCCTATATTGAAGGGTTCCGTCGTATGTGCACCTATACGGACACGCGCCGTCGGAGATTTATAGAGCGTGTTCAGCAATTGAATGAAATGTTCCCCAACAGCCATGCGCCATAACACCGCATGGAGAAAAGGCCATTCGACAGAATCAAACGCCTTTTCCATATCCAGGAAGACCGCTACCGCCGGCACTTCCAGTTGTGTGTGCTGGAATGCTGCGAACACTGTACGTAAATTATAAGTCAACGTGCGGCTGGGGACAAATCCCGCCTGTTCGGGGGCCACAAGCATCGGGAGCTTCGCGTCTACATTGATGAGAGATAGCGGTCGATATGAGGCACAGTCCTCCGGAGACTTAACCAGGCTTTAAGAGAGCTATTATGACTGCTTCCCGCATTGCTGGGGGCATCTCACCATCCTCCGCAATCTGTTCAACAAGCCTCAACAATTTAGGGATAAGCAGTTCGGAAAACATCTTGTAAAATGAGGCCGGAAACCCATCACTGCCCGGTGCACTGCCTGCCCTCATAGAAGACAACGCCCAAACTATTACCTCTCTCTCAAACGGACGCACTAGGAACTCGCAGTGAGTGTTAGTGAGCCAAGGTAAGTGGATGTATGTTAAATACTCCTCGATTCGATCTCCCAAGATCGGCCCTCTAGAGGCGTATAGCGCAGCATAATATTCTCGGAAACGGGCCGCAACCTGGGTGTCATCCAGTTCTTCCCCAGTTAGCGGAGACCTCAGAGCGGGCATGGTCACATTTTGCCTGCGCTGTTTGGCTATCTTGGCCAAAACCGCACCCGGGCGCTCATTCTCCCCATACGATCTGGCAATAGCATACTTCCCGAGATGTTTCACCTCAGCGTCCGCCTCATCGTGGTATTCACGAATCGTTTGCGCAAGCTCCTGCGTCAGATCTTCGCTCGGTTCACGCAGACGACGTGCCTCTATATCCTTCAGCCTGTTCTCTAAGAGCGACAGACGTTTACGAATGGATTTTAGGACTCCAGCGTGTTTGGAAATAATGACTCTGCGCATATATGCTTTAAAGGTCTCCCACACCGCAAGGAAGGAGTCCACCGTGCCCTCCTTTCTGCTAAAAATGTCGTCAATGGCAGTGGCTAACTCTTCGCGAAAAGCGTCATCCAGCAGCGCATAAGGAGGTAGTCGCCATGAAAAGGGAGGAATACGACGCGCCGGAGGGCAGCAAGCACCGGGGAGTGGTCCGAGTAAGTACCGGCAGCATCACACACGCCTGTACCCAGGGGAGGAGGTGCGCAGAGAGGAGCCAATAATCAATTCGGGTGTGAATGTCATGTTGTGATGAGTTGTGTGTGTACCCTCCTTGTGATGGGTGTTTGGTCCTCCAGACGTCCTGCAATCCCTGTCGAGTCATCTCAGCGACTAGGACTCGTGATGAGGCAGAAGGGCGCCTGCTAGGCCCATCCGAGCGGTCCAAGGCTGGTTGTCGTGTCAGGTTAAAGTCACAACCCCACAGGACCTGTCCTTCTCCCAAATCTCTAATTTTGCTAGCAAGCCTCATATAAAATGAGGGGCAGTCAAAGTTAGGGCCATATGTGTTGATCACTTGAAATGTCATACCTTTACCAGTACATTTTGTGATTACATAACGTCCTTCGGAATCCGAGTCAATTGGAGTAAATGTCAAAGGGGACCTCGGATTCACCCAAGTCAGCACTCCCCTGGCACTCGATGTGAAGCCAGCGGCGTGTACACGACTATGTAGCCCTCTATAATGTAGTGTCGGACTGTCCATACGCAAATGGGTCTCCTGTAATAACGCAATGTCAATCTTGTGTCTCGAAAGGTATTGAAGTACCCGCCGGACCTTCCTGTGGTCGTTGAGACCCCTAACATTCCAGGTCAGTAAAGTAATAGTATCATTATCCTGCAGTTGTTGTGTCATGTCAGGGGAGGGGGGGCATGGGGGGAGCACTTCATCGCCGTGTCTGTGTTGGGCCATTGCAGGGGCAATGAGGGCTCATGTCACCAGGCACTTCGCTACTTGTCAGGGAACAACGCGCACATCTGTCAACGTCTCTGCCAATATAAGTCCACAGCACATCCTCAACAAGAATGCATTCAACTATTTGCCTAAACAACAACAATAGAAAACCCTGCAGCTCAGCCCTACCCCCCACCCACGCATGCCCAACCCCAACATGGCCACGCCCTAAATCCCCGCCCCTCTCATCCCTCCCCCTCACTTTCAAATAACCACTAACGTGCCCTGACCCATCCCACTCCCCACCCCACATTGCCCCTAACAGTCGGGTTCCCAACTCACTCCCTTTCCCCCCTCCCCCCAATCGTCACAATCATAACAATCAGCACATAGCAAAAACAACTACTACGTAAGGAAATGTGGTACACACACAGTGGCGCAGGTAGCTCGCTCATAGTGAGTCTATATCAGCGTCTATACAATGTGTCTGCCACCTCGCCCGCCCCTCCGCCTCCATGAAGGAAAAAACGAGTGCTAGCCAGTGCCCTCTAAGAAAATTCAAACAGTGTTCCACGACAATATGAGGTGATAATAACCAGTTTTAAATGTCTTATTCTCTCTATCTTCCCTGCCCTGTCGCCTATCCTCTATTGCACACCTAATATAGGCCATTCAGAAAGAGAGTAGTAGAATAGCTGAGACAAATGCAATGTCGCTATATGATCACTGGCACCCAGGTGTCATGCACAAATAAAGTTCAAGAGCTAGTGTCTGCATGGGTTTCAGTGTAATTAAGTGTCTTGTGGAAGCTCACTCCCTCCCCCGGCGACACTGCATGTACCAATGCCCTTCTTACGGACCAGTAGTTCCAGAAAATCGCAATCCCTGAACGAACCCCCTCTCACCGCTTGGCCGCGCTATCAGCAGATAGGATCAGTCTCTCTCCACGGCGCTGATTGAAAAGCACAAATACCTTACATATACATACAGATCACCCTTAGTCCTGCTCTTCTATGGATTCCCCAGCAGCTTCTTCAAATCCTCCGTCGTTGTCTGCGCCTCGGGTTTCCTTGCGCCAATTCTTCATGGCCTTCTGGAGCGCCCTCGGGTCTGTGAAAATAGTGGATCTGCCCTGTCTATTAACCCTCAATTTGGCAGGGTACAGCATCGCATAATCCACCCCAAGGTCCCGTAGTTGTCGTTTCATGGGAACAAATTGGAGTCTCGCTTCCTGTACTTTGGTGGTAAAGTCCGGGAACAAGGATAGCGTGCTACCCTCATAGTTTAATGGTTGCTTCTCACGGGCCAGTCGCAATGCAGTATCGCGATCCCAGTAGTTGAGTAACTTTGCCACAATGGGCCGCGGTGGAGCCCCGGGTTTTGGTCTTGGGCCAAGCGTGCGATGAGCGCATTCTATAACAAACATGAATGAAAATGCTGTGTCTCCAAACAGTTTTTTAAGTAGCGATTCCACAAACTGTTCCATGTTTCCCATTTGGGTGTTCTCTGGAAGGCCTATGATGCGTATGTTGCATCTGCGCGACCGCGCCTCCAAATCTTCGGCTTTATCTTGAAGAAGCTGGATCACCTTACCCAGCTGTTTGTGTTCCGAGTCCAGAGTCATCTGCGCTTCCTCCACCTCCCCTATACAGCGTTCCGACATGTTGAGGCGCTCGGCATGCTTGTCTTGCCGCTCCGCCATCCGATCCATGCGATACGTGAGGGCGTCCATTTTAATGCCTAGGGAGGCAATTCCACCCTGCAAGTTCTTTTCCATGGCCATTAGAATACAGCGAATGTCAGGTTTAGCTATATCGTCTGCACCCGATCTCTCAGCTCCCGCAGTAGTTTCACCTGACGGCGGATCCGTGGATTTGGGTTTTTTGTTGTTGTCAAAGGACAGCTTAGGTTGCGTCCACACTCACAATGCTATAATATCCCTATCTTCCACGTGGTACAGTAGGCTGCAGTGTAGGGCACGTAAATGGTGCAACTTTCACTGGGACGCATAAGGGAGACACCAGGGCCTCAATAGGGGGTTAGTGTCGCGAGACTGCCCAGACCCAACACCCGGTCAGTACCAGGCCACGTGATGCAAGGCCCCAGGTCCAAGTACCGATGTAAAGCAGCACTGGGGTGACAGTCTCTCAGCAGCGCTTGGGGCTTCGTAGCCCTCCCTGCGTGGTGCCCTCAGCAGCTGCTCAGCACCAAAGCCGATCTGGCGCACTTCTGCACAGTTCCTGCGCTGTGCCGATATATCCAGGCACTACTGTTTCCTCCCTGGGCTTGAGCACCCAGTGATCCGCAGATTACCACAGCTGATGGCAAGGCAATCGGGTCCCAGCTGGTCAGCGGTTACTCTCTGCCGATGTCTCAGGTTTAGGGAGGTCCGTAGGCCCAGTTGGAGCCAGGGCCTCAATTAGTGCGCCGCGCCCGTCTCAGGCCACCGGGCCGGCGCAGCACTCGCGGCTCTGCTCCCCTCCGGGCTCGGTGCGCAGGTGTACCCAGGTGCACCCACCTCAGCGTCTCTCAGGGCAGGCCGGCGCTGTCACGCAGAGCCTGGGGAGCCACAAAGCTGTCTATCCCGCCTGGAAGCGCGGTCCGGCTCACAGCAGCACTTCCCCACTTCTGAGTCGGGGAAGGATTTCAGCTAGCGTGCCCCTCACTGTCCGACACCGATTGTCTGCGTTTTGGCACAGGTTAGGCACTGGCAAATATGATAGTTTTGCAGGATAATTATTCAGGCGGAGGAGCCGATGGCAGGCTAGCTTCGCCCCCCCCCAAGAGTGCATTGAATCCGGACAACCACTGCTCTGACCCGCTTCCGGCAAACACAGACAAAGACCTGACTCCACTGCTTCTACCTCTCTGGTCCAACAACATAAATAGTTCTCTTCAACAAGGATGCATCCCAGACTCCCTCAAAGTAGGCCAGGTCTCACCCGTTCTAAAGAAGCCCACGGCAGACCCCCATGGATCTAAACAACTATCGCCCAATCTCCAATATCCCCACCCTAGCCAAGCTGTTGGAAAAATGCATACATTTACAGCTAACGAAACATATTGATCATTTTGATTTGCTCAACAAACACCAATCAGGTTTCCGTGCTGGGCATAGCACAGAATCAGCCATGACACACATCATGGACGATGCACTGCAAATACTTGACCAAAATAGATCCTGTTTACTCATCCTACTCGACCTGTCCTCAGCCTTTGATACGGTCAAGCACGAGAACCTGTTAGACCTCCTGAAACACAGAATGGGCCTATCTGGGACAGTACTAAGCTGGTTCACTTCATTTCTCCATAATCGAACACAACTATTCAAAGTCAATAACTCGCCCTAAGCCCGTCCCAGTAACCTTGGGGGTACCGCAAGGATCCGCACTATCCCCAACATTGTTTAATCTCTTCCTAGAACCTCTAACAGAAATTCTACAAACCTCTAACGTGCAATATCCCATGTACGCAGATGATACACAGCTATACCTCCAGATACACACCTTAGAGAACATCAAACTACTTAACACAGCTCTTAAGAACACCCAAACTTGGCTGGCAGAAAATCATCTTAAACTGAACGCCCTGAAGACCGAATTTCTACTAATAGCCACGCCGGCTCAAATCCCGAAAATGCAAGATTGGATCAAACATATCACGGCGTTCAATGTACAACTTACCATTGTGGACTCTGCGAAGTCACTTGGAATAACGTTAGACTGTAACCTCAACATGCAAAAACATATCAGCAATGCTACAAAGGGAGCTAACTTCCAGATAAACACATTGAGGAAACTAAAACCCATTTTACCGCACCATGAATTTAAGCACGCAGTACAAGCCCTGGTTATACCCTGAGTGGAATACGGGAGTGTCTCTCTTTGTGGTCTACCCAAAACATCAACTGCACCTCTTAGAGCTTCAATTAACTCCGCAGCAAGACTCATAACTGCATCTAAACGTAGCTCCCACATCCCCCCGGACCTTCAATCCCTGAACTGGCTACCCTTAGATGTGAGAATTCAGCTGAAAATTGCATGCATGACGCACAGATACCTGGCACAGAAACTGACGATCTCTGGTGGGTCTAGATCCTCAGGAAATTCTGAAAAACTACTATTGAAACCACAAAAATTCCTCAAGAAAAAAACCTACAACAGATCCTTCTCTGGGATGGCACCCAGAATTTGGAATGCCTTACCCCCAGAAACCAGGCTTAACCCGTCCTTTCCTGCTTTTAAAAAGGAAGTTAAGTCCATTCTCTTGGCCAAACACACATGATTATGGTCTGATGAATCACTGTGGTAACAAGCATTCGCGCTCCCAACAACAAGACACTTATTGATGTAAAACTTAACTATACTCTTCTTGTTCTCATTATACTCTTTGTACTTTGGTTTTGGATCTGCTCATACTATTTTTTTGTATATTTTTAGTACTTTTGTTTGAATTTACTCTTATGGACTGTATAAATAACATTCACTGTTTGTATAGCGCTCTGATATCCGCTAGGATCTTGTTCGCGCTCTATAAAACGTTCAAAATAAAATAAATAAATAAAATAATACAAAGACTAAAGCCCTCAGATCATTAAACAACTTGTTATGCATTTGAGAGATGGATGATGAATACCTCTTCCCTTCACCATCCCGTCCCAAATAGAGTATCTCACATAAACTTGTAGCTACACAGGAATATATTTTACCTAACTGTACCTCCGAGTGCTTCACGCCTGCCCATTTCCCTCTGCGCATATTACTTGATACAACTATATTCGAATCATTATTTTCCTCTTGGAGAGACTTCAGCCCTAATATCGTAAGATCAGTTTCAAGTGGAAGGGTATTATGGTCGCTCTCTAACCAAACTACCAACATGAAGTCAATAAGGGAAGACCATAATCATAGATCTATTATAATATAGTTAATAAGACTAGTACTAAGTGGTCTATTGGAAGTGTGTTTCCCCATCCTGCCTGAGAGAGATCTCCCCTTCACTGTTCAAAGGCCTGCATTTGATGTCAGGGTATTAATTTGGAGAGCTGATGATGTCCAATTCTTAATGGGCACCAGCGACAACATAGGCAGACAATGTCTTCTTCATATGAGCCAGCTCCACCTTGATCACACAATGGTTCAAAATGGTAATTAAAATCGCCACCAGTTATTTTTAGAGCAAGCCATGGTGCAGCAATCATATGGGAGAATTGCAAATCCAAAGTGTGTAATCTGTAGGCTGCACCTTCTGATCTAAGGTAGACATTATATATGTACACAACACTATCCAGGTTAGTGATGGACACACATGGAATGTCAGGTGAGGCCAGTGAAACTTCTTTGAGTTCCCCTAATACATTAGAACAAACACAGGTGGTCAGCCCTCCTGATGGTCTTCCCCTACCATTTGCGGCCACTTATTTACTAAAATTAACATAGCCAGTCCTACATAGTAGTTTGAGCGCCCGGTTTCCTGGAATAAACAAATGCTATGTTGAACAATAAAAGTAGCCCAGTCAGGAATGTTACATGTATTGTTTAGTCCAGCAATATTCCATGATAATAACTTGGGGTTGCCCCAGGGAGCTTGGAAACACATTTTTGCCACATAAGCAAATCATTAGAACCCCAGATTCCATCTGACAAAACTGCATGTGGATGCATGTTTGAACAGCTATCAACAACGTTAGACCTACCTATTGAATTTACGAGGTCTATTGGCACACCCTTCCCATGCAATTCCTGTTGGTCACGGCCTTCACTATGACCAAGGGGGAATCCTATTTCATGAGTTCTGGAGCTGGGATACTAGATTGTGTCGCCTTCAACCTTACCACTACCTATCAGATCAGCATATAACCTGTTACCCTCCACTGAAGGATTAAACCCCTCATGGCACACCCCCTAAGAAATAACAACCCAACTGCCCACTATAGCTGCTGCATCTTTTAACTTAGAGATATACAGCCTCTCTAGGACAATGTATTTTCTTTCCAGTCAGTCAATTCCATCTAAAACATCAAATTGATTTGATGTAGTGATGTTAAAACCAAAGGGGCCCTTACAAATATTCCTTAGGGCTCCAATAGGACTAGGTGCAAAACTGAATAGATGGTGATTGAATTGGCCTAAGTTTAGAGGTTTGTAAAAGTATGCTAAAGGCACCAGCTCAATTTTAGACTGCGTTGTGGGGCTCTGCTGTGGAACAAATAATAATTTGTGAACAATTCAGAGAGATCTGAAATTCATAATTATACTGTCACCTCCTACCGATTTAGCCCCCTTCCCCAGCCAGCTCACTCTCCTTATTAAGAAAATCTCCACTGCCAAGGAGGGAGGGAACTGCCTGTGTTGCCCCTACCAATTAAGACATTTGATAACTCTACTTGGCCCTCCCTCTGATCTGCGCACAGTTCAGGAACTTTGAGTAGCACAAGTACATAGGGGCATAAGGCAGGTGGTGAACCTATTACTGGGAGACCCTTTGAGTTGTCAGAGGTATTAGGAATTGTTTTTCCCATCTGTCCACACCATGAATGGTGGGAGCAGGAGGTGGGTCAACGTCAAAGTGCAAAGTCCACATAATTCCAGACTCTTGTTCACTCAATTGTGAGACGCGGCTATCAATTGCTGCTCCAGGCATGTCCCTCTTCTAAACCTGTGAGGAAATGCTGGGCCTGTTGGCAAAAGAGGAATGACATTCAAGCGGTGGAGCATGGGCACCAACAGCCCAGTTTACTAAAGAGTTTGCCGAGCTGATTTTGCTCACAGCAGAGTTATCTAGAAGTTTTTCAATAGATGATGACTTCAAGTTCTTTAGTCAGTATGTCTGATTTTCCCATAAAATGATTCCATAAGTGATAATGCTCCGGGAAGAGTCCCTTTATGTAATTTTCTAGAACATTTGGTCAGGGGCATCAGTACTAAAGGGATCAGTTGTTGGCCTAGCAGAATCTAGTCTGAGCTGGGCAGTGCAATTCTCTCATTGTCTTCTAGCAGCTCAAGTTGACCATGCGTTCATCTTTTTCCTAGCCCTCCCAATAAAGTACCAGACGCAAGTGAGGGAGCTTGAAAACCGGGGTCTATATCAGCCACTAACTGTGATCCTTCCAAGGAGACCTTCGTATTATCAACACAGGAGGTATCCAATAGTAGGGGTGTCCTACTACAACCATATGCAAGTGTACCCAGGGACAATCATCTCTCGATTAGTTAAATTTCTGTCAGAATTATGCCCATGGCCCGCTGGAGCATTTTATCAATGCTTTTTGTCCTCTGCTGAGAATGAGGTTGCAACAAAGCCACTTTCCTTTTGCCCATGTTGAGGCTTACAGAGAATATCAAGGGGGATACTACAAAAACATAGGATGAAGGCAATAGAGGCAACAGAGTAAACCATATTGTGGACTGGGGCGGTCACTGGTGCTGCAGCAAGGCAGGCTGGGCATTGTAGTTTGGCCCAACCCCTCTGGCTCACATCCCGGAGTTAAAAATAGACACCTCCTGCATGGCCACTGATGCTGCAGCTGCAGCAAGGCAGTCTTGGTATTGTATTTTGGCTTGTCCCCTCTGGATCCTCTAGCTCTCTAACAATTCTTTATTTGCCCTATTCATCCACAATCACCTGGCACAGTGAGTTGCTCACTAAGTTGCTGCCAGGAGGGTCGGGTGTGTGTGGAATTGCCGGATGCCCAACAGTTTGTTGAATGGAGGCAGGTGCCGCCAGAGGGGCGGGCGCTGCTCTGGAGCAGGAAGAGTGTGGAACAGCCACGCTCAGCCCAGACTTTCACGTCCCTCCGCTCGCACTGCTGCCCCACCGAGACAAGAATGCGCCAGTTTTCTGGTATCATGCGATCAGCACAGTCAATGATGAAAATGAGGGCTGCAAAGATGCGGCTAGGGAGAGAGGTCCTGGCGAAGCCCTCAGACTGAATACCACAGCACTCACCAGCAGGAAGGGAGGGACATACTGTAACTCTCTGTTGCTGTCTGTTTTGGGCTCCAGCAGCTCCAGGCTGGCCGAAAAGTAAGGGGGCGCGTTTCCTCAGCAGGCGATGCAACAGGTTCCAGGCAGATACCGCAGTGCTCTCAGTGGCCGCCCTAATCGCTCTTTGGTAGTTTTCAGCAATAGCACCAGGACCTACCCTGGCTTCCTCTGGTACCCAAAGACAGGCTGCAACACAATGCCCCCTTAATGGGGTCTACCCCCATAATCATGAAGCAAAGTGAGGTCAATAGAAGAAGGGAGGGGCCCTAGTGCCCACCAAATTATCACTGCTCTCAATGAGATTATAAACACAAGGGCCCACTCTGACCCTCAAGAAGTCGAAATCCCTTTGGGGTGATCGACCTAATCTCCCGCACCACTCCAGAGTCCTCTTGACATCTGTAGGCATCCAGATCTGTTGTTGTCACTCTAAATGGCAATCTCGCACCCCTAAGCGATGGCTGGCACAGTTGAGGCATGCACACTCACTGCCTCGATGGGCCTAATAAAATTGATGTAGGCCCCTAATGTTTTAGATGGGGTACCAGGGCATTGTAATGGCACTCTTGAAAAATAGTCAGCTGGATTTTGATCTTTCCCTGGATGAAGAATAATCGTATAGTTGTATTCTTGTAGGCTTGAACCCCAAATTTTAATTCGAAAAGGCAGTTTCTCTTTGTGATTGTCAAATATATCAGTCACTTAAGTAAAAGGCTTCTGTACAAGAAAACATGGAAATATTCATAATCCCAGACTACTGCCAGAAAGCACATTCTTTTTGTGACATTTTCTTTCTGACGTATGCCACAATATGTGTCCAGGCATTTGGTTCCCAACCCAACAGGGCCAGCGTCAATTACAACATCTGTATGTAGTTTGGGATCAAAGTAGAAACATATCAGGGCTTGCTCAATCTTTTGGAAGCTCTTCTCACACTCACATGAACAATGAAAAGATACTTTCTTTTTCGTTAGCTATTGTAACAGTGCACTGACCTTGGCAAAGTCTTGTATGCATCTTGAACAGTAACTGGCCAAACCAAGAAAGGATCGTAACATAAATGTGTCTTGTGGGGGATTTGTAGAAGACATTGTGTAGGAAAGTAGGGTCTGCTATCCTATGGTCACCCCAATTTTTACTTTTTGCTTCACTGGTTTTCGACTTACTGAGGCTGTGGGCCTGCTAATCAGACCCCCAGCCTGCTGTTCTCTCTCTAAATTCACATATATGTACTATAGGTACCTAACCCAATTGGAACTGGACTCCTTGTCAGCCCCTGTACCATGCACTATAGGTGCTCAGGGCATAGGTGCCCCCAAGGCCTACCAGAGGCTGAAGCATAGCTTTTGCCACCACTGGCTGGTTCTTAAATTGACACAACTGGCTGATCACTCAGCTGGGGCAAGTGGGTGTAATCACCCCTTGCTTAGATATAGTATACCTATATCTAAACCTATATCTGGACACATATAAACCTGTGAGCCACTCCTATGGCAGGCCTTATCAATCCTGGAGGCAGAGTGCATGGTTTAATGTGAGATGGAGCTCTAGCATGAGCTGAGCCTGTCTGCAGCTGTTGGGAATAACTCCCTAAGCTGTTCCGGGATAATGCCATACCATATACTATTAAGTGCATTATAATCCTTGCGGTTATATAGCAACTTTGGCTTGGCTTTATCAAAACATGTCGTGTAAGGTGTCATACGATTTGGAATACTATCCCCTCGACAGTCCTGTCGACATGGATAGCATTCCACCCCTCTAGAGGGAGAAGACATGTTACTTTACTGAAACGCAGTTGATTTTTAAAAGAGCCTCAGATCCACAAAATGGATGCTTCTGCACAGACACAAGTCTGACCTCCTGCTGCTGACCGAAACACAGCAGAGGAGGCCTGGACAAAGGCTTTCCTGTCGCAGGGAGGTGTTACACCACCCCATACAGGAGATAGTGGATTGTAGCAGGGAGGTTTGAAAGAAACCAGACACTGCCTGGGGAGCACAAGGCTTCCCCTTGCATAATCCGGCCAAACCGGTTCTGAGGCAGACCAGCCCCAGTCCCAGCGCGGCCTGGACAAAGGGAAAGGGGTGTATCCACCCCCTTCCTGGGTCCCACCCATAGGAGGGGACCTAGCAGGTAATCCAGCCCCCTAGATTGGTATAAGAATGGGAGCAGTGCCGACGCACTCAGATTATCCTGATGAAACTTTTGAAACAAAACTCTGGACCCTTCAACATCCTACTCGACGTATAAGACTGAAGAATCTCCCTTGTGGTCAAGGAGTGACCACCCTGTGCAAACAGGCACCATCTACCACCTCGACATCTGCTTTGTTGCAGTTCTCGCCAGAACTCGAGCAACAGAAATCAATGAGATCAAGCTTGCCTGCCTTCTTACAGCCCGATCCACAGTCCCTGCAGAGCTGTGACCCGTGGAGGCGACCGGAAGCGTGGGGCACGCCATCTTGAAAAGACCACGAGACGCTGACCGTGCATCCCACGAGTGATCCTCGAAGCTGTACACCGGGGTTTGAGAAGCCCCAGCCCTGAGCCACTTTTGCACTGAAGCTCGCCCCTCTATACTCGAGGAGTGCTGCGTGGGGCCCTTCTGCTTCCTTTGGCGCAACGTGTTTGCCCGGTCACTTGCCAGCTGGCTTGTGGCCCCTGTGCCAACAAAAACTGAAATACGGTTTGTGATTCTGGTTGCTCCTGACTTGCACCCACTCCTCTGAAAAGGAGCACCCGCTCTGACCCTCCTGGTCCGAGTGAGATGCAATCTTCCAATCCTAGTGGATTGCTCTTGCCAAGTGTTGTTTGCTCCGATCTTGAAGCCGATAGTGCCGACGGTGAGAGCCTGCGTGGGCCAGCTCGTGACCCGCTCCTGGACATCGCAGATGCCCCAGAGCCCACGTGGCAGCGGAGAGAAGCTCCTCAACAACCACCTGATTGCGCCCGACATTGCCTGGTTCAGTCCTGGTTCCACCCTGGTCACTGCTGAGTGACCCAGACTCTGTCCCCTCTGCTTTCAGGTACTTTACGACTCTGATCCACCCTTGGATCACACCGGACACTTCTCCTTCACATCGCCTGTAGCATCTTCAGCTTCAAGCACCAACAACCTGCGTGACGAAACCCGACGCCACTTCGACCCTATGCACCCGCTCCCTGTGGGTGAGGTAATTCAGCAACGCCGGTGTTCCCACACTGGTACACACCTCTAGGGTCTGTGTCTAAAGTTTTGTCCTTCTAGGTTCAGCGGAAGTATCCTTAAACTTTCTTTGTGTAACTTTTACCCACCATTGACTTTGCATTGGTGCATGCGTGTGCTTTAAGCGCTGCACCCGAATCCCGCGGGCTTTTCCCTACTTCAGCATTGCTTGTCCCGACTGTTCCCAGCGATTCCCTAGGCCCTAGGCCTAACCACTGTTCGATTGGTATCTCTTATACCACTTTCTTAATATATGGTTTGAGTGGCCACCCGCCCTCATCCATAATTGTGCAACTTTCATATGTTATACTGTGCTTTTGTTTAAACGCTTGTGCCTCTTTGCTCATAAAGAGTACTGGGGATTATTCTAGTAATAAATACATATATTTTTATAATATATACTTGTGTGGTGTCCTTTCATTTGATATTACAGGATTGTGATTGGTAAAACAGCTCGCTTATCACGACCTCTTGAGTTTAGCCTTTAAGGCTGCTTATTCCAAGCTACCACTAGGATAGCTTGTCTAATAAGGTTGACTTACAACCAGACACCATAAGGGATTGTTTGGACTGATACAAGGTGGTTCCAGAATTGGAAACATCATATATCAGGCCAACTTCTCACATTGGTGTGCAGCGGTGCGGATTTGAGCTTGCTGTTGTTTTACCATTGCAATCTTTTTATCAAATTGAAAGATCACATAAAGTACATTAGGTACATATAAACAAAAGCTTAGCATATTTAAGTTCTACTGAACTTAGTAGTTGTAGATTAAAGGGAGTAGCACACCCTGACTACAACTCACTAGCAAGGTACAGTAGGAAACACTTAGTGTAGGTAAGTGCACCACTTGCACCTCACTAGCAGTCATGTCTGGCACAGGAGGAGCTTCAGGCTCTGCCCCTGTGACAGTTGACCTTACCAAGGCAACTTCCAGTTATGACAACCTTAGCCATAAAGACTTGAGTGCCTTATGCATTGCAAGAGGGCTAAAAAGGGGTCACAACCCCACCATTTCTTCCCTGATAGCCATCCTGGAAAAGGATGACTTAGATAAGGCAAGTGCAGTTCCCTTAGATGCAGGAGATGGAGTGAACACCCCTGAGAATGAGAAAGCTCCAGAGGAGGAAGAAGAAGAGGAGGAAGGCTCAGAAGTAGATGAGCCTGATCAGGATCAGAGCGGTAACCAGGTTGTAGTTGACAGGCTTAACCAGACCAACTTAGACCTATATGGGAATGGAGAGGGCCAGCACCTCCCCAGATCCTATAACATAATTCCCACAGGCAACAGGAGGGTGAGATCTCCATCCGGGGACTCTCATGTTTCTAGTGTCTCCAGGGAATCTCAAAGGGGAATGATTTCCCCCCAGAGGAAAGAGCATAGGGCCAGGATGAGGGCTGTCGAACTCCAGATAGAGAGGGAAGAGATAGCCTTGGCTCAAGCTAAACTTGCTTTAGCAAGAGAACAGAAGTTGTGTGGCTTAGATGCCACTGGTGGCAGCAATATTCCTAGAGAGAAAGACAGGGGCTATGACAATAGAAACCTGACAAAAATTGTGCCCCCTACAAGGAAGGGGATGACATCCACAAATGGATGACTGCTCTTGAGAGAGCCTGCATGGTACAGCAGGTTCCTCGGGATCAGTGGGCTGCAATTTTATGGTACTCCTTTTCTGAGAAAGGGAGGGATAGGCTCCTCACAGTTAGACCTGAGGATGCCAAAAACTACTCTGTCCTGAAGAGTGCTCTTATTGAAGGGTTTGGCCTAACCACTGAGCAATACAGGTTGTTGTTCAGAGACACCCAAAAAGCACAGACTCAGGACTGGACTGATTTTGTTGATTGTGCCACTAAGGCTCTGGAGGGTTGGCTGCAGGGAAGTAAAGTCTCAGACTATACAGGATTGTACAATCTTATAATGAGAGAGCAGATCCTTAATAACTGTCAGAACCAGCTGTTGCATCAATACCCTATTGACTCTGATCTGACCTCTCCCCAAGAATTGGGAAAGAAAGCGGACAAATGGGTCAGAACAAGGATTAAGCAGAAACCCCAGAACCATGGTGGTGACCAGAAGAAAACAGACCAGAAGGGTGGGGATAAGAAAGATAAAGAAAAAGACCAGAAGTCTTCTTCAGGCCCACAAAATTCTAATAAGGAGGGTGGTTCCCAAAATGGTAACAAAAGGAAGAAGAATGATGGCCCAAAGAAACCTTGGTGTAATACCTGCAAATCAGTTTCACACTGGGGCAGTGAATGCACCAAGAAAAATCCAGTTCCTGCCACTGCAGCTCCTAAAGCACCTGCATCCCCTAGTACAGTCAGCAGTGGTAGTACAGAACCTAAGGGGGTAGTAGGGTTAACCCTGGGTACTGAGATGGAATCTGGCCTAGTCAGAGTCCCTACTCAGGCAGTTCTGCTTTATGATGTGGACTTATCTGTGACCACTACTGTGAGTCCCAGTAACCTGGGCAAGTATAGGCAGACACCTTTGATAAATGAGAAACTGGCTCAGGCCTACAGGGACCCTTGTGCCAGTGTCACTATGGTGACACCTGACTTTGTGGACCCTGGTCAGATTGTACTAGGCGAAAATTACCTAGTGACCAATGCAAGCAACACCACTACTACACATAGTGTGGCTGTTGTGAACTTCTCCTGGGGAGGGGTAAATTGCCTAAAGAAAGTTGTGGTAAGTGCAGACCTCCCAGTAGACTGTCTGTTAGGCAATGATCTTGAAAGCTCAGTTTGGTCAGAAGTGGAGTACAGGACTCATGCAGAAATGCTAGGGATTTCAGCACATGTCCTTGCAGTGACAAGGACTCAGGCTAAGAAGTGCCTTCCTGAACCAGTGGTGGATCTTGGAACAATAGACCAACCAAAACCCAAGAGAAAGAGCAAGAGCATTAAGGCTGTGCCTTCCCACTTGCCCCAGGTTGAGGATCAGACTTCACAGGAAGCTGATTCTGCAGTCCAAGAGGAGACTGTCTCTGAGGAACTTGAGTCTGATCAGGTTGAGTTTCTGGGGACAGGTGGACCCTCAAGGGCAGACCTGGGGCAGGCCCAATTAGATTGCCCTTCTCTTGAACCCCTCAGACAGCAAGCTGCTGCTGAGGCTGCAGGGAATGCTCAAGGTACCCATAAAGTATATTGGGATGATGGGCTCCTTTACTCAGAGGCTAGAGACCCCAAGCCTGGTGCTACCAGGAGGTTGGTTATACCTTTGAAGTTTAAGGGCTTCCATCTTACCGTGGCCCATGATATTCCCTTCGCAGGACACTTAGACCAGAACAAGACTTGGGACAGGCTTGTCCCTCACTTTCACTGGCCTCATATGTCAGAAAATGTCAAGGAGTTTTGTCGCTCCTGTGTCACTTGCCAAGCCAGTGGTAAGTCAGGTTGCACAACAAAGGCCCCCCTGACACCACTCCCTGTGGTGGGGGTACCCTTTGAAAGAGTTGGAATAGACATTGTGGGTCCCATGGATCCTCAAACAGCATCTGGGCACAGATTTATACTGGTGGTAGTGGACCATGCCACCAGGTATCCAGAGGCAATTCCCCTGAGGACCACAACAGCACCTGTTGTGGCAAAGGCCCTTCTTGCAGTTTTCTCGAAAGTGGGTTTTCCTAAGGAGGTTCTTTCAGACAGAGGTACCAACTTCATGTCTGGATACTTAAAAGCAATGTGGAAGGAGTCTGGAGTAAACTACAAGTTTACCACACCCTATCACCCACAGTGCAATGGGCTTGTGGAGAGATTCAACAAGACCCTCAAGGGAATGATAAAAGGATTACCAGAGAAGCTTAGGCAGAAATGGGACACCCTTTTACCCTGCTTGCTCTTTGCTTACAGAGAGGTCCCACAGAAGGGGGTTGGCTACAGCCCTTTTGAACTTTTGTTTGGCCACCCTGTGAGGGGTCCGCTATGTTTGGTGAAGGAAAGATGGGAGTTACCTCTCAAAAAGCCTAAGCTAGATGTTTTGGACTATGTACTTGGTCTCCGCTCCAGAATGGCTGAGTATATGGAGAGAGCATCCAAAAACCTGGAGGCCAGTCAAGAATTACAGAAAGCTTGGCATGACCGAAAGGCTGTTCTGGTGGAGTACAAACCAGGGCAGATGGTGTGGGTGCTGGAGCCAGTGGCCACAGCAGCACTCCAGGACAAATGGACTGGACCCTACCCAATTGTTGAAAAGAAGGGAGAACTCACCTATGTGGTTGACTTTGGAACCCCTAGGAGCCCCCACAGGGTGCTCCATGTAAATCGTTCGCAAACATTTGTTGACAGGGAGGACATGAGTCTCCTCATGGCCACAGATGGGGATCAGGAGGAAGAGAGTGACCCTCTCCCAGACCTGCTTTCCCAGAACCCTGAATATGGTTCAGTTGATGGAGTAGCCTTGGCAGGCAGCCTCACTGAGCAGCAACAGGTGGACTGCAGACAGGTGTTGCAGGCCCACAGACATATGTTTTCACTCACACCCAGTCAAACCAACTGGTGCACCCATGAGGTGGACAGTGGTGACAGTCTGCCTGTGAATAATAAAATCTACAGGCAACCTGACCATGTCAGGGATTGTATAAAGGCTGAGGTGCAAAAGATGTTGGAGCTTGGAGTGATTGAGCCATCAGAGAGCCTATGGGTTAGCCCAGTGGTCCTTGTGCCAAAACCTCATACCAAAGATGGAAAGAGAGAAATGAGGTTTTGTGTGGACTACAGAGGTCTCAATGCTGTTACTAGGACAGATGCTCATCCCATTCCAAGAGCAGGTCAGCTCATTGATAAATTGGCTTCTGCCAAGTTTCTGAGCACATATGATTTGACAGCTGGCTACTGGCAGATCAGGTTAGCTGAAGAGTCAAAAGCTAAAACAGCATTCTCTACCCCTAGTGGACATTATCAGTTTGTGGTAATGCCCTTTGGTTTGAAGAATCCACCTGCCACCTTCCAAAGGTTGGTGAATCAAGTCCTTGCTGGGTTGGATGACTTTTGTGCAGCATATCTAGATGATATTGATGTCTTTAGCTCCACCTGGGAGGATCACCTGTTTCACCTGAAGAAGGTTCTGGAGGCCCTGCAAAAGGCAGGCCTGACTATCAAGGCTACTAAGTGCCAGATAGGGCAGAGCAAGGTTGTGTACCTTGGCCACCTAGTAGGTGGAGGTCAGGTTCAACCATTGGAGAGCAAGAGCCAGACCATACAGGACTGGGCTCCTCCAACTACCCAGACACAAGTCAGAGCCTTCTTGGGCCTGACTGGGTATTACAGAAAATTTGTAAAGAACTATGGGTCCATTGTGACACCATTGAGTGACTTGACATACAAGAAGATGCCCAAAAAGGTTCAGTGGACAGTTAGCTGTCAAAAGGCATTTGATGACCTGAAAAAGGCCATGTGCTCTGCACCTATCCTGAAGAGTCCTGACTACTCCAAACAGTTCATTGTACAGACAGATGCTTCTGAGTTGGGGTGGGAGCTGTGCTTTCACAACTGAATACAGATGGTCAAGACCAGACCATTGCTTTTATTAGCAGAAGGCTCACACCCAGGGAGAAACGTTGGTCAGCTATTGAGAGGGAGGCCTTTGCTGTGGTTTGGGCCCTGAAGAAGTTGAGGCCATACTTGTTTGGAACTCACTTACTAATTCAGACAGACCATAAGCCCCTCTTGTGGCTAAATCAGATGAAGGGTGAAAAACCCCAAACTACTCAGGTGGTCCATTTCCCTACAGGGGATGGACTTTATAGGGGAGCACCGCCCAGGGACTGACCATGGTAATGCAGATGGTCCCTCCAGGTACTTCCACTTAGAACATGAAGACTTATCTGGTCAAGGTTAAGTTTAATGTCCCTGCGTTTGGGGGGGGGGGGTTGTGTAGGAGAATAGGGTCTGCTATCCTATGGTCACCCCAATTTTTACTTTTTGCTTCACTGGTTTTCGACTTACTTAGGCTGTGGGCCTGCTAATCAGTCCCCCAGCCTGCTGTTCTCTCTCTAAATTCACATACATGTACTATAGGTACATAACCCAATTGGAACTGGACTCCTTGTCAGCCCCTGTACCATGCACTATAGGTGCTCGGTGCATAGGTGCCACCAAGGCCTACCAGGGGCTGAAGCATAGCTTTTGCCACCCCTGGCTGGATCTTAAATTGACACAACTGGCTGATCACTCAGCTGGGGCAAGTGGGTGTAATCACCCCTTGCTTAGATATAGTATACCTATATCTAAACCTATATCTGGACACATATAAACCTGTGAGCCACTCCTATGGCAGGCCTTATCAATCCTGGAGGCAGAGTGCGTGGTTTAATGTGAGATAGAGCTCTAGCATGAGCTGATCCTTTCTGCAGCTGTCGGGAACAACTCCCTAAGCTGTTCCGGGATAATGCCATACCATATACTATTAAGTGCCTTATAATCCTTGCGGTTATATAGCAACTTTGGTTTGGCTTTATCAAAACATGTTGTGTAAGGTGTCATACGATTTGGAATACTATCCCCTCGACAGTCCTGTCGACGGGGATAGCATTCCACCCCTCTAGAGGGAGAAGATATGTTACTTTACTGAAATGCGGTTGATTTTTAAAAGAGCCTCAGAACAACAAAATGGATGCTTCTGCCACAGACACAAGTCTGACCTCCTGCTGCTGACCGAAACTCAGCAGAGGAGGCCTGGACAAAGGCTTTCCTGTCGCAGGGAGGTGTTACACCACCCCAGACAGGAGATAGTGGATTGTAGCAGGGAGGTTTGAAAGAAACCAGACACTGCCTGGGGAGCACAAGGCTTCCCCTTGCATAATCCGGCCAAACCGGTTCTGGGGCAGACCAGCCCAGTCCCAGCACGGCCTGGACAAAGGGAAAGGGGTGTATCCACCCCCTTCCTGTGTCCCACCCATAGGAGGGGACCTAGCAGGTAATCCAGCCCCCTAGATTGGTATAAGAATGGGAGCAGTGCCAACGCACTCAGATTATCCTGATGAAACATTTGAAACGAAACTCTGGACCCTTCGACATCCTACTCGACGTAGAAGACTGAAGAATCTCCCTTGTGGTCAAGGAGTGACCACCCTGTGCAAACAGGCAGCATCCAGCACCTCGACATCTGCTTTGTTGCAGTTCTCGCCGGAACTCGAGCAACAGAGATCAACGAGATCAAGCTTGCCTGTCTTGTTACAGCCCGATCCACAGTCCCTGCAGAGCTGAGACCCGTGGAGGCGACCGGAAGCGTGGTGCACGCCATCTTGAAAATACCACGAGACGCTGACCGTGCAGCCCACGAGTGACCCTCGAAATTGTACACCGGGGTTTGAGAAGCCCTAGTCCTGAGCCACTTTTGCACCGAAGCTCACCCCTCTACACTTGACGAGTGTTGCGTGGGGCCCTTCTGCTTCCTTTGGCTCAACGCGTTGGCCCGGTCAATTGCCAGCTGGCTTGTGGCCCCTGTGCCAACGAAAACTGAAATACGACTTATGATTCTGGTTGCTTCAGACTTGCACCCGCTCCTCTGAAAAGGAGCACCCACTCTGACCCTTCTGGTCCGAGTGAGAAGCAATCTTCCAATCCCGCGTGGATTGCTCTTGCCAAGTGTTGTTTGCTCCGATCTTGAAGCCGACAGCACCGACGGTGAGAGCCTGCGTGGGACAGCTCGTGACCCACGCCTGGAGGTCGCAGATGCCCCAGAGCCCACGTGGCAGCGGAGAGAAGCTCCTCAACAACCACCTGATTGTGCCCGACATTGCCTGGTTCCGTCCTGGTTCCACCCTGGTCACTGCTGAGTGACCCAGACTCTGTCCCCTCTGCTTTTATGTAGAAGAGAGTGACCCTCTCCCAGACCTGCTTTCCCAGAACCCTGAATATGGTTCAGTTGATGGAGTAGCCTTGGCAGGCAGCCTCACTGAGCAGCAACAGGTGGACTGCAGACAGGTGTTGCAGGCCCACAGACATATGTTTTCACTCACACCCAGTCAAACCAACTGGTGCACCCATGAGGTGGACAGTGGTGACAGTCTGCCTGTGAATAATAAAATCTACAGGCAACCTGACCATGTCAGGGATTGTATAAAGGCTGAGGTGCAAAAGATGTTGGAGCTTGGAGTGATTGAGCCATCAGAGAGCCTATGGGTTAGCCCAGTGGTCCTTGTGCCAAAACCTCATACCAAAGATGGAAAGAGAGAAATGAGGTTTTGTGTGGACTACAGAGGTCTCAATGCTGTTACTAGGACAGATGCTCATCCCATTCCAAGAGCAGGTCAGCTCATTGATAAATTGGCTTCTGCCAAGTTTCTGAGCACATATGATTTGACAGCTGACTACTGGCAGATCAGGTTAGCTGAAGAGTCAAAAGCTAAAACAGCATTCTCTACCCCTAGTGGACATTATCAGTTTGTGGTAATGCCCTTTGGTTTGAAGAATCCACCTGCCACCTTCCAAAGGTTGGTGAATCAAGTCCTTGCTGGGTTGGATGACTTTTGTGCAGCATATCTAGATGATATTGATGTCTTTAGCTCCACCTGGGAGGATCACCTGTTTCACCTGAAGAAGGTTCTGGAGGCCCTGCAAAAGGCAGGCCTGACTATCAAGGCTACTAAGTGCCAGATAGGGCAGAGCAAGGTTGTGTACCTTGGCCACCTAGTAGGTGGAGGTCAGGTTCAACCATTGGAGAGCAAGAGCCAGACCATACAGGACTGGGCTCCTCCAACTACCCAGACAAAAGTCAGAGCCTTCTTGGGCCTGACTGGGTATTACAGAAAATTTGTAAAGAACTATGGGTCCATTGTGACACCATTGAGTGACTTGACATACAAGAATATGCCCAAAAAGGTTCAGTGGACAGTTAGCTGTCAAAAGGCATTTGATGACCTGAAAAAGGCCATGTGCTCTGCACCTATCCTGAAGAGTCCTGACTACTCCAAACAGTTCATTGTACAGACAGATGCTTCTGAGTTGGGGTGGGAGCTGTGCTTTCACAACTGAATACAGATGGTCAAGACCAGACCATTGCTTTTATTAGCAGAAGGCTCACACCCAGGGAGAAACGTTGGTCAGCTATTGAGAGGGAGGCCTTTGCTGTGGTTTGGGCCCTGAAGAAGTTGAGGCCATACTTGTTTGGAACTCACTTACTAATTCAGACAGACCATAAGCCCCTCTTGTGGCTAAATCAGATGAAGGGTGAAAAACCCCAAACTACTCAGGTGGTCCATTTCCCTACAGGGGATGGACTTTATAGGGGAGCACCGCCCAGGGACTGACCATGGTAATGCAGATGGTCCCTCCAGGTACTTCCACTTAGAACATGAAGACTTATCTGGTCAAGGTTAAGTTTAATGTCCCTGCGTTTGGGGGGGGGGGGTTGTGTAGGAGAATAGGGTCTGCTATCCTATGGTCACCCCAATTTTTACTTTTTGCTTCACTGGTTTTCGACTTACTTAGGCTGTGGGCCTGCTAATCAGTCCCCCAGCCTGCTGTTCTCTCTCTAAATTCACATACATGTACTATAGGTACATAACCCAATTGGAACTGGACTCCTTGTCAGCCCCTGTACCATGCACTATAGGTGCTCGGTGCATAGGTGCCACCAAGGCCTACCAGGGGCTGAAGCATAGCTTTTGCCACCCCTGGCTGGATCTTAAATTGACACAACTGGCTGATCACTCAGCTGGGGCAAGTGGGTGTAATCACCCCTTGCTTAGATATAGTATACCTATATCTAAACCTATATCTGGACACATATAAACCTGTGAGCCACTCCTATGGCAGGCCTTATCAATCCTGGAGGCAGAGTGCGTGGTTTAATGTGAGATAGAGCTCTAGCATGAGCTGATCCTTTCTGCAGCTGTCGGGAACAACTCCCTAAGCTGTTCCGGGATAATGCCATACCATATACTATTAAGTGCCTTATAATCCTTGCGGTTATATAGCAACTTTGGTTTGGCTTTATCAAAACATGTTGTGTAAGGTGTCATACGATTTGGAATACTATCCCCTCGACAGTCCTGTCGACGGGGATAGCATTCCACCCCTCTAGAGGGAGAAGATATGTTACTTTACTGAAATGCGGTTGATTTTTAAAAGAGCCTCAGAACAACAAAATGGATGCTTCTGCCACAGACACAAGTCTGACCTCCTGCTGCTGACCGAAACTCAGCAGAGGAGGCCTGGACAAAGGCTTTCCTGTCGCAGGGAGGTGTTACACCACCCCAGACAGGAGATAGTGGATTGTAGCAGGGAGGTTTGAAAGAAACCAGACACTGCCTGGGGAGCACAAGGCTTCCCCTTGCATAATCCGGCCAAACCGGTTCTGGGGCAGACCAGCCCAGTCCCAGCACGGCCTGGACAAAGGGAAAGGGGTGTATCCACCCCCTTCCTGTGTCCCACCCATAGGAGGGGACCTAGCAGGTAATCCAGCCCCCTAGATTGGTATAAGAATGGGAGCAGTGCCAACGCACTCAGATTATCCTGATGAAACATTTGAAACGAAACTCTGGACCCTTCGACATCCTACTCGACGTAGAAGACTGAAGAATCTCCCTTGTGGTCAAGGAGTGACCACCCTGTGCAAACAGGCAGCATCCAGCACCTCGACATCTGCTTTGTTGCAGTTCTCGCCGGAACTCGAGCAACAGAGATCAACGAGATCAAGCTTGCCTGTCTTGTTACAGCCCGATCCACAGTCCCTGCAGAGCTGAGACCCGTGGAGGCGACCGGAAGCGTGGTGCACGCCATCTTGAAAATACCACGAGACGCTGACCGTGCAGCCCACGAGTGACCCTCGAAATTGTACACCGGGGTTTGAGAAGCCCTAGTCCTGAGCCACTTTTGCACCGAAGCTCACCCCTCTACACTTGACGAGTGTTGCGTGGGGCCCTTCTGCTTCCTTTGGCTCAACGCGTTGGCCCGGTCAATTGCCAGCTGGCTTGTGGCCCCTGTGCCAACGAAAACTGAAATACGACTTATGATTCTGGTTGCTTCAGACTTGCACCCGCTCCTCTGAAAAGGAGCACCCACTCTGACCCTTCTGGTCCGAGTGAGAAGCAATCTTCCAATCCCGCGTGGATTGCTCTTGCCAAGTGTTGTTTGCTCCGATCTTGAAGCCGACAGCACCGACGGTGAGAGCCTGCGTGGGACAGCTCGTGACCCACGCCTGGAGGTCGCAGATGCCCCAGAGCCCACGTGGCAGCGGAGAGAAGCTCCTCAACAACCACCTGATTGTGCCCGACATTGCCTGGTTCCGTCCTGGTTCCACCCTGGTCACTGCTGAGTGACCCAGACTCTGTCCCCTCTGCTTTTATGTACTTTACGACTCTGATCCACCCTTGGACCACACCGGACACTTCTCCTTCACATCGCCTGCAGCATCTTCAGCTTCAAGCACCAACAACCTGCGTGACGAAACCCGACGCCACTTCGACCCTTTGCACCCGCTTCCTGTGGGTGAGGTAATTCAGCAACGCCGGTGTTCCCACACTGGTACTCACCTCTAGGGTCTGTGTCTAAAGTTTTGTCCTTCTAGGTTCAGGGGAAGTATCCTTAAACTCTATTTGTGTAACTTTTACGCACCATTGACTTTGTAATGGTGCATGCGTGTGCTTTAAGCGCTGCACCCGAATCCCGCGGGCTTTTCCCGACTTCAGCATTGCTTGTCCCGACTGCTCCCAGCGATTCCCTAGGCCCTAGGCCTAACCACTGTTCGATTGGTATCTCTTATACCACTTTCTTAATATATGGTTTGAGTGGCCACCCGCCCTCATCCATAATTGTGCAACTTTCATATGTTATACTGTGCTTTTGTTTAAACGCTTGTGCCCCTTTGCTCATAAAGAGTACTGGGGATTATTCTAGTAATAAATACATATATTTTTATAATATATACTTGTGTGGTGTCCTTTCATTTGATATTACAGGATTGTGATTGGTAAAACAGCTCACTTATCAAGACTTCTTCAGTTTAGCCTTTAAGGCTGCTTAGTCCATGCTACCACTAGGATAGCTTGTCTAATAAGGTTGACTTACAACCAGACACCATAAGGGATTGTTTGGACTGATACAAGGTGGTTCCAGAATTGGAAAAATCATATATCAGGCCAACTTCTCACACTTTGCTTGCACTTTTGCTGTATCAGGTCATACCCCATCAGAAAAGACATTGCCAAAGAATGTCAAGCTTTCCTTGTGGAATGCACATTTGTTGGCAATCAGAGTTAAGCTTGCATTGGTCAGTAAACAACAAACTTGCATGAGAACTTGGTCATGTCCTTTCTGTTTGACTCTGAAAAGTACTATGTCGTCACTATAGTTCTGCAGCAGAGGATACACCAAAACTCAATCACTTATAGCAAAACAGACCAATATGCATAAAAAAGTGTGTACTGTACCTGGATTTACTTCAGTTTCCAATTGGTGATAGCCTTCATTTGGGTTAAATCGAGAGAAGAACTTGCACCTTTCAGTTGTGCGGACTGGGATGTCTCTCTAAATTGCCTTGTTGGCCTGGCGCATGTCAATGCATATGCGCACAACTCCTCACTGTCTCTTTTTGGCACTTCAACAATGGGGGAAATCCATGGTGTTGGACCAGTGGAGCATTCAATGATATCATGTCCAAGTAAAATAATTAAGTTCAGCATCTTGCAATTAAAACAATTCATTTGTGTCTTTGAGCAACAGGACAAACATCTTCATTTATGTGTATTGTTACTTTCATTGTTTTGAGTTTTCCTAGCCCATGAAATAATGAAGGACATTGACTTACAATTTCATGATGAGCATTCATGTTGTAATTCACTGATATCAATCCCATATCAGCAGCATAACTAAACCTCAGCAAAAAGACACTTGAAGCTGTTCCTTGAAGTCCATGAATATGTGCTTGTACTACATTTTCTTATATTTCTCTGTGGCTTCAAAGGATCCATGACAGAATGTTGAAGCAGCACATGTGTATACTTCTGTTCTTGATTTAGTAAGTTGTGTTAATGGAAACATCAAAATATTTCCAGCTCATCTGAGAATAGAGCAACATGCTCCGTACTTGAGACTAGAATGTGACATCAAGGATGCCCAGAAGGTTATCACACCACCTCTGCCACCCACTTCTTACACAGATTGGTTCATGCACACATGCATCACAAGAGGCTACTGGAAATGTTGACAGGCCTGATGATTGCTATTCAAAGGTGAATGGGGAAGTACAGATGTCCCCCTCAGTGTCAGAGCAAAGTTACTGCACAGTGTGTTGGCTATGCATATTATATACTTCATTCATATGATAAAAAACAAAGCCACTCTATACGTGCTTTCTGACTGTGTTGGGCCTCAATTTATAGTACTTATTTTGAGGTGAACGCACTAATCCTTGGCATGAACCAATCAATCAATCAATCAAGGCATTTATATAAAGCGCACTACTCACCCGGAGGGTCTCAAGGCGCTAGGGGAGGGGGGGTCCGCTACTGCTCGAACAGCCAGGTCTTGAGCTGCTTCCTGAAGGCGAGGTGGTTCTGGGTCAGGTGGAGGTGGGTCAGGAGGGAGTTCCAAGTCTTGGCGGCCAGGTAGGAGAAGGACGTTCCCCCTGTGGTGGCTCTACGGATACGGGGGACAGCGGCGAGGGCGCGGCCGGTTGATCGAAGCTGGCGTGTGGGAGCGTAGAAGTTGAGGCGGCTGTTGAGGTATCCTGGGCCTTGGTTGTGTAGGGCTTTGTGTGCGTGGGTGAGGAGACGGAAGGTGATTCTCTTGTTGACCGGGAGCCAGTGCAGGTCTCTCAGGTGTCCGGAGATGTGGCTGCGACGGGGGATGTCCAGGATGTGTCGTGCTGAGGCGTTCTGGATCCGCTGGAGTCTCTTCTGGAGTTTGGCGGTGGTTCCGGCGTAGAGGGAGTTGCCGTAGTCCAGACGGCTGGTGACGAGGGCCTGGGTGACCGTCTTCCAGGTCTCGGTGGGGATCCACCGGAAGATCTTACGTAGCATGCGCAGGATGTTGAAGCACGACGAGGAGACGGCGTTGACTTGTCTGGTCATGGAGAGGGAGGAGTCCAGGATGAAGCCCAGGTTGCGTGCGTGGTCTGTTGGTTTGGGTGCGCTGCCCAGGGCGGGGGGCCACCAGGGGTCGGTCGGAGATCCAGAGGGGATGGAGTTCATCATGCGGACGGTGTCTTCGGTGCTGATCGGGGTCCAGGCGCGGAGGGTGGTGGTGGGGGGTGGTGGTTCGGTCGTGGCGTGCGTCGGTTGAGTGATGAAGCTGTTGTGTATGTCCGCGATCTTGTTGTGGAAGTAGGGGGCGAGGGAGTTGCAGAGGTCTTGTGAAGGGGTGATGTTGTTGTTTTCGGCGTTTGGGTTGGAGATCTCTTTAACGATGTTGAAGAGTTCCTTGCTGTTGTGTGCGTTGTTGTCCAGTCGTTCCTTGAATGCAGTTTTCTTGGTGGCGTGGATCAGTTGGTGGTGTTTTCGGGTGGCGAGCTTGAGGGCAGTCATGTTGTCCGGTGTTGGATCTCTGCGCCAGTCTTTCTCGAGGGCTCGGCAGTTCTTCTTGGAGCTCTTGAGTTCGTCAGTGAACCATGGGGCTTTCTTGCTGCCGGGTCTGCTAGGCGGGGTCCTCATAGGGGCGAGGTCGTCTGCGCAGTTGCTGATCCACTTCGTGAGGTTGGTGGCCGCCTGGCTGGGGTTCATTGCGCTGGTGGGAGGGTTCTTGCTCAGGGAAGTTGCGAGCTGGTCGGCTGTGATCTTGTTCCAGCTTCTGCGTGCAACCTGTTGCTGGTGGTGGTGGATCGTGGTCCTTCTAAAGCTGAAGTGGACGCAGCTGTGGTCCGTCCAGTGGAGTCCGGTGGCGTGGCTGAAGGTGATGTCCTTGCTGGATGAGAACACGGGATCGAGTGTGTGTCCGGCGTAGTGGGTGGGGGTGGTCACCTGCTGCATGAGTCCGAGGTTTGCGAGGTTGTCCAGCAGGGTGGTGGTGTTGCGGTCGTTGTTGTTTTCCAGGTGGAAGTTGAGGTCCCCGAGGAGGATGTAGTCAGCGGAGAGGAGGGCGTGCAGGCTGAAGAAGTCGGCGATGTCTTCGCTGAATTGTGTGCGTGGTCCCGGGGTTCTGTAGATGAGGGTGCCTCTGAGGGTGGTCTTGGGGTTGATATGGATCTGGAAGTTCAGGTGTTCGGCGGGTGTGAGGTTGTCGCCGGTGTTGGTCGTGATGCGGATGGTGTTCCTGTGAATGATGGCGATGCCTCCTCCTGTCTGGTTGACGCGGTCCCTCCAGATGATCTTGTAGCCGTCCGGGATGGCGATGTCGGGCGCTGAGGAGGCGTTCATCCAGGTTTCCGTGAGGAAGGCCACGTCTGGGGCTGTGGTATCGAGCAGGTTCCAGAGCTCGACGGCGTGTCTGTGGACGGAGTGGGTGTTGAGCAGGATGCACTTCAGGTGGCTGCTGCTGGTGCTCATCTTGGTCGGTGCTGGTGTAGTGCAGGTCCGGATGCAGGTGAACTTGCAGGAGAGGCAGTAGAAGGGTCCGTGGGTGCGTCTTGGGGTGGCTCGGTAGCACCCCGGTATTCGGCCGGCGTTGAGTGCGTTGAGTTCAGCGGCGTCGTAGGTCCGGCGGGTGGGCTGGTGTCTGCGGGGGCCAGGGGTCCTGGCACTGGGTGCGGTCCAGGCGCGGACGGGCGCAGACGGGCGCAGACGGGCGCAGACGGGCTTACCTTTGACGCGCCTTCGGCGCACAATCGGCGCGCCCGCTGCGCGAGCGCACGTTCGCCATTTATGGCAAAGTGGGAGGGAGGGAGGAGCAGCTGGGAGGCGGGAGCGGGGAGGGCCCCGAAGGAAAGGGGGCGTGGCCGCACGCAGGCGGCGGGAAGCGGGGAGCGGGGCGGGGGCACAGAGGTAGAGAGGGAAGCGGCACACAACAACAACAATATGGGAGAAAAACGGCAATCTAAACAAACAATAGGGGACAGAGCAGTACGTTGCAAAAAACGAAGGAGAAGGAGATGGGAGAAAAACGGTAATCTAAACAAACAAAAGGGGACAGAACAGTACGGTGCAAAAAACGAAGGAGATCAGACAGAGTCAATCACGATCACGTGACTACGGCGGGGGGCGGGCACGTCGGGGCGGGCTCAGCGAGGCTGAGGACAGCAGCGGGAGGGAACGCAACGCTACAGCTGGTGGCCGTGCGGCGCGGGGGTGTCCTGAGGGCATTGGTTAGCTGTAATACTTTCTAAACTGGAATGTGTGACACCAATCACTGGTGGATATCTGCTATAGCTATAGAAAGGCCACAGATTATTAAAGACATGAGACTGTTAACAGGGCAACACTCTTCTTCGACCCAATTCATATGAGGAGGACACTGTGCAGAGAGGGGTTGCTGCAGGCAACCAGGTCGTGAGCACAACAAACTTGATAAGGTCCTTAAAGTCATCATTGCTATGGGTGAGACTCATGAAACAATAATAGACATGACCATAATACACATTGGGTTACTGATAAGCATATCGACACTTAAAATATCCCCAAGCCAAAATATCATGACAAAAATATCGATGTCAAAAAGATCGTCATCCCATACTTATAATGATAAGTACAAAAATGGCGGGAAAAAAAATATTGTTGTCATTAATATTGTTGTATTAAATATCAATATATATAGTACGGAGCGGCATCTACAAGCGGATCCCCGTCCTCACCTACACATAAATCAAGCTGCTGCTCGTGTGCTACTCAAGAGGTGGACAACCCTGGAGCGACAATATATATATATATATATATATATATATATATATATATATACATACATACATACATACATACATACAAATGTAACAAATAAACTTATTTTTTAAAAGTTAAACACACATATATTAATATATTTCAGCTCCCCATAAAGTAGATTCAACCAGCACTCACGTTACTTTAAATCTGTTGAAGATTTATTGGCAAAAAAAGAATGAACACAACATATATATTAATTAAGATATATTCACATATATCTAGTGTAACTATAAACTATAAAAACTACACACATATATATTACATACCAAAACAGTCCATGCCGCAGTGTGCTCTTTTTACAGCTAGTGCTGACGTTGAGTGTGGACTTCCCCCGATACCAATTCCCCAACAAACAATTAACGCCACACTACTGAGAGGAAGGTTGCATTTCAATGTATTGAATTGGTGCAATTATCACAATTGCACCACCACCAACGTGTTTCAACCCAACAGGTCTTGCTTACGGTATTATGAGTCCCTCATTGTTTTCTACTTTATATGCCTATCTCCCATATAGTCCATTATGAGGCATAATAGGATTGGTGGTCTTACAAACCATTTTTTTTTAAATAAACAAATAATTAATGTTACCGTTCATGTTGTTGGTATGCAATTCATCCAGTATTGTGCATTGTTAATCACAAGCAAAATTCAAAATATGATTTCAGTATGGGGGTCAATTTCTTATTGAGTATATACTGAGTTCTGCATGTTTTGCATATTTGTAACAAGCAAACTATTATTCATCTTATTTGGCATTCATTTATCATTGACCACTGACCACTATGTTACTAGGAGATATACCTTAAATATCTTAGTAGAATTATTCTGCTCAATAAGGACCATGATCTAATGTCCATATTCAAGTAAAGTAGTCATTACTCATTTACTAAGTGTATAGACACATCCCCTTAATATCTCTCTGAAGGGGACTATTTTAACTATACTCTCTGTATGTCTGGCATAGTGCCCTCATATTCATCACAGCCCATTGACATCTCTCGGAGGTGGGGGGGGGGGGTTGCTATGACCATGTCTCTATGTTACTCTGGCTCAGAGCCACAATGCATCTCACAATGCCTTGGCTTTTAATCTCTCAATATGTTGTGGCCCCATAATTCAAACATTGTTAGATTGATGAGTTATGCTTGCAAGCATTACAGTAAATCCAAATATGCAAATCAATTATCACTCAATTTGATAAAAGAATGCAATTTTGTATGTTCAATTTTTCAATATTTTCATTTCCATAGTGTACCACCCCAGGACGGCCCATTGTTTCATCCAAATCAACATATATGTAATGGATTCATTAATGAACATACAGTGCCTCATCTCCATTGTGACCCAGAGGGCTCATTGTGTTTAATCTAATGATAAGTGTTGACTCTAAACATCGTAGTTTGAGAGTTCTATTGCTCTCTTTCTCATTTCTTGGAATCATTGCTATCTCAAAGTAAATCAAATCCAGCCAATTTTTATCAGGATGTGGTGTCATAAACACACAGACACACACACACACACACATATATATATACATTTACCAATAGCATAAAATATTTAAAAAAACAAACCATTTTAATTAAAATTAAAAAGTAAAAACCATCTATTTCTTAGATTAGTGGAAATATTTTACTCATTAAAAACATTAATAATTATAAATAGAATAAAAAAACATAATATAAATTGTAACAATATAAGTAGAGCTCTCGGTTTTATGGTATGTATTTTTTTAACATTTCCAGTTGTATTTATCCATATTTCATTTTTGCCCATTTTATCTGTATTTATCTATATTTATTTTGTGTTTTACGTGTAAATGAGTTGTAAAAACTGTCTATTTCCATATTTATTTAAATGATAGACGTGCACTCATACTTAGATGTCTGTGGTATTTTAGCTGTTTGAGTTGCAAAATATTACAAATATTACATGACAGTAAATCCACTGGTAAATATTAGCATTATACCACAAATGTATGTTGCCACATGCAGTTATTTAAAGAAATGCCGTCCTGTTTTATAATTTCCTATGCTCTCCATCTTCATAGCTGTTGGGCTATAATTCATGAAAGACAGCACGAAGAGTCACTTAAAAGAAGCACATTTTTTGTATTTATCCACTTTTAAAAATAAATGCAGACAAAAAACGCATTGTTTTCTATCTGCATTTATCTGTAAAAACCCATAAATATGGAAAACAGGAAGCCTTAAATATATATTTTTTTTCAATATTACGTTTAATATATATTATATTCCCACTACAATTTATACAGAAGTAGACAAAGTGTTATACTAATAATGTAAAAAATGTACTACTCCCACTTCACACAGCACAATGGTAATAAAACCGGGTAAACTTTACTACTCTCCCTCCACTCAGTGCATCGACAGGGAAAATATTGGATTGTGGAGAGGTAAAATGTACTATTCCCACTCCAGTCAGTGCAACACTAAGAAAAATGTTGGATCACAGAGGAGTAACATTTACTATTCCCACTCTACTCACTGAAACTGTAGGGAAACTGTTGAATTAAGGAGGGGTAACATTTACTATTCATACTTCAGTCAATGGAACAGTAGAGAAAGAATTGGATTGCAAGGGGTAACATTTACTAATCCCACTCCAATACGTGGAAATGTAGGGGAAAGTGTTCATTGTGGAGTGGTCAAATTGACTATTCCCACTCTAATAAGTACAACAGTAGGGAAAGTATTGGATTGCAGAGGGGTAACATTTACTATTCCCAGTCATTGGAACAGTAGGGAAAGTGTTGGATTGCAGAGGGGTAAAATGTACTATTCCTACTCCAATCAGTTCAATAGTAGGTAAAGTGTTGTGTTGCGGAGGGGTGAACTTTATTACTACCACTCAAATTAGTATAACAGTAGGGGAAGTGTTGTATTGCGGTAGAATAAAATGTACTATTCCCACTCCAGTCAGTGGAAGCGTAGATAAAGTGTTGGACTGTGGAGGTGTACATTGTACTATTCCCACTCCAGTCAGTGCAACATTAAAAACTAACAAAATATCTTCAACACAATAAAATAATTCCAAAAATATTAATATTGAAAAAAAATACAAATATATTTAATAATAAAAAGTAAACAAAATAAATACATATTACAATGTTAAATATATATCATAAATAACTGCAAATATCATTATAATTAAAATACAGAAAACAATTGCATATAAATAAATACTTTTATTTTAAAATGAATTTCCCCCAAAAAAATATATTCAATAATTTTAACTTATTTACTTTTCACTGTTGTGTAGTTCCTATATTACCTATACAGGATCTGTGTGTTTTGGATAACATAAACTGTGGGTTTGGTGGCAGACTGATTCTGTGCACCCCCAACAGGATACGTTAGCCTGTCTGTATCAGCTAGCTCACAGTGCCACTAGTATCTCCTCTTATTGGAGAGAGAATAGTTCTTGGCAACCTCAGAACATGACAACCATGATCCCTCAGAATCGCGGAAACAATATACTATTTTTTGCTCAGTTACTCGTGGTCACTTATTTTGTCTCAGAGATACACCGAATAAACAGTCTGGGCATTTCAATAAGGATTTATTGAACAGTTGTTATTCTGGTGTAGAATAGATGAGCACCGTAGCACGTTGGAGCCGTGAGACTCTCCACCCAGCCTAGGTACTTGGTTCATACGTACCATGCTGACAACTAGCAGGCCATGGAACTTAACTAACCACTCACCCACAGCTGCAGCGCCTGAGGCGACTTGGAGCCCAGTAGCTGCCAATTGATTGTATCACCCTCCTGTGTAGTCAACCTGGCACCAGCCCTAGGTTGCCCACACCCCGTCCTGAGGAAGACTCGCCACTGAGGTTACATACTCCCTAACAGCATTAGTCGAGTCAAAACGCCAACACCTTCCAGCACTGAGACCTGTACCTCTCTCCCTACTCCTACCACAAAAGATGCATTGTGTGCAGGTTGTAACATTTACAGATTACATGTAAATGAATAATTGTATATTGGACAGGTCTCCTTGACTGAACTGTATTACCAGTCTTCTTGAAAAATTTGAAATTGCCACCTTTGCCTAGATTCTTTGACTCACACTTCCATCACATACCACCACCACTACCCTCCCCTTCTTTTCTCCTGCGCGCAACATGTGTTTTTCAAATTATGGTTTCCAAATGTGTAAATAATGATTTGTGAATGTTTTGAAATCCAATTGGCGCATTATCCTTCTTGTTCACAGAGAAATATGTGGACTCTTGTAACTTGTGTCGAGTGCGTATGTTTTGGTAATGGATATTGATTATCGGTATTGTAGTGGATTCACACAATACATACTGGTTATTGCTAATTAATATATTGCTTGAAGAATTGGTCACGGACCATTGTTATATTCCCATATCTGGGTAAAAGGTCAGTCCCTATGAGCCGTTATGTATGTAATGTAGGGAAGGATATAGGTGAAAGTTTGCGGTGTTACCTGCGTCTATATAGGGTACCTATATGGAATATAACACTGCCTTTAACCCCATGACACTCTCAACCGGCACCTAAAACAACTTTAAAAATATATATTTGTTTACACTATTAACATAAATATTTATCAACAAACTAATTATCATTCATTGCAAATTAATTATTAATTATTTATAACTGATTAACTTCCCACAGAAAACCCCTAAAAAACATGCAATATACTCCTAAAATTTAGCAAAAAACGTATTGTACAAATAACATAATTAATTATCAATGTAATAATTAGTATCAATTAAACAAATAAATATTACTTACTTAAAATACATTCACTTCCTACCCTATACCCCTACAAAACTCACAACCCATACCTAAAATTTAAGTTAAACAAAGTAATTGCACAAATACCATAATTGATTAAAGAAATATGATTAATAAAAACTGAATATTAACTACTAAGAATTAAATAAATTCCCACACTGTACCCCGATAAACCCCAAAGCCCACACCTAAAATTAAACATGAACAAATAATTACACCATAAACCTAAATATCAATTAAATAAGTAATAATTACCAACAAATTAATTAATTTGAATTAATTTACTCCCCACCATTTAGCCCTATAAACCCCACAACCTGCACCTAGAATTAAACTAATTACACAATTAACACAATCAGCAATTAAGTAATTAATATTAATTAACAACTAATTATTATTTAAAATAAATTACTTCTCAACCTGTAGCCCTATAAACCCCACTACCCGCACAAACATTTTCAATTAAGAAAATGAATAGCACAAGTAACAATTAATTATCAATTAAATAATATTTATTAAAAATCATTCATTAACTAGAATTAAATCGCTTCCCACCCTGAACCCCTATAAATCCACAGGCTGCTACGACACTAAAAATCACAAAAATACATTAAATTACATTTTATAAATACGAAAAATGTAACAACTAAATTAAAAATCTTAAAGAATAAATATACAATTGTTTTACATTACATACATTTAAAATATATACTAAAATACATACCAATAATTCAAAAACAATATTTTAAACAACTATCTTTTTGTAAACTATATTAATGACTTCGATATTTTAAAAATCGATATTACTTACCTTAAAACCGATATTCTTGACAACTATATTCTTACTGGCAATATTTCAATGTCACAATATTTTGGACACGATATATTGGTAGAACATAGTTTAGTTTCGATATTTTGTCTGAATATTTTTATTTATTTATTTTATTTTGAAAGTTTTATATAGCGCGGACAAGATCCTTGCGGATATCAGAGCGCTTTACAAGAGAAGTACATGGGGGAGCATAGTCAGACAGATAGATCAATAGGTCACATAGTATAAATGGTACAAATAAGTGGCTACAAAGCCAACCTGTGTATAAAATAGTACAGGTAAAAGGCCTGAATACCTGACAAAGGGTCACAAGCAACTGATGGACCATGTTAAAAAAAGGAGACCCAATATCCCTAAAACATCCAAATATAGTTGTACTGCATACATTGGATCTGGATCTCAAGGAGAGCATAAGGACTTTCAAGGATGTTCCAGTGGTAAAAACGTGCATATGGTTGGCATTCTGGAGGGGGAGGAATGTAGCAATAGGCTGACAAACTTAAAGCAGTGACTGCAAAGGGTGGTGCCACTCTAAAGACTGTCATAATTCTATGTGCTAGTCAGAGTGCACAGTGTATTGGTGATTCATCTGTCCTCCCCAATGCACCCCTAGACCAGTGGTTTCTCGCCTTCTCCATTTTCAGGGCATAGACACTATTTTCCAAAAGGCCCAAAGACCCGGGTTATCCACTGAGGATTTTAGTTGGATAACAAAGAAAGTCCTAAGCTTTTCTGATGATGCAGCCTTGGTCCACTAGCACACAGCACCGTTTGTGAAAGAAAAGAAATTCCTCTGAGTAGTGGGAATGAGATGCATTCCCAGGGAAGATGAAGACTATCGATTACAACACAATGATATTTGTCACTGGCCCTAGAAAGGCATTGGATTGATAGGGTAACAGGAGACACATTCCAATGATAGGCACAGCACTAAATTGACATTCCCAGCTTTGGCAACGAACTGCAAGGGAAGAACATGCAGTCATCATGGATTCAAAGGTCTGACAAGGAGCCTGTCAAGAGTGGGTAAGAGGTGGTAGCAGCAGTGGGCACAACAAATAAACCAATCACCAAGTCCCATGCCTGAAACGTCCCTTGATTTATGCAGTTCAGACTGGGTACAGAAAAATTGCTGGTGGGGGACACAGACCTTTTTCCTGTCACACCTAGATCTGTGGACTAAATGCGAGTACGAAAAATTGAGTTTTTGAAGTGAACACTTATTCCCTGACATCCGTAGAGTAAATAACAGCAGAACTCTTCCTGAGACCTTTAAATATTAAAAATTGAGTTGTGCTTACATATTGGGTAGCTGAATAAGGTGGGGTGCAGCTGTAGATGGTGGCTCGACAAAATAAAGTACACATCACAAAGCCATCCTCTTCGAAGATGGACAGGAGGTTTTCCTTTCTAACCAAATTTAATGGCCATGGAGTTTGTTACTACTCTGCCTTGGAGTAATAGAGTTTGGGTGTTGCTTATGTGGGTCAAAGGCTGTCTTCCCTTGTACGTACACATTATTATAAGATGCACTGAGGGTCTAAATTAATTGCTGGTGGTCGGGAGGGAGGTGAGATATACCCAAAGAAAGGGGATTGGTAGGCTAACGGACCTGGATAAAGAACAATGCTAGTTAACCTGAATAAATACAGACTTTGCACATGGAATGTCTCAGGAAAGGTCTTGGCTATCAAGCTCCTTAAGATCCATTCTTATATCCAATCAATCGGAGCCTTCTTATGTTCCACAAAGGAGCACATCTGACCAGGCAGGAGATTTTGAGGTTGCAACATTATTGGTAGAGCCACTTATTTGCCACAGAGTACTCCTCATGTGCTAAGATTTCCTTGGTAGGGGTTCTCAATTAATCTCCATTTGTCCCTTCAAATATATGCTTGGATGAGGAAGTTAAATATGTATTGATTATGGGGAAACTGGACCGCATGGAGCTGGTATTGTTCTTTTTTTTTGCACCTCTACCACAGATTAGAAACTCTTCTAGTCTACCATTGTAGACTGAATTGCAATTTGGCTACATGCTCCTAAGATAATTGTTGGTGATTATAATTCTGTCTTGGATGCTAACCTCGGCTTTTCACTTCTGTCACTGTCTGGTAGTATGGTTAAGGGGGCAGGCATGACTTGGTTGGGGGGCAAATAGGGAGTTGGTGAACCCATGGCGACAGTAACATCCAGGAATCTCGGAATACAGGATAGTATGACCTACATGTCTGATTAGATAGTGTTATGCTCCACTAGCTACAAGGTATGATCATGTACACAGAATATTTGGAAAGGACAATGTCTGTCTATAATCCACCATTGATGAGCATGGACTAGGGGAGGCAATGCACAGTGACCACCAGCTGGTGACTCGAAAGCATCATAATAGAGTGTAGGGAAATAAGAGTACCTAAATGATATCATATATAATTATCCTAGGGAACAGGAGAGCACTGCGTATGATGCTTCACTAGAATTGGAGGCCTTTAAGGTTATAATCAGGGATCACTAGTTTAAACCTGTGGCTGGGGTCCAGAAAACACTGGGATCAAACTCTAACTGGACAAATCAGTCTCGGCTGAGGAATCGCTGTTGATCGTAGACCTCACATGATAAAAACAGCTCTTGGCATAGAAGGAGAAATACAACATGATTCTTAAAATGCTTAGAGGACTTAATTACACAGAATATTTGACTATGACTCCCTCCAAAAGGGATAATGGTGGTCGCTTACTTCATGTCGGATGAAATCTGAACAAAATTGCACACCTATAGCACTCATAAAGGGGGAATGGGGTAATGTGGTATTCAGACCAAAATGAATTACCCATTTTTAGATCACTATCCTGAACTCTGCAGGCAGGTGGACATAGAAACTCAGAGTTATATAAGTGCTTACATAAGTAAAACAACATTGCTTTGTTAATCACCTGACTTTGTTAAGGAATTAAATCAACCAGAGACAGAACCAGAAGTAAAGAAAGCCATTAGGAGTATAGCCCAGGGTAAAAAGCTAGGCTCAAATGAACGTTTAAATGACCTTCTTAAACCTGATGGCCCCACAAATAGCAGACACAAACTCGACTGCTCTTAAAGATGGATCCCATTCTAGGATGACCAGGGAAGCTTTTCTTGTTTCACTCTATAAACTCTTACTTTATCCCGTGGGCATAATCTTTTGCAGTGATTCTAAGGTAACATTAAAATCCCCAGCAATCAAAAGAGGATTGCAAACAATTCTTCTTTCCTTGTGATCCTTTGGCATGCACAAAATATGTGAATCTTTGTTCTTGGGTGGGGGGGGGGGTTAGAGTGATTATAAACATTATCAACTTCAAGGTACAGCCATTGATAAAATTAATCACAAGCCCCTGTAAATTGGACGACGTTATATGCAGCATGCTCATATGGTTGCCTAGGGAACTTTCAACAGCATTGTTAAACCACCAGAAGGTCATTCCTCTCAACAAGGGGTATACTCCACACTAAAATGTAAATACCCTGGTCCAAAAACTGGGGTGGTATCCCATGTTTCCTGCAATGCGCAGGTGTGAAATTAGTCAATGGAATCCGAAATGATGAGTCTACTAGCTTAACACTGATACTAATTAAGGTGATATTTTCTCTCTATGGAATATAAACTGCTCTCATTGCTATTGTTTGTCAAGTCAAGAATAACTTTATTTCGGTTCGGAGAACCATAAACGTTTAGCAGATAATGATGCATCAAGCATTACAAAACAAACACAAGAATACATTTTAAAAACAAATAATAACATTCTTTGGTTTGAAAAATTCTATGTATAAAATATTTGGTCTACAGCAGCATGGTATTATACAGTTCAAATTGTTGTGACAGTATAAATAGGACAGCAAGAAATTGCACTGTGCGTTAACAGCCTCTTTTACTCATAGCGCTTACTGATAGCCATGGAGAATTTTATGTAATTTGCTACCGCAATACAGATATCAGAGGTGGCCAGAGTGTGCAAAAAGTTAATACCATCAACATATGTACAAGGGCGAAAAATGTACTCCTTGCCTCTTTAGATAAGGTGCAGAATAGAATTAAGTGCATAGGGGCATATTATCAAGGGGGTTTATCTCCGCTTTTTTGGCTTTAAAAGCCAAGAAAGCGGAGATAAAATTATCTCCCTATTACCTAGCTGTCGCTAACACCAGTTAGCGGCAGCTAGTAGGAGATAGCGACCATCCTGGGCCCCACTTTGCATGTCAGTGATATTTATCACTAATGACATGCAAAGTGTGAAAACAGTCGCTAACATCGCTATCTCCTATTACGAACATTTGGAGATATTCGCTCTAAGCGCGAATATCTCCAAAAGCTAACACCTGCCCTGAGCAGTTCTTAGCCAAGTTATCCAATGGGAGGTGGATAACATGTCTAAGAGCATTAGCTCGGAAATGCATGAATATCACTGACTTTTCAGCGATATTCATGCATTGCGGGGATTTTTATCGCATTTGCGATAAACCTTGGTAATACCAAGGTTTATTTGCGGTAAAAATCGCCGCAGCTCAGCGGTAAATTTTTGTCTCTAACCAAGCAATAGCGATAATTATCGCTATTGCTTGGTAATATGCCCCTTAGTTCTTTGGCTTGCTGGATTACCACTGGGACAGGGCATAAGCTTATCTGCCCATCCTCTTTGGCACGGAAATGCAAGCAGAAAGTGCGAAGTACCTAAGTGAAATCTAGTTAAAAATAATCTAGTCTGCCAATGTTTTTCTTTTTACTGGATTATAATATTATAGCTGTCTCAAAGGTATTTTGGTCAAGCCAATCCTGAATAGACAGTGGACAGGTTATCTGTCAATCAGTCTCATTTATGATGAAATCAGTGGAAATTATAAATATGATTTTTAACGCTAAGATTTTCGGATTGTCCACCATAAATAGCTGAGATTTCGCTGGGATTTTAAATTGAGGATTACACTTGAATTGGATTTTAGAGCCACTTCACAGTGTAATAGATAGATGTAAGGCTAAAAGACAGCCCACCAGATCTTTCTCTATTAAGGACAGTTAAATAAAGTAATAGGCCTTCGAAAGAGATGAATGGCACTCAATTACCATAAGGTCAGAGCACAACAATGAATAGCAGTGTTGCATATGGCTAATCAGATGACTTACCTTGTTTTTCACTGTGTCACCATCTTCTCTTGTATCTGATGGGAGCTTTGCAACCTTAATCATAAAAAGTGGTCCACTGACATTTGAAGAACCACTTCAATTTGAGGTGGTTCTTCTAGATGGAGGAGGGGGCTTTGAAATAAATGTTCTTCCTGAGCTTTCTCATGTGTTCTCCTACTTGGTGTATCTTGGATTGCTGTTATGTGCACCTGATATTTGCCCTCCCGCTTCCTTTTCCAAAAAATTGGCCGACCGTCAGTGGGATCGCAAGGGCGATACGCAGGTGAAATGGTTGTTTGATGAATAGCAGGATGTGCTGGCCAAATCTTGATACAGACTTTTATTTATCTATTTGAAAACTCCTGTCATTTTTTTTAATCAATAACTGAACCATACATTTTACCTTTCTAATCTCGACTCTCAGTGTTTCTGTCCTAACTACGAGGTCTTCCTCTTTGCCAATGGTCAGAGCCAGTGATTTTTCCTTACGGTATTTTCCTTACGGTAGCTGCATACATCCATTTTACTGTGTTATATATGTGTTTGAGTAACGTTATTGGAACAGGCAAGATTATCATTTATTGTAGTATTTGCATCCATATCATGAAGGGCTTTTACTTAGTTGGACAGCTCTTTTGTCTGATTGTAGGTTTAACTATTTAAGTCAAGAACTCTGAAACTTTTGTGGCCAGATTAGGACTCCATTTGCTTCTTTCTATACTTACATTAGTCTCAACCTCTTCAATAAATACACTGGTATCCTTCGGGGTATCATCTTTGACCATGTACCCTATTAACTCACCTCTTATATTTTCCATCTGCCTACAAGGCCTCAACTGCTATTTTTTGCCCATGCTTCATATACAATTGTATACAAGCATAACATTATTTATAAATGGTTTACAGCTTCCCAGAAGCCGCCAGCTAAGAAACCACTTTCCTAAAGACAAGGAACAAACATCTACAAAGAAGCTGTTTTACAGAGATCATTATGACCAACACTGTAATAAATTCCATTAATACTATAGGAAGAAAATGTAAGAACAAAAATGGCCAGCGGAAAACTAATAAGACTGGACTTCCAAGGATACATGGTCATACCTATCAATGAGCCAATGGGCCTTGTCCTGCGTCGTTCGGCGATGATGGGTAAAGATGACCCCACCCTTGGCCTAGGTTTCGCCAGGGTGCATTCCTCACGTGTCCCATACAGCAGGGTGAGAGGTTGTTCTGTGTAACACTCAATAAGTGGTGATAGGGGCCTGACTCCTCAGATGACTTGTGGGGCAAGAAGTCTCTCTTAGATCCCCCCCCCCAACATGATCACAACTCTGCAGTCTTGGCATCCCCTTTATCTTTCCCTTTCATTGTCATCCATTCTTAAATTCATTCATCTACCATCTTCTCACCCATCCACCTATTTATTTATTTATTTAGTAAGCCATGCAGTCATGTGTCCAAGTGTCATCAATCCATCGAAGGATTGGCCAAGGTTCTATAATGAAAAATGTGGTGAAAAACACACCATATGTGCATTTTTTTAAAGTACATTTCTTGGTGGAGAACCCCCACCAACCCCTTTTTGCAGTGGTCAGACTCGCTTGCTGTCTTCACTTGCTCTGTGCGGTATGACAGTTGGTCAGACAAAATGTGCCAAGGCTTCTTTTGGCTTCCAGTCAAGCCTTGGTATTGCAATGGGCGAGAAATCCTCAAACGCAACTTCTCTTTGTTAGTGGAAATGAGGGGATGAAAAATGGCCCGAGACCTGTAGTATGTCTCTACACAGGGAGGAAAGTAGAGGGCTACGAGGAGAACAGGAGCGCAAGTGGGTTAAGTGGGTTAAGTGTTACTTTTGTTGTTTCAGATTATAGAATTGACAGTACACCGAAAAGCGAAGATATTGTACTCTGCTCATATTCCAAGTAATACTCCAGAGAATTTAGATGAATACACTTTCATAAACAGAGGTATCCGAAGCAGGGCCCCGCATTGGGGTTCTGCAGATCACCACAGAAATCACAGCCATGGATCCTGTTCTTTCTCCTTCTTACTGGACAGGGACACATCTCAGTTGCCTACTCCTGTGTTGCTGTGGGTGTTCGCATGGCACATTCACATATTTACCCTTAGTGGTAGACCTGGCAATGTGTTGAAATGCTATGCAACCCCAGGTGAGGCTTAATGGGGAGAAATGCCTTTATTTATTCTCGTTCTCCTCATTTAGAAAGAGGAAAATGCCTCAGAGGATTGTTTTTGTGCAGGATGGTGTACCTTTCCGACACAGAAACAATTCTGCTTATAGAGCAGGCTCCCTTGCACCATGGTGCAAGGGTGCTGTTTTGGCGCTAGGCAGCAAAGAGGGTGCCTGTGCAAGGAAAGGACAGGAATGCACCTTATGGTGTTAAGTAGGGCGCATTCATGCCCTTTCCCTTTCAAGCAGTGCAGCAAGGTGGTTTGCCGCGTTGGACTGCATGATTGATAAATGTGCTCCAAAGGATTTATAGATCATGCAGCTTTACTTGAAACAAGATCATGATCCGAATTATGTAAGTGGTTTATACCGACTGCTCCTAGACATTATTCATTGATTACCGGTTTGCACTAAAGCCTAGTTATGGGGGGCTGGTAGAAATGATTGGAGCATATTCTGCTGACATGCAAATGTATTGGTTTGATTCTTATGCTTCCAGAGCGCCCCAATACTAGCTCCTCGGTTCTAAATAATGACTGCACCACGGGTAATGTTTCAAACTGCAGTTTAAAAAATAATAAATGCCAAGAAAGTGAATATAGCAAAAACATGAAACAACTAGCAACTGTTTATGTGCATCCCAATGATTGTCAATGTAAGGATCTATGTAACATTTTATTTTATTTTTACAGACAATCAGGAGGACTATTATCAGGTTTGCTCGGAGTAATAGTGGGCTTACTTGATGGCCTGCTTTCATTTCTGAATGACTTACTTAAAGGGGTACTCTATTCTGTGGTGAGTCACTATCTGAAAGCATACTTTTATCAAACCTATATTGCACAGTTTATTTGCAATCAATGTATGACATTTTTGTTTTTTTTATTATTGGTACGTACTAATGCAACCAATTTGTAGAAAGAGGGGCCACTTTATTGCAAAAATATTTGTGTAGACTTGAATATTTTTGTCATCCAAAGTCAAGCACACATTTTAAGACCGACGTTTGCAATTTACTGGAAATACTCAAGGCTCCAGAATTGCTCAAAAATCTTTAAACACAAGACAGGTTAGAAACCCAGGCGAGCCTGCCCATTTCGACCACCTTAGCACCATTCATAGTTGTAGAAACTATTTTTGCAATGTTACCTGCTCTTTGGTGTTCTGAATCTGACCAATCCCTGTATTAACACTTATAACCTCTTCTGACATAGGCTACATGCTTGCATGTTGCAAGAGGAGTGAGAATGTAATCCTTTTTCTATTGCTTACATTAATTTTTGCTTGGTACTGTTGGTAAATGAATCTGACTGTGCCCTGGGCTCTGCTTACAAGGCCCAGTGCCAGTACTTTCATTATAAGGATATGCAAATTTAGAGTAATTATAATTGGTACTGACAGCCTAGCTGTAAGTCCCTTATATATAATAGGGTCATGTAGATTTAAAGTCCCAGTAGACTTAATGCAGTAAAGTGCACACTACTTTGGTGTGTGCTTTAATTGTAAAGGCTGAAGTGCATTTGTGGCTGTCCTTATCTAAATTATATGTGCAAATTCGACTTCTACATATACCCCCCCCCCTGCCGAAGGTCTTCCTTAGGTGGACCAAGGGTACAGTGCCTTGTAATTATAAGCAGGGACATTATAAAATATGTTTTATAAGCCCTGGTGAGGGGAAACCTGCCAATTCTGTTTCCCCTAATGTAGTGAATGGTTCCATAGGCTAACACTGAGATATTTTATTTAAGTATACATTTTGACAGGAGCTACCTAATAATACACTTCGGGGTATCTAATTGATGGTTAAGATAAATCCAACAACTTGTCACTGTTAGATTTATAATAACTGATACACAAAAGGTGTTAAACTTTCTATTCTGTGAGCCAGATTCTAGGTTTCCAGCTGTCATCTCCTGATTGGCCCACCTTTTCCAGGCTAAGCCAGAAGTACTTTATGAGGTGTGAAGTGTCCAGTCAGAGAAGACATGGATTTCCTATAAGAGGAGAAATTTAGTTGCGAATCAAAATGGCAGGAAGAGGGTGGGGAAGCCAAACTGGTCTTCAAAGGGAGAATGACAGTTTAGAACTAGCACACACGTAGCTCCACATCTTGCACCCCTAGCCATACAGACACCTCAGTAATTACATTAGTCAAGGGTTGAAAGGTTTTTTTTTGTGAAACTTAGCCACCCCTGCGGTTTACCTTAGCCAGATCTAACCCCAGATGATAGCATTTCTCCATGTTGGATTTTGAGAGAATGGTGCTTTCTGGGACAAGAATATGTCACACTTCGGAGGAAGTGGTCATACACCTGGGTAGCACCCTGCATTCCATTGATCAGGGGTGCCCCCTTGCGCGATGCCCAGAAAATTGTGAATAAATATGGAGTAGCTGCTCAGCTCCTCAGATCTGCTGCCTTAAACAACAAGGAAAAGAGGGACTGCCCTACTCGAATCAGGATCTGCACTCAAATGAATCTGAAGGACTGCACCCTCTCCACAATCTAGTGCTACAGCCCTAACAACTTAGCCTTGTTTCAAGAAGGATTAAGGAGTGGACTCCTTGTGAGTTACTGTTTAATAGACTGCGTCTTCATCATCTCCACCCAGAGTTCTCATCCTGGAGTGCGTCCAATGGACTTTTAAGGATTTAGCCAGGTGCACTGTGAGAATTGAATCCACCATCTAGGTGATTTCAGACTAGTGGATTTATGTTTTGGATACTTTGATCCCTCAAAAAGATCTTCAGGAAGTAGTTCTAGAAGTTTGGTGATGTTTAGGAACTTTGGGGCTCATTATGATGGCGAAAGGACCGCCACTGCCGGGCCAGAGATGGCGTACTACCGCCATCATACAGAAATTTTCCACCACCAAATTAGGGTGGAAGTGGGAATCCCAATGGTACTGCAGCAGACGGAAAGTCCATCTGCCATGTTTCCGCAAGGCGGTCCTCTTCTGCCCACCTTGCGGAACCCGGAACCAGGGCAACATTGCGTAGGGATTATGGTATCCCTTTCTGCCTTTCTTTTTGCAGCAGATGTAGACTGGCTTTGGGGGCCCATTGCGGGCCCCCTCTGTGTGTGTGGGGGTACCCATGGTACCTCCCTGCATTTCCCTGCACTGCGTGGCAGGCACTGTGTGGTGCCTGCCATGTAGTGCAGGGAAATGCTCAGTATGGCCTTTCAACATTGCGGACAGTGCTGCAGCCGGCAGCACCATACACAATGTTAAAAGGCCAGGATGTGCCCGCCAGTATGGCGGGTGCATCCTATTTGCACTGGTGGGACTGCTGTGCGTCTGGCGGGCGGTTCTGGCACCGCTATGATGTCCGCCCGGCATCATAATGAGCCCTTTTCTGTCAAAAACCACCATAACGTTACTGACTGGACACCGAGAGTCAAGCGGCTAGCTTGAACTGCATCCCAGCCTGGATTTGAGGTGTATCCCGCTAAAAGAGTTCCAAGCTTTGACCGACGCCTTGCAGAGAAACATTCAGACAACGGTGGATCAAAATTGGCCTACTGGAGGGGACCGATTAACATTGAAAGCAAAATCCTTTATAAACATTTCAATGTTCGAAGGTGGAATTTTGACAGAGGCCTCCTGCTTAGTGTATCCCACCAGGCTCCTTCGTGGTGACCAGATTCCCAAAGTGGCGCTATAAGTTTTTATGCACTAGAAAGTGTTTATTCTTTAAAAAAAATCATATCTCTGGTTCCCTACATATTGTTAGTGTGTATTGTGTCTTACTTATTTGATGTATTGGTGTTTTTAAATGCTTTACACACCTGACTCTTAAGTTACACCTACCTGCCTGCTGCTTGCCAGCTACCTAGGGTTGAGCAAGGGAAGAATTTATTGAGACCTTGACTGACCCTTTTAATGTGTTTTTGGCCTTAAAACTAGTGGTAAGTCACTACTTTTCACTACTAATAAACTGATTTCCAACAATAGGTGTAAGGTTGGTAATTGGCAGATGTAGGTTCAATTGTCCAAGTAGGGACCCTTGCTTCTAGTCAGGGTAAGGTGGATACACACTTTAGATAACCCCTGATCACCCCTTTGGTAACTTGGGATGAGCAGACAGGCTTATCCCAAAGGCAGTGTGTAAACTATTTGTACCAACGCTTACAGTAACATAGTGAAAAACACAAAAAATGGATGCCACAACAGTTTAGAGAAATAAAGTATCTTTATCTAAATCAAACAAGCCCAAAATGGCAAAAATCCTACATATATAATTAAAAAAATGATAAACTATTGATGCGTGATTTTACAACAAGGTACCTGTAGGTGCGTCAAAGTTCACAAGGCCAAACAGCTGCAGACAGGAGAAAATACAGTGATGCGTCAGTTCCTGAGTCCTTGGGGAGGCGGGCGACAGTTCTGCTGCACGCAGAAGAAGTGATGCGCCGAATTGGGACTGTAGGCGGAAGTGAAACATTGAAATCCAAGACAATTCTGGTTGGCGGTGATGCATGGGAAAACTTGGTACACAGGTACTATGCATGACACACCGTCACCCTCAGGACACAGCGAGGCTTTGCGTTGTCCGGCGTCATTTTCGAGAGGCTCAGTTGACCAGTTCTTGCAGAGATTAGCTGCAAAACCCACCTCTGACGCCCTGTAACTCGAAGGAGGCACCTCAGGCAAGGGTAGGAAACACAGATGGCAGAGTCCGGCAGCACCAGCAGAGTTGCATGAAGTCTTTTATGTCCCTGAGATTTCTTAACAGGAGGCACGCACACACATGTCCTTAGAGAACCTTCACAAGCAAGATACACAGCAAAATCCAGTCCTTTGTCCTCTCCTTGGCAGAAACAGCAACTGCAGGCCAACCCAGCAAAGCACACACAGCAAAGAGGCAGCCTTCCTTCTCAAAATTATCCAGCTCTTTCCCTTGGCAGTGGCTCCTCTTGATTCTAGAGGTCATCTAATTCTCTGGGGTTTAAGGTACAGTACTTATACGCCATGTTGGCTTTGTTCTCTTTGTGGCAAGAGTCTCTGAGTCCAATCAAAACTAGCTCTGCCCTCTCTGGTAAATCTTCACTACAAGGGGTGGAGACAGAATTGTGCAGAGGAGACACCGCCTATTCAGGTGCAAGTGAAAACTCCTCCCACAATTCTAAATGCAGCCATGGTCTTTTCGGCTCATCGCTGAGCCGCCCAGGAAAGACAGGAAACACCTCAACCCCCCTTGTGGCGGTCCACAGTTAATGCACATCCCCAGCCCCTGCCACTCCAATACCAGACAGTCAATACCCAAAGCAGCAAAGGCACACAGAATAGTTAGATAAGAAAATGCCTACTTTCTAAAAGAGTCTTCCAAAGGCACATGGATAACGCAACCCATCTGTCGCACTGCTGAATGGGGCTTTTCCCCAGTAAACCACTAGTGATGGGCAACAATTCAGGAATGTGAATCTATGGGAGATATCAACACTATAGAACTATAGTTCGCAAAAATAACTTGTTTCGTAATCCGCCCAGGGCTAATACTCTGAGACAGATATCTATGTATGGCAAAGAGGAACAAATAGGAATGGGCATCATATAGCTGCAATAGTAATGCTGTGACAAGACTACCAATGAGCACCAGAAGCCTTGCTGTTATACAAACAGTTATCCTATATTTTCAGAGGAATTCACCAATGAGTGACATAGGAATAGGCATTCAACAACCATAATATAACTAGGTATTGCAGCTCTCGTGACCCTCTGCAATAATGCATGTGCCCTAACAGATCAGTTTGATCACATGGTCACAGGTTAGATTCCAGGTGGTCCACTCAAGCTATTTTTTGTCTGAGGTCAATAAAAGGGTTACCATTAAGCTGGGTTTCAACCCTTTATTCAGTGCCAAGATGCAGCAAGAAGTGATCTTGCCCTTTGCAGATACACATTCTACACATTTTCTGGGTTATAGTGTTCACCGTACAGCAGAGAAGCATACCAAAAAGACATGTTTTCTGACACCCATTTTTGGCCACCAGTCTTAAAATATATATTTCAATAATTTTTAGCACCAAAGTATAAAACTTTGGAAACAGTAATGCCTCCCCAACACAACTCTATAGATAGAACACAAATAGCCCTTCCACAGCACATTGAATAACAAGAAATTCCACAATGGTAATGTGACATTGCTGAGTATCACCTCTGGAAAGTCCAAATCCTCGCCCGCAGCTATTTGGAAAACAGCAAAGTTGAGCGGGCAGAGAGGAAAGGAGCCATAGGAACAAGATAGTCACTTTGTCAGTTCAAACATCAATCTAAATATACTGGCTCCATTACCACCCTCTCACAGAGCTATTTTTACTGTGCTTTGTTATCATTAACCTGAGTGAACATCTATATATATGGACCATGGATCAGTAGCTATCATCTCTGTGAGTTCCATTTCATCTCATTAACAAAAGAGGAATGGTTCAGCAACTTCCACAGGGGAAAAATGAGTTTTGCCCTTCATTACCACATTCTGCTTTGCAAGATGCCACAATGAAATATTGCATCCTAGAGCAATCAAGTCTTTTTTAAAACAATGGGGTTGTTAATGCTACTTCAATGTCGGCCTACTGTAATCTGAGAAAAACAAAATTCTTCCTTTATGCAGCTTTATATTTCCGCTCTGCTGCATTGCATGCTGGACATTGCAATGTCATCAGTGAGATCACCAATTATGTTATTTACCATGTAATGAGGCATGTATTTTGTGGGAGGCCACTAGCAGTGAATGACAGTGGTGCAAATTATGACAGTCCTGTAAAATGAAAAGCAGGCACTCCAAGGAATGTGGTTCCAAATCAAATTTGTTAACCAAAAATTCATGGTAGGCAACATCAAATCATTTTTCTATTTGTATGCTTTTGTTCAAAATAGTGATACAGAGTTTTTAAGGCATTTTTTAAAGAAACAACTCATGACTCAATAGTGCACTGAAAGATTGAACATAGAAAGCATCCTTGTTTTAAGTGTTTGTTGATGACATCTCAGAATATTAGAAAACATTCACATTTCATTATTTGAATTGACTGAAATCAATTCATTTTACAAGTGAAAGCATTAACCATTTCCATGCTGCCGTCGGCCAATGGACGACGGCAGTACTACCTCCCCAGTGCTGCCATCGCCCCACCCGCGCACGAAAACGCCCGCACCGCTGCGGAATTACCGCTGCGGTTAACGGGTTAAGAGGTAACAAAACATCAGAATTAGAAGAAAATGCAACACAATAACAATCCAACACCCATTTGTGAAAATAGGTTCAGGTTTAAAATTAGAACACCTCAATGACAGACATCTACTAGATGTTTCCAGAGATAGCAATTTTTAAAGGAACAATAAATCACAGGTTTTCACATAGCTCAATAAATCAGTGAAATGTACTGCAACTCACAGTTTAGTTAGGGTTAGCCAGAATATGTAATTTAGAAACAGCTATAAGGGCATACTTGTGGTGACCATATCTCCGGCAGGGAGCCAGTCATAGGAACCAACAAGGTCAAGTGGAACATTTACCTCACAAGGAAAGCAGTCTAAAGTCCAAATCCAGTGTTTATGGGCAACCCACCAAAGACTTCAATGGAGTGGTTCTAGTGCCACTGATACAAGATGCTGAAAATGCTGTAGGATGCTGAAGATGCTATGCGATCGACGAGGGGCTCCCTGGGACTACTCCTCAGTTCACAGCCTTAGTGGGGTGACTTTGGCCACAGGGGTCAATGTCCCTCAAAGCCATGATGGGTCCAGTAAAAGTCCAATTGCCACTAATTTACTGGTCACTGGTAACAATGAAACCAGTGGTTCTCTTTGGAAAACCCTGTGTACTCCTTGGGGGACCAAACTACACTCCGACTACTCTCCCAGGTCCAACAGGCTCAAGTGCAACTTTTGAGCATCGTTACTCAGCCTTTCTAGCTGCACGTCAGTGGCCAGTGAGGGTCAAGTGTACTCCAGTTTTTGTGGCACTGTAGCTGTAACAGGAAGTCCGCCAACTGAATCTTGGAGTTACCTTCTGTTTCTGTGGCTTGGAGATGACTTTTCCTTGAGCGGGAGACCACAAGCACAGTCCTTTCTTTGCTATCCCAAGATGCAGCAGGTACAGTTCAGTCTTTCATGCAGCCTCTCTTTGCTGGGTCTCAGGAATGGCAGGGAAGACGTTCTTTGGTCCTCTGTACAGTTCAGATATAATCTGGCATCTGAGTGCCAGGGGTGCCACTTTTATGCCTGTGTCTTGCCCAGGGAGATGTAGTGACTACCTAGCCAATGGGCTACCAGGTTCACTTCCACCTGAATACAACTTCCTGTGAACTGTGGCATCTAGCTAGCCCAGAATGTACAATTTTGCCCACTCCCAAAATGGCAATACCCTTCTCTTGGTGTGGAGAGCTCACAAGCCCAACCCAGAGGTGTGGCTACCTTGGGGCTACAAGCTGCTGGAAAAACGGTATGTCAACCACTTCTTACTCTCTGTCTGAGATGTCAGCCAAGCTGCTAATACAAAAGAGCACCATATCTCACGTGTGACTGCCATTTGCCACTCAAAAGCAGGTTTTTTCCTTTGAAACTCACCCTTTAGGCTCACACCTTGCTTGGCCAACTTAGCAGGAGGAGGTTGCACCTCTTCAGTCAGCAGGGGATGTATGACGTTACAACGCATACTTTTACAACGCCTACCTTTACAACACATTTTTTACACCGCAACATCCATTACAACGCATACCATTACAACGCATGCCATTACAACGAATTCTTTGAAACTACCTTTACAACGCATTCCACTACAACGCATACTACATTTACAACGCATACCTTACAACGCATAACATTACATTGCATGTAAGGTAATTATTGGGTAGTGTAGGGGTAAGAATTACTATTCTAACTCCAGGGGGTGCAACAGTAGGGTAAGTGTTGGATAGTATAGGGGTTAAAATTACTAATCTAACTCCAGGGGGTGCAACAGTAGGGTATGTGTTGGATAGTGTAGGGGTTAAAATTACTATTCTAACTCCAGGGGGTGCAACAGTAGGGTAAGTGTTGGATAGTGTAGGGGTACTATGTGTTGTAATGCTATGCGTTGTAATGGTATGCGTTGTAATGACTGCGTTGTAATGACATGCGTTGTAGTGGTGTGCGTTGTAGTGTCATGCGTTGTAATGGTTGCTTTGTAAATGCATGCATTGTAATGGATGTTGCATTGTAAAAGTTTCGTTGTAATGGTAGTGCGTTGCAAAAGTTGCGTTGTAAAGGTTGTTTCACGTCAGCAGGCCCTTTGTGATCTTTTCTGAGAGTCGTTCTCACCTCTCCTGAGGAGAGCAGAAGGCTGTCTCAAGGATAGCAACTTTGGTGAAACAGTAAACAGTCAATGGAAACGTTGGTCAAAAAAGTGACATCTTGCTAAAATGGACATTTGTGCACAAATTACATTAAATTCAACTTGAGCATCATGGATGGTTAAATGTAGCGATTCTTTTAACACCATGAAGTACCATACATGGTATTCCTAATCAGACGTTAGCACTGCTGAATTGTCCTAGTTTAATTCTGTACTTTCGAATGGGGATACTAGACTTTCCACAGTAAAAATGAAAATGTACTGTTTTTACTGTCAATAAATGTAAAGCTAGTAAAACACATGGGCATCTTTTCAATATGATGCACCATGTCTATAGGGCTCATTGTTCAAGTTCAAGTTCAATAAACTTTATTCGGTTAAAAAGCTAGTAACCATAAAAGTAACAAACATATAAACAAAATACAATGATTACAGCAGTTACAATAATTACTTCTCATAATTAATAGTACAGTGAGGTAGGTCGATAGGGAGTCTAGGATGTTTCAGTTTGAATTTGTTTCCTAAATTTACAAACAGTTTTTAAATAATTTAAAATCACAGTAACAGTTAAAATCGTGTCCATTTTCTGTACTTCTAAAAAAGCTGGCGGCATCTGGTTAAATTCATGTTTTTTAAAAAAGGGACTATGATTTTCCTACGTATAGCAGTATAAAATTTGCAGAAAAAAAGGATATGTATATCAGATTGTTGTGACGTGCCGTCACACAAACAAGCGGGCAAAATGTGATTCCATGAGTTCATGGATGGAAAAGACACTAATCTAAAATATATACAAAATCTAAAACGGGTTAAAAGAAAACGATCATAATTAGTCATGGACAGGGATAAATATGGCTGTACAGTGTTAGTCTCACAGAGGGTAGGAAGGTGAGAGTGTACTGTGGGTTTCAAGATTTCGACTCTCTTCCCCTTATCCAGCAAGTGGTTCAGGCAGATGGTTTTTAGTGTCTTCCTGGGAATAGTGTCCATTGTGGATGGATCCGAGAAATATGAATGTAAACCAATCTCGGTCAAAAAGTGCTTAACATATCCCAGCCATTCCATTCTGTCCGCATGGTCCAAACTGAGGGTGTCACGTAGCAGGGCCCGATTCATAACGCATTCGTTAGTAGTCCATACCCTGTGCCACAATAGGATAGGTTGAATTCTGATAATATCCGTTATGTAGGGTTGGCCAAGTTCAGCGTGACAATTAAATGTGGCAGCACACTGTGGAACTGCTAGAACTCCCCTCAGAAATTTGTTTTCTACCAGCTGGATTTGGTCAACATTTGCGTGTCCCCACAGACCTGAGCCATACATAGCCACGGACAAGCATGTAGCTTTATAGATGGTTAACATTTCTTTTATCGGTTTCCTGCCCAATTTTCTAACAAAATTCTGTAGAGCCATGATCGTTTTCATAAATAAAAGAGTTCTAGCCTTAATAGCGCTTGTCCAGGAACCTGACTCATGGAATAAAATGCCCAAATAAGAAAAGGTTGGGGTGTTATCCAGCGGCACATTGTTTAAAACAATACGCTTCATTAGTTTATCTGGTTTTAGGCCACAATTCATTGTGAAGGTCTTGCTACAGTTTACTAGTAGGTCCAGGTTCAACATAAATTTCTCAAAACTAACTACTAGTTTCTGCAGGGCACGTGGAGTGCGTGCCATGAGTACTGCATCATCCGCGTACATGAGCGCAGGGATTTCCCTCCTCCCCACCCTGGGCATATCCCTACACTCCTGCAGCAGATGACGCTCGAGCCCATTAATATATAAGAGGAACAGAAAAGGTGCCAATACGCAACCTTGCCGCACTCCACGGCCTACACTAAATTGTCTGGAGCATTCTCCTCCCCTGCCATAGCGAACAGAGGCTGTGGCTCCACTGTAGAGTTCCCTCAAAAAACAGATGATGTTATTGTCCACTCCCAAACCTTTCATTATATCCCACAATTTTGAGTGTGATACACAGTCGAACGCTGAAGAAAGGTCGACAAAAGTAAAATACAAGCGTTCAGATTTAATCCTTATATATTTATGCTGCAAAAGCATTAGGTTTAACCCTTGCTCAATTGTACCAATCCCTTTTTGAAAACCAAATTGCAAATCACAAATAATATCATTTTCCTCTGCCCAGCTTTGGAGTCTTGCCAACACAACACGTCCTAAGATTTTTACTGAAGAATCAAGAAGGGAGATTGGTCTGTAACAGGCACAGCTATTCCTATCTCCCTTCTTGTAGATGGGAACAATGACTGAGGTGAACCAAGATTCTTTCAGACCCAGTGAAAGAGCTGCATTAAAAAGTTGTACTAACATTGGCCCCCAGATTTCAGTATTAGCTTTAAATAGGTCTGCCGGAATCCCATCGGGTCCGGCAGCCTTACCGCATTTAGTAGATCCCAAGGCTAAAAGCACTTCATCAATTGTTATAACCAGGTTGTAACTCTGTTGTACATCCAGGCTAGAGTTAAGACCCCCACCATGGATGTCTTCCTGTGCTTTGTAAAGGTTTGAAAAATGGTCTACCCATTTGTCCTCGTCTATTGCAATCTCGATTCGCGCCGTGTGAGTTTCATAAGGGAAAGGGGTGTTTATTGCTTTCCAAAATGCAGCAGAATCTTTAGATTGCGAGGCCTCACAAAGGGAATCTAATGCCTCCTTATTCAACGCGGTTTTCCTTGCTCTCAGGGCCTGAGTATATGTGTTCCTACACTCTCTTATTTCATTTTTATCCCTAGGGGATCTGTGTACTGCATGTTTTAGGTTTTTCAAAGCCCTTGTACATGCAGTATTAAACCAGCTCTTGGGCCCCTTGGCTCTGCGTTTTGCCTCCACCCTTAGGCTACTTTTTATGTTTGCAGCTATTGTTCCAAAGTGCTCAATAATTTGATCGTTAGTGGAGCTGTCACTTAGGCAGATCCTAAAATTATTTGAGCACTCCTCCCAGAGTTTCTCAAAAAAGGTTGTGGGGATTACTTTACTCCATTTTAGTGTGTACCCATTTTGTCTCCCAAGAACAACATAAACCGCTGTCTCTACTAGAGACGCGGCCGTCGATGGGTCTGGGAACAAATATGCTACCTTAAGAGATTGTGGGAGGTGGTCACTTATGGGTAATTGGATATTCATAACCCCCAGAAGTCTATGATTGAGGTTACTGGAGGTAATAATAAAATCAATAGTTGTCGATAAGCCTCTCCCAATAAAAGTCGGAGCAAACGGTGTGGGTTCTGGGACTGATTCATTGGCTCATTGTCCTACCTCAGGAGTGACATCAATATTTTAAAAAGAAGGTTTGGACTTTGAAATTACTTTCAATGGCAAAGTCGAGATTGCAGTTTAAAAACTGCTAAGCCAGCCAGCATGGGCTGACTGGGAGTCATGTGTAGCTTTGCCATGCTCTTGGTGGTACAGTAAGCACTGCAGTCTATGAGGGGCACTTCAAATTCTACACCCTGGGTACAGGTGGTACCATATAAATGTGATTTATAAGTAAGTTAACTTATGCCAATTTAGGGTGAGCAAATTAGGCACATGTTTTCATGGGACATAGCACTGGCACGGAGGCCTGTGTGGCAGGACCTAGCGAATTTACAGATTTGAAATAACAGCAGCAACTTTCCATATGCTTGGGGTGATCATGCAAAAAGAGACATGTCAGAATATAATGATCTCCTCCATATTTTGCTTGCTCTTGTCAGTATCATGGTAATGATATTATGGTATCATAATGTTTCTGTAGCTGATTTTCCGACTTTCTACCCAATAGAAAGCATTATGCAAATACAAATGCGAGTACGTCAGTTAAGGATTGAAAGGTTAATGGGATTGGACAAAGAGAGGGAGCGTGTAGGAGTTTCTTCCTAGATGGTGAAAAGATGAGTACTGTATTTAGGTCACACAAGTATCAGTGAATGATAGAAAGTGGAAGGTAACACATTTAGTTCAAAGCTACATAAATACTACTTTCAAACTCTTTTCCTAAGAGAAAGCTTGTTTTGTTTATTGTTTTTGTTTCAGTTGCCCGATCTTTTGAAGACAGTTCAAGATTTATTGAATGACAATTTGAAAAAGATGACAGGTACGTTTCCAAATGTAATTTATTTGTTCCCATTGTTAACTATGTCTGCATTTCCCTGACTCTCTGTGTTTCTCTTTCTTTCGCTCTCATTCTTTGTCTCTCAATATATATGTATGTATGAAAACATGGTTATGAGGTAATACCAAGAAAACACTGAAATTCCCCAGGTATGTTTACCTCCACAAGCCATAACTCGTAGAAGAGCAATGCAACCCATAGCTTCCACAACAATGCTTATGATCTCATAAGTTAGTTGTATGTGCCTCTTTTCCTCTTTCATGCTTTCATACATACATACAAATATTTATGCCTGTTCGTCCTTGTGAATGTCTATATATATATCTATAAATATATCACGTGATCAAGCTTTCTGGGAAAGCGAAACCTGTTGTGAATAAACACAGCAGTGAATATTGACAAACACGGAGTCTTCCTTTACTGAGAGTGCGCTTTCGAGTGATATATCTTATGAGGATTGAAACGGATCACTGAAATAATATAGACTGCCAAAATATCGACCTGCAAAAATATCGTTGCCAAAATATCGACAGACAAAATATCGACTTTCTATCTACAAACAGGTAAGTACAAAAATATTGAGTACAAAATATTGTTAACAATAATATAGATGTAAAAAATATCGACTTTAGTAAAACAGTGTTAAATTAAATTAATATTAAATTTTAATTACTAAAATATACTTAAAAATACTTAAATTAAATTATAATAATTAAATAATAAATGTAAATAATAAAACTAATTTTTTACAATCTTATTTGTTGACCCTGAACCCTAAAATATACCCCTTTACCCAAAAACCCAAAACTGACCCTGAACCCTAAAAATACCCCTTTACCCAAAAACTAAAAACTGACCCTGAACCCTAAAAATGCCCCTTTACCCAAAAACTGAAAACTGACCCTGAACCCTAAAAATGCCCCTTTACCCAAAAACTGAAAACTGACCTTGAACCCTAAAAATGCCCCTTTACCCAATAAACTGAAAACTGACCCTGAACCCTAAAAATGCCCCTTTACCCAAAAACTGAAAACTGACCCTGAACCCTAAAAATGCCCCTTTACCCACAAACTGAAAACTGACCCTGAACCCTAAAAATGCCCCTTTACCCAAAAACTGAAAACTGACCCTGAACCCTAAAAATGCCCCTTTACCCAAAAACTGAAAACTGACCCTGAACCCTAAAAATGCCCCTTACCAAAAAACTGAAAACTGACCCTGAACCCTAAAAATGGCCCTTTACCCATAAACTAAAAACTGACCCTGAACCCTAAAAATACTCCTTTACCAAAAATTTATCAATATTATTTAATTACCAAATAATTATTAATTAACAATAACAATAAAGTAAATATATTAGCACATTAGCTGTAATTATTTTAATAATTAATATTATTTTTTCCCAATTAATTACTTAACAATAACACAAAATTATATATATTTAAATGTACTCTAATTAATGTAATTAACTAATTACAATTAATCAATTACCAATTAATTACTAATTCAAAATATGTACAAAATTATATTAATTAATTAACTAATTATTATTAATTATCAATTAATTATTAATTATAAATATTTACAAACATATATTAATTAATTAATTATTATTAAATTACTTCCCACCCTATTCCCCTATAAACCCACAACCCGCTACAGAATTACATAACGCAATTATTAAAAAAACAAAATCCATTTAATAAAATATTTTATAACATTAATACACACTTTTCACACATATTATTACATAAAAATACACTATAAAATATTATATATTATTAAAAATTCGATATTTTTGCTATCTATATTTTATACAGTCGATATTACTTCACTTACCTGAAAAACGATATTTTTGTAGTCGATATTATGTCCAGTCGATATTTTGTCCAGTCTATATTTAAAACTCGATATTATGTCCAGTCGATATTTTGGAGTCGATATTTTGTCTGTTCACCGATTGAAACAGCTGGTGTGCTTTGCTGGCATGCGCGCCACTGTCCATGGGTCCCATGTAGTCCGGAAGGAGTGTGTTTGATTTTTATATATATATATATATATATATATATATATATATATATATATATATATATATATATATATATATATATATATATTACCTACTGGCGGTCGCCAGTAGGTATATATAGTTAGGACGGTTTACCATAGGAAATCCCCAACATTCTATTGGGAATAACTTTGGCCCTGGTTGATGAATCTTCGCAAATTTCTCAAAGAAGATGGCTCGCTCTGCTCCGCTCCTTCCCTGAAAATTTGGGGGGGATTCGTCAAGTGGGGGCTGAGATAAAAGGGGGGTCCCAAAACGTGTTTTCCCCATGTTAATTTCCGTAGGACCTTTAGACTCAGCTACAGCTTGAACCGCTGAAGGGAATTACAACAAACTTGTCAAATTGGTGTCTGGTATGCAGATCACGCTTTTGGTAAAATTGTGTAAATCCATCCAGTGGTTCCTGTGAAAATTAGAAGAGAAATCAATTATCTATCTATAAGCGCGAACGTGTGCGCGCACCCCGCGATTTTTCGCGATTTTTTTTTTGGGCGGGGGGCTTGGAGGGGGGCTTGGGGGGCTTCTCTCTTTTATTTTAATGTATTTCATTTAATTTCGAGGGTGCCTACTCCTCGTTTTACCCCCGAGATCACCGCCGCGGCCCGAGCCGCCTCAAGATGGCCGCCGCCTGGTTGTGGGCGGGGCCTGGGAGGCTCGCCGTGATTGGCTGCCCAAAGCAGGAAGTGTGTGTGCGCCACAGACCCACGGAGTTGATGTGTGAGCCACAGAGCCGGGCTGCCTCGTATGCACCGAGGACCGGCTCGGAGGGGAGGGGTCTGTGGGAGACAGCCGGGCTGCATTTTACAGAGTGGGGTTTGCTCCACAGCGTGGGGTGCTCCTGTGCGCCACAGACCGGGCTCGGCTGCACACACAGGAGGTGGGGGGCAGCGGGCTGGATTACAGACAGGAAGGAAGGGACTGCTGCTGCCCGCCGGTGGGGAGAGAGAGCCCGCCTGCCTCCCGGCCGGCAGTGGAGGAAGCGGGGTAGCCTGGGAGCGCGGGTCCAGAGCAGGCAGCGGCGGCATGGGGGCGCAGTGAGCGCCGGTCCGGAGCAGGCAGCGGCGGCATGGGGGCGCAGTGAGCCGCGCACAGCTGGATGTACACTGGATTGCACGGGTTTCACCACTGCTCAGGAAAGACGCATCCTGGTGAGTGCTAGCCTCTGCTACTCTGCTCCTTCGAGGCGCACTGCCCTTACACATGCCCCCTCCTTGTTCCTGGTGCTGGGGAAAAAGTAGCTGGGAATATGTGTGAAGGGAGAGTGCACGCTATAGTGACAGGGGAGAAGGAAAGGTGTGACCTAGCGCCTACATTGTTTACTACGGAGGCTCTCAATCCCTGCTTCCCCATTTGACACAAATTGTGTGATCCCGAACATAATATTTAATTTCCATGTGCCTCCCCTCCCCGCCCCCCCCCCCACCTTTGCTGCCCAAACGGAAAGCATGTACATTAAAACATAACTCGCTCCAGGCGCTATTCGGAAGTTAAATGAATAACAGCGTGTGCAGTTTGATCGCGACACTATCGTAAAATGAGGCTGTGTGTTTATTTTTAAGCGGACCGTAGAGGAGTCCCTTAAAAAACACAGCCACGTCTCTGCATTTTGAAACCCGGCAAACGGTAAAGGAAACGCTGTGATCTTGGCCCTGTGCGGACACCGTAGAACCAGACACATGTGCTGCTGCTGGCCAGATGTGATCACGGCGCTTGCGGCGGCTGCTGGCTTGGATTATGAATGAGGGACCCTGTCAGTCTCATGAGCTGGTTGTACCTTGACTCTGTCTTGTGATCAAAGTCCGACTGGCCTCGAAGTGGAAAGGAAACTTCCCTACCGGCCAGCGCTCTGAAATGACAGGACGGGGCCAGTCATGCATATGTAAGACCCTGCTTCAGCCTTCGGCCTCTCAGGCGGACGAGGCCGGGATCTAGTAGATCAATATTGGAATGCTTCCATCGCAGTGATCTGTGCATCACCCATGGCCGCAAATTCGAATCCTGGTAGGGCCGCTCAGCCTATCATCCTTGCGAGGGCTACCATTCGCATCAGTAGTGCAGCCGCTATACAGTTGTATATAAGAATTATTTAAATGCAGGAGTAATCAGGGGACGGTGGGTCTCTGTGCCACTGCACCTGCTGCACCAAGGGAAGCTATGCCCCTGTCTCACGTCAGATCCGTGACCCACAGGGTTTGGTGAGAGTCAGTTTCGTCAGACCACCCCAGACCTTCTGGCATTTTAGCGTAAAGGCCGGGAGAGCCGGGGCAGGATCGGCCGACTGCAACAGTCTGCCCCGTTATTTTAGCGCTGATCCATGTAGGATAGCTCAGTGGACTGATGCACCTATTGTCACATCAGATCACTGTGTGACCTGTCTGTCGATTGCAGGTTTAAATCCTAGCCTTTTGCCCTTCCTGTTTCGATACAAACGATGGTCATTGGGTAATGATTAACATATGTGATCAGCGTCAGACCTGAAAATGGTAGGTGTGTAATACATGGTATATACCGTGACTCGCCCAAAATCAAGGTAAAAGCAAAAGTTCTAAAGATGCAAATTTCCACTGATGAATAACTCTGTTTTACTGCACTTATCGGTGATTCCAAGGAAAGTAACTTTTTCAGGAAAAGCATTCGGTAATCACAAACTTATCACAGAATTATCGTTTCTTTGGTTTGTCAGTGTGATGTTGTTGACGTGCTTTAAGAGAAACAACAGAGAGACTTTATTAAAATCTAATTACAAAGCATGCGAGCCTTGGTTCAGAGTTTACAAATCTTAAAAATTATCATTTGGGTTGACTTGTGTTTTTAGCTTCTATAATGCACCATCGCACACAGATATGCTTTTTCACTTTTTGCACACTTACACTGTTACGTTTAGTTTTCTTTAAAATGCACATGTTGAACTTTGATGCATTGAGTCTAAATTCGGTTGGTACAAAGATGGGACAAAGAAGGGTATGGAAAAGAGGGACCAGGGGAGAGGACAAGATATAGGGAATGAGAAAAGGAGGAGCCTGGTGGAGGGAGGTAACATCCACCAGGATAGAGTGACAGTGCGCTGTGGCATAACGGTGGTTACATCGGTTTTTCTAAATTTGCTAAGAAAAAAAACAGACCTGTGGGGATTAGTTTTTATTGTTCTAGTGCGCTGTGCAGCTCTTATGACCACTCCCACAGCAGTTCTAACTTCTCATTATCTAAATTATTGAGAGAAAAGTAAGAAGCCTACACTTTCCTCCTGATACCCCGTGGCAGCTGATACAAGCGTAGGTTGTGATTTTCAGCCCATTCCATGTTTGATCACTGTGCTGAGATGCAGACGGAACCAGGCCCAGAATGGCAGCTGCGCGTGTCGCAGATCATAAACAGGGGTATTATGATTCCATCAGCAGAGCCTTGGCGAGTGATGCGTGAATACTTCTACAGTAATAACATTAGTGCAAGAATGCAAACAGGCTGCCGCCTCCCTTTCTCTGCTGCGCCTGTTTATCTCTGCGGTGCATAACCCGAGGGTCACAGGTTGGGGATGCGCTGAGTGAATTAAAAGCGCAGGCTGTCGTTTTGAGCTGGAATACTTATGCCCATCCCTGAAGACAGCTTTTAGTGGCTTTGACTGTGATGCACAGTGACAGCTGAGTAGATTCATCAATGTACCTGCTACAAACCTGTGGTGGGTGCCGGATTGAATCCTGCTTGATGCTATGTAGCTACAAGCACTTTATAGCTTTAGGTCTGGTGTTAAACGAGACCTTTTGATTATAATAAAATCTCTCTCTCTCTCTCTCTCTCGCTCACTATGTCTGATAAGAGCATGTCAGCCCAGCTTCCTCCATTGATCTGTTGTAGTATCATCCATCCACACAACCGTTCACCTATGGATCCACCTATTTTTATTCAATGTATTCTGCTACAAATTACTTGCATACCTTTCACCTATCCTCAAACACTGCTCACCCTGCACACTCACCCACCATTTACTACACACAGTCACCCTGACATTGTGCAGGCAGTCTGATACTGCTCACCCACCACTCACACAGTCCACCATCTAGCCACCCATCCATCCAGCCACCCATTCAGCCATCATACATCCATCCATTATTCATTCATTCATGCATGCATGCATCCACCCATTCATCCAGCTATCCACCCAACATGCATCCACCCATGCATCCATCCATCCACCCTGCATCCAACCATCATGCATCCACCCAGCATTCATTCATCCACCCACCCATCATGCATTCACCCATCATGCATCCACCCAACAATCATTCATCCATCATGCATCCACCAGCCATCCATCCATGTTCTAGCCAACAATCATGCATCCATCCAACACCCAGCTACCCTCCCACCCACCATTCATGCACCCCATCCATCCACCCACCCATCCATCCATTCTGCATCCATCCATCATTCATGCATCTATTCACCCATCTATCATGCATGCATCCATCCATGCATCCACCCAACAATCATTCATCCATCATGCATCCAATCATCGTTCATGCATCAAAATCAGATCCCTAGGGCTGCTCAGGTGGTCCCACAAGGATATTAACCCCTTCGAAGCTAATGACGAGCTGGGCTCGTCATGGCGCTTACCTGCCGTGCGCTGATGACAAGGCCAGCTCGTCATAAAATAATGTAAAACAATAATTTGCAGCACAGGACGGGAAAACGCCTAGCAGCCATGTGGTTAACATATTTAAACGTTATCTGCTAATAGAATTAGCATTTTGAAAACCTTGCAAATTCACTGAAAAAGCCATAGGTTTCTGGCCTTATATATATATATATATATATATATATATATATATATATATATATATATATATATCAGCTTTTAAAAAACCCATGAAATTCACTGAAAAAACCATAGGTTATACACTATATATAGTTAGGAATTAGCCTTTAAAAAACCAATGAAATTCACTAAAAAAACCATAGGTTTTAGGCCTTATATAGTTAGGAATTGACATATAAAAAACCATTGAAATTCCTCCTATATAGTTAGCTGGACATTTTATTGACATAAAACCCAATGAAATTCCATATATAGTTAGTTGCAATAACTATATATCGCGCACCCGCAATCCACTGCTGATGATGTCACATATTACATCATTCATGACATGGTCAGTGACATCACTGATGACATCACTGATGACATCTCAAATGACATCACTGATGACATAACTGATGACATCTCAAATGACATCACTGATGACATCATGACACACCAATACCAGTTACTACATACGCACTCACTGATTCCTACGTCTACGCACACATTCCCTCATTCACCCATACAATCACTCGTACATACAGTCACTCATTTTTACAACACTGTCATATGCACTCATACACCTATGCAGACACTCACACACTGCCACTCATCCATGGAGTTACTCACACACCTAGTCAGTCCTGTAAAGAATCCATCACACTTCGATTTCCTCATCTATACAGTTAAACACAGAACACCTTACTTTTCCAAACATATACTAACACATACTTACTCTCTTATACAATTACTGATACAAGTACACATTGATCTGCACATAGTCACTTGCCTCCCAGCCAGTTACACACACACTCAGTCTTCTATACAAATACTTGGGCAACCAATCAATAAGCTATATAGCCACTCATATAGCTACTGATCAACACATGCAGCAGCTTGCACAACAACAGACATATTGATGCACACTTTCAGACAGTTTAGTCATTAACCCATGCATTCAGTAAGACACATTCATTCACTCGCTCAGTCAGTCACGCACCTACTAAATCCTTCATCCAGACACTTATACATCCACTCATTCTTCAATATGTAAAACATATTTAAACTTTACAGAAACACACAGTCACTGGATGATGTCATCAGTGATGTCATCAGTGATGTCACTGACCATGTCATGAATGATGTAATATGTGATATCATCAGCTGGGATTGCGGGTGCGCGATATATAGTTATTGCAACTAACTATATATGGAATTTCATTGGGTTTTATGTCAATAAAATGTCCAGCTAACTATATAGGAGGAATTTCAATGGTTTTTTATATGTTAATTCCTAACTATATAAGGCCTAAAACCTATGGTTTTTTTAGTGAATTTCATTGGTTTTTTAAAGGCTAATTCCTAACTATATATAGTGTATAACCTATGTTTTTTTCAGTGAATATATATATATATATATATATTTTTTTTTTTATTTTTTTTGTATACATTCATAGTTATCTCAAGCAACTATAACTAGTACCTTAGAAAAATTATAACTTGCAACACTGCCATGCACAGTGTTGTTATCAAAGATGTTGTTTCCGATGTTGCACTGATGGTATCATGATGTCAAGGACTGAGTCAGGAGTGTTGTAATATTTGAGATCTTTTTAGATGTCGTCTGTGATGTCATCAATGATTTAATTTATCATGACATGAGTGACATAATATCATAATATGTGAGGTCATATACAGTGCATTACGGGGGTGCATGTGATAGTCAGCTCACTGAATAACTGGTGAATTTTATTTTTTTGTTTTGTTTTTCAGCTTTAATTTTTCACTAAATTCAACACCTATCTATAACGCTACTTTAACCTTTGCTTGGTCAGTGAATTTCTAGGATTTTTTAAGTTGAGAAAAAATCTTAGGGCCATTTCTAAGTATAATTTTACTTTAACCATTTTCTTTCAGTGAAGATCAGTTTTTTTAAAGTTAGAGGAGATCACATTACCATACCTGACTAAAACGCCTATTTTATCTTTTTTCTATAGGAATGTCTAGGCTTATTTGAACATGTTCAGTCAGCATCTCCTTAGCGCACTGCCTTTGGCCATTTGCAACAGGGAGCTCCTACTGCCTGCAATCAGTTATCCATCTGCGTGCCCTTGCCCCCACCTCTTGCCCTTCATACTAAGCTTGCTGCCCTTTCTCTGTTCTCCATTTGCATGCCCTCACCACTCTCACCTACTTTCTGTGGTCAGCTTGCTGCCCCTTACCCATTCCCTCTCCCTGTCCCTCCCTGGCCATCTGTGGTTCCTTGAGCTGGCCCTGCCAGCCTGCCCTCTGTGGTAATCTTGCTACTCCTGCCCATGGCCCCCACCCTCTGCCCTCCATTTTCCATGTGCACGCTGCTGCCCCACTCATCTGTCTTCCGTGGTTCATTATGCAGGCCCTTCCCATGCCATGGTCAGGCTGTTGCCCCTATCACCCTTCTGCCTGCCTTTTGTTTACCATTTGCATGCCACTGCCACTTCCCACCAGCCCTCTATGGACAGCTTATATCCTCAGCCTGTGTCTGGCTGCCCTATGTGTTCAGCTTGCTGTTGTTGCACCATCCCCCCTTATCCCTGCTCTTTGTTCCCTGTGCGTGTCCCTTCCCACTCCCTTCTCTCCTCAATGTTCTGCTGTGCTGCCCCTCTCCATACAGGCCTGTCCTCTGTTGTGAGCTTGCCGGCACTAACCATCTCCTCCCTATCTCTGTTGGTTGAGTCTGTGCCCTACCTCCTTCCGCCTGCCTTGCATGGCCCAATGTGCTGCCTTTGCCTCTCCCACTTACCCTCAGTGGTTAACTTATTGTGCTTACCCCTGCATCTTCCCCCAGTTGTCCGTGTCCATGCCCCTGTCCACTCACGCCAGCACTGCATGGTTTGTAGTGCTGCCACTGCCCCCTGCCTGACCTGCTTTGTTAGCTTGCTGACTCTGCCCTATTACTCCATGCCTTCCGTTCTATGTGTTTATGCTCATGCCCGTTCACTCCTGTCCTCCATATTCCATTGAGCTGCCACTTGCCCTACAGCCTGCCCTGTTTAATGCATTTTGCTGCCAATGACCCTTCCACCTGCTCAGTATGGTCATCTTGCTGGCCCAGTCGCTACCCTTATCCCCTCCCCACTGCAGTTCATGCTGCCATTGCCCCTCCTGCTTGATCTACTGGTCTGTTATGCAGCCAGTGCCCTTCCTGTCCATCCTGCATAATGAGCGTGTGAGTGTGTGTGTGTGCGTGTTTGTGTATATATTTCCTACTGGCGATCACCGGTAGGTAATTATAGTTAGGACCTAGTTTCCATAGACAAAGTGTTTATTATTTTGCTAATAACTTTGACGCAGTTCGGCGAATCTTCACAAAATCTTCAAAACAGGTGTACTGGTCATTTCAGCTGCTGTTTGGAAAATTTTGGGGTGATTTGTCTAGTCGGGGATGAGAAATGCTGGGGTCCCGCAAACTTTTTTTCCCTTCCAATTTCCAAGGGGGGTTGTGAACATGGCTGCAGCCCGAACCGCTGGACGGAATTACACTAACCTAGCTCTTGGTCAGAAAGAGACATTTGTCTAATTTGGTCTAATTTGGTATAAATCCATTCAGTTTTTTTTGAGTTATTAAAGAAAAACAAAGAATTATAGATGTCTGGAGACGCAGAAAGTTAACCAATCCGACAGTTCTCATGCTGAGACCTGATTAGCTGCCAACAATTCAACCAGACAGCCATCTTGCGACTCAAACTTTTCTGAGTCCCCCAAAAAAAGGTGAGAAGAAAAGGAGGGCAGAGTAGGAATAACCTGACCTTCCATAGGCCAGGTGATGGGAGTCCGGGGGGGTGAAAACATTTTTTTTTCTCAATTGTACCACATTTTGCTCTTGTTTTTGATAATGTCCTCTGGGTAGGCCTGGTTCTAAAGGGATTAATATTATTAGGAGGGCATGAGCCACCCTATTTTACGAAAGCATTGTGTTAGCTAACATTGCTGTATAACTCAGCGATTTCTATTCAAAACATTCTTAAAGTCCAATCATGATGTGTACCGGGATTATTTTTAGAGGTGTGCTTGCAAGGGTTTACTGATAGAGCATTGATGAAAAAAATATTGATGTTCAAAATATCAAGAAAAAAAATATAGACTACAAATATATCGACTCCCATAGCTACACAGGTAAGTACAAAAATATTGAATCAAAAATATTGATGTAAAAATATCGATTTGAATATATATCAAATCAAATATTATATATTAAATATTAATATTTATTTTAACAAAACAAATTACATTTAATATACATTTTAACAAAATATTAGAAATAAACTTAATAAAAAAACATAAACACACAAACATAATTTATATTTATATATATTTATTTAATTTCAAATAATTAATAAACTAATTTATTTTAAAACTATAGAATTGTACAAAAATAAAAAAGATATCTCAGTAATTTAAAATAAATTATATAATAAATTAAAACATTATTAAAAAATGTTTTAAATACATTTCCCAATACAATCAGCGCAACAGTAGGGAAAGTGTTGGATAGTAAAATAATTACATTTACTATTCCAACTCTAATCCAGTGAGTGCAACAGGAGGGAAAGTGTTGGATAGCGGAGGAGTAAAAATTAATATTCCCACTCCAGTGAGTGCAACAGTAGGGAAAGTGTTGGATAGCAGAGGGGTAAACATTTCTTCCCACTCCAAAGAGTTTGACAGTACAGAACGTGTTGTTTAGCAGAGGGGTAAAAATTACTATTCCCACTTTAGTGAGAGCAACAGTATGGAAAGTGTTGGATAGCGGAGGGGTAACAATTGCTATTCCCACTCCAAAGATCGCAACAATAGGGAAAGTGTTGGATAGTGGAGGGGTAAAAATTACTATTCTGACTCCAGAGTGCAACAGTAGGGAAAGGGTAGGATAGCGAAAGGGTAAAAATTACTATTCCTACTCCAGTGAGAGTAACAGTAGGGAAAGTGTTGGATAGCTTTGGGGAACCTATTACTACTTCCACTCCAGTGAGTGCAACAGTAGGGAAAGTGTTGGATAGCGGAGGGGTACAAATTACTATTCCCACTCCCGTGAGTGCAACAATAGGAAAAGTGCTGGATAGCGGAGCGGCAAAAAATACTATTCCCACTCCAGTGAGTGCAACAGTAGGAAAAGTGCTGGACAGTGGAGGGGTAAAAAATACTATTCACACTCCAGTGAGACCAACAGTAGGGAAAGTATTAGATAGCAAAGGGGGTAGCATTTCTATTCCCACTCCAATGAGTGGAACAGTAGGGTAAGTGTTGGATAGCAAGGGGTAACAATTGCTATTCCCACTCCAAAGATCGCAACAATAGGGAAAGTGTTGGATAGTGGAGGGGTAAAAATTACTATTCTGACTCCAGAGTGCAACAGTAGGGAAAGTGTTGGATAGCAGAGGGGAAAAATTACTATTCCCACTCCAGTAAGTGAAACAGTAGGGAAAGTGTTGGATAGCGGAGTTGTAAAGATTACTATTCCCACACCAAAGAGTACAACAGTAGGGAAAGGGTAGGATAGCGAAGGGGTAAAAATTACTATTCCTACTCCAGTGAGAGCAACAGTAGGAAAAGTGTTGGATAGTGGTGGGGAAAATATTACTATTCCCACTCCAGTGAGTGCAACAGTAGGGAAAGTGTTGGATAGCGGAGGGGTAAAAATTACTATTCCCACTCCAGTGAGTGCAACAGTAGGGAAAGTGCTGGATAGCGGAGGGGTAAAAATACTATTCCCACTCCAGTGAGAGCAACAGTAGGGAAAGTATTGGATAGCAAAGGCGATAGCATTTCTATTCCCACTCCAAAGATCGCACCAGTAGGGAAAATGTTGGATAGTGGAGGGGTAAAAATTGCTATTCCGACTCCAGAGTGCAACAGTAGGGAAAGTGCTAGATAGCAGAGAGGTAAAAATAACTATCCTCACTCCAGTGAGTGCAACATTAGGGAAAGTGTTGGATAGCGAAGAGACAAAAGTTCATAAAAATAAAAAAACAATGTTTAGAAATGAAAAATCAAGTATAGTAAATTTATAAAAAGAAAACATATTATCATATTAATTATATATAAAAAAACTACAAAAAGATATAATAGAAATAATTAATACATTTATTTAAAAAAAATCTTTTAAACTAGAAAAAGTTTACAAACAAATAAATTAATGAATATATAAATGTATTTATTGTATTTCCTACTCTATAACACCACACCAATAACAAAACACTTCAACATTTTTAATTACATTGTTTCCCAAAATTAAATTAATTAATAATCATTTAAAAAAATATTGTTAATAAAAAATGAATACACTTTAATTGACTACACACACTTTAACACTATGATATCCACAACACACGTCTGTGTGCAGGGTCCTTGATTGTCTCCCCACTGCTGGAGTAAGTCCTTACAACATTTCCCTAAATCAGTGCTCCACCCACGTGAAACCCAGGAGCAGATTACAGTCCCCCGCCGATGTCCTCCGGAACACGGCACCTCGACTGATTGTGTCTGCCCCCAGGATCTCCGACCATCCATTGAGACCATCGCCGACTGCCCTCTCGACTCCATATCGTTGATGATCCATGCCCTCCCAGCACCGTTATCATTTACAACCCGGTCCTGAAGATTGTGAGAAGGTGGCCTGATATGCAGTGGTCACTATTCTAGTGAACACTATGTATCAGTCCAGCAACCCTTATTGATGATTGGTTGTAAGTCAACCTTATAGACCAGCTATCCTAGTAGCGTGGATACGAGCAGTCTAAGGCTAAAGACTCGAGAGGGCGTGTTAAGCCAGCTGTTATACCACATATACCCCTGGAACACCAAGTGAAAGGACACCACACAAGTGTTATGAAAATAAACAGTTATTTATTAAAGATCACAACAGCCCTGTACTCTTTATGAGGACAGGGTACTAAGCACAAACCAAAACTCTTACAAAAATACTTAAGTTAGCACAGTATATACAAATGCCCGAGGGGCACGGAAAACCATATACTTGAAAAGTGGAATGCGAAATTACTAGCAGGTAAGTACAGTACTAATAGGCTTTGAAATCGCTAGGACTTGACTATAGAATCGTTAGATTACTTCTAGGAGACCCCGGGGACTCGGGTGCAGTGTGTGCACTCTCACGCGAGATGCGGGACAGAGTCTATGGTAGCTAGGAATTGCAAAGTTAGTGTTCTCGGGCGAACCCGACCTGGTAGGGAGAAAACGAAAGTAGATTCTGACCCTTGGATAGTGAGGCTATGCTGGGGCACCGAAATGCCGAAGTTACCTAGCCCAGGGGCTGCAGCTGCATAGGACTCAAAAGACGTCGGGAATCCTTGTTGACGGACCAGGAGCCTGGAAGAAAGAAGTTGCTGGCAGGCGACCAGTGAAGAAAGTTCGGTGGATCAAAGCCTGGATCGATGGAAGATGACACCTGAAAGCAGAGGGGACCAAGTTCGAGACTACTAGCCAGTAGTCAGGGGGCACCAAGAGGGCACCGGATGGTAGCCACCTCGACAAGGTGTGTGGGTGACGCTGGGCTCGGAGATCTCACGGACCAGGAGGCGTTGTCGGCGACCAGGAAGGAGGATCGAGCTGTCCCACGAAGATAGAAGCTGTCGGCGTCGCTGGACCCAGGATTGGGCAACAAAGCCTTGGCAAATTCAAGCCCACGCGGTGGACCTAAAATGGCGTCTGGAGTGGACCAGGGGGGTCCGGGGTGCCTCTCTTCAAGAAGGAAGCAAGGGCCAGTCTGGAGCAACCAGACCAGCAGCAGTGATGTCGTCGGGCGTCGTTCAGAAGGCCACAAGCCAGCCGGCTAGTAGCCAAACAACGCGGTGCACAGCAAACAGCAGAAGGGCCCCACGCAGAAAGTGGAGATGCAGGGAGGCTGACCTTGGGTGCTGGAGCTGCGCAGGGTCGGGGCTTCTCGGACCCCAAAGCACTCACCCGTGGAGGACACGGGGGGCTTGCAGTAAAGATGTCGTGCAGTCTTGGCGATCGTCGGTCCCTCGAGGTCTCGTCGCACTCACGGTTCTCAGCTTGGCTGTAGAGGTGAGTAGAGGTCAGAGGTGCCAGGGAAGCCGGGTCTCGTCGAGCTGGGTCGTCGGATTCGTGATGAAGGACTTGCAGCAGACCGCAGTGTTCTTTAGGATGGTGCCTGCGGATGCAGGGTGACTACTCCTTAGCCACAAGGGAGAATCTTGATGAAGAAATCGTGAAGTCCTTTCGCAGAAAGTCGTGTCTTGATTCCAAAGATGATCTAATTTGAACAGGGGGCCCGCTCCTATCTTTATACTAAAAAAGGGGGCTGACCCGGTGACTAGGTCCTGCCTATGGGTGGGACCAGGAGGGGGGTGGTTACACCCCTCTACCATGCCGGACTTCCCCAGGCCAGGGGATGGTGTGCCCCTGGAACTGGTTCAGACCGGCCTATGCGTAGTGAGCACCGGGGTGCCACTCAGCAGTCACCTTCCTGAAAAGCCCTGCCTACCCAGGATACACAAAACCATGTCTGGGACGGTGCTAGCACCGCCCCGGACAGGAAACCCTTTGTCCAGGCCTCCCTCGCTGGAAGGACTCCCAGCAGCAGGAGGTCAGACTCGTGTCTGTGGTGGCAGCATCCATTTTGTGGAGCTGAGGCTTCAGTTAACTTTACCCGGGGTTCACAGTTACATACATGTTGTGTCCCTCTAGAAGGGTGGAATGCTAACCCCGTCGCCAGAATTGGCGAGGGGTTAGTATTCCAATTCGTATGACACCTTACTCGACATGTTTTGATAAAGCAATACCAAAGTTAGCATTTAACCGCGAGGATTATAATGCACTTAAGAGTATATGGTATGCGATATCATGGAACAGCTATTAGGACTTGGTTCCGCAAGCTGCAGACGGGCTCAGCTCATGCCAGAGCACCATCTCACACGATTCCAAGCACTCTGCCTTCAGGATTGTCAAGGCCTGCCATAGGAGTGACTGATAGGAATCTGTGTGTCCATTTTAGGGTTAGGTATAGGTATACTACACCTACAGCAAAGGGTGATTACATGACTTTGCCCCAGCTGTCATGCAGCCAGTTGTGTCAAATTTAGGAGGCCAGCCAGCGGTGGCATAATACATGCTGCAGCCCCTGGCAGCCCTGGGTACACCTATGCCCTGAGTTACAGGGTCTGATAAGGTGGCCCAGTACCAAATGGTAAATGCACCTAGGGTACATGTTGTAATTTAGAAAGAGAACAGCCAGGCTGTGGGTCTGATTGGCAGGCCCACAGCCAGAGAAAGTCGTAAACCAGTGAAACAAAAGCAAAAAATCTGGGTGATCATAGGATTGCAGACCCTACTCTCCTACATGACCCCCCCCAAACTTTGGGACAATAAGCTAACCTTGACCAGGTGAGTCTTCTTGTTCTAAGTGGAAATATCTGGAGAGCCCATCGGCATTGCCATGATCAGTACCAGGTCTATGTTCCACTGTAAAGTCCATCCCCTGTAGGGAAATGGACCACCTAAGCAGTTTGGGGTTTTCACCCTTCATCAAATTTAGCCTCAAGAGGGGCTTATGGTCGGTCTGAATCTTGAAGTGAGTGCCAAACAAGTATGGCCTCAGCTTCTTCAGGGCCCAAACCACAGCAAAGGCCTCCCTCTCAATAGCTGACCAATTCTTCTCTCTGGGGGTCAGCCTTCTGCTTATAAAAGCAATGGGCTGGTCTTGACCATCAAAATTCAGTTGAGAAAGAACAGCTCCCACACCCAACTCAGAAGCATCTGTTTGGACAATGAATGGTTTGGAGTAGTCTGGACTCTTAAGGATAGGTGCTGTGCACATGGCCTGCTTTAGGTCATCGAATGCTTTTTGACAGCCTGCTGTCCACTGAACCTTTTTTGGCATTTTCTTACTTGTCAGTTCATTTAATGGTGTCACAATTGAACCATAGTTCCTGACAAACTTCCTATAGTAACCAGTCAGGCCAAAGAAAGCTCGAACCTGAGTCTGGGTGGTTGGAGGAGCCCAGTCCCTGATTGACTGTATTTTGCTCTCCAGTGGCTGAACCTAGCCTCCACCTACAAGGTGGCCCAGGTATACAACCTGTGTCTGCCCTATCTGGCACTTGGTGGCCTTGATAGTGAGGCCTGCTGCTTGAAGAGCCTCTAACACTTTCCTCAGGTGGACCAGGTGATCCTCCCAGGTGGAGCTAAAGACAGCAATATCATCTAGATATGCTGCACAGAAGTCATCCAGCCCAGTAATGACTTGATTCACCAACCTTTGGAAGGTGGCAGGTGCATTTTTCAGACCAAAGGGCATTACCACAAATTGATAATGCCCACCAGGGGTTGAAAATGCTGTTTTGGGCTTGGCATCCTCAGCTAACCTGATTTGCCAATACCCAGCTGTTAAGTCAAATGTGCTTAAGTAGTTGGCAGAAGCCAATCTATCTATCAGCTCATCTGCCCTTGGTATTGGGTGGGCATCAGTCTTAGTGACTGCATTGAGACCCCTGTAGTCTACGCAAAACCTCATCTCTCGCTTACCACCCTGGGTGTGAGGCTTTGGCACTAGAACTACTGGACTAGCCCAAGGGCTATCTGAGGGTTCAATGACTCCCAACTCCAACATTTTCTGCACTTCAGTTTTTATGCAGTCTCTAACATGATCAGGCTGCCTGTAGATTTTACTCTTAACTGGCAGACTGTCACCAGTGTCAACCTCATGGGTACACCAATTGGTCTGACTGGGTGTCAGAGAAAACATATGTCTGAAAGACTGAAGAACCTGTTTACAGTCTTTCTGTTGATGCTCAGAGAGGCTGCCACAAAAGACAACACCATCTACTGACCCATCATCAGGATTCAGAGTGAGCAGGTCTGGGAGAGGGTCACTCTCTTCCTCCTGTCCCTCATCTATGGCCATGAGCAAGCTCATGTCCTTCCTGTCGACATATGCTTTGAGCCTGTTGACATGGAGTACCCTGTGGGGGCTCCTGGGAGTTCCAAGGTCCACCAGGTAGGTGACCTCTCCCTTTTGCTCAAGAATTGTGTGGGGCCCAGACCATTTGTCTTTGAGTGCTGCTGGGGCCACTGGCTCCAACACCCACACCTTCTGTCCAGGCTGATAAACAGTCAGGACAGCCTTTTGGTCATGCCAAGCTTTTTGAAGTTCTTGACTGGCCTTAAGGTTTTCTGATGCCTTCTCCATATACTCAGCCATCCTGGAGCGGAGACCAAGTACATAGTCCACTATGCTGGTTGCAGGCTTTTTGAGAGGTCTCTCCCATCCTTCCTTCACCAAACACAGGGGGCCTCTCACAGGATGCCCATACAAAAGTTCAAAAGGGCTGTAGCCAACCCCCTTTTGTGGGACCTCTCTGTAAGCAAACAGAAGGCAGGGAATCAGGACATCCCATCTACGCCTGAGCTTTTCAGGTAGTCCATGAATCATCCCTTTTAGGGTCCTGTTGAACCTTTCAACAAGCCCATTGCATTGTGGATGATAGGGTGTAGTGAATTTGTAATTGGCACCACATTCCTTCCACATAGCAGTTAAGTAGCTTGACATGAAGTTTGCACCTCTGTCAGAGACAACCTCCTTAGGGAAGCCCACTCTGGAGAACACTCCAACTAGGGCCCTTGCCACCACAGGTGCTGTGGTGGTCCTAAGTGGAATAGCTTCAGGATACCTGGTGGCATGATCCACTACCACCAGTATAAACTTGTGCCCTGATGCTGTCTGGGGTTCCATTGGACCAACAATGTCAATCCCCACTCTTTCAAAGGGCACCCCCACCACAGGCATTGGTATAAGGGGGGCCTTTGTTGTGCCACCTGACTTACCACTGGCTTGGCAAGTGACACAGGAGCGACAAAACTCCTTGGTATCCTCATTCATGTGAGGCCAGTGAAAGTGTGAGACAAGTCTGTCCCAAGTCTTTGTCTGGCCTAAGTGACCTGCTAAGGGAATCTCATGGGCCAAGGTAAGTAGGAAACCTCTCTGAGACAAGGGTACAACCAGCCTCCTGGTCATGCCAGGCTTGGGGTCTCTTGACTCAGTGTACAGGAGTCCATCTTCCCAGTATACCTTGTGGGTACCTGTGGCGTTCCCAGCAGCCTCAGCAGCAGCCTGCTGTCTGAGGGGTTCAAGAGAAGGGCAGCTTAACTGGTCCTTCCCCAGGTCTTCCCTTGAGGGTCCCCCTGAACCCAAGAATTCAACTTGATCAAGTTCAAACTCTCTGGGCTCAGTTTCCCTCAATTCCTGTAGGTCAGCCTCCTCTGAGACTTGATCCTCAACCTGGGGCAAGGGGGAAGGCACAGCCTTAACCCTGCTGCTCTTTTTCTTGGAAGGTGTCTGGTCCATTGTTCCAGGATCCAGCACCTATTCAGTGGGGCATTTCCTGACCTGTGACCTGGTCACAGCAAACACATGTGCTGGCAAGCCTAACATTTCCATGTGAGTCCTCTGCTCCACTTCTGACCATTGTGATGACTCCAAATCATTGCCCAACAAACAATCCACTGGGAGGTCTGAACTAACTACAACCTTCTTTTGGCCAGTTACCCCTCCCCAGGAGAAAGCTACAATTGCCATACTATGATTGGTAGTGACATTGCTTGCATTGGTCACCAGGCATTCTGTACCTGGCATGATCTGTCCAGGGTCCACAAAGTTAGGTGTCACCATGGTGACACTGGCACAAGTGTCCCTATAGGCCTGAGCCATTTTTCCATTAATGAAAGGTGTCTGTCTGTATTTGCCCAAAGTATTGGGACTTATGTCAGGGGACATATCCATATCCCCTGTACTGACAAGGACAGCCTGAGTGAGTGTACCAACTAAGTTGTCACACCCCTCAGAGCCCAGGGTTAACCCTACTAAACCCTTGGGAGGTGCACTACCACTGCTGGCTGTACTAGGGGGCACAGGTGCCTTAGGGGCTGCAGTGGCAGGAGTCTGCCCTCCTCCTTTCTTGGTGCACTCACTAAACCAGTGAGTTTTACTTTTGCAGTACTGGCACCACCTTTTAGATTGGCCTTCTTTCTTCTTTTGGGGAGCCTGACCCCCACCCTCTTTGGGTTGTTGGGGACCTGTCGAAGACTTCTGGTCATTTTGCTCCCCCTTAGAATCTTTACCCTTCTGGTCTGCTTTCTTCTGACCACCTTGATTCTGGCCATGGTTCTGTTTAACTCTTGTTCTAACCCATCTGTCTGCCTTCTTTCCCAATTCTTGGGGAGAGGTCAGATCTGAGTCAACAAGATGCTGATGCAACAACTGGTTCTGACAATTGTTTAAAATTTGTTCTCTCATCATCAAATTATACAATCCTTTATAATCAGTAACCTTACTGCCCAGCAACCAGCCCTCAAAAGCCTTAGTGGCACAATCTACAAAGTCAGACCAATCTTGAGACTGAGTTTTCTGGGTATCCCTGAACAGCACCCTGTACTGCTCAGTGGTTAGGCCAAACCCTTCAACCAGTGTATTTTTCAAGATTTTGTAATTGTTAGCATCCTCTACCCTTGTGGTGAGGAGCTTGTCTCTACCTTTACCTTCAAAGGAGAGCCACAAGATAGCTGCCCACTGACTCTGGGGAACACCTTGCACAGTGCAGGCCCTCTCCAAAGCAGTAATCCATTTGTGGATGTCATCCCCTTGTTTAAAGGGGGGCACTATCTTACCAAGGTGCTTTGTATCAAAACTCCTTTCCCTATTGCTAGGTACAATGCTGCCACCAGTGGGGACTACCCCACTTAACTGTTGCTCTCTAGCAAAGGCAAGCCTTTCTTTGGCCAGGGCAAGTTCTTCCCTTTCAATCCTCAGATTGGCTGCCCTTTCTTTAGCTTCATACACTCTCCTCTGAGGGGATGTCATCCCTCTTTGAGAAGAGTTGTGAGAGCCATTGGTTTGAAGGGATCTGCCAGAGCCTCTTGATAGAGATCTGGCTCGTCCATTCCCAATGTTAAGCTGACCTGATAGTGGCCCCAGGGGTCCCCCAGTACCACTGTCATGTTTGCTTAAGTTGGACCTGGTTAGTCTACCGACTTCTACCTGTCCCTTGTCTGCCTCATCCCCAGAGGGATCCTCATCCTCATCATCCTCTACATCTTCATTCTCAGTTGAGAGGTGGATGAGGTCAGGGTCACCTCTGGTTCCCTCAAGGGGAGGCATGCCTCCTTCTGGATTAGAAAGGCTAAGAAGTTTCTCAGCCTTTCTGGCATCATAAGTCTCTAGGAGACCAATCAGAAAGGAGGTGGTGGGGTTAGCCCCTTGCTTAATCTTCCTAGAGGTACATACTTGTCGTAACTCATGGAAGCTAAGCACAGTATATCTTGAAGGGATGACCTGTGGAGGGTCAACTGACACAAGGGGAGACTCAGAGTTTCCTCCTTTGTCCGACATACTGTTTCTAGTGTGGTGTAAGTGATGCACCTACCTACACTATGTGTTTACCTACTGATCCCTTGCTAAGAGTTGCAGCCAAGGTGTGCTAAGCCTTGAGGAGCTGCAACAGCTGGTTCAGTAGAACTCAGAGTATTCTAAGCTTAGTTATATGTACTAACAGTACTTATGTGATCTTTCAACAAGATATTCTTAGGATACGTGTGGTAAAACAACAGCAAGCTCAAATCCCAACCGCTGCTCACCAATGTGAGAAGGTGGCCTGATATGCAGTGGTCACTATTCTAGTGAACACTATGTATCAGTCCAGCAACCCTTATTGATGATTGGTTGTAAGTCAACCTTATAGACCAGCTATCCTAGTAGCGTGGATACGAGCAGTCTAAGGCTAAAGACTCGAGAGGGCGTGTTAAGCCAGCTGTTATACCACATATACCCCTGGAACACCAAGTGAAAGGACACCACACAAGTGTTATGAAAATAAACAGTTATTTATTAAAGATCACAACAGCCCTGTACTCTTTATGAGGACAGGGTACTAAGCACAAACCAAAACTCTTACAAAAATACTTAAGTTAGCACAGTATATACAAATGCCCGAGGGGCACGGAAAACCATATACTTGAAAAGTGGAATGCGAAATTACTAGCAGGTAAGTACAGTACTAATAGGCTTTGGAATCGCTAGGACTTGACTATAGAATCGTTAGATTACTTCTAGGAGACCCCGGGGACTCGGGTGCAGTGTGTGCACTCTCACGCGAGATGCGGGACAGAGTCTATGGTAGCTAGGAATTGCAAAGTTAGTGTTCTCGGGCGAACCCGACCTGGTAGGGAGAAAACGAAAGTAGATTCTGACCCTTGGATAGTGAGGCTATGCTGGGGCACCGAAATGCCGAAGTTACCTAGCCCAGGGGCTGCAGCTGCATAGGACTCAAAAGACGTCGGGAATCCTTGTTGACGGACCAGGAGCCTGGAAGAAAGAAGTTGCTGGCAGGCGACCAGTGAAGAAAGTTCGGTGGATCAAAGCCTGGATCGATGGAAGATGACACCTGAAAGCAGAGGGGACCAAGTTCGAGACTACTAGCCAGTAGTCAGGGGGCACCAGGAGGGCACCGGATGGTAGCCACCTCGACAAGGTGTGTGGGTGACGCTGGGCTCGGAGATCTCACGGACCAGGAGGCGTTGTCGGCGACCAGGAAGGAGGATCGAGCTGTCCCACGAAGATAGAAGCTGTCGGCGTCGCTGGACCCAGGATTGGGCAACAAAGCCTTGGCAAATTCAAGCCCACGCGATGGACCTAAAATGGCGTCTGGAGTGGACCAGGGGGGTCCGGGGTGCCTCTCTTCAAGAAGGAAGCAAGGGCCAGTCTGGAGCAACCAGACCAGCAGCAGTGATGTCGTCGGGCGTCGTTCAGAAGGCCACAAGCCAGCCGGCTAGTAGCCAAACAACGCAGTGCACAGCAAACAGCAGAAGGGCCCCACGCAGATCGTGGAGATGCAGGGAGGCTGACCTTGGGTGCTGGAGCTGCGCAGGGTCGGGGCTTCTTGGACCCCAAAGCACTCACCCATGGAGGACACGGTGGGCTTGCAGTAAAGATGTCGTGCAGTCTTGGCGATCGTCGGTCCCTCGAGGTCTCGTCGCACTCACGGTTCTCAGCTTGGCTGTAGAGGTGAGTAGAGGTCAGAGGTGCCAGGGAAGCCGGGTCTCGTCGAGCTGGGTCGTCGGATTCGTGATGAAGGACTTGCAGCAGACCGCAGTGTTCTTTAGGATGGTGCCTGCGGATGCAGGGTGACTACTCCTTAGCCACAAGGGAGAATCTTGATGAAGAAATCGTGAAGTCCTTTCGCAGAAAGTCGTGTCTTGATTCCAAAGATGATCTAATTTGAACAGGGGGCCCGCTCCTATCTTTATACTAAAAAAGGGGGCTGACCCGGTGACTAGGTCCTGCCTATGGGTGGGACCAGGAGGGGGGTGGTTACACCCCTCTGCCATGCCGGACTTCCCCAGGCCAGGGGATGGTGTGCCCCTGGAACTGGTTCAGACCGGCCTATGCGTAGTGAGCACCGGGGTGCCACTCAGCAGTCACCTTCCTGAAAAGCCCTGCCTACCCAGGATACACAAAACCATGTCTGGGACGGTGCTAGCACCGCCCCGGACAGGAAACCCTTTGTCCAGGCCTCCCTCGCTGGAAGGACTCCCAGCAGCAGGAGGTCAGACTCGTGTCTGTGGTGGCAGCATCCATTTTGTGGAGCTGAGGCTTCAGTTAACTTTAACCGGGGTTCACAGTTACATACATGTCGTGTCCCTCTAGAAGGGTGGAATGCTAACCCCGTCGCCAGAATTGGCGAGGGGTTAGTATTCCAATTCGTATGACACCTTACTCGACATGTTTTGATAAAGCAATACCAAAGTTAGCATTTAACCGCGAGGATTATAATGCACTTAAGAGTATATGGTATGCGATATCATGGAACAGCTATTGGGACTTGGTTCCGCAAGCTGCAGACGGGCTCAGCTCATGCCAGAGCACCATCTCACACGATTCCAAGCACTCTGCCTTCAGGATTGTCAAGGCCTGCCATAGGAGTGACTGATAGGAATCTGTGTGTCCATTTTAGGGTTAGGTATAGGTATACTACACCTACAGCAAAGGGTGATTACACGACTTTGCCCCAGCTGTCATGCAGCCAGTTGTGTCAAATTTAGGAGGCCAGCCAGGGGTGGCATAATACATGCTGCAGCCCCTGGCAGCCCTGGGTACACCTATGCCCTGAGTTACAGGGTCTGATAAGGTGGCCCAGTACCAAATGGTAAATGCACCTAGGGTACATGTTGTAATTTAGAAAGAGAACAGCCAGGCTGTGGGTCTGATTGGCAGGCCCACAGCCAGAGAAAGTCGTAAACCAGTGAAACAAAAGCAAAAAATCTGGGTGATCATAGGATTGCAGACCCTACTCTCCTACAAAGATGATCCTGATTGATAGGATCGAAACGTTGTCGACCCCTCAGCGCAACTGATGGCGCATTTTCCACTGTGGCTCTGCTAAAATAATTCGCAAACTTCTAAATCTCGCATTGTATTTTTATTTTTATGCAATTTGTTGAGCGCACGATTACCCAAAGGTGTCTTGGCGCTTGACAGAAAAATTGAAGGTTATACCCAAGAAATGACGGACTCTAATAATTAAATAACCAGGTCTTCAAATGCTTTCTAAATGCTAATAATGTAGGGATGTTCTTAAGATCACCTGGCAAGGTGTTCCATAATTTAGCCGTGACCACTGCAAAAGATCTGTCTCCCCAAGTGGCCTTATTGGTTTTGGCTACCTTCATAAGGTTAGCATTAGCTGGTCTGAGAATGTGTGATGGTTGATAGGGACAGAGGGCATCTTTAAGAAAAGAATGAGATTTTCCATGAATGCTTTTAAAAGCAATACACAGGGCTTTGAATTTAATTTGCTGCCTGATTGGTAACCAATGCAGTTTGCGAATGATGTTTGAAGTGGGTTTAAATTTGGGTGTACCAGTAACGAGTCTTGCAGCTGCATTTTGGACCAGCTGAAGTTTATTGACTACTTGTTCTTGAGCATTAAGCAAAAGAGCATTACAGTAGTCGACTCGAGACATCAATAGAGTTGAAATCAAAGTATTTATGGTATTTAAAGGAAGGTAAGGTTGAAGTTTTTTAATCATTTTAATTGTGAAAAAAGAGGCAGAAACTATAGAGTTGGCTTGATGAATGTATGAAAGTCTATTGTCAAAAATTACACCCAAGTTTCTAACCTTGGTGACCGGGTTAGGTGGGGGGCCAAGATCTTGAGGCCACCAGGTAGAAGACCATGCAGGAATGAGTTTTCCAAACACCATAGCATTCCTTTTTGGAAATTATCTGCAACTTCCATTCCATTGTTGTTAATGGCCAGGACAAGCTATGTATCGTCCGCGTACGATGTTACTGCTAGATGATGAGCTTTAATGACCCTCGCTAAGTCTGCCACATAAATGTTAAAAAGTGTTGGACTCAGCGAGGATCCCTCGGGGACTCCACAAGGTAGTGAGAAGGAGTCAGAGGAGAATGCGCCCATGGAAACAGATTGCTCTTGATCTGTCAAGAAGGAGGCAAGGAGTGAGACGGCACTTGAAGAGACTCCGGCTTTTCCGACACGGTCGATCAGAATAGAATGATCGACCGTGTCGCGGAAAGATCAAGTAATATGAGCACCGCGGCACCTCCTTTATCGAGGATCATTCTTATCTCATCTGAAGCTTTTATTATGCCGTCTCCGTCCCATGTCCCTGCCTGAATCCGAATTGGGAAGCGTCTAGGCAGTTGTTAGTATCTATGTATTCAGATAATTGGATATTCATAATTTTTTCAATTATCTTCGATGGATAAGGAATACATGATATCGGTCTGTAACTCGTGACCTTGGAAGGCTCTAATGTGCTTTTTTTGAGTAAAGGCTTAATTACTGTCTTTTTCCATATGGTAGGGTAGATGTTTGATGTGATCATAGCATTGAAAATATCTGCAAGAACAGTTGAGATCATTTCTGGAGCAGTTTTAAAAACAGAAGGTGGGCAGGGGTCTTTGGGTGAGCCAGAGTTGATAGTCAACATAAGTTTATGAACTAGTTTAGACGAAATGTGATTAAAAGAGAAGTTGGAAGGATTAGGGAGTATGGATTTAGGTATGGTCAAAATATGGGTCTGATCTTTAGTGAGTTTATTAAAGTTGGAATCGATATCACAGACCTTTTTTTGAAAATAAGTAGAGAGTGCATTGCACATAGGTTGAGAGGCTTCTGTAGTTGGGGATTTGTTTTGTCCAGACAGATGGGAAACCACCTGAAAAAGCTGTTTAATTGAGTCTTGGGCTGATTCAATTTGTTTGTTAAAAAAGATACTTTTCTGAGTGATAATTGGTGATTTATAATTCTTTATCTTCTCTTTATAGCAGCTTTTTTCACAAGGGTCTTAGTTACGACGCCACTTGCGTTCCTGTCGTCTGCCACTTTGTTTTTCCAACCCAAGGGCTTCAGTGAACCATGGACCAGAATTTAAAACTCTGTTGGTAGAGTGTTTTTTTGTAGGAACAGAGATATCAATTGCAGTTTTGGATCAGAAGTATCAATATCCTTTGAGGGACCTAAATCATTAATAAATTCAAGAACATTAATATTTTTCCAGGATTTAAAAGTGTTGGGTTGGCAGGGTTTTGTGAGGGTTGGGTTAGAAGGGAAAATATTAAAACAGACAGCTGAGTGATCTGTCCATGTAAGTAGTATTGTTTGCTCTTTAGTTAAGGAATCAAAATTGGAAAAAATTCCATCTAAAGTGTGTCCAGCTAAGTGCGTAGAGCAATGAACAAGTTGGATAAGACCTGCTGCATTTATTTCAGTGAGGAGGGAGTAACTGTCCGGATCCTCATTCCTTTCTAAGTGAAAGGTAAAATCAGCCAAAATGGTGAAGTTGTTTTCTCCAAGTATTGGCTCCAGGAGATGACTCAAATAGGACAGAAAGGTGGAGCGTAGGCCTGGGGGGAATAGAGCAGGATGCCTCTAAAAGAGGTAGAATAAGGAGTAATAAAAGTAAAATTCAGAGCCTCGCATGATTTAATTTTTAAAGGTTCTGTGTGTAGGGGAAAGGTGTCGCGATATATGATTGCTCCCCCCCTTCCTCTTTTAAGCGATCTATCAAGTCTGATGTTAGAAAAACCCTCCGGGGTAGCTGAGGTAAAATCAGGGTCGGACGAATGGTCTCCCTAAGTTTCAGTGAGTACAATATATCCAGGTTCCAACTTTCAATAAAGTCTGCAATCTCATATCTATGTTTTGGGAGCGACCGCAAATTTAAGAGGGCTAATTTAATGGACTTGGGACCTTTATTAGAGAATGTGGCAACTGAATCTAGTAAATGAGGGTGAGCCATAATATGGAATGAGCAATGAGGGCAAGAGAGTGGTACATAATTAAGAGTATGTAAATTAATTGGGGCACAATGAGTAGTATTAGTATTCAAAGATTTTAAGTAATTAGCATCATAACAGATACCTACAGATGATAGACGAGATGTCTGTGATCCAGGGGGTGGGGTGGCTCTGGGCTTGGGACAGGCTCAGATGGGCGCTGACGGGCTTGCCTTTGGCGAACCTTCGGCGCCCCACTGGCGCGCCCGCTGCGCCCGTCCGCTGCGCTTCCGGGGAAGAAGTATCATTTTATAGCAATCAGGGTGGGAGGGCGGAGCAAGCAATCTGCTCGCCCTCTGACTCACCCAAGATGGCGGCGCTGATTATTTGTTTGCAGCGTTAAATCAGGTGCTGTGTCCCGGACTTCAGCGCTGTGATCGCGAGCATGAACAAAAGATGAAAAGTGCTCAGCGGGTAAATATATACATATTATTACACAAAATACGATTTTTAAAATATTCAATTTAAAAGATTCAAAAGTCCCCGGCTCACGCCTCAGGAACCAAAACAATCCGTCTGTCAGTGATGGAAGCGGCGATAAACTCAGTGGTTTTATAGCAATCAGGGTGGGAGGGCCGAGCAAGCAATCTGCTCGCCCTCTGACTCACCCAAGATGGCGGCGCTGGTTATTTGTTTGCAGCGTTAAATCGGCTGCTGTGTCCCCGACTTCAGCGTGGTGAGCGCGAGCATGAACAAAAGATGAAGAGTGCTCAGGGGGTAAATATATACATATTATTACACAAAATACGATATTTAAAATATACAATTTAAAAGATTCAAAAGTCCCAGGCTCACGCCTCAGGAACCAAAACAATCCGTCTGTCAGTGTAAATCATTGCTTCGAGCCACATTGTTCACTGGATACCCTGTATATATTCATGCACATTTGCACCATGCGCCCTTTCCGCTGATTGCACAATTGTCACTTGCGTCGCCACTTTTTGTGTCAAGTACACATTTAAAGCACCAAGTCCAATTCGGGTTGTTTCATATTTGTTTACCTACAGTGCTGATACAACTGTATTTGTATTTTTTCAATTATACGATGTAATGAGCACCTTTCTAAAATCATTCCAGAGTCTCTTTGTTTCTGTTCAAGTAATGTTTTATACATACACGTCTAATTGTCATTTAAAGTGATACCAGTTGAGATAATGTTTGCTTGTTCTCATGTACCTACCCTAATCTCAAGGAGGTTAATGGGTCATACTCCTGTAGTTAAATACAATATAGTTACCTTAGGGCATGAGTTATAGTTTCTTAAGATAACTCTAACTACTGAATTTCTATTGTTTTGTGTCTATAAATTCTGAGTCTAACTATCACATCCCTGTAACTTTTTTTGTGTGTATATATATATATTTTCTCTGAAAAAACCAAGGGTTACAGGGATGTTATATTTAATAATAATAATAATAATAATGATAATAATAATAATAAAAACATTTATTAAGCGCCTGAATACACTAGGACAGTGCGTCTCCGTGCTAGGATGCGTTCCAACACAAAAGATCAAGAGCAGACCACGAGGAGGAGAGGGGGCCAAAGAAAAAAGAAACCCTACGTTAAACTAATCTTCCGGAAATAGATGGGTCTTCAATTTCCGCCGGAACCTGGTTTCCGACGGCTCCATTCGCAATTCAACAGGAAGGTCATTCCATTGTTTGCTGGCAAGGAATCTAAACGATCGCCCTCCCATCCGTGCTTTATATATGCGAGGTATCTCAAACTGCATACTGCCCATATATCTCAGGAGTCGCCTAGGACGATAGATGGTTAGCAACTTGTGGAGATAAACCGGACCCCTACCATGTGCAATACGGTGACTAAAGCACATGGTCTTGAACCTGATGCGTTCCCTCATAGGGAGCCAGTGCAAGCGCCGAAGTGCACGTTTACCTGACGACCTCCTCTGCAGCTTCAACACAAGCCTGGCCGCCGCATTTTGAACAGATTGTAGCTGGGTCAATCCCCTTTTACTGAGGCCACAGAGCAGGACGTTCCCATAATCAAGATGAGACGTAACCAATGCGTGGACCAAAGTTTTCCTGTCTTCCATAGGTAAGAGATCCAAGATCTTCCGCAGGACCTTCAAAATGCCATAGCATCTCCCTGCCATCTTACCTATGTGTTGGGAATATGTGAGCTTGGAATCCAAGAGAACACCCAAGTTCTTCACGGTGTCAGAGGGGATAGGTGTAGGACCCAGGTCAATGGGCCACCAGGCCGATGACCAGATTGAAGGTGCGGAGCCAACCACAAGCAGTTCCGTCTTATTGCCATAAAGGCGAAGACAGTTACACTTCATCCAATTTGCCAGTGCCGCAAGGCACTCCGTGAAGTTACTAGCCGTCTCAACTGGGTTATGGGATAGAGTGACCACCAGTTGCGTATCATCCGCATAAGATACGATATCCACCCCATACGCTTCCACCATCCTGGCCAGGGGTTCCATGTAGAGATTAAACAATACAGGACTTAAAATGGAACCCTGCGGGACCCCTTGATTTAGAGTTCGGGGCGTGGATTTGAAAGGGGGGCAGTGTATTTGAAAATGTCTGCCTGCCAGGAAGGAAGCCATCCATTCATGTGCCGGGCCGGCAACTCCCATTTCACTCAGACAGGCTAGCAATCTAGGGTGCGACACAGTGTCAAATGCCGCACTTAAGTCCAGAAATATAAAGGCGGCCGTCTGTCCTTCGTCCACTTTCTGACAAAGCAGTTCTGTGGAGAAAAGGAGGGCAGTTTCAGTCGAATGCCTTGTCCTAAAGCCAGATTGAGAAGGGTGAAGAAGCTGGTTATCTTCCACATGTTTAACAAACTGATTGGTCACCAGTTTTTCCACCACTTTGGCACAGAATGGCAAAAGGGAGATCGGCCTAAGATGGTCCAAGTTAGAAATGCTCAAGGTGGCCTTCTTTTTAATTGAAACCACCTGTGCAAGTTTCCATTCCACCGGCACTAGTCTTTCTTGGAAGGAGAGAAAAGCCAGATGGCCTATATAAATTGATAGGAGGTGTGAATGATTCCTGAGGATCCGAGGCGGTGCCTCATCCATACGGGAACCTGACTGAATACCCATGATTAACTTTGTCAGTTCCTCCTTTGGAGGGACCGTAAATTCGTTGAGACATGCGCTAGTACACGGTCCGGTGCCAATATCCCTAGCCAATATTTCATCAAAAGTTCCCTGCTGAAAAGACACATAAATCCTCTCCACCTTGTGTACAAAATGATCAGCGATAGATTCGCATATTTTCAGTGGAGAGATGGTCTTTGGTCTCCGTCCTAGTAAGAGCCGTGAGCTCCTTATAGATAGAGAAAAGCTCCTATGAGGAGTTTTCAGCAGATTCAATCCTCTCTTTGAAGAATAATCCTTTCACCTTATTGATACGCCTATGGTACTCCTTCAGACTACTCATGTATAGATCTTTCAGGCTAACATCATAGTCTTTGCGCCACAGACGTTCAAGTTTTTTACATCTGGCTTTAGCAGCACGCAGTTCCTCGTTGTACCAGGGGGCAGACTTTGTCCTGCGAGCTGGGGCTTTATGGGTCCATGGGGCAACCTTATCTAATGCTTTTGATACCCAATCCTCCGTCCATGCTTCCTTAAAAGTCTTACTAAGGGGAGGTTTCCGTAGCATAAGCATGGATTCGAATGTCTCCTGATTAAAATTGTTCCATTTCCTGCGCTTGCATACAGTAGGCCGCTCAGGTATATCCCCTTTAGGTCTGCCTGTTATATTGAATGGTATGAGGTAATGATCAGACCACAGAACTCTAATAGGGGGAGCACCCTGATACCGTCCCAGTTAGAGAATATGGGATCCAGGAGATGACCCGCCTGATGCGTAGGCATCTCATCCAAGAGAGTGAGCATCAGGGATTTCCAAGAGGATATCATCAATTGTGCCTCTGCGCATTTCGTATCCTCAAAATGAAGATTAAGATCACCTAGTAAAATGAATTTATTGTAACGTAGGGCCAGCTGAGTCACCGATTCCAATAGGCTATCGGCGAACAATGAAGGGCAACCAGGGGGGCGATAGATGAGATATCCCATGAATCTGCATTCAGGAGAGTTTTTAATAGAGAAAAGGCCTGCTTCACAATTACTAATTTTTATAAGCTCCAATGAGAACTCAAACTTAGTCTTAAATATCATTGCAATACCTCCCCCTCTTTGGGCTCCTCTATCGATTCTCAATAAGCTGTATTCTAGTGGAAGGGCCTCCAAGATCTCAGGTGACGATGATTCATCTAACCATGTTTCAGTTAAAAACATGAAGTCCGCCTGATAGTCTGTAAGGACATCATAGATGTCTAAGCTATGTTTATTGAGACATCGTCAGTTGATGAGAAACCCCTTTAAATGGTCCTTATTTTTAATAATTATCGGGGCCGGAGCAAAATTAAGGTGACACGCCATACACTTCAGCGTCCCACTTTCCGGTACAATACTGTGATTACAGGCGGCCTTGACAGGAGTGCGGAGACTAAGCAGTTGCTCACCCGTGTACCTTATGTGTTTAGCCGTTTCCCTCGAGGTAGTGGTAGGACTCCAAGCCCCTAGCCGCGTTCGGTCGCGGACGGGCGCAGACGGGCTTGCTTTGTGCACGCCTTGTGCGCGCACTCGGCGCTGCGCAGTCGCGGCCATGACGTCATAATGTAGGGTCAGATTTCACATGGTCAGTGACATCATTGATTACATCACTGATGACATCTCAAATGACATCACTGATGACATCACGCAGTGACTGTGAGTGTTTTCAAAACGTTTATTAGTGTTAAATATACATATCAAGGTGTATTGGCGAGAAAGGTGAGTGTGTGAGTGACTGACTGTATAGATGAGTGATTATGTGTCTCAGTGAATTTATGGGTGAGTGACTGGTTGTGTGAATGTTTGTATCAGTCTGGAAGTTGATGTCTCAAGGCTGTATGGGTGTGTGAGTAGGTACGTGAGTGGTGGTTTGGTGTGACTGATTGGTTTTCTGAGTACCTGTATGGATGTCTGACTGTCTGTGTGGGTGGGTGAGGGGGTATGTGACTGTCTGTATGGAAGAGTGAGTGTGTGAGTCAGTGGCTGTATGGATTAGTGAGTGTGTGTGCGAGAGGCTGTATGGGTGAGTGAGTGTCTGTATGACTGTTATTGAGAGGATTTTTGTCAGTGGTATATGGGTGAGTAACTCGGTATGTGAAAGTCAGCATAGGTGAGTGATGGGGTATATGAGGGACTGTATGGGTGAGTGAGTGAATGTGAGTGGCTGTATAGGTGAGTATGTGCTTGTGTCATTGACTGTATAGGTGAGTGAGTATGTGTTGGTATCTTTATGAGTGAGTGGGTATGTGTGTGTAACTGTATGGGTGAGTAAGTGGCTGGGATGAGTGAGTAGGTTTGTGAGTAGCTCTATGGGTGATTGAGTCAGTGTGTGAATGGCTGTTCAGGTTTAGGAGTGGATAGGTCTTTGGCTGTATTGGTGAGTGAGTAGGTGTATGAGTGGCTGTATAGGTGAGTGAGTAGATTTGTCTGTAGAACTATGAATCAGTAAGTGAGTGTGTAAGTACTGGTATGGGTCAGTGAATGGGTTTGTGAATGCTTGTTTCGGAGTGGGTGTATGAAAGGTTCTATGGGGGTGTGAGTAGGTGTGTCAGTAATGTTGTGTCATTTGAGATGTCATCAGTGATGTTATGAATGATGTAATATGTGAGGTCACAAGCAGTACATTGCAGGGGCATAACTTAGAGTTAGATCAGGTAACTATAACTGACAAATGTCATTGGTTTTGTACGAGTGAAATCTGAGCCTCACTATACCGTCCCTGTAACCTTTGTTTTTTTCAGTGAATTTCTAAGTTAAAAAAATGTATTTGCTAACTATAACATCCCTGTAACCTTTGTTTGTTTCAGTGAATTTCTAAAGTTTTTCTAATTATATTTGCTGTTTATAACAACTCTATAATCTTTGGTCTTTTAAGTGAATTTCTAAGTTTTTTCAAAATCTATTTCCTAACTATAACATCCCTGTAACCTTTATTTTTTTAAGGAAATTTCAGTGTTTTTTTAAACTGTAGTCATGTTTGCAAAGTGATGGAGAAAGTGGGCAGGGCCTCTGATGAGCTCTCAGGAATCCTGCTGTGTTTGACTTACTGTAGGTAACAGGATGGCCCCTTGGTCCCTAAGGTCCCTCAGGAGTAAAGTAGACTTCATCCCCCAACCAGTAGTGCACCAGGAGGCATGTTTGCAGAGTGGTGGAGAATGAAAGCTTGGCCGCTGAAGATCTATTAGAAATCCTGCTGTGTGGCTCTTACTAGAGCTAACAGGAGGGATAGATGGCCCCCAAGGACATCCTTCGGGGCCAACTGTCCCCCCTGTTACATCCAGTAAGTTCCACACAGTAGGATTGCTGGGAGGTTGTCAGAGGTCATGCCCCCTTTAACCACCACTCTGCAAATGCAGTTCCTGGTGCACTACTAGTAGGGGGATAAAGTCCCCTTGGCTATTGAACGTCCTTGGGGGCCAACTACCACCCCTGTTACCTCCAGTGAGTTCCACACAGTACGATTGCTGACAGGATATCGGAGGCCATGCCCCCTTTTACCAACACTCTGCAACAGTCCCCTTGGCTCCTGAGGGTCCTTGGGGGCCAACTAGCCCACCTGTTACCTCCAGTAAGACTCACACAGCTGGATTGCTGAGAGGTCATCAGAGGCCACGCCCCTTTCTCCACCATTCTGCAAACGCGCTTCCTGGTGCACTACTGGTTGGAGGAAGAAGCCCACTTTAGTCCGGAGGCCCTCAGAAGTAAAGTGGAATCCATTCCCCAACCAGCAGTGCGCCAGGAGGCACATTGCGGAGTCATAGAGAAAGAGGGCATGGACTCCAAGTCGTCTCAGCAATCCTGCTGCCTGGAACTTACTGGAGTTAACAGAAGGGGTTACAAAACCCCAAGGACCCTCAGCATCAACATCCAAGGGGACTTCATCTCTCAACCACCATGTTTGCAGAAGGATGGTGAAGGGGGTGTGGCCTCTGGCAATTTGACGGAGGCTTTTTGAGTTTTGTTTAGAAAAATAATTCAAAGGAGGGAGGCTGCATGTGTCCCCCTTCCCTGTGCCATTTTTGGCCCCAGGGACCCCATCCCCAAGGGCCAGGCCTTTTTTCAATGGGTGAGGGGGGCTTGCCTTTTCTTTTTCTTTTTAAAGGGAGTGGGGCCGAGTGGTCCTACTTCTGGGCCATCTGCGGCCCTGGGGACCTGTTAGATCTTGGGGTCTCTAGTTGGCAATGGTATTCACCTTTTTCCAAATAGGGAACCTTACTTCTAAGTCAGGATAAGGGGATTACACTCCTTAATAACCCCTGCTCACCCCCTTGGTAGCCTGGCACAAGCAGACAGGCTTATCTCAGAGGCAGTAATACAGTGAAAACACTACAGATGGACACAACACAGGTTTTATACAAATAAGTATTCTTTATATAGACTTAAACACAAGACCACACACAACAAAATTCCACAATACTACACTTAAGATTACTTAAAAGATGATTAAAGTATCTTAGCTCAAGTTGTTGGTAAGTGCGTCAAAGTTCTCAACAAAGTACCTGGATGCGTAACACAAAGTAAACAAAAGGCTCGCAAAAGGGGAGATGTGTCGGTTCCGTGACCCGGGGGAACGGTTGCGTCCTTCCTCAATGCTTGCGCAAAGAAGGGGGTCTCGTCGTGAGCCTTACTGGTGCGGGGGTGATGCGTAGATTCTCGGCCTGCAGGCCCGTTGCGGTGCGCAAGATGGCGCCTTGATGTGATGCAATGATCCGGTTGCGATGCGAGAAGATGGCGCCCTTGATGTGGCGATGCGATGACGATGCGATGACGCCCTGGCAGCCTTGCGACGACTCTGTACATTGGAGCCGCGACAGGCCTTGCGACACACTTCTCCGGTGATGCGATAGCGACTCTCACGATGGCATCAGGCTTCTCCGGTGATGCGACAGCAGACAGCTTCGATGAACACACGCTTCCAGGGAGATGCGGCGAAGGCTCGCTTCTCCGGCATTGTGATGATTTCAGCTGCGGCAGCGACACGCTTCTTCTCGATACGTCACACTTCCAGCTCCCAACAGCACACAAGTGTCTGGAGTCAGAATTCCCAGCAAGGCAATGAAGCAACCACTGCAGGCCAATCAAGCAAACAGCACACTGGCAGAGGGGCACTCCAAACTCCTGCAGCTTCCTTGGTTCTTCTCCTTGGCAGAAAGGTTTCTTGTTCCAGAAGTGATCAAATTTCTTGGGATCAGTGTCCCAATATTATACCCCAAAATCCTTTGTTCTCTGAAGGCAGAAAGGCCTCTGCCTAGTCCAAACCAGTTCCTGAGCACTTTGTTTACATGACTCTCTTCTTCCTTTCACTGTGCAGGGCAGATACATCAGCCTCCCCATAGTAGGTGGAGCCAGCACAGGGGAGGGAAGATACAGCTCTGGAGCACTCTGTTGACATGATTTCTCCTTTCCTTTCACAGTACAGGGCAGTGACATCAGACAAGCCACAGGGGGTGGAGCCAGCATTGAAGAGGGAAGGCCCAGCCCTATTCAGGTCCCAGGTGCAACACCTCCCTCTCATCTAGATGCAGATCTCTCTATTCACCACCGGGCTGCCCCAGCCTGTCTCCTGGAATCCCCCAGCCCTGACACTCACAAACCCAGACAAGGAATTCACAACCCAGCAGAGGCAGGCTCAATGGTTAGGCAAGCAAATACCTACTTTCTAAAAGTGGTATTTGCAAACACAGAATATCATAACAAGCTTTACTAAAAGATGTATTTTATTATTCTGAGTTCAGGCATACTAAACTCGAATTTCTACCATGTTCCCTGGGTCAGTTAGGATTATAAGAATGTAATAATCTAACTGCCCATTCTGGCCTATTGAGAACAGGTAGCCTTTAATAGTGAAGAACGAAAATGGCTGTAATTCACTATTAGAACATGCTACACACATCAGAGCATGTCCTACCTTACACTTACAATGCACCCTGCCCTGGGGCCTACCATAGCGGTGTATAATATGAAGCAAAGGGAAGGTTTAGGGACTGGCAAGTGGGTGCACTTGGCAAGTCGATATGGCAGTGCTAGACTGCACACAGGCCTTGCAATGGCAGGCCTGAGACACTTTACAAGCTGCTTCTGTGGGTGGCACAACCAGTGCTGCAAGCCCACCAGCAGCATTTGATTTACAAGCCCTGGGCACACATGGTGCACTGTACTAGGGACTGACAGGTAAATCAAATAACCCAATCATGGAATAACCAATTACTATATCAATTTAACATAGGGAGCACTTGTACCGTGGCACTGATTAGCAGTGGCACAGTGCCCAAAGCATAAATCCAGCAAAAACATATCACAACAGAGGAGGCAATCCATCAAAAATGGAAGGGAGACTCACTCCAATTATGTCAGGTCTAACAGGACCCCACCCCTGGAGCTTCCCTTTTTAAAATGTAATTTAATTTTATTGAATAGGGAGGGGTGCCGCACTTCCCCCCTCCCAGGCTGATTTTGGCACTCAATTATGTCATACTTTATTAATGTTTTTAGTTCTTTCTTGACGGCCTCCTTCAGATGAAAAGCAATCCGACAATGTCCCTGAGCAACAGGATGAAGGTCCTCATTAACGTGAAGTCACACCTTCATTGTCATGAGTCTCCCTTGTCCCGTGAACCAATGTCTGTAATTGACTCACCAGTTCAGAGGGTGCATTAAGTTTGTAGTTGATGGAAATCAGTCCCATATCAGCAGAAGTGGTGAAACTGAGTAGACAGGCCCTCAGGAAGAACCTTAAAGGACATGAATTGGTGCTTGACCTTCATTTTCTTAAGACACATGATCGCCATGAATAACCGTTAATTTTGCAATGGCATAGAGGCAGCCCATGTGTAAACCTTTGTTTTCAATTGCAGTAGATGTGGCACTGAAGACAGTTTCTTGTACTGGTCTGCTGGCATGATATTGTTCAATGCACCACTGTCTATAGAAAAAGTTATAGGGCAGCCATTCACCTTTAACGTGATCTTGGGGCACAGCTCCAAGAAGTTGGGTCACTTCATATGGTGATCTTTTTTTGGACTTGCGTTCTTCCTTTCAAGCTCGATGATAAAGTTGCCGAGTCTTTAGAAGATGAATTTTATGACAATCGACTTTGTTTAGACTCTATTTGCCTCAATTGATGTTGCTGTTTGGCCTTGTGGGCGTGTCTAGAATGTTTCTGAAACCTTTTGATGTCCATTTTCTTTCCTCGTGGTGGTGCACCTAGCTTCTCTTTCATTTTGCAGACTGTTATGAAATGGTTCTCCCTCCACCAGCCTTTGCATCTCTGTCCTATGGTGGGACATTTAACTTTGTGTGGAAACTAGAATCCACATCGGAAACACAATTTTGTTTTTTCTGAAGTATCATCTTGTGTTTCTGCTTACTTTTCATGATAAAGGCTGAATCGTTTTGGGTTGTTCCAGCTTCCATTTTGGCAGCCTGTCGATTTGCACATTCCTCCGCAGACATGAGTTCCTTTTCTAGACAGATAGGTAAACTAGATTTACCGATTCTAGAATACCAAATTTTACGATTCGGTATTTTAGAAAATCAGTAAATTCTATGTAGCTAAAAATTCGATAAGTATTACTGAATCGGTACGATTCGGTGTGGTAATTTCCATTCATTCCTATGGGCCTGGAGGCCCATAGGAATGAATGGGAATTACCAAATCGGTAAATACTGATTTGGTAAAAGGGGGAACACATTCAAGAGTGCCAGGGTGTCACTTTGACACCCTGTTGCACCCCTGAATCGTGCTTGTGTGCACATGTGGCACACATACGTGCCCTAAGGGCATGTATGTCGGCCATATGGCACAGTTGAAAATGCACAGATTTGAATTTTCAAAGGTATTCAGTATTTACCACCAACTTATAGTTGGTGGTAAATAACGAATCCTTAAAGCACATAAGCACTCTTAAATGTGCTTCCTACATGCCATTTACCGATTTGGTAATCACCGAATCGGTAAATAATGATTCAGTAAATACAGAATCGGTAAATACCGATTCGGTATTTACCGAATCATCACCTACATAGCAAATGGCTCAATACCGGCCGGTAAGCCTGAAATTTACAGAATTTCGGCTTTACCGACCGGTAATGAGCCACCTACATCGGGCCCAGAGTGTCTCCCTTAGCATGCATTGCAGAACAAATTGGACAGGCAACCATCAATGGCACTGAAACTAATGACTTATTCATCATTTGATTTATTGAGCTTGCAGTGCTTGACAAGGGCATCAAAGGCCCGATGTAGGTGAATCTAATTTACCACTTCTAAAATACCGAATCATACCGATTCGGTATTTAAGAAGTGGTAAATTAGAGGGGGGGAAAAGTAGGTAATTCAGATTCGGTAAATACCGAATCGGTAAGATTCGGTATTTACCGATTCTGTAAATACCGAATCGGTATCCCCCATTGATTCCTATGGGGCTTGAAGCCCATAGGAATCAATGTGGAATACCGAATCGGTATTTACAGATTCGGTAAATTCCGATTGTTGCAAGGGTGCAGGGGGTGTCACTTTGACACCCTTTAGCACCCCAATTCTGGACTTGTGTGCCATGTGGCACACAGACATGCCCTAAGGGCATGTCTGTGTGTCACATTGCACAGGTGTGCATGCACAGATGTGCATGCACACCTGTATTCGGTATTTTACCACCCAATAGGATTGGGTGGTAAAATATCGATTCTTAAAGCCCTGTGGCACTCTGACATGTGCCAGCTACATCTGCATTTACAGAAGCGTATTTTACCGAGTCTGTATTTACCGATTCGGTAATTTTACTGAATCGGTAAATACAGAATCGGTAAAATAACGATTCTGTAAATGCATGCTCTACATCTGAAAACCATAATACCGGTCGGAAACGGACGAATTCGGTCGTTTCCGACCGATATTAGGGCACCTACATCTGGCCCCAAGTCTTTTGACAAACACATCCATCATTTCACCAGTATGCTGTCTTGCTTGGTTGTAAATGTACCTTTAGTAATCGACATTCGGCATTGGATTGAACTTGGCTTCCAACGTTTCTTTGATTTGACGGTACGATATTTCATCAGCTTGTGGTATTTTCTCTATAAATTCTTTCACTCCATCACCTGCAATTTCTTTAAGTATTTGATGAACTTTTTGTCATCTACTTCTTCTAGAGCATCTATGAAGTCATCAAACATTTCGATCCATGCAGTACATCTGGTGCCAATAACCTGCTATTTGGCATATCAAATGGCGGCAGAGGTTTCAAGAATGCAGCAGCACTGTACTCCATATCTTTGGACGCAGTCACGAGAAAAACTGCGATCACTGACAGAATCTCCACACACGCAAAGATCTCTTCAGCATCATCAAGAAGTTTGCACAACCCACCAGCGAGTCTACGGACATCCCTCCATCACAACACCTCTGCGACAAACTCAGCTCCTTCTTCCACCATAAAATCAAGAACATTTACGACAACTTTGGCGAAGACAGCCAACACACTGAACCCTCATCAACCACCCCGACACCCTGAAACCAACGATTGACAGATGGACAGCCCTCACCACCAATGACACACTGAGGACGATAAAGTCAATCAACTCCAGGGCCCCCATGGACCCCTGCCCCCACCACATCTTCAACAGAGCCGCCAACACCATCACACCCCTGCTTCACCACACCATCAGCCGCTCCCTAGCAAACGCCTCCTTCCCCGATGACTAGAAGCACGCCAAGATCAACCCCCTCCTGAAGAAGCCCTCAGCTGACCCCACCGACCTCAAAAAATTACAGACCTATCTCCCTGCTTTTGTTCCCAGTGAAAGTCATCGAGAAAGCCATCAACAGCCAACTCGCCACCTTCATCGAAGAGGACAACATCCTCAACTCCTCCCAATCCAGCTTCAGAAAAGAACACAGCACAGAGACTGCACTCCTTGCTGCTACAGATGACATCTGCTCCCTTCTGGACAGTGGAGAAACAGTAGCCTCATCCTCCTCGACCTCTCAGCGGCCTTCGACACAGTCTCTCACCGCACCCTAAGACGCAGACTTTGCAATGCAGGGATCAGGGACAAGGCCCTCGACTGAATTCACTCTTTCCTCTGCGGCAGAACGCAGTGGGTCAGACTCCCTCCCTTCCTCTCGGACCCTACGCCAACCACCTGCGGAGTCCCCCAGGGATCCTCCCTCAGCCCCACGCTGTTCAACGTCTACATGGCTCTGCTCGCCCCCATCGTCGGAAACCACGGACTTAACATTGTTTCACACGCACATGACAGTCAACTCATCCTCTTCCTATCCAACAAACCCCCGAAGCAGCCAAACACAACTTTCAAGAAGGCATGGAAGCAGTCGCCAAATGGATGAAAAGCAGCTGCCTACAAGTCAACACTGACATAACAGAAGTACTCATCATGGGCCCACACCCCGACGCCTTGAACGACACCTAATATCCCCCTGCTCTCGGAAGCCCACCCACCCCCATGGACAACACACGCAACCTCAGAATCATCCTGGACTCCGAACCCAAAATGGACCGCCAGATCAACTCCTTCGCACCCTCCTGCTTCCACTCCCTCCGCCTCCTACGCAAGACCTTCAAATGGATCCCCCCGAACACAGAAAGATCACCAGCAAAATTGACTACGGCAACGCACTCTACTCTAGATTGAACAAAACCCTCACCCGCAAGCTACAAAACATCCACAATGCCGCTGCAAGACTGGTCCTCAACCTGCCAAAACACTGCCACATCTCCGAGCACCTGCGCACACTCCGCAGGCTCCCCATTGAGGCTAGAATCACCTTCAAGATTCTCACCCACAAACACAAAGCCCTCCACAACTCCAGACCAGCATACCTGAACAGCCGAGTCGAATTCCACTCTCCCCAGAGGACCCTACGATCAGCCCAGCTTTTCAACACCATGGTCCCCTGCACCAAGAAGTCCAGATCGGGAGGCCGCACCTTCTCCTTCCTCGTGGCCAGAGCCTGAAACACCCTCCCACTCCACCTCAGACAGACATCACTCCCCATCTTCAAGAGAAACCTCAAAACCTGGCTCTTCGATAGACCTCCTCCTTGATGGACTGGAACCTGCACCTCCCTCCCTCCCCAGTGCCTTGAGACCCTTATGGGTGAGTAGTCTCACTCAACAAAACCTTGATTGATTGATTGATTGATTGATTGATTGATTGATTGATTGATTGATTGATTGACTGACTGAAGAAATTCAGGATCTCAAAGACTTTTTGAGTTGTGCTGAATGCCGCCAGAGGTCTCTTTGGTCGTTGCTGCACAGACCAACTGCAAAGTACAAACCTGTGATGACGCTTGAGTCACCTCGCCAGATCTTGATGTCACAAGGCGCTTGGTCTGGATTTGCCGGTGAGTAGCCTTTTGTTTATTGTACCTGATTTTTCCTGTGTTTAGCATTTCTTTGTACCTGGTTGTCGCTGTTTCTAGTGTTTCTGCTTTGTACGAACGATGGCTCTGTGTTATACTGTGTTGCAGTATCTTTTCTTTTGGCCTTACCCAAAGGCTTCTGTCAGGGTTTCTGCCTGTACTCCTCCATCAGACCTTCGCCTACTTCGATGGCCTTGTAATAGCCAGAGTGGCACTTTGACTTCACCTATACCAACTTGTTTCTTGGGACGCATTTGGCATGCACGAGCAATTTGTTAGACCACGACAAACTCTCAGGGAGAGCAGTCTTGTTCCTTGGGGCACGTATCCAATCCTCATTGCCAGTTGTAAAGCCCTTCTCAGCTCTGTAACACTTAAATGACCATGCTACACAGGAAGCCCTGCAACACTCATCTTTATTGTTTGGCATGCAACCATTAACTGAACGCATTTCATCATAAACTTTATTGACCATACACACCCCAACTGAATACTTGACGTTATAAGGAGTTCGCTGAGGACCACAAGGGTCTGACTGCACATAATCATATGACACTATAGTATCCTTGTGCTTTACACCTCCTATGTGCTCCAATATCCTCTGTTTGAGCATGCACATTGTGCTACCTATGAATTTTAATCCTCATTCACACCCTATAGCAGAGAACACATCCTGGGATTCGCAAGAAATTTTGTGTTTGACTGTGAGGGGATGCTTGTTCCTTTCGTTAATGACCTTCATGTGTTGCCAAGTTTGCAGGCCTTACAAATATTACTTTTGATAAATCTGGTCTGTAACTTGTTCAACCAATTTCTATTGCCCGATTCTGATAATGACTCCTGATTGATTTGCCTTTTAATGAAAATGATTCCTAAATGCAGTTAGTAGACTTTCTCACAATCCAGCTCCAGTGCCAGGATCAATGACAATCAAATCCAACATTTGTTGAAAAATCTTCAAAAATCTTGAATCACTTTGCTGTATGTTAAGACCAGTCTTATTTGAGTCTGATCTTGTACATTTGAAGTTTGTTCCTTTTTGGTGATCGGAGTTTCTGTGCGATATTTTATTTTGACTCTCCCAAAGCCTCTTTTTAGATCACTCCATCTGTAGCCTGTGCTTTGGAAACACCTTGTCACTTCCTCATATTTATTTTGCAGGTCAGTCTCATTTGAACATTTCCTTCTCGTTCGTAAAAGTTTCCCATTGGCAGTGCATAATTGGTAAAAAAATGTAAGTGCCAGGGCCCTCATCAGGAGGCCACTGCAGCCTACATTGCCTACTGCTCCTGCTAGCAATACCAATGAGAGTACCAAACCAGCTACTAACCATCACACTCCACATTGTGACATGTCAGACAATTCCAGGCCCTCAAAGCTCTAAAATTAGCAAGGGAAGCAGGTATTAGTAATTTTTTGACGTAATTGAATTAGTAAACAACTGTTGTTGTGCACACTCTAAATCAGACAAACACCCCACCAAGTGGCAGACGGTCATAAGTGCCAGTGCTGGGTACCAGAAAACACCGGCTCAAACTAAGCACTGACCATAGGGTATACTTTAATTAAAGAAATCGGATGAAAAGTGGCCCCATGAAAAATAATGTTGGTTGCTGTTGCTTTTCTAAATAGTGCAGTCTCAATTAAACCATCTTGTTCATAGACTGTAATGTCCAAGAAGTCAATGCAAGGCAACGCGCACGCCACACTTGCCTTATATACAGACACTATCAGCCTTCTCCATAGCGACATCAGCGAAGATGGTGGCCACACTCACAATGTGCTTGTTCCAAGTTGCAAAATGTATTCATCAGCAGAAACCAGCTCTATGCGGTTTGTTACGAGTAGGCATCTTTTTACACAAAGTTGAAATGGATGCCTCGTTTCACCTGCCGCGGTCACATGATACAGTAAATACCGACATATTACTATTTACCAAAAAGGCATAACATTACATGAAAATCCATAATATTCATACAACAATTGTAAATCACGAAATAAATGTTCATTGTGTTTAAAAGTGTAAGAAAGTCTTAAGTAAGAAAATGCTCTTTGAGACTAAGACGCTGTATGGTTTTTTTTCCCTGAGCAGGATGTGCTTCATTTAAAATCAGTGATTCATAACCCATCCGTGATTGTATCAATGATAGTAAATAATAAAGAAATAATGTCATCATTAATGGGGCAGTGAATGAGGAAGTATGCATTATTTTCTGTGAAGCCCCGGTCATATTGTTGGCAGGTCGAGACTTGCTCTGCTTTCCAGATCCACCTGTTCCTCCTGTCTTTTCAATCTCCAGTCTTTCGTCACTCATAAGGTGCTTAGTCAATACTTGCCTGTGTTATTCTGCTTTGAGAAATTTGTAGGGTTTTATGTTTTTTGTGCCAGTAGTTTTGTCTGCCAGTTTGCTGCATACCATAGTTCAGATTTGTTTTCTCGCTCGTATTTCTTTCTCTTCTCTTGTATTCCTTCTCTCACTCATTTCTAACAAATTTTGAGCCTTTAAAAGTAAATGTAATGAAAACCTAAATTCTAACATTCAAATCAGGATCACCGTTAGTTCCACGTCATGTCCCTTGCTATCAGTTGCCGACGTTTTATCTCCGGGTATTACAGATGTATGCAGCTTATCTATCAACTCGGCAGTTTGCCATAAGCGATAGAAAAATTCTCAAATCCTGTCCATTTTAAAGATACCTTCTTCAGATTCAAGTGAACTGTCAAATTATATACTGAATATGAGACTGCCTTTTATTGGTAACATTTTAGAAAAAGAATTCAACAGAAAAATCATTTGGAGATGAATAAAATACTTGATATAACACAGGTAGTTTTTAGACCACTGCACTCCACAGAAACCGAGATTGGTTTCAGTTTTAGACAATGTCAGGATGTTATTGGATGGAGCAGGGAGCAATGCAGCCCTGGTCCTATCGGATCTTTGTGCTGCATTTGATACTGTCTCCCGCAGTGCCCTACATCAGAGATTAAAGACCTTAGAAGCGCAAGGTAAATCCTTGGACTGGTTTTCGCCCTTTCTGTCACAAAGATCACTTTTCCTCCAAAGAAAAAAACGTTACTGTGGGGGGGATACCCCAAGGATCTATTTCAAGCCCCACGCTGTTCATAGACGTTACCCCCTTAGCAACACTTATTACAAGTTTTGGGCTATCTCTCATGTCTTATGCAGATGATACCCAAAGTGTTGTTTCGATTGTAGATGAAGCCGACACTGCCTCAAATTAGCATGACTGCCTGTCCTCAGGGATGAAATTGATGAACACTAATGATCTAAAATTAAATGGTGATAAGAAAGGATTATTGTTCTATAGACAGCTACCAGTTACCAATACTGTAAATTGATGGCCTTCTGCTCTGGGTGATCTTCCCATCCCAGTAGGACACATTAAGAATCTGGGATTAACGATTGACAATAATCTGAATTTGAATATACATATAAATAAAGTATCAGGTTCCTTTTTCCTGTATCTAAAGAGGTTATTTAAAGTGTTTGAATGCTAACTGAACAGACCCACAAGAACTTAGTCCAAGTAACCATTTTAGCACAATTTAGCTACTGTAATGCACTGTACCTTGGACTACCAACCACAGCAATAACTCGCCTACAGAGAATTCAAAACTGGGCTGCAAGATTGATTGTAGGGGTAAAATGTATTGATTCGGTCTCCCCTATACTCAGAGCCACTAGAATTATGTGATTGTGCGGCTGCAACGATTTTCACATAGTTATAGATTAGCTTAATTTGACATATTATCAATCATCTTCTGCATAATCTGCAGATTATAACAACAAATACATTTTGTTCTTTAGCTCAAGCAGTTCAAATGTTACTAAAACACAGCAATACACTTTGTTGCACAGTGAAAGGCCGTTTAAAAAGGCTATTTTATTGTTTAATGCTATATGTCAGTGTTAAAATTATGTGCAACCAATTCCCAGCCAGTGTTAATAAGTGTGAAAATGACAAAATATTGAAGTAATACTATCACAAAATATGAAGCATTATGCCACATAATTTGCCTTTTCTTGTTGCGTAATTTACTCAACCCTGCTGCATATTTGGCCCGCCCCTGCCATATAGTGGCCCTGCCCATACTGAAAACCTAACATAATATGCCAGCTGTCAAAGAATCAGTTCAAAGTCAACTGTATGGCCCACAAAGCATACTATAATTTGATCCCAGAAGTTTCAGTTGAAAAACTGCAGACCTTTCTTCCTTATGGCATACTACAGTCTATGCAGGCTTCCCTGTTCACTGTCCGTCGTATAAATCAGATGTGGAAAATGGGGTAGAGCCTCTTCTTTCCTGGCCCAAGATTGTGGAACGCCATTCACTCCTACTTAGGGAGTGAGAACAATCATTCCAATTTCCGCAACGGTTTAAAAACTAACTCGAGTTGCATCCTTTTCTTTTTTATATTCTTACACTCCCAGGACACCCTTGTTAGGGTAACAGACGTGCTTTACAAATCTTATCATCATCGTCACTCTCTCTTCTTTCTCATCCTTGCAGTATCTCTCTCCCAGTGCTTTAAATGAAATGAAAAGGGTTGGTGATATTAAAGGGTATGGCTTAAGTTGAGCATTTAAGAATGCACAAAAGGATTACCTATGTAACTAATGACACAGTTTCATACTTGCATAATTACCAAATGTAATAACAGAATGTTACTTGACAATAACCTAATCAGCAGGCAGTAAGGTAGTTATTTATTGGTTAATGTAGCACCATTATTCTGCATCATATGCAATTAAGCAATAAAATATTGATAACGTAAATTTATTAGCGAGCAGCACCACGACCACTAGCAATTGCTACATTTGGAGAACTAAGTGCAAAGGGGACTTAATGTCAGAAATACTAAATAATGGTTGCAAAAAACTGGTTACAAATTGTGACTTCTCATTTTACACCCACTATATTTTTTATACGATCCTATGTACCAAAAAATCAGTTTGCTTCAGTGTGGGTTGCAATCTGATCTATCTCATGAATATTAATGAAGTAGGTTATAAATTGCAACTCACTAGGATTGTTGGCAATCACCGGGTTGGTATTTTGCTAGGGACGGCAGACCACCACATCTGTGATCACCTTCAAGTAAAGTAAACACGCTTTTAGATATACAGCCCATTTTTTTGGTTTTGCTTGCGAAATCTCTTGTATTAAACACAAACCTTTAAGGGGGCTTAGGGCCTGCCCATTACTTACCTTTTCTTACCATTGTATGGCTCCCTCGTGGCTCTGATGTCACTTTACTTACTATAGGCTGGCACCCACGTGGCTTCCACTTGACTCTTGTTTCCTTGCTTGCTATTGGTCAGCACCTCCCTTTTTTACTACCTTTTTGGTCTTCGTCCTGCCATGGAGCCTGGACCAAGTACTTCTTCCAGTGGCCAATGTCCCTCCAATACAGGCTCTTTCAGTTCAGGCACTCCTTTTCACTTTTCAGCAATACAATTTTTGAGTGCATGTCTCTACAGTACCTCTCCTTCACCCCCATTTAAATTTAAAAAAAAGCACTATGACACGGCCAGCATTGACCTCATAATAGTGCTTTTTTAAAATGTTAAGCCATACGTGTAATTATGCTGTGCTCAAAGCACCCAGTTTGTCAAGCATATTCCTGCCTTTGACAGCCTGCTTTCAGCCAATCTGAGCCTGTGCTATTTATTCCCCCGGGGATGGAAAAAACTCCACCATACTTGGAAGCTCCGTCACACATGTCTGACAGAGGGTGGCCATTGACCTGGTGAATGATAGCCTCATGGAGGCGAGGAAGTTAAAGTAGCGCAGTCATCGCACCCTGTTTTGAGCTTCTCACTGCTCACGGTCAGTTTTTTTTTTTACAGATTCTGCTATTATTATCAGGCTACCAGATAAGCCAAGCAGTGATGGGTTTTTCGTTCCTTCGTCTGTAAGAGAGACCACATGTTTCATTGCACACTGTGTTCTTTTGTTTTTCGATAATGCTTGATGCCACAAAATAGTAACAGTGTCATTTTTGTTCTTGAGCAATCAGGCGAAGAGCTTATGACAAGATGAGGATATAAAAGGAGATTACAGTGTGCGAATAGAATGCATTTTTGCTTCATTTGCTCCTGAATGTTGTTGCACCTGTGTGTTGCAAAAATGTAAACTACGTGGAAACACATCCCTAAGATTCCTGAGCTGGAAGTGACGTTGCATTACCCATTCAGACCCTGGCCTCTGTGTTTGTGTTTTTTTTTAAGGCTGGTTAGCTATGCTCATAATGGCATGCTTTGAAATGGACCAGGTCTACTACTACTTTCATAGGGTTTGGTGAGGCGGCTTGATGTATAACCCTTGTTGTAGTTCTGATTTAGTTCCAGATTGCTTTACTTACTACCAGAGCCAGATTTGCTCAGAGTTTCCGCATAATGACACTTTTCTTTTACTTCAAGCCATGTTGCAGCATGTAAAAAAAATTGACAAAGCCAATAGATTTCACATAGGTGAAACCTATTGTCTTCATCAACAATACTTGTTCTCAAATAAAACGGGGCTGCATTTAACTTTTTGAATTTTTTTTAAGTAGGTTTGTAAATGGGCAGTGGTTCTCTGGACCACTATCTACTCTTCATCATCCTTTTTTTAACCTTCATCAAGAGAACCCGTTCCCTTTTGTGAAGGGGTTACATCCTTAACTCAAGAGTCAGTAACTTTTCAATGGTTTGCAACAAGATTACTGTTGCAAAACCTTGATACGTCACAGACCGATTCAGTATTTAGAAGGGTTGCCCCCAACATACCCCCTCCAAACGTCAAACCAATATGGGATCACAGTCCAATTTTAGGAGTTGACAAACATTTAGTGAGTGTTAAAATGAGAATGACAGATTAGAAAATGCATTTTTGCTGTCACGAACTCTGAATCGGAGTGTTTGCAACCAAGAAAATACATTTTACATTTGGCCCTGGATATTTAATTGGAATCCAGTATTATCTTAGGTAGGCTTGGATGAAAATGGTCGAATTTGTGAATTTTTTGTGAATTTCACTTGGTGGGTAATTTACAAAATTTCAGGAATTCCACAGGTGTGAAATTTCACATTTCTCAAGGAATCGATGTAAGGATAAAATGCCTTACTAGAGACCATTTCTCCTTAAGCTGGTACCCTTGCCATTATCTCGACTGATTTTTAAATGATATGCATTTGTGTTGAATTATGTTTTGAGATGGTGCATTTTGCAACAATTATGGGTGATTTTGCGTACTGGTCTCGAAATTTCAAACATTTCACAACAAGTAGCAGTTTCGCCTACCCCTAAACTTAAGCCCTGAGATACCAATGGTAAACACCAGCATCCACAGTGTTGTTTGACACCTATGTCACGAAAGGGACTTCCTGTGACTTTGCACGCCTGGCCATACACGCATGCTTCTCTCTTCTTGACACTGTTTGTTTACTATCTTTAACCGGCTTTGTAATAGGGCTATCTTCATCAGTCTACATGATAGAAGGAGTAACACCCCCATCCCTAATTTCTCATGTAGTCAGAATGACCAAAACTGATTGGAGTAGCAGCATTTCTAGTGGCATAGTGTTGTGCCTAGTGGGGGAACCCTGAAGCATAGTTAGTGACAGTCAATCTGCAGCAAGTCTTCCTGCCAGAGACATCTTAAGAATTTTGGGGGCATAGGGCCTAAGGTATTTTGGGGGCCCCTGTTCGGTACTGCTTTAGATTTATGGTCCCATTACAGCTCTTACATGCTCTCTTTGACGAGTTCACAGACTGCACATGCACACGCACATTGGTCCAAAATCTAGATGTTTCCATGTAATAGTCAGGGATTGTTCCTCCTTTGTTTTTAATAGTGTAATGCAGAACAAGCTCACTAATATTATTGCAAATAATCTCTGTGACCCCCTACCATTTCTCGTATGTGAGGTCCTGTTTTAATTTGAAAGTAACTTTTTTAAGGATGTTACATGGTGTTGAAAAATAGAAACATTTTTCAGAAAAATGTTTGTAATACATTTTCACACATTAGCTGACTAAAAAATATATTAAAGGAAAAAGTTATGTGTCTAAGAATCATTCAATGTCATCGGGGCAGTACTGTCTGCAGAACAGAGCTTACGAGTGAGCCCTTGGAAGGCTGAGACCCTGGGCCAGTGCCTACTTTCCCAATGCCATAAAATGTCTCTGCTTCCTGTAGCCCGCTGTTGATTTCATAAATAAGGTGGAAATTGACCTTTAGCCCTTAATGTTTCTAGCGGGAAACAAAGTCAGATTGGGGCAAGGAGGGCTGTGTCAGGTCAGTAGGAGCATAAACACAAGGCACTGATGTGAGCTATCTATCTAATCTGCTCCTAATGTGTGCTCTGCCATATTTGCCACAGGCTTTCAATTGACATCTCTTTATATCCTTTGTAGATCCAAAACCGGTGGATGACGATATGATCTGCAGCCACAAAGTTGTGAACATGACAACTGATGATAATAGTTACTTGAATATGATTTATGAGGTAAGTGGTGGCATGGTATGCTATCTGATCGAGGTTGAAGTAACCAAAAAATCTGTGGAACTGTGCTCGGTCGGCAAAGGCGGGCAGGCTGGGTGGTGGAAGAGAGAGGGGATTCGCCAAAACAGATTTATTTAAATGCCTCCATTTCTGGGCAGTAGAAGTTGAACAAAAGCCCGCAACTGTCAAAGCAAAAGGGGTTACTTTAAAAGGCAGAAGAAAATGAGTGGGACAGGGAAAATGGCGACAAAAAGGGCTGCTACGTTATAACTCTAAAACTTAGCGGCAGTTTCATTAAGCAGTTGCGTCGCCCTTGCACAGCATGATGGGAGTAAATGGCAACGCAACTGCTAAGTAAGATTCATCAAGCCAGTCGAAGCCCCCTCGCATGGCCCTGCATGGCTTGATACATCTGGAGTAATGCAACAAAGCACAAATCACAGTGTTGTGTTACTCTGCCCCAGGGAGTTCTTCCATGGGTGCAGTGTGAGTGTTCTCACACAACACCCACTGATTTCGGTGCATTCCGGGTCAGTCGGAACGTCAGTCTTCCTGGCAATGCGAAGGCCATTGCATTGCCAGGAAGACCGACGCTCTGACTGACCCGGACCCTTCCCCCCTGGAACGCGATCGAGCATATCGCTGACGCGTTTACCCAAGGCGCCAGATTGTTGGACCGCCTGGTTACTTAACCAATTCCTCCCTCCCTGCCCTGACTCATTCTGTAGGGCTCACTCGGCTATAGAGGCTTTTATTCTTTAGGCATTATTAGTGTCCTATGATGATCCCCATGATTATCTAGTGGGATCGAAACGCCGTTGACTTCTCTGTGCACCCTATACAAAAAATCGTATACTATGTGTTATATAGCTGTAATGGTGCCACTGGAATTTCTGTTATAAATATCAACCACAGGAATCTGTAGCTTTTTGCCTAAAAGCCCTGCTCTGTTTGTGATTCTCTTCACCATGCCAATTTGTATGTGTTAGGGTACAGGCTTGTGCCCCACTACGAAGAACTGTTGAAGGAATTTTGTTTCTTAAATTTTTCAACCAAGTAAAAGATTGCGACCTCTGTCCGGCTGGACATGTCATACCGAATATAGTATCCATTGTGTCTATATTGATTGCTTTGTGAATATTTCTTGTGCATGGGACCACTGTTGTTCTCAAAAAGAAGTGGGGTGTGATGCACATTGAACAGTACTGCTGTTTTTCGCTAGACGTGACCCTGTTTGTGCAAACACATGCGCTTGTGCACCGTCTGAATGTTGAATGGAATTACTGCAGTTGCTGTAATGGCTGTGTTTAAGGGGCGACTTGGTGGCATGCACACTTTTTAAAAGTTATTTGGTACGTGTGTATAAAATGTTAAACATGTTGTCCTTATGTTTACAGTCTACCCTCCACAATTCAGATGGAATGGCAGAGACCCCTGCAAGCGGATCGTATCCTGTCTCACCACTAACGCCAGTGCCGGGCGCAGCATGCACATACATGTTACCTGTGGGATTGATAAACGTCAGAATTCAACGCTATATAATGAACACAATTGAAGTAAGCGCTTCCTAGTTCCGCGTGTGGGATGGGGTGGGAAGTTGCACAAAGTGCGCCGGTAACTGAAAGCTGTGTTTCACTGCTGACACCCCACCAGCACTAATGTATCCTCAGGAATACCAAAATGGATACTGTTGCAATAGCATTTCTATGTACCCAAGATACGTTTACGAATTGCACAACCAAGGTTTGGTAAAGGGGTAGGATCAAAGCATGGCATGGAAAGGAATGTGCTTTTCGTCTTCTTTGTTGAAGAGCCTCTAGCAAATGCTGTCATGGAAAAGGGAGTTGGAGCACTGCAAAGATTAGACTTGTTTTTATAATGCAGTGTCTGGAAATTATTGTTTAGGAGGAGGATTGGCTTCTGGGGATCTAAATGCGACATTTACATTGCAAAAAGAATACTAGCGCCTGGAATATCTTTTACAAAATACAGATCATTCAATATCTCATGGTCAGTGTAGTGAGTTTTGATTTTGAAGGACAGTGTAGCTTCTGCAGATGTGGAGGTTCAGAGAGGAGTGCCTCTAGAGCTGAAGGCTCAGAGCAAGTTCTCCTTAAGTCTAGACGATTCTCTTGGCAGCCTTTACATTCTATGAGTAGTGTGGTGTTCCTGGACCTGGAAATACTGGATCCAGGAATGCTTGACCTGATATTGCTGGGTGCAGAGCTGTGCCAGGTAAAACCTGGCTGGAGAGGTGCAGGGACTGTGGTCAAAGCCCCCTCCTGCCCCTCCGGGCACCACAGGAGGGCTGACAGTGTTCTCACCAGACTTATATATGACTCCCCTGTCCTAAGTCAGCTGGCCGCCTCTAGCACTAGGTCCCTGACCCGCAATAGCCACCCACGGGGCATATTATCAAGAGAGACGTTAAAATTATCGCCAGTTTAGCGGCAGAAAGCTGCTGCTGAAGCGGCGATAATGGGCTTGATAATAAGTCCTGGAGAATTCCAATAACAGCCCACGTTCGCACCAGATCATGGGCTTCTATTGGAATTCTCAAGGGCATAATATCAAGCCCATTATCGCTGCTTTAGCTAAAGTTTTCTGCCGCTAAAGCGGCGATAATTCTTAACGCCGTTCTTGATAATATGCCCCCAAATGCTCTGTCCAAGAGGAAAATGGGATTGACAAATGGCCTTCTATTTGGTCTGGACTCAAATTTACATGCAGAAATTGATCTAAAAATATCAGGATCAATAAATTGTAAGAGGACGATTCTACGGTGCAGTGATATCACTCAGAAAAGGAGTTTCTGATGCCTTAGAATCCCCACATCAAAAAATAGGCAACTCCTAACTAGGCTTATAGTGTGTTTTCTCTTTAAATGTCAAGACTCAGAGTATGCTTTCCCCTGCATCTTTAGAATTGTTTCATATTCTCTTTAAATCTAGCGACTCACAGTGAAGTCTCCTTGGATATGGCGCTCGATGTATGTTTTCTTTATGTTTAGCGATAAAGAGTGTGACTGAGTCATTAGGTCTGCATAATCTCTTGTCTGGGTGCTCTGAGTGCGGGCAAGCACATAAAATGTGATGGGAAATATCCTTTAAAATTGTCCAAACCACTGGCAATCACTCTGGGTGGCATTCAAACTCATTTTTCTTATTGCTATGAATGTTGTTGATTTCTAGAGGATACAAAGGCAAAGGGAAGGTAAAAGGAGGAGAGGGGAGTTATTTGACAATCATATGAGGGAAATGCTAATGGTATACAAAACCGTCCAAGAGTAAAACATGACGTAATTCATTGATATTGATTTAGAATACTAATGAATGTTTAAGAAATATTAATGGAGGCAAACCCTGAGGGGGGAGGTCGGGTTAGGCGGGTAACAAAAGAGGGACCCCAGGGATATAGAAGGATAGGGATAAAGAGGGAGAGCGAAAAAGATGGAGGTGGGCGAGAAGAAAGATGTCTATGACAGATGTCCCTGTCATATAACTGCCTTGATGCGAGGGTACGATTCAGAAAAGGGGGTGGTGATGAACAGAGTGTCTGAATTAAGCAGACCACTCTTACCCAGTCCAAAGATCAGGGCTTGATCCATCACCGTTATTTATCTCACTGCACCATCCCAGCTCAGAACCTGGCTATATGCAAATCAGTCTGTCCCTGGCCCAGTGCATCATGGGAACAGGGCAGACTAAACTACCAAGCCAATTCTTCACCAGAAAGGAGACAAGCTACCGGGGACCGGTTTCTGGCATTTCAGCCGTCTTCGGCCCACCCAGAAAGGTTAATTGGCTTTACCACATGGTGTTCATATAAAAAAACCGGCCGACTGCTTTTGTCGCATATTTTCATAATAAAGCTATTAGACCTATGGCCACTGATATAACAGTTTGTAAAGCATCAATCACTCCTACAGCCTTTATTAGTAGCTCTTAAAATAACCGACTCAGGCCGGCTGTGTTCTGCATAAAGTTGCCACTAGGTTACTATTGGTGTGCAGTCTAAAAAGTGTATATGTGTACAATATTACAGCTGGTAAAACAACAAACAAGCCTATCGAAAACAGCATAATATGGATATTCAGGGTGCATATCTTACCCCTAGGGTTTGTCTCAGTGGGTAACCAATTTCCAAACTCACTTGTACTATGATAATATGTGAGTTTTCCTCTAACAAAGTACTTGTCCGCAAGCTTCAACAGTGTAATAAGAACCCTCCCTCAAAGGCCTATTTACTTTTACATATGCTTTTCACAATAAATAAGTCAGGCCTAGTGCATTTGGCATAACCTTTCATAACAAACAGATCAGGCCTTTTATCTTTGACCACTGGCTTGTCGCCCTAGCCAAGTCACTCCTTCTGGGTTGAGCATAAGCTTTCCCACAAGGCAAAAAGTGCAATTCAAGCTCTCTTTTTCAGAGAAACAAGTTGTCTGTCAAATCAACCTCCGTTCCAAAGAAAATCAACATTTGAGGAAAACTAAACCAGTAGAGCTATTTTCCCGTTAATCACATCAGACAAAGCGATAACTGTGCTCTGAAGCCAGACCTTAAATGAGGTATAGATTGCCATTAGGCAACAAGACAACAAGGCAACGCCCAGGGCTTTTATCTCAATCAGAGGCACTCAAAGCAGACTTAGAATGCAAAAGGATAAAGAATTCAAATGTAAAAGGAAAGATAATGGCGTTCCTTAGACTCTATATAAAGTAAGTGTGTTATTTGCTATTTAACATGAAACACCTTAAACATTCTAAATATACAATTCAACATTTTACTGTCACTTTTCATATTTATTTCCACAAGACAGGTGCGACCAGTTGCATTATCTGTGTAAATTCAGCCTCAGATGACTCCTCAGGCCCCAGCCCTAGTCCCTCGATGGTGGTTGTCGATGCGAAACCTTTCAGAATAAATCCAATGCTGCGCGGAAACTTAATATCATTTTCCTACAATAAAACACTCAAGCAACTCTTTGGGGGCACTGCTAGGGAATAATAAGTACTTCAGGGCAGATTTATGTTAACTGGCGCATCCCCAGGGATGCGCCAGTTAACATGCGCCACAGTGCGCCACAGCTCCGCCAGCCATGGTGCGCCGCATTTATAATGCGGCGCACCATGGTGCAAAAACGGCACTGATGCGTGACGCATCTGTGCCGGAAATGTGTCGCATTGCTGGAGTTGCGTCGCAAGCGCAACGCAGCTCCAGCAAGGCTCGGGGGTGCCCCATTTTAACAATGCTGCGTCAAGACCTATGCCTGCTTCAAGCAGGCGCAGGCTTTTGACGCAGCATTGGCTTAAAAGTGACTGAGTGAAATCTCATAGATTTCACTCAGCCACTTTTGCGAGGCGCACCTGCCCCGGAACGCCCACCCTGCGCCGGAACGCCCACAAGCGGCGCAGGGCGTTACAACATGACGCATCTGCCTAGATGCGTCACGTTGTAAATCGTTCGTAGGGATGCGCCACGTTTACGCCACCTTGCGTGACGCAACAGCGGCGTAAACGTGGCGCAAGGGCCTCATAAATCTGCCCCTCGGTGTCTGGTATGTTCCCTTTTCAAAGATGCTCGGTGAATGATGCCAACAATGATGTTAGTCTTCTACATGTTAATATTTCAGTCCTCATTTCTCCATAAATAACAGTATTGTTGCTGAGTCTAACTTACATTCATGAATATGAGATTCACCTGCACTAATTCATTGTCTCCTTAGATCATCGGTGGTGTCCTTGATGCATTAACTCTAGCTATCAAATCGGTGAGTTATGCTTCCTTTTATCTTTCAATTGCAAAAGATGTGTGTTTCGTGGTTGAAGAGTGCGCTAGAATCAAATTCACTGAAATTGAGGTCCTTGCAGCAAAACACGTCCTCCCAAAAGGCATTACTGCCCATTCTTTCCATGGCCTCTCTTTGGAGGCGTCCCACTAAGAAAGGGGAGCCAGTAAACTACCTAGGGTTAGCCCTCATCTTGGGTAGATATAGCACTGTAAATTCACTGAAATTGAGGTCCTTGCAGCAAAACACGTCCTCCCAAAAGGCATTACTGCCCATTCTTTCCATGGCCTCTCTTTGGAGGCGTCCCAGTAAACTACCTAGGGTTAGCCCTCATCTTGGGTAGATATATAGCACTGTCGTTGGCACTGAAACTAGTTTCATATTAGATTCTGTTTGGGGAAGTAGGGAATTAGGATTCCTTGGGGAGTCATCTTTCAAATCTCCAAGGAAAGTTGACATTCTTCATCGCGGTCGTCCTCAAGCCCTGTTACTGCTTATTTTTAAGTATTTTCATGACTCACGTGTTCCTACCTTCACGGGGCAAGGACAATCTAAGACCTAGTGATTAGGATGCCTGCTTCACACCAGAATCAAAATCTTAAATTACTGTGCTCCTGTGGTAGTGTTAAGCCTGGCTAATTCCGACTAAGGTTTGAGGATTTTTTAAAACAGCTGGTCGTGGTCCAATCATTCAGTCAGGGCTAGACTCCACAGAACTTGGTTTAGGGTTCAGGGTTAAGCGCCTCCTTGTCTTGCTGATAAAGGTCTTTCTAACCACAGGAACAAAAGTTACAATCCCATCATGGAAGAACCAAGGGAACAGGTCGGTAGGTCATAGCACCAAACACTATTATACAAACTCAACATCCATTATTTGTGTGTGTAGGACTTTGGGGTCATTCGTTAGCTGAAAGCACACACCTAAAGAGGAAAATGCCTTTAAGGATTGTTTTTGTGCAGGCACCTGTGCTCTTCCTGTGCAAAAAAACAATCCTGCCTGTAATAGAGGCACCGTTGCATTATGGTACAAGAGTGCCTGCATTGGCTCTAGGCTTCACAGAGTGCGCCAGCGCAAGGAGCAGAAATGCTCAATATCTATGTAAATGCAAAGCATCTCTGCTGTCTGCCTTTCACATTACGCAGCACAACAACTTTGCTTCCTGTCCTGTGTTGTGTGAAATTGACAGGGCGTTGTCATTCTTCTACATGCAAAACAATTCCCTCAGGGGAGAGAAAAAAGTCCAGCAAAGACTCTCTCTTTACATAAGGCATAGATTTGCTATTCACAGTTCACACCCATTTCTGTCAATTTAGTAGTGTTTCCATTCTTCAAACTGTGGGGCATATTATCAAGGACCGGTGTTAAAATTATCGCCGTTTTATCTGCAGGATGTTAACACAAGAACATGGGCTTCTATGGGAATTAACAAGGCCGTATTATCAAGCCCATTATTGCCGTTTTATCGGCAGTTTCCTGCAGATAAAACGGGGATAATTTTAACACCAGTCCTTGATAATATGCCCCTCTGTTTCATTGCTTTTTTAACCTATTGACTCAAGCTGCTTGCACTATTGTGTCCATGATACAGTGAAGTGATGATACTTGTCAATATAAAAACTTGTTCTTTAAATATGTGCAGGTCTGCGGTATGGAAATTATTTGCGAAAAAATTGTATTCATTCCCACCGGAATTCTTACTGTGGAGATTACTAATGGTAAAGTCATCGGTTCAATACATGGCATATTACGAGTGTTTGTTAAAGGAAATCCTGCACCTTTTATGGAAGCTACCGTAGTGAGTATTAACTATTTTTGTCATTCTATGTATCTAAGTTTTTGTAATATGCACTGCATGGAATTGGAAAAAGAAATAGAACTTCTTATGAACAGAACAAGCCTGGTAGTGTGTGGTAGGGACACCATTGACCCTGGTGCAAGTATGTAATCCCCTCCAGCCCCCCAAGTTCAGCTGTCTTCCTGATCCACCAACCTGAACCCTCATCACCCTAGATTAGAACTGTCATCATGGTGTAAAAAGCAATACTGACACTCACTGAGAATGTGGGTTTCTGCACTGCATTCTACTCCCACCATTGAGTCTCATAGAGTTAATATGTTCAATGTCTTTTGGTAACTATTTTACATCACTTCAATTTTGTAGTATTTTGGAATTACAAACATCTTCACATCCAAGTGTATGTTCAAAGACACAGATAGAGAATAAAGAGAATTAAGGGTTTTGCAGAATGCTGAGGTGGTTGCTGATCAGTGTTGGAAGATAGTCATCGCCTGCAATAAACATTTTTATGAAATTAAAATATAATCGAGATGCAAGCGCAACAACAAAGTTGTCGACTAAATAGGGTGTAAAGTATTGCAGTAATAATGGGACTGAGCTGATTAGATGTCAAAGGGAACTAGTTGCATTTGCGCAGAAGCCTGTTTATGTGATTTTCTTCTGCTTGTGGAGGCAGAGGTTTAGTGTAGAAAGTTGTACTGGGGTAAAAAACGTCAAGGAGATTGGATGGATGGTTTCGGTGGTTTTCAAAGAGATTGATGCCACCCACGTGAAGTGTTATGTCACACTGAACATCTAGTGCTACAACGTTGACCTTGCCCACCATTTTTCTTGGGTTTTGCGTAGGCCTGGGTGGTAAATTTGTTTCTGCTCGTGGAATTTGGGTAATTTTGCGTTCTGCGGAGAACGCGGAATTGCCACAAATTCTGCGGCTTCGCAGAATATTTTGCTTGTTTGCGCTTTTAAAATGCGTGCTCACAAGCTATTTCCCCCAAGCACGCAAACAGCATTTGCGAACAGGAAAAAAAACACTGTCAACGGGTGGAACAAGCAATTCCGCGTGTTTGCAGAATTTCTGTATGCTCGCCGAGATTTTTTACCATTTCGCAGAGCTTTGCATGGCGCGACTACGCAAATTCCGCCCACCCCTAGTTTTGGCTCTTGCAGGATTTCATCCCCTCATCTCTGCATATGTAACCCTTGCTCATCATTACCCCTACATGTACCCTCAGCTCCTTTGTTCTCCATCACATTTACTTAGGTCCTCCTCTCCTGTTAACTTGATCTCGTCATAAGCCTTCTACATAGTTTTCCTTTGTTTTTATGTCTCGCCTAAACAATGCTTGCGCTGTCTCCTCAAGATTTGCTGTATTCAGGATTTGTGCATAAAGCTCTTTCCACTTTCCGCCCATCTTTTTAATTGGCTCCTGTCCCTGTCCTTTCTAAATGGTGGCTTTTCATTGGTCACTAGGCTTAGTAGTCCCTCCTTAGTACCTAATATTCACTTCTCTTAACCTCCCATGAGGACACCCCCTGTTACATGTATTGTTACTCCTTAGGTTTTACTTGCAACCTCAATGCACTATTTTCTTAAAAGGCTTCAGGCAAAACACACACTTGGTCCTAAGCTAGGCTGGCAGTGGTTATTTTGCTCACTAGAACATCTCACATTTATATGAGACCGTCTATAAATTTCCCTTCTTCAGATCTAAACAGAGTACAACCTAATCCGAAATTAATGTAATAATTATTTTGTCATATTTCTAAGCTACTAATTGTATATATGGATATAGCTATTTGAGTGTACTCGTAGTACTGTCTTGCATGCAGGGCATTAGGGATAGGGTGGATTTACCATATCTTCTGCAGGTTGCAGTACCATATGTGACCAAATGAGGTCTGCAGTGTTGGTGCCTTGCTCACTAGGGACCTCTAGGAGCAGTTTGCAGTACTGCACCTAGACATGCATTGCTGGTGCCTTGCTCACTAGTGACCTCTTGGAGCAGCTTGTGGTACTGCACTGAGACATGCCGTGCTGGTGCCTTGCTCACTAGGGGCCTCAAGGAGCAGGTTGCTGTACTGCACTGAGACATGCAGGGCTGGTGCCTTGCTCACTAGGTACCTCCAGGAGCAGCTTTCAGTACTGCACAGAGACATGAGGTGCTGGTGCCTTACTCACTATGGAACTATAGGAGCAGCTTGCGGTACTGCACTAAGGCATACAACGCTGGTGCCTGCCTTGCTCACTAGGAACCTTTAGGAGCAGCTTGCAATACTGCACCGAGACATACAAAGCCTTGCTTACTACACAAGCATTTGCAATGCACTGAAAGTATGAGCTACTGGTGTTGCACTATTATTTGCAATGCCAATACCTCAAACTATCAGTAATGCGAGACCTATTGCATTGCAAATTCTTTTTTTAATTTTTCCCTAGTCCAACCCTTTCCTTTACACCCATCTTCATTTGGCCTCAACACCTTCATTGTGCATATGACTTCGCAACTATTTCTATAAATATGTTTATGTATCATATATACCTTCCAAACCCTTGCTGTCACTGACTTCTGCAGTTAACCATCCCCATAACAGGCTGTCCCACCTCTGGATAAATCCTGACTCCCTCAACAATTATTCTTGTCTCTTTATCATTATATGTAAACAAACTCTTTGCAAGGTGGCGGATCTGACCCGCTTTAACTCTCCATAGATTTTTTATTTCAGTTCACCTAGGGTTAGATCTCTTCTGTAAGTTAGTTTAGCTGAGTCGCAGTCAGTGTAAGCTCTAGTGAAATGGCTTTGAGTGCTAACCACCAGTGCCCCACATTTTATCACAAGGTTAAGAGGCTCCACACCGGTTACAGATTGACTCTTTGTGCAGCTATATAGTATATACACTCTTGTTTTCAGGCTGAACGAACGGGACTACTGTCTCACTCATCCCAGAATCTTTGCACAGGTAGCCTTCCGCAGATTGTAACTTTAATTAAATGATCATGGCCTGCATAGTCCTTACAATTTATCTGAGCATCCAAAATAAAAATGTCCCTATTACTTTTTACTATAGTGCGAGTCTGTGGTGTTTCACTCTAAATCAGTAGTGCTTTATTGCATTCACACTGTACATAAAGACTGTACCAAAATGTGAACTTCAAATTGACTAAAACTAAAGAAAAGTTTAAAAAAAATTCTTAGTTTTAAAAAGGTCTCCAGTGCAAATATAATACTAATTTGGTCATTTTAGCGGTACTTCATGTACTTGGAGTATTTTTCTAAGTCAGTACCCAACAAGGTTTGGGATTCGAGCTATCCTACTGAGGCAAGTTGATTATTTTCCTAGCCAGCCGACTGCTCAAATGATCCCTCGGACACAAAAGTAAAATTGGAGAAGCCTGATTCCCTCCTGGAAGAATAGGAGATGTGCTAAGAATTATGCACGTGCTAATTAACTCACACTTAGTGGACAGCATTAGGACTTGCAGAATGCAAGAAAAGATGGCAATACTTGAATGGATTCCAACCTGGAACGAACAAACACTTTTGACTTCTATTGACTTGCATTCTGTAAACCTTGTGTTTTCAGAGCCAGCCTCAATCACATCTTCGCTCACTCTGGGGAGTAGTGGAGGAAGGCCTTGCCTGGAACCCTGGAGGAGAGGGAGGAAGGCAGCTGGTTGCCGGCGTTGCAAGGGAGCCCTATGTCATCCATATGAGGAGCTAAAGGGTAGGAAGAGGCTAGGAAGTCTAAAAACAACACTCATAGTGATTGACTAGTGAATGCCACCAGAAGCAAGATAAAAACATCCTAATTTATGACCTACCTATCTTTTACCACTCTATCTCCCACACCTCTGTTTATTCCCTACCAAACTCACCTCTTGTGATACCCTCATTCTCTTCAATTCTACTGGTGCCTGTTCTCTTCAGATTTAAAAATGAATCCCTTTCCTCGTAACCTCCGTTATGGCAAATACATTGTATTTCTTGCTCCTCATCACATCTACATATACCCTCCCGACTGAAAGATTTGCATATGCTCTCCTAACCAGTGCAGAGCGGGAATATCGACGGAAAAATATTGTGTGACATAAATATCCCCGCAGAAATATCGAAAAGAAGAAATATCGACAACAAAAATATAGTTTGACCAGAATATCGACTGACAGGTACGTAAGATTGATGACAATAATATAGTTGTAATAAATATCGTTTACAAAAATATAGTTTACAAAAATATCGATTTTTTGATAATGATATGAATTTTAGTGTTTTTAATGAGAATTGTTTGTCATTTTATTATATGTAGTAGAATTTTATTAGTTATTAATGTATTTTATGTTGAATTTTGTGTTATTAGTTCCGTAGCAGGTTGTGGGTTTATAGGGGAATAGGGTGGGAAGTAATTTAAATATATAAAATTAATTGATTAATTAATGTGTTAATTTAATATTCATTGTTTAATAAGTATTTGTTAATTTATTTCAATTAGTCAATTATTAATTAATTATGTTAATTATGTTAATTGTTTAATTAATTTTAGGTGTGTGTAGTGGAGTTTATATGTGAAAATGGTGTGAAGTAATTACATTTTATTGAATAATTATTACATACTTTATAAATTAATTATCATTAATTAATAGATAATTGTAGAGGAGTAAATACATTTAGGTTTGTGTTGTGGTGTTTATAAGTGTATATGGTGTGAAAGCTGTCAATTAATTATGTAATTAATTAATACAAAAAATACATTAATTTTCATTAATTTAATAGTAAACATTAAATGTAATTGAGTAATTAATTTAAGGTGTGTAGGTTGTTGTTAATAATAATATATTTAAATGTATATAATAATTATGTTTATATTTTAAATTAAATGTAATAAAAAATGTGATTGTTTTTTTTTATTGTTTTGAGTTCCAGCGCTTTCCCTACTGTTGTACCCTGTGGAGTGGGAATAGTAATTTTTACCCCTACGTGATCCAACGCTTTCCCTACTGTTGCACTCTCTGGAGTGGGAATAGTAATTTTTACCCCTACGCTATCCAACGCTTTCCCTACTGTTGCACCCTTTGGAGTGGGAATAGTAATTTGTATCCCTACGCTATCCAACACTTTCCCTACTGTTGCACTCTTTGGAGTGGGAATAGTAATTTTTACCCCTACGCTATCCAGCGCTTTCCCTACTGTTGCACCCTTTGGAGTGGGAATAGTAATTTTTACCCCTACGCTATCTAACGCTTTCCCTACTGCTGCACCCTTTGGAGTGGGAGTAGTAATTTTTACCACTGCGCTATCCAGCGCTTACCCTACTGTTGCACCCTCTGGAGTGGGAATAGTAATTTTTACCCCTACGCTATCCAGCGCTTTCCCTACTGTTGCACTCACTGGAGTGGGAATAGTAATTTTTACCCCTTCGCTATCAAATATTTTAACTACTAATGTTTTTATATTGTTATTAAATGTATGTATTATTGTTTTTCTATACTTTTAAGTGTTAAATATATGTATATGTACACATTTATTAAGTTTATATTGATTAAATTAAGTTCATTTGTTATAAATAGTTAAAATATAAAAGTAATGTAATTTATCTTTTTAATAATAATAATATTATTTAATTATTTAATTTAAGTTATAATATTTATTAAAGTCGATATTTTTTACATCTATATTTTTTACATCTATATTTTTGAGTCGATATTTATGTACTTACCTGTTTAAGTATAGGGAGTCGATATTTTTGTAAACAATATTTTTACATCTATATTTTTGTAAACTGTATTTTTGTTATCGATATTTAAACATGGAACCCTCCTAACCAATATGTCTTCCTGTACTTGGATAGTACACCTCTGCATATTTTCTTTTCAGCTTTGATGGCCTTTGTCTAAACACTCCATGCCTCTGTTCCTCATTATCTCTCACTATTCCCTCCTAACATATGGCCGGGATGCCCGTCACCCCCTCCCAACACAATCCCCAAGGATGGGAAGTCGGACGCAGGCTTGAACTTTTGGAAGACGGGAGGGAGTCACCCTCCCGGCCGTATTTATTAAAATATGAAACAAAATTTAAAACATAAATAAAAGTTTCATAATCATGTACAATTTTACATTTATTACATTTCGATGAAGACATGTTCTTTGGCTAACCTTAACAGATCTCTAATACAAAGGTTTCCTAGCCGAGTCTAACATCCTGCAAATGCATACATTCTAAATTAAAATTGTACATCCTAGCATTAAGGGCCAACGGCAAGGTCTTAACCGGTGTCAGATCCCTACTACCAAAACTCTCGTCCTCACGGTATGAGTGGCGCATGCGCAGAGGACTTTACCCTCATTGCCAACTGTAACTTCCCTTGTCGTGGGGGCCCCCTTTCACTCGACGCCATCTTAAAGGTCGTCCGAGTTCCCGTGTGAGGTATCTGTAGGAAGGACAGCGTGGACTCCCCCCCATCCCCACACTCTCTATCCGCGGATATCCGGCCCCCGGGAAATTAGTAGGAGGGGCATATAGCCGCCTCCTCCCCTGGGAGGGGCCTATGGCCGTCTCTCCTTAGGCGACCCATCCTTAGTGGGTGCCGCCTCCCCGTGGGAGGGGCCAATGGCCGCCTCCCCCCCGGGCACTCCCATCCATACTGGGTGGCGCCCCCCTCTAGGGACCTTGAAATTACTGCTCACCGATCATGACCTTACCGCCACAGGCTGGATAGTTGACCGATAACCGCCCCCCCCCAAACTCCTCCTAAAGGTCATGCTTCTTCAAACCCCTTAGCCATGCTATGAAGTCTCCTATGAGTAAATCATTCCCCTCCCGGGACAGGTGAACCCCATCATTCAGATACATGTGATCACCCCGAATACACCCATGAGGAATGCTATGCAACTGTGCAGAACAAAACAATCTACCAATTTTATTGTTTACCCTCTTCACCGAATGGTTCAGTGCTGACACCGAAAGGCCCCCCGCCATACCTTCCTGGGAATCATGTGGGACCAGGCAATCGTGCACCCCGGGATTCTCTTCGCCAACCAGCTAACAGCAGACAAAACTTGTTCAAACAACACTCGTCTACCCAGTGTCACCAAGTCATTGCCCCCCAGGTGTATAATGACTACAGACGGCGGTGACCTTTGCCGCCCTAAGAGACCCTCAACAAATGACTCGAATTGGTCAAAACAGAGCCCGCCCTTCCCATGGAAGGCCACTCTGTACCCGTATTCCCCAGCTGCGTGAGTCGCGTCTCCTGCTTTGAATACGTCCCCGGCGCACCTCACGTATGAGTGGCCCATGACCCATACCACTCTCACTCCAGGCGGTGGTCCATGACCGCTGGTCTCCTGGTGCTGGGTCAACTGCAAATTCCGCCCCACGTGACAGGCTCGCGAAACTGTAATTCAAACAAAAGACAAGAAGCGTGAGTGCATGACATGTCAATTGATCTTTACAACATGTGCATCCGCACATACCTTTTGAAGCAATTCGAGGACCATCGCCCCAACTGTTTTACTTCATCCGCACTCTGACCCCTGGCTGTAGCCTCAGTAGCAGCCCCTATCCTAAAGGAGTGGGTCCCAAAATCGCACGGGTCCATGCCCGCCGCAGCGATTGTCAGCGCTAGCACCCTCTGGAACTGAAACCTTGTCAGTGGGGTGCCATCCTTGTGCCTCAGCAAACTCCCCCCCATGTAGCCGCCCTCAGTGCCAAGTATTCCTCTATACACATTATCGGGCACATGGGGGACCCTCGCGCGCGCTGCACAACAACACTATTTCCCATAGCCCCTTGGTCGGTCTTGGACCTGGCTATCGTGACCACCATCGAATCACCCCTAATTTGGACGTGATCCCTGCACAAGCCTCCCTCCACATCTTTCTTGTTCCTTGCGACCAGTTCGCTCACCCGCATAGCCCCGTGGAACGCTAATGCGAAAGCTGCCCGGAACAGAACTGCTTCGAATTGGGAGGAGCATGTCTCGTCTAGTCTCGCTATGAATAAGGACAACCTATGTAAGCCAATCGGGCGCCTTTCATCTTGCTTGCGACCCTCTAGGCGCTGCCAGCCGCGAAGGGCTTTTTTCACCAAAAAGGAACCCGTAGGGTCTTTTATACCATGCACCTATGCCATGAATGAAATGGCCGCCCTATGCCTATTAGCCATTGCCGCCGATCGGCCTTCTCTGTGCAATGCTACCAGGAACCCCAGGAAGGATTCCTCCTGACCCCAGCTCTGATTCCCTGCCGGACCCAAAAATGTGCAATAGGAACGAAACGCTCCTTCGTATGCCTTTCTTGTCCTGGGGGCTAAGCTTGCTGCCACGAGGTCTTGTAATCCGGGGCACCGATTAGCCAAAGTGCTTCGGGGAATGGTGCCGCCGCTAGGTCCGCTGTATTTAGATAACCCCTTAATGCCTGCATATGTGAACGAGAGAGTGCATCAGCCGCGTGATTCAGTACACCCGGCACATGTTTCACCCTGAACTCTACATTCAGTCTCATGCAAAGCAGCACAACCTCTTTCAACAATCTCAAGATCCATTTGCAGCGTGCTGCCTGTTGGTTAATGCATTCGACAACAGTCATATTATCAGACAAAAACACCACTGAGCGGTCTCTGAAATCGTCTGGCCATGCCATCAGAGCAACCCAAATGGGGAATAGCTCCAGGAACCCATTGTTACTTGTGAGACCGCTGGAGTGCCACCACGCCGGTCATGTTTGTGCCGACCATCGGTTACCAAAAATGGCGCCAAATCCCCCGCTCCCCGCCGAGTCAGTCCACAGACCTAGCTCATCTGAAGACGCTGGCGGCTTGTTCCACACTACTCGACCGTTGAAGTCCGCCAGAAATGCCAACCAAATGCGCATATCCTGGCGAACCTCTGCAGACAGTCTCGTACGGAGGTGTCCTTCTTTGAGACCAACCATAGCTTGTGCAATAGAGCGTGAGAAGGGGCGGGCCATTGGTATCACTCTCAAGGCAAAGTTAAGCTGACCCACTGTTTGCTGCAACTGGTGCAGGGTCACTTTCTCCTTACTGAGGCATAGCTTCAAGGAAGCCCTAAATTTGGCCACCTTTCCCAATGGCAAACGGAAACATCCCTCCACCGAATCGAGCTCAATTCCAAGAAACTCCAATGAAGTAGATGGTCCAACCGTCTTACCTGGAGCCAATGGGACTCCAAACTCCCTCATGAGGATGCAGAAGCCGTGCAGCGCCTGCGCACATTTCGAATCGCCGGCTGCCCCTAAAAACAGGAAGTCATCGAGATAATGCATAACATGCCTATGCCCTGTGGCCTCGGTGAATGCCCACTCTAAAAAACAACTGAACATTTCGAAATAAGCACAAGAAATGGAGCAACCCATAGGCATACATTTATCCATGTAATAACTCCCCTGGAATGCAAAACCCAACAAACGCTGATCCTGCGGGTGTACCGGGAGCAACCGGAACGCCGACTCAATATCTGATTTCGCCATCAGCGCCCCGGGGCCCAGGCGATTCAACATGGCCACTGCCTCATCGAATGATGCGTACCGCACCGAACAGATTTCCGGGTCAATGGCCTCGTTCACGGAGGAACCCCTTGGAGCAGACAGGTTATGAATACGTCTGAACTCCCCCGGGTCTTTCTTCGGGACAACCCCTAACGGGGAACAGATGAAATCCGCCACCGGTGGGCGATGAAAAGGCCCTGCCACTCGCCCTAAGCTAACTTCCTTTGCAATTTTTCTCTCTACCACGCTTGGATTATGTTGCGCCGATAACTGGTTTTTACAAAAGAAGTCCCCTCGAAAATGCCCCCCCGCCGGGATGTGGAAGCCGTACAAGAATCCCTTCCTCAGCACCCCAGCGGAGACATGATCAGGGTATTCGTTTAACCAAGGAGTCATAGCCATGAGATCAACGGGTGTAGGCAGTTGGTCACGTTCTACCTTACTCCTGCTTGGACCCTCCTTTTCCTCCCGCCCCGTTATTTTTTGATCTGCATGAACTCTCCGGGTGCGAGGAATTCCCACAGCCCGCACACACATGTTTGAACCTACATGTTCCTTGTGGTCTGTTACAGTTGCCTCGATTGAAGCCCCAACAGACCCCCCGCTTGCCGCCTTTCCCGCCGGTTTTCAGCTGATCGATACCGGCGCCTGCTCGAAAGGGCACCACGGGCTTTCGCCGGGAGGCCCCCGACCCGCTCCCGCTCGGCGAGGATGTTCCTGCCGCCCCCGGCAGGAGCTGCTTATGCCATGAGACCGAGTCGAGGCAGTCCCATGTCAGAGAGGCATCATATTCTTTCGCTTTTCGGAATTTCATGTCATAACCTTTCCATTCCTCCCCCTCATACATTGCATAAAAATCCATAATACGAGTTTGATAGCAAGACAGTTCAGTTAAAACCTCGGGTTTACGTTCCCCCATAACTGCAGAAAACATTGCAAAGGCCTTCGCCCAATTCGTTATCATTTCATCCACCCTGAATTCCGCCATCTTGGCGTGCCACACGCTCGGGTGCCACAAATCTTTCTGGGTTTTAGCATATTCCATCTTGCGATGGTCAGTTAATAATGAAAACATATTGATATATTTGTCTCCCCATATTAACTCTTTTGTGGCCATAGGGATGTGCTGTGCCACCCTCTCCCGCCTTGAGGGTAATGAGCCCTCCCCAGCCACTGGCAAAGCGAGCTTACCCGGTTCGGTCGTTGTTCCCGCCGTTTTCTCGAGACCAACTGCAGGTCCTACCGATGCCACCTGTGGGGAAACAAGAGGAAGATTCGCCTTTGCGGCATCTCCCGACTGCCGCAATTGCTGGATTAGTAGCTTGGCCTCCTCGGCTGTGTCTTCGGGTGCCTTGACACCCCCTGCCTTACTATTGAGCCATGCGGCCAACTGGGTGGCCAATTCAGGAGGCATATCTCCATCGTTAGCGGGGGTAATCACTACCGGGATCGGTTGACCCGCATCTGGGATTGGTGCCGGGATGTCTGCCGGCGTGACAGGGGCGGCCGGGGGTACCTCTGGGACCGGAACCTCCGGGATCGGAACCTCCCCTGAAACCGCCCTCCTCTTTACCCGCTTCCCTCTACCCTCAGGGACAATTCCCGGCAGGGCCGGGCCTATTACCTTCTTAGGGTTACCAGGATTACTCAGCGCAGCCAGTTGTTGTTTGACCTCCGCCAAACCTCGACCGATAGATGGGGTTTGACAGAGTTTCCGCTCCATACCAGCCATCCGGTTCACCAACATGCGTAGCACCTTATCCGTCTCGGAACCCTTTTCTGCTTTCTTGCCAGCCATGGTTTCGATTATCCGCTCCTAAACGATTGACAAGGTCCTGGATCCTCACCTTCGAGTAACTGAAAGAGAAATACAAGAATTAAAACTTCTCAAAATTGCTGCTTGTTCCGTCGAGGGCTCACGAGCAACGAGTGGGTGCAGCCTTCAGAGCACAGGAACAAGAGGACGCTTCTTCGGATTCCCGCTCATTTAATCTTCTGCGGGAGGGCGTGTACCCTCCTCCGGTACGCCTACTGGGCGTGGTCTTCGGTGTAGGTGTCTAGGACAACCCTCTCTTGGGCGGGAAGAAGGCGCGCCCCGGCTACGCCGCTTCGGGCATACCAGCCGAGACACGCCCCCCGCCCAAAATGGTTTCCCGGGAGGATCGGGGCACCCAACCATACGTTCGGGGGGACCGAGTGGTCGCCCCTTTCCATTTTCTCCCTCTTTGTTTTGACTATATCCTTTATCTCTTGCTCCTCCTCACCACCCTCTATGCCCTACTTACTTGCTACTCAATTATGCCTATGAATTCCACAGTCTCATGATACACCCTGGCTCATACAGGCATTATGGGTGAGCAAAATAGCATAACCTTTCCTTGGAGTACGTGAGTAATTCTTATGCGAGTTGTAGGTTTTACAAATAGGGTGCTATCTGCGTGAATATCATATGCAAGATATGCCTTCAAGTATGAAAGTCATGGAAGATACCTACTCAGTATTTTGTTCATCAGATTTCTACGGTCACAAAATGATCATTGCTATGTCACATAATGAGACTGAATAACACATCCAATTTTACAGCTACCACACAACATTTTGGGATGAAACCATTTGTCCTGCAAAATAAAATCACGAGATCACCGTTAACATTTAGAAATGGCACATGATATAAATATTCCAATAAACAGGTACTATGTGAGATTATGTTTTGGTAATAAACATTATGCACACCTTTAAACTGAACATACCTGCTTCTACTGTTTTCTGAAGGAGTAGCATCCTTGCTTGCCCCTGTTTAGCTTTTGACCACCTGGCCTGGATGTAACCCACCTGCATTCAACTACTTCCCATCCAGTGAATGTGGGAAGAACACACAGATGTCCTGAGTGTTCCCAACTGCTCCACTCTCATTAAGCCAACTAGACTTCTTCATATTCCTCATGTCAATCAGCAGGGAATTCTCCTGGAACTCTCTTCAACTTCAGTGCCATTACCTTTCCAACGGGTGGTGTGTAACAGCATTGCCTGCTCAGTGCTGCACCCGCATGCAAGGGGATGCCTGGGGGGGTCCATAGGACTCCCCTTACTCCCTGCAGAGTGCCTCTGAAAGGAGACGCACTCACAGGACGCTACCTTTAAAATGGCGCCCGTCAGTGCTCCTCCTGGTTGCTTCTTTGACTCTGCACCAGTGTCTGTAATATGGCATGTAAGCAAAGTCAAAGAAAGAAGCTCAAGACCTGGCTGTTCGGGTAGCAGCAGCACCCCCCCCCCCTCCCCTAGCGCCTTGAGACCCTCCGGGTAAGTAGAGCGCTCTATAAATGCCTATGATTGATTGATTGATTGAAGAAATTCCCTCATTTGCATATGGCAGGGCCCTATTCATATAAGAGAACATCCTCTGTTGAAAGCGCTGGCACTTTAAGTGCGCCAGCGCTATCGATACTATAGAAAGGTACGCACAAGTGCCTGCGCCCCCTTCTATAATACCAAAGTGACCCTGGGGCGAGCTAACGCCCATTGCACCCCGGGGCACCTTATGCAATACGGCACCAGGCCTGCGTGATCACGCTTACCCTGAAAAGTATCATTCTTGGCTCTTGCTGTTTGCTGGTGCGGCAAACACGGGCTTCCTGCTCGTTCCCCTTCTGCTGTGATTCTGCGGTCTCTTGTTGCAGATGCTAGGGCTGCCTTTTGATGGTGAAGTCACAGTAACTTCTCGTGAACACCTATCAAACCTTAGAAGAAAGATTACCTATATCGTAAGCTATATTCTTTTGTAATCAACATGGAAGGCGGGAGGATTAAGTTTATTGGGTACGTTTTATTCATCGGTTTCCCCTCTCCATTCAGTGTTTTTACAGATGTATCTTTATCCTTTTCAGCAGGCGTCTTTTTCACTTTTCCTACTGATTGCTTTCAATTATTTTAATGATGTGTATTACCAATCAACCTACTACTGATCTGTGATGTATTTTGACACTTGCCTTTCAGTAGAAAGTTTACTTTCAAGTTACTCTTTCATTAAAGTGGACTGTTACTGACAATGATTGGAATATGGAGTGTCTCACTCACCAGATTAATGGGTTGGCATGGGGTATATTAAAAACTGCGATTGAGAGATGAGAGAGTATCGATCTGAACTTGTTGTTGAATTGTTCAGAGTAGCCTGGAAAATCGATCACATTTTTTTTAAACCTGACCTTTCTATTTGCAGACCCTGAAGTTACTGGGAAGTTTTGAATATAAAAGCCCTCGTATCTTTATTAAACTGAATTTTGATAGGTAAGATGTATTTATTTATGCATTTAAATACCGTTGGCGTATTGAAGTGCTGAAAGACAAGAGTGGTGGAAGGCCACTGAGTTTGTATGACAAAGGGCTGAAAGAGGTGAATATTCAAGTGCCATGGATGTTTGCAAGAGATTATCCATTTTTGGAGTCATGTAGACAATGTTTCTTCCTTCTGCCATTTGTATTTTAAAACTGCCCCTACTCTTGTGTCACTACCATTAATTATTTTATGCTCAAAGAGTGCTAATTCAGACACTAATGGAGACAGTGCAGCCGGAGGACACCTTATGATAGGATGAAGGACATGATTTACTGTACTGGAAGTAAAAGAAGATTAGATGAATGACAATATTCTGTATTCGTTCACTAAACACCTGGGGGCTCATTTATGAGCCCCTGTGTTACAATTGCGCCATCACTGCGCCACTTTTTGTGACACATCAGTGGCGTAAAAAATGCGCCATGTTGCGCCATATTTAGGAAGTTACGCATCTAGGTAGATGCGCCACTTCGTAAACCCCTGCGCTACATTCTACCAGCGCCAGGTATAATGTATGCAGGGTGGGCGTAACCCTGCAAGAAAGGGTCGTAGGAGTGGCTCCGCGAAATCTATGAGATTTTGCTGTGCCACTTCTAGGATGCCAATGCGTCAAAACCTTAGTAATGGTGACCCAGGCCCTTTCACATGGGGCTTGCCCCATGTGAAAGGAACATTGCTGGGGTTGCGTCATACTTCTGACACAACTCTAGCAATGCGCCACTTTTTGCGCTGGCAGATACATCAGTTTTACTGACATATATGTCCTTCCTTGCGACATGATGCGTCATATTATAAATATGACGCATCATTGGTGTCGCAAGGCGGGCGCACTGAGAAGTGGCGCATCGCTGCTTTCACGCAGCGATGCTCCACTTCTCATAAATGAGGCCCCTGATCCTCCCGCACCACCAATGAACATCAAGGTGCAAGAGATATTAATAACAGCGGCTAATGTTGATTTTCCAATGCTTTGCACAGTATTAAAAAAGCCACTTGTGGGGTCACAGATAGGAACTGCTGCACCTCATTGCTCATTGGTCCTATCATTGTTGCAGTCACTTGTATTCAAAACACATAGTAGTACTGATAAAAAGTACACTCTGGTGGAGGGGCTGGGGCACAATACTTACACTCTGGTGGGCGTAAAGGAGCACAAAGCCAAGAGTGCACACAGGCAATCATTGGTATGGAGCCAGAATTAAGGCGTGAGCCTGGTGCTCTGAATTATAAGGAGTGATCGACAAATGCAAGTGGTGGCCACACGCTTTCACCATGAGGTGTCCACCAGGCACTCATAACTGGTGAGAAGCAATGTTGCTGGAGAAGAAGGGCCCACATGTGGCAGGATGGAGGGGGGTTGAATGAACACTTTCGTTTCACATAGAGCAGATTGAAAACAGTGAGCAAGGTTTTCTTCTTTCTGTTTCTGAGCTGTGCTTTCTGGAAATAAAACACTAACTCAGAGAAATATTTCACAAAATGAAGTCACTTGGCGCACTGTGGGCGCATGTAACAGCTGCTGCTCTGTGCCAACAAAGCCCATCAAGATATGGCCCCATATCTCTACTTTTATTAAGAAAAAATATAAAATAAAAAGAACACAAAATCAATATGAGCTATGTCAGATGGAAGTCATTCGATTTCTAATTCTGCACCCAGTCTTTGTAACTTGAAGCATCCCCGTCAAATCGGTGAGTCTCTAAAAAGAAACAGGGCTCTTGAGTCAGAGTAACTGTGCGCCCACTTTGTGCCCCCCCCCCCCCCCCCAGTTTCAACGATATGACAGAAGGGGCAGCAGAAGCTTGTGTGGCCTCTTCGTAAAATACTGATAGAGCTGGTGGACATGTAGTACCAGCATTATCATAAGCGAGCATTCCCTCATTTACATGGGGGTGTGTCTCCATGCAAATGAGGGAAACTTCTTGCCTCTGGTTCACAGCTGCTCTGGGGCAGCACATTCTTTGTAATACGGTGCACTGTCCCTGTTTATAGGTGCACCATGGTGCAAACAGGGACAGTTCACCCATCCTGTAATACGGTTCCAGGTGTTACTACAGCTCCCCATTCTTTCTGCTCCCAGTGCTGTGCACATTGTTGCTTTTGCAAATTAGTCTACTGGAGGGAAAAAGACACCTTGACTTCAGTGGTCATTTTCAGAGTGCAGTGCAGGCTCGGCTCTAGGATGCTGCACTAACAGTTGTCACGTGAGGAAAATGTAAACAGATACGAGTGAAGAAATCAATACTGATTGAAAACTGTCACTCCCTACTTTCAATAGCTAATACTAGTAAGAACAGAAATACTGCTAACCAAATATAGTCCTTGTCTCTTGAAACTGGTCAAATTGAAGAGGCTGATTGTAGCTGTCTTGTAATGTGTGCCCTTCCAGCTCCTCTAGTTATCTGATACCGATTACCGCACCTCTCTAGATGTCGATATTAACTTCAGGTTTATACAGCAACTATGTTTTGTAATTGATAACACATATCATACAAGGATATACTGCTCATTAACTTTAGAAGTTGTGCATAACTATTTTTATTTAGTGTATTGTGTGGTTAGAGTACAAATACATTTTGTATAATAAGTGTTATTTTAATCTAAACTATATGAATCGAATTAGGTTAGGATTAGAATTAAAAATACAATGATGCTATAACTTTCTATTCAACTTAATTAAGTGGATGAAAAATTCGTATTCCAGTTACGGTGTTACTTAATTGTAATAAGCATAATTTTAATTACTTACTTTAGAGGCTAGGGACAGCTTTAGTTTGAGAAAAATGACTATTTTAAAATGTTTAAGAAGATATATTTTAATTCTATTTAGTGTTAGTTTTAGGGCAAGTGGTAATTACAGTGTATGTAGGTATAATGAAATAAAATGAGATAAATCAAATGATTGGCCTTACTGGACAATTTAGTTTAGGGAACAAAGTGAATTAAGGTAGTTCTGGAAGTATAGTGGACAAAGCAAAGGACATTCATACTGAATTGTTTCTTGGTATTTTATGACTGATGTTCATTGCCATCTAACTCAAAGGTACTCATAATATCGACTTCAGGATGTTGAATGGATGAGTTACCCGCCAGGTTGCAAACTTGTCTAAAAAGTGGATAAACCCAGATCGCTACTGTGGTTGCATAGTCAACTCAACCATCAGGTCCGATTTATATTCTGTTTTCGTTTGTGTTTTTAAGTATTTAGCTTGGTTGCTATGTATAGATGCACCTGTGAATATGTATACATGTTCATTTTCCATTCTGCTTCTTTGTGTATATATAACGGCACTCATTTTTATGTTTCTAGAAAATATTCACTTTAGGAAAAAAAATATGTAAACTGGCTTCTTTCATTTTTGTGTTTTTCAGCGTGGTCAATGTGAAGCTTGTTTCGGGACCACCCTCTTGTGACGTGGTACGTGGAATTATAGTATGAAGATTAATTGTTGGCAGAGCACTATAATTGCTGTTGAGACCCACTTCTGCTCCCAGAATCCACCTACCTCTCCTATGTCACACTGACTATGTGTTTTTATCTTTGACCCTGTACAATGCTCTGCTGCCTTTCAGCCACGTCCACACTATGTACATTCTTGCATTCATACCTTCCTACATACAAACATACATGTGTATTAACCCTCACATTCCCTCACTTTGTTAGGGCAGCTGGTGTGTGTGTGTGAGTAGGATTCTTTACTGTACACATTTTGGACAGTCCCTTTGACTATCACTGTATATCGATTCACATCCTAGGTCCGAATTATAGTACTGGTGTACTATCCCTGTTTGTGCCGCTGTGCACCCTTAACTGGGTGCACCCAGTGCAGATTGGGGTAGTGCATCAAATTACAGAAATAATTGCTGTTACAGTGCAGGCATGAACTCAACAGCAAGTCAGTGAAAGGTGGACTGGTTATTTGAAGCTGCAGATCTACATCTCACAGCATCCCAAAACTGCACCCCACTTTGAAGGGGATGCAGGGACTCCCATGCACAACGTTGCGGCATGTGAATGCATCCCTTTAAGACGGATGCGTAGGTTGTCGCTGGGACCACCCATGTCCCTCAAAAGGGCGCCAACAGCGGTGTATACTGACTAGGCCTATACCTATTGACAAAGGCTTTTCCTCCTAGATGGTGTCTGCTATTTTTTTAAATCTGTTTTTATTTATTTAATTTTACAAACAGTAACAATAAAAGATTTGACACACGTTACAATATCTGATTAGCTTCGCTCTTTTTCCTTAAGTGTAAAATGACAGAGGGCCATGGCATGTATGTCCTAAAAAAGGTCACATCATGCTTTTTTGGCAGCAATATATATGCATACGCACATTTTACCTTTACCCACTCTGTACAATGGCAGGATATGTATCTCCAAGTCCAGGAGGGCTACTAGGAGCTCAGTCTTTTGTTGAGCTGTAGGAGCTTCAGCGTGTTGTGCTAACAGTGTTGCCCCTTGGACACTCTCGATAATAGTGGGAGACAATGTGGAAAGGAAGGGACAAAGAAAGTTGACATTGGTAACGTGGCCAAACCTCTAGATCCCCCCAACCCCACCCTTCCCTCTGTCTCGACAAATATATAAACAACATACACATTGCTAAGCTATTATTGCATCAAACCACGGCTATAGTGTGAGGTGAACGTGTTGATGTTAGCTACCCCTTCTTGTGTTTGCTATTGTGCGGTGTGCCCACTCTATTTGCATTCCTCCACTTGTGGCATTATGGGTTCTTAGTCATTCAAATCCAGGTGTGGCTCGATTTTGAAGTCTTGCAGAATTGGGCCCCAATAGGTGGCAATGGGGGGTCTTGTAAAGCCTCAGTGTGTCTTCCCTGTGTAATGCAATACTCTCAGCCTTGGCCCATGTTAACATCGATTGCCTCCGGGCCACCAGCGGGGAGGTGCTGATGATTTCCATCTCCTAGTGATTAGACGTTTTGCCACCAGCATTCTGGGGTCTAAGAAACGAGTGGTCACCTTAACTCGTTTACTTCTATGGAAAAGGCCCAGGAGGCATACCTCCCATTTGTGAACTATTGTGAGGCCTGCGCAGTTGGATAGCTTCGTCATGACTCCCTGCCAGTAAGGGGTGAGGAGAGGGCTGGCCCATGCCATGTGTAGGAGATCAGCATCTGGTATGTGGCCTCTGGGGCAAGCTGTGTCTGCACAGTGGAAGTATCTATATATTTTGGGCAGGAGTGAGATACGGTCTCTGGGTAATGCAGTACTGCATGAGATGAAAGCGAGCATTATAGGGGATTCGGACTGGGCTTTCTAGAATGGTAGCCCATTCCTTGTCAGTGCAGAGGTGGGTCAGGTCTTGTCCCAGTGCTGTCTCAAAAGCAGTAGTGATACCCCTGTGTGGAGGTGTAATAAGGCCGCAAATCATTTTATGTGGTGTCTTCCTGACCCTATAACATGTAGGTATTGAGGAGTTACGTGTGACTGGTGAGCCTCTGAAATTTCTACCCATTAGCCACCCAGTGCCACTATTAGTGAAGCATGAAGCAGGAATTGACCCAGAGGTAGACCCTCCACATCCATCAATATATCATAAGTTAGTAGGGCAAAATCCCGGTAGAGGTTGTCTAGTGTTTGTATGTCTAATGTCTGCCAGATGGTGAACTCTGCGGACGTGTTAGTGACATGCCCTCTCGGCTTGCCCAGCAGTGGTAATGTCAGTGCATATAGGACCTGGGCGCATGTGATGTATAGACTTCTGCAAAGCAGGAAAAAATCGCTCAGTTATAGGCGAACAAATCTAGCTAAGAAAGGAAAAATGTCCTTTCTTGAGTCCCCTCACTCACCAGGGTTCCCCACGGTGACATGCTTCATCATAGGGGCCATCTCAACCCAGTGCGGGTTGAGGCATGATACGACTTGCGGAATTACGTAGGAGCACTATTTGTGAGGAACTATGTGTGGTGCAGTGGTGTGTATGGAGTTGGGGGAGTTAAAAATATCTAACTAGTGGGCGTAATATCTTTTATTCTTGCTCCTAGTTGATATATTAAAAGCGGGCGAGTCTCTAGGGGGCCTGGTTGTAATGAGTCAGGTGTCCCTATTGGACATCAACATGTTTCGAGCTTCCCCAATGCTCTTCTTCAGGACAGGCACAGGGTCCATCCCTCTGTCTACCACTCCTTAAGTGACCTAAATGAAGGAAAAAAGGAATTGTGCTGCAACTAATAAGCATGCACGGTTAATACATACGATTTACTAACGTAGTATCTTGGTTAGAAAGCAACAATGCGTTGTGGGAGAAATCCTCTCTGGCTTGTTCGCCTAGTGTGTCCCTCGAGACCACGTGCGAACAAGCCAGAGAGGATTTCTCCCACATCGCTCAAGAACCTCCCAGCCCCTCCAGGACCATGAGGCACATTGTTGCTTCCTAACCCAGAGGAAACGGCCTCCAATACCATAGCGAGATAAGGCAGTGGAAATACATTTCCATTCTAGAGAATCAAAGGTCTTTTCTAAGTCCAGTATCAGACACCCAGAGTGTGGCCAACTAAGGACTGAGTATTTGGAGACATGGAAGAAGCGCCACATGTTTAGCCAAGTGCTACAGGCTTGTACAAATCCGTTCGGTCTGAATGGACCAGGTGGCCAGTCGGTCAGCCATTACCCTAGCCAGTATTTTATAGTCTGTGTTCAGCACTGCCAGGGGTGAGGGATTTGCACAACAATGCAAGGAGACTGGCTGCTGCAAGCAGCTCATTGTACAAGTCATGTAAGCAGGGGGTCAATGCAGAGGCATAGGCATTATAAAATTTGGCTTGTAGGCCATCGGGCCCTGGTATCGGGCCCTGGTGTCTTACCCACTGCTTGGGCCCTAATGGGCTTGTGGTTCTCAAACTGTGTGAATGGCTCATCAAGCTCCCCTCGCTGCTCTGGAGTAATAACGGGTAGCCTGATCATGGCAAAGAATGCATCTAGACGATCGGACCCAATTCTCAGGGTCGATTGGTATAGGGAGGTGTTGTGGTGTGTAAGTTCAGCATGGATTTTATGCTGGGTGTGGAGAATTGCCCTGTGGGAGAGCAGTGAAAGAATAAGACCTGGGGCTGCTCCTGACATATCAACCACACCAGTAACCTGCCCGCACAATCTGAGATGACATAGGTGCGAACTGAGTGGTGTTGTAATTGAGACATCGCAGGCGCTCCAACAGTGAGGAATATTTATAGGGTGCCGCTGTTAAATAACAAGCACACTCCAGGTTTGTTCCTGACTGTTTTTTTGTTGTTGTTGTAAAAACTTTATTTCGGCCAATGAGGCCATAAAAGTGCATAATTTAGCATTCCCATGTAGACATATACTATATACAATAATGACAAATTCATAATATATACATGGTTGAATAAAAAATAAAAACAGAAGACAAAAAATAACAAGCATAAACGTTAAAAATACACTGTGGCTGCGGAGAATCAGGAGTCCTTATATAATCCTCGCGTATACAGATTTTAAGAACAATCTTCTTCTAATAAGCCACATAGCATTTAAAAAACGAGATACCGCAAATACAATTACAGGTTCGGTATCATATTTTAAAACTCCACGGCACAGCAGGTAAAGCCTAGATTTTTAGATAGCTGAATTACCAATCGTTTGCGGGGTATGCAGGGCAAAAGAATAAAACATGCATCTCAGTTTCATCCGATCGTTTACAACAAGGGCAGAAACTCAAATTCTCCGGGGCCCATGAGCTAGTGTATTCTGCCAGAGGTAGGTTCCCCCATCTAAATTGTGCATACAATTTCCTCGCCATGGCTTCTCTGAATGACATCCAGAAAGGGTTCTTTTATATACATCTCCTTTATATGTAAGAACTCTCTGGTCAACCTGCCCTCATTAGTACTCTCCTGTAGTAGCGACAAATTTGATTGCCTAAGCTGTTCCACAAGATCCACCCTCGATATTGTTAGGCATGATGACTCAGTGGACAGCCAGAGATCGGGTCTCCCAATCTGGTTGGCAAAGCTTTTAATATGGGCCAACCAGGGTATTTTGCTAGGCTTGAGTCTGGGAAGAAGCTCTTTTAACTCTTCTTTAAAGGAACTCAACTCAGGAGTTACCCATAGCCTCCTCCAGAAAGTCAAAGGCCTAAGGGCAATCTCTTGGTCGATTGGCCTCATTCCCAAGTCCATGCGAAGGGGAACCAGTGGGGTACTGAGTGGTAAGCCAATTAGTTGATGCATTAAGTTATTTTCTAACTTCATAAGATCTTTGGTTGGGCTATGCCCCCAAAGTTCTGCCCCATACAATGTAGCCCCTCTCGCTTGCACCTTATATATCTCCCCCAGAGGGGCAGCTGGCTTAAACATAGATAATTGAAGCATTTTCAATATCCCCCCTGATGTCTGGGTAAGCCTGAGCCGTGCTTTAATAATCTGGGGACCCCACCCAAATTGTTCAGACAATGTTATCCCCAGGTAGTCAAATGTCTTTACTTTTTCAAGTGGAATGCATTTAGGGAGGGATTAGGACGCATGGTCTTTGGAGGATTAAAGACCATAAATGTTGTCTTAGATAAATTTATCTCTAGACCTCTCTTATTACAAAACTGGGCGAACCCATCCAAGGTGCGTTGTATGCCGACAGCTGATTTGGACAATAACAAAGTATCGTCGGCGAACATTAACGCTGGTATTTTCCCAGTGGCCAGTTTTGGTGCATCCGTGTATTTTATGTTATTTTGAATAGCAATAAACCCATTGATATAGAGGCACAATAATGTGGGGGCAAGGACACAGCCCTGTCTGACCTCCTTTCTGACAGGGAAGCGTGAGAAAAGTTCCCCAAATTTGTCACACCTAACCTGGGCGGAATTTTCAGAGTGTAGCCTCATCAACACATTGAGAAGGTAGGGCAGACATCCAAGCTTGCGAAGCACCTCCCACAGCTTGCTTCTAGGCATGAGATCAAAGGCGGACTTCAGATCAACAAATATAAGATAGAGGCTGCCACCTTCTATCTTCACCGTTTTCCAGAAAAGTAGCTGTAATCGGAATAACTGTTCCACAGTGGACATGTTTGATCTGAAGCCCGCCTGGTAAGGGCTCAAAATTCCCTGCTCCTCCATCCACTCCTGGATATGGCACAAAAGGACCCTGCCCATCAGCTTTTGGGTGTTATCAATTAAGCTGATGGGTCTATAGTTGGTAGGTAGGAGAGGGCATCCCTTTTTCAAAATGGGAACTATTTCGGCACCTTTCCAAGTATCAGGAGGATTTATGCCCTTCAGAATAGCATTAAATAGGACACTCAGATGTTGGGCCCAAAAAATGGGTTCTTCCCGAAAGAGGCCCCCTGGAATTTTTTTTGCAACCCAGGGTTTTATTGGGGAGTAAGCTGGTTAAGGCGTTCTGCACTTCCTGGAGCGTGATGTCACCACCTCCCCCCTGATTCGAGACTCTAAACTTGGGTGGTTTTCAACATCACAATCAGACAGGGCCCCAAAGTGTGACTCCCAAACTTCGGGGGCTGTATTGGGCTCTATGGATGGGCGTCCCCCCTCCTCACCAGAGCTAACTAACCTCCAGAACAATTTGAAATTGTTAGATTTGAGCGCTCTCTCCTCGGCCTCCCACCGTTCCGTTTCCCACTCCTTCTTTGCGTTAGGCAGGGTTTTCCTATGATTTATTCTAGCTGACTTGATAGATGACCTATGTTTCCCTTTCAGCCAATTAAAAGCTCTTGTTTTGCTTTACGGCAGTTATTAGTGTACCAAGAACATTTAGGTCTCTCTATTTCTCTCCTAGAAACTTCCGGGTGGAATACATATGTCAGGGTTGCCACAAGATCTTCATCTGTTATTCTAACCTCATCCCTATCTTCTTCAAGTGGCTCCCCCTGTCCCAACATGCTCATTCTCTCTATTAGTGGTAATACCCGCTGGTACATCTTTGCCAGTTTGGGAGGAGATTGCAGGACATGCTTCCATCTGATTTTTCTCCGGTTGTTGGTAGTTACTAGACCATCCCCAGTGGTCACTGGATTTGGGCCTTTGGCAGCAACGGCCAAATTCCCCAGCTTCAATGATACAATCAGAGCATTATGATCACTATCTTGCCTCTGTTGTACTTCGAAGTCAAGGACTTTTTCCCAGGTACTTGTTTCCACCATGAAGTAATCAATTAGTGATGTGTGACCATCACGATTAAATGTGGTTTTACCTGGGAGATCGGACTTTGTCCTCCCATTACAAGCCCTTAATGAATTGGACAACGTAAATGAATAGATTTAAATGGTTAAGGGAGACCACACTTTGATTGGAGTGATGTGAGGTTTTGGAATTGACCAATAGAGCTCCTTATATGGGGGTCCTCCTGTGAATTGTCTATTAAAGGTTCATATTGACAATTGAAGTCACCACTCAACATAAACAAAATTGCTGGATCCAGTGTTGGGAGATAGCGACTTAGGTGGTCTATGGTGGGAGATTGAAGTCTATTAGCTACTGATCTAGAATAAACATTGAGAGCTATTTTTGTCTTGTCGGGAAATGAAAACAGGACACATTGAATGTTATTGTTGGGGGTTGTCATGTGCTCTGCCTCACACCCACAATGAGTGCCCACCCAGATTTTGAGACCTCCCGACGGGTGCCCTCTCCCACCCTTAGTGGCCAGTATGTTAAATGGGGCAAATCCTATCCTATGATGTTCTTCGCAGGCCCAGGTTTCTTGGAATAAGCAGATGTCTTGCTTGTCCACAAAGGCACCCCAATCTGGACTTGAGATTTTATTTTTCAGACCTGCTAAATTCCAAGATAGAATTCGTATCTCCCCATTCCCATTCCTGCCTCTATTGGAACCACCCCATTTGACAGGGAGAGGAAGGGATATGCAGCCTGGTTGCTCCTGACTGCATTTGCCAATGCTACACCACCTCCATCCCTGTCAATGTGGCCCATCTGTAGGTCAGAATAGATAGGTGCGTCCTCCCCACTTGGATGGCTATCCACTATTTGGGTATCTTGCCCGCGTGGACCAGTTCCCTCCCGCTAATCCATTTCTGATTGCTATCATAACTAGCTTCTTGACTTGATTGTGTCTCAAGCGTCAAGAGTGAATTTTCGATGCAAGTGATACTACAATCTAATTGCTTGTGAGTGTTCCATGTTGATCCCAAGTTATGTCCCCTGATGGTTACTTTAAAAGCGTCCCATTAATTCAACCTATCTGTTGCCATATCGCTGTTAAGGTTGAAATATTCTGCTGTTGCAGTTCCCAGTGACTTCCTAAATGGTGGGTCTTCTAATGCCGCGGTTTGGAGTTGCCACTTGGCTATAGCTAGCATATCCACTTACCAAGTGAGTTGCATGAATTGAGGATTGTGGTCCGAGTGTTTTCGACCTAAATCGTCTATCAGTCTAGCCATGGGAAGGAGGCTGGTCGATCCCACCATCCGATCAAATCAAACGTGTAGGCTGTGGGGTGAAGAGCAGAATGAGTAGACTTACGTTTCAGAATTGAAGGCATGCCATTTGTCTACCAAGCCCCAGTGCTGGAGCCAGTCACTTAATACTTGTGCTGCAACTACTTCATTTGGTCTTGCCTCCCCCTTTCACGGTCAAGCCTAGGCCCAACATGACCTCTGGGCTTCTGGCTGGGACCACGACCGGGGGGGGGGGGAGGTGTGCACAGGCCGGGTTGCAGCAATCCTGCATCACTCCGCTCACCTGGTATCAGTGCCTTCGCTATGCAGTAGCTTGGTCCTCTGAGGCCTCCTCAGCACAGAGGCCACTTCATTTGGTCAAACTGTATCAGCAACAGACCCAGAGCAGCCAGTGATGAGCCGCAGCCTGCCGAGCCAGAGGGCGTTATCAGTGGGAGCTCGGTAGCCGTGCATTCAAGTCGGTGGGGGAGACTAAGGTCAATCAAGGTGGCCCACCAACGTGACCTAGAACGGCCGACCAGTGCCGCTGTCATGGCTCCCGGCAGTTAATCTCCATGCAGCCTTAGACCCCTGCCAATTTTCACCCCAGTGTCTGCAATCGTAAGGGCAACTAGCCAGTGCAGAACATCAGCAGGAAGTGATTAGGGCATTATTGCGCAGTGAAAGCCTTAGCTGGGGAAGGATTTTTTTCAAATACAGGGGTGAGTCTCATTAGGAAGGATCCGCAATCTTGGCTCTCTAACCACACCCCCCCCCCCCCCCTCCGAGATGGTGTCCACTAAATGGCCTCGGCGCAAACAAAAAGGATTTCTTCTTTTGCATATGGCCACAACCATTCATATGAGGGAATGCTTGCATGATCCATATTGCCAAAGAGACTGCAGAAGCATTTGCAACCTTTCCATAATATTATGTCTTCTCAGGGACATTAAAGCAGGCACAAATGACCATGTTGCCACCTTGTATCACCTTGTATCACTCCCGAGCCAGAGTCAGAACAAGTTGTTCTAAAAAAAGTACTGCAACAGGATCTTTTGTCTCGCTGGTGCCCCGATGTTGCAACATAAACAAAGATCAGAGGTACAGATACTTTAGATCTGATCATAAACTACAAGGGTGGTGAGTACAATACACCCCTCTCTTTCATTTTAGGAGCCACAATTGAGCTCTTAACTGATTGGTCCTGACGAAAGCCTCTAAAGGTCCCAAGAGGCTGAAAAATGTTGACCACCATCACCAGTGCGATAGACCAGTAACTGGGTCTATAGACACACGTCCTTGTTTTTAGTTTCCCACATCATAGATTTCAGGAATAAAATACACAAGACTTGGTGTTAGGAATTTTATTTCACTTTTTTGGGGCACAAGCACGTCCTCTTTTATTTCTGACCACTGCTGTCAATCCAGTTGGTCTTCCTCCATGTGTAGGTCAGCATACTGAACAAAGGAAAAGACCCAATGATCATGCTGTTGCGGCACAAGAAGGCGGAGAATCAACATATACCGCCCAACGCCTGTGTCCGTATATGTTTTTTTTTTACAAGGATGGTCCTCAATGTTAAGTAAGACCCTAGTGACATAGGACAAGTGGTCCATTCTCTCCCCATTTTGATTTATGCACCAGACGTGACTGAAGGCCCCAATGTTAAAGTTAAGGTATGCCGTTGAATAAAAATCTCATGCAGCACCTCGCCAGCCTCAAAGACCAGCAACTCTGAGCATGGTTCTCCTTCATCCAGGGTGCCTTGATGGACCTGGGTACAGGATCGTTAGTTATACATTTTGATTGAAAACATTCAGTACTTGCTGGTTGTGGTGTAGCCAGGGAAGGAAGTGCATCCCCTGGCACTACAGAAGCCACAAACGGAGGTTTCCTTGCTAGATTGGCTGCGCTGTCTGACAAATTCTTCCTCCACCCTACCCCAGGCTATCAGAGAGGTGTTTAGCAGGTTTAGACTCTAAATGCTTACCTGCACCGTTGCCTGATTGGTCTTGAGGTGATTCTTTTATCTATCCCTTGTTAGCTGTGACAGTCTGTGCCAGGCCACATACAGTGTCTCCTTTCTCCAGGAGTAACTTAGGGAGGCATAAAAAGCATTGCAAACACCCAAGGAGTGCTTGGTCCAATACGCAGATGCCCGCCTGTAACCATTCTGAACAGATCCGCCCACCTGCTGTTCATGCCACTGCTTCTCTGAGATGTGCAGGCTTGAGGAAGAGCCGCCACGCTGATCCATCCCTTCGGGGCTCCACTCGTACAGGAGAACAACCACTTTCTCCTCATCCCTCTCTGGTATCCTTTTCATTTATTATTAAGGCCCAGATTGTATCGGCTGCTGACCGCATTTTTTGGGTGAGAGGGGCAAGGAGATTAGAGCCACTAGCTGCGTACCTACACAGTAACCATCTTGCCTCTCGTTAAATCTCAAAAGTGACAGCACACACCTTGTGGCAACCCTCTTTAAAATCTTCACAGTGATGGTTTGGACCACTGGGCCAACTCTTAGCCCATCAACAACCTTATATTTAGTGCTTAGCAGCTTGGGAAGTTCAAAAAGTGGAAAACACAAAAGATAGAGGGCTTACAAAGTTGTAATCGCTTTTGCTGCTGCCCACTGCTTTCATGACCCCTGTGACCAGGAGCAGCAAGGTCAATCCAAAGCCTACCAAAGGTAAAGCTCAGTATAGTGGTGGTCTTTCATCTATAGTGGACGAGGACCAGCTTTACCAGAACCGATATTTGGAATGAATAAAACAGTTGTCAGTGGGGGGAGCGGAGCTAGCCGGCGTCGATGGCGGACGCGTGAGCTCTCGGCTCCTCGCCTAAGCCCCGGAATAATCCTGTTAATCTATCCTAAACCGTGTCCTATATGCCATAGCGGGCGCTCCTACACCCGCCGGCACCCCTAGATTCTATTGGGGGCCTCTTTGGACATTTGCTGGCGAGCCTCTCCAAGTTATTTGAGAAGCGACTCCTGGCGACTCGGCCGGTGGGGACTGGGCCTGAAGCTGCGCACTATCCTGGAGAGGTGGCCGGGCGACGTCGCCTGACGTGCAGCCTCCGTGCCGGCAGAGGACGGGCTGATCACCGACCGGACTAACACCTGGACTTTTCCATTGCCGGAGCGTCCTCCCCCCCTTTTGTCTGCGATTGCCCCACATCGGAACGACTTGGCCTACCGAGTGGAGGGTCATTAATTGAGAGGACACGGAGCACCCGAACCACGAAGCGGAGCGATCGCCATTTTGATGTGATCACCGGTCCGGATCCCCACTGTGGCGACCTGCTGTCCCCGCTCCCTCACGCCTCGGTGGTGCGACGTTGACTGGTGCTGGCATCGGCGCCCTAACAACACCCTGTGTCTAGCGAGTGTGGGTTCTGCCGAAGTGATCGGAGGCGGTTTGTCCGCCATTAGGGACGCCATCTTAGCTGCATCGGGCCTCTGGCTCAGACTTGGCATCTAGTGGCAGTGGATCGCTGGCTGGAGTATCCCCTGTATTGCCCCTGCGGCCTGCCGACTGCGAGACGCCTCTTTGTTCTGGGTCCCTCTGCTACAGGGGCAGAAGATGGGGAAAAATGACGCAGCCCAGGCAAAGCTCTCCTTTGAACGGCGCAGACCGAAAGGGCCTGATGCGACGGCCCCGGAGTCATCCCCGAAGGGAGCCGATGCGGCCACCCCAGCATCCTCGGAGCTCCGGGACATGCTGGCCGCCATGGAAAAGGTCATCCAGGACAGCATTGCGTCTGTGGGCACTAAGATAGACGCTTTGTCCTACCGCATGGACCGTATGGCGGAGCGAGTGGGCAAACACGCGGAGCGCCTGGACATGGCGGAACGTCGACTCACCGAAGCAGAGGAAGCCCAGACTGAGTGGGACAAAGATAGAAAGCAGTTCGATAGACTTCTACAAGTTATCCGTGATAAAACTGAGGACTTGGAGGCACGCTCACGCAGAGCCAACATCCGTATTACAGGAGTGGCGGAAACCACGCAAACAGGGAAGATGGAACTCTTCGTAGAAAAATTGCTGAAACTGCTGCTCGGGGAGGAGGCTTTTTCCCCTCTGTTCATAGTGGAACGGGCCCGCCGCACGTTGGGCCCCCAACCGCAGCCTGGCGGGCCACCTCGCCCCATCATCACGAAGCTCCTTAACTACCGCGATAGAGACACTGCTTTGCGCTTGGCGAGGGAGAAGGGCAAGCTCCTACCTGAGGGTATGGACATCTCCCTCTACCCGGACTTTACGGCCAAAGTTCAGGAGGAGAGGCGACAGTTTGCGCCGTATGAAAAACAACTGCGTACTCTGGGCCTTGACTACGCGATGCTGTACCCCGCCAAGCTTCGCATCAACACAGGAGGGCGTTCGTATTTCTTTACGGATCCGAAAGTACTCCAGAAATCCCTAAAGTCATGGACACGGGAGCGAAAGGAGGCTAGGCATAGCCAGGAAGACGACGCTGGCTCAGCATCGAATCTGGAAGAACAGGATTAGAGGGCACTGCCGGGACAATTGGATCTTCTCAGCGTGTGTGGGTCGCCGCAACCTGGTACAGCTGCGCCACCCCAATAGGGGCGGTAAGTCTGGTCTACATGAGAGCTGCCGGACCTATTTGGTGGGGCGGCGGCCACACAGCCCGGACATATGCCTTATGGACTGCCGGTGAGGAGGTCGTTTATCACTAATAGGGGGGGGGTCTGAACACTGCTGAATCGTTGGGGGGGCTGGTAGGGTTGTGTTGGGGTTGTTATACTTGCTACTCGAAGGGCACTGATCTACAAGTGGGGCAGGATCGAGGTGCCGATCGGAACTCTTCATTGAGACAGTTTGCGGTGTTGTACTATTTTGGCGCGCTTCGCCCCGGTGCCTTTTGTTGTGCGACTCTCCAGGAAGTTGGTATCGAACTGACGAATACTCTTCTTCTTGAGGGTTGATGGGGGGGATCTTTGGGACCTGTCTGACCTGGTTGGGGGTGGTCGGCTGTGGGTGGGCGGGGGTATGGGGGTGGGCCGAGGGACTGGACAGTTGGGGGGGGTTGTTGCCTTGGGTTGTTTGGGGGGTTTGTTCATATTGAGTGTGGACTGCTATGTGGAACGGTGCCTGTTTGGAAATGCTGATTGGCGACTTTGAGATCAAATGTACTGCTGTGCCCTGTTTTGTCCATCCCTGCTGCTAATACAACTCATGAGCCTATGCAATGTCTAATGCTGCGCTGAATGTACCCACGAGCATCCCGAATAAGCTGAAATTGATGACCTGGAATGTTCGGGGCCTGAACGACTTTCGTAAACTGAGGAAGGTCCTCGGCTATCTCCATAGACGTCATGTCGATCTAGCCCTGTTGCAGGAAACGCACTTACCACTCACTAGCAGGATGTTACAATCTAGGGGGTTGGCGGGGAACATAGTGGCTGCAGGCTTCACGACACACGCCCGTGGGGTGTTAATTTGGGCCAATCCTACATCACAACTGAAATTGATCCCGGTACACGTAGACACGGAGGGCAGGTACGTCCTTGCTAGGTGTGTGGGTAAGGGTCTTGATCTGCTGGTAGTAAATGTTTATGGCCCCAATTATGATCACCCTGAATTCTATGCGACTCTGTCTGCTCTTTGCAGGTCACATGCTCAGCCTGGGATGTTATGGGGGGGGGGACTTAAATTTTGTGTTCGACCCGTCCAGGGACCGCTCCGCGGGCCCTACTCGGCGCCCGGTGGCTTCTGCCACACATATGAAAGCCGAGATAACTAAATTGGACCTAGTGGATGTCTGGAGAGACAAACACCCCACGAAGGGCGGCTTCACGCACTACTCTGCCTTTCACAATGTGCACACTAGGATAGATTACTGGTTAGCATCTCCCTCGGTCCTGGGCGGTATCAGCACCAGCGAGGTGCTCCCACGCACACTCTCGGACCACTCCCCCATTCTCTTACACCTCTCCACTGCCAGAAAGGGGATTCCGGCCTTCACTTGGAGGTTCCCTCCTTTCGCTTTGCTAGATGACGCTTTCCGGGGGGAGCTTGCGGAAGAGATAGAACAATACTTCACTACCAACCTTGGCTCGGTCGAAGACTTTTTTACAGTTTGGGAGGCTTTTAAGGTGTACATTAGGGGTATTGCTATGTCTAAGCACTCTAGTGTGCTACGTTCCATCAGGCGGGAACTCACTGCTCTGGAGACTAGGATAGCGGAGCTGGAGGCTCGACAATTGTCGACACTTGGTAATGCAGAAGGCCCGGCGCTCACCCAACTCCTGTCCAAGTTTCAGGCTCTGGCGGATAGAGAGATTCTTTATATGGGCAAGTACGACACTGCCCGAGTGTACGGTGAGGGGGAGAGGCCAGGTGCCTTGCTGGCTCGCATGGTTCGGGGCTCTCGACGGCCGCTAGTTGTTGAGGAGCTTAGGACCCCGGAGGGTGACGCGGTCTCAGACGAGGAGCAGATACTAGGTACCTTTAGACGATATTACGCTGAACTATATCAGTCCAAGACGCAGGGAGTGGAGGGCGAAATGGACGACTATTTGGAACACATTGCCATGCCGTTCCTCAAGACCTCGGATAGGGAATTTTTGATGGCCCCCTTTCACCAGGACGAAATACTGGAGGCTCTCGCGAGCATGAGATCGGGGAGTGCGCCGGGTTCCGACGGACTCACGGTTGGCTTTTATAAAGCCTTCAAGGACATTCTGCTCCCGCACTTGGTTGCCCTCTTTGATTCAATCTGCGAGGATGGCGAGATGCCGCCCACCATGTGTGAGGCGTTGCTGATCACTATACCTAAGCCAGGGAAACCTCAGGACCTTTGCGGCTCGTACAGGCCGCTCAGCCTGCTGAACGTGGATGCAAAGATCTATGCCAAAGTTCTGGCCAATCGGCTGGCTTTATTGGTCCCAGAGCTTGTCGCCCCGGAGCAGTCCGGATTTGTCCCATGCAGGAATTTAACCTACAACATACGCACGGTGATGGTCACAATGCAACATGTCAAGCAGGAGAACAGCGCGCTGGCAATCTTCCTTGACATGGAAAAGGCATTCGACTCAGTTGAGTGGCCTTTCATGGTTAGAGTACTTCGAAAGCTGGGCCTTGGAGAACCGTTCCTGCAGAGGATTGGGGCGCTATACCATCGGCCTACTGCCAGACTACGGCTGGGAGACAGGGTGTCGGAGCCGGTACACATTGGTAGAGGCACTCGGCAGGGCTGCCCTCTGTCCCCGTTGCTCTATGCATTGGTCGCGGAACCCCTCTCTTGCGCCATACGGGAGTACCACAGTCTGGAGGGTATAAGTTTTCCCACTTACAAAATAGGGATTTCGACGTACGCGGATGACACTCTACTGTATGTCCGGAACCCATAATCTAACCTGACCTCGGTTCTCCGGGAGGTAGTCCGCTTTGGCTCGCTCTCGGGCCTGAGAGTGAACTGGGACAAGTCCATTGCTTTTCCTCTCACCCCGGTGACACAACCTTTTGCTATGGAGTACCCACTACAGTGGTCCTCTGACTCAGTCCGTTATCTGGGTATCCGCCTGCATACAGATCCTGAGGTCCTCGTCAGGGACAGCTACGGAGTTGCTTACAATAAATTGGTTGATGATGTTGATGCCTGGATCAAACTCCCGCTCTCTCTTCTGGGCAGGATCGCTCTCATGAAAATGATAGTGCTTCCCCGGTTCCTGTTCCTTTTCCTCAACATACCTGTGGTCCTGTCGAGAGCATTTTTTAAACAACTCACCCAAGTCATGATCCGGCTGGCCTGGGGTGGTAAGCAACCAAGAGTACAGTGGACGATCCTGACTCTCCCTTGTGAGATGGGGGGCCTGGGAGCTCCAGATCTAGAGCGCTACTATCGAGTTGCGCAGGCCTCGCACCTGCACTCGTGGATCCATGGTGACGCACGCACGCCGCACCTCATATTGGAGCGGTTGTTTGCGGACCCACTCCTTCTGCCTGCCACTATTTGCCTACCCACGGATCGGTCGATCGGGCGGATGGACTCCCTTAAAGCGACCAATCATGCCTGGAACTCTCTGATGCGTTCCCGCGGCTGCGCCCTTTTGTACTCCCCATTGATGCCTGTAGAATGGGCCCTCTGGCTGGACCCGTTGGGCGAGAGAGGGGTATTCAAGGCCTTGCGTGCCCTCAGCATAGCGAGGATGGAGGACTTGTTCTCGGAGGGCACTTTGAAAACCTGGGACCAACTCACTACTACAGAGTCGGGCCCCTCCTTGCTACAGAAATTTCAATTTCACAGACTTCGCTCTGCGTTCCAAGAGGTCCTGGGCCCTACTGTGGAGGAGCCTGAGGAGATCCCGGAACTGACCTATATAATTAAATCCACGTCTTCTGCTAAGCTAATTTCACAGGTCAACAGGTTGGGAGTGGCGCATCAGCGCCTACAACCCTCTAAAGCTAGAGCGGCCTGGCAGGACGATTTGCAAACCCCCATAGATGACGTTATGTGGCGATACTGCTGCTCCAGCACGCGCAAGATTTCCCTGAATGGCAGGCACAGGCTGGTGCATTTCAAATTCCTACAGCGGGTGTACTATACCCCTGAGCGACTGTACCGCTATGGCCTACGCCCCACTGCTGAGTGTGAGCGTTGCCGCACATTGGTGGCAAACTTCTTCCATTTGGCGTGGCTTTGTCCCGGTGTACAGGCATTCTGGGGGGAGGTATTTGCGGAACTTGACCAGATTCTGGGGGAGACCTTGCCGCGCACCCCGGCGCTTGTGCTTCTTGGTTACTCTAAGCCATTGGCCCCTTCTCTGCGCCGGCTAGTCGATATGGCCCTGCTGTTGGCCAGGAGGGTGGTTGCGGCCTGTTGGATGCATGGGCCCCTACCTGCCAAAGCGAGATGGTTGCGAGACCTACAGTACTGCTGCACTCAGACAGAACTGTACAGCGACCTGTTACCGCCCAGGAGTAGGCCCAAGAATTTCTGGGATCTTTACAAAGAATACCTGCATAAGGGGGAGGATGGCGACTCTGACACTTCTGAAGTAGCTGAACTCCAGGACCGGGTGGTGGAATAGTGGCTTGAACGCATGCATTTCTTTCCCCGAGGGGAGTGGGTTGGGGTGAGTTTCGGGACGGGGGGGGCACACTGAGGTTCTGGACCCTGGGACACGATTTAGGGTAGCACTGGGGGGGACAGGCATTTACGGTGGGACGGCACGGGTTGCAGGGCAGGCACACCTTGAGGTACACATGACTGACTGGGGTTAGCAGTTCCAATGACACACTCGGGGGGGGGGTAGGGGATTAGTTGGGGTAGTTCTAAAGACCTTATCTCAATTCTAGACCTTTTTGCCGCGATCACAGTAGGGGATTGCCAGTTGACACACTGCCCCAATAAGATGCCTTTGGAGAGACGTTGCACTTGGTTATACTGGAATAACGACTCATAATTGCGCCGCCGGGCCCCCGGGATGCCGGCAAATTGGCTGTGTACGTTTCTTCTCGATCATCGCTCGCATGTTTTTCCTAAAATGTGATATAGTGCAATGTGAAAATGTACAGACTTGGTGGCGTCAATGGCTTTGCTTTCAATAAAGGTCTTTAATAAAAAAAAAAAACTGTTGTCAGTGTTGCCTCCCCATATTATCCCTATATTATCTCATCCATCCTGCATCCCAATATTATTGTAGGGCTGGGACTGTTTATTCTCATTGTTCAAAGGCCTCAGCATCTGACTTGCTGCAATTTCACACCCCTAAATAAAGGCCTTTGAAACAAAAGTCCCGAAATTAAGTAATTTAACAAAGATAACAGGCTGGCAAACCTCTTAGCAACAGATTTTTTGATAATTTCGCGTGTTTTTTTAGTGGCAGGCAAGCCACTGAAGTCTGGCTAATGCGGAGCAGGAGCAAAAAGTATATCCACTGGAAAATCATAGTTTTTGCCTCACCCTATATTTTTCGCTTGCATTATCACGTCATAGTCTAGGTCATGACAGCACCCCCACCCCTCACCGCCCCCACACCCCCTCCCAGGTTGTGACAGGGGAGGTACCTGCCAAAGCAGATGGTAATTTTAATTATGATGTGGCCCTGATAAATTTCATTAGGTCAAAGCTGCATATATTTACTGCAGGGAAAAGGCATGGTCAATACAGGGGCATGAACATTAGGTTGACATAAGCACCAAAATCCACACGTTACGCCACATTTTCTGGATAAAACTCTGAATGCCCTATAATAATTGCACCTGATAAATTCCAAACACCTTGGTGTCAGACTTTTTTTGGGTCAGACACAGGGACATCACAATCGAGGCCTCTTTTTTTTCTTTTACAACTAGTTCTAACATGCCTTAAACCAGATAACTAATGGCAATTGAAGACAGAACCTTAATCTCCCAGTGCGACTAATTCAAATTTGAGACCATTGTGTGGTCCAACACAGATCCCGCAGTAGATGCATTATCCCTCTGAGTCATCAGAACCGGTGTATGACAGTTGTTTGCTTGCCTTTTTGACTCCATACCACCAGAGTCACTTGAAAACTGCACTGCATGGACCTGCCTCAAAGGACCTGCTTCATCTTTCACAACCTTGTTATTGTGGAAAGAGTTTTGTATATGGTATAAATGGGATTGCTCAATAAGCCGGCCAGCCTATTGTCTGTAAACTAGAGGCGTGTTTTAGAGTTTCGTGGACAGGTTACTCCATCTAAAAGGTGAAGCATATTCCGTCCACTTTTTTAACAGTGCATTTTATCATATTTAAATCCTATAAATCCTAAATCTGCATCTAATTTGTTAAATTGCCTCATTATACGGTGAAACGCATCTGTACGTCTCTCCCTCTTTTACTCTCCCTCTCCGCCTTCTCTAAATCTTTATTTCTCTCTGCCTGTGCGTGCTTTTCTCGATCTTGCCTTAGGCCTGTGTTGCATCCTTAAATTAGGCAGTCCACGATGGTTGCAGGGTGAGAAGATAAGTTTATTTCAAAAGTTAGAGTACAGCACCAAGGACCCTCACAAAGCAACTCCCATCATCAGCCACCAGTAACAAACTGCTCTACTGGAGCTTCCAAGAGTCTAACATTCGACTGTGCTAGAAAACCAAAGGCATTGAAAGATGCAACTCAGTAATACATGGAGAAACAGAATAACATAAGGATATAATACACCTCCCCCCTTCAAAAACAAAAATAAACAGAAGAATAACAATAAAATAATTCTCAGTTGAGAAGAATGAAGTATGTAAGAACAAAAAACAATCAATTATTGTGCAAAATTAAACTACATAATTTTCAAGATACTTTGTTTTAAACCTTTGTCTAGAGTGTGACAACTCCATGAGATTAGAGTAATCAGATCCAGTAGCTTCTTTAGACAACGTTTTTGATTCCTCTGCCAACCCTTAATTTATATAACTTTCCTGTACCTTCACCTGCTCTTTCAAAGCAGGAGAGTCACCAAATAATGTAGACATTTCATAATCATCCTGCACATTCACCTGCGAGGGCTCTTCATTCAAAGTGGGGTACTGTTCATTCTGGAATCTTACTACAGAGCATCATCCAGTTGCCATGGAGCAGGATGCATGCACTGCAGCCAGGATACCACATTTCCCTTCACACCATCTATGGAATAGTTCAGAGGTTTTTATAAGACCACTATTAACTTTTGCAACATTCCTTTTGATACACCACTTTCTACCAGTAACCATGACTGAATGATTGCTAACTTTAACAATTTCATTCTCAAGATAAAACTGAGAACCCCTTTTTTTTTAAACGGTCTCCTGACACGGATACGTTCTCCCACAACAAAATATTCCTCCTTAACTCGCTTGGAATCATCATTCCTGAGTTTAGATTTGGCTTGGCAATCGTTCACTCGTATTCTCACCTGATCATGATCAGGAGTACAGTTATGAACACCAGAATTGGCAATGACCCATTCTCGGGACAAATCATTAAAAGACTGTCTACCCCTCAACAAAGTAAAGGGTGTAACACCTGTAGTGGTGTGAGGGGGATTATTGTAGGACAAGTTTTTTTAGCTCACCACATCCTGCACGTGTAGCACAGAAGAACAAGCAAGCTGAATGGAGTCTTTCAAAATGCGATATACTCTCTCCACTAAACCATTTCCTTGTTGACTATAGAAAGCAGTGGTGAGGTACTTAACACCAAAATTATTTTAAAAACTTCTCATATTGTTTGAAACAAATTGAACCCCATTATCTGACACCAGAAATGCGGGAATACCATTTGAAAAAAAAAATGTTTTTAAAAATCAATCACATTGTCAGTGTTAGGTTCTTTCAAAAATTTAAATGAAACCCACTTGGAAAAATAGTCTACCACCGTCAAAATGTTTCTGTATCCAGCATTCAACCCGCCGATGGGACCAATATAGTGGAATCCTAATTTTTCCCAAGGTCTCTGAGGAAAACTGACAGGGCACAAAGGAGAGGTATGAGTGCAAAGAGCCTTCTTCTCATGACCACACTCTCTACAGCTGTTCACAATAGTCTTAACCAGATTGCCCATTCCAGGCCACCAGTAATGAAGACGTAACCTCTTCTTGGTTCCTGTGATGCTCACATGTCCTTTGTGAGCGAATGCAACTAATTTGTTTCTTAAACAAACAGGGGGAATGAGTGAAGAATCTCTCAAGATAAAAATACCTTGCACACTTAATTCATCCTTGACTTTAGAGTAAGAAATGAGGTCCTCTCCAACTTGACCTTCTTTTGGCCTTCCATTACAAATGAATCTCTTGAGAGTCACTGGAGATGTGGCAGAAACAGATGCATGGTCCCACTCAAGACAAGAAATAACATCTTTAGCTAACACAAACCCATCCAGTAAGTCCACAACAACTTACTTTTCTTCTACAATCATTTCATCACTACTGGAATTAGAAAGGCATCTGGAAAGAAAATCTGCTTTGAAGTTTTTTCCTCCTAGAATGTGTCTTATGGTGAAGTTGTAATCATATAACTTAGAAAACAAGTGTATCAACCTAGGACTGGCATTTCTTAACCCTTTATCATTCCAAATGAAGACTAGTGGTTTATGGTCTGTAGCCACAGCAAACTCTCTCCGGCACAAATATGTTGAAAAATGCTTAATGACCTGTGCATGTTTTGCTATAACACTCTCTACCTTTTTTACTCTGATCCTGACCCTCTCTTAATCTCAATCTCTTTTTTTTCTATCACAGTCACAGCAGGCATCAGAAACATGTATGAAAGATCTAAAAGGAAAAGTCTGTCTTCAAAGTAAGCATTCTTTAATATTTCTTACTTCTTTTGTCAATGGTAATATTTGCATGTGTCTTTTGTGTCTCTGGGCTTTGAAGGGACAAGTTGCAATAGAGAAGCAAAAATATTTAGAAAAGACAATCAATCCACCTGCGGAACAAATTTGGCACATGTCATGTATCTGTGGATCTGTCTTGGTTACAGTGGCTGAAGCAGACAGCCGTTTCTAGGTCCAAGAGATGGCATTGTAGCAATATCCTTCATTGGGGATAACATCTTGAGGACATGCAAATAAGTAAATGTTTTATGTTTGTTAAACACATATGTAGCACTGCATGAATGTGGCATTATACTGAGGCTTTTGCAGATATAAAGATGTAGGGCCCGATTCACAGAACTAACTTAAGACAAAATCCTAAACTTACTACCATTTTAGTATTCACAGAAGGCACTTACTCATTTTGGTATTCACAAAAGGCACTTACTCATTTTGGTATTCACAGAAGTTAGGATTCCTAACTTTAGGACTCCTAAATGCCTTCTGTGAATACTAAAAGTCTTAAAATTAGGATTTTTTTCAGTTTAGGAGTAGTAAAGTTAGGACTCCTAACTTTAGGACTCCTAAATGCCTTCTGTGAATACCGAAAGTCTTAAAGTTAGGATTTTTCTCAGTTTAGGAGTAGTAAAGTTAGGACTCCTAACTTTAGGACTCCTAAATGCCTTCTGTGAATACCGAAAGTATTAAAGTTAGGATTTTTCTCAGTTTAGGAGTAGTAAAGTTAGGACTCCTACCTTTAGGACTCCTAAATGCCTTCTGTGAATACTGAAAGTCTTAAAGTTAGGATTTCTCTCAATTTAGGAGTAGTACAGTTAGTACTCCTAACTTTAATACTCCTAAACTGAGAAGAATCCTAACTTTAAGACTTTTGGTATTCACAGAAGGCATTTAGGAGTCCTAGAGTTAGTAGTCCTAACTTTACTACTCCTAAACTGAGAAAAATACCAACTTTAAGACTTTCGGTATTCACAGAAGGCATTTTGGAGTCCTAAAGTTAGGACTCAAAACTTCTGTGAATACCGAAATGAGTAAGTGCCTTCTGTGAATACCAAAATGGTAGTCAGCTTAGGATTTTGTCTTAAGTTAGTTCTGTGAATCGGGCCCATTGACTAGGCATACTTCAATGTTTAGGCACAATTCCTGGTTTCAACTTCACTGCGACCTGCTGTAACTAACTTGGTCCAGGGAAAGTGAACACAAATGAGTTCAGTTCAAGTGTGCATTATTTAAATCCAGACACTCACACTAACATTTATGATGGTTCGTGCAAAGAGAGGTCTGGGGAGAACAACACTTTTGAACAGGAAGGGAGAAGGGGGACATCAGCTCTGCTACTAACTCTATGGAACGCAAACACAAATGTTAGGGTTAGGAATAGGATAAACATAATATAGTAAATTTGATACAACTGCTGTACAGTGGGTTGAGATTATTAAACCACACATACTGCAGGCTTATATAATTTAGAAGAAACACCTCTTTACCTGGATAATCTTGTTAGTAAAAGACACAGCAGTCACAAGAGCATCCTGTTTGAGATCTGTCTCTGGAGAACGCTCATGAGAATACAAGTGTTATTTAGTGGCAAGTTACCTTCAACATTCCTCACAACACCAGCAAACCATAAGTCAATTATTAGGTATCCCCTTTGTCAGATAATGTATGCCGGAATTGTTTTGTTATCACGAATCACAAATCTTACTACAATTCAGAGCACATTTCATCTCATACCAAGATCCCCTCAGTTACTTATCCTGATGAGATTCATATTTGCAACTTGAGCATGAAAAAGACCTACCTCACCAGTAATCTGTATAGAATGAACCTCACCTTTAGTTTTTTCTTGATGAGTGGTCATGTGCTGGCACTAATTATCCCAGATAAAGTGCCAGGCAACTTTTTAACCCGGACAGATGTCAACACTTACTGCAGATATTGACTGCATTTTCCCTAATCAAAACATTCAATCAATAAATCAATCAAAGTACTTGTAAAGTGCGCTACATACCTGTGAGTGTCTCAAGGTGCTTAGGGGAGGGGGTGCCGCTACTGCTCGAAGACCCAGTCCTTGAGGAGTCTTCTGAAGGTAAGCAGGTCCTGGGTCTGCTGTAGGTGGGTAGAGAGGGTGTTTCAGATCTTGGCGACAAGGAAGGAGAAGGATCTGCCACTGGAGGTCATCCGTTGGATGCGGGGGACGGCGGCGAGGGCGAGGCTGGCGGAGCGGAGCTGGCGGGTGGGGGTGTGGAAGCTGAGTCTGCTGTTAAGGTAGGCTGGTCCGGTGTTGTGGAGTGCTTTGTGTGCATGGGTGAGGAGCTTGAAGGTGATCCTCTTGTCGACGGGGAGCCAGTGTAGGTCTCTCAGGTGGGGGGTGATGTGTCTGCGGCCAGGGACATTGAGGATGAGTCGGGCGGAAGCGTTTTGGATGCGTTGCAGTCGTCGCAGGTGTTTGGCTGGGATTCCTGCATAGAGTGCTTTGCCGTAGTCCAGTCTGCTGCTGACGAGGGCTTGAGTCACCGTTCTTCTCGGTTCGGTAGGGATCCACTTGTAGATCCTGTGCAGCATGCGGAGGGTGTTGTAGCAGGAGGAAGAAATGGCATTGTCCTGCTTCGACATGGAGAGGGTGGAGTCGAGGATTAATCCTAGGTTGCGTGCGTGGTCAGTGGGTGTCAGTTCTGTTCCCAGCGTGGTTGGCCACCAGGAATAGTCCCAGGCTGAGGGGGTCAGTCCGAGGATGAGGACCTCCATCTTGTCTGAGTCCAGCTTGAGTCGGCTGCTTCTCATCCATTCGGCGACGGCCTTCATTCCTTCATGGAGGTTGGTTTTGGCGGTGTGTGGGTCCTTGGTGAGGGAGAGGATGAGATGCGTGTCGTTGGCGTAGGATATGAGGTTGAGGTCATGCTGGCGGGCCACTTGTGTGAGGGGGGCCATGTAGACGTTGAACAGCGTCGAGCTGAGGGATGAACCCTGGGGTATGCTGCAGATGAAGCAGTTGGATTTGGATCGGAAGGATGGGAGGCGGACGCTCTGGGTTCTGCCGGAGAGGAAGGACGTGGACCAGTCGAGGGCCTTTTCTTGGATTCTGACTTCTTGGAGGCGAGTCTTTAGTGTGCGGTGGCAGACCGTGTCGAAGGCAGCTGACAGGTCCAGGAGGATGAAGGCTGATGTTTCACCGTTGTCTAGTTGGCGTCTGATGTCATCTGTGGTGGCGATGAGGGCTGTCTCGGTGCTGTGGTTTTGTCTGAATCCGGACTGGGACGGGTCTAGGATGTTGTTGTCCTCGAGGTGGCAGGCATTGTAGCCTTCTTAATAATTATGCAGAATGAACTCACCGACAGTAAGCTGTTCTTGGAATCCTTTCAAGTTGAAGCCATGTGTAATTGGTTAGTTGCTTACCCTTCATTCTTGCCTCTATTTGTCCATGCACATGCCCAAAGGGCTCTTAGCTCGTCTATTCATCTCTGTACAGTTGAAAAGGAATTTCCTATATCGAAATTATTTTCGTGGATGTATGCTGGGACTACTAAAAACTCACAGATCTAGGAGACACAGCTGTGTGGTGAACAGTTTACAAATGTCATCAGTCAGTCCATCGACAATGACACAAGCGAGGTGCCACTAGATTGCCGAATTTGATTGTACTAGGCGCAACGGAATATTGAGTATAGGAATATAGTTGTATTGGAATATCGTGGCCAGAATATTGGGGGAAAAAATCAAAAGGTAAGTGCATATAGAGGAAGTATAGATTTACTATTCTTAACTCCACATCTGTGCACCTTGAAAATATATGTATCTCAAGGTACATATATGTGGACTTATATGTGGACTTAGGTGACCTCAAAAATTCCGGTCAGAATATTTGGTGCCATTTAAGTCCCATCTCAATATTCTACTATATTTTTCCTAAGAGCCATTGCAGTGCAGCCAGTGGTGGCACAGAAAGAATAGGTACCCCAAATATACTGCCTTCATTCACTTTGCCCAGCATCATTTATTTTCAATATCACTGTGGGGCAGATTTGTGTTGGACTTGCGCCACGTTTAAGCCGCCGTTGCGTTACGCAACGGCGGCATAAACGTGGCGCATCCCTGCGACCCATTTACAATGTAACGCATCTAGGCAGATGCGTCACGTTGTAAAGCCCTGCGCCACATGTGGGCGTTCCGGCGCAGGGTGGGCGTTCCAGGGCAGGTGCGCCTCGCAAAAGTGCCTGCGTGAAATCTACAAGGTTTCACGCAGGCACTTTTCAAAACCCTGCGCCTGCTTGAAGCAGGCGTAAGGCTTGACGCATCATTGCACAGATAGGGCCCCCCAGAGCATTGCTGGAGCTGTGTCGCGCTTGCGACGTAACTCTAGCAGTGCGCCGCCTTTACGGTACAGATGCATCACGCATCTGTGCCGTTTTTTCCCCATGGTGCGCCACATTGTAAATGTGGCGCACCATGGGTGACGGAGCTGTGGCGCACAATAACTGGCGCATCCCTGGGGTTGCGCCAGTTATTGTAAATCTGCCCCCAAGTGTTTAGCAGCAATCCCCATTGTTATCACATAGTTATGCTTTGCTTTTTTGCCCTACAATCTCCCACTACCCATCTAACCGTCGATGCTGTTCCTTTCTAGACATTTTATTTTTCCATCTCTTGGCAATAAACAAAAATAACTGCATCCTCTGCATTGCCACTGTTACCTGTATTTGGGCTGTTTTCCATGTCCTGCCCCAAACACTGCCTCAGCCTAAAATACAAACCTTGCTGTGCCTACTGTGTGTTCCCACAAGAGTCCCTATTAGTTCCTTCATTAGATCATTAGAACAAGCTCTTCATCTGCTCTTACCATTGTTCCACAATTTATTCTAGTGCACTCTTTAATTTTGCTTAGCATTCACTCCTAAAAACACACCCTGTCTAGTTCTTATTTTGTAGTAAAACTGGGTTCAGTTCTGTCAGGATTTGCTTTTTTTGAAACACATTTTTATCTAGCACATGATACGATTGAAAGTAACTTTTTTTGCAAAATATACAATTTGGGTCACTATTACTCAGTTCAATAAATTACCATAAGCGTGATGATAGTTTGAGTGGGCCCTGTGCAGACTGGATCATTCAACAGCATGTTGAAGCTGAGCTCTGAAGTGGATCCGTCATCCAGGGAGCTATTTCCAGCTATTTCCAGGACGAGCCAAGGAAATACTAACAAAATCCTGTAACTGTTATCCTTTATAAAGAAGGGTGTCACATGGTATAGAGCTCTCTGACATATGTCTGTTATTAAACACCATTGATTGTGATCCACCTTTGCTGATATGCCTTCTCTTGCTGCATTGCAGAGCCCATAGAGGGGTCTCCAGTTGGGAACCTCCCATTAAGTGGATCAACAAAATTCACTCCCAGAAATGTAAGTATAGATAATGTTCACATGACTTGTATTTAAGCAAATTAGGTTAGCATCATATTGTACTTCTACTATTCTTTCTATTCTTTTATTCTATTATTTTCCATTCATTCTATTCAGATGTATTCTATTTTTTTCTATTTATCCTATAATTTTCTTTTTTTAACTCTACTCTTGTTATGTTATGTTATGTTAATAACAATTTCTTGAGCGCACGTACACCCTTGGGTTTCTTGGCGCTATTGATTCAAGACACTAAACACAGTTCTAAGCGTAAGCCTGTTGGAAGAGTCACGTTTTTTAAGACTTTCGAAATGCCAGTAAATCATTGCTCTGTCTAATAGGAAGCGGAAGAGCGTTCCAAAGAGAAGCAGCCAGATGGTGAAAACAGCTGCCACCCTGGCGTTTCTTCTTAAATGAAGAGACATTTGCAAGGCTTAGATGTGTAGAGCGTAAGTTGCGCTGAGGTGTATAGTAAGTAATGGACTTCCTAATGAATATAGGGCCATTATCATGGAGCGCCCTGAGGGTGATGCACCCTGCCTTGAAAGCAATTCGCTGGGCCACTGGCAACCAGTGGAGTTTTTCCAACCCAGCTCTAATTGATTGCCACTTGGGTTGCTTCCAGATGAGCCTTGCTGCCTGGTTTTGAACCATCTTGAGGCGTTTTAGTAGGCCAGTCGGAAGACCCAAGTAAAGACTGTTAGAAAAATCCAACCGGGAGAGGACAAGGGCAATCACTACTTGAATGAGTGTAGGGTGTGTTAGAAGGTGGGCAATTTTCCCAATCTTCCTGAGTTGAAAGAAACTAGAAGAAACCACCATTCCTATCTGCCCTTTAAGAGACAGATCCTCATTAAGTATGATCCCTAACCTTTTAACCGATTGGGTCTTTGTAGGAGGGACTCAGGGCCTGATGGATACCCTTATCAGCATTAGATCATAACATGTCCTGGACAGCCAAAATGACAGTTTCTGTTGAGTGAGATGGTCGAAATCCCACTTGATTTGGTTCTAAATATTCTGAACTTTCAATAAAATTGGACAGACACCTGGATACATGTGCCTCCAGGAGTTTAGAGAAAGAAGGGAGGAGGGAGATAGGCCTATAGTTAGCTGGATCTAGGGGTCTGCTCCTGGTTTTTTTAATAATGGGATCACAGTGGCATTTTTAAACCTATCAGGGACCTTGCCCTGTATAAGTGATTCATTCAAAAGAGGAAGGATTCCTGATGGAATAGCTGAACACACCTCCTTTAGAATATGGGGGGGGGGGGGGCAGCTATCAAAGGGGGAGCCAGATTTGACACGCGAAAGAAGTTCTGAAAAGGTCTTCTCATCAATAGATGGTAAAGTGCCTAAAGTGGCTGGATTGTAGTAGATGTCTTCAATAGGATCCCCACCAGGGAGACTTTGGATATTGAGGCGTTTTAGTAGGCCAGTCGGAAGACCCAAGTAAAGACTGTTAGAAAAATCCAACCGGGAGAGGACAAGGGCAATCACTACTTGAATGAGTGTAGGGTGTGTTAGAAGGTGGGCAATTTTCCCAATCTTCCTGAGTTGAAAGAAACTAGAAGAAACCACCATTCCTATCTGCCCTTTAAGAGACAGATCCTCATTAAGTATGATCCCTAAGCTTTTAACCGATTGGGTCTTTGTAGGAGGGACTCAGGGCCTGATGGATACCCTTATCAGCATTAGATCATAACATGTCCTGGACAGCCAAAATGACAGTTTCTGTTGAGTGAGATGGTCGAAATCCCACTTGATTTGGTTCTAAATATTCTGAACTTTCAATAAAATTGGACAGACACCTGGATACATGTGCCTCCAGGAGTTTAGAGAAAGAAGGGAGGAGGGAGATAGGCCTATAGTTAGCTGGATCTAGTGGTCTGCTCCTGGTTTTTTTAATAATGGGATCACAGTGGCATTTTTAAACCTATCAGGGACCTTGCCCTGTATAAGTGATTCATTCAAAAGAGGAAGGATTCCTGATGGAAAAGCTGAACACACCTCCTTTAGAATATGGGGTGGGCAGCTATCAAAGGGGGAGCCATTGAGGACCTGCTACCTCGTAAATACTTGGGTACCAATCCCAGCGCACCCCGGACTCCCATTGTGGATCCTACTGGCAATGGTCACCGGGATTCTGTATTTCTCTCTGGACCGCGGCAACTGCATAATTTACTGACGTGCCGTTCGCCCTTGCATAAAACTCTTTTCCGGCCCTTTAACAGTGGAATCTAATTCGGCATTCGTTTTTCCACCTCTCTGATGAGCTTGCGTAGCCATTTAGACTAGGCAAAGGATCAATAGTCCTGAAGATGAACTCTGAATAAGTTGTAGTTCGAAACGTCGTCGACAGCATACACAAATGTCACTAATGTACTGAGATTCTGTATGTGCATATGTGTATTTTATGATTAGTCTGTTTATAATTCATGCCAATCAGACTACCTTTTGTTTTGCCTACATTTTATGTTGTATGTTCCTTCTCCTTGTGGAGTGTGTTTAGTCGGGCACCGGCTGGTGTCCCACTTACATTTTTTAAAGATTTTGCTACAATTAATTATCCAATTAAATAAAACGGTCCGGCTGGACTTTAATGTAGAACTATTTAGTCTATATTTATTGAATTAATCCTGTTTGTTTAGGGACCACTGTCTCTGCTAAAAGTGTCTTAATAAAGGCAGGTATATTAATGGCTTTCCATTTCCTAGTTTCTCCGCCCGCCATGGGTGGCAGTTTAGTGTGCCCACCAATAGTTAGCGCAAACTGGATAAAGAAATGGTCAGACCAAATACAGGGCATAATGGATGATAATGAACAGGGAAGGTTAATCGATCAAATTTGGTCCAGCGTGTGACCTTTTTCATGCGTAGCAACGTGTATGTGCTGAGTTAGGTTGATGTTTGAAAGTAATTCTGAGAGTTCCATCGCCTGGGGATCACTGATGATATTATCAAACCAATAGTTTAAGTCCCAGACTAGGAGTATTTTTGGATACTTGGTCACAAGGTCTGCAATCTGTTCTGCCAGAGACATTGGAAAAGTAATCATGGTTTGAGGAGGTCGTAGAGCAGGACAAGTAATAGAGCCCCACCAGCTGTGTCCATTTTCATTACTATATTCTCCGTGTCACTCAGGGTCAGAGAAGGCAGTTGTATAAATTTATGCTCTTTACGATGATGGCTGCTACTCCCCCACCCCTTTTACCCACCGGACGATTCTCAGCTATGATATAACACTCGGATGGAAGCGCTGCAAGAATGTCCGGCAATGAGTCCTGGGAAAGCCAAGTCTCTGTGACCATGAGAATGTCAGGTTTTTCAATGGTGAGCAATAGAAACATGTCCGTTTGGTGCTTAACCATAGATCTGGTATTAAGATATAGGCACCGTAGCTTTATTTGAGAATCATTAACCAATTAAGTATTAAGATGTGTGGCGTTTGAATAAGCTAGTGTGTCCTGAGAGATGCCATAAATAGCCGTACGTCTCCGTATGTGAGGAGCAATAGGAGGGCAGAGGTGTGGTGGAGGTCTAAGAGAAAGGAGCTTCTCCGCCGAATAAATATGCTTTTGGGCATAGCCCGTGGCCCCAGGTCCCAGTCGGGCGCAGACGGGCTTGCCTTAGGCGTGCCCGCTGCGCGTAGGCGCCATGATGTTTTATAGACGTATGTGAGTGGTTGAGCACTAGAGCGCCACCCTGCCACGATGGCCGCTCTGCGCGGCTCCACCAGGAAGTGAGTGCCTCCCTCCACACAAACAGCACGAGATTGCTGCGGTGGACCGGGGAGAGCACTCGGTTTAAAGAGCACGCTGCCACAAGTATGCAGGTAGTTTCACAAGATATATTTAAAAAAGGTTCAAATATACATTTAGCAATTTAAAAGCATCAGGAGTGTATTTGAGTTCGTGGGGCTAGCGCGAGAAGTTGTGTTTGTTCTCGAGCGCGTCGGCCCGTCTGAGCCCTTAAATACACTGCGAGTGGTTGAGCACTAGAGCGCCACCCTGCCACAATGGCCGCTCTGCGCGGCTCCACCAGGAAGTGAGTGCCTCCCTCCACACAAACAGCACGAGATTGCTGCGGTAGACCGGGGAGAGCACTCGGATCAAAGAGCACGCTGCCACAAGTATGCAGGTAGTTTCACAAGCAATATTTAAAAAAAGTTCAAATATACATTTAGCAATTTAAAAGCATCAGGAGCGTATTTGAGTTCGTGGGGCTAGCGCGAGATGTTGTGTTTGTTCTCTTGTTCTTGTTCTTGTATTCTATTCGAATTTGTTCTTTTATACTATCACTTTATCTATTCATTCTATCATTGTAAACACATTTATTACAACATCACACATATACATTGACTGGCTTTGGCAATAATCTGTCCTTTCAATACAGCCTGCGAGCTCTTGACCAAGAGCTAAAAGAGGGCTGGAATGGACCAGTCCACCCAGGTGGTGCTGAAAGTACCAATAAATTATAGGTCAACAGTGTGCCAGAAAACTCTAACAGGAGATGAATTATGTTTCTTTTGGTTTATGCACCCTTCGGGTCCTCCAACTGCCACACTGCTCTTCATAAATTGAACCAGGCAGCAGGCTATCACCCCCCCAACTGAGTTACTAGCCTAAAAAGGTACTTCAATCCACCTGATTGCAAGAAAAATCTGCCATGTGATTCACTCTCATGGATGAATCTTGAGTTGCTCATGTTATCCATCTCTTCTCATCTAAGTGGTTCTCAGTGAGATATGGTGGAAGGAATATGTCTGCTGGGTGATCGGGAATGCAATAAAGGGCAGCCGTAGCAAAGTTCAAGAAAGTACTGTCAGTTTCAGTAGACTCTTTTAGTATCAGATCTCATCTTTAAATTCCTTACGTTTATGGAACCTCTTGTCCGGCTTTTTTACATTTATACTTATTCCTTATACTTGTCTCATGATAACAAACATTTCTCCTTGGTAAATGCCAAAGCCTTTAATTTTGTTATGCATTTTTTCCTACTTAATTTTGCATCTTGCCTTAGGAAATTTGATTGATCCCGCTAATTAGTTCCGCATTTTCATCAATTTATTTGGTGTAGGTCTGTGGGTCATTCCGCCTCTTCCATTGCCATTTTGCACTTTCCCTTTCTTCTTTTTATCCATCTTCCCTTCATTACATGGTTTCTTTTTACCATAGAACACACACACACTTTACTGAAAAACCCACACTGCAAGGGTCGGGAGTTTGCCTTTGTGTAGGTAACCACAACTGACCAATTTCAGTTTGTTTTTGTTGTAAAGTAAAGATGGTCCAATACAACTTGTAGATTAAAAGTCTTCAAGTATTTATTGCAGTACAGAGAACAGAACAAGTACACCACCAGCTGACCAGAGTCCAACTGACCAAGCTGGAACATTAACAACATGAGGTCATAGCATGCAGATCACAGTGGTATTCTGAGGATGAGTAAGGAAAGAGAAACAGTAGAAAGACTACAGAAAGTGTAATATGATAACAAGCTATTTACAACAGTTTTCTTTTCCGTTTTAGTTCATAACCATAACTTTAACTGTTTTTAAATTAAACTTAGTGTCAGGTCAGAAGAAGAACACGTTAACATCCCATTAACAATGTTTTTTGAAGTTTTTTTATGATTATACTTCTTAACCCTTTGTTGGGTCCATCTCCCACTGTTTGGCCAAAAATGCGGCTAACCTGAGGTGGGCGGTTAGCAAATGTAAATTGTTCCATGTTTCGGGCATCTCCATCACATGGTACCATAGTTATGACAAATCAAGCTTTTACCCCTACTCTACACCAATGACATAGGTCCCACCTTTCAGGTTTCTTTCGAAAACCTGAGATTTCTGTACTGTGTTTAACTTGCTAAAGACTCGCATCATATCATGCAGTGTCATCAAACATCTTTTATGTTCTCCTTGAACTTTTCCCCCCCGTTGAAGACTTCACAAAACTTTACATGCCAACAGCAAACTGTTTTAAGACAGCAAAGGTTAGTACTGTCAGTTTCAGCAGACTCCTTAAGCATCAGTCCTCATCTTGTAATTTTGAAAGTTTATGGAACTTTTGTTATACTTTTCATTCCACATATTCCATTGATTTGTTTGGTGTAGTCCTGCCAGTTATTCTGTTTCTTCCATTGCCAATTTGCAATGTCACATTCCCAGGAAAAGCCTAACAGTCTATGCAGGTCTAACTAGCGCTGTATCTCTCTTCATCTGAAGTCACCCAAAACTAGGAAGTGAGTAACTACAGATATACTGATGTTAGTGGTCTACTGTCACTGCCCTTTGTTACTTCCACTGGCCTGTTCTTCAGCATCTCCAAACTCCTTGTACCTGTCATTTCCCCTGAATCCTCATGAGATCGTGTGGTGCTGATGGATCAAGCAGAATATGTATAGTGAAACAAGGTTTTGAAAATGTCTCTTTCACTCATTGTTGCTCATCGTTGGACATCAGAAGTCCAAAGTGTTGTCCAAAGATACTTTTGATACATTCATCATCAACTTTAACACATGACAAGGGTGTAGCTCTAGAGATGCTGCAGATCACATACACCGTGATTGCTGCAGTTGGGCACAGAAGAAGACTCTCCAAGCAGGCCCATTATCTGTGTAACTTCACTCACATAGGCTGTAATAGAAGGGGAAGGTCTAGCACCATCCTATTCCACTGTTGTTTGGTGTGGTTGGTCGAAATTAACCTGACTACGACCATGGATGCAGCAATAACCAGCATCTATGAGGTCTGCCTTCCAAATAGGGTGGCAACAAGAACAGCTGCTGCAGATCCAGCACTCCTGTCTGCAGCCACAGCAGTGCTGCATCTGTCTTTGTTGCCACTCTTGTGTCCAGTAGCCTCTTGACTCATCGCCTTTTCATACTGTAAAGCACACATAATGAAATAAATAACTCTGCAGTGACCTGAACCGTCTCGTTGCTACTACTAGCCAGCAATGAAAGTACTAACTATTCTTTGCACAAAGGTACGAAACACTTTTTGAAACTACACAGTCAAAATCATAGCCGAAAGAAATAGTCTGAAATACCATTATTATTACAATTAAAATACAACTACTAAATGATTAAAAACAACTTCATGTAACTTGACGAAAAAATGAAAAACTGAAACAAACAATGTTACAGTTTCAGAGGCAGGAAAGTATTACAACTGAAGTTGAAAATGTATATTCATTTAGTGAATGCTATATTGGAAAGAAATCACAACTGCTAATCAAGAAACAACACATGATGTCAAAGAAGTAACACCTCTGCCTGACAATGTATCAGCCTGTTGTGTGGAATCAGGGAGGCAATTGTCAATTCACCACTTCAGGGATAGTTGACATAACCTCACTGATTCTTGAACTTGATGACTCCATTTGGTCAATAATGTATCCAACCTTTGACCCCACACTGGTATCCTCTTTGGTGCTGGAAGGCTGCAGGAAGGCTAAGGAATGTCGATATCCCAAGGTGCAACAGTAGGTACACAAACACAAAACGGTGTTATACTAAAAATGTACAATGTATGGCACTCTAGTTTGGTGTGTAGACAGTGGTACACTTCGAAATTCACAATGCACAGTAGCAAAATGCAGGAGCGGATTCTCCATTAGGGCTCTGGGATGTGCCATTCTGAAATTCCTTCACGTTTACCTAAAAAAATATTTAACAGATCAATTTATTTTGAGAGATGATTGTATCTCTACACATTCTGATGTAGTTAAAGCAGGGTTTTGGTTCCCTTGTAAAGTTGATCCAAATATTCAAATCAAGAGCAAAGGGAAAACTATGTGCTTATAGTAAAAACAGTTACATGCCGCAATGAGCTAAAATTGGCCCTACGTTCATCCCCTTAACATTAATGCCTACAATATGGATTGATTTTCGAACAATGAATGTTAAAAACATTAAAATAATGATGTCAGCGATTTAGTTCCTCTTTTATTTCCTGTTTTACTCAATCTTCCATTCCCCAAAAGTGTTAGCTATTTCATCATGATGGATTTCTGTACATTTTCATGCATCTTATTACTCTTGAATAGTGCATAATTTGGAGTCAGGTGATTATGAGGGGTTTTGAGTGAGAGCTCTGGTGCTCAGGCTGAAGACAAAACAAAGTACCTGTCAATTGATTAACCTCTCTGCAGACCACACAGAACAATGGTCATGTGTTCCCGTTGCTATTGAAACTCTGTATAAATATGTGTTCCAAGGCAAAAGTATAGGAAAATAAAGTGCTTAAATGTGAATGAGTGCAGGGTATGTTTGGAGGTGGTGAAGTGAAGGAGATGCCTGGAAGAACATTTGGGGGGAGTGAAAAGAAGGTGTAGAAGTGGAAAGAGATGATGTTGAAGATGTGCAGATTGACGAGATGTGCAGAGAAAAAGAGCATACATATCTTTCATGAAGTGTACTTAACTGAAGGTCAATACTCCTTCCACAGGCCTTAATAATAGTTAATTCACAGTCCCCCAATTTCAGAATTGAAACATTTCCATTGATATTATTTATAAGAAATCATTGTTGTTATTTATTTATCTTAAACAGCAAACAACCATTGACAAACCTGATAGTACTAGCAGGTGTTAGCTGCATGTCAGTTGTTGTATTATATATCTGAATGCAATAAGATCTCAGAGAAAAACCAAAATACTGGTTGGGTGGTGCACTATGGAAATCACAGAAATGTATTTTACATGTTCCCTTGTAGAGAGCCCCCATTTTCTTCAGGACACTTAGAGTCCTGTCTGCATGTATTTCAATAAGACTGACTGCAGTCAGTAGCTGTGAGTTCCTCCTAAATTCAGGTTACATCATTTCTTTCCAAAATTAATGCCACATGCAGTGCAGGACTCTAGGTAAGCACACATTTTAAAGGGCCTGTAATTATCACACTGTACAATTTGCACGTTACAGTAACTATAGAACATATTAATTCAGTAAGATATGGGGTAATATTTAATACATTTAATATTTCAAGACTATATGTTCCCATCACTTTATCAACCTTATTTTGTCACTAAATTCACTTGCTTTAATATGCTCCATTTGCCAATCTGTTTTCAAATGTTACCACTGGCAAAATGGGACACCATTAGTGCAAAAAATCATCTGATTTAAATCCAGGTTTGCTCTTGATGACCAGTAATAGTATAAACCTGAAATTATCTATAGGATTTAAGTACAACAATTTAGTGCAGGTAGAGTAGTCTGCATCTGCACAATTCTTGGCCAAAATACTATCAAATGTTCCGATGTTGCTCTAATTCTGGTAGATTTGTTTGGGTTGCACATTTAGATTTTATACTTTTTTAAGTAAGGTCTTAGGGGCTGATTACGATGCCGGACGGGCCTGAGTCTGTCGGGCATTGTTCTGAAACTGGAACTGAACAACCTCCTGTGGTTGGTTTCATTCCAGGAATTAGGATACGACCGAACCCAGCTCGGGTGCAATCCTATACTTTGCTATGGAAGCATGAATTCTGAATGGAATGCAGCTTCTCATAGCAAAATGCTACAGTACAGTTCATCCCTGCACCCTGAGGCAGGCACCTCAATGTGTCAGCCACCGGGTGCAGAGATCGACAGGGGGGCACCATAGGTCCCCTGTACCCTACCATTCGGCAGCCCAGCACTCATGGGAGCCCTGCTGGGGGCCCCCCAAAACTTTTTCCTAAAGCCATTTTGTGCCAGAAAGGCCGGTACAAAAAGGCGGTGGTAAGCTGCCATCATAATCCCTCAACCAGGAAAAAGCCGGCAGGGGATCACTGTGGGGCTTCCAAATGGCGGACGGGCTCTCCGAGCCCATCATAAGCCATTCAGAAAACTGATTCAGATTCCTTTCCCACCAAGCCCATCAAAATGGATCGGTAGGAAAGGAATCCGAATCGGTGATTACAAGGGAAGCCCTTTCTGACTGCATTGTAATTGGGCCCTTAGTATGATTCACTGGTGTGCACCATGAGAGGAAAGGTATAGTTTTAAATGCTACAATTATTTGTAAAATTGATTGTGGTCCTGGAAACATTTAATTGAGATGTGATTTTTTTTCCCCCTCAGGGTTGTGTGGAAGTTGCCCATTACTAATAGTAACTCACAATCAAGAGTTGTTCCATCAAAGGGAAAGAGAACCATGATGCTGGTGCCTGTCTTAAAAATTAGATGCAAGCCTCAGCAAAAGAACACTCGTCCCTAAAAAATCAAGCTTATATCCTCTCTTATCTATGTCTAGATCCACATACTGGAAACCAACGTAGCGCTGCTAAAATGCTTTCAGAAAAATAAAGCTTTGCAAATATATCCTTATGTTCACTCTGGCTGAATGGGCGAGAGTGCATCCTGTGAGGTGTCGCTTTGCATCTTTCTTATACTTCTTCCAATAAAGGATTCTTTTCTCAGCACATACAGTGTCATCTTTGTTATTTTTTAATTAGGCAGTGGCTACAAAACCTCCTCTTGTGAATTGTGTTGATTAATATAAATTGAATTGGTAGGAGATTATCAAAGTATACATTTTTGTAGTACGAATCTGTTGTGTGCCCGTGTAAGTGATCCTGAAAGTAAACAAGGACAAACATCCTACCTATTCCATTGCTGGGCATCTGGACTGCTCCTGTGCCTTTAGAGCAGCAACGCCCTCATTAGTCCTGAGATCCATGGGTAGAAAAGGATTAGTAATCCACCAACAATTGGTATCTCCACTGTTCTCAAATGTACACACCTAGAGGCATATTTTCAAAGAGTTCATGCAATGCAGTGTGCCAAGCGAACTTTGGGGTATATTAGCAAGAACCTCATTAAAATTATCGCTGTTTTAGCAGCAGGAAACTGCCGCTAAAACGGCGGCATTGGGCTTGCTGATATGCGTTATAGAATTCCAATAGAAGCCCTGGTTAGATGTGCAGGACATCTAACCTGGGATTCTATTAGATTTCTATAACGCATATTAGCAAGCCCATTATCGCCATTTTAGCGGCAGTTTCCTGCTGCTAAAACAGCGATAATTTTAACGAGGTTCTTGCTAATATGCCCCTTTTTGTGCTGTGTACTGTAAATGAAAGGCAGCAGAACTGCGCTAAATCTCCAAAGTCTGCTCTCTCCATACGCTGGTGCACTTGTGGCTGCCTAGAGCAATGGTGCAAGGGTGTGAGCATCACGGTCAGTATCGATTTTGTGCAGGAAGTGCTACCTTCCTGAGAAAAAAAACTATCCTTTGGGGCTAGTTCCTTTTTGGATGTGTGATGAAGAATGCAGCAGACATTCAAAGAGGAAATAAGAAGAAATAAAGACATTTCTCGTTGTTACACAGCCTCAGGCAAGCATAACATTCTGGCTCAAACCCTTGTCTACAAATATTTGTAGTTTGAGTTTGCATCAAATACATAAGTGGATGCTCAGGAATGCCCATGTTCCACACATGTTCAGCATACCGGATGAAAAATAACCCAAGGCAGCGCAATGCGCTGTATTCATATTTTTGTTTACAAAGTAAAGCAAAAAGTAATTTGTGTTGCTGTGTGAATACCACAAAGGGTTTTGTAACAGGTCTGCATCTGAAAAGTGACACAAGACCATCACACAATCTTTAAAAATCTCACCTCAAATGACTAACAATGCTTAACAACATGCTATCATTAAGTGGGAAATACAGGCACAGACACGGTCGCAGTAATGGTTATGTACAGCAACGAGAACCTAAGTTATCCAATCCGTTCTGACTATGATAAAAGTGTGCCTCACTTGGATTACTCTTTGTCCTGAACAGCAGCAAGCAGCCTTTGCCATCCATAGATTCCTTTCCCACTAATGTAACACCTAGGCTCTCACTACTACAAGTTGCCACTTAATTCTGATGGGGCCAGTAATAGCAGCCCACTGCTCCTTCTGAATTATGGGATATTCATTTTCACCTGTAATTTACGATTGCTGAAAAAAAGTATCTAGATTTGTTTCCTTTGGTAATTCCGTATTTCTTAGTGCACAAGCAGGGGATGGGGGATTTTCTCCACCCCCAGATTTGCACCCAGCCCCAATATCTGCATCTCCAGGCGGCTGGAGGAATTTTCTGCATAGAGGCACATGTCTTAGGGTGATGGAAGGCCAATGGCTCCCCTTAGAGCGTATCCTTCAGGCTCACACTTGTTTAATTTTCAAGTTTTTTAAATTGCACTCTGCAACTCGTGCCTTTGCTATAAAACATATATATAATTCTCTATCTCTTCAGAAGTGTGGGATCCCAGCATTTTTTAAATACTCTCCTTTTGAGGTTTTAAAAGTAAATCCAGTTAATCAATTTGACATTACAATGCATTTGGGTGAAATCATCACTGGATTGTACCCATTTAAAAATCCTAACAATAAAGGCAAAATGTAGCCTGTAATAGGGCAACCACACACTTTGCCAGTTAGACACTGCCCAGAGCCTGCTGGAGTTCCCATCATCAGGCCTGATTAGGAGTCAGGTGGAGCATAATAACCTCATGAAATTCAGCTCTATCTGATTAGGAGTAGCTAGATTTGTACACAAATGTATAACAACCGGATTAATTTTTGTGACTGGTAAAACCTGCCAGAGAGATCACATAAGACTTTGGCAGTAGCCAATACTCATTATTTGTTTTTTCTGATAGGCATGAGCATACAGTACTCCATCATACCAGAAAATATCTCCCCTTTCTTTACCTCCCTCTCCACCCACTGGGCCTGATACACATTTACTACCTTCTCACAACAGTTGGAAAATGCATTTGGAAACATCCTTTTGAATGTTGAATGCCATGTGGTTTTATGAGCAGAAAAACTGGTCCCACATGTTAAATTTCTAGTCCAAAGGGCCCAGTAATGGTGTTAAAATAACTGCATTATAGTTGTCCAAACCCCCATTCAGAGGGCCATGGGTCAAGCAGAGGTTACTGAGCTAAACCTGGGGTTTGTGCCTTTTCCTCCTGCTGTCCCAGGGTCTGATCTACTGTAGATCTTGAGTAACAGGACCAAGGGCTACCACCTTCAGCACTTCACTGTCAGTATTAGCGCAAGTTGAGAAGTCCAGATCTCTTCAATTTAGAGGTAGATGTGAGGCAAACACAAAACAAGACTCAAAGTACAAACAGGGAAGGCATTAAGGTGATTGACCAGTCAAACATTTTCTTTTATTTAAAAAAGCTGTATTTTAATAGGAGCAGACAAAGCAAAAAGACCACTTGCTAAATAAGAATCCCAGTCTCTCAAGGGAAGCGTGCTAACATCATCCTGGGTGTTATCCCCAAGTTTCTCTGTCCCCTTCTAGAGAGGCTGGATATTCCTTATTCCACACTGAAGACGGTTCCCAGAAGTAGCCTCACTAGTCCCGATGTGACGTCTATCTTTGGTTTATGAGTCAACATCAACAGTGCTATGTTCCAAATTTCAGTAAGTCACCAGTAGGCCTGTTAGACCTAAGCAGTCGTACCCAACCCGATGGCAACCAGAAAGCAGGGGTTGCTAGTAATTGTTAAAATCAGTGAGACACAGCGTGCCATAAAGTCATTGGTATGTTACCTCTCCTGACGAGGAGGAGAAAGGAAGGTGGTTTACCTCCTGCTTACGAATCCAACTGATCAGGATTTGTTGGAGCAGGATAACCCAGTTCTCATTTTGAGGCTGGGAGCCTGGGACCCCTCTGCTGTTTTACAGCACTTGGATTGCAGGCTTTGAAGTGCGCAGTACAGATTGGCCGGCTGTAGACAGTCTGCCAATCTGTTATGCGTACTGGACTGTCCTCATGCTGTATGCAGGAATCTGTCTGCCCAGCCCTCATCATAAACTTAGGCTAGCGTGGCCAGCAGCAAAGATAATAAAATGGGAATGAGCATTTTCATTAATCTGAGTGGACCTGCTGTGCTCACAACAGGAGGAGCGGCTGCTGCAAGCAAGTTCATGAGGACTGGAGTGAGTCTCTGATACGCTCTCCAAGCGCAAAAAGGTCCACAACCTCGTGTAGTCCTTCCCCAGTGACATACTGGGCCTCAATCAGTCTCTGGTTAGACCAGATTGGTGTTGGACAGTTCACCATTGCTCATCGAAATCAACAGCTGTTGTTGGTAGCAGTCAGAGCATCATCGTCCCGGGCAACAGCCCAGTTTCCACAGTGACCTGCCCCTGGTGCACGGGGATCGCCGCCTGGTGATGCAGAAGGGTGATGGATCTTACTTTATGGTGGCCCACACTTGGCATACCAGCATCGCCGACTGGTGATCCAGAGGGCTGATGCCGCTTACCTTACAATGATCTCCAACTTACAGGGGTTGCTGAATGGTGTTGCACCAGGACATTACTTCACGGTGGTTCCCATCTGGCCTGTGGGATCATCAACTGGTGCTGTAGAAGAGCAACAACAGTTTCTTTTTGGTGGCCGAATCTGGCATACCTGGGTTGCCAACTGGTGATTAATTGGGGCGATGCCTGGCATACCGTTGATTGGTGTTGCACAAGGTGGCTCTCACCCTGCGTATGGGGTTCACCAACTGTCACAACAGCTAGAGTCATGACCCGACCAGGCATCTCATACTTTGCTCACTGGGTTCCACTAAGAAGGATCCCAGCTGTCCCTCGCCTCCTGTAGGTGCTCTATTTCTAATCACAAGCTCTACTGGTTTTTACAGGCAGTCAGAAGTCCGGTGCTTTGGGTTCAGGGCAAGTGTTCTTCAATTCTTTGGTTATTGGCCCCTCTCTGAGCAGAATGAGTAGCACATTCTGTTCCCTAGCCCTGGTTCCAGCAGTTCTAAGTCTTTGTGAGCTTCTCACGTCAATAAACATGGCTGTTGAACCTAATGTGTAATTCATTGTTCAGACCCAGAAACGAATGTGGTTTAATGCCTAATCCTTTAAAATTTGGATTATGGGTGTCAGCTCCTTTGAAGGGTACCTCTCCTCTGCACTACCATTTGTCAAATGGACAGTCTACCACAGTCGAAGTGGCTCCAATCTCTTTGACCTACAGTACAGGGCAGGGGTGTAATGGGGATCATACCTGGCTGTTAACGTCCACTGAAATATGCCTCATAAACTTTCAAAAGCCTAAGTCTTCCTCTCTGTTAGGATTTCTTGTCCTTAGCGCAAACCTTATCAGTCTCACCCTCTCCCTGACACTGAACCTAGGTCCCACTGACCAGTAACTTATGCTGGAAGCAAAGATACCTTTGATAGCAAGTTACAAAAATGTTTATTAGTGTTAAATATAATAATATAATACAGTACAAAAAAGAATACAGGAATGGTACAAGCTAAGTAGAAATTACAAAGCAGATCTAGGAGTATATTAATCGTAACATTCACTCTTATCAGAAATTAACTAAATAAAGTTTTAAAAAAATATATCTACTATGAGTATAGTTGAAAGAGAATTAATTAGGTCAAACTTACCAACAACATTACTTTTAAAACCTTACTAGGCTAGAAATATAATCAACAACTGCTTTCAAAAATAATTGAAATGAAAGTGTGTTACCAGACTGTCTACCTATAGATTCATTATTGACGTGCCTTGTCAAAGTAATCCAAGGCCACCAAGTATGTACTGAAAGTAAATATGCATCTTTCAACTTAGCTGTGACCAACTTAATAGCAGAAGATAAAAAAATCAAGTAATATATGACTCAGCATTGCATGGGTGTAATCATTGAATGTACAAACAAGCAAATTCTATGATAATGTATTAGATATACAGAGAATATTTTGTACTAGCAGTCCACAAGTCAGACCAAAATTGTGAGATAACTGGGCATTCAAACAATGCATGCTTTGAATAAGTATTTGTTACAGTGCCAGAAAACTGATCTATACTGGAGTCTTGCTTTAAGAAGCTTGCACGGTGCCCACAAAGAATTAAATAGAATAAACATATTTGTTTCCTATAAGGCAATGGGAAGCAAATGCTAAACACTAGATAATCAAATTTTCTGTCAAGTTTACAGTGATAGTGTTAGTAAGAGTTCTTCATTTCAAAATTTAGTAATAAAGGAAAAATTCGTTTTTCTGGCATTATGATTTTTTTGTATAGTTTAGAAACAATATGGTTAGACATATGGAAAATATTTGAACATAGTTTTAACTCAGCTATTTGTGCACTAGGAAAACTATCTAAGATGGAATTACATAAAATGTCATATTTATAGTAATCCAAACAGGATAATAAAACTTGTTGTAGTTCAAAAAAGGGTGGAAGTATATCACATTCACAAATATCACATAAATAAATTAATCCAACCTCAATCCATGATTTCCAAACTTTAACATTCTTGACCAACTCAGTTGAAGTGTTACAGCATAAAAACATTTTTTAGGAGCTTCGTAGTTTCAAAATCATTAAGTATTATTTGAATAATTTAATGAAGACTTAGGACCTGATTTAGATTCTGGCAGAAGGGTGAATCCATCACCGTTGTGAGGGGTATCCCATATGCCAAAATATAAATGCCATAGGATATAATGGGATTTATATTTCAGTAGGGGGGATCTCCATCACCGTTGTGATGGAGTAACCCTTCCTCCTAGATCTAAATTAGACCATTAGTGAGTACGATAATGTTGGGCAGAGATAATATAGCTGGCTGTGAAAAAACATGTGCTAGATTTTGTTTGATTTGAAATCATTTAGGAAAAGATATTGGATCTACCCTTTGAAACCATAATGAATCTTGTTTTATAATAAAGGCTTTGCCATGCTTATGAAGGTTAGGTCAACCTATCCTGCCATTAGGTTTACATACTTTAAATTTACTATTAGCTACCCTAAGGGGTTTGTCATTCAATATGAATTTAGAAATGAACCTATCTGAGGTTTAATTAAAACAAACTAGTGAAGCAAGATACATGGATAATATAGTTAGTGTTTGTGGAATATTACACATTTAATAGACTCAGAATAAACTTTATCTGGGTGCAAAAGCAATCATAATAGTGCACAAAGCCAAGAATAAAAAACATAAAATATATCAATATTAATTTAAGTACAATTTCAAACAGCATACCCACAGATCTCATGAAAAATACAGTACAGTATCATAAAACTCATGCATGTACAAATACATCAAAATAGAGAAATAATACATTATTCAAAGTACTTTGTGCAATGTGACTGCACAGAGAATCTCAAAAAGGAGCCAACATATAAAGAAGACACGTGATTGGTCAGTTATTGCAAAAAAGTGTATTTCTTAATAATAGCCACACAAAAATGGTACAATGTAACATTGTTTGCCCACATCTACCATCACAAGGGCATGGGCTAGTTCCAAGATTCTTTTTAAAGACCAGAGTAAATACTTGTCTGTGCCTGCCCTAAAACAAAATAGTAGATATCTCTCCCGGTGCCTGCGTGCAAGAAACAATTTATTGGTTGGTGACCTGTAAGGGCCGAACGCACATAAGCTGCAACAGTGAGCTTTAGCATTTACATATTTAGTCTGTGGGGTCGGTCTTGGTTGAGTAATACCATTTGCACAAGTGTTCTATTTAGATTACCACTCAAGGCAGGCTCAGAGAAAGCATGAGGCATTAGAGTCTCTTGGAAGGTTTTCTTCACATAAGCTATCAATAGCATAGTAAGGACTATGTCACATGCAAGACAAACATTCATGATATCTCCACTAAGAGGTGCCTCCTCCATTCTCCGAATAGACAATCACAGAAGTAGGGGCAAGCTCTAATGCGATCACCCATGTGTGTCAAACTCAGCTCCATGTGACAAATAAAGCAGGAGGAAGATAAAGGGACAGAGAGGGCTTTTCTGCAAAAGTGCTTTTCCTCCATCCTGATGTCTTACAGTTTACACTGCCCCAAATCTCAGCCCCATATATTCCAGCGGGAAAACATTGAACAGCATATATCTGTAATTGTTGAGAATGTGCCGGCCCTATGTGGGTGAAGTAGACTGAGAAGCAAGCCAACTGCCCTGGATTGTTTCATTCTGCAAAGAGTGATATTAGGCAGGTATGAGCCATCTGCATCAAAAGTAGGCCCTAAATAAGAGAAAGTGCTTGTTCTTTGTATTTAATTTGGACGGATAGCAAGGGTTGAACGATGGGCATGCTTGGGGCAACACGCCATGATATATGTTTTTGAAAATTTGGGGGCATTTTCTCAAGGAGTCATTGCCAAGTCAACGCCACTTTATCGTAGCCAAAGTAGTAATAAATGTATCGCCCCAATCACAAGCTGGTGCTAACAGCCCATATCAGCAGTTTACCTGCGATAGCAGCTGCACAAAACATCACCACAGATGACCCCAGCAACTATTGCTAATGAGATGCAGAGTAGGCATTCCCTTGCAAAAAGCTGCCACAACACCACTCCGCAACATTCTCAACCACCAGCCAGATCGGCGAAAAGAACCCAAAACAGGCAATAAGCCTGTTAGCAGGAGGAAATTAGCACCTGCCCTGACCTGGAGTAAAGTCGGATGACAGCCTGCACCAGACAAGGGAGCCCAGCCCAGAGCCACACCTGAAGGGCAACAGATGCCATAAAGCTATTGATCATGCAGCTCGGAGCCCAAACAGGCCCGCCACCCCCAGACACCCGTCCCCCAAACCACTACAGAGGCAGCGCAGACTAAGACTGCAGACCTTTAGAAAACACAAAAGCCTCACAGACTTAAGTCCAGCATATGTCATTGCCCACTACAGGCTCAAAAGGACAACCATCCTCTGCATCCCGAACATCATAGCCCACAGGCTGACTGTACCAACACAGCGGACAACCAACATCCCTCCTTAGACAAAGCTGCTGGCTGTGCTGAATCTGTTGGCCTCCGGTACCTTCCACCCAACAACAGCCAGAGTCGGAGGAGTCTCACAGCCAGTCCTATCAAAGTTCCTTAAACCTGTCCTGGATGCCATCATCATCTTGGTACCCCAGTACCTATACTTCCCCCACACTGCGCAGGAACAGCTGGAGACCAAGCAAGGCTTCTACGCAATAGCTGGCTTCCCGCACATGTTGCGTGCAATTGACTGCACACAGGTCCTACTTGTGCCCCCTGCCGACACTGCACACAATTACCGCAACATAAACACACGCATTCTATCAATGTGCATGCAATAGTGGACCATCGGGGACCCTTCTCCAATGTCGGTGCCAACTACCCAGGTAGTGTGCAAGATTCATACAACTTCAGACATGTCCTTCATCAACCAACACTTCCAGGATGGCACCTATGGAAATGCACTGCTTGTTGGTGAGTACCAAATGAACACACCTCGAATACACAATCATGCAATTCACAACTCTGGAAATGCACACGTCACCAAGTCACATATAACATGCCAAACAACATGCCCAACCACCAGACACAACAGCACAATCACTGTGGGAACCTGAACTAGCCATGTACATGAGCCATCAACGGCATGGCACCTCAGCTACACCTTAGCAGAATGTGGGGAGAGGAGGGAACCAGGCATGTGCGAAGGAGGCAAGTGACCCATGAATGAGAATGTACACATTGCCAAGTGTGACGTGGATGTGCTGGACAGACTGCAGTATGCAGACCACTGACATATCTATGTCGACATACACTGCAGGTGGTGGTAGTGATTTGGACAATGGAGGCAACCATGCCACTTTAGCCAGTGGGGGAGATCAAGGAAATGTAGCTTGTTACGTCCCCCCCTATAAGCGTGTGTGGAGTGGGCTGGCCCGGCGTACGCCAGGCTAGCGTAGGGGTGTGAATAAAAAGCATGTAGCCCTGGGCATAGTTCTCTTCCACAATGGCCAACGTCCCTGCAAGGGCAGTGCCTCTCACACCACCATGAGGCAGATGCCATGAGCGCTGATGCCTGCGACCTTGTATGCTTGATGCACCCCAGGCCATTGGTCCCCGAAGCCGTAATGCCCGCCCTTGCGAATCCAGGCATCACTGCTCACCTGCCGACACCGGCGAGTGTCAAAAAGGGCTCCCCACATTCTGATACAACCTCCAAACCTGCGGTCCGCAACCCTGGCAACCTGCTACGACCACAACGGCCTCCTCGACACAGAACCGCAGTACCCCTTTCTCGTTGACGTACTACACCGGCATACACAGAGGACAAGTAGGTCACACATTTGGAACTGAGTCTTGTTACACCATAGCAGAGAACATTATTCATGGCTGAGTTTATGTCACTATACTCCCTTCGATGTGGTGCCACCAAGTCTGTGAATTGAACTCCAACGAAACGTGTCTGTGGGCCCTTGCTGACTGTGGCCTTTGGCCTACACAGCGGTCCTACAGCCCTCACACCAATCCAATGCAGTCCGTATAAGGCAGGACACGGCATCGTCACAGGCTGCACACCTGCTCAGCTCTGGTGCCACTACCTCCATCAGCCACAAATCTGTTCCACATGTAAATTTAATGTAAATGTAAATTAATACTTGTATAGCGCACTACTCACCCGCAAGGGTCTCAAGGCGCTTGTACGAATACCGCTGTGGAACCCATCCTGGCTTTCCCTGTGAGGCGTCCACTCCTGGGCACCCCCAAGGTGGAGGCCAGGCATCCTTAGCGTTGTGGGGGCGTTGTGTAGATTAAGCAAGCTATTGCCCAGAGTTCCAGAGTGGGACTCCATGATTGGAATAGGCACCGAGGTGAGAATTGTCCGGTCCGTGGAATTTTGAGCCCAAGACCCGCCAAGGCGGGGAATTAAACCCTGGTCCCGGGCTAGACCTCTGCATCAGGGTCTGCCACTCTAACCACTGAGCTACACGTCTCCACCCACGCCATTCCAATGTCGTGTGTTAGAGATCCAGGAGTAGATGGCTGGACAGCGGTTAACCAGCGCAGACCGGTGCCTTTGGCCGACACTGTGGCCAGGTAGGTCACACTTTTGGAACTGAGTCTTGATTTCTTCATGGCACTGTTCCTGTCACAGTATGCAAAGAGAGGAGTAAGAGAAAGATGCGCTTCAGTCCGGAGGAGAAACGGCTCACCTTTACGGAGGTGATGAGACACTACCAACAGCTGCACTGGTGCCACTGACTCTGTGCAGCGCAGGCCTACCACATGTGGCTGTGGGCCATTGCTGATCGCTTCCTCCAGCACACACTGCAATGGAGTAGGTCACACAATTTGAACTGAGTCTTGCTCTTCTCATGGCATAGTTCATGTCATTGTACAGGCCTCATCGTAAACTGCATCCCCTTTCAGCTATGGTGCCACTAAGCATGTGCCCCGAAATCCATGGGCACTATCTGGTTGAATTTTGGTGGCGTCTGAGTCTATCGGCTAGGCGTTGTCTTCATCATCATGTAGCTGATACTGACATGGTGGAAAACAGAAATCTGTAGCATTCAACCCCACAATTGCCTGTTTCAGCTTGCTTCTGCCCTCTGCATCATGCCCTGGAAGGACCCCTTCCACTGTCCCCCACAACCCTCTGCAGCATTCTCCTTGGACATCGATGAGGACCCGCTCAGCTCGCGTGGCCCTACCTCAGTGTACCGCAAGTCACTGGCCCGTGTGCCTGTGCCGGCCGCAGTACATCCGGGGCCACTAACTGTGTGCTGCTCAAGTCAGGGACCCTTGCTGTACCTTGTACTGCTGATTGTCTGATCACTGTTGTGGTTGTTGCCAGCAACAACCAACCCCTGATGGGTAAACACAACAGGTGATGGACCGAATGTGGATCAATGTCACACCCTCACCCCAGTCCAAAGATCTGGGCCCAAATCCATCGTTTTTTTTGCACTCCAAACCACCCTGGGTTAGACAATGGCGATATGCAAATCAGCTCTGACCCTGTGCCCCATGGGAACAGTCCAGTCCGAACTACAAAAGCCATGTCCTTCCCAGAACAGAATCAAGCATCCGAGGACCGGACCGGTTTCGAGGTAACACCTCTCATCAGCCCGGCTAGCTTGACTCCAGTGGTGTGGAGTGCCTGGGACCCACGCCTGGGCATCCCCAGCGCACTTAGGGCGGAATATGCAAACACAACAGGTGATGGACCGAATGTGGATCAATGTCACACACTCACCCCAGTCCAAAGATCTGGGCCCAAATCCACAGGGTCAGAGCTGATTTGCATATAGCCAGTGTCTAACCCAGGGTGGTGTGGAGTGCAAAAAAACAATGGATTTAGGCCCAGATCCTTGTACTGGGGTGAATGTATGACATTGTTCTACATTCTGTCCATCAACTGTGTTTTTTGCAATTTTAACCCCTGATGGGTGGCTTACACTTCGCAACACCCATCCAGCACAGGCGTCACTGGACATGTAACCATGGCAATAAAAGGGTCCGGGCGCACGTGTCCGTAGCCAGTTCCACAAACTCACTCATTGTGTCCGTGTCGTCAATATGTATGCATGAGGGACTGGGGCAATTCCACATTACATAGTGCTGTGTACAGTGGGTGCAACCAAGTCACCGCAGGCAGTGGTGTAGGCCTGGGACATGTAACTGTGTCGTACCTTCCTGTGAGTGCAAGCGGGTGGACAGGCATCTGACAGTACAGCTTAGGGATGTGGCTCTTCCACATGTGGATCTGGGTGTGGTTAGGTGAAGGACTTGCCAAGGATGTGGCTGATGCGTGTGTCTCTGTTGTAGTGTCTGCGCCACCCGTTAGGCAATTGACAATGTTTCTATGTGGCATGCCCCCAGTGTGCGTGCTCGGAGGAAGGGGTACATGGGGAAGGGCATGCCCACTCGTGGTCAGGGATCACACATGCCAGCTGTTGTGTGTGTCTCTATTAGTGCAGAATGCGCCAAAGATCCACCCTAACCTGCATGTCGAGTTCAGCCAGGTAAGTGCTCTACATCTGTATCAGCCCTGTCCTTACAGTGGGCGTACACACATGTGGCCAGCCACCTTCTGCACACATCATCACTGTGTCATAGTCAGGCTTGTGGACATACGCCGTCAGGCATGACAATGGTGTACAACCTCGCTGCATACACTAGTGACTATGCCTGGGAGGGAAGGAGGTGCAGCAGTGGGGCTACTTAAGACCCATTGATGCCGCTCATTTGCAACAAACAGTTAAAGTCATACAGGAATCACTAAGTCACACATATCACACACCAATGAACCATTGCGCCTACCAACACATCATACAGTATGTAGTCTTTACTCATGTCTCTCCGAGAACTGTCACAGGTGACCAAGGATATGCACTCTGTGCTTGGATGATGACACCCCTCCGAGCCCCGAACACGCAGGCCCAGAGGCAGTACAATTTGGTCCACAAACGCACCAGAGGCATCAAGGAGCACACATGTGGTGTGTTAAAGTCACTTTTCAGGTGCCTGGACATCACAGGTGGAAGGCTCCTGTACAGCCCTGACATTGTGTGCAAGATGATTGTTGCATGTTGTGTGTTGCACAACATATGTGTACGCAGCAAAGCCCCATGGATACGAGTGCCAGATGCACCAGACAATGGTAATGAAGATGAGGCAGGTGGACCACACTCCACTGCAGCCACAGCAGCAATAGCCCGTAGTGACAACATCATTGACAATTTCTTCTCTGGTTGACGTCACATTGTGACGGTCCTTAGCAATAATGGGACAGTACGATGACTGACCACAGGCACAGCATGTACAAATAAATGCATTCCAAAACACATCCCCTGCGTGCATGCCACTCATCTGTAGAGGCACTTCATTCAGACATGTGTGGCTGCGACATGTAGTGCTGAGAATTTTGGACTTTGTTAATGGATGGTGGGTGTGTCACCTCTGTGCAGTGAGGCTGTTGAACATGTCACATATTCGAACTGCCAGTTCTGTGTGTTACAGTTGTTACAGTATCCCACTATTCGGCGTTTCACATGTATCCCAATTCATTCCATTTTAGCAGTCATTTGTGGCCTACATGTGACAACAGGGCTTCTTTTGGGCTCTGATATGTGCTGTCATGATGCAGGGATGTACCCTGTGACTCAGGTCCCATGACCTATGAGTCACGGCCCCTACGTTAGTCCATTCTTTCATTCTTGTTTGTGCTACGCAAACAAATGAGGGACGGAATGCTAAATAAATCATACATTCATCCCCAGTCAAAAGAGCTGGGTTAAATCCATTGTTCTTTTGCTCACCATGCCACCCCAGTTTAGACCCAGCCATATGCAAATCAGTCTTAAACCTGTGCCTCATTGAAACAGTCCAGACCGAACTGTCAAGCTAGGTCACCCCTGGACCAAGCATCCTGGGACAGGTTTCTGGGTATTCCCCTTCATCAGCCAGGCTAGCTTGAATCCAGTGGCACAGTGAGCAAGGAACCTACGTTTGGGCATACCCATCCCACTTAGGGTGAAAAGTGCTACGCAAACAAATGATTGTCGGAATGCTGAATACATCATACATTCACCCCCAGTCAAGAGATCTGGCTTAAATCCATTGTTCTTTTGCTCACCATGCCACCCCAGTCAGTCAGTCAAAATACACTTTATTCGATTCTTTTTTAAAATCATAAAAGGCAAATACAGTACAAACAAATTTAAAATCCACAATATATGTAGTTACATCTCATGATCAATAAAATATTAACAGTGCATTAAAAATATGTTAAAATTTGATTAAGAGTGTAAACAGGTTAAAAGGGGACAGTTTGTGGGACCCTCTTACACCTTGATCTAAAAGCAGCTGTTAGGTAACTTGCGACACTGAACATAATATAAGTATTAGGCAGTGTTTGCAAAAAAATTAATGCTGGTCTGACTTGGGTAAAACCGATATCCTTCGGGATTGGGATTACATATTTTTGCCTCTCAACAGTATAATGCCCACAAAAAAACATAAAAAGGAGAGTGTCCTGATTTGAAAACTCATTACAGCCACAGGGTGGGGCATCTTCAGGTTTAGCCCACAAATGAAAACAGCCAAGTGAATAGTGGATTAAATTCATTCTAAATTTTGTTAGCAAGGATCTGTGGAGTGGGCTAGTGACAATTTTTAGGTAAGGTTCCAGAGAAGGAGTGGTAGTTAAAATCAAATATGCTCTTACAAGAGGTTTTCTTAATTCCACCTCCTCTCTCTGTAAACAGGCCCTCACCAGGAATTCCTGCTTAATCCATTTGACATCCTCCTTCCTAATATTTAATGGATTTGAAAAAAGCTCCAGTCTCCCTAGTGACGTGAAAGAGGATTTTATGTATTTCAACCAGGGGATACTCATAGCCCGGTCCCATGAGATCACATCCTCTAATATGCTGTGGTTGAGTGTCAATTCCGGGTTCATCCATGTTTTAGCCCAAAAGATTAATGGAGCCAACTTAATCCTATCTGCTATATAGGGCAGACCAACTTCCTCGTGAATGGGGAGGGTCGGGGTGGACTTAGGGACAGATAAAAATTGTCTAATAAGCCCATTTTCCACCCTCTGAATTTTATCCTGGTTGACATACCCCCACAAGGCAGACCCATACAAAGCGATAGGAATGCACTTAATATTATAAACTTTTAACACTGCCTCCATAGGCTTGGCCCCCAGTCTTTTTGTAAAAGCCAGGAGGGCTGAAGTAGAGCGGGCAAGAGATATAATCTTCGCCTTTATCTGTGGGCCCCATGAACCTCTCTCCACAAAAAGGAGCCCCGAGTATGGGAAAACGGGGACCCTAGAGAGAGCCTCTCCCCTACAAGTGAAGGATTTTGCTTGCAGCTTATGTCTCTGACTGCCTACAATCATAGTATGGGATTTTGTTATATTAACCTTTTGGTCCAGATTCACCATAAAAGAACAAAAAAGATCCAGGAGGGTCTGTAGGCCATTTCCCGTACGCACTATTAAGACAGCGTCGTCCTCGTATAGGAGTGCCGGGATCTGCTTTCCTCCTATACGTGGTACATCAATATTCCCTGCTTCAAGGTGTTTCCCCAATCCATTAATATAGATCGTAAAGGGAAGGGGGGCCAAGATACAACCCTGGAGCACCCCCTTCTCTGAGTGAAAACTATCGGTGCACCTACCATCCTTGGAGACCCGCAATTTGGCTGAGAGACCCTGGTGCAAGTTTGCAACAGGAGCTACTAAGGGGGCCTCTATTCCGAGCTCATATAGTAGGGACCATAGCTTTGACCTATTCACCAAATCGAAGGCCGAGGAGAGGTCCATGAAAGCCAAATATACAGACCCCTCCCCGGCCACCGTGTATTTGGAGACTAAAAGGTGCAAGTTTGAGCATTTGTCCAGGGTGCCTCGGTTCTCTCTGAAACCATACTGTAAGTTTGACAATCCTCCACAACTCTCCAGGCCATCCCTCAATTTAGCTAGCAATACTCTGCCCAAGATCTTAAAGGCAGAGTCAATGAGGGAGATAGGTCTGTAGCACCCAGGGTCCTCCCGGCTTCCCTTTTTGTAAATGGGTACTATGCACGATGTTACCCATGTTGCCGGAATTATATTATTGTTAGCTGCCCTGAAAACTCTTGTGAGCACCTTTGACCAAGCTATTGGGGCGTGTCTAAAGAAGTCCACCGGTATGCCGCCTGGACCCGGCGCCTTGTTTTTAGAGGCCTCCATAATTGCTTTGAGCACCTCCTCCTCATTAAACTCCACCTCTGGTGAGACCTGGCCCTCCACCATAGGGTTAAAAGCTGTACTAACCTTACCCCCATACACATTACTAAAATGTTGTACCCACTTTTCATCTGGTATAACACAGTCTAGGGCAGTATTGTCATCCCCTGTAAAAAATGGGTGCTTTATGATGTCCCAGAATCTCTTACTATCTTTAAGGACATCTATCGCGAGGAGATCAGGCCACGCATTGTTTTTGATGGTATTTTTCCTCCTCTTTATGGATGATTTATATTCCTGCCTCAAGTTGGAAATTAGTGCCTTTTATCTCTCGGAATAGCCTTTAGTGCACGTTTTAGGGATCTGTAAGTGCGTGAACAACTGGTATCAAACCATTTGTGGGGCTTCGGAGGGAGTTGTGATTGAGGTACTGTAAGATCCCTAGAAATTTGTACGCAGATGGAATCAAAGGCCATTATAATTTGTTGATCGGAAACAGTTTGATCCAAACAAATAACCATCGACCCCTCAATATTTGGTAGTAGGTTAGCCATAAAGGTTTCTTGTACCACCTTACCCCACTTTAGCCGTCTACACTGGTCACTTGGCACCGCTGAGGCACAAACCTTGGGATGACCCACTTGTTTGCGCCATAAGTCACTCCAGATTAACTCAGCTAACAGAGGATTATGGTCACTAAAGGGTGAGACCACCGCCTTATATTCCCCCACCCTCGGAATAAGACTAAGCAAGGTGAAAATATAATCAATGGTCGACCCGTTGACCGTGCCTTTGTAGGTGGGTACCATGTCACTACCCCGAGTTCGGCGGTTCGTACAAATTGAAGCTGGCTAGGAATATCTCCAGTGCCTCCCCTAATTTGGTATGTTTGAAATGCGGGGAAACAGCACCATTTTGACCCTCAAATAGTCCTGTATGACATGGTAATTTACATTGATGGGTATTGAAATCACCCATCAAAATCATCTCGAACTGAGTATGTGTCTTTTGACTGTAATTGTATAAAAAGATTTCCAAAAAGTCCACATGATCTTTATCAGTTGCCCTTGCTCATGAGTTATAAAAATTAATTACCAGGACAATACGAACAGGTGAAACTGTCCATTCAATTATTAGGATGTTGTGGGAACCAGACTCTAACTGCTTAAAAGTCCCCGCCAGATCGAAGGAAACAGTGAGATGAGGCCCCCTTTCGCTCTCCCTGCACTACTTCATGTTGCTGGGACAATAAAGCTTAAGTAACCATCTAACCAAAAACCCTGTGAGGTGTCCCAAGTTTCTTGAAAGGCTAACACATGGTATCTGGAAATAAAGTTGACCCAAAGAGGGTCAGACCTTTTAACTCTTGTGCTGCGACATTCCAACTAATGAATGTACATGGCTTAGGGGCCCCCACCCCCAGAGATGGTCGTGTGGGTAGTTGTGCTAAAACTGGTTGTCAGTCATTGGTGTCAAGGTTTGCTAGTAAGGAAAATCTATTTACCAATGGCAGGTTGGAGTCAGTATTGGTGAAGGTAGTTCTACACTGATTTGTACCGTTTGGTACTGTTTGCCACTCATTTCTCATTGGGCCCCTTATAGGGAGTATGTTGGAATAACTTCTGGATAGAATGGTCCGCCTTTGAGGGGGGTAAAAAAAACCCAAAGGGACTGCTCTAAGGATGTCATTTTTTCGGATTTCTGAAGCATCCCAAAAAAGTCTGTCTGGGCATTGTGCGTTCTCAAAGTTCACCACTACGCAGTCACTCTGCACTATTTTGGCTCGGTGACCCACCCAGCCCACTCTTCTTGCAAAAATTATGCTAGATGAAATTTTTATTCCTCCACTACTGTTATCGTCACAACATAATCTGGCCTTCTGCATAAGTGCTGTGGTTGGTTCTGCTTCCCCTTCTGCTAACGTGGGTACCCCTACAAAGACCGCCACAAAAGGAGCAGCAGATGGGGGAAGATTTAGGTGTGCCTTACACTGCGTGAGCGTGTGAGCCGCAGTTGTAGTGGCAGCACCTGATCGGGTATTTGGTTCCCCCGGTTGTTGGAGCGTGGGACCTGAACTTTGATTGGGCTTACCGTTCATGCCTGCCCCTACATTGTTTGCAACCATGGGCGTATTTGTAGGTAAGGGTAAAAGAGGTCTATCTAGAATTTGAGTAGTTCCCTCAGGCCCCTGAGAGCGACAGTGCTGCGGTGAGTGGAAAGTATCAAATTTTTTAAGCAGATTGTCAATCAGAACGCATTTCTTTAGTAACCCTTCAAGTCACGTGTTCATAGTATCAATGATGTCTTTTGCGATACCCACTAACAGTGGTTCGATCCCTTCCTCAAAAAGTGCTTCCAAAAGTTCCTTAAAAGGATCCACAGTCACAGACACTTTCTTAGCAGCTTTGTCTCCCTCCCCCTTTTTCCTCTTTTTAGTCATTGATTTCCCTTGGATGGCAGTGTCCAGAGGTAGAGCAGGGTGCGGGACTATAGGGGCGCAGCCTTGTGTTAGATTTGTATTGGTAATGGGATTTGTGATAATTATTGCAGGTTCCAAAGGAATGACTGGCTGCAAAGTCGCTTGAGGTGTAGTGGGTATGTTGGCAATCAGACCCAGCTCTTTTTGTGCAGTTTCTATTTCTTTAGATAGGGCCCCTACAGCTGTTGTCAGGAAGGACATGATAGAGTCAAACTGTCTGGCAACCTTGGCTTTTTTCCCACCAGCATCCATACTTGGAAGATTTTTGCGCTTACCCATAACGTGGAAGATGATAGAGGGGTGGCCCGGCCCTGCCTCCTTCTGCCTCGGATGGCCAGAGACGGCCCACCCTCTGCCCGGGCTCAGCCCACGCGCGTCCCGCGAGGCGGGAGTGGCTGCTGGAGTTTATGCTGATCAGGCAGGAAGTGCGAGGTTGCGCTCCCGGTCCCCGGTGTCCAGGGGTGCTGGGAATTGTAGTTTTTGTCTTGCGATCCTTCCCCGCTCGGCCGCCACTTGGAGGAGCTGCGGCGGCGGGGGAAGAAGAGAAGTGCTCCCAAGATTGTCCGGTAAGATGGTGGGTCCCTTTGCCCAGAGACTGCGTTCCCCGCTCAGCCGGAGTGGCTGCTGGAGTTTATGCCGATCAGGCAGGAAGTGCGAGGTTGCGGTCCCAGTCCCCGGTCTCCAGGGGGTGCTGGGAATTGTAGTTTTTGCCTTGCGATCCTTCTCCGCTCAGCGGCCCCTTTGGAGGAGCTGCGGCGGCAGGGGAAGAAGAGGAGTGCTCCCAAGATTGTCCGGTAAGATGGTGGGTCCCTTTGCCCAGAGACTGCGTTCCCCCCCAGTTTAGACCAAACCATATACAAATCAGTCTTGACCCTGTGTCTCATGGGAATAGTCCAGACCGAACTGCCAAGCCAGGTCCTCCCTGGACCGGAAACAAGCATCCTGGGACTGGTTTCTGGGTATTACACTTCATTAGCCAGGCTAGCTTGAATCCAGTGGCTGAAGAGGGGTGAAACCCGGAAACCGGTCCTAGGATGCTTGTTTCCAGTCCAGGGAGGATCTGGCCTGGCAGTTCGGGCTGGACTGTTCCCATTAGGTGCAGGGTCAAGACTGATTTGCATACTGGGTCCAAACTGGAATGGCATGGAGAGCAAAAAAACTATGGATTTAGGCCGAGATCTCTATACTGGGGTGAATGTATAACATTGTTCTGCATTCTGTCCATCAATAGTACTTCTTGCATTTGTCACCCCGAGAGGGAAGGGTATGCTCAGACATGAGCCCCTTGCTCTCCATGCCACTGGAAGCAAGCTATCCTGGCTGAAGATAGGTGAAACTCCGAAACCTGTTCTAGGATGTTTGTTTCCAGTCCAGAGAGGACCAGGCCTGGCAGTTCGGGCTAGACTGTTCCCATTGGGCGCGGGGTCAAAAAAACAATGGATATAGGCCCAGATCTCTGTACCGGGGTGAATGTATGACATTGTTCTGCATTCTCTGCATCAATAAATCTTTTTGCGTTCATTCTTATCATGGACATGGCACGTCGGTGTGCAGGGGGTGTTGATTGTCTCTCTGCGATGTGAAGAGGAGATGTGGTTTCACAGTGTGTTGCATGAATGTTTCCGCATTGGCGCAGGTTACATACTGAATGCATGCAATGTACATTGTGACTGTTTGTGTGGGAAAGCTTCTCTGATGTGGGACAATGGTCATGTGGGTTTGTGCTCGCACGTTGTTATCTCATCGTTTTTTCACTCTGCTTTTATGGTGCATTTTCCCGCCTGACACAAGAGATTTGCAGGCCTGTCGCTGGTTTTTGCTGCGTTTTGTATCACGTTTAGCCTCATCGCCGCTTTTTTTGCGTTCGTGTGTCACATTTTGCAGCGTCGCTTGGCGCATTACCATGTGACTATCGCATGAAACTGTGAATACTTGGTTAACACAGTGTAATTTTCCCGCAATGGACTGCGATGTTGAAAGTTGCGTTAAGTTAATTTTGCGATAGTTTTCACACGTTCTTGAGAATATGCCCCCTCGTGTGCAAATCAAGAGCAGACATAAATTGCGCAAATGAGTGCACCAATAGACGCAGTGCTTTTGGGGTGGGAGTCATCAGCACTGCATCATCTGCATGTAGCAGTGTAGGGAGTAAACCATCATGTAATTTTGGAACATCGGAGATCGTAGATGGATAGTAAAAGACCTAGGGCCATATGTAGGTATATTTTGTTTTGCGATTCTCAAATTGCGATTTTGCGGGAATCACAATTAGAGAATCGCAAAACGAAATGTAGGTAGGATTAGCAAATTTGATTGCGAATCCCAATTATTCCTTATTTGCGCATCGCAAATTGCAATTCGCAAATAAGGAATACCTTCTCATTCATTTCTATGGGCTAGAGGTCCCATAGGAATGAATTGGAAGACAGTCTCAATTCGCAATTCTCAATTAGAGAATCGCAAATTGAGAATGGAATTTCAGGGTTGCAAGTGTGTCATTAGGACACCCTGTTGCCCCCCTGAAATGAACATGTGTGCACATGTGGCCCACATACATGCCGTAAGGGCATGTATGTGACCCACATGGCACTTTGAAAAAGGCCAAAAAGTGCATTTTTCAAAGAAAACGCAATTTACCACCAACCTAAAGTTGGTGGTATTTTGCGATTCCTTATGCCACAATTTGCACAACTTGGGTGCTTCCTACATTGCATTTAAGGAATCGCAATTTGCAATTCCTTAAATGCAATTGCAAAATAAGGAATCGCAAATTTTGCGATTCTTTATTTTGTGAGTGGCTTTGTGTGTGCTACATAGCATACTGCCCTAATTGCGATTGCAAATGCTGAAATTCTGCAAATTTCAGTATTTTTCAGCATTTTGAGTGCAATTAGGCTTCCTACATATGGCCCTCAGCTCAATATTACATATTTAAACAGAAATGAGGCAAACACGCAACCTTGCCGCACAATTCAGAAGATTTTAGTTTCATTAGAAACTTCATAATTTGAGCAAATGCAAAAATGCTAAAAAGTGTACATGGGTTAACTTCTACACATACGGTAACATGAATACTCAAATGGCTGGTACCATGCATACTAAGCCAAGTTTTAATTGCTGAAGCAGAACATATCTTAGAGAAGTAAGCATCCCATACCTCACTAGACATATGGCAGCCAATCAAATTCACAGTGCGATTAACAGTTCCCATGGAGGTAACCGCAGTCCAGAAGGACTTATTATCATTCTTAAATGCTGCTTGAATCTGTGTGTCCCACTACTGCTTGATGACTTCTTTAAATCTCTTTGTAGTAACTGCTGTATACTTATTACATAAGGCGCCAACTGTAACGAGCATCCCTGAGGTTAGCAGAGAGTGCAGTGTGAAATAATCGATTGGCTGCCGAGCAATTATGGATCATCCATCTCGGTGCCCATGTGGACTGATCCGGGAGTCTTTACAAGGGCTTTTTGATGTGTAGGCAACTGTCAACAAAGGAACATACTATCACCTCTTTAACTACCTAATCGGTCAGGCCACTGATAATCAATGCATGGTTCTTTTTTATAATATGTTTCAGAGCTTGGACCAAATTCTAGAGTTTCCAGACCACTCTAAGGTTATCTGAGGATGGCTGTAATTTACTAATCCCATTGTCACCATTGTGTTTCACCCTTGATGATACAACCAAAGCTACTTTGATGGGGTTATGGTATTCGAAATGTGAGGGAATGATTGTTCCATCCAGCAATAAATGAATTTGCTTGCTAGTGTTAGAACAGGGGGTCTCTAGTTGGCAGAGGTAGGTACCACTGTCCAAATAGGGACCCTTGCTTGTAATCAGGGTAAGGAGGAAACATTCTTTAGATAACCTCTGCTCACCCCCTTGGTAGCTTGGCACAAGCAGTCAGGCTCATCCAAAAGCAATGTGCAAAGTTTTTGTACCAACACTCTCAGTAACACAGTGAAAACACCACAAACTGACTAAATTTAGGAAAAGGTGATGGACAGAGTTTCTGAATGATGCAGAATACTCCTACCCAGTCAGGAGATCAGGGCTTGATCCATCACCATTTTTTAGCTCACTGCACCATCCCAGCTCAGAACCTGGCTATATGCAAATTAGTCTGTTCCTGTCCCAGTGCATGATGGGAACAGGGCAGACCAAACTACCAAGCCAATTCTTCACCAGAAAGGAGACAAGCTACCGGGGACCGGTTTCTGGCATTTCAGCCGTCATCGGCCCGGCTTGCTTGAATCCTGATGGTGCAATGAGCTAGGGACTCACGTCTGAGTATACCCTCCCACACTTAGTGGGAGGTTATACTCAGACGTGAGTCCCTAGCTCATTGCACCATCAGGATTCAAGCAAGCCGGGCCGACGACGGCTGTAATGCCAGAAACCGGTCCCCGGAAGCTTGTCTCCTTCCCAGTATAAGAATTGGCTTGGTAGTTTGGTTTGCCCTGTTCCCATCATGCACTGGGACAGGAACAGACTAATTTGCATATAGCCAGGTTCTGAGCTGGGATGGTGCAGTGAGCTAAAAAACGGTGATAGATCAAGCCCTGATCTCTTGACTGGGTAGGAGTATTCTGCATCATTCAGAAACTCTGTCCATCACCTTTTCCAAAATTGATTTTATCCACACTAAGTGTGGGAGGGTATACTCAGACGTGAGTCCCTAGCTCATTGCACCATCAGGATTCAAGCAAGCCGGGCCGACGCGGCTGTAATACCAGAAACCGGTCCACGGAAGCTTGTCTCCTTCCCAGTATAAGAATTGGCTTGGTAGTTTGGTTTGCCCTGTTCCCATCATGCACTGGGACATGAACAGACTAATTAGCATATAGCCAGGTTCTGAGCTGGGATGGTGCAGTGAGCTAAAAAACGGTGATGGATCAAGCCCTGATCTCTTGACTGGGTAGGAGTATTCTGCATCATTCAGAAACTCTGTCCATCACCTTTTCCAAAATTGATTTTATCCACACTAAGTGTGGGAGGGTATACTCAGACGTGAGTCCCTAGCTCATTGCACCATCAGGATTCAAGCAAGCCGGGCCGACGACGGCTGTAATGCCAGAAACCGGTCCCCGGAAGCTTGTCTCCTTCCCAGTATAAGAATTGGCTTGGTAGTTTGGTTTGCCCTGTTCCCATCATGCACTGGGACAGGAACAGACTAATTTGCATATAGCCAGGTTCTGAGCTGGGACGGTGCAGTGAGCTAAAAACGGTGATGGATCAAGCCCTGATCTCTTGACTGGGTAGGAGTATTCTGCATCATTCAGAAACTCTGTCCATCACCTTTTCCAAAATTAACACCACAAACTGACTCCACAACAGTTTAGAAAAATAAAGGTATTTAATCTAAACTACACAAGATCAAAACAACAAAAATCCAACATACATAGTTCAAGAATATGGTTGCAAAAGAGTTCTTAAGGTTGCGATAAAATAATTCACAGTTGCGTGAAAAATTCACAGTTGAGTAACGTTTGCCCACAGGACCTTTTAAAAGCAACAAAGTTCCAAAGCAGAAGCTGGTGCGGTGGAAAACAAATGATGCGTTGCTCCTGAGACCCTGGGGAGGCGATGCTACAACCCTGCTGCAGCAGGGGGCGTGTTGCAAAGAATCTGGTCTGTATGGGGAGGAAGGTGGCTTATATGGATTCCGGCAAGGGGTGGTGAGGGACAGAGTCTCTGAATTAAGCAGAAAAGCTCTCACCCAGTCAAGAGATCAGGGCTAGATCCAACACCGTTTTTTAGCTCACTGCACCATCCCAGTTTCAGAACCTGGCTGTATGCAAATTAGTGGTGAAGAATTGGCTTGGTAGTTTAGTCTGCCCTGTTCCCATGATGCACTGGGCCAGGGACAGACTGATTTGCATATAGCCAGGTTCTGAGCTGGGATGGTGCAGTGAGATAAATAACGGTGATGGATCAAGCCCTGATCTTTGGACTGGGTAAGAGTGGTCTGCTTAATTCAGACACTCTGTTCATCACCACCCCCCTTTTCTGAATCGTTATATGGATTCCGGTGCTTAGGTTCCGTAGGAAGTTTTCTCTCGCAAAGACACGATGCAACGATCTTTGGAGTTGCGATGATCTCCGGGGCGACGATGTGCGGACCAGTGGTGATCTCTCTCTCGCAGCTCCTCGATGCGATGGCTTCTGCGCACAACACTCGCAGCGACGTGATGCGGTCCGTAAGCAAACGGTGCGACGAAATCACCCGGCGACGACAGGCTCTGCGACAGGCTCACAGCGATGGTAATCTTCCCGCACCGGTCTGGTGTGTCCCGCAAACGAAGGATGCAACGTCTCTGGCAGAGGCAATAGGTGCTGCGACGATCTCAACCTCCGTAACGGCGGGAATTTCTTCGCACTGTGAGCGATGCAATAACTTTTCTGTAGCAAGTTTCTCAAATCTTGGTTTCCAGCTTCCAAACACAGGTACAACTTCCAGAGGCCCCACAACTGGCCCAAGCACTCTAGGAAGGACACAATTCTCTCAGCAGAGTTCAGGGAAGCTGGGGGTGAAGCCCTTTTGTTCCTGGGACTTCAAAAACAGGGAGCCAGCTCTTCTCAGGCTCTTGGAAATTCCTTCAAGCAAGGGGAAACAGCACGAAGCAAAGTCCTTCCTCTCCCCTTTGCACCAAAGCAACAGCAGGTCAGTCCAGCAGAGCACCAGCAGGACAGTCTTCCTTCTTCAGTTTCAGCTTTCTCCTTGGAAGAGGTTCCTTCTTGATTCCAGGATGATCTGATTTTCTGTAGTCAGGGGTTCTGTACTTATACCCCTAAAAGTCTTTGATCCCTTTATGCAGGAAGGCTCTGAGCACAGTCTGAATCAGTCTTGGGTGTTCATTGAGCACTTTGTTTTCCTGACCTCTCCTTTCTTTTCAGAGAGAAGGGCTGGGTTGTCAGTCGACCAGCAGGAGGTGGAGCCAGCATTGTGAAAGGCAGGCACAGCCCTATTCATGCCCAGGTGCGATCCCCTTCCACCACTCTGGGTGTAGATGGAGCTATTCTGCCCAGGGATAGCCCACTCAGACTCTGGGAGCCACCCAGCCCCTGTCACTCACAAAGCAGACAGTCAGTTCACAAAACAGGTCAAGGCACACAGAAGGGTCAGACAAGAGAACAGCCGCTTTCTAAAAGTGTTATTCTCAAACACAGGATTTAAAAACAACCTTTCCTAAAAGATGTGTTATTAAATTCTGAGTTCTGGGATACCAGACTTTTATGTCCTATCTTGCTCCTATGGGAAGATATGCTGGTAGCTACTGTAGCCATTATCCCCCATGATAGCCTATGGGGCAAGATGCCTTACAATTAAGTATGGGCGAATTTTGCGGATCCGCAGTCCGCAAATTCACGCGAAATGGCAAACAAATCAGCGAATTCGCAGATTTTCCCGCAAAATCGCAGATTTTTTGGCCACTTTAATAATATGTGATGTCGTGTACCCTAGTGTGTGTCTGGCAGGGCCAAACGGGCGGGGCTTCCATGCGAGTTCATATGCCTCTTGTTTAAAGGGTCAGAGGCCGATCAGAGCAGCAGATGAGAAGGAATTCAGGTAAAACACACGCTATACAAAAATGCATAAATGAATAAATGTGCTTTGTTATCTTTGTTGGAATCATACATAGGGCTGGATGTGCAGGCTTCACCTTGCTACGACCTCATTGTGTTCACTATCAGGGGTTAGGCACAGTGCGACTCAAAGCACGTTTATCGAATGCTCGAGTCAACTTTTCTAGAAAGCAACACAAGCGCCTCTGCTGAGAAAGGTTATTTGCAAACAAAGATGAATCTAACTGGTGTTCAGAATAAAGCATAAACAACCTGCTGAATCATTTAGCAACTGGAAATGTATTCCTCTTTTCAAAAAATATTTTTGTTTATACGTGACACAATGTTTTTAGTGCATGGAAAGAACGACAGTTTTTTATATATATATGTACAGTGAATAGCAATTACAAGTGAAAGAATTATTTACACACTCTCAACATTCGTGGCCTTCCAATCATACAAAACACTTGCATACACACAAATCAGTAAAACAATACGAACAACAGTTAGGTACAAAAATACAAAAGTACATGAAACCACGTATCGGTCATAAATCAGTCGGATAAATCCCTTGGTGTTTTTTAGAGAAATAATCCTAAAGTCTTTTCAACTCAATTTCTGAAAAGGAGTATTCTTTTTAGAGAGGTTGATACATGGGCTGATTTATAACGCAAAAGATGTAGACCAGATACGTAGGCAAGGTGGTCGACGCGTTTCGAACCCGTGCGAATAATAGGGTTCTCCTCAGGACCTGTACTGGTTCTGTGGAAATAATCAAGAAATGGGGTGCTTAGTCTAGCGAGCTATTTTGGAAGAGAGAGACACTCGCCCTGAGTCAAACCCAAGCCTACCTTAAGCAATTGAACCAGAGTCACATAATTCAAGACTAGAGAAGTCAAGGTTTCAAAGATTTCACCGTGGTGTGCATACAGGGGCTGTAAATAAAAGAAATGAAACAAGCGCGCTTAGTTTCAAACCTAAAGTGTCTTTCCTAACTGCGGGGCGCGGGGTTGGATGTTTACCTGCACTGACGTCAGCGGTTGTTTTGACGTTTAGTCCATGCTTCTGGTATTCCGCGGAGCGGGCTTGATTTGCGCCTCTGCTTCACTGTAAATGAAGCATGAAAGGGGGACCTAAGGTTAGGTTTGAGATACTATTTGCGTAACCAGAGGAGAGCGGTCATCGTGAAAGCTACATACCGGATGAGACAACGGGTCCTTCGTCCTCGGAGTCGTGCTGCAGAGTGAATCAGAGCTGCAGAGCTGTTTAGACTGGTACTTCCTGGTTGATAAGACTCTCAGAGGCTTCTGGGACTTGTAGTTCACTATAAAGCGAGTCTACGGGTCTGAGTAGTTCAAGTGTTGGTTTTGTATATCTCTGACATCTCGTTCAATCCTCGCAAGGCAGTGTTGAACTTCATTATTAGTAATGCCTCACGTTGGGCTAATTTGGCATCCAAATCTCCGCCCCTGGGATCTTTTTCAATTTTCGACAATACTGTCCATCTTAAGTCCGATTGTTTATGTTTCATGTTTGTCCAATGATTGACAAGTGGGGCGTTTTCTACGCCTCTCCTTATCCGAGATTTATGCTGAGTGATCCGACTCCTTACTTCTTGTGTGGTCTTACCTATATAGACCAAAGGGCACGGGCAGGTGATAGCGTAAACAACATTTTTGGTTTTGCAATTTGTAAATGCTTCGTGCTTCCAATGAATGTTTTCAAATGTGAAGACAGAGTCCTCAATGGTTTCATCGCAGCATATGCACGTGCCGCATTTGTGGTGACCTTTGGTGGGAGGTAGTCCAAACAGACTTTGTATGGTGGGTGATTTAGCCGGAGGGAGGGCAGCTCTTATGATATGATTAGCAATGCTTTTTTCTTTTTTGAAAGCAAACAACGGAGGGGCTGACAGGTCTTCATGCAGATTTTTGAGTAGATGCCAATTGGATAGAATTAGTTTTTTGTATTGGTTCGCCGCTGGGCAAAAGGTAGTGACGCATACCATTCTTCTGAGGTCTTGTTTCACTTTCTTTTCAAGTAGGACCTCTCTGGGAGTCCACCATGCTCTTTTAAGGGAGTTTTTTAAGAGTTTTTTGGGGTATCCTCTAAGTGTCAGGCGTTCCTTTAAATCGCCTGCATGTTTGAAATATTCCTCCTTGGTGGAACAATTCCGTCGAATTCTAAGGAATTGTCCATATGGCAAGTTCTCTTTAAGGTTTCTCGGGTGGTTGCTGGTGAAGTGTAGCGCTTTATTTCTATCAGATGGTTTGTGAAATAACGTTGTGCTGAGTCCCTGTGCTTGTGGTTGGATTTCCACGTCCAGAAAAGTGATAGATTCCTTTGATGATGTGGCTGAAAATTGGATATCGGCTGTTCTTGAGTTAAGCCATTCCACAAACTTATTCAGATCTTCTTGGTTTCCTGTCCAGATTAAAAATAGATCATCTATATAGCGCATATAGTTGGAAATATGATGGCCATATGGATTGTTGTTATAGATGAATTTTTCTTCGAATAGCCCCATAAACATTATCGCCAGCTCGGGGGCGAAGGGACAGCCCATCGCTACCCCTTTTATTTGAAAAAAGAACTCTGAATCAAAAGTAAAAAAGTTCTTTTGTAGTGTCAAACGAGCTAGGTCGAGGATGAAATTAGTTGGGACTCTCATTGGTCGTTCACGATTTTCCAGAAAAAAGGTTAAGGTTTCAAGTGCCTGTTCCTGCGGAATCTGAGTGTATAAGGACACTACGTCTAGTGTCACTAGCAGTTGATTCTCGCTGTTGAATTTAATCGACGCAATTCGGTTAAGGAACGCCGTGGTGTCTTTCAAATGGGCTGGGATGGTCTCAATAAAGGGTTTAAGGAAGAAGTCGATGTACTTCGCCACCGGTTCAAAAAGTGAGTCACAGCCGGATATAATTGGCCGACCCGGGGGATTGGTCTCATCTTTATGCATTTTGGGGAGAACATAGAACACCGGGGTTCTGGGGCTTTTATTCTGTAAAAATATAAGTTCCTTGGGCCTGACAAATCCTTGATCGAATCCTTTCTGGATTATGTCAAACATCTGTTTTTTTATGTCTAGAGTAGGATCTTTGCCGATCCGCCTGTAGCAGTTTTGGTCATTGAGTTGACGGAGGACTTCATTCTTATATTTGTTGACATCCCATACAACAATTGCTCCGCCTTTATTGGCCTGTTTAACCACAATGTTATTGTCATTCTTAATGGTTGATAAGGCTTCCTTCTCTGCTTTTGTGAGGTTGTATTTCACAAAGGTTTTCTTTTTTTCTAGGGCAGCAATTCCTGAAAGTACAGTTCGTTCAAATGTAATAACTTCCTTGGGGATATTTGGTCCTTTTGGGCAGAACGATGATTTCTTTCTTAGTCCTGTCGCCTCTTCTGTTTGAACTTCTTCAGATCCTTGGATCTTTTTAGAGAGGTTGATACATGGGCTGATTTACTATTATTCCTTCACGCACTTCTTATTTATTCTTAAACTTTCTTTTTGTTATGGCCGAGAAAGATACAGTTTCCTTTAGCGAGGAACATATACAGAACTTAATGAGAGACCCCCCAGTGTTTGCCTCAGCAACCCTTAGTGTTACAGCCAATACACAAAACGAGTCGGACAAACTCACTCGGCTACGCAAAAAACAGATCCGGACGGATCTACACGGCCACTTTTTACTTCAACACCTTCGGGCCGGAACCATCCCAGCAGGACTAATTGTCCGTAACATTCCTGTCATTTTCACAGAAGACCCAGATTATAAAAAGGATTTCAGCGGAATTGAAACTAAGTGTAGCCGGGACCTTATGGTCCTGACCATCGAAACGGCACACAGGATTTCAGTCAAAGAACTGGAAGAAATATCCATCCTCCAGAGAGAGATTGAAAACAACCAATTAATCTCAGACTCAAAAACACTTCTGGAGAAAATAGATAAAGAAATTTCAGAATTTAAAGACGTTACAGTTGCTCAGAAAAGCAACAAATTCGAAATTGACAAAAAGAGTTTTTCGTTGGAATCTGCTTACCCTTACCTAAATAAGGATTTTTACACACGGGCCGACTCACGTCGATATCTACAGGGCAACCAAGGAAGATCTCGTCAAAAATTCATCACATTTTCTGACACAACTTCTTCATCCGGGAGTGAGCCTGATAATACTAATCGCCAATACCAAAACAGAACGGACAACCGACCAGGCCAATATCAACAGCAGCAAAATCAACAGCCTTTTTTAGGACGCGGTCAACCGAAACCCCGCGGCAGGACCCGGTTCACCCAACCATGGGAAATGAGAACACGCCAGAAGTTTTACAAGAACTAACCAAATCCCCCATCTTCAACCTTTCTAACAGAACTCTTACTCCAGCCGAAAGATCCATTTTAACAAAAGGCCTCAATTTTGTTCCATCACGCCCCACGGACTATGTTAAAATGAAATTGGAGACACTAGAATTTTGTCGAAAAATTCGCCTGAAAACCTTCTTCCAAGGATCTGAAGAAGTTCAAACAGAAGAGGCGACAGGACTAAGAAAGAAATCATCGTTCTGCCCAAAAGGACCAAATATCCCCAAGGAAGTTATTACATTTGAACGAACTGTACTTTCAGGAATTGCTGCCCTAGAAAAAAAGAAAACCTTTGTGAAATACAACCTCACAAAAGCAGAGAAGGAAGCCTTATCAACCATTAAGAATGACAATAACATTGTGGTTAAACAGGCCGATAAAGGCGGAGCAATTGTTGTATGGGATGTCAACAAATATAAGAATGAAGTCCTCCGTCAACTCAATGACCAAAACTGCTACAGGCGGATCGGCAAAGATCCTACTCTAGACATAAAAAACCAGATGTTTGACATAATCCAGAAAGGATTCGATCAAGGATTTGTCGGGCCCAAGGAACTTATATTTTTACAGAATAAAAGCCCCAGAACCCCGGTGTTCTATGTTCTTCCCAAAATGCATAAAGATGAGACCAATCCCCCGGGTCGGCCAATTATATCCTGCTGTGACTCACTTTTTGAACCGGTGGCGAAGTACATCGACTTCTAACTTAAACACTTTATTGAGACCATCCCAGCCCATTTGAAAGACACCACGGCGTTCCTTAACCGAATTGCGTCGATTAAATTCAACAGCGAGAATCAACTGCTAGTGACACTAGACGTAGTGTCCTTATACACTCAGATTCCGCAGGAACAGGCACTTGAAACCTTAACCTTTTTTCTGGAAAATCGTGAACAACCAATGAGAGTCCCAACTAATTTCATCCTCGACCTAGCTCGTTTGACACTACAAAAGAACTTTTTTACTTTTGATTCAGAGTTCTTTTTTCAAATAAAAGGGGTAGCGATGGGCTGTCCCTTCGCCCCCGAGCTGGCGATAATGTTTATGGGGCTATTCGAAGAAAAATTCATCTATAACAACAATCCATATGGCCATCATATTTCCAACTATATGCGCTATATAGATGATCTATTTTTAATCTGGACAGGAAACCAAGAAGATCTGAATAAGTTTGTGGAATGGCTTAACTCAAGAACAGCCGATATCCAATTTTCAGCCACATCATCAAAGGAATCTATCACTTTTCTGGACGTGGAAATCCAACCACAAGCACAGGGACTCAGCACAACGTTATTTCGCAAACCATCTGATAGAAATAAAGCGCTACACTTCACCAGCAACCACCCGAGAAACCTTAAAGAGAACTTGCCATATGGACAATTCCTTAGAATTCGACGGAATTGTTCCACCAAGGAGGAATATTTCAAACATGCAGGCCATTTAAAGGAACGCCTGACACTTAGAGGATCCCCCAAAAAACTCTTAAAAAACTCCCTTAAAAGAGCATGGTGGACTCCCAGAGGTCCTACTTGAAAAGAAAGTGAAACAAGACCTCAGAAGAATGGTATGCGTCACTACCTTTTGCCCAGCGGCGAACCAATACAAAAAACTAATTCTATCCAATTGGCATCTACTCAAAAATCTGCATGAAGACCTGTCAGCCCCTCCGTTGTTTGCTTTCAAAAAAGAAAAAAGCATTGCTAATCATATCATAAGAGCTGCCCTCCCTCCGGCTAAATCACCCACCATACAAAGTCTGTTTGGACTACCTCCCACCAAAGGTCACCACAAATGCGGCACGTGCATATGCTGCGATGAAACCATTGAGGACTCTGTCTTCACATTTGAAAACATTCATTGGAAGCACGAAGCATTTACAAATTGCAAAACCAAAAATGTTGTTTACGCTATCACCTGCCCGTGCCCTTTGGTCTATATAGGTAAGACCACACAAGAAGTAAGGAGTCGGATCACTCAGCATAAATCTCGGATAAGGAGAGGCGTAGAAAACGCCCCACTTGTCAATCATTGGACAAACATGAAACATAAACAATCGGACTTAAGATGGACAGTATTGTCGAAAATTGAAAAAGATCCCAGGGGCGGAGATTTGGATGCCAAATTAGCCCAACGTGAGGCATTACTAATAATGAAGTTCAACACTGCCTTGCGAGGATTGAACGAGATGTCAGAGATATACAAAACCAACACTTGAACTACTCAGACCCGTAGACTCGCTTTATAGTGAACTACAAGTCCCAGAAGCCTCTGAGAGTCTTATCAACCAGGAAGTACCAGTCTAAACAGCTCTGCAGCTCTGATTCACTCTGCAGCACGACTCCGAGGACGAAGGACCCGTTGTCTCATCCGGTATGTAGCTTTCACGATGACCGCTCTCCTCTGGTTACGCAAATAGTATCTCAAACCTAACCTTAGGTCCCCCTTTCATGCTTCATTTACAGTGAAGCAGAGGCGCAAATCAAGCCCGCTCCGCGGAATACCAGAAGCATGGACTAAACGTCAAAACAACCGCTGACGTCAGTGCAGGTAAACAAACATCCAACCCCGCGCCCCGCAATTAGGAAAGACACTTTAGGTTTGAAACTAAGCGCGCTTGTTTCATTTCTTTTATTTACAGCCCCTGTATGCACACCACGGTGAAATCTTTGAAACCTTGACTTCTCTAGTCTTGAATTATGTGACTCTGGTTCAATTGCTTAAGGTAGGCTTGGGTTTGACTCAGGGCGAGTGTCTCTCTCTTCCAAAATAGCTCGCTAGACTAAGCACCCCATTTCTTGATTATTTCCACAGAACCAGTACAGGTCCTGAGGAGAACCCTATTATTCGCACGGGTTCGAAACGCGTCGACCACCTTGCCTACGTATCTGGTCTACATCTTTTGCGTTATAAATCAGCCCATGTATCAACCTCTCTAAAAAGAATACTCCTTTTCTGAAATTGAGTTGAAAAGACTTTAGGATTATTTCTCTAAAAAACACCAAGGGATTTATCCGACTGATTTATGACCGATACGTGGTTTCATGTACTTTTGTATTTTTGTACCTAACTGTTGTTCGTATTGTTTTACTGATTTGTGTGTATGCAAGTGTTTTGTATGATTGGAAGGCCACGAATGTTGAGAGTGTGTAAATAATTCTTTCACTTGTAATTGCTGTTCACTGTACATATATATATAAAAAACTGTCGTTCTTCCATGCACTAAAAACATTGTGTCACGTATAAACAAAAATATTTTTTGAAAAGAGGAATAAATTTCCAGTTGCTAAATGATTCAGCAGGTTGTTTATGCTTTATTCTGAACACCAGTTAGATTCATCTTTGTTTGCAAATAACCTTTCTCAGCAGAGGCGCTTGTGTTGCTTTCTAGTTCATTTTGGCTCAGCCGTGCTGAGTAACGAGTCAAGACCCTTGGGTGTTTTGCGAGTCAACTTTTCAGCACAAGAAAGTTAAGTTGAGCACTTTCTTTGCGTCGTGTAGCGCTGCTGAGCGTCGCCCGAGCCAGAAGCCCAAAAAAATGTCCCATATTGCTTCCCCTACTTGGTCCGTCCCGTTACTACTTTCTCCCCATCTACGGCCTCACACGCAGACAGAAGATTGCCGGGAGGTTTGTAACTATTTATTGGGCCTGGCAGGAGGGGTTAGAGGCCAGTGGTTTATTGTCATTAAGACAAAATGGTGTTGTCCGGATCATCGCGCGATCTATCACTTCCCAGCTGATTAGTAACAAGGCCTGCATGAGTCTGTGTGTGGGAACCGGCCACTCCTTTTGCAAAGGCAGCCAGGCTTGGAGACCACAGTGAGCAAGGGGGAGCCAGAGTGGGATGCCCCGCTATTTAATTAGCATTATTCCTTTACAGATGAGGCGTGTAAATAAATTCCATGCGATTAGAACAATTACACTGAAAAAAAAATCTTATCACACTAGGAAACCGCTTGGCAGAGACTTACAGGCGCAGGGCCTGCGAAAGTGTTAAAAGGAGGCAGAAATAACGCAGCGGGGAAACCAATTACCAGAGAGTGGACTGGCCGTGATTTGTAGCTTTAACATTCACCAGCCCAAGTAAGGACCAGGGAAGATTTATGTGCCCGGCCTCCCATTCCACTGTGTAAAAAAGTCATGTTAAATTTGAGTTCTCATAAACTGTGAGATTGTGGGATGCCGCGAATTAGTAGTAAATGCATTAAATAGCCCTGGCTGGCTGTGTCATAAAATATGCAAAAAGAGATACTGTCACGAATTTGAGCTTCAACTCGGGCACCGGCTTTATGTATATCTGTAAGTGCTTCCTATTGAGGTTTAATTTTTGTGACAGGAGCATCGTGCCACAATGAGTCCTGTCTGTATTTATCCACAAAGATGCCACCCTCTACTGGAAAAAATATTTCGCTAAAACCGCGAGCAGAACGGATTTTGCGCCCAAACTTACAATAGTAAAAAACAAAATGGCTGTAATTCACTATGAGAGCATGTACATCCTCTACCTTTCGCATACACTGCACCTTGCTCAAGGGGTACCTTGGGCCTTCCATAGGGGTGACCAATGTGTACAGAAACAGAAGGGTTAGGCCTTGCCAGTGGGGACACTGACGAGGAGGACATGGCAGTTCACAGCCTCCACACAGGCACTGCGGTGGCAGGCCTGAGACACCATTTTAGGGGTGGCACAATCAGTGCTGCAGGCCCACTAGTAGCATTTGCTATCACCAGCCCTGGCACACTCAATGCACTTTACTAGGGACTTCTTGGTGACAAAAACATGCCAATCATGGATAACCAATCATAATAACAATTTACGTAGGGGGGCACTTGCACTTTGACACTGAACATCAGTGACAAAGTGCCCAAAGCATCTAAACCAGCAAAAACGAAATCCAGCACAGCATCAAAAATTCAGGGGGTAGAGGCAAAAAGATAGGGAGAAACCACATCAAAGATGCCAGGTCTAACAGCTAGGAATAAAATATAATCAATTACAGATGAGCTACCTCTACCCCAAAAGGTGGGCAGCTTTGGGTCACTAATGCTAGCAACATTTAATACATTATTCAAGTCAAACTCTACCTTTGCAAGGACTTCTGACGGCTTACTAGCCGTCCCGCTCCTTGAGATCTTCCGGCACTGGACTCCTGATTATTCCCAAGGTGTCTAGAGCACGGATGGGTGGAAGATCCTTCAGGTACCTTGCAGCCTCTAGATGGAACAAACTACCCATGGCATTGCGATTAGAGCCATCAGAATCAATCTTTAGAGCCAAGCTTAAAACTGCACTATTCGCTCAGTAAGGTATGCCGCTTCTGTGGGATCCAGTTAGAATCTCTCCTCAGCGCGGGGACACGCCGTTGTTGCGTCACCATGCGCTTTATAAAACCCCCTAAATAGAAAATAGAAATAGAAACAGTAAAAGGTAGGCTCGTTACCTCTCTAATCAACACCCTCTAGGGCACACTTATCATTTTGTGACTTTGGATGTGGGGACAGCCTAGCACTAAAATTACCTGTTAGGCACAAATACAACTGACACCCCCTGTCAGTTACTTTACCCAAAAGAGAATTAATATATTTAAACAAAACAGGGAACCTCGAATTTAGAGGAGTAACACAATCATTATTGTAGAAGTTGATCAGATATTAGGTCAAATCCCCCTTAAAAAGCACAGACTGAATGGCTCTACCTAAGGATTCCAGGATCATAACATGACCACTGGTCAAACAATGTATCCAAGCAGATAGGCCCCCTGATGCAGAGCCACACAGAGATGAAATGGTCGGCAGAGTAAAACACTGAAACCTATCAGACGCAATTGGCTGGGGATCACAGGTTTCCTGTAACATCAAGATATCAAAGCTTTTAACAGAAAGCTGCCCCTCTGGAAGGTGTATCTTAGAGGGAAGACCCACAACATTCCAACTTAATATTTTCATGGGGGTATACATGGGTTTGAAGTTAACCTTAGGGGGGATTAAGGCAAGGCATTGAGGTGAAACCAAAACCTGATTGAACACTACCTTTTGACTGGCAGTCATGTGTCCCCCCAGTTAGTCAATATCAGTGAGATGGGACAAAATGAAAACCTGTTTTTACACTAAAACAATGGCTTAGCCTGGGGATAGCTACATATAGAGGGGGCATTAACCTTTCATTTGCCTTGCAAAGGAACCCCAAAATAGATGAGACAACCCTTGAACTGGCATAATAGCCATTCACATTAAACCGGAGTACTTTTCTCACACAGGCCTGGGGCCTCATTTATGAGAAATGACGCATCGCTGCGTGAAAGCAGCGATGCGTCACTTCTCAGTGCGCACTCCTTGTGACATTCCTGATGCATCATATTTAATGTATGACGCATCATGTCGCAAGGATTTACAGATACGTCAGTATTTCTGACATATCTGTAAGCGCAAAAGTGACACATTGCTGGAGTGTGTCACAAAAGTGACGCAACTCCAGCAATGCGTCCTTTCACATTGGGCAAGCCCATGTGAAAGGGCCTGCGTCAGTCTTACGCCTGCTGTGAGGCAGGCGCAAGATTTTGACGCAACGGTGTCCTAAAAGTGGCGCAGTGAAATCTCATAGATTTCACTGCATCACTTCTACGACCCTTCCTTGCGTCAATACGCCCCCCTGGCATACATTATATATGGCGCAGGCATAATGTGGTGCAGGGGTTTACAAAGTGACGTATCCACCTAGATGCGTCACTTTGTAAATATGGCGCAACAAGGCGCATTTTTTACGCCACTGGTGCGTCACAAAAAGTGACGCACCAGCGGCGTAAAAGTGACTTGTGAATTGTTGTGCCTGTAACATTGGGCAGGTGTGAACACCTTCCCTGTTAGACGGAGACCCGGAGGGTCGGCCGAGTACAGGGGGGAGAGGCCTCTGGTGAGGGCCTTCTCCGGTAATCGTACAGACAAGTAACTTCCCCCCCCACAGATGGACACCACACAGAGATGAGTTCTGCACACTTTTATGTATATCTTGAGGCAAGGTGATAAGCGATACAGCAGGACCAGGTTACGAGGATCCTGTCAATTCTAGTCTCTTTGGGGAAAAGGGGTAGCGGGACAGTCTGAGTACCGGTCCGGTACAGGAGCAGCAAGAGATGGAGCTCACAATCCTCTAGCTTGAGGGTTCGCAAGGATAGGCCGCGGCAGCGCCAGCTTGCTTCGAAGATGGTTCACGATGAGGAGGGCCGCGGCAGCGCCAGCAGGCTTCGTAGATGGTTCACAATGAGAAGGGCCGCGGCAGCACCAGCAGGCTTCGAAGATGGTTCACGATGAGGAGAGCCGCGGCAGCGCCAGCAGGCTTCGAAGATGGTTCACGATGAGGAGGGCCGCGGCAGCGCCAGCAGGCTTCGAAGATGGTTCACGATGAAGAGGGCCGCGGCAGCGCCAGCAGGCTTCGAAGATGGTTCACGATGAAGAGGGCGGCGGCAGCGCCAGCAGGCCTGGAAGATGGTTCACGAGAAGGAGCAGGGCCAGCGCCAGCAGGCCTCCAAGGATGAGTTTGTCTCGGTGTCTCTCGACTCCAGGATACAACTGCCTTCCTGCTCTGGAGCTGCCCCAGTTATAGGTCTATATTTACAACAAGGGGTGGTGAGGGACAGAGTCTCTGAATAAAGCAGAAAACTCTCACCCAGTCAAGAGATCAGGGCTAGATCCAACACCGTTTTTTAGCTCACTGCACCATCCCAGTTTCAGAACCTGGCTGTATGCAAATTGGTCTGTTCCTGTCCCAGTGCATGATGGGAACAGGGCAAACCAAACTACAAAAGCCAGTTCTTACACTGGGAAGGAAACAAGCTCCCGGGGACCGGTTTCTGGCATTACAGCCGTCTTCGGCCCGGTTTGCTTGAATCCTGATGGTGCAATGAGCAAGGGACTCATGTCTGAGTATACCCTTCCACGCTTAGGGTGGACAAAAATATTTACAACAAGGGGTGGTGAGGGACAGAGTCTCTGAATAAAGCAGAAAACTCTCACCCAGTCAAGAGATCAGGGCTAGATCCAACACCGTTTTTTAGCTCACTGCACCATCCCAGTTTCAGAACCTGGCTGTATGCAAATTGGTCTGTTCCTGTCCCAGTGCATGATGGGAACAGGGCAGGCCAAACTACAAAAGCCAATTCTTACACTGGGAAGGAAACAAGCTCCCGGGGACCGGTTTCTGGCGTGGAAGGGTATACTCAGATGTGAGTCCCTAGCTCATTGCACCATCAGGATTCAAGCAAGCCGGGCCGAAGACGGCTGAAATGCCAGAAACCGGTCCCCGGTAGCTTGTTTCCTTCCCAGTATAAGAATTGGCTTGGTAGTTTGGTCTGCCCTGTTCCCATGATGCACTGGGCCAGGGTCAAACTAATTTGCATATAGCCAAGTTCAGAGCTGGGATGGTGCAGTGAGCTAAAAAACGGTGATGGATCAAGCCCTGATCTTTGGACTGGGTAAGAGTGGTCTGCTTAATTCAGACACTCTGTTCATCACCACCCCCTTTTCTGAATCATTTTTGTCCACCATAAGCGTGGAAGGGTATACTCAGATGTGAGTCCCTAGCTCATTGCACCATCAGGATTCAAGCAAGCCGGGCCGAAGACGGCTGAAATGCCAGAAACCGGTCCCCGGTAGCTTGTTTCCTTCCCAGTATAAGAATTGGCTTGGTAGTTTGGTCTGCCCTGTTCCCATGATGCACTGGGCCAGGGTCAAACTAATTTGCATATAGCCAAGTTCTGAGCTGGGATGGTGCAGTGAGCTAAAAAACGGTGATGGATCAAGCCCTGATCTTTGGACTGGGTAAGAGTGGTCTGCTTAATTCAGGCACTCTGTTCATCACCACCCCCTTTTCTGAATCATTTTTGTCCACCATAAGCGTGGAAGGGTATTCTCAGATGTGAGTCCCTAAGCTCATTGCACCATCAGGATTCAAGCAAGCCGGGCCGAAGACGGCTGAAATGCCAGAAACCGGTCCCCGGTAGCTTGTTTCCTTCCCAGTATAAGAATTGGCTTGGTAGTTTGGTCTGCACTGTTCCCATGATGCACTGGGCCAGGGTCAAACTAATTTGCATATAGCCAAGTTCTGAGCTGGGATGGTGCAGTGAGCTAAAAAACGGTGATGGATCAAGCCCTGATCTTTGGACTGGGTGAGAGTGGTCTGCTTAATTCAGACACTCTGTTCATCACCACCCCCTTTTCTGAATCATTTTTGTCCACCATAAGCGTGGAAGGGTATACTCAGATGTGAGTCCCTAGCTCATTGCACCATCAGGATTCAAGCAAGCCGGGCCGAAGACGGCTGAAATGCCAGAAACCGGTCCCCGGTAGCTTGTTTCCTTCCCAGTATAAGAATTGGCTTGGTAGTTTGGTCTGCCCTGTTCCCATGATGCACTGGGCCAGGGTCAAACTAATTTGCATATAGCCAAGTTCTGAGCTGGGATGGTGCAGTGAGCTAAAAAACGGTGATGGATCAAGCCCTGATCTTTGGACTGGGTAAGAGTGGTCTGCTTAATTCAGACACTCTGTTCATCACCACCCCCTTTTCTGAATCATTTTTGTCCACCATAAGCGTGGAAGGGTATACTCAGATGTGAGTCCCTAGCTCATTGCACCATCAGGATTCAAGCAAGCCGGGCCGAAGACGGCTGAAATGCCAGAAACCGGTCCCCGGTAGCTTGTTTCCTTCCCAGTATAAGAATTGGCTTGGTAGTTTGGTCTGCCCTGTTCCCATGATGCACTGGGCCAGGGTTAAACTAATTTGCATATAGCCAAGTTCTGAGCTGGGATGGTGCAGTGAGCTAAAAAACGGTGATGGATCAAGCCCTGGTCTTTGGACTGGGTAAGAGTGGTCTGCTTAATTCAGACACTCTGTTCATCACCACCCCCTTTTCTGAATCATTTTTGTCCACCATAAGCGTGGAAGGGTATACTCAGATGTGAGTCCCTAGCTCATTGCACCATCAGGATTCAAGCAAGCCGGGCCGAAGACGGCTGAAATGCCAGAAACCGGTCCCCGGTAGCTTGTTTCCTTCCCAGTATAAGAATTGGCTTGGTAGTTTGGTCTGCACTGTTCCCATGATGCACTGGGCCATGGTCAAACTAATTTGCATATAGCCAAGTTCTGAGCTGGGATGGTGCAGTGAGCTAAAAAACGGTGATGGATCAAGCCCTGATCTTTGGACTGGGTAAGAGTGGTCTACTTAATTCAGACACTCTGTTCATCACCACCCCCTTTTCTGAATAATTTTTGTCCACCATAAGCGTGGAAGGGTATACTCAGATGTGAGTCCCTAGCTCATTGCACCATCAGGATTCAAGCAAGCCGGGCCGAAGACGGCTGAAATGCCAGAAACCGGTCCCCGGTAGCTTGTTTCCTTCCCAGTATAAGAATTGGCTTGGTAGTTTGGTCTGCCCTGTTCCCATGATGCACTGGGCCAGGGTCAAACTAATTTGCATATAGCCAAATTCTGAGCTGGGATGGTGCAGTGAGCTAAAAAACGGTGATGGATCAAGCCCTGATCTTTGGACTGGGTAAGAGTGGTCTGCTTAATTCAGACACTCTGTTCATCACCACCCCCTTTTCTGAATCATTTTTGTCCACCATAAGCGTGGAAGGGTATACTCAGATGTGAGTCCCTAGCTCATTGCACCATCAGGATTCAAGCAAGCCGGGCCGAAGATGGCTGAAATGCCAGAAACCGGTCCCCGGTAGCTTGTTTCCTTCCCAGTATAAAAATTGGCTTGGTAGTTTGGTCTGCCCTGTTCCCATGATGCACTGGGCCAGGGTCAAACTAATTTGCATATAGCCAAGTTCTGAGCTGGGATGGTGCAGTGAGCTAAAAAACGGTGATGGATCAAGCCCTGATCTTTGGACTGGGTAAGAGTGGTCTGCTTAATTCAGACACTCTGTTCATCACCACCCCCTTTTCTGAATCATTTTTGTCCACCATAAGCGTGGAAGGGTATACTCAGATGTGAGTCCCTAGCTCATTGCACCATCAGGATTCAAGCAAGCCGGGCCGAAGACGGCTGAAATGCCAGAAACCGGTCCCCGGTAGCTTGTTTCCTTCCCAGTATAAGAATTGGCTTGGTTGTTTGGTCTGCCCTGTTCCCATGATGCACTGGGCCAGGGTCAAACTAATTTGCATATAGCCAAGTTCTGAGCTGGGATGGTGCAGTGAGCTAAAAAACGGTGATGGATCAAGCCCTGATCTTTGGACTGGGTAAGAGTGGTCTGCTTAATTCTGACACTCTGTTCATCACCACCCCCTTTTCTGTACCAGTTATAGGTCTGGCGCCCTTTGATGCCTGGACCCTCGCACTTGGAGGTCGGGAGGTCTGGGATGAGGGAGTCCAGACACCCAGCAGGGGGGTGGAGCCAACGCCCGGGGAGGCTGGGGGCGATCGACACCTGGCGGAGGGGAGCCGTTGACACTCCTTCTCCCATTGACCTGCCAAGTGGTCTCTCTACCCCCTGGGTGGATGGTGGTGCCTCGATGTCGGGTCCTGGCTAGGCCCGAGGCCGATGTCGACCCGAGGCCACGAGGCCTGGTCGTGTAGTGTCCAAAATGGCGGCTGGGCCGGGGACAGGGGTTCTGGAAGGGACCCGGGCCAGCCGATACGGTAATGTTCAGGAGCCAGGGTTCCGTCGGGGACGGGCCGGGGGTTGCCCCGGCGGGTTGCAGGGGCGGTTCTTGTCCGGATAACAGGAGGAGCAGGGGTCCGCGACCCGCCATGCGGGGAGGGAATGGCCCGGCCAATAGGCCTGTCCAACATGCGTCCCCCCCAGCTGAAGGCAGGGAGAGTCAGCCATCCTCTTGGGTACTCTCCTCGCCGAGGCGGAAGAAGCAGGACAGGCCGTCTGCGTTGGCGTGATCTTGGCCTGGGCGATGCTCCACAGTGAAGTCCATCCCCTGCAGGGAGATGGACCAACGCAACAGCTTCGGGTTCTCCCCCCGCATCTGCTTCAGCCATTGCAGGGGTCGGTGATCTGTTTGTACCCGGAAGTGGGTACCGAAGAGATAGGGCCGGAGCTTTTTGAGGGCTCACACTACGGCGAAGGCCTCCCGCTCGATGGTGCTCCAGCGCTGTTCTCGGGCCAGCAGGCGTCGGCTGATGAAGACCACTGGCTGATCGACCCCCTCGGGGTTGAGTTGGGAGAGGACGGCCCCTACGCCATGATCTGAGGCATCCGTCTTTGAATTCCCGGCTGTAGTCGTGGGCTTGGAGCACGGGGGCGGTGCACATGGCGGACTTCAATTTCTCAAAAGCCGCCTGACATTCAGGAGTCCAGTTGACTGTCTTGGGGTTCTTTTTGGACTTGAGTTCTGTGAGGGGCCCCACAATGCTGCCATAGTCTTTTACAAAACGCCGGTAGTACCCGGTGAGCCCCAAGAAGGCTCGGACCTCTGTTTGGGTGACCGGAGGTTCCCAGGCCTGGATGGCAGCGATCTTGAGCTGGAGGGGGGCCACCAGACACCTTCCCACTTGGTGTCCCAGGTAGGTCACGGACCCTTGGCCAATCTGGCACTTGCTGGCTTTGATGGTGAGCCCGGCCTGCCGGAGGGCGTTCAGGACCTCCCGGAGGTGGTGGAGGTGTTCTGCCCAGTGACGACTGTACACAGCAATATCGTCAAGATAGGCAGCGCTGAATTCCTCGAGGCCCGCCAGTACTTGATTCACGAGTCTCTGGAAGGTGGCGGGGGCGTTTTTCATGCCGAATGGCAACACCTTGAAGTGGTAGTGGCCATCCGGGGTAGAAAAGGCGGATCGCTCCTGGGCCCCTGGGGTGAGGCCGATCTGCCAATAGCCCGCTGTCAAGTCAAAGATGCTCAGGTAGCGGACGGCCCCCATGCGGTCAATCAACTCATCTGCCCGGGGAATGGGATGAGCGTCGGTCCTGGTGACGGCGTTCAGACCCCGATAGTCCACACAGAACCTGAGCTCGGGGGCGACGCCCGGGGCGCCGTCCTTGGGGACCAGAATGACCGGGCTGGACCAGGGGCTGTCGGAAGGCTCGATCACTCCCAGAGCCAGCATTTTGGAGACTTCCGTCTGGATGCAGGCGCGTACTCGATCCGGTACTCGGTACGCCCTGTGTTGGATAGGGGGGCTATCCCCGGTATCCACGTCGTGAAGGCACAATGGGGTGACCCCTGGGATGAGGAAAACAGGTCGGCAATTTGGAGCAGAAGGTCTCGACAGTCTTGGAGTTGTTCTGGGGACAAGGCATCGGAGAGTTTGACCCCTTCCACGGAGCCGTCCTTCTCGAGTGTCTTCAGCAGGTCGGGGAGGGGCTCGGAGTCTTCTTCAGTCCCACTGTCAGTAGCCATCAGGACGCTAAGTTCAGAGCGCACAAAGTGGGGCTTGAGCCTATTTGCGTGGAGGACACGTGGGGGGTTCCGGGGGGACTCCATGTCGATCAGGTAGGTGACTGGACCCTTGCGCTCTACTACTTTGAAGGGCCCCATCCATTTGTCCTGGAGGGCGCAAGGTTCAACCGGGGACATCACCCAGACCTGTTGTCTCGGCTCGAACTCGATGGATGAGGCGTGCTGATCATACCATCGCTTCATGTCCTCTTGACTGGCTTCAAGGTTGGCTTTGGCAAGTTCCCTAAATCCCCGGGTCTGGTTACGGAGGGTCAAGAGGTACTTGTATACATCCAGAGGAGTCTTCTGAGGGGTCCCCTCCCACCCTTCTTTGACCAGGCTGAGGGGGCCCCGGACGGGGTGTCCATACAGTAGTTCGAACGGACTGAAGCCCAGGGACTTCTGAGGGACTTCCCTGTAAGCGAACAGGAGGCACGGGAGCAGCACGTCCCATTGGCGACGTAGGGGTTCCTCCAGGCCCATGATCATCCCCTTGAGGGTGCGGTTAAACCACTCCACCAGCCCGTTTCCTTGTGGGTGATAGGGGGTCGTGAATTTGTAGGTGACCCCGCACTGTTGCCATAGGGACTTCATGTACTTGGAGATAAAGTTCGTGCCCCTGTCACTGACGACTTCCCGGGGGAAGCCCACCCGCGAGAAGATCCCCATCAGGGCTCGGCCCACCACCGGGGCCGTCACGGTCCGAAGAGGAATGGCCTCGGGATAGCGGGTGGCGTAGTCCACCAGGACCAGGATGAACCGGTGTCCCTGTGCTGTCCGGGGCTCCAGGGGCCCCACAATGTCTATTCCCACCCGCTCAAATGGGGTGGTGACGATGGGAAAAGGTTGCAGGGGTACTTTGAGTTTTCGGCCACTCTTCCCGCTGGCCTGGCAGGTGGGGCAGGCCCGGCAGTGGTTGGCTACATCGTTCCGCATCTTCAGCCAGTAGAAGTGGGTCACCAGGCGGCTGTATGTTTTGTCCTGCCCCAGGTGCCCGGCAAGAGGCACATCGTGTGCCAGGTTTAAGAGGAAGTCTCTGAAGCGGAGGGGGACCACCAGCACCCGGCTGGCCCCCAGCTCGGCAATCTTTTGCTCACTGTAGAGCAGTTCATTGTCCCAATAAATCCAGTGGGACCCCGAGGTATCTCCTGCGCTCTGGGTGAGGGCTTGTTGTCGGAGTCCCTCGAGGGAGGGACACGTTCTTTGCTCCTGTCGGAATTGTTCCTGAGTAGGGCCACCCTCTTGACGCCACTGGGCCAGCTCTGGAAGGTCCCGGAGCCGATCAAGTTCTCCCTCGCTGGACTCCGGGGAACCGGCTCCGGGGTTGTTTCTTCGGTGATGATCGGCGGAGGGGGTTTAGGCCATTCCGGTTCCTCAGGGCTGGAGATGGCGCGGGCGGCCATGGACCGGGTCGTTACACAGACCCATTCAGGGAGGCCCAGCATCCCCAGGTGCTCCCTTCGCTCAACGGCTGACCAGGGGGAACTTTCGAGGTCGTTCCCCAGGAGGCAGTCTACTAGTGCATCGTCGTGGACAGTCACTCTTAGCATGCCGGACACCCCTCCCCACTCGAAGGGGACGCAGGCCATTTGACACAGGCTTTCAGAGTTGTCGGCCGACCGTACTGGACAAAGTACATTTGGCAAGATCTGGTCAGGGGTCACCAGATGGCAGCGGACTGCGGTCACACTGGCCCCTGTGCCGCGGAGGGCTTCAGCCCTGTGTCCATTAATGGTGACCCACTGGCTGTACTTCTGCGTGTTGGCGGGGAGGGGCGCCCGCTGAACCATGTCTCTTTCCCCTAGACAGACCAGGGACATGGCGGCGGGTTCCCACTCAGGCTGGTATGGCTCGTACTCTTCGGCGTCTTCTTGGGCCGGTTCTTCCCCCAGGGCGGCGGCAGCGACTTGGCGTGGCATGGGACTCTGGTTTTTCGGGCAGCTGGGATCATTGGCGTAGTGGCCGGGTCGTTGGCATCGGTGGCAGGTAACGTTGGCGCGGAACCCTGGCCGCGTCGGAGGGCTTCCTCTTCCGGCCGGGGGCGGGGTGTTGCTGGTGGTGGGCACCAGAACGGTGTCTCTGCCCCGACCCTGGCCTCCTCCTCCCCCCCGGGGGCAGTGGGGCCCTTGGGAGGCCCTGTTCTGTTCGCTGGGCCAGCTTCGAGGAACTTGTGTGCTCTTCCATCGGTCTGCTTCGATGGCGAGTTTCCGAGGTTCAGTCAGGTTACTGTCAAGGAGGTGCTGCCTGAGCTCGACGAAGCAATTATTGGAGAGATGCTCCCATACAATAAGGTCGAATAACTGCTCGTAGGTGGTCACCTGGCTGCCCTTGATCCACCCCTCAAAGGCTCGGCTAAAGAAGTTCACGTACTCCACCCAAGTTGAACCCGGGATTCGTTTGCAGTCGCAGAACCTCTGGCGGTACATCTCGGGCGTGAGCCCATATCGAGTGAGGAGGGCGGCCTTCATGTGGTCGTAGGACGTCATCTGATGGTCTGGGAGTTGCAGCAGGGCATCTCGCCCTTCGTTGACAAACCTCCCCCATAACCCGGCTCCCCAGTCGCTCAGTGGGATTCGGTGGGAGGTCATTGCTACTTCGTAGGCTTTAAACCATTGCTGGATATCATCGTTCCGGTAATATTCCCTGACGACATCCTTGGGGACGTGGACCTTGGGGTCCGTAGGGGCAGGGGGGCTCTGGCGCCCAGAGACTACAAGGTCTTTGTTCTGTCTCCGAATTTCTAGTTCCTTCAAGTTGCGCTCATGCTCGTAGGCTAGTCTTTTCTCCTCCAGCTCCCTCTGACTCTTTTTCTCTTCTCGCTCCTCTCTGAGCCGTAAGTGTTCCAGTGTTATTTTTTGTTCTGCCAATTTGAGTTCTCCATCTAGGCGAAGTCGAGCCAGTTCCAATTCGTGGAGCCGGCTCTTCTCCCGTTCTCGGGCCTCCTCGGACGAGAGGCCCGGTCTTCTTTCTTCTGTGGGAGCGGTACTTGTTTCGGTGGTCTCGAGGCTTTGATTTTGGGGTAAGGGTGTTTCCGTCTCCACCCAAGACTCTAAGGCGTTTTTGAGGTCATCTTTCGTGCTCAGTCCTGTGGTAGCAATGCCCAGTTCTATACAGAACTGTTTAAGTTCCTTGTGGCTGTATTCTTCTAGCTTCTCCATCAGGAATTTTTCTGTTGTTCCACTCTCCTTTGTCGTCATGGTGGCTGTGTGTCGTGGGGTGAGTTACTCTCTGTACGATTATGCGTCGGCTCGGATCGCGCCGCTGGCCACCAATGTTAGACGGAGACCCTGAGGGTCGGCCGAGTACAGGGGGAGAGGCCTCCGGTGAGGGCCCTCTCCGGTAATCGTACAGACAAGTAACTTCCCCCCCACAGATGGAGACCACACAGAGATGAGTTCTGCACACTTTTATGTATATCTTGAGGCAAGGTGATAAGCGATACAGCAGGACCAGGATACGAGGATCCTGTCAATTCTAGTCTCTTTGGGGAAAAGGGGTAGCGGGACAGTCTGAGTACCGGTCCAGTACAGGAGCAGCAAGAGATGGAGCTCACAATCCTCGAGCTTGAGGGTTCGCAAGGATAGGCTGCGGCAGCGCCAGCAGGCTTCGAAGATGGTTCACGATGAGGAGGGCCGCAGCAGCGCCAGCAGGCTTCGTAGATGGTTCACAATGAGGAGGGCCGCGGCAGCGCCAGCAGGCTTCGAAGATGGTTCACGATGAGAAGGTCCGCGGCAGCGCCAGCAGGCTCTGAAGATGGTTCACGATGAGGAGGGTCGCGGCAGCGCCAGCAGGCTTCGAAGATGGTTCACGATGAGGAGGGCCGCGGCAGCGCCAGCAGGCTTCGAAGATGGTTCACGATGAGGAGGGCCGCGGCAGCGCCAGCAGGCTTCGAAGATGGTTCACGAATAAATGGGCCGCGGCAGCGCCAACAGGCCTCCAAGGATGAGTTTGTCTCGGTGTCTCTCGACTCCAGGATACAACTGCCTTCCTGCTCTGGAGCTGCCCCAGTTATAGGTCTGGCGCCCTTTGATGTCCGGACCCTCGCACTTGGAGGTCGGGAGGTCTGGGATGAGGGAGTCCAGACACCCAGCAGGGGGGTGGAGCCAACGCCCGGGGAGGCTGGGGGCGATCGACACCTGGCGGAGGGGAGCTGTTGACACTCCTTCTCCCATTGACCTGCCAAGTGGTCTCTCTACCCCCTGGGTGGATGGTGGTGCCTCGATGTCGGGGCCTGGCTGGGCCCGAGGCCGAGGTCGACCTGAGGCCATGAGGCCTGGTCGTGTAGTGTCCAAAATGGCGGCTGGGCCGGGGACAGGGGTTCTGGAAGGGACCCGGGCCAGCCGATACAGTGATGTTCAGGAGCCAGGGTTCCGTCGGGGACGGGCCGGGGGTTGCCCCGGCGCTTTGCAGGGGTGGTTCTTGTCCGGATAACAGGAGGAGCAGGGGTCCGCGACCCACCATGCGGGGAGGGAACGGCCCGGCCACGAGGCCTGTCCAACATTCCCACTCCATGAGATTCGAACGCTCATCTTATGCACTTATGAGTTAGTGTGCTGAAAATGCAGGCATGACATACTCTCAGCTGCAGTGAATTGCTGTGTCCATAGTCCTGAGCAACTGTGCTGCCTTTCCCATGTCACAGGACTTGAGCGCTTCTCTTATGTGCTGAGTTGGTCCACTGGAAAGGAGGGTGTAATGTGGTGGCCTTCCCGCCACTGTGAATTATGCACGTAGTCCTGGGCACCTGTGCTGGTCTTGCCACGCCACGGGACGCCAGCACTCCTTGTATGATCCCAGCTTAAAAAGTGCAAAGTGCATATACACAGATTAATAAGGTTTACATGTACAAAAATTAATTGATTCCATTTAAAAGGGAATATCCAGGCGATACTCATAATTTACTACTAAAAGACAACAGCTTAAAATGTTGTCAATTAAATGTCATCATTTGATTACTCGATAAAACACTATCATCACTGGACACCTATCCTTCTGTTTTCTAAAAACTACACAATCTTCAGGAGGGCATTAGTTGTTTTCCACTGACAGTACCAATGGGGATCATGCTAAGTCTAATGAATGGAATAGAGGATTCGTTTCGGGCTTTCCTTCAGATTCACCACATATGGGCAAGAAAATTTGCAATTACACTTGCATCAGCTCTTAAACTACATAAAGCTGTGCCATGGTCTCTAGTTCCCAGCCGTTTACAGATAGGAATAAGCCATTTGATTCTAGGGTCTGAATATGCCTGCCAACCAAAGAAAACATGACCAATGGATCAATAGGGACAGGATAGGAAGGATATCCGCTTTTCCAAGCGTAATTGCATAACCAATAGTTTGTAAGAGAGTACAGAGGGAGTTAACCATATCTGATTTGGATGTACAGCTTTCTGTCTGCCGGGAACTGAATGAGGTCAAAGAAGCCCTCCAAGGAGCGCAGTGATTTCAAATCTAGAAATTCCCCTGTTAATCTGCCTAGACTACTATCCCTAATCTCATTCTCAGCATCAATTCAATATTTTATTAAAGAATTGGAACTCCTACGATGTCCACATAAAAGTACATGCACATTATTACAAATAATAAAACATAACAAAACTTGTTCCACGGACTATCATAAAATTATCAAAGGCCTGCATTAGCAAGGCTAAAATTCCTTTAGATAACATCAGTCAATATTGTCAATTATACCAATATGCAAAGTAATTAAGATTTTCAGCAATAAAACCACTTAGTTCATGGCAGAAACAGAGGCCCAAGACCTCTATTGTAGCATATAGCGTTTGTTTAAGACCGTTTTAAACAACAGCAGGTACATATAAATAAAAGTAATATGCATAACCTCAGTGCTTAGAGAACATTTTTCAATCATTTGGGCAGCAGCACTTAGCCATTTCAACAGAAAATAGCATTTTAGAATTAGCAGCATAAGGAGTGAAGTATCAGAGCATATCCTGAAATGTGCAAGAGACAGTAAATAGCAGCCAGTTTGTATACAAAATGAGGTAAAAAAATTCAGCTTAGGCCAAAAGTTCAATTTAGAATTATCAGCAAGAAGAAAGGAATAACAAAGCATATCCAAGAATATACAATCATTCTCAGTACATAACTTTAAATTGACTTTTTTGGGTGCTTCCGGATAATTAGTACAACCCCCATTTAACCCGAGCTATCAAGTAAGATGCTGATGTTCCTAATCCAACCTATCTTCTTGAATGTGTCTAAGGTGCAAACGTCATCAAGAACTAGGTCATATGAGGACAATTCGGGGGTCTAGACCAGTCTGCACCAGAATAGAAGCAGGCAGAGTTTTGCTAGATCTTTTAGAGATTTGACCCCAATATCTAGTTTGAGTGGGCGAAGTGGTGTGCTTGATGGAAGGGAAACTAGATTCCTAAGGAACTTGTGCTCTGTCGCTGTGAGGTCATCCACATTATCAAAACCCCACAGTACAGCCCCATATAGAGCACAGTTTACTGGCTTGCATTTATAGATCTTTAGGGCTGGCGCAACTGGTTTAGTGGACGGGCAACAGTGTTCCTTTCTCAGCACTCCAACTATCTGTTCAAATTTTAGGTTGGTCTTGGTTAGAAGTTAGTTCCAAGACATACCTTCAACCATTTTGACGCCTAGATATTCAAAACTACACACCCTCTCTAGATGAGTATTGTTTAGGATTAGACATCCTTTAAATGATTTATAAGGGTTTAACATCATTAATTTTGTTTTAGTACTATTTAGTTCTAGGCCTCTCTCATCACAAAAAGCCTTAAATTGGTTAATTAACGTTTGGAGCCCCCTTGATGTTTTTGAGACAAGCAGTGTGTCGCCTGCAAAAAGAAGCATGGCAATCTTCATATTCCCTAGTGATAGGGCATCTGCTGGGGTTCTGGTTAGAAAGTCCACCACTTAGTTGATATATAGGGAAAATATTGTGGGGGCTAAGACACAACCTTGGAGAACACCCCATTGATGTAATGGAATCAGTGATTTTGCCCTGGTCACCCCATCGCACCCTGGCATAGTTGTCGGCATGAAGGCCGATGACCAGCAATAGGATTTCCAGGGGCATGCCCATTTCCCTCAACACCATCAAAAAAATTTTATTGGGGCAAAATATCGAATGCTGACTTCAGATCTATAAAAGCTACATCTAGACACCCCTTGCCCAGTACCACCACCTTCAAATTAAAAGTAAATATAAAGTCCTGGTCTATTGCTCCTGTTCTCTGTCGGAATCCAGCTTGTAGGGGAGAAAAAAAATTACTCTCAGCCATGCAGTCCTGGATCCTCACCAGAAGGGTATGGCAAAAAACTGTCTGTATGCAGCCTATAAGACTGATAGGCCTGTAGTTAGTTGAGTTATTCCTGTCACCTTTTTTAAAAACAGGAATAACCTCGGGTCCTTTCCATGAGTCTGGGATTGGAGCACCCTGCAATAGTAGTGCCAATACGTAGTCAGACCCATTGCATTTTAATAAAGATATCATCAAAATTAAAGACAGACACAACTCTATACAAAAATTGTCAGATAACTGTATCAAAAGACTTCTCAGCATCTACAGCTAAATGACCTGAGGGAAATGGGAAAGAAGGAATGGGTTCCAGTACATGAATTAAAAGTCTGGTATTATTAATAGAATGTTAAACTCGATTGGTCAATATGCATCACTGTACTCAATATTAATGGTCTATTGGCTACAAAATGTAGAATAATGATTACAGTCTTTATTTCTATATTTATAAATTAAATAGGACGATAATTATAAGCTACAGTATGATCTTTGTCAGAATTATAACCAAGGACTGGTCGTTTGTGTATATTCTGTTTGGAAGACTGTGTATGTTCACATTTATTTGGTAATGTCTTCACTGTGTTGCATTGTATCACATGTCTTTGTTTTTTCAAAGTCTTTTCATAATGCAAGTATACTCCAACTGACAATGTTGTCAAAATGTAGTGTTGTCTTAGATATGACATGATATAAATGGCATAACTTTGTGTTGCAAACAAAAAAGTGAAGTGAAATAAATCCAACAGTCTTTAGAAGTACAGTCTAAGGTTTCGTTCAATTAATCATATGATGTGATGTGAATGGTCTACCTGGTCACCTAGATGGTTATGTAATATAATAGTGGTCCTGGTCAGGTAGTATAGGACCCACGCTTTTTCTTGTTCAAAACTTTGTCAGAATGTGGCATGTCAATTATTAATGCCTCTGTGAACATCCTTATTATAACATCTGTATTACTGAATTCAGCATATAGTTTATATAAATATGTTGTAAGGTGATTGGAAAAGATTTTCCAAAACTCAGCAGGGATACCTTCAGCACCAGAGGATTTATTTGGTTACAAAGTTTTAATATTAGAAATGATGTCATCAGTATTTACAGGTGTATCAAGACTAGATTGATCAAATTGTGAAACCTTTGGGGAGGGTGCAGAAATTCAGGAAGAAATCTATAAGTTTGGTGCTAAATATCTAGTAGCAATAAAAAGAAAACAAAATCTTGAAACTCCTTGATAATATTTTTAGTGGCAAGAACTAGCCTCCCATCTTTCAATTGAATAGCATGAATTGGATTTTTATCTTTTTTGATGTCAAGATAGCTAATGATGCCAGTCTTACCTGAGCCAAAATAGAATTTGACTGTGTGTTTAGTAGTTGTAAACCTGCTCTATTGATAAGTAGCAGGTAATGTTTGAAGTGGACTTTCTGTATTTTAAATTTATATTGTTATTGGAGTTAATAAAATACACTCAATACACTCACAGTTAGCAATTTCCTTCTCAAAATCAGACATCTTAGAATGAAATTGTATACTTTTGTTGGCCAACATTGAAATGTTAATACCGAGTCTAGCATATGCCTTGCAGGTCTCCCAACATATAATATTTGAAATGGCATCTTTTTTGTTAAATGAGAAATAATTTTCAATGGCAAATAACAGAAATGATAGCATGGTCAGAAATACCAATAGTGCTAATCATAGGGTTACAAATTGAATGCCACACATTTATTGATGATAACAAATAATCATTCCAAGAGTAGGAATTGTGGGAATTAGAAAAAAATATTATGTTCTTTGCATGTAGTAAAATAAAGCCTCAAAACACCAACAAGCTTGGAATTCTGGAAATCAAGATTAAAGTTCTGAAAAGGTTTTGTGGTGGATAACAATCTATTAAAAAGAGGATCACATATTTGATTAAAATACCCACCTACAAGATGAGAAACATCACATAATTTTACAATTTCAGTGATAACATCCTTCCAAAAAATTTGGTCATCTGCAGTGGGGCAATAAATGTTAATTAATTGCAAAACAACATTGTCAGTTTTTGACTTAAGCATATACAAATCTACCGCCTGCATCAGAATGTTTATCTTAAATATGGAGTTGGAGTTTTTTTAGAAAATAATATTGCCACTCCATTCTTCCTAACACTGAAAACCTTCAATGTTTATGCAAGCATTTTATTATTTACATGTGTTTCTTGAAGCTAGAAAATATCAGATTAATGCCTTACTATATATTCCAATATGCTAATATTTTGATATGCTTGACCTGGTGAACCATTTACATTTAAAGATGTAGGGTCAAATTTTTTCGTTGAATTGCGTTACCCTTGCACTGCACAAGGGGCCACAAGGGTGCCACAACAACTAAGTCAGATTTATCAAGCTACGCAAGGTTGCATTGCTAGGCCCTGCATTGCTTGATAAATCAGATAAACACAGTACACGCCATGGATGAGGAGTGGGTGTTCCCTTGCATTTACCCAGGGATTTCAGTGCAATCTAGATTTACTATTACTCGTAGACTGGGAAATGCGTCACAATGCTACGGCTTCCCTGGTGAGGAGTAACAAGTTGAAATATCTTTATTTCTCCAATGTTATTTCCAATACTATGTGTGCAGCACAAACTTAGGGCCTCATTACGATGCTGGTTGGAGACCAAATCGCCCTAAACCTTGTCGGACTTGCGTTCGGTGAGTATGACCGACCAATTACGATGCTTCAGAAAACCATTCACAAAGTCTCCCGTTGACTTCTATAGGAACCTGCGTTTTGAACAACAACACTGGCTCCCTGTTACGGGCACCCCATGGTGCCTGCCACACTGTGCATTGTTAAACAGGGGTGTCCCTTGAATGCCCCCACAGCCCCAAACTGGAGGACTCAGGATGATGGGGGGCCTGCTTGGAGCCCCCAAAGTCAGTTTCAGGCAGCCTTTTCATTTTGGACAGACCGCGTCGGAATGGCTGTAAGAATCCAAAATCGTAATACGTCTGTCGGAAACGCGATCCGTAGAGCTGTATGATTCAGCTTTGACCAACTCAAAGTTTCCATTTGCCATTCAGAACCAATTTAAAATGACCAAACGGTTTGCTTTCTGACCGAGTACATGCTGATTGGTCCATCCGAAATGTTTCTGACTGAGTCGGAAACATAGCTTTCAACATGGTTTAGGGGAATCCGAATGCCTTTCGGAGCCTTTACGACCGACATCGTAATCAGCCCCTAAATGAGGAAAGTACCTCTGAGGATTGTTTTTTGCGCAGCAAGGTATCCCTTCCTGCACACAAACAATCCTGTCTGCAATGCAGGGACCCTTGCACCAGAGCACAAGGGTGCTGGTGTTATCCCTAGGCAGCACATACTATGTCAGCACAAGGAAAGACAGTAATGTGCTGTATCATATTAAATATGACACAGTCCTTTCCTTTCCCTTTCACGCAGCGCAGCAAGGTGCCTTGCTGCACTGTGTGAAATAATGATAAATCTGCCTGGAATTATGAGACTATAGAAATTATTAATAAGATATGTTAAAAAAAAGAGCAATATAATAACTAAATTGTAAATGATCGTTAAAGCCGTTGAACAATATGAGAAGATGTCATTACAAAAATTTAAAAAAATTAGACAGAAAGTGAAGAAAACATAACATATCATGCAACACAGATATGAGGCATGTGAGAAGATGGGTTCTCCCCATCTTATCTGCCCAGATTTTTCACTTTCTGATCACCTGGCTTTCATTCTTTTACTGTGCAGGAGCCTTTTAACCTGTGACTCACCCACAGTAAACTCATAATATCTTCTTCGACGCTCATGACGAGCTCAGCTCGTCATGAGGTACACCTCTCGTATCTCATGACGAGCTGAGCTCGTCATGAATAATGGGATTTACCATTTTCCAGCGCAGGAGAGGGAATACGATAAGCACGGATGTGGTTAAATGGACAGTACATGTTCACCACCAGTTTCTGTCTTTTAAGATAAATTGAAAATGCACCCTTAGTTAATCATTGGGCACGGATGCAACATCAAATCAGTGATTTAAGTTGGACAGTTATCTCAAAAGTTGAAAAAGACCCACGCGGAGGCGATTGGAATCTGAAACTATCCAAAAGAGAAGCATTCCTTATAGTTAAATTCCATACGGCTGTATCAGGCCTCAACGAGCTGAGTGAAATCTATAAACTATAAGCCTGCCCAATCAATTTATTTCATCCCTTAAGTATCCCACTCCTGTATTAATTATATTCCACTATAGCCTACATAGGCATTGATAACCATCAAGTTAACCTGCACACCTTGCGGCTTTTTTTGTCCTAGGCACACGTGTCAAGTTCCTTAATAAACTCCTTTGGGTTGACAAGTTGTTTGCCACGCCCCGTGTGGGCGTTCCATGCATTACTCTTGCTTAAAAAGAGTTCTCCCTTGACTGCACCCTCTCTGCGCATGCGTGAGTGAGCAGTGCCAAACTAGACGCCAGCTGGACGAGCGGCCGCTCGGGCTCTAAGTAAGTTGTTTCCCTGCCTATGAGGTGCCAGATTATTTTGTTTCTCCCCTCCGCTTTTGAGTAATTATAGCTTTTCCTTACTTCTGTTGTAGATTCTACAACGCTATTGTCAAGTGTTTGCCCGATGCGTTAGCCGCATGTATGAATACGGGCTACGAGTATCCCTTAATCCCTCAACTCAGTTTTTGTTTCACCCCGTGACAATTCCCCTCTTCTGTTTTTTTTCAGTACCGCAGCAAGAATGCTCCAGGATTTTTGACTAATAATTAGCTCTCTGCACCTCCAAGCATTCAAATAGTACATGACTGGTAAGATTCCTCTTGGGTGTTTGAAGTGACCGCCCAATAATGATCTGGCACTATAAATTAATCTTTTTCTCTATTTGCAGAGAACCACCCTTGAGTCGCAAAAGTTTTTCTCTATTTCCCGAGACTGATGTTTTGCCTAGGGCGCGTCTGAACCTCCCCTGAGCCTATGAATTTTCTAAATCGGTAAGACCTCTTGATGTGGCCACAGAGACAGCATTTTCAAACCCTCCCCGCCATACAAATAATTTCATCCTTTTCTCTGTTTTCCCCTTGCGGTTAAGATTTTCTCCTTGGATTACATTCGCCGTTCACCTCCCTATGAGCCCTGAGACTAAGTCAAGCTACACTAGGAGTAAGACAGCATTTGGTCTCTTAATCAAACGATGCAATTCAGTCCTTACCTCAACAGTCTAAATTAAGCCTCTCTATTTCCAGGCAGTTGTCTAGTCCACAACGCATAAGAATTGGGACAGTTTTTTGGATGGGAATTAAAACTCACGTCTACTTTGAGTAAAAGGTGAGTACTATGAGCATCCTGGAAAAAAAACCACGGGGTTCGGGTTTAGCCCGAATCCACTCCATGTGACAAAAATAAATCGCCTACTTATATGTTCATGTAGAATATTTTTAACCCTACAGGATAGGACTTTACCACGAAAAGATATCCTTCTTTACACACACATAGGACCCTCCGCAACTGGTAAGCCTTTACATCTACTGGAAGCAGTGTCGCTAAGCAGTACGCTTGTTGTGGCCCATGTTTGAATCCCATGTTGGTCTAAAAAATAGTATAATATGCGTCACTCATTGCTCCTTTTTTCTTTTTTCTCTTTTCATTTGTCATAGATATTGCATAAGGCCCTGAAGAGAATCCCCAACGAGTACGGTGGGATTCGAAATGCGTAGGCCCCTTCCCAACCAGTCTACTGGAGCATCTGGGCAGATAATTAGTTGGACCCGGAGCTCCTTCTTTTTGTACATTACCTTGCAGTATTAATTCACAATGAGTTTCTATTGATCTGTTATAAATACTGAAATGCACTACGAACAAACAGCTTGTTATATTATTCTTGACAAACCTGGGTTTCTTTTGATTTTTTCATGTTCATTCTTCCTGCAGTTTTGTGTCCCCCCCTAATTGTCTACAATGTGTACTATATTTCTCCCCCCTTTTTTAAAGATGGGATTGTGTTTTGGATGCTTGTGAATTTTGAATGAAAGATTGAGTTGTTGGCTTATATTCCAATGTCCGATGTGTCTGTTATAAAAAACTTTTTTATATTATGACCTAAATGTTGAAATAAATTTCATGCAAAACTTTTCTGAATAAAATGCTATTGAATAGCAATTCCCATTCTTGAATTTCTTTTCAGGTTTTGGTTGGACATTTATTGATTTTTTGAACCATTCATATCAGTACTGGCATCTCTGTTCTGTTAGTTTTAAGATAAGGCCTCCCACACAAAGAGAGCAAGTCACAATGCGTCCCTCAGCTCCTGAGGAGGAAAGGGGCGGGCAGAATGCTCTGTATCACCAAACCAGGTGTCACACTGTGGAAGGTTTTGGCCTGCCTAAGCCCACTAAAAAAGGGAGGCAGCTCAGACATCTGGAGCCAAAGCAGGAGATTTTCTTGGAACGGCTCTAGCAGTGATGTCAGTGAGGAGCGGAGCTGATTCCCCTGAGCTTATGTGACAACTGACTCTTGGGTGACAACATTTTTTAATTTCCCAGCAGGCTATGCAGGAAAGTCGAGACAAGGGCAGGGAGGTGATGTGCCACCTCAGGATAGGCCAGAGGTGCCTCACTATGGGACCCTTTTGCCCCCACTTAAATGATCTTGTACAGGGGATGAGTTCTGTCTTGGTTGTGCTTTTCTACTGGACACGGGGACTGGAGACAGCAGCTATGGACAATTGGAAGAAAGAATACTCTGATGGCCAACTAGGACTTAATTCAACCACGGGATCAATGGGGCTCTCCCCAGAACCCGGGAACCGGGTCCACTTACAACCCTTGAGTACTATAGGGGGAAAGACTGGGCTTATGTGCCAACGAGGAGAGAGGCCCAGAGGAAACCAAGAAAAAAGGCTGGCACAGGTAACTAAGAGAACTTGCTCTTTGCAGAGTCCCCCACAATGGAGGGAAGGAGGTCTGCTGTAACTGCCCCTCGTGGACAGAGTCTGCCATCACAAGCAAAGTGAGCCAGAGATCATCCAAATTGGCCAAACTGGGCCTAAGTTGTGGATGTTGGAACTTTGGCAACCTTTGACCCATACCAGTGACAAATCGCACGGGACTCTGTCATTTCCTGATTTGCCGCTGAGGTGGGCTAGGGCCTGGGGGTTAGAGCAAGGAAGGTTTTCTGTTTTTTACCAGGGAGGAGGCTGTGTGGGGCCCCCTCCTCTCTTTTTTCCATCCCCAGGACCCCACCACCCCGAGAGTACTCACTCTCAGGGGCCAGGATCCTATCCCTGACCCCACATGCTGAAATTGATGGGGAGAGCACCATCACACTCCACCCAGCTAAGGGCAATCTGCCCCACTCCCCCATTTCTGTGTGTGGGGGAGAGGGAGGCTGCCACAGACCACAGCACCTGTCCGCTGGAGCAGACAAGCAGAAGAACCCTGCAGGCTCATGCAGCATCAGGGAGGAGTGCTGCGCGGATGGAGAGCCGGCAGAGGTGGCCATGGGTGGGCTTCCTGGGATGCCCCCAATGTGGACAGAATACGGGTTGCAAGGGCAGGACCAGGCACCTCTAAAAAAAGAAGAAAAGGGCCTGCGGTGCTGTACCGCTTTGCCAAAACAAAAAGGGAAATGAAAACCTCAGCTCTACCCAACTCTGCGGGAGAGCAGCTAATTAAATATTCATACTTGTGGAAGAGATCTCCCATAATGCCTTTTGCAGTCATTTTGCTAGTTTCTTGCTTAGTTTCAAGCCCTAGAAAAAGGCCTTCGAAACGTGGTATTAATGCTAGGATTCTGGCGCCTCCTGGTAGAGTTACACAAGTTGATTAAGGTTTATAACATTTATATGGGACGGTGCTGTAAGGTGTAGAGAACCAAAAAAATCCACAAACTTCGAGCCTCAGATCAGTATACGATATACTTCACTCCCCAGCAAACGTCAAATTTGCAAACAGGTTTCCCTATTATGATTGAGAACAATTCATTATATCATCATCATGCAAAATAAATTATGAACAATTCCATCTGGTTCTTTTTTTCCTCGTTTTATTTCTGTGTTCTTGTCTTTTAGTTGTCAACAGCCACAGCCAACACTTGTTTCGTAGCTTTTTTGGGGGTGTATTCCCACGACTTCCTCAAGGCTAAATGCTTCAAATCCATACATTTTGAAATGTGGTGATACTTCCGAACCACATTGGGGTTCCAATTTGCAATCTCCTTTCACAATATAATTCCGGGTTCTTCAAAATATATCTGTATTGGACACCACGCCGCTCCCGTTTGCTACCGTGTTCGGTTACCCAAATTTGATGTGTGCTGAGGAATGAAGTATATTAGTTTCAAGCCCTTCCCAGGTTGGACCATGTGTTTTCTTCAGCTGAGAGTGTAAATGTAAATGTAAATGTAAATGTATATGCATTTATATAGCGCACTACTTACCCGTAGGGTCCCAAGGCGCTTCGACCGCTGCGAAACCCTTCCTGGTTTCCCTGAGAGATGGTCCCTTAATGGGTATCTCCAGGGTGAGACCAGGCATCCCCGGCGGTCTGGTGGGGCCGTTAGTGAAGATGAGGCAAGCTAATGCCCAGAGTTGCCGAGTGTGATCGCTGATCAGAGTGGGCACCGAGGCGAGAGAATTATCGAGTCCGCTGACCCTGGTCCAGAAACCTGCCGCGCCGGGAATCGAACCCTGGTCCCAGGCCGTCCTCTGCTCTCGGGTCTGCCGCCTCTAACCAGTGAGCCACACTACTTCACAAGTGCAGTGCCCTCTAGGGGCAAAGTCTATTGTCGTAGTCCCTGTGGCCTGCAGGTGGTTAGCATGAGTTTTCATGTCTTGCAATGCCTTTTAGTGGGAAAAAAATCCACGATTGCATTTATTATGATCAGAAATGTGATAATGTTTTAATTGGGTTTTTCATGCTATTAGCTACTATAAGTGCACAAATCATTCAAACATGCATTTACATTTTTCTTGTCAATGCTTCATTGAAATAATGTTGCTGACAGACACTCCTGATCAAATTTTACATTCTATATTGCCTGTATTAAGTGTGTTCATTCTAAGTTATAATAAATAATTGCAATTAGGTGCATGTTAATGTTTTGACATGTGACAGATTTGTTGAACTGGAAACTCTTTTAGCTCATCAAAAGGGACTACATAATGTCACCAAGAGGTACTTCCATCAGGCTTATGTATACTTGTAATTTACTGCATAGTATTGAGAAGTGTGTGTGTGTGATAAATATATTTCTGCATGTTGAAAAGAAAAGCAGTCAAAACAATCATTTAGTGCTAATATTGTAAGCCCACAAATGGGGATTACTAGCTCAAATCACCTTCCTTAAGTAGGTACTAGACTGCCCTGCTTTGCTACCCTTAGAGAGTTAAGCGCTACAATGGAGTGTTTGGTTTGTAATGAAGGACAAATGTGCAGGCCGCACAACTAAAGGAGGCCCCAACTTTGGAAATATATATATATATATGAAATCTAATGAGCACGCAGGGTCCTGGAGTCACACACAGAATTGCCAATTGCTTACTCTAATATGGGATTGGAAGCTGCCTGGCTTATGTAAATAAAGGAAGTTTCCTTACCTGTAACGGAGTGCGACTTCTTTCTGCTAATGTAATGGTTTGGGCATACAACACGGCGTCTTCAGGCCGTGGGAACGACGCCCCTCCCTCAGACACTAAGACAGGGCCACTCGAGGTGAAAAATCACTTTGAATGCGGCGATACAGGTGGTTAATTCATCCAGGCAGAGTCTGATCCAGAGGCTCAATGTGGGCTGCCTAAATTGTCCTCGTACTATAGTAAGCATTGGAACCGACCGAGGGCAAAAATCATGCACAATTAAAGCCTTCAGTTACCAGGGTGCAATGAGAAATGGATCCAAATAAATAAAGAGGCACACCGGAGGCCTAATTGACATCTAATGACCACGCAGGGTCCTGGAGTCACGCACAGAATTGAAAATTGCTTACTCTGGCTCTGAAGAAGAAGGGAATTCTTTGAAACGCGTCAGCCAAGGGGACTGAAATACGGGATTGGAAGCTGCCTGGCTTATGTAAATAAAGGATGTTTCCTTACCTGTAACTGAGTGCGGCTTCATTCTGCTGAAGTATTGGTTTGGATATATATATATGACTCGTGAGCAAGGGAAAAGGAATCCTGAAACGCGTAGACTGGAGTGTTTGCTGATGTATTTATTCTGAAATTAAAAGGCTACCTGTTTTGCAATTTGGGAAGTTCGTGTATTTATTGCTGCTGAAGCGACGGTATTGTGAATGGATATATATATAAATATAAATATATATATATATATATATATATATATATATATATATATATATATATATATATATATTACCTACTGGCGTCTCGCCAGTAGGTATATATAGTTAGGATTTATTCCCTATGGGATTTTTGAAAATTCTATGTCTAATAACTTTGGCGTTTGTGGACGGAATCGGCTGAAATTTTCAGGAAAATGGCACATTTTGTTTCTGAGCAGCCCTTGAAAATTTGGGGGGGTTTTGTCAAGGGGGGGCCGAGAAAAAAGGGGGGTCCCAAAACGCGTTTTTCCCATGTTAATTTCCATAGGGCGGTTGGACTCACTTTTAGCTCGAACGGCTGAATGGATTTGCACGAAACTTGGCAAAATTGTAGGGACTGTTAGCCCGATGTGCCTTTGCTAGGTCTCAAGATATGTGCTCCAGTAGTTTTTGAGAAATTAACATTCAAAACAAGATATATATCTGTAACAGCGCTCCGGGCTGCGGTCCGGTTCGCTTACTTTTCGCGAAACGGAACTTTGCGCGCAGAAAGCTGATTGGCTCTCCGGTGTCTGTCAACATTCTAAACAGTCCGGAGCGGCCACCATCTTATCTCTCGGTAGGATCGAGAGAGAAGAAGAGGTGAAAAACGAAGGGGGAATTTATTGAAAGGGGGCAAGGTATACCCCTCTTGACCCCCTAGGAATGTTGTTGGGGTTATTAAAGGGTCCCGTGGGGAAAATAAAAAAAAATGATTTTTCACGGTAGAAGCGCTTCACGGGCCGCGAACTGGGCCGCAAACTGGTAGCGAAACGGGAATTCGCCATTTTGTGCTTCGTTTTAATTAAATTACTAGGTATAAGGGGGTGCGGGAGACATATCCTAATCCCCTATGTTTCCTGAGGGTGGCTGAGGAGGCTCATATATGTTGATACATCTCTTCCAGCGGCTGTGCGTGAGCTTTTTTTTTTTTTTTGCTGCGTGACGTCTGTTAATGTTCGATTCGATGGAAATCAGGAAGTGTTGACCGCCAATTTGTCACTGCGATAAAATATTTTGTTATAAATGAATCCTTATTGATAAACATTGTCTGCGCCATCTTGCCTTTTTGTCCAATGCCACAATTTTGTCGTGCACGGCAGCCATTTTAGATGCCTTGACCAGGCCCACTCTCTGCACGCCGTCGATTCTCAGCACGGCTCCCCACCCTCGCAAGCATCTCCCCCACGCACTGGTCACCCCCGCTCTCTCTCTCGTGCATCGGCCATATACTTTCCCCAATCTCCGCTGCTCTTCCCTGAGAATCACACCCTGTGCCCGCCCGACACCTCCCTTTCACCCTATTCACTACCGCACCCTCTGACACTCCTCTTCCTCTGTGTCCGATTGTCCAGGCCGGACCCAGGCTATCACCTAGCCCTGCGGATGTAGTTTATGGCCCCAGCTGTAGAGTATCTAGACATGCCAACCCTCCCGATTCAGGCGTGAGACTACTGATTTCAGTGCTAGTCTTTCGCCTCCCGATTCCTGCAAGGAAAAATCCGGGGGCATATTACCAACAACTAGCGATAATGTTTGTCTCTAACTTGTTTAGAGACAAAAATTATCGCCGCACATCGGCGAATTTTATCGCACATAAACCTTGCTATTAGCAAGGTTTATCGCAAATGCGATAAAAAACGGCCGCAATGCATGAATATCGCTGAAAAGTCAGCGATATTCATGCATTATCCAGCAAATGCTCTTAGCCATGTTATCCACCTTCCATTGGATAACATGGCTAAAAACTGCTCTGTGCGTGAGCTTTTTTTTTTTTTTTTGCTGCGTGACGTTTGTTAACGTTCGATTCGATGGAAATCAGGAAGTGTTGACCACCATTTTGTCACTGCGAGTAAATATTTGTTATAAATGAATCCTTATTGATAAACATTGTCTGCGCCATCTTGCGTTTTTGTCCAATGCCACAATTTTGTCGTGCACTGCAGCCATTTTAGATGCCTTGACCAGGCCCACTCTCTGCACGCCGCCGATCCTCAGCATGGCTCCCCACCCTCGCAAGCATCTCCCCCACGCACTGGTCACCCCCGCTCTCTCTCTCATGCATGGACCATATACTTCCCCCATCTGCGCTGCTCTTCTCTGAGAATCACACCCTGTGCCCGCCCGACACCTCCCTTTCACCCTATTCACTAACGCACCCTCTGACACTCCTCTTCCTCTGTGTCCGATTGTCCAGGCCGGACCTAGGCTATCACCTAGCCCTGCGGATGTAGTTTATGGCCCCAGCTGTAGAGTATCCAGACATGCCAACCCTCCCGATTCAGGCGTGAGACTACTGATTTCAGTGCTAGTCTTTCGCCTCCCGATTCCTGCAAGGAAAAATCCGGGGGCATATTACCACCAACTAACGATAATTTTTGTCTCTAACTTGTTTAGAGACAAAAATTATCGCCGCACATCGGCGAATTTTATCGCACATAAACCTTGCTATTAGCAAGGTTTATCGCAAATGCGATAAAAAACGGCCGCAATGCATGAATATCGTTGAAAAGTCCGCGATATTCATGCATTATCCAGCAAATGCTCTTAGCCATGTTATCCACTTCCCATTGGATAACATGGCTAAAAACTGCTCAGGGCAGGTGTTAGGTTTTGGAGATATTCGCGCTTAGCGCGAATATCTCCAAAAGTTGGCAATAGGAGATAGCGATGGTTAGGGACTGTTTCCAGTCGCTAAAATCTTGGCACGCCCACTTTGCATGTCATTAGTGATAAATATCACTGATATGCAAAGCGGGGCCCAAGATGGTCGCTATCTCCTTTTAGCTGTCACTAACTGGTGTTAGCGACAGCTTGGTAATAGGGAGATAATTTTATCTCTTTTTTTTTGGCTTTTAAAGCCAAAAAAGCGGAAATAAACCCCCTTGATAATATGCCCCATGATTTCTCGGGGGTTTCAGCTGACAGGGCTTGGTATTGTGTTACGTGCTAATTCTTCCAGGAAACATCAGAGGGTCGATGCAGGGGTTCTAGAAGGGGTGATAAACCATTTAAGCCTCATGAACAAGCGCATGGTCTTTTAAAGATTTGTGATGTACTCGGGGCGGCGGTGTGTGTGTGCCCTCTTTCAGGAGCAGGCAGGGGGGCAGTGCCAGCAACTTGCCAGGCCAGGCAGTGTTCAACACATGCATCACCCTTTCTCTGCCTGCTATTGCGCTCCATGCTTCAGAAAGGTAAGAAAAAGAACGTGCATTTGAGTTTGAAATGGCCGATCTTGTAGCAGTACACTTGCAAAGCCCACACATGACAATAACCCGATTCAAGGCCCCATTCACCCGATTTTTTAAACATATATAGCACTCCAACAAAGTTAGATTTTAAAACTTTATTAACTTTTAAATATAACGAACGCAACAAAAACTGTAAATATATTTAACCATTTTTTGAAATTAACCAGAACTATAACGATAACAACAACAACAACAATAATATAACTTTTATGCCTAAATTACGCAAACATTTAGCTAATCTGCTAAAGGGGGGAGTCGCCATTTCTTTACAATAATCAATAATGAAAAATCCACATCAATAGGGTTGTCCGTTTTCTCGATGCAGCACTATAGTGCAACATACACAGCACCTGGGGTGTCAAGAGTGAACAGGTCTTTCTTTGTTCCTTAAGATGTTATCTGTGTCAACCTCTTCCGAGAATGCTGATGCGTTAGGATTTCCTTGTGTTTCTTAATAGCATTGGTGTCTGCACACTTCTTTGTCAATTCTGTGAAGATGATAACTGCTTCATAAACAGACGATATCTTTGTTTAGTCATTAGTGTTAAGTGTGTCTGAAACTACAGTGCCCTTCTGTTTTTTTTTCTTCAGGCTCTACAGAGTTTTGTGTGTTGTTCTTTTGAGCGACAATTATTCCAGAGGTTTCAGGTTTACTTGTTTTGTCCTGCAGTGAGTTAACAGCTTTAGAGACTTCATGTTTATTTGCTATGTCCTGCTGTTCGTCAACTGCTTCAGAGACGTCAGCCTCATATGTTATGTTTGACTAGATCCTGGACCTGCCCGGCCGCGCCCAAAATGGTGCCGGTGTAAATGGGACTCGTAACTGCTTGTTGTGTACTGGTTGCCCAACCTTGATATCACGAGATACATATGCAGTTTTGAAGCACATGGCGGAGGCTTGTCTGCTGTAGTGGGGCGCCCCTTTATCGTTTCAGTCGCCATTCCGCCCGCTTTTGCTACACTGTGCCTTTTCCGCCATTCAGCTGTTTAGCGCCCGCTCTTACGGCTACAGCGTGTCGCTCACCATGTAGTTGAGTTGCTCCCACTCTTGCGGTGCAGCGATAGGCGGCTTCCACAGGACTCTTAAAATGGCGGCCGGCTCTTCGGATTTGGGGCTGGTCCAGTAAAATGGCCCTGGGACACCTTGGAACTCGGACGCTTGTCTGCCAGGGCTTGGGTTCCATTCTCGAAAGCGTGCCCTCAGCCTTGAAGATTGTACAAAAGTCTTGGGGGCCGTCGACTCCCGCAGGCTTCCGGTGGGGAGCGGCTGCCATGATTGCTTGCGGAATGGCAACGACGGAGCTACGAGATGGTGGTGCTCTCATGGTGACGCCAGCTTCAGTCTGAAACATCCAGAAACAAGGTGGGGCTTTCATCGTTTGGGAAAAAAAATGTTTTAATCCAATGAAAAGTGTTATTTTTAGGTCACATGACCTAGTCTTACATCATTAGGAAAACAAAAGTAAAATGAACCAATGAAAAGTTTTATTAACAAGTCACATGACCTGTTATGCTTACGTTACGCGCTGCGCGGCGCGCTCTGGATCGTTTCCGGGAAGCTGCGCCTTGCGCACCGGAGCACTTCCGGGTGCGCTAACGCGTCGCGTCATATGACGCATTACGCGACAATGCAGGTCCAGAATATAGTCAAAATGTCTCCACCAACCAGCGGTCGGAATACAACCGCTTTCAGCAGTCCAAAAAGTTCGGTTAAATCTTAAGAGCGGGAGCAACTCAACTACATGGTGAGCGAGACGTTGTAGTCGCAAGAGCGGGCGGTAAACAGCTGAATGGCGGAAGAGGCACAGAGTACCAAAAGCGGGCGGAATGGCAACTAAAACGGTAAAGGGGCGCCCCACGACAGCGTGTCTTCAGGTCAAACGGATTGTGGGACAAGGTCCAGAATGGAAGAGTCATCAAAAGGGAAAAAATTCCGCCGGACCCCGGGAGCCGGCCGCCTATGCCGGGGGCGATCTCAGGCCACACTAGGGCAACACGACTTGGGGAGGGGGCAGGAGCCAAGCGCCCCCTCTCAGTTTGCGCCATCTCACCGCCCCTCGGGGGCCTCCGTCAAGCGGTTTAGGGAGGCATCGTATCACATTGTTTTCCAATGCAGTCAGGTCCACAAATGGACCCCACTTACTTTGAATAGTGAAGCTGCAGCAGGTGCAAATAAGGTTTAAACAGTGTTACAAGAGCTGCTTAGAACTCTGAAGTATGGCACTCAACAACCAGGACTTATGCCATTTGTGTAAGGCAGTGACATGGAAGCAACTCAGGGACAAAAAGCATGAACGAACATTCACGTATGAAAATCTTATTTGGGGAAGGGGTAGAATCCAAACGCCCCCTCCCAGTTCGCGCCACTACACCGTATGTGGAAAATCTGAAGCCATCGTTCTACAAACTCTCAACGCTTGCTATCAGTGCATGAGTTTCATGCTCGATCGATTGAGCTAGCCGGATCGGGCAATAAAAAGTATAAAATAGTTATGTAAATAGTTATTTAATAAAATGTTTTACCCTGTTTCTTTGCTGGTGTGTTGTCTATATTTATAATATTTGCATAGGGTTTGTCGTTATTTTGGGCGGGGTGGGTGGCGGAGTCGAGCTGTCTTGCAGCCCTCATGGTGTGGAGCTCAGTTCATTTCACTATTTTCGTATTTCTCATGAAGGGTTGTTCCTAATGTTTGTATTTTACCGAGGTCAAAAAGAGATCGAATTAGTGGTCTACTGATTTTGCTCGATTACTTTTATTTTTTTACACGATTTTCCACTATCTGCAAAGACTAAACAGAGTATTGCGACTTTGTGCTTGTTTGTAAATAGAGAATGATCCAAAGAGAACCAATTCTAAAACAGTAAATGCTTGGATAATAATCAATCAAATGGAGAGACAAGCAGGTACGACGGATTACAACAGGGGTAAAGGTCTGCGTTAACTACCGTTCACTATCTGCAAAGAGAGAGTACTACTAAGAGAAAAGAGGGGAGTGGGGGGGGGGGGCAGCGTTCAAAGCACATCAGCGTGCATAAACACAGAAACGTTTTTACCTATCACGTACTTGACATTTGACAGCTTTTGATATTTGCTATTAAAAACCATTGAAATTCACAGAAAAAACCATAGGTTATAGTCGATATATAGTTAGGAATTTGCATTTACAAAACCTTGAAAATTCAATGAAAAAACCATTGGTTTTAGGCCATATATAGTTAGGGATTTGCATTTAGAAAACCTTATTTTACTAGCATAAAACCATTGAAATTCCATATATAGTTAGATGCGCTAACTATATATCGCGCACCCGCAATCCACTGCTGATGATGTCACATATTACATCATTCATGACATGGTTAGTGACATCACTGATGACATCACTGATGACATCTCAAATGACATCACTGATAAAATCACTGATAACATCTCATTTGACATGACTGATCACATCACTGATGATATCATTCATGTGATAATACCATGAACCTCTTCAGACTCTAATATAACCTTAGATACAATCAGTGTAAACAGACAGTCACAGACTGTCACTCATCCATGGAGTTACTCACACACCTAGTCAGTTATGCCAAAAATCAATCACACCTCCATTTTCTCAACTATACAGTTATACACACCTTACTTATTCAAACATATACTAACACATATTTACTTTACTCTCTTATATAATCTCTGATACATGTTCACAATGATCCATACAGCCACTCACACATTCACTGGCTCTTATGCACAGTTATTTATAGATGTCAACTCTCACATGTACTGTGTTTTACATATGTACTTACTTTGACATGTAGCACTGAGATATCCATTCACTCACTAATACACTCATGCACAGTCAACCGCCCATACAGCTGTTTCCACATGCACTTTTGAATCCATACATATAGTGTATCAACTACTCACACATCTATGTACAGAGTCACACACCTCCCAGCCACCCATACACACACACTCATTTTCCCATACAAATACTTGGACAACCAATCAATAACCCATACAGTTACTCATATAGCTACTGATCAACATATGCAGCAGTTTGTAGAACAACAGATATAATGATGCACACAATAAAACAGTTTAGTCACTAACCCATGCACTCAGTGAGACACATTTAATCACTCACTCAATCAGTCAGTCATGCACCTAGTAAATCCTTCATCCAGACACTTATATATCCACTCATTCTTCAATATGTAAAACATATTTTAACTTTACAGAAACATACAGTCACTGGATGTTGTAATCAGTGATGTCATCAGTGATGTCATTTGAGATGTCATCAGTGATGTCATCAGTGATGTCACTAACCATGTCATGAATGATGTAATATGTGACATCATCAGCAGTGGATTGCGGTTGCGCGATATATAGTTAGCGCATCTAACTATATATGGAATTTCAATGGTTTTATGCGAGTAAAATAAGGTTTTCTAAATGCAAATCCCTAACTATATATGGCCTAAAACCAATGGTTTTTTCATTGAATTTTCAAGGTTTTGTAAATGCAAATTCCTAACTATATATCGACTATAACCTAGGTTTTTTCTGTGAATATATATATAGTTAGGATTTTTTCTCTATGGGACTTTTGAAAATTCTATGTCTAATAACTTTGGCGTTTGTGGACGGAATCGGCTGAAATTTTCAGGAAAATGGCACATTTTGATTCTGAGCAGCCCCTGAAAATGTGGGGGGGTTTCGTTAAGGGGGGGCCGAGAAAAAAGGGGGGTCCCAAAACGCGTTTTTCCCATTCATTTTTCCATAGGGCCTTTGGCCTCACTTTTAGCTCGAACGGCTGAATGGATTTACATGAAACTTGGCAAAATTGTAGGGACTGTTAGCCCGATGTGCCTTTGCTAGGTCTCAATATATGTGCTCCAGTGGATTTTGAGAAATTAACGTTCAAAACAAGATATATATCTGTAACAGCGCTCCGGGCTGCGCTCCGGTCCGCTTACTTTTCGCGAAACGGAACTTTGCGATGCGACGCTGATTGGCTCCCCGGTGTCTGTCAACATTCTAAACAGTCCGGAGCGGCCGCCATTTTATCTCTCGGTAGGATCGAGAGACAAGAGGAGGCCAAAACAAAGGGGGAAATGAAGGAAAGGGGGCAAGGTATACCCCTCTTGACCCCCTAGGAATGTTGTTGGGGTTATTAAAGGGTCCCGTGGGGAAAATAAAAAAAATATATATTTTTCACGGTAGAAGCGCTTCCCGGGCCGCGAACTGGGCCACAAACTGGTAGCAAAACGGGAATTCGCCATTTTGTGCTTCGTTTTAATTAAATTACTAGGTATAAAGGGGTGCGGGAGACGTATCCTAATCCCTTATGTTTTCTGAGGGTGGCTGAGGAGGCTCATATATGTTGATACATGTCTTCCAGCGGCTGTGCGTGAGCTTTTTTTTTTTTTTGCTGCGTGACGTCTGTTAACGTTCGATTCGATGGAAATCAGGAAGTGTTGACCGCCAATTTGTCAGTGCGATAAAATATTTTGTAAAAAATGAATCCTTATTGATAAACATTGCCTGCGCCATCTTGCCTTTTTTCCAATGCCACAATTTTGTCGTGCACGGCAGCCATTTTAGATGCCAGGCCGGTCCCAGGCTATCACCTAGCCCTGCGGATGTAGTTTATGGCCCCAGCTGTAGAGAATCCAGACATGCCAACCCTCCCGATTCAGGCATGAGACTACTGATTTCAGTGCTAGTCTCCCGCCTCCTGATTTCTGCAAGCAAAAACCCGGGGGCATATTACCAACAACTAGCGATAATTTTTGTCTCTAACTTGTTTAGAGACAAAAATTATCGCCGCACATCGGCGATTTTTATCGCAGATAAACCTTGCTATTAGCAAGGTTTATCGCAAATGCGATAAAAAACGGCCGCAATGCATGAATATTGCTGAAAAGTCAGCGATATTCATGCATTATCGAGCAAATGCTCTTAGCCATGTTATCCACCTCCCATTGGATAACATGGCTAAGAACTGCTCAGGTCAGGTGTTAGCTTTTGGAGATATTCGCGCTTAGCGCGAATATCTCCAAAAGTTGGTAATAGGAGATAGCGATGTTAGGGACTGTTTCCAGTCGCTAACATCTTGGCACGCCCACTTTGCATGTCATTAGTGATAAATATCACTGACATGCAAAGCGGGGCCCAAGATGGTCGCTATCTCCTTTTAGCTGTCACTAACTGGTGTTAGCGACAGCTTGGTAATAGGGAGATAATTTTATCTCCGCTTTCTTGGCTTTTAAAGCCAAAAAAGCGGAGATAAACCTCCTTGATAATATGCCCCACGATTCCTCGGGGGTTTCAGCTGACAAGGCTTGGTATTGTGTTACGTGGTAATTTTTCCAGGAAACGTCAGAGGGTCGATGCAGGGGTTCTAGAAGGGGTGATAAACCATTTAAGCCTGATGAACAAGCGCATGGTCTTTTAAAGATCTGTGAAGTACTCGGGGCGGCGGTGTGTGTGTGTCCTCTTTCAGGAGCGGGCGGGGGGGGGGGGAGGCACTGCCAGCAACTTGCCAGGCCAGGCAGTGTTCAACACTTGCATCACCCTTTTTCTGCCTGCTATTGCGCTCCATGCTTCGGAAAGGTAAGAAAAAGAACGTGCATTTGAGTTTGAAATGTCCGATCCTGTAGCAGTACACTTGCAAAGCCCACACATGACAATAACCCGATTCAAGGCCCCATTCACCCGATTTTTTTAAAATATATAGCACTCCAACAAAGTAGGATTATAAAACTTTATTAACTTTTAAATATAACGAACGGAACAAAAACTGTAAAAACATTTAAACATTTTTGATAAAAAAAAGCAACAATGGTTAGAAGCTGTCTTTTGTGCGAATAGTCCCAAGGCAGCACAACGTGCTGAGTTCTGGACGGCACCCAGGTGATGTCACCTGGGTGCCGCACTGGTTTTTGGGATCCTACACTGCAGCTGAGAAAAACAGCGTGGGGCGTCCCGGGTGGTGCGGAGTGAGGCCTCGTCAGTAGCGGTCTGTTGTGCGAATAGTCCCAAGGCAGCAGAACGCGCTGAGATGTGGATGGCACCCAGGTGATGTCCAGTAAACTGCCGCACTGGTTTTGGTATCCTACAATGCTGCTCCGAAAATTGGCGTGGGGCGGCCCGGGGGGGGCGTGGGGGAGGCGGCGCGAACGGGCCTCCCCAGGTGGCGGCCATCCAGCTGAGTTGCGCCCGCTCTTGCGGCTACAGCGTCTCGCTCACCATGTAGTTGACTTCCGCCACCTCTTGCAGTGCAGCGATAGGCGGCTGCCACAGGACTTTTAAAATGGCGGACGGCTCTTCGGTTTTGGGCCTGGTCCACTAAAATGGCCCTGGGACACCTTCCAGCCACCCACACACATACTCAGTCTCCCATACAAATACTTGGGCAACCATTCAATAACCCATATAGTTACTGATATAGCTACTGATTTGAACATGCAGCAGTTTACAGAATAACAAATATAATGATTGCCAAATTAAGACACTTTAGTCACTAACCCATGCACTCAGTGAGACACATTTAATCATTCTCTCATACAGTCAGTCATGCACCTACTAAATCCTTCATCCAGACACTTATACATCCACTCATTCTTCAATATGTAAGACATATTTTAACTTTACAGAAACATACAGTCACTGGGTGATGTCATCAGTGATGTCATTTGAGATGTCATCAGTGATGTCATCAGTGATGTCACTAACCATGTCATGAATGATGTAACATGTGACATCATCAGCAGTGGATTGCGGGTGCGCGATATATAGTTAGTGCAACTAACTATATATGAAATTTCAATGGTTTTGTGTGAGTAAAATAAGGTTTTGAAAAGGCTTATCCCTAACTATATATGGTCTATAACCAATGGTTTTTTCAGTGAATTTTCAAGGTTTTGTAAATGCTAATTCCTAACTATATATGGCCTATAACCTATGGTTTTTTCTGTGAATATATATATATATATATATATATATATATATATATATATATATATATATATATATATATATATATATATATATATATATATATATATATATATATATATATATATATATATATATATATATATATTCCAACACAAGTTGCCTGCAAAGAAAGGGGCCCACACAGGACGTCAGAGTATAGCCTTCTTTTAATGCTGAAAGTGGTTAGGGAACAAAGCGAACTGCTGCGCAAGCTTTCCAGTCCAGCCCGATGCGTTTCGTGCGGAATGCACTTCCTCATGGGCTTTAGGCTTCTCAGTGAATGTAGACACAGGTGGTTTCAACACGCGCTGTTTAAAACGTTCTTGCATCCCGCCCCCGTGGGCGTGGCCACCTCCGTGGCCTGCTGGATGCTGTAGTGTTGAAGGTCTTCCTCTGATAAGGCACCGTGCTGCATCACAATCAATGTCATAAAATCCAAGTGGGTAGCGTCAAACAGTTCAGTTGCTCACCCACACTCGTATTGATTCAAACATTGGCACGTCCTGGCCTCATGCTGCAGCGTCGGTTGGCGCTGCAGCAGGACTGCACAAAGGTGCTGCTGGGCTCCTTTCGCGGCTCAGGCGATGCCGCTCCACATTCCAACACAAGTTGCCTGCAAAGAAAGGGGCCCACACAGGATGTCAGAGTATAGCCTTCTTTTAATGCTGAAAGTGGTGGGGGAACAAAGCAAACTGCTGCGCAAGCTTTCCAGTCCAGCCCGACGCGTTTCGTGCGGAATGCACTTCCTCATGGGCTTTGGGCTTCTCAGTGAATATAGACACAGGTGGTTTCAACACGCGCTGTTTAAAACGTTCTTGCATCCCGCCCCCGTGGGCGTGGCCACCTCCGTGGCCTGCTGGATGCTGTAGTGTTGAAGGTCTTCCTCTGATAAGGCACCGTGCTGCATCACAATCAATGTCATAAAATCCAAGTGGGTAGCGTCAAACAGTTCAGTTGCTCACCCACACTCGTATTGATTCAAACATTGGCACGTCCTGGCCTTATGCTGCAGCGTCGGTTGGCGCTGTAGCAGGACTGCACAAAGGTGCTGCTAGGCTCCTTTCGCGGCTCAGGCGATGCTGCTCCGCATTCCAACACAAGTTGCCTGCAAAGAAAGGGGCCCACACAGGACGTCAGAGTATAGCCTTCTTTTAATGCTGAAAGTGGTGGGGGAACAAAGCGAACTGCTGCGCAAGCTTTCCAGTCCAGCCCGACGCGTTTCGTGCGGAATGCACTTCCTCATAGGCTTTGGGCTTCTCAGTGAATGTAGACACAGGTGGTTTCAACACGCGCTGTTTAAAACGTTCTTGCATCCCGCCCCCGTGGGCGTGGCCACCTCCGTGGCCTGCTGGATGCTGTAGTGTTGAAGGTCTTCCTCTGATAAGGCACCGTGCTGCATCACAATCAATGTCATAAAATCCAAGTGGGTAGCGTCCAACAGTTCAGTTGCTCACCCACACTCGTATTGATTCAAACATTGGCACGTCCTGACCTCATGCTGCAGCGTCGGTTGGCGCTGCAGCAGGACTGCACAAAGGTGCTGCTGGGCTCCTTTCGCGGCTCAGGCGATGCCGCTCCACATGCCAACACAAGTTGCCTGCAAAGAAAGGGGCCCACACAGGATGTCAGAGTATAGCCTTCTTTTAATGCTGAAAGTGGTGGGGGAACAAAGCGAACTGCTGCGCAAGCTTTCCAGTCCAGCCCGATGCGTTTCGTGCGGAATGCACTTCCTCATGGGCTTTGGGCTTCTCAGTGAATGTAGACACAGGTGGTTTCAACACGCGCTGTTTAAAACGTTCTTGCATCCCGCCCCGTGGGCGTGGCCACCTCCCTGGCCAGCTGGATGCTGTAGTGTTGAAGGTCTGCCTCTGATAAGGCACCGTGCTGCATCACAATCAATGTCAGAGGCTGGCTGGACATTTTGCTGCCGCCTGTGCAATCTCTTCTGCTGTTGCTTGGAATAAAGAATTTTGGCGTATACCTACCTGGTCTGTGGGTTCCTTCCATGACGGGCAATCTTGTGTGGATATATGTTAGCGGCCAGCCTGAGCCGCGGAAGGAAATCCTGGGGTTGTGTACAGCCCACCACTGGAGGAGTCGAAAGGCACCCCGGATATGGAGATCAGTGCCGTTTATTTCAAAGGTGAATCACAACAGTAATTGAGGGGCCGGGCGGCACAAACCCACTGGGGTAAAACTTTGACTGTTGCATTAACTAGGCAGCTCACTGGAGCAACACCGCTACCAGCAGGCCGCAGTGCGGCCACGCCCACCAGGGCGGGACAGCATTTCAATTAAAGTGGTGTCAGAATATGCCTACTCCTTGCCACAGAAGCCCAAAGCCTTTGAAAAGGCTGGCTGGACATTTTCCTGCCGCCTGTGCAATCTCTTCTGCTGTTGCTTGGAATAAAGAATTTTGGCGTATACCTACCTGGTTTGTGGGTTCCTTCCATTAGGGGCAATCTTGTGTGGATATATATATATATATATATATATATATATATATATATATATATATATATATATATATATATATATATATATATATATATATATATATATATATATATATATTCACAGAAAAAACCATAGGTTATACTCCATATATAGTTAGGAATTTGCATTTACAAAACCTTGAAAATTCAATGAAAAAACCATTGGTTTTAGGCCATATATAGTTAGGGATTTGCATTTACAAAACCTTATTTTACTCGCATAAAACCATTGAAATTCGCATATATAGTTAGTTGCACTAACTATATATCGCGCACCCGCAATCCACTGCTGATGATGTCACATATTACATCATTCATGACATGGTTAGTGACATCACTGATGACATCACTGATGACATCTCAAATGACATCACTGATGACAACATCCAGTGACTGTATGTTTCTGTAAAGTTAAAATATGTCTTACATATTGAAGAATGAGTGGATGTATAAGTGTCTGGATGAAGGATTTAGTAGGTGCATGACTGACTGTATGAGTGAGTGATTAAATGTGTCTCACTGAGTGCATGGGTTAGTGACTAAACTGTCTTAATTTGTGCATCATTATGTCTGTTGTTCTGTAAACTGTTGCATGTGTTGATAAGTAGCTACATGAGTAACTATATGGGTTATTGATTGGTTGCCCAAGTATTTGTATGGGAGACTGAGTGTGTGTGTGGGTGGCTGGGAGGTGTGTGACTCTGTACATAGATGTGTGAGTAGTTGATACACTAGATGTATGGGTTCAAAAGTGCATGTGGAAACAGCTGTATGGGCGGTTGACTGTGCATGAGTGTATTAGTGAGTGAATGGATATCTCAGTGCTACATGTCAAATTAAGTACATATGTAAAACACAGTACATGTGAGAGTTGACATCTATAAATAACTGTGCATAAGAGCTAGTGAATGTGTGAGTGGCTGTATGGATCATTGTGAACATGTATCAGAGATTGTATAAGAGAGTAAAGTAAATATGTGTTAGTATATGTTTGAATAAGTAAGGTGTGTATAACTGTATAGTTGAGAAAATGGAGGTGTGATTGATTTTTGGCATAACTGACTAGGTGTGTGAGTAACTCCATGGATGAGTGACTGTCTGTTTACACTGATTGTATCTAAGGTTATATTAGAGTCTGAAGAGGTTCATGGTATTATCACATGAATGATATCATCAGTGATGTGATCAGTCATGTCAAATGAGATGTTATCAGTGATGTCATCAGTGATGTCATTTGAGATGTCATCAGTGATGTCATCAGTGATGTCACTAACCATGTCATGAATGATGTAATATGTGACATCATCAGCAGTGGATTGCGGGTGCGCGATATATAGTTAGTGCAACTAACTATATATGCGAATTTCAATGGTTTTATGCGAGTAAAATAAGGTTTTGTAAATGCAAATCCCTAACTATATATGGCCTAAAACCAATGGTTTTTTTATTGAATTTTCAAGGTTTTGTAAATGCAAATTCCTAACTATATATGGAGTATAACCTATGGTTTTTTCTGTGAATTTCAATGGTTTTTTAATAGCAAACATCAAAAGCTGTCAAATGTCAAGTACGTGATAGGTAAAAACGTTTTCGTGTTTATGCACGCTGATGTGCTTTGAACGCTGCCCCCCCCTCCCCACTCCCCTCTTTTCTCTTAGTAGTACTCTCTCTTTGCAGATAGTGAACGGTAGTTAACGCAGACCTTTACCCCTGTTGTAATCCGTCGTACCTGCTTGTCTCTCCATTTGATTGATTATTATCAAAGCATTTACTGTTTTACAATTGGTTCTCTTTGGATCATTCTCTATTTACAAACAAGCACAAAGTCGCAATACTCTGTTTAGTCTTTGCAGATAGTGAAAAATCGTGTAAAAAAATAAAAGTAATCGGGCAAAATCAGTAGGCCACTAATTGGATCTCTTTTTAACCTCGGTAAAATACAAACATTAGGAATAACCCTTCATGAGAAATACGAAAATAGTGAAATGAATTGAGCTCCACACCATGAGGGCTGCAAAACAGCTCGACTCCGCCACCCACACCGCCCAAAATAACGGCAAACCCTATGCAAATAATATAATCATGTGACCTAAAAATAACACTTTTCATTGGATTAAAACATTTTTTTTCCCCAAACGATGAAAGCCCCACCTTGTTTCTGGATGTTTCAGACTGAAGCTGGCGTCACCATGAGAGCACCACCATCTCGTAGCTCCGTCGTGGCCATTCCGCAAGCAATCATGGCAGCCGCTCCCCACCGGAAGCCTGCGGGAGTCGAGGGCCCCCAAGACTTTTGTACAATCTTCAAGGCTGAGGGGACGCTTTCGAGAATGGAACCCAAGCCCTGGCAGACAAGCGTCCGAGTTCCAAGGTGTCCCAGGGCCATTTTACTGGACCAGGCCCAAATCCGAAGAGCCGGCCGCCATTTTAAGAGTCCTGTGGCAGCCGCCTATCGCTGCACCGCAAGAGTGGGAGCAACTCAACTACATGGTGAGCGAGACGCTGTAGCCGTAAGAGCGGGCGGTAAACAGCTGAATGGCGGATGAGGCACAGTGTAGCAAAAGCGGGCGGAATGGCGACTGAAATGATAAAGGGGCGCCCCACTACAGCAGACAAGCCTCCGCCATGTGCTTCAAAACTGCATATGTATCTCGTGATATCAAGGTTGGGCAACCAGTACAGAACAAGCAGTTACGAGTCCCATTTACACCGGCGCCATTTTGGGCGCGGCCGGGCAGGTCCAGGATCTACTGAAACATAAAAAATGAGGCTGACGTCTCTGAAGCAGTTCACGAACAGCAGGACATAGCAAATAAACATGAACTCTCTAAAGCTGTTAACTCACTGCAGAACAAAACAAGTGAACCTGAAACCTCTGGAATAATTGTCGCTCAAAAGAACAACACACAAAACTCTGAAGAGCCTGAAGAAATAAAAAAACAGAAGGGCACTGTAGTTTCAGACACACTTAACACTAATGACGAAACAAAGATATCGTCTGTTTATAAAGCAGTTATCATCTTGACAGAATTGACAAAGAAGTGTACAGACACCAATGCATCAGCATTCTCGGAGATAACATCTTAAGGAACAAAGAAAGACCTGTTCACTCTTGACACCCCAGGTGCTGTGTATATTGCACTATAGTGCTGCATCGAGAAAACGGGCAACCCTATTGATGTGGATTTTTCATTATTGATTATTGTAAAGAAATGGCGACTCCCCCCTTTAGCAGATTAGCTAAATGTTTGCGTAATTTAGGCATAAAAGTTATATTATTGTTGTTGTTGTTGTTATCGTTATAGTTCTGGTTAATTTCAAAAAATGGTTAAATATATTTACAGTTTTTGTTGCGTTCGTTATATTTAAATATTAATAAAGTTTTAAAATGTAACTGTCTTGGAGTACTATATTTTTTTTAAAAATCGGGTGAATGGGGCCTTGAATCGGGTTATTGTCATGTGTGGGCTTTGCAAGTGTACTACTACAAGATCGGACATTTCAAACTCAAATGCACGTTCTTTTTCTTACCTTTCCGAAGCATGGAGCGCAATAGCAGGCAGAGAAAAGGTGATGCACGTGTTGAACACTGCCTGGCCTGCAAATTGCTGCCAGTGCCCCCCCGCCCGCTCCTGAAAGAGGACACACACACACCGCCGCCCGAGTACTTCACAAATCTTTAAAAGACCATGCGCTTGTTCAATAGGAAGTGGATAACATGGCTAAGAGCATTTGCTGACTAATGCATGAATATCGCTGACTTTTCAACGATATTCATGCATTGCGGCCGTTTTTTATCGCATTTGCGATAAACCTTGCTAATAGCAAGGTTTATGTGCGATAAAATTCGCCGAAGTGCGGCGATAATTATTGTCTCTAAACAAGTTAGAGACAAAAATTACCGCTAGTTGTTGGAAATATGCCCCCGGGTTTTTCCTTGCAGGAATCGGGAAGCGAAAGACTAGCACTGAAATCAGTAGTCTCACACCTGAATCGGGAGGGTTGGCATGTCTGGATACTCTACAGCTGGAGCCATAAACTACATCCGCAGGGCTAGGTGATAGCCTAGGTCCGGCCTGGACAATCGGACACAGAGGAAGAGAAGTGTCAGAGGGTGCGGTAGTGAATAGGGTGAAAGGGAGGTGTCGAACGGGCACAGGGTGTGATTCTCAGAGAAGAGCAGCGCAGATGGGGGAAGTATATGGCCCATGTATGAGAGAGAGAGCGGGGGTGACCATTGCGTGGGGGAGATGCGTGCGAGGGTGGGGAGCCATGCTGAGAATCGACGGCGTGCAGAGAGTGGCCCTGGTCAAGGCATCTAAAATGGCTGCCGTGCACGACAAAATTGTGGCATTGGACAAAAACGCAAGATGGCGCAGACAATGTTTATCAATAAGGATTCATTTATAACAAAATATTTACTCGCAGTGACAAAATGGTGTTCAACACTTCCTGATTTCCATCGAATCGAACGTTAACAAACGTCACGCAGCAAAAAAAAAAAAAAAAAAAAGCTCACGCACAGAGCGGTTTTTAGCCATGTTATCCAATGGAAGGTGGATAACATGGCTAAGAGCATTTGCTGGATAATGCATGAATATCGCTGACTTTTCAGCGATATTCATGCATTGTGGCCGATGTGCGGCGATAATTTTTGTCTCTAAACAATTAAAACGAAGCACAAAATGGCGAATTCCCGTTTCGCTACCAGTTTGCGGCCCAGTTCGCGGCCCGTGAAGCGCTTCTACCGTGAAAAATCAATTTTTTTTTATTTTCCCCACGGGACCCTTTAATAACCCCAACAACATTCCTAGGGGATCAAGAGGGGTATACCTTGCCCCCTTTCAATAAATTCCCCCTTCGTTTTTCACCTCTTCTTCTCTCTCGATCCTACTGAGAGATAAGATGGCGGCCGCTCCGGACTATTTAGAATGTTGACAGACACCGGAGAGCCAATCAGCTTTCTGTTATCCAATGGAAGGTGGATAACATGGCTAAGAGCATTTGCTGGATAATGCATGAATATCGCTGACTTTTCAACGATATTCATGCATTGTGGCCGATGTGCGGCGATAATTTTTGTCTCTAAACAATTAAAACGAAGCACAAAATGGCGAATTCCCGTTTCGCTACCAGTTTGCGGCCCAGTTCGCGGCCCGGGAAACGCTTCTACCATGAAAAATAATTTTTTTTTTATTTTCCCCACGGGACCCTTTAATAACCCCAACAACAATCCTAGGGGGTCAAGAGAGGTATACCTTGCCCCCTTTCAATAAATTCCCCCTTCGTTTTTCACCTCTTCTTCTCTCTCGATCCTACCGAGAGATAAGATGGCGGCCGCTCCGGACTATTTAGAATGTTGACAGACACCGGAGAGCCAATCAGCTTTCTGTTATCCAATGGAAGGTGGATAACATGGCTAAGAGCATTTGCTGGATAATGCATGAATATCGCTGACTTTTCAACGATATTCATGCATTGTGGCCGATGTGCGGCAATAATTTTTGTCTCTAAACAATTAAAACGAAGCACAAAATGGCGAATTCCCGTTTCGCTACCAGTTTGCGGCCCAGTTCGCGGCCCGGGAAACGCTTCTACCGTGAAAAATAATTTTTTTTTTATTTTCCCCACGGGACCCTTTAATAACCCCAACAACAATCCTAGGGGGTCAAGAGGGGTATACCTTGCACCCTTTCAATAAATTCCCCCTTCGTTTTTCACCTCTTCTCTCTCGATCCTACCGAGAGATAAGATGGCGGCCGCTCCGGACTGTTTAGAATGTTGACAGACACCGGAGAGCCAATCAGCTTTCTGCGTGCAAAGTTCCGTTTCGCGAAAAGTAAGCGGACCGGATCGCTGCCCGGAGCGCTGTTACAGATATATATCTTGTTTTGAACGTTAATTTCTCAAAAACTACTGGAGCACATATATTGAGACCTAGCAAAGGCACATCGGGCTAACAGTCCCTACAATTTTGCCAAGTTTCGTGCAAATCCATTCAGCCGTTCGAGCTAAAAGTGAGTCCAACCGCCCTATGGAAAAATGAATGGGAAAAACGCGTTTTGGGACCCCCCTTTTTTCTCAGGCCCCCCTTGACGAAACCCCCCCAAATTTTTAGGGGCTGCTCAGAAACAAAATGTGCCATTTTCCTGAAAATTTCAGCCGATTCCGTCCACAAACGCCAAAGTTATTAGGCATAGAATTTTCAGAAATCCCATAGGGAAAAAATCCTAACTATATATACCTACTGGCGATAGCCAGTAGGTAATATATATATATATATATATATATACATTCACTGAAAAAACCATAGGTTTCACACCAGTTATAGTTAGATGGAAATTTTACTGACATAAAACCATTGAAATTCCCACGTTATAGTTAGTTGGACTCACTATAACTGTAGGAGAGTAGGGTCTGCAATCCTATGATCACCCAGATTTTTCGCTTTTGTTTCACTGGTTTACGACTTTCTCTGGCTGTGGGCCTGCTAATCAGACCCACAGCCTGGCTGTTCTCTTTCTAAATTACGATATGTACCCTAGGTGCATTTACCAATTGGTACTGGGCCACCTTATCAGACCCTGTAACTCAGGGCATAGGTGTACCCAGGGCCGCCAGGGGCTGCAGCATGTATTATGCCACCCCTGGCTGGCCTCCTAAATTTGACACAACTGGCTGCATGACAGCTGGGGCGAAGTCGTGTAATCACACTTTGCTTTAGATATAGTAGCCCTATATCTAACCATACAATGGGCACTCGAGTTCCTATCAGTCACTCCTATGGCAGGCCTTGACAATCCTGAAGGCAGAGTGCATGGGCTCGTGTGAACTAGGCTCTGGCCCGAGCCGAGCCCGGTTGCAGCTTGCGGAATCAAGACCCAATGGCTGTTCAATGATAACCCGTACCACATCGGTAACTTCGGTGTCGCGTTATCAAGACATGTCGAGTAAGGTGTCATACGAATCGGGATGCTGCCCTCTCGCCAACTTTGGCGACGAGGTTAGCATTCCGCCCTTCTAGAGGGACACGACATGTACGTAACTGTGAACCCCGGTTAAAGTTAACTAAAGCCTCAGCTCCACAAAATGGATGCTGCCACCACAGACACGAGTCTGACCTCCTGCTGCTGGGAGTCCTTCCAGCGAGGAGAGCTTGGACAAAGGGTTTCCTGTCAAGGGCGGTGTTCGCACCGTCCCAGACAGGGTTTGTGTATTCTGGGTAGGTAGGGCTTTTGCGAGAAGGTGACTGCGGAGTGGCACCCCGGTGCTCACTACGCATCTGCCGGTCAGAACCAGTTCCAGGGGCACCAGCCCTGGGCTGGGGAAAGTCCGGCAGGGGAGAGGGGTGTAACTACCCCCCTTCCTGGTCCCACCCTTAGGGCAGGACCTAGTCATGTACCCACCCCTTTCTTTAGAATAAAGGCCGGAGCGGGGACCCTTCCAAATTAGATCATCCTTGAATCAAGAACTACTTTCTACGAAAGGACACTCAAGACTCTTCTCAAGATTTCTCCCTTGTGACTAAGGAGTAGTCACCCTGCATCAGCGGGCACCATCTAAGAACTCTGCGGTTTGCTGCAAGTCCTTCCTCAAGGATCCGACGGCCCAGCTTGACGAGAACCGGCTTCCCTGGCACCTCTGACCTCTACCCACGTCATCAGCTCAGCTGTGATCTGTGGGTGCGACGAGACCTCGAGGGACCGGCCATCATCAGAACCTGCACGCTCTTAACCAGCACGACCATCGAAGCGATTCCCTGGTGAGTGCTCTGGGGTCCGAGAAGCCCCGACCCTGAGCCGCTCCAGCACCGAAGTGCAGTCTCCCAGCATCTCCACGATCTGCGTGGGGCCCTTCTGCTCGCTGCTCAGCACGTTGTCTGGTCACTAGCCGCTGGCTTGTGCCCTTCTGTGACGACATCCGACAATCAACACTGCTGGTCTGGTTGCTCCAGACTGGCCCTTGCTTCCATCTTTGCGAGAAGCACCCCGGACCCTCCTGGTCCACTCAAGACGCCATCTTAGGCCCACCACGTGGTCCTGAGATCTGCCAAGGCTTGTTGCCCCATCCTGGGCCCAGCGACGCCGACAGCATCATCCTTCGTGGGACAGCTCGCACCTCCACCGTGGTCGCCGACAACGCCTCCTGGTCCGTGAGACTGCCGAGCCTAGCGTCGCCCACTCACCTGGTCGAGGTGACGGCCAACCGGTGCCATCCTGGTACCCTCTGACTACTGGCTAGTAGTACGAACTTGGTCCCCTCTGCTTTCAGGTATCAACAATCTCTGATCCAGGCTTGGATCTCTACGAACTATTCATCACTGGTCGCCGGCCAGCAACTCCTTTTCTTCCGGCTCCTGGCTCGTCAGCGAAGACCCCGACGCCTGTAAGACTTGTGCAGCCGCAGCCCTCGTGGCTAGGTAACTCGGCATTTCGGTGCCTGCATAGCCTCTTTACTCTAGGGTCCCGAGTCCCTCGCTTCCGACTTGCCTTATCGGGTCCGCCCGAGACCTTAAACTTTCCGTGTCCTCGGACACTTGTGTTAATTGTGCACTTGAAGTATTTTCCTAAGAGATTTGGTTTGTGCTTAGTACCCTGTCCTCATAAAGAGTCCAGGGCTGTTGTGAATCTTAATAAATATCTTGTTTATTTTCATAACACTTGTGTGGTGTCCTTTCACTGGGTGTTCAAGGGGTACATGTGTGGTAAACAGCTGGCTTAACGCGCCCTCTCGAGTCTTTAGCCTTAGACTGCTCGTATCCACGCTACTAGGATAGCTGGTCTATAGGTTGACTTACAACCAAACACCATAAGGGTCATTGGAACGATACATAGCGGTCGCTAGAATAGCGAACGTTGCATATCGGGCCAACTTCTCACAATAACTTGCGCGCCTGCAATGCACTGCTGATGACGTCACATATTATATCACTCATGACATGGTCAGTGACATCACTCATGACATCACTGATGACACCATCCAGTGAATGTGTGTCTTTCTGAAAAACAAATATGTTTTACATATGTATTTGTAAAGGTCGATGGAAGAAAAAATGGTTAAATAAGTGTGTAAATGAATGTTTTTTAAATAAAAAATTGATTGGTTAACTGGCTTATTAAGTGTATCTTAGTGAATACATATATTAGCGATTAATTTTTAAATATTTAAATATATGTATCACTGTTTCACTTTGTGTATAAGTGGTTGCTTACTTTGGTGAGTAGCTACATGTGTGTGTATATGAGTTATTAGATTTTTTTTAGTATCAGTATGAGTGTCTGTATGGTTTGGTGGGGGTATTACTCAGCACATAGATGCATTAATGACTGACTCACTGTTTGTATGTGTTTTGAAGACAGCATATGTGCAGGACTGTATGGGTGGATGAGTGTGTATATGTGTGTGTTAGTGAGTGAATGGCTGTCTCACTAGTGTCTTTATCAGTAACGACATATGTTTTAATCTAGTATATGTGAGTGTTGATGAATATAAGTGAGTATATGTGAGAGTGAGAGATTGTAAGAGTTCCTGTTTAAATAAGTATGTGTTTCTATAAGTGATTGTTTAAGAGAGTAAGTATGTGTAGGTTTCCTTAGAAGTAAGGTGGTAGTGTGTATAGTTGTATATGCAAATAAATGGATGTTCAGTAGCTTATTTGCATGTGTGAGTATGTGTGTGAGTAACTTTTGGATGACTGTCGGTGTGTAACAGGATGTATAGGTGTATCACTACATATGATGAGTGAGTATATGTATGAGTGACAATATAGAACTGTTGGTGAATGAGTGGATGTGTATATAGATGGTGGAATTACTGAATGGGTTGTTGTAACTGGTATGGGTATCTCAATTTGTTTGAAAATGTTAGTTTCTATTTTTGAATATGTGTTTCAAGGGTTACATTACACTGAAAGGAGGTCTGTCACTCTGTCACAAGGATGGTGTCATCAGTGATGTCATGAGTGATGTCACTGACCATGTCATGAGTGATGTAATATGTGACATCATAAGCAGTGCATTGCAGGCGTGCAAGTTATAGTGAGTCCAACTAACTATAACGTGGGAAATGGTGAAAAACACTTCGACATACTTTTTTAGAAACACAAGCCAAAGAATGAACTTGCAAACCAGTATTTTCTCTCACTCTGCAAGGGTCTAGTCCTTGCAACATCTTAATCTTTTGTTGAACACTTTTCTTAGTATAGTTACGTAAGAAATTGCGTAAAAAATCAATACATTCTTGCCGTACACTACAAATACTACTGCAATTCCAAGTGTACACTGGAGCTTTAGGACGTCTCCCTAAAACTTCATCAGCTAACACCTCGCGCTACACACTGTTTTAGTAAGAGCAGGCACCACTGTATTGGTGTAATTTTGAGTCAAATTGTCATAGTCTGTTCAGTCAAAAAGCAACAGTAATAAACAATAACAGAAACTTAAATGCATAAGAGCAAAACAAGTTCTGATTCATTCAGTGCAGCACACTAACCAGTAGATCACACACTCCACTCCTCTCCGCGATTTGCGTCGTTGGCTTTGGCACCACAACACCCCCATGTCACCGGTCCCAAATCTTGTTCCCTCACTCCACCTGACTCTGTGAGCTGCCCTCAGAACGGCCTTCACTGTGGACTAATAGGTATTCTCTTAAGGGAGCCCAAATGTCGCTAGGTTTAGACTTGGCAGGCAGTTCTTCCGCGTATGTCTCGAGTTGATCCCTGCAGTACACCATGTCCTTCAACCATGCCTTGCCGTACACTACAAATACTACTACAATTCCAAGTGTACACTGGAGCTTTAGGACATCTCCCTAAAACTTCATCAGCTAACACCTCACGCTACACACTGTTTTAGTAAGAGCAGGCACCACTGTATTGGTGTAATTTTGAGTCACATTGTCATAGTCTGTTCAGTAAAAAAGCAACAGTAATAAACAATAACAGAAACTTAAAAGCATAAGAGCAAAACAAGTTCCGATTCATTCAGTGCAGCACACTAACCAGTAGATCACACACTCCACTCCTCTCCGCAATTTGCGTCGTCGGCTTTGGCACCACAACACCCCCATGTCACCGGTCCCAAATCTTGTTCCCTCACTCCACCTGACTCTGTGAGCCGCCCTCAGAACGGCCTTCACTGTGGACTAATAGGTATTCTCGTAAGAGAGCCCAAATGTCTCTAGGTTTAGACTTGGCAGGCAGTTCTTCACCGTATGTCTCGAGTTGATCCCTGCAGTACACCATGTCCTTCAACCATGCCTCCAGTCTAGGGCAGCGTTTGCTGTCCCAAGTGAACAACGTACGTCTGTTCGCCAACAGCAGTGCCACCTGTATCAATCTGCCCACAGCACCCTTTAATTGTGGAGGGTGCCCCAGCAGACACAGTTCCGGGGTGTTCGAAAGCTCCACACCTGTCATTTTTACTATGCTAGCCATTACACCCTCCCGGTATGCGTGTACATACCCACATTCCCAGGCAAGATGAAGAAACCCGCAGGGCCCAGCCCACACCATTTACATGTCCCCTCCTCATGGAGCCCCATTCTCCAAAGTTTGTGTGGTGTGTGGTAAGTCTGATGTATACATTTTAAATGTATTATCCTCAGATTGCTATTAGGGGTCAGGCGCCCCTTAGTCGAGCAGATTCACTCCCAGTCCGCTACCGTCAGTGGCGTGCCTAACACCGCATTTCATCTCATCAGACTATTTTTCCCCGTATGTGGCCTGTCCGATTGTCTTGCTTTGTACAGTTTAGTTACCATTTTCTTTTTCGTGGGGGCCACAATAACCGTCTGCAGAGGCAGGGAGGTGCCGGGTTCTGCCGGAAAAGTGGTATAATGAGCCTGTACCGCCCGCCTCAACCTTTAGCAGGTAAAATTGAACAGCAGCGTCGGGTTTGTTATATACGATAAGTCTTCCCCACATATGTACATCCCCTCCACATACAAATCTCCCATGTGCACCAGTCCGACTTCGCCAAGCGCCTTAATAGACCCCTTGTCTTGCGCCACAGATAACGTAGTGTCCCTCAATCGGCAGCATAGGGGCGTACAGAGGAAGTTTCCGAGTCCTAAGCCCTATCGCCTGCCACGCCGCTGTAGTAACATCTATCGTGCTTATCTCCATTTTCTGTGTGTGCCTATCAACTTGTGTAATAACGCCCTTCAGAGGTACAGGGTCAGCATCCCCTTGTTCCACCGCTACATGTGGCAGGAATGCATGGTGTTTGAACCAGTAATAGGCGTATTGGGCCTGGCAGCATAAGTAGTATAAATACATATCAGGCGCCTTAAACCCCCCTTTTTTGAATGGAAGTGTGAGCGTGTCCCAGATAATTCTCGGTTGTTTCGCGCCCCAAACCAGCCTCAGCAATTGCGTTTGAACAGTTTTAAAAAAATGCATCGTCAGGAAGATCGGGATATTGCAGAACAAGTACAGAAATTTAGGGAGAATCACCATTTTTATAACAGCTATCCGATCCGCCAGCGGAAGGCACAACCATTTGTCCACCTGCGTGACCAGCGATTCGTAGGCCGTCCAATAATTTTCCACTACGACTACCGTTGGGTCTCTGTGCACCCACACACCTAAATACTTCACTGGCTCTACAGACCACAGCAACGGGTACTCCACCGACGGAGCCCTAGTGGACGCCGTTAGCGGTATGATCACCGATTTTTTCCAATTTATATGGAGCCCAGAGTACAAGCTAAACTTCATGTATTCTCGCAGAAGAGATGACAGCTGCGTATTAGGGTCCCGGACATATAGCACCATGTCATCAGCATACAGCGAAATTACCACTAGTCTATTGTCAAAGTTCAGCGCCGCGGTTTTGTGAAGCTGTCTGATTTTACACGCTAGCGGCTCAAGCACTATGGCGAACAACAACGGGGATAATGGGCACCCCTGCCATGTCCACCGCTCAATCCGCAACGTCTCCGAAGTGTCGCCCCCTATACGCACTCTCGCAGAGGGTTCGGTATATAGTAATTTAATCGATTTAACAAACATGGGAGAGAAGCCCATCCTGTACAGTATATGTATCATGTAACTCCACTCAATTGAATAAACGCCTTCGCGGCCTCAAGTAGCACTGCGATGGCCTGTAGGTCTGGGGGCAGGACATGCAGCATTGAAAATATGGTACGTAGATTCATAGTCGTGGAGCACTCAGGGATGAACCCGGACTGATCAGGTAACACCAGCAGAGGCATCAATGGCTGTAGCCTCGTAGCAAGTATTTTCGCTAGGATTTTTGTGTCCATATTGATACGGGACAGAGGACGATAGGATTTGCAGTTCTCCAAAGACTTGTCTTTTTTTAGTAGTGTAATAATCATTGCCTTTCGTAAGGTTGGTGGTAACCTGCCAGTCTCATAGGCCTCAGCGTACATCTCCAGTACGTGAGGCGCAAGAACGTTTACAAATGCCTTGTAGAACTCAGCTGTGAGTCCGTCCGGCCCCGGCGCCTTCCCATTCGGAAGTGAATTGATGACTGTTTTCACATCCTCTACATCTATTGGTATATTAAGGTATTTCTTTTGATCGTCTGATAGCCAGGCGCAGGCAATATCATCTAAGTATTTTATTTAGCTCCCGACTATCTGTGTCTCCCCCCGAAGTGTATAATGTTCCGTAGAAAGTTAGAAATTGTTCCAAAATGTCCCTGGTAGTATGATGTTTCTCTCCATTACTGTCAATTATACAATCTATCGGTGGTTGCATAGCTCTGCATGTTAGCCTAGCCGCTAGTGACCTGCCGGGTCGTCCGCCCTCCCCATATCGTCTAGCCATATGTCGTTTGGAAACATATTTGACCTCAGTGTCTGCCAGTTCGTTGTAGTCATCTACCAATTCATGTATATTTGCCAGTGTCTCCGTCTCATGTGTCATGTCGTATTGGGTTTCGAGGTCCCTCAATCTGTTCTCCAAAGTACGCAGTCTATTCCGTATGTCTTTTAGGATTCCCGCCGTCGTACTAATACAGGTACCCCTAATCGTGACCTTGAAGGCCCCCCATAGTGTCTCCTGGCTGTCTACTGATCCTGTATTTTCTTCAAAATATCGTTCTATAGCAACTCTGATGGTCTCTACGTATGTGGGGTCTAGAAGTGCCTCCGCACGAAATCTCCACGTGAACGGTGGCCTCTGATTCTGCGGAAGTGTAGCTGTCAGTTATACTGGGTTGTGATCTGACAACGTTCTCGGCAAGATCCGCACCTCATTCACCCATGCATTAACATCCTCACTTATTAGCCAGTAATCCAGTCTAGCCCAGCCATTCGTTGCCGGAGTAACATGTGTGCCTGCCAGTGTCTGCCCATTCCTGTATCGCTAGGCATCCACCAGTCCAAATTCCACCATAGCATTGCTGACGCATGTCGCCACCTTGACCATCCTAGCCCCCTGTGGATTAGACCAATCTACCTTAGGGTCCAGCTGAGTATTTAAGTCTCCACCCCATAGTATCGCTGTGTCAGGCCATTCTCGCAGGGTTTGATACAAATTTTCATAGGCCACAGTGTCATCTACTACCGGCCCATAAAAGTTGACAATTGTTAGCTGCACTGGGCCTAGTTTACCCAGGACCATCACCCATCTACCCTCCTCGTCCTTGGCTGAGTCCAGTACCTGAAACTCCACCCCTTTCTTTATGAGTATCAAAACCCCCTCGCATACGACGAATATGAAGAGGCGAATCTGTGCGTAGCCCATTTCCTAGCTACCTTATCCTCAGAAATCCTAGTGAGGTGGGTTTCTTGGAATAAGGCTATGACCACATTGTGCCTATATAAGTATGCTAGTACCTGTCTTATCTTCTGCGGTGTGTTAAGGCTGCATATATTCCAAGTCATTGCCCTATTGGGTGTGCCCGTTACGACAGTATCCGTGATCTAGCAGTTCTTCTAACGTGGAAGCCGACTTGTGTGTGCACGTATGTAACAGTCTGCCAGGGCAAATCGCATCGGAACACAGTGGAGAAGTGTGGCTCAATGGTTAGAGCGGCAGACCTTGATGCAGAGGTCTAGCCCGGGACCAGGGTTCAATTCCCTGCCTCGGCGGGTCTTGGGCTCAATATTCCAGGGACCTGATAATTCTCGCCTCAGTGCCTATTCCAATCATGGAGTCCCACTCTGCAACTCTGAGCAATAGCTTGCTTAATCTCCACAACGGCCCCCACAACGCTAAGGATGCCTGGCCTTTCCCAATGGTCCCACAGGAATCCTCCAACTCTACTAACTCTTCTAAACTCCCTAACTCCTCTAAGGCTCCAGATCCAACGAAGACGTTCATGGAATCAATTATGCAGACTCTCCTAGAGCAAAGAGCGGAGATCCAACAACAATATCTGCAACTTAGAGAAGACAACACCAAGATGCAAGAAACGATGAATATCATTTGCCAAGGCCTGGGAGGAGCGACAAAAGAGATCGAAGACATCAAACAACGTATTGTAGAAGTGGAAGGAGACGTAAACAAGACCTCAGCAACAGCAAAACAGAATACATCAAGAATCTCTAAGCTAGAAGCTAAAGTGGAGGACTTGGAAAATCGCGCTCGAAGGCAAAACCTCAGATTATTTGGTATACCAGAAGGAATGGAGGGGTCTGATCCTAGGACATTTGTGGTGAAACTTTTTCAGAGAACCTTCACTGATCTTGCTGATTGGGACAGGGATTCACAGCTGCAGAGAGTCCATAGACTGCCCTTGATACAAAGAAATACTAACAGTAAATTTCCTTGACCGTTCCTGATTTATTTTGGTAACTTTCTCTTGCGGCAAGCTGTATCATTGAAAGCAAGACCGAATAATCCCATTACTGTTGACAATTAAACGTTTTTTGTGAAGTCGGATCTTAGCAAGGGCACCATGGACAAACGCTGGGAGCTTAGGAAATTGATAGATCCTTTCAAAAATTTGGGTTGTATGGCCTATCTCCAAAAGCCTGCTCGCCTTAAGGTCATACGAAATGGCCATGTGGTTTTCTTTACTGATCTTGAAGATGCGGAACAAGCTCTGGAAAAGTTTTCTAGGGAAAACGAAAGGGACAAACAGAATGAAAATTAATTAGAATAAATAGACATATATGGGCTAAAATGGCTTTAGACTAAAAGTATGAGTCAATAAGGATTAACTTAAATTGTGGCATGAGCAGACTATCATGTTAGCTTTTTCACTCTGCTGCCATATCAGCGGCAGCACTAAATAGAGGGGTGCTCCCCCCTAAGGGACGGGTGGGTGCGAGGGCTAGGTTGGGGTCCTTGCGGGGGAGGGTCTGACCTTTCAGGTCAGGGGTGGGGAAAAAACGTGGGTAAAAAATGGATTGCAGGATTCGACAGTTTTTTTAAGTCCAGTAAGGAAAACTTAATCTATACGAAAAGGGCAAAGATAGTTGGGAGAAATTTGTACTGGATTACTATCATGATATTAATATGTCTAAATTAAGAATACTAAGTTGGAACGTGGACGGCTTAAACAGTAAAAACAAAAGGAATCTAGTAAAAGAGGAGATTAAGATGTATAACCCGAATATAGCTTTGCTATCAGAGACACATGTTAAATATCAAGACCGCAAGCTGCTCTTACAATTGAACTATGATTTGGTGGTATGCTCTACTTTAGATGAGACTATAAGAGGGGTAGCTATTCTAAAACAATGAGGGGCTCGATTTGAAACAATTAAAACTGCCTCAGATGCTCGGGGAAGTGGGCAATTGCGCAGATGCAAAGTGATAATGTTAAAATAGTATTATGTGTAATATATGGACCAAACATCGATGACCCAAGAGTTTTTGAAGAACTGAGTTTAGAACTATTGGAATGGGAAGTAGAAATTGTAATAGCAGGGGATTTTAATTGCACTATCAACTATAAAATAGACTCCACCGGGCAAAGCAAACATAAAAGAATGTATAAAGTTAGAACAGCAATCTTAGAATTAGCTAGATTGAACAATGTCAGAGACATATGGAGATCAAAATATCCTCTTCAGGCAGGCTTCACTTATTATTCTGTACCGCACAGATCCTGTTCAAGAATCGATATGATTTGGGCCTCAGAACAAATATTAGATAATTGTGTGATCGACATTTGCCCTAAAGTTAACTCAGACCACAATCCCTTATTACTAGAAGTTACGTTTAAAGACCAAATAAAAGAAATACGAAAATTTACCTTCCCGAGACATTTATTAACAGATACAAGATTCTCTACCCTACTTAAGCAACATATTCAGGAGTTTATCTCAATTAATATTAACACGGCCAATATAAACATGGTATGGGATACATGTAAGTGCAGTATTAGAGGCTTCGCCCAGCAATATATATTTAGGCAAAACGCTGAGAATCGCCACAAGAATAAACAAATAATTGACGATATACGAAATATGGAAGTATGCTTGGCAGAGGCAACAAGATATGCAAAGAACACTATTGAAGGTATTAGCTAAAGTTGGCGAAATTACAAGCCGGTTTAATAAAAACTTTGAGAGAAAGATACACTTCAAAACTACAAAAGTATAAATTTGAACAATATGAAGGTGGCGATCGCATTGGGAAACTATTGGCCTTTAAAACCGCGGATAGGAAAGCTAAAACAAAAATTAAAGAAATAATAGGAAATGACTCAAATACATACGACAGAACGGATCAAATACTAAGCCAGTTTGTTAAATTCTACCAACAATTGTATACACCAGAGACAGTACCAGCCAAACTAGATATAAAACAATATTTAGAAAAATACTTAACCGCATCTCAAATACTAAATACTGAATCACTCCAGCAACTCAACTCGGTAATTACATTAGATGAAATAAAACGGGCCATAGATAGCCTACCTTTAGGGAAAGCGGTCGGAGAAGACTGTTTACCAGTTGAACTCTACAAACTTTGCGCTCAAGAACTATTACCCCTATTAGAGAAAGTGATAAATTCAATTAGTGTCTCCAAACAAGCACCTCCTTCATGGAAAATAGCGAAAATCATATTTTTTTTGAAAAAAGGGAAACCGGAAAAAGAATGTGGGTCTTATCGACCGATTTCTTTACTTAACACTGATGTTAAAATCTTTTCTAAGATACTTGCAAATCGGCTTGCCCCTAACATGCCTTCTATTGTAAATCTCCAACAGCACGGTTTTGTTATGGGAAGGGATACTACCACACACGTTAATACTTCAATAATAGCCTTTGATGTTGCCGAAGTTACACACACCCCGCTCGGTATGATTATGTTAGACGCAGAAAAGGCTTTCGACCGAGTGGGGTGGGAATATCTGTGGGAAGTATTAAAGAAATTGGGGCTTTCCGGGTCTTACTTGGAGTGGGTTATGTCTCTTTATGATGAACCTTTGGCTTTGATTAGCTATGGAGATAAAAACTCAGCGAATTTTAAAATATCAAGAGGCACAAGACAAGGCTGTCCCCTCTCCCCTTTACTTTTTGCCCTTTCTTTAGAACCTTTTTTAAATGCACTAAACGATCAAGTCAACATTATTCCAGTGATCCATGGAGGTACTGCTCTTAAATTAACGGCTTTTGCTGACGACATAGCCATATATACGAGTGATATTAATAAAGCTATGCCAGAAATTATCAATGAAGCACAAAAATATGGCTTAATCTCGGGTTATAAATTGAACGTGAGTAAAACTCAAATTATAGTTAATTATACTCCGAATAATCATATCTATGATACTTGCAGAGAAGCTACCTATTTAGGTATTAAATTAATGGCTAAAGTAGGGAAAATCTTGGAAACAAATTATGACACATTTCTAAAAGAAACCACCACAACTCTTAAAAAATGGCACAAAATCCCTCTCAGTCTATTAGGCCGACTTAATTTGATCAAAATGAAAATACTTCCCAAGTTACTTTATTTGTTTAGAGCTATACCACTACAACCGAACCAACTCTTCTTTAAAAAGCTAGACGCCATTTGTAGCAGCTTTATTTGGGGATACAAAAAGGCACGTAGGGCTATAACATTTTTGACATTGCCATTATCAAAAGGGGGACTTGCTTTCCCGGACTTTAATTTATATTTTTTGGCAACCTTTTTTTTTCGAATACGGAGCTTATTAAAGAAAGAGTCTTGCCTATTCTTTTATCAATATTTGTTGGGTACTGACTCAAACCAATTTCTGCTCCGCACACATGATCCAAACTATTTCAAGCGGGTTAAATTTAAGACTGCTAAACATGCCATAAACATTTGAAAGAAAATCATGCACATCAGTCATACTTCATTTTACAATACTGAATTTAGGTTATGGGATAATCCGGGTCTTCAAGGTACCTTTTCGGATGGGACAGGGCATCGTTGGATTAACTGTGGTATTAACACATTAGGCGATATATTTGGAAATAATGGTATGTTAGATTTTGAAACCATGAAAACATTAAACGGCTTAACGAACGATATGCACTATAGTTATCGCCAGCTGAGAGACTTCTTTATTAACAAAATGAAAATAACAGCAGCCACTCAGTCCGATATTATAGAGTGTATATATTCTGATAAAACCAAATTACTTATAAAGTTGGGATACCAACTTTTAACAAAAGACAAATGCGAAAATACTACTAAAATTGCAACTAAGTGGTCTCGCCGTTTAAACCGGGACATAAACTCAGAGCAGATTAGAAAAGCTTTAACGCACTTAAGTGATGTTGTGCACTCCTCTAACTTAAGATTGCAATCGTATAGGACTACTACCGAACTATACTACACACCGCAGAGAATTTCTGCTTGGGCGCAAGGGAACCAATTATCTGATAAAACGAAATGTGTGAAGTGCAACACTTATGCTGCTGATATAGAACATATGCTTTTCTCCTGTCCAGCATATTCTAGCTATTGGATTGGAATAACAAAACATCTCCAGGATAGTCAGATAAAGCTACCGGAATTATCTCCTCAGTTGGTCTTACTTGATATCTATGAGACTAATTGTCCCAACCAAGATCTTATAACAATTCTGTTAGCTTGTGCAAGATTAATTATAGCAAGAGCTTGGATCTCTAAGAACACCCCAACTGTAGCCGAGTGGGTAGCATTGGTTATAGAAATTAGAACTATGGAACTTACACTCGCTAAATATAGAGGACCAAAAACTCTTGCTAGAAAGGAAAAGATTTGGAAACAATTTTTTGAAGTATAAGAAATGGGGGCTGTCGAAGATTTATGTGGGTGATAAGCAAATCACTACTACTTGCTTTCGTGAAATACTTTCCTTTTTCTTTATAAATTCATTGCTCACTTTTATACTCTTCACTATTACGGTCGTCTAGAGGTCCTATATTTTTTGTGTTTATCTCTTTTCTTTTTCCTCTTTTTTCTTTTTTCTCCTTCCTTCTTCTTTGAAACCTCATTATCTTAACCCTTTAATTACAATCAATGTAAATTTATGCTTTCTAAAGATATTGGAAATTGTACTTTTGTATCATGTTTGGCCTCTTATCGTTTCCTGCAACAATAAAAATACTTTAAAAAAAAAAAAGGATGCCTGGCCTTCACCCTGGGGGTGCCCAGGTGTGGACGCCTCACAGGAGAAGCCAGGACGGGTTCCACAGCGGTATTCGTACAAGCGCCTTGAGACCCTTGTGGGTGAGTAGTGCGCTATACAAGTATCAATTTACAATTTTACAATTATAACACAGACGCCCCCATTCCAACAAAACAACAGAACATCCCCCCCTTCCCACCACCCACTTCAGCATGCCCCAATCGCCAAAGACATTTTCCCCCTGCAACCCCCAACAAACAACAGTGTAGGTATCCAACGTTCAAATTGGGGAACACCCATTGGGGTCGTGGCAGCTACCACCACTCCCGATCACCTATTGGGAGGGGAGCCATTGAGTCTTTCTCAGTGTCTAATATCCCACCTTCACCATCGTCGGCGTACACTCCAGCTACAGCATAGTCACCGCCAGTCGTGTCACAAGGGGACCAAGAACTCCAATCGCTCAGAACGTCACTGCAAACACTCTGAATCTCCCCCAACTATATCCGCACCCTTACTTGTCATTCATCAATGTCTGACGTCGGGGCGGAAGTAGAGTTCTTTTGCTGGCGCAGTATCGATTTTGTATGATCCATAGCTTGCTTTGGTGTCAAACATATTTTCCCTTTCTCAAAGGATCCGATGCGCAGCCTAGCTGGGTAGAGCATCGCGTAAGGTATGCTTTCTTTCTGCAATATTTTTTTTACAGTTTGGAACTCCTTGCGCGTCGCCTGCACTGCAGGAGTGAAATCCGGGTATAACGCTAGTGTATTACCCTGGTGAGTGATGGTTCCTTTCTGCCGAGGGATGCGTAGCACAGTGTCCCGATCATGGAAATTTAGCAGTCTGACTCTTATTGGTCTGGGTGGCGCACCAGGTGGGGGCCGCGCCGCCAACGATCTATGCGCCCTTTCGACACCAAATAAAGGGGACAGCTCATCCTTTCCGCAAATGTCTAGTAGCAGTGTCTCTATGTAATCCTCCATTTTCCCCACATTTGTCGATTCCGGCAGGCCTAGTAGGCGAATGTTATTTCGTCGGGACCGTTCTTCACTGTCCTCGCTCCTTGCCTGTATTACCTCCAGCAGCTTGGCAAATTCTCCCGTCTTCTCCGCGATTTGTAGAAGTCCGTCCTCCGCATCAGAAATCCGTTGTTCCGCCTCATTCAGCCGTGCCGTGTGCTTATCTAATTTGGACGAGAATTGGTCCATTCTGCCCGTAAGGACTTCAATTTTACCATCTATGGTTTGAAGACTGTTTTGGATGGCATTAAGTGTCCGCTCCAGGGCAGTGGGAGACGCAGCACCAGCGTCCTGCTCCCTGTCAGAAGCCGCCGTCCGTCCCGGCCGTCCCCCTTTCCTCAGGTCAAACGTGAGTTTAGGCTGAGTTTTGTCCAGCTTACCCATTTCGGTACTATCTCCGTACAGGCGCTCACCACAAGAGAAGAGCCTATCTCGAGCTCAGCGCTAGTAGCCCCTTGCAGTCTCAGCCTTTCTCCAGATCAGCACAGGTAGTGATGGCTATCCCGTGTGCTGCAACACGTATGTCTCCCAATCTCCGTGCAGGAAGCGCCCTCCAGTTTTCAACAGGGCGCCCCAGCAGTCTACAGGTGCAGCGATCGCCAGTCTCTTCACAGGCCAGGTGCTCATCTTTTAGCGTCTGCACATTATCGTGGTCAAGCCGCAGGCCTCAGCCCCTTCACCTCCGATGCAATGCTCAACCCTACACCGGGTCACTCCTTCTTCCACGGGCTGTGCAGGGCAGTATATTTCGCAGCAGTTCTAGGGCCTGTATGCCATGCGGTACGCGGCGTCAGAGGTCCCGAGAGGCAGTTCCCAGCAGTTGCCTCAGCCCCAGTATTGGCAGCGCCGCGCTCGTCACCTCCACCACGGCAGCCGCATGCAGGCAGCTACTGTCCGCCCAGCTTGTCCCAGCCGCCACCTATGTCGGACCTCTTCCGACTGCACGCTCGTCTTGCCGCCCAGCCCGCAGTTTTGCAGACAGTGTCCAATAGCGAGTAACCCCGCCGGAGATGTAGCGCCCTGGGGCGCGCAGCCCAAGCCCGGTGCAGCGCCGTCCTCACCTCTGTCGTTCCTGCAGCAGCGAAGGGAGGCTCCGATCGCGGCCTATTCCCGCCTTGTCAGCCGGGGTCTCGTGTATTATGAGGCCCAGCAGATCCGTCCAGCTCCGAACACCATCAGCGGCGCTATTTCCTCCGTGCAGGCTCAGCCCAGATCCGCGTCCGCCAGTGCCGCTTTCAATGCCGGGTGCAGGCGGTGTCAAGGGCAATCACCAGGCAGCCATTCGAGACTCCACACTCCCTGGTCCCCGCTTTCTCCGGTCAGATTTGCAGTTTACGGGATCACTGCCATCTTGTCCTTAGACCGGGTTCTCCCGATGTCGGTCAGCAGCTGTGGCTCAGGACGGACGTAGCTGCACCAAATCTCACTCCGGTGACCGCAGGGTCCCAGCAATGCTCTCCGGTGGCCGCCACTCGGCTCCCGAAGGGATATATAGACAGGATATTAGCAAATTATGTTCAATGGCTGGCGGAGCAGCACTAAAGTGCGGCCATGTTCGCCAAGCTCCAAGCCACGCCTCATGCAACAAATCATTACTCTGAAGATAACTTTCTTCATTAAAAAAAGGTTCAGAACTTGAACTATTTTTCCATTCACCCAAATAAAACTCACAACAATTACTTCTGTTAATTACTCTTCTCCACTTACTTTTGGCCTTCATTAAATGGATTGGCTTATCTAGTGATCACATTCTACTAAAATAAATAATTTTCTTTTCAATTCGAAAGCTTTCTCAACAACATTTTCTATACCTTTCTTCTTCTTATAAAATGCTGTTTTTTTACATCCCTCAATTTCTTTAATTAAATTTAACAGAACTCTATTATAAAACATTTTTTTCCTAATTTCCATAAATTGTTTTTCCTCCTTTTACTATACACTATTTTTTCTGCATTTGACTTTCCATGATTGTTCTCTTTATACTTCATTTTCTTTTTCGTTGCATATACACTTATACCATTTCTCACTTTGTGCACACTACTCTTAGTCTTTAATATTTTCCTCAGAAAACTGTTCCTTCTCTTACCAGGACTTTTTTTCTTTTTCATAACACATGGTTCTTCATGTAAATCTTGTGGATGACATCTCTTCAAATAAACACCTTTCTTTCATTCTTTCCTCTTTTGAGACTTCGTAGACATGATACATTTTTTCAGTATTGATAAACAGAATCTATTATAAAAAATATATATAACATTTCAAAAATAAATATATGAAATATTCTATAATATTACTTATAAGAACAGAGGGAGGATTATGAGGACAAACATGAGAATATGAAAATAAAAGTACTTACAACAAGAGAGGAAGGAGTATGAAATAAGGGAAAATATAACGAAAAACGGGAGTATAAACAGACACTGCAATATAACGGGATAAAAGAAATACGAATAAAATGGAAAGTATGAATAGGTAAGGGAGAGTATGAAAAGAAAGATGAAAATATGAGGAGAGAAGAAAGAGTATAAGAAGAAAAAAGAGAGTAAGAGCACAGAGGGGGCACTATAAGAAGAGAGAGAAAGACTCTAAAGAAAAAAGAAGGAATATGTAAACAGACGCGCAACTATAAGAACAAAAAAGGAATACTAGCAAAGGACAGTGTGTATAAGGATAGAGAGAACAGTACCAGAAGAGAGCACGGAGAATGTGAGGAAAAGTGGAGCATAAGAAAAAAGGGGTGTACAAGAACAGAGGATACAGTCTGAGGAGAAACGAAGGAGTATAAACAGATGGAGGATTATAAAGAGGGAAAAGTGTATGATGAAAGAGACAGAAGTATGACAAGAGAAACAAATATAAAAAGAGAGGTCAGTATGAAAAGACGGAAAATATGAGGAAAGTGCTGCAGTGTGTATGCAGGGAGTCCAGGAGGAGTAAGAGAAGAGAGCAAACAATATGAACAGATTTAAGAAGTATGAACAGAGAGGACAGACGGCTGGGGTTCGTCATGTTCCGCCCGTGTTCGGCCGGCGGCCGCACACGGGAAAAATCGCTGCCGCATCGAAGGGGTTAAGAAAAAGAAGAAAATATGAACACAGAGAAAGGGGTATAGGACAAAAGGTAATATAAGAAAAACTCAGTAGCATGAGGAGACATTGAGAAGTAAAAGAAGAGAGAATATGAAAACAGGGAGGAGTATAAGTACAGGGGGGAAAATGAGGAGAGGAATATGACAATAAGAAAAGACGGCAATATTAGTAGGGAGTGCAAAGTATAAGAAAAGAGAGGAGAAATGTGAGTACAGAGAGAAGAGTATTAGAAGTAAAAGAAAAGTACGAGAAAACAATAGGGAGGTCCTGCAAAGAACAGCGAGAATAAGAACAAACAGAGAATATAAGAACAGAAGAGTATATATGAAGAAAGAGGAAGGAATGTATAAAGATCCAGAGACAAAAATCAGAAGAACAGAGAAATATAAAGGAAGACTGACCATATAAGGAGAGAGGGAGTACTATGAGAAGACAGTAAAAACTATGACAACAGTGGTGAATATAAAGACAAGAGAGAATATAAAGAGGAGGACAAATATGCAAAAACAGGAGCAAGTATGAAAAGAAAGTATAAAAAGAGAGCAGAGTATAAGAAAAAGAAGATAGTATAATGAGAGAGGAAGGAGTAAGACGAGAGAGGAGGGAGTATGACAAAAGGGTGTAGAAAATATGCAAAAAGGGGCGAATATCATTCCTTAATGTACACAGATGCACAGTGTGATATTACCCAAGAAATTATAAGACCATGCATTTTACCAAAACACATTTACTACTGTAAAACCTTTAAAAAGGGGCAAACATAGGGGCATAATATCAAGATAGGAGATAAAATTCACATCTAGCATGGCCTTCGATTGGAATTCCATAGAGCATATTATCAAGTCCATTATCACCGCTTTATCAGCAGTTTTCTGCCGACAAAGCAGCCATAATTTAATCTCCTGTCTTGATAATATGCCGCATAAATCCTTAACCCCTCCCCTGCTGGTGACGGAAGCACTCAGTCATCAGCCGCGGTCGCGCTTTGCTGACGATGGAGCGGTTCCATTACGGCCCGCTCGGCACGCCTGCGCGGCGTGGATTCCGCGCCTGCGCTGAGCGCTCCATTGAGCGGATGGGACCTTGACGGAACCGCTCCTTCATGAGCACAGTGCAACCGCGGCTGGTGACGGAGCGGTTCCGTCACCAGCATGGGCGCGCCGCGGGGCCCCCCGCCCCCTTAGCTCTGCGGCGGAATAGCCACCGCAGTGAAGGGGTTAATGTACACACATGCACAGTGTCATATTAGACAAAAAAAATTAGACCATGCATTTTACCATTTACTACTGAAAAACGTTCAAGTGACTATACATATTCCATGTATATAATTACTACATTTCAGTGAACAACACTGACTCATTTTCCAAAAACATATGCAACTTACTACATTATTTCTGCCACTATTACATCTCAAAAAACTAACACAAGAAAACAACAAAGATGCACAAGGGGCTTGTAAATCTATCCAGACTATATACAGAGGGAGAGAAACAAGAAAGAGGACAGAACAGGGAGTATCAAGAAAAAAATTAAATATGAAGAGAAAGGGAAGACAATGAGGAGACAGAAGGAATAGGAGGAGCAACAGGAAAATATAAAGACAAAGAAGGGGAATATGACCACAGAGGACAATATAAGAAAAAGACAGTAGTACCAAGAGGGAGAAAGGAGTAAGAGGAGAGAGAGGGGAGTATAAAAAGAGAGGCTAGAAATTTTGGGTAAAGGGACAAATATAGGCCATATTATCAAGAAAGGGTGACACATTATCGCCGCTTTTATCGACAGGAAACTGCTGCTAAAGCGGCGATAATGGACTTCATGATATAGCCTTGTGAATACCCATAGAAGCCCAGGTAACCACCATAACCTGGGCTTCTATGGGAATTCACAAGGCCATATCATCAAGCCCATTATCGCAAATTTAGCGGCAGTTTCCTGCCGATAAAAGTGGCGATAATGCATCTCCCTTTCTTGATAATATGGCCCATAATTCCTTAATGTACACAGACGCACAATGTGATATTAAACAATAAAACATAACAGCATGCATTATAGCAAAACATATTATCAAGACAGGCGATAAAATTATCGCCTCTTTATTGGCAGAAAACTGCTGATAAAGCGGCGATAATGGGCTTGATAATATGCTCTATGGAATTCCAAATAGAAGCCCATGTTAGATGTCCTTCACATCTAACATGGCCTGTCTTGATAATATGCCCCATAATTCCTTAATGTACAAAGAAGCAACACATACATTCCCATAGAACTTATCAACTCACCTTTCAAATTGATTTGTAGATTAAGAAGAATGCCACTCACACAGTAGATATTCTTATACAGAATCTCTCTAGTTCAGTGTTAGCAGCAGAACCATGAAATGGAACATTTTAACTCTTATTTTACACATACATATAAACAACCAATTAAAATCCTTCACACATTAATTTAAAACGAAACACACATTCCTATTGCTTTAACATTTCAAACCTTTCCAACTGACATAACTTTCCACCCTACCCTCAACAGATCATGCAAAAGTCAACTGTCAACAGAAGTCTAAAGTTCAGCACTGTATAAAACACTGCTCCTCAACAAATTTAGACTACGCATAAGCACTTACTTATAAGTACCAATAATGAGAAAAGGTCTCATTACAAGCAACCAACATATAAACACATAAACTTGATAGATATCTGTAAAATATATATGTATCTAATTGATTTTTTCTTGCTTACATACGCTTATGAAACGACTTTCAGAATTCGCACACTACGCTTACACTAAATATACTGTAAAATAAAAATAGCATCTATCACTAATGTTTTACAATCCCCGGGGACCCCATCCCCCGTGGCTCAAATATAACATTCAGGACCGTGGGGGGAGCTCCAAAAACCCCACGGTCCCAGCCGGCTCCCTTCGTCCTTCGGGAGCCGGCATTGCTTTTTGTCAGAGAGACCACTTGCATGCTGCTCTCTCAGATGAAAAGTAATCTGCTTTCCTACTTGAAAGAGAAATCTCGCCCTACCATAGCAAACAGCAGTGTCCCAGGGAAAACGACCCCGTAACACTACAGGAACCAGCCCTGGGAGGTGGTGACCCCAGGGCCATCAAAGGCTCAACAAAGGCCATCAAAGATTTTGACCTTAGGGATCATTGTAAACCCCCCTAAGCAGTCCTGAGAGGACAGGAAGTCCTATAGCAAATAGCAAACTTTTCCTGTCAATCTACACACTCAATCTCACACATATACAAATAAATAAAAAATAAAAATTTATTCCCACATGAAATCAAAACGAAACACACTTTTACATTGCTTGAACTTTTGCACCCTTTCCAAATGTCAAAACTTTCAACCCTTCCCCCATTCCACAATCTGCCAGTTACCATAGAAACATTTCAGGGAACACCTAACTCAGCACACAGATGAAAAGTTCATCATACATTGTTGCAAATTAAAACAGCAAGTGTGCTTGATATGAGAATATACCAGCTTATCTTATGTAACGTTATTTTCTATCAGTTTTTTTTAACCAATAAAAATCAGGCTTTTAAAAAACAGAAACATGCATCCTAGCTTAGTGTAGAATGTTGTCGAACAACCAATCATTTCTTTTCTTTTTTCAAAACTGCACGTTGTCCACCATTTTAGAAAAATCTTACTTTTCAAACTGCCATTTCATTTACAGATACCTTCAGAGTGCATCCAGACCTCTCTTCAAGATGTTTACAGTGTGGATTGGGGGACACAGCTATATTTTCTGGAGCCAAAGGTACTCGCAACAGAAAATAATTCACAATGACCTACGTTTACCAAATGTAGACATTAAATGGATTGGACAGAGATGATTAAAGTGGCACCAATTGATGCCATTGGTGAAATCCTTTTTGCATCTCCAACACCCTGACCTCATAATTGTGCACTGTGGTGGCAATGACCTAGGCACTTTGACAAGGGTAGGTCTGGAAATGCTTATGAAGGACACCTTTGCACAATTCTGGACACTTTTCCCCAAAACTGCCTTTGTCTATTCTAATATATGCCAAAGACAGAAATGGAAGTGGTCCGACCACTATCGTCCACAGACTGAAAAAGCTAGGAAACATGTGAATAAATCTTTTTCTGCCTTTCTCCGAGACTATAGAATGGGGTCCAACTACCACAACAATCTGCGTTTCAATATGCATGGCATCTATAGGAGAGACGGTGTACATTTTGCAGATGAGGGAAACAGAGTCTTCCTCTTGAACTTTAGACTCTGCATTGGTACTTACTTCTTAGTATTAAAATTGCCCTATAAACACAAGGGTTCTTTTTAGAGCCACCTAACACCTAAACACATACACTTCATAAAAATCTGAAAAATATTCTTCTTTTTCTTCCTTCAGTACGCTTATCGGACGACTTCCAATCTTCGCACTGTACGTCGTCCATATGTGCTTGGTATGAGTTCGATAAATCTACCATAAAAAAAATAGCCTTCATCACTAATTTTTTATAATCCCCGAAGACCCTATCTCCTGGGGCTCAAATGTAACGTTGCAGACCGTGGGAAGAGCCCCAAGGCCTCCACGGTCCCAGCCGGCTCACCACTTCGTGCGGGAGCCAGCTTTGCCTTTCGTCACAGAGAGCAGCTTAGATGCTTACATTCTACTTTCAAAAATGATTTCAACAGCTATACATTTTATAAAATAATATAGTACTGCACGCTTAAGGAGAAAAGTCAGCACAATTATGATAGATTAGAAAATAGAAAAAAATTAAAAATACTACTACACTCAACAAACTCATAAACAGGGTACACAGTTTAATTTAAAAACACCCTACCACAACTAGTTTTTGAAACGCATTATACCATAAAAGGCGTCACAAAATAGGCTACATACATGGTTACTGTATCGTAACGTCACATAGAAAAAAGAAAGTCACTCTTACGCTACCAGGAAAACACAACAACAGTACAAGCCCAAATTTCCATTGTAGTGATTTCTTAGTTGCAAGTTCTAAGCCCGAATGCATGAACAACTTAAAACGTAAAGATTTTAAAAAAAGGTTATGCAGCATCTAGAAGAACTCAGACTAACATCTGAGCTAAATAAGCCAATGGTGATCAGCCACCAACTGACCCTGACAACTGTTTCTATACAACCCTATTTGCTGTGTGTTCAGGGCGGATATGACAGATATCTCTTGATAAGACTTAGGTTTGGGATTTTCCACCAACTAATTTCATATCCAACCATTAATGATTGGTCAAGAGTATTATGCAAATGCCCCTGTGATGATGTATCTGGACAAAGTATCATGCACGTAGTTTTATTCTGTAATTTATACAACAAAGAGAAGAGAAGATGGCTAACACCATTATTAAAGCGGGCGGATGGAGACAATACCGCCCCGCCTTTATTTATTTACAGATGCTTGAAAATTACTACTGCACAGGGTCAATGGCGGGATTCCTAAAGAACGTTGTGAGGACTAGAAAAGCAGGTAATTTCTGAATCATGGGACATCTGCTCAGAGTTACTAGAGAAATGGATTAATGAAATTATCTTGATTTTAAGTGTGATCTCTTAAATACGTTTGCTGCATATATCTTTCTATGCTTGTAACGTAAATGTATTATTGTTTCATGTATATGCTTTTATGATGTTTAACAATTTTAAAATCGAATAAAACTTATTTTTGATTTGATTTGATTAGTTGCAAGTCTAGTTGTCAGATCGACACACACACTCCCTCATGGCTGGTATACACCCACACCACACCCATTCACCGTATCTGTCACTACACACGTGACCCTATGTATAAAAAAGACGGAGGGCACGTGTTGCACGCCATTTTAGCGCCGAACACGGGGCCCACTAGTACATGCATGGCCTCTTTGGTCACTGAGTTAGTGGTTCCTGAAGCACTGAGGGGATGAAGAACCTGCAATGATGATGATGGGAGCACGAGTATGTCGTTAGCCATGGAGATATCAAGACTCAGCACAATATATGAGACTTCTTTGTTGGAGATTCGAACTACATCATGAAGAAGATGTCTTTTCCACGAAAAGGTGAGCAGTGAGACTTGAGTACGCATCGGAAGGAGTCAAAGGGTTGTAGCTGACTACATTTTAGATATAAAGCTTCACGATGGACTCTGTAACAAGCACGACGGCAATAGCACAAGGTGAGCAAAGAAGCTTGTTTCTGAAACAACGACAAGTTATCTGTGAAGCGAGAGAATGTGTAGTATGCAGTAGGCCCTCAAAACACACATTGGGCTAACGGGGCTTCAGCTTGGATGAGATAGCTTCCTGGGCCCACACACAGTCGCACCCGAGTACGTCACAGGTCTTAGAAAGACATTTTGCTTGTTAATGAGGCTTTGATATCCACCCCGCTTACAGCACCTGCAGCTCCACTCTTGTTTTTGCTTGAACTTAAGCCCCCCCAAATTTTTTCTACCCCCCCCCGATATTTTTGACTGTGTTTGCGCCTCTGGCTTTAGGTACCCCCTCCCCTGTCGTGTGTGTCTCTCCCACGTTTTAATGTCCTTTTTTTTCTCTTTCTCTTTGTTACTCTCTCTCACATCGTTTCTCTTTCTTTTTTTAAAGTTTTGGACTGTGCTATCTCCACTCTACTGTATACAACCTTAGCTGAATAGAAATGATTAAGGGCCAGATGTAGGTAATCCCGATTACCGATTCTTAAATACCAAATCATACCGATTCGGTATTTAAGAACTGGCAATCGGGATGTAGGTATATTTACCGAATCAATTACCGAATCCGTATGATTCGGTAATTACAGAATCGGTATTTACCGATTCGGTAATTGCCAGTGATTCCTATGGGCCTTGAGGCCCATAGGAATCAATGTCAATTACCGAATCAGTAAATACCGATTCGGTAAAATTACCGAATTTACAAGGGGGACAGGGTGTCACTTTGACACCCTGTTGCACCCCTGATTCTGGCTTGTGTGCAATGTGACACACATACATGCCCTTAGGGCATGTATGTGTGCCACATGGCACAGTACACAGGAATTTGTTATTTACCATGAGATAGAATTTCATAGTAAATAAAGAATTGTTAAGGGCCTGTGGCACTATTTTAAGTTCCACCTACATCTGGAATTACCGATTCGGTAAATATACCGAGTAGATATTTTACAGAATCTGTAAATTTACCGATTCGACAAATTTACAGATTCGGTAAAATTCGGGCCCCCTACATCTCAAAAACCAATTACCGGTCGATAACGGCCAAAATCGGCTGTTACCGACCGGTAATTGGCGACCTACATCTGGCCCTAATTCTCTTGATTACAGTGAAGGCTTTTTCCACACGTAGAGCACCATCTTTCAATCACGCCAATGGCACTAGGTGACAAAGAATTTTGTTTCCGAAACAACAATAACTTATCTGTGAAAGGAGAGAGTGGGTAGTGTGCAACAGCTTGACTGAGCAGAAATGTATAATTACCTCCGAGCAGTGACAACGGATAGGTTACAACAGTCTGAAAAAAACAGATATACAAGCTTATTGCACCACTTTTGTGTCACTTTTAACATAGGAAAAGTGGCGCAAGCAGCTGGTAAATCTGCGTCTCACTTTTCAAGAAAAAATCTCAACTCAAGACTCTGTGAGACACTTTTAATGTTCTTTTCTCTCTCTCTCTCTCGCTCTCTGTGTCATCATTTCTCTTTTAAAGTTATAGACACTGCTGTCTGCTTTGATGTGTAGAACAACAGTTGAACTCAAGTTGTGAATTCCACTGGCCACAGTGTTTAAAGAAGGGTAAGCACAGAGGCCTAGATATACAATGCCTTGAGTACAATGCATTAGAAATAAGTCAGCATATTTACAATCCCGTTGTGCCACTTTTGTGTCAGTAACGCAGAAGGAACTTCCATATACACGCCACTTCAACGTGGGACTATAACAGAGCTAAAATGTACGAGGCACACTGCACACGTAAAAGCGTAGTATTGGCTTTATTTGTGATAGGAGAGAGTGGGTAGTATGCAGCAGCTTCACTGTGTAAAATGTATAATTACCTCTGAGCAGTGACAACAGATAGATTACAACAGTCTCACAAACAGATCTACAAACTTATAACGCCACTTTTGTGTCACTTTTAACATGGGAAAAGTGACGCAAGGAGCTTGTAAATGTACGTCTGACTTAAAAAAAAACTCAACTCCAGACTCTGCGAGACAGTTTTAATGTTGTTTTCTCTCTTTTTCTTTCTCTCTCTCACTCTCTGTGACATCATTTCTCTTTCTCTTTTAAACTTATAGACACAGCTGTCTGCTTTGACGTGTAGAACAGCAGCTAAAATGAAGCTGTGGATTCCACTGGCCGCACTGTTTGGCAGCACTGTTTATACAACGGTAAGCACAGAGGCCTAGATATACAATGCCTTCATTGCAATGCATTAGAAATAAGTCAGCATATTTACAATCCCGTTGCACCACTTTTGTATCAGTAACACAGTAGGCACTTCCCTATAGACACCACTTGAACGCGGCACTATGACAGAAGTGAAATGTACCAGGCACAATGCACACGTAAAATCGTAGTGTTACCTTGACTTGTAATGCTTCAGCTCATTTTATCACATCTACATAATTCGAAACTCCAATTTTTTTTTTGTTTTGCAGATTGTACGTCTTTTGGATTCCACTTCACAATTTGTTTATAATATTGTTTTTTAAAAGTAATTTTTCTAGTTGTTTATAATATACTTATCATTAAGTTTCGTTTACAGTTATGGTTTTAATAAAAGTTAATTAAAAAAGCGACATACTTCTTTTTGTTTATGGGAGAGTGATGGTCCACAATAAAAATAATATTTATAATGTTGAAGTACTATAGTAAGATGTTCAAGAGTAGAATTGAAAAGTACTGAGTTATATTTTCTCTGGATAGACTACAACATGGTAAAGAAATCAAAGTAATGCGAAACAATGTGTACCGCATTTACAAACCTCATGCCACATTTTCCCATGCAAAACTACCCCCCTACAAAATTAAGTGTGTGGGCCTCAATGACACCACTCAAACCATGGAAACAATCACCCCACAAATATTTCTATATTTTTATGAGAGGGGCTGCGTGCCCTCCACCTGGTGCCCTGGAGTCCGCCACGCTCAGATCCGGTTGCTGCAGTGTCCTGGGGGAAACAGCCATTACACGTGGTCATAACCATGCGTGATCGTCACCACAAAGCCATTAGCACACATATGGCTTTACCATGCATGCCTTTACCACGCATGCTTTTACAACTAGTAAACATTCGCCTCGCATGATAAACGCATAATCATAATAAGTTCCTTGTGTTGACGAACACGCGTTGTAATGGCTGTGGCTTACGTGCTTCAAATTTGTTTTTAGGTATACTTGTAACCAAGTCTGATAACATCAGAGGCCAAGGACAAACACCGTGGTGTCTGTGGCAGGAAATCTCATTGATCACAGAGAAGATAAGCGGAGGGTAAAATGAAAGTAACAGATATAATAAAAATAACTGAGGAAAACTACTAAAATGGTGGTGGACGGAGTATGGAATCAACTTTTGGCGCCTCGACACTACATTTCAAATAAATATAGATACAATGTGTTTATTAATATATTACAAAAGTATAGCAGCAGATGACATACATGGCCCAGGAAAAGAATGCGTCAAATTTAATACCTGAAATGAGGAGAGGTCTGCTTGCCAAACTTGAAGAAAAAGAAAAAATGTGAGCTTGGAAACAAGGATGCGCATGCCTAGAGAGTACAACTGGTGCACAAAAAAAACCCAGAAAGTTTTACATACTATCATAGAAATATACCTCTTTTTTTGACCAGTAAAGTTAGTTCTCAAAAAGAACTCTTCTTTTTTTAGCCCCAATGCCCCCACAAACCTAAACGGCTCCCTGCGTCCTTCGTGAGCCCGCATTGCTTTATAAGAGACAGCAGTTTATATGCTGCTCTCTCTGACAAAAAACAATCTGCTTTCTTACTTGAAAGAGAGAACTTATTAACTTGCTCTCTTTTTCAAATAGGAAAGCGGTTTGCTATGGTAAAGTGGGAGTGGCGACGATACCGCCCTACCATACCAAACAGCAGTGTCCCGGGAGTACGCACCCCGGGACACTGCAAGAGCCGGCCCTGGGAGATGGTGGTACCCAGGGCCATCAAGGGTTCGAGTGGGAGAGCCGCGCGACCACCTCCCAACATTAAAAAACCCCGGGGAGTGCAGGTACCCGGTGATGGAAGGTCATTTTACATATTACGGCTCCAGGAAGGTAGCAGTCCTCGTGACATGTACGGGGAGACAGGGAGGGAGAGCTGAAAACATACTTTTAAAATAAATATTTTTTTTAAAAAGCCCCGACGGGGTGCCAGTCCCCGAGACTGAGGGGAGGAGGACCGTAACCCCCCGCATACTTCAAAATAAAGCCACAGAGGTGCTCGGGGCACCTTACAAGCCCCCCATCATGGAAAAAAAATGCCCCCGCAATTTGCCCCCCAGGACCTAATGAATAAAACAGACTTGTAGTTCTTTTTCCCTTTTCCACCACGTACGAGTACGATACGCGTACCGGGCGATTTTTTTATTTAAAAACAAAAAAAAATGTTGGGCCTAAAGATCCATGTACGACCCCCTGAGCAAGCCTAGACGGTCAGGATGTTTTTACCCTGCCCCTTTCCTTATTTCTCAACTTTGTTTTACTGTTTTCTTGTGACTCGGTTCTAGCGACAAACAAGATGGCTGCCAATACTTCCTGGTTTGGAGTGTTGACAGACATTTAGCAGCCAATCCGCATGCAGCTCGTGCTCGTAATTGTACGGATATCCATATGTTTGCTGTACTTTGTCTCTAGATATAGCTATGATTTTACTTTTAATTTTCTCAGAAACTACTAAACGATTTACACCATTTACCAAAAAGCACAATCTGAGAACCGAACTCTACCTCTCTGCCAAGTTTGGTGTAATTCCGTTCAGACGTTCGGGCTGTAGCCCTGGCTAAAGGTCCCTATGGAAAATTTATGGGGAAAACACGTTGTGGGACCCCCTTTTTTCTCGGCCCCCCTTTGATGAATCAACCCCAAACTTTCAGGGAAGAAGCGGAACCAAGCAGGCCATTTTCTTGGAGAAATTTGAGAAGATTCGTCCACCGGCGCCAAAGTTATTCCAAATAGAATGTTGTGGATTTCCTATGGAAACTAGGTCCTAACTATAACTACCTACTACCTACTGGCGACCGCCAGTAGGTAATAAATATATATATATATATATACATACATATATATATATATATATATATTACCTACTGGCGGTCGCCAGTAGGTATATATAGTTAGGACCTAGTTTCCATAGGAAATCCGCAACATTCTATTGGGAATAACTTTGGCGCCGGTTGATCAATCTATGTGAATTTCTCAAAGAAGATGGCGTTAAGCTCCGCTCCTTCCCTGAAAGTTCCGGGGTGATTCGTGAAGCGGGGGCCGAGAAAAAAGGGGGGTCCCAAAACGTGTTTTCCCCATGCAATTTTCCATAGGACCTTTAGACACGGCTACAGCCCGAGCGGCTGAACGGAATTACAAGAAATTTGGCAAAGTGGTAGAGTCTGATTGGCAGATCACGCTTTTGCTTAAATGGTGTAAATCCCTCCAGTAGTTGCTGAGAAAATTCAAGTTGAAATCAATCATATATCTATAAGCATGCACAGTACGAGCACCGTGCACGCACAGTGCGAGCACCCCGCGATTTTTCAAATCTACTGAGGCACAAGATGGCTGCCAACTGTTTCTGTTTTGGAGTGTTGATAGACAGTAGCAGCCAATCAGCATGCCTTCCAGAGAAAGTTGCATGCTCATTGGCTGTCAACACTACAAACCAGGAAGTGTTGGCATCCATCTTGTGCTAGATAGACCGAGGCACAAAAGAAGCAGAGCTCACAGCCCACACTGCTCTCACAGCCCACACAGCTCTCACAGCCCACACAGCTCTCACAGCCCACACAGCTCTCACAGCCAACACAGCTCTCACAGCCCACACAGCCCTCACAGCCCACACAACCCACACAGCCCTCACAGCCCTCACAGCCCACACAGCTCTCACAGCCAACACAGCCCATACAGTTCTCACAGCCCACACAGCTCTCACAGCCCACACAGCTCTCACAGCCCACATGGCTCACACTCTCACAGCCCAAACAGCTCTCACTGCTCTCACAGCCCACAGAGACCTCACAGCCCACACAGTCCTCACAGCCCACAAAGCTCTCACATCCCACACAGCTCTCACAGCCCACACAGCTCTCACAGCCCGCCTAGGTAGACCGAGGCACAAAAGAAGCAGAGCTCACAGCCCACACAGCTCTCACAGCCCACACAGCTCTCACAGCCCACACAGCCCTCACAGCCCACACAGTCCACACAGCCCTCACAGCCCTCACAGCACACACAGCTCTCACAGCCAACACAGTTCTCACAGCCCCACAGGTTTCACAGCCCACACAGCTCTCACAGGCCTCACAGCCCACACAGCCCTCACAGCCCACACAGCTCTCACAGCCCACACAGCTCTCACAGCCTTCACTGCCCACACTCTCACAGCCCAAACAGCTCTCATAGCCCACACAGCTCTCACAGCCCAAACAGCTCTCACAGCCCACACAGCTCTCACAGCCCACACAGCTCCCACAGCCCACACAGCTCTGGCAAAGATAATACCAGCAGAGAACAAGCACTGGCAAAGACAATAACGGCAGCAAACAAACACTGGCAAAGACAATAACTGCAGAAAAAAAGGCAAAGACAATAACAGCAGCAAAAAAAAAAAAAAGGCAATACCAGCAGCGAACCAACACTGGCAAAGATAATACAATCAGGGGGGCAGGGGCACAAAAAACTGCACAATCAGAGGACAGAAAGCCCGGCAAACGGCACAATCAGTGGGCAGAAGGCAAGAAAAAACGGTACAATTAGTGGGCAGAAGGCAACAAATACGGCACAATCAGGGAGCAGAAGGCAAAAAATACAGCACAATTAGGGTGCAGAAGGCAAGAAATATGGCACAATCAGGGTGCATGAGGCAGGAAATACAGCATAATCAGGGGGGCAGAAGCCAGGAAATACGGCACAATCAGGGGGGCAGAAGGCAAGAAATACGGCCCAATCAGATAGCATCTTGTCCAGTCCAAAAATCGGATCCCTAGGGCTGCTCAGGTGGTCCCACAAGGATATTAACATATTTAAACGTTATCCGCTAATAGAATTTGCATTTAAAACCTTGCAAATTCACTGAAAAAACCATAGGTTTCAGGCCTTATTCAGGTAGGAATTGGCATTTAAAAAACCTTTGAAATTCACTGAAAAAACCATAGGTTTTAGGCCTTATATAGTTAGGAATTAACATATAAAAACCCTTTGAAATTCACTGAAAAAAACATAGGTTTTAGGCCTTATATAGTTAGGAATTAGCATTTAAAAAACCTTGAAAATTCACTGAAAAAACCATAGGTTTCAGGCCCTATATAGTTAGGAATTAACATATAAAAAACCACTGAAATTGCTCCTATATAGTTAGTTGAACTAACTATATATTTCGCGCATTCGCAATCCACTGCTGATGATGTCACATATTACATCATTCATGACATGGTCAGTGACATCACTGATGACATCACTGATGACATCTCAAATGCTAATTCCTAACTATATAAGGCCTAAAACCTATGGTTTTTTCAGTGAATTTCAATGGTTTTTTATATGTTAATTCCTAACTATATAAGGCCTAAAACCTATGGTTTTTTCAGTGAATATATATATATATATATATATATATATATTCACAGCTCCTCTGCCTGACAAAGTCAAACAAACCAGCACTCGCAGTAAGTTAAACCACATAGGTTTATTGCACAAAAGGAAAAACGCGTTTCGGCACTTGCCTTCGTCAGTTTCAACTGGCGGCGGCGAGGCGAGTGTAAATAATGACAACATAAGAAACATAAAAAGAGGACCAAAGTCCTAAATTATAGGCGCCATCTTTGAATGGTCAAATGAACCAAATAATAATAATAAAGTGCAAATTAAACGTTCAAAAAGAATAGTTTGAGTACATTGTGCTGCCTGATCCGTCCATTAAGTGTTGGTAACAAATAATCAAGCCCTGGATGGGCAATTGTAAAGTTCCAATTCATTCATTAATGATTTTTTTTTTTAAAAATTCATACAGGCAGATATTTTCAGTTGTACCCAAAATCGTCAAGCAGAAGTAGAAGACAGATGTCTAAGTATGCAAATTTCATAAAGCCCTGAATGGGCATAGTAATAGAATTGTTACAATCACTAAAACCATTTTCTACATAATCACTCATACTTCCTGATGCTAGTTCACTGCGGGTGTTAATTCATTTAGTCTTCCAACATACTGCTTATAGTGATGTGTTTAGGACATTTTTCAAAACAAACTCAGGTTTCTCGGCAGCTAAACTTCTCTATCCTTCATCGGTATTTACAGGTGTGATAATAGTTCTTCTCCTGAATTCATGCCTCCTGGTGATTTTTTTTGGAGTTCGATAATGTATCTCGACTCAAAACGTCTCAATCTACGCTTGTAGTCACCCCCTCTCAGATCTTGTGGAATGCAGTCTAGATTGAAAAAACTAAGGAGAGTTCTGTCGCTGTTGTGATGTGTTGCGAAGTGATGGGCCATCGGATAGTTGTCATCTTTATTCGCGATGGCCCGTTGGTGTTCCAATATCCTTAGTTTGACTGCTTTCGTAGTGCTCCCTACATAACGGTGTCCGCAAGGACACTTCAAACAGTAAACAACAAATGGTGTTGAGCAGGTTATGAATTAAGGGATTCTGATCTTCATTTCTTTGTGGGGCACTGGTAGGATAGTACTCTTTGACTTGTACTACAGGCCTTACATTTCCCACATGGGAACGATCCATGCATGGCCTGTAATTCTCCTTTTGGTCTTACTCTCGACAGATGTCTTTGTACCAGCTTGTCTTTTAATGACTTCACTTTCCTAAAAGTTATCATAGGGTGGTCTGATAAATCTCTCCCTATGACTGCATCTGATTTGAGAATACCCCAATTCCTGAGCATAATGAAGGGTTCATGCAGGCTCTGTGATGGGGCGTGCAAAGACGGAACAAAGTCAAGAGCAGCTCCAATGCAGGTGGTGTTGCCTTGAGCACGAATTCAGTGCTGCAAAACCAATCTGAGGGCTTACAGCGCTTTACTTTACTCCACTTGGTGAATACTGGGTTTATTTTTAAGGACTGTTGAGTGGCCCCACTGTGGGAAGAGAGCCAGCGCACTACAAGGCACAGAAGGCTTTGCGAGGTAGCCACGCCCACTGTGGCAGGTGGCAGTGATTATATGAACTGACGCGGCTAAAAAACTGCTCTTCCAGTCCTTCATGAACAATGCCTCTGAAGAAAGGATGACTTCCTGAAACGCGTCAGGCTTTACATTTTTGCTCTGAAAGCTGTCAAGAAGCGAGCAGTGAAATGGATGCAAATAACCGTGCTGATCTGAACTTCGTGTGGCTTTGCTTCAAATTGGCTTCCTGTTTTGAATTGATATATATATATATATATATATATATATATATATATATATATATATATATATATATATATATATATATATATATATATATATACATATATACATATATATGGAAGAAAAGGTTGCCACCTAGGTGGGAATGCACTTACAGGTAGGAATTAATGCCAGCGCAAGGGCGCGAGCTGCGAACAGAGTCCCTTTCCTGCCAGACGCGTTTCGGGCCAACGCCCTCTTCAGTGGCAGCACATGTGACATGACGGCAGCTGCAGGCACCAGTAAATACCCTCTGTGATTATGCACAGGTGTGAAACCTGAAGCAATGCTTTCTGGGACTGGTGGTTCGATAAAACCCAAGTGGGTCGCCGCCGCCATTCGCATGCAAAAAAAGTTTTAAAGGGATTGCCAATGTCCCCGCAAGCACCCCGCAAGTAAAGGCACCTCCTGTACCACAAAAAGCTGCCCAAATGAGGCAGCCGTGGACCCGCAGTTTGTCCGCGGATGTGCAAACCCGCAACCGTGGCCGGCCGCTAACAAATGGAAGAAAAGGTTGCCACCTAGGTGGGAATGCACTTACAGGTAGGAATTAATGCCAGCGCAAGGGCGCGAGCTGCGAACAGAGTCCCTTTCCTGCCAGACGCGTTTCGGGCCAACGCCCTCTTCAGTGGCAGCACATGTGACATGACGGCAGCTGCAGGCACCAGTAAATACCTATATACCTATATGTATGTATATACATATATATACGTACATATATATATGTGGATATATTTGTGTGGATATTACCTACTGGCGGTCACCAGTAGGTATATATAGTTAGGATTTTTTCTCTATGGAACTTTTGAAAATTCTATGTCTAATAACTTTGGCATTTGTGGACGGAATCAGCAGAAATTTTCAGGAAAATGGCACAATTTGTTTCTGATCAGCCCCATAAAATTTGGGGGGGGGGGTTTGTCAAGGGGGGGCCGAGAAAAAAGGGGGGTCCCAAAACGCGTTTTTCCCATTCATTTTTCCATAGGGCGTTTGGCCTCACTTTTAGCTCGAACGGCTGAATGGATTTACACGAAACTTGGCAAAATTGTAGGGACTGTTAGCCCGATGTGCCTTTGCTGGGTCTCAATATATGTGCTCCAGTGGATTTTGAGAAATTAACGTTTTAAAAAACAGATATATCTGTGACAGCGTCCCGGATAGCGCTCCAGTTCGCGTACTTTTCGCGTAACAGAGCTTTGCGAAGCTGATTGGCTCTCCGGTGTCTGTCAACATTCTAAACAGTCTGTAGCGGCCGCCATCTTGTCTCTTGGTAGGATCGAGAGACAAGAGGAGTCCAAAGCGAAGGGGCAAATGACCATAAGGGGGCATAGTAGATCCTCCCTGACCCCCTAGGTTTGATGTGGAGGCTTTTCGTGGGGTGCGCCCAGTACGCGTACCGCAAAGCGGTCCGGGGAGCAGACTATAAGGAAACAAGAATGATTGACTTTTAACTTATTGTATGTTTATTGATTGTTCATTTTGTTGTTGTTTTTTTTGTTTTTTTTTATTTACGTAGCAACATGTAGGTACCAATGCAGAGTCTACAAAACAATAAACGCCGTCTCCTTTGTAGATATCTTGCCTGTTGTTATAGAAGTTATTGTGGTATATGGAATTCATACCATAGTCTGTCAGGAAAGCCGAAACAACATGGAGGCAGGAGATGATAAAGAGATGTTAAATACACATTGGAGATTATATAGTGGAAGAAAGGAAGTAACTATGAGCAAAGTTAGTATGTAACGCAAAAAAGTTGCACAGTATATTTAAAGTCTGACTTCACGTTATAATCAATTTGCTACTAGTTTACAATATACATATAAAAATGAATAATGTGTCTAACAATTTTTGAGTTATGAAATAAAAACTTATTATTCTGATTGTTTCTCAAAATTTTAAAGAAATTCTAAAAAAAATTATCATTTTTTTCTTCATTTTCCAGTAGAAAATCTACTGCATCCACACATTGCAGAAGTTCATTGTTTATTGAATCGTCATAGAAATCATGGTCAATTTCCGTCTCGTTTTTTGTTCCTGCTTCAATTTTCAAGTTATTTTCTTGTTGTCCTTCCATTTTGTATTCTGAAAAATGAATTTTTAAAAAATATATCAGTACAGATAGGGCACTATTGGGTTTCAGTACAGACAGGCAGTTTGGTTTTTTAAACAGTGATTTTTTCGTTGGGCAGTGTATGGTATCAAATTGGAAGTAGAAATATGAAGAAAATTATCAAATAAACTCTTAGTCAATTCTGAATTATACTAGACAAGTCTAACTCCATCCATAACTCAGGGCCGGCGCTAGGCATGGGCAGCGTGGGCTGCCGCACAGGGCCTTGCACTCAGCCCACCAGCATGGGGCCACGCACTGGTGATGTGTCCTTTCTTTTCCCTGGAGATCTATCACAAAGAAAGGTGTTGCCTGCAATTAAGGTCCATTGGAGGGGGCCCCCTCCTTGGGCCTCTCATGGATGGTGTCAGGAGGCATAGGGGAGGGAGAAGGAGACGCTCCCTCAATTGCAAGGAGACCATTCACAGACACTGTGGGGGGCCCATTGTCCAGCATTTTGGCGCACCCACAGTTTTAACTTTTAGACCACAATCAATTCTCACACCTATGAAAGTTTGAGAAATGCGTGTGGAGTAAAAGTTAAAACTGTGGGGGCACCAAAATGCTGGACAATGGGGCCACCACAGTGTCTGTGAATGTTCTCCTTGCAACGGGCCACTTATGTAAATTGGAGGGGGCCTCGCGCACGTTCCCTTTTAGCCCAGGGCCTCGCAAATCCTAGGACCGGCCCTGCCATAACTAAAACAGAGAAGTCTATTTTATTCTATAAGTATTACAGAGTGATAGAATATAACTGTCAGAAAATGTTTTTCTAATTAACTTACAGTACAGAACATACTTCAGTTTTAAAAATAATATCTTACCTTTTAAATATAACTTGAAGTTATCAGTTGATTTTTAGTGGATATGCACTTCAAGAAGTAGTAGTCAAAATGGCTGTGTTTCTCTCTTTTTGTTTATATATATTCAGGTACATAACCAATCAAATGTCATGATATAATAGTAGAAATTGAAAGTAATATTTTAATTGGTTGTCATTTCCAACACTTCCGATATGTTTTGTGAAGTAATTTACCTCAGGGATTTTTGAGAGTTCTACATGCTAAATGGCTAAATGGTATTCCAACGACATTTGTGAAAATGGTAGGGATTGGTATGTAGTATGAGCTAATGTTTAATTGGTGAAAGTGTCTCCAGTGGTTTTTCTGTAAATTACTTTCCCACCTTTTTTGAGCGAGTGCTTGTCAGTGCGTGTCCCGGTACGCGAACTTGCAGCGTTACGGGAGTCCTCCATTTTGTGTTTCGGTAGAATTGAGATACAAGATGGAGGGTAAATATTGTTCAGAATGGGTAGATGGGGGTACTTTAGACGTATCCTGACCCCCTAAGTTTTCTGAGGGTGGCTGAGGAGGCTCATATATGTTGAGAAAAAAAATTGAATTTTTCGCGTGGTTAGCTGCCGGTACGCAAACTGGGTAGCGAACCGGGAAGCGAATATAAGTGAAAATAAGTGAAAAAAGGTACATTCGAAATTTCAAAAGAGTAAATAAAGTTAACGTAGCTCTGAAAAGAGCTTTTGGGTTCTGTGTAAGTTCTAGATACTTATAAGTAGGAACCAATACACATTCTTAAATTTAGTATGAAAACTCTGTTCCCCTCATCTGAGAAATGCACGCCATCTCCTCTGTAGATATCTTGCATATAGTAACGCAAGTTATTGTTGTAGATGCAGCCTATTCCATGGTCTCTCATGTAAGCTGAAACAGACTTATTTACATGCTTTCTCGATTTCTCATTTTACCGATTCGGTAATATATTGCCCCTTACATAACAAATTTTGTAAACTGGTCGGTAACGGCCGAAAATACCGTTTTACGGGGAGGGGGAGGGGCAGGGTGGAGGGACGCAAACACTGGCATATGGATTATTGCAGGTAAGTACACAATTTAATGTGCGTAAAGTTTCATGTGGGCTTTTTGTTGCAGGGTGGGCAGTCATTTGCATGAAAGCCCTGTAATATTATCACTATCACAGTAAATTTAAAAATATTTTATTGAATCATTTTTATAGCATTGTTGAATCTAATTCTTACTGTTATTGATTTACTGTTTGGTAATAGTGGTTAATACCATTTTTTATTTTATTTTACCACAGATTCAACTGCAGATTATTTGGAAATTAGACAATGCCGTCTAAGGATAGAATTCGAAAGGCTACGAAACGTCAAAGACAGCAGATTACTAAAAGCTTGCAGCAGTCCTCTACATTAAAATCACCTCAACGCACATAGAAAGCTCCGGGTAAGAGAACGAAATCATTCCTTAAAAACATTTGTAGAAACAAAAGTATAACTACAGAACAAGTTTTAGTCCAGAAAAAGAGAGCCAATTTATATGGAAAGGAAAGGCCCGTCAAAAAAGTTTCTGCTAGAGCAGGAGATAACTCTGTGCATGGCAGTAGAAGGGAAAATACATTCAGGGACATTCGTAGGCGAATGTTCCGCAACAGGGTAATTGTCAATTTGCTAAAACAATTTAAGAAAGGTCAACAGAAAGTGGCATTTTATAAGAAAAAGAAAAATGTAGAGAAAATTATTGATCAGGCTTTCGAAATTAAGCGAAAGTTATTTATTTTGGCAATTAATAGAATTAGGAAACTAAACAAGGTAATCTATGTTTTCAAATCTAATAGTAGATGGAAGAGAGAAGTTAATCGAAATAATTTTTGTGAAGTTTTCCTAGGAGAATGGATGCATAGTTCAAATAGTGAGGCATTTTTTAATGAGGAGAGTTATTTTCAGGATAATGATTTGGTGCATGCAGTTGACAGCAGTGGTCGAGCATATGAGGTAAAAGATGGTCGTCCGGTTGAAAAAGAAATACTTGTGTCTGCAGATGCAGAAGAGGTGTTAAGTGATGAGGTTTTAGGGAGACGTCCTAAGGGACCAGTGTACACCTGGAAGTGTAGTTCTATTTGCAGTGTGCGACAGAATTCTATCAATTTGCTTTGTGAATTTGTACGGACATTTAATAAGAAGAGTTTAAAACAAAAAATAAAGTTGTTGCAAGAATTAGATTCTTGCAGAGTGAGACAAGTGACAGGTTTGCGTGGTCATTCACTGGCTTGTCTTTCTAGGAGAGTGTGCCAGAGTGTTTTTCATCATTTCAGGATGCTAGCATAATAAAGTGAGGAAATTAGTTAGGATGTTGTATTATGCTAAGAGTCCTGCAATTATGCTTAAAAAATTAAGCAGAGCTCTTTTGCATGGTTCTGATGTAGATGTGAAGAATATTTGTCAAGAAATTGAGTTCTGTTACTTTGCTGGTAAAGAGAACAATGTTGATATTGAACCACTAGAAGAAGGTAATGTGGAAGACAGTGTACAGATTTTCAGTACACATAAGTTTCACAAGGAAATTTCCACGTTTATGGTGAAAACATGTGGGAGGCCTAATTTCACTTGTGTGTGTTGTCGACTGGCTTATTATAAGAATCAGCCTAAGTTAGTGGATTTATATGGAAAAAGTGATATGGAAAACAATAGTGAATGGAAGGATTTTGTCACATACTTGATGGTAGAAAATTGTTTTGATTTGGGAGCAGAGCAACGTATGTGTACTTATTGCTATAACAAATAAACCAAAACCAGATGCCTGCTAGAGCGGTTTATAATAATCTGGAATTAGTTGACATTCCTTCTGAATTGAAGGATTTAAATACGTATGAATGTATTTTGATTCAAAGTGTCCATCCCTTCCAGGCTATTGTACGAATGGAGCCAAAGACAGGGAAGTTGCCTCCATCAGATTTACAGAGAGGATTAAAGGGAAGGGTTGTTTATTTGCCTTTGGATTTGAAGAAAAACATTAATACAATTGGAGTAGAGAAAGTAGAAGAGGAACCTCTGGTTATCATAGTTAATGGTGTTCCGACAAAGAGTAAGAAAATCTGGCAGGATTTAGTGGATGTTAGGAAAGTCAAAAAGGCAACATTGTATTTGATAAAAAATAATGAGTACTACAAGAATGTATGTGTTGCAGAAGAGGAAGTAAGTGAAGAAGAGGACAGCGATTTGTGTCCTGGACAAATTGAGAAAGTAGAAGCCTCTAAAAAGGAAGAAATATATGAACATTATAGTGTTCATCCTTTGCATTCCAAGGAAGTCATGGGGAATGCTATTGAGTTGTTTCAAATGAAACAAGCCAAAGGGAGTCAAATTAGTGTTTGGGAGGAAAGTTTGGAAGCTCGATGTTTCCCACAGTTATTTCCCAAAGGTCGAGGAGGACGATATGATGAGCGACCTGTTCAAATTCCTGCTTCAGAATACCGGACTTAACGATTGTATGCAGAAGATCCTAGGTTTCGTCAATGCATTCCCTATTTATTTCATCTACTGTTTGAAAATGATCTCTCTGGATTGTCTGTTGCAGTGAACCACATCTTGAAAAGTGGTGTACAACTGCGAAATATCTCGGCAAGGGACTTTATGGATAAAGTCAATGTGCAAGACAGTATTTTGGATTCTCACCTGATTAATCTCATGGCTTGTCAGCCTGGTACTAATGAGTATTGGTACCGCCGTCATGGTGACTTAAAATGTATGCTGAGGAATTTAGGAACTCCCACATCGTTCCTCACTCTCAGCTGTGCTGAGTATGGCTGGGAAGACTTACTTGAATTTCTACGAGAGGTAAATGGAAACATTGAAAATATTGAATTCAAGACACCTGGAGAACTGTGCTCTTTGGATCCAGTGAATGTATGCAGATACTTTAATCATAGATTTGAAGCTATGATGTCTTTCATCACGAACAAGAAAAATCCACCTCTTGGAGAGGTGTTGGATTTCTTCTGGAGAAAGGAGTATCAAGCAAGAGGTGCTCCTCATATACATATGCTGCTATGGATCAAAGATGCACCCAAATTTGGAACAGATCCGGATGACTTAGTGATGAGTTTCATAGAACAGTATGCTACATGTGATGTTACAAAGACAAACGAAGACAAAAGTCTAAGAGAACAAGTTTTACGGTTTCAAAGCCATCGTTATGGAAAGTACTGTTGTCGTAAATTCAGAAACAAGGACAAGTACTACACCAAATGTCGTTTTGCATTTCCACGGTCGGTGATATCAAAAGGAAGAGTTAACAATTTGATGTCTTCGCTGCGACTTAATGTGACGAGGAAATCACCCAAAAACACATACAATTTGAAAAGACACGAAGAGTCCAAGTACATCAACGACTACAACCCAGTGATTTTGTCCATGTGGAATGCTAACATGAATATACAGTTTGTTGCTGACAACTGTATGGCTGTGGCTCGGTCTGTGACGTCTTACATCACCAAAAAAAAAAAGACAGAACTGAAGGATATGTGGGAGGATATTTCTCATGAAAAGAGCCTCAGTAAGAAGTTGTACAGTTTCAGTCTGAAGATGTTGTTGCATCGAGAAATCGGAGCTTACGAATGTTCTGACCGGTTATCTTCAGCAAGTCTCTATGCCAAATCTAGGAGTATCATTTGGGCGAGTCTTGGTCTTGCTGCAACGCGTAATCGAATTCTGGAATTCTGAAACCTGTACGGGAAATTGAGTATTTGGCGGAGAAGGAGCCAAACAGTACAGATATTTTGAAGACCAACATGTTGGATACATATTATCCAAATAGAAGCAGTCACCTGGAGAATGCTTGTCTGTATGATGTTCTTCAAAATTACGTTTTCAAGAGGAACATCAAAGAAGATATTGATAAAGGAGTGTATGCTGTAATTGGAAGTGAGGGATGTCTGGTCAAGCAAAAAAAATGTCAATTGATAAATCATCGAAAATTGGATTGCGAATCTCCCGAAAGAAAAGAGTTTTTCTATTTAGTTCTTTTGCAACTTTTCAAGCCTTGGCGTGCAGAAGAGGAACTGCTTGGGGATTTCCTCTGTTACGAAGACTCTTTCAATGCTGTTTTTCCAAAATATCTACAAATGTTGAATGCAGAAATTGAGCAGGAAGCAACAATTGCAGCCGAGATTGCTAGAGACAGTTCTCAGGACAGTCAGAGTTCTGTTTCATTGAGTCAGGATCCACTAGGAGAACCAGTTATTGAAAATGAAGCTGCCACTGCCATGATTGAAGTGGAAAGAGCCATGGCACATGCTCAGAAGGATGCGGTTAACTTAGAAGATTTGGAAAGACAACTTAACGTTGAGCAGAGGAAAATATATGATGAAGTTACCAACCAAATTGAGCATGGATTAAGTCATGAGAAGAAAGAGTGCTCATGTACATCGTTGAAGCCTGTCCGACTATACATGAGTGGAGAAGCAGGAACTGGAAAAAGTTTCCTTATTAAAGCAATTTCATGTTATCTTCAGAAAAGGACTGAGTCAGCGCTGTCTTGTGTTGTGACCGCTCCAACTGGACTGGCAGCTCATAACATTAAAGGGATTACTTTGCATTGGTTACTGATGCTGCCAGTGGAGCATGAAAACAAATTACAATATCACAACTATCTGGGGATGCTTGTTGTGAAGTATCTAGAGTGTTGAAGAAGATGAAACTTCTTATCGTTGACGAAGTATGCATGGTTTCCAATGTCATGCTTGCCTTTGTGCATTTGAGAATGCAGGAAGTTCTTAAAACAGAGTATGATGTGTTATTCGGTGGCAAACACATCATTGTTTTTGGTGATCTTCTGCAGCTGACACCAGTGAAAGGACAACCAGTGTTTAAACTGCTTATACATGAAGATACCAAGAAGTGCCTAGGGAGCATTGGCAACGTTAACACATGGTTAAACTTCAGTTATGCTGAGCTGCGTGAAAATATGCGTCAGGCGAAGGACGAAGATTACAAGAATATTCTGCAAGATGTTAGAATCGGGAAAGTGACTGAGCGTGGTAAAGAAGCTTTACATGCACGCTTACTGTCAAATTTATATCCAGAAGAAGACGTTTTGCCAGAGGATATTTTTCAGAAAATTACTGTGAAGAAATCTGGAATATGTTTGATGCCAACTCTTGCAGAATGTTCCATCTTCAACAACAAAATGTTGAATTTAGAAAAACAAGAGATTGTGAAACTGGAAGCTATTGACAAAATAGAGCATATGGGAGCAACAATTATTTTGTCTGAGAATTTGAAATCTAAATTGGATTCATTAGAGAAGACTATATCTTAAACTGCGGGTTTTGAAAAGACTTTGAATGTGTGCTTAAATTGCCGAATCATTTTGAGAAGGAATTTACATGTTGAAAGAGGTCTGGTAAATGGATCAATGGGTAATGTTGTTGATTTTGAGAAATACAGAAGTAGGGATGGAATTGAATTTTAAAAAATTAAATTTGATGGCATTGAGGAAGTACAGCTAATTGGTCGTTGCACAGCAAGGTTTTTGCTTGTAAAAGACTTATATGTTCACCGTAAGCAGTTTCCTGTTTGCTTGGCATATGCGGTGACAATTCATAAATCGCAAGGTTCAAGTGTAGACACTGCTTTAGTGAATATTGGCAGTTCTGTATTCAAAGAGGGTATGGCTTATGTAGCATTGTCACGAGTCAGAACTTTATCGGGATTGTACTTGATTGACTGTGATGTCACAAACATTTGTGCGGATCTAGATTGTGTTAAGGAATACAATAGGTTAAGAAGAGAGTATGCGCCACATTTGCCTCAATATCCTTTGTTTGAGAAACGTGTGGTAGGCCGGAAACGAAGAAATATCAGTAATAGTAGGGAGGTTGAAGCAAAAAGACCAAAAGTCGATGATCCAAAAATTGTAAGCAGGAATAAAATGAATTCTGTTGAAAATGTTGTTGGTTTTAAATTTGAAAATAGTTCTGGTGTCAACTGCTATGCTAATGTAGTTGTTAATGTTCTCTTTTCACTAGAGACTTTCAAAGAACAGATTGTGATCAATTCAGAACAAAGTTTATGCTGTTTATTGAATTCTGTGTTAGAGAAATGTAGCGCTGATAGAACGAGAGTAGAAAGTGTGTCTGAAATTCGTTTTCTGTTAGACGAATGTTCAGGTCAAACAGAATTCTCTGAAAATATTCAGCAGGATTGTCAGGAGTTTTTAATGTATATGCTTGATGTATTGCAAGATGAGGGTGTAGATGTAGATTATCTATTTGGCCTTTCTTATCTATGGCAGCATGACTGCGAGAACTGTAGGCTATCAAGTACTACTAGTGTAGACTCAGAAAGATTTATATATTTAACTTTGCCTGACAGTAAATCAGTATCCTTCAATAAGCTAGTAAAGGCAGCCGATCAAAACATGGAGTGCAGCCAATGTAAGTCTGGAATGCTGTCCACGTTAATTTTACGAAGTTATGGCCAGTATGTCATTTTAATGTTTCAACGATGTAGGCCTGATGGAACTAAATTGACAACTTTAATTAATAATTTTGTGGCTTTGCAGTTGTCAATATCAGGAAGGACTTTTATAACTACTGCAATTATATATCATAATGGTCCTTCAACTAATTCAGGACATTATACAGCTTATTTAAAATCTGGAAACGGTTGGTCATTCTGCAATGATTCTGTTTTAACTTTCAAAAAAAGATTGCCTTTCCACCTTCAAAATTCTTACCTGGTGTTCTTACAACCAAAATTTTAGGAAAGGTAGCTTGGGATTTGTTTAGAGGAATTTCCAGAGGTTCTAATGGCTCCTACTCTATATGGCCTTGTGGATAATTGTAGTACAGAGCGAAACTGTTTGTTTTTATAAGCTAAGTCAAGCAGCAGATCAAAATAAGGAGTAGAGGAAATGTAAGTCTGCAATGCTGTCCATATTTTTTATAGAAACTTATGGGTGAAATGTCATTTTACAATTTGAACTACATAAACTGGATGAAAAAAAGTTGTTAAGTCTAATAAAAAATTTTTGGGCTACACAGTCTTTGATTTCAGGAAGAACATTTGCAACTCTAGCTATTATATAATATGCTGGTCCTTTGACAACATCTGGATATTACACAGCTTATTTGAAATATAAAAAAGGCTAGTCTTTAGGCAAACATTACTAATTAAGTACGAAGCAATGTTGCCTTTTGACTTGATTTTTGAAGTCAGAATTTAGGGTAGGTAATTGGACTATAATGATTCTAGGTGTAGCTGTAACTTAGTGTGCTGTTTTAAATTGCTTTGTATGTCTCAGTTTTCTTAAAACAATGGAGTTTATCTTTCAGAAAGTGGCAGGCAGGAAATAGAAACAGCACAACAGAGTATAAGCTGTTCATAGGGCATCTTTTGACGTCATAGAAAGTAAGTTACTTTGGAGGAGTTTTTATTTCTGCTTAGTTATATTATTTGTTTTTTTTTAAACACAATCATTTTGATTGTGGTTTTTTTTTCCCTGCTGTTATATGATGAATACCTTCAACTCACTGTTTTCAGTGAAATTTGATATTTTCTGATAACAGCACAAATAAACCATTAAATATGTTTAACTAATTTTCTACTTTGAATTGTGATTTATAATATGTATTCATTTTGTCTCATGCTCACTCTTTTTTTACTACCTTGTATTAATTTAAATTTTTTGTTCTTTCTTACACAGATTAAAAGTATAAAAATGATAATTCAGTACGTTAATGACAATTATAAGGTAAGTGTTTAGTACTCTTTACGTTACATGTCTATCAGATTTAACTTTTATTAGTTCCACTGCTTCATTTCTTTAACCCTTAGTTTCCTGCCTTTGCTACTTCCTTCATTTCTTTTTCTATCACTTATTTATACTACACTTTTCACTTCTTTTATCAGTCCCTCTTTTAACAGTAACTGTGTGTTACTCCCTCTATTTGTCTTTCTTTTCACATTACTCTCTGTTTATTTACTCGTCTTTTTTTAAAAAAAAATGTTTTAGTTCGCTCCCGGTTCGCGTACCGGAACGCTAACAGGGAAGCGTATCAAAAGAAATAGATGATGCTAGAGTGCTAAACATTCTAGCAATTTTTTTAAAAAGGGAAGGTAGTTCTGAAAAGAACTTTTTTTAAAATTATTTTTGATGTTTTATATTTTTTTTGTGCTTTTTTGGAGGAAGGGGAAAAAAAATGATTCACTTCAAAGGGCTCAACAGGAGCAACAACAACAAAAAATTACTTTCTTGGACGTTTTGGACATTGATGATGTTCATATGCTCTATTTATTAGAGTAATACTCCTCTCTCCACATGAAATTAATTTTCCACAAGCTACACATGTCAATCTCATCTGCCCAAAGTTCTTTTGGAGATTTGGGACCGTTTCCCTTGCCTCTGATTCAGTTATTGCTAGTTCATTGGTGGATGTATTGGCCGGTCGGGGGTTATCCACCAAATCTCTAAGTTGTGCAGCACTATAATTAAGAGGGTGCCACCTCTCCATGTGTCGATGCATGGTATGATTACCATAGCTATATTTTTTTTTGGTCCCTCTGGAGAGTTTAACGTGGCAAATGAGGCAGGTAACGTACCTGGCATTTACTTTCATTTCATGAGGAGGAAAAGAAAAAAATTGCCAGATAAAATTCTCTTTCACATGGGACGTCCTTGGCATTTCTTTCAAAAACCCCCTTGTCCCTTGCTCCTGTTCCTCGTCTTCCTCTTCTTCTTCCTCTTGTTGGAAGATGACCTGGCTAGTTGGTCCTCTCTTCTTTGGTGGTGGTGGAGGTGGTGGGGATCCACCAGCTGCAGCTAATACAAATGCCATGTCTAAGCAAGCAAAAACAGGTCTTTCTCTCATAAAAATGAAAGTCGGAGAGAGGAAAAAAGGTGGGACTTTCATCATTTGGGAGAAAAAAAATTTCTAAACCAATGAAAAGTGTTTATTTTACGTCATATGATCAAGCGTTCCATCATTAGGAAACTAAAAGTAAAATGAACCAATGAAAAGTTTTATGAACTAGTCACATGACCTGTTATGCTTACGTTACGCGTTCCGCGCCGCGCCTCGGATCGTTTCCGGGGCTTTGCGTTTCGCGCCTTGGTTCGCGTTCCAGAACGGTTCCGGGTGCGCTAACGCAGCACGTCATAAGGGGCATTACGTAGTAACGCGATACGTTGCGATTACGCGACGCGTCACGATGTGGCTTTCTAACACGGTACTTGCACTAACAGAACGTTTACCGGTTTGCGGACCGGCAGCGAAACAAGAAAATATAATTTAAACTATAATATAAATTGAATTAAAAAAATATAATACAAACATATATAAAATATATTTGTGAATTAGAATAAGAATATATTTTACAGCTATAGATATTAGCTTTTAAAAAACCAATGAAATTCACTAAAAAAAACATAGGTTATAGACCATATATAGTTAGGGATTAGCATTTACAAAACCTTAATTTACTTGCACAAAACCATAGAAATTCGCATATACAGTTAGTTGCAATAACTATATATCGCGCACCCGCAATCCACTGCTGATGATGTCACATATTACATCATTCATGACACGGTCAGTGACATCACTGATGACATCACTGATTACATCTCAAATTCAGTTTCCTTAGAAGTAAGGTGGAAGTAAGGTGGTAGTGTAGGTATAGCTGTATATGCACATAAATGGATGTTCAATAGTTTATTTGCATGTGTGATTATGTGTGTGAGTAACTTTTGGATGACTGTCGGTGTGTAACAGGATGTATAGGAGTTTCACTACATATGATGAGTGAATATATGTATGAGTGACTATATAGAACTGTTGGTGAATGAGTGGATGTGTATATAGATGGTGGTATTACTGAATTGGTTGTTGTAACTGGTATGGGTATCTCTATTTTTTGAAAATTTTAGTTTCTATTTTTGAATATGTGTTTCAAGGGTTACATTACACTGAAAGGAGGTCTGTCACTCTGTCACAAGGATGGAGTCATCAGTGATGTCATGAGTGATGTCACTGACCATGTCATGAGTGATGTAAAATGTGACGTCATCAGCAGTGCATTGCAGGCGCGCAAGTTATAGTGAGTCCAACTAACTATAACGTGAGAATTTCAATGGTTTTATGTCAGTAAAATTTCCAGCTAACTATAACTGGTGTCAAACCTATGGTTTTTTCAGTGAATTTAATAGGTTTTTTTAAATGCTAATTTCTAACTATATAAGGCCTGAAACCTATGTTTTTTTCAGTAAATTTCAAAGTTTTTTTTAATGCTAATTCCTAACTATATAAGACCTGAAAGCCCACCAGGAATCTCCAGTATGCGCCAGCGGACTGCATTGCAGAGAGGTGAAATGAAGCCACGCCCCTTTTTACACCTCTGTGCAATGCAGCCCCCGTGCATGTTTGAAGAGGGGGAACTAATTCCCCAAGCATACTGGGGGCCCCTGGGGGCCAACTAGCCCACCTGCAACCTCCAGTATGCACCAGGGGGCTGCATTGCTGAGGTGTAATGAGGCTATGCCCCTTGTTACACCTCTCCATGCAACGCAGCCCCGTGCCGCGTTTGCAGAGGGGGAACTAATTCCCTTTGCATACTAGGGGTCCCTGGGGGCCAACTAGCCCACCTGGAACCTCCAGTATGCGCCAGGGGGCTGCATTGCACAGAGGTGTAACGAGGCTATGCCCCTTTTTACACCTCTCTGCAATGCAGGCCACTGGCGTGTTTGCAGAGGGGGGAATAATTCCCCTTGCATACTTGGGATCACTGGGTCATATCTGCCCATTATTCCGAACTATTGAAAATGACTTTTCTTGAGAAATATTTGGATTTGGATTATCATGTCCTATACTTTGGAATTTTTGAAAGACTGACTTTGAGGATGCTATAAATTACTCAAGTCTGCCCGAATTGTGTGGGTAAAATTGATACCTAGTCACTTTGAATAAGAATGTACTTACGTCTCGTCTAACATTTGGAAGAAATATCTAGTTATATGACAACAGGATACCGACATAACTTGAAGGAAATAAGAACGCCCTGAAGAAGTTCTGTTGTACAGAACGAAACATTTCGGCTGGCTGTGGTACATAAACTTAAGGAAAATAAAAACATTTGAATATACACCAAGGATCAGCGCTTCAATAAGGACTCTAAGTGATATGATTTGATTGGACTTATTGTGCAAGTGGTGCTGTGCCAAACTTTGGAATATTCTCCACTACTCTCTACTACTTACTCTCTCCTACTCCACTAGTCTCAAATACTCACTCTCTACTACTCATTCTCTACTACTCTACTACTCTACTACTCTCTACTACTCTCTCTCTACTACTCACTCCCTTTTACTCACTATCTACTACTCTTTACTACTCACTCTCTACTACTCTCTCTCTACTACTCACTCTTTTCTACTCACTCTCTACTACCCTGTACTCACTCGCTACTTCTCACTCTCTACTACTCTCTACTGCTCACTCTCTACTACTCTCTCTCTCTACTACTCACTCTACTACTCACTCTCTACTATGCTCTACTACTCACTCTCTACTACTCTCTCTCTCCTAGTCTCTACTACTCACTCTACTACTCACAGTCTACTACTCTCTACTATTCTCTCTCTCTGCTACTCACTCTCTACTACTCTCTACTACTCACTCTCTACTACTCACTCTCTACTACTCTCTACTACTCACTCTTTACTACTCTCTACTACTTACTCTCTACTACTCTCTACTACTCACTCTACTACTTACTCTCTACTACTCTCTACTACTCACTCGCTACTACTCACTCTTTACTACTTTCTACTACTCACTCTACTACTCACTCTCTGCTACACTCTCTACTGCTCTCTACTACTCTCTACTACTCACTCTCTACTCTCTATTACTCACTCTCTACTTCCTACCACTCTACCTCTCTCTACTTCTCTCTCTACTAGTCTCTACCTCTCTACCTCTACCTCTTTAACTCTACCTCTCTACCTATACATCTCTACCTCTCTACCTCTCTCTACACGCACACATATACACACATATATATGCATATATATGCATATGCATTTATATATATGTATGTGTATGTATATATATATACATACATATATAAACATATATAATCTGTATATCTATATAAATACAAATATAAATGCATGCATACATATACATATATGCATACAGATGCATGTTATTTACATGAAAGTTTAAAAAGCACTAATAAAAACAAAGCTAAAAAGCCACCTCATTACAGACAAAATGGCTTTAACTTAAATGAGGGCGAGATCTATTGCATTTTCAATGCTTGTTTACTTTGGTTCCATCAAGAAGGCATTCAGATGTGTCACACATTTGCCATAAATTCTGATTGTTAGCACTCTAGTTGCTCATTAGATCACTGTAGTAAAGCTCCTGCTACCAGGGTAGTCTGCTGCTGGTATTCAAAGTGCATGTTTCAGTCTGCATTTAATGAAATAGAAGAGGATTTGAGAAGTCACTCAAAATGATCCCTATTTTTCTTTCTTAAGCACTAATCATACTTTCTATGACAAAATGAACCCCCTCATTTTGTTCCTTTTTAAATTAAATGTTTTCAGACTTACCACTTCATTCCAATCAAGATGGCTTCTGGTGTGCCATACTTTTGTCATAAGTAAGACTGTTAGCGCTTTAGTTGTTCTTTAGAACACTCTGGGACATTCTGTCATTGGGCTATACTTGGGCTACATCTGGGTGATATTTGGGCTACTTTTAGGCTCTTTTATCTCTGGTGGCCATCTTGGGAGACTGTATGTCAGAATGTTTTAATGAAATTGAAGAAAATTTGAGAAGTCACTCAAAATCTGCCCTAATTTTTCTTTCTGCAGCACTAATCATACTTTCTATGGCATAATATACCCCCTCATTTTGTTCCTTTTTAAATGAAATGTTTTAAGAGTTACCACTTTATTCCCATCACGATGGCTTCAGGTGTGCTATACCTTTGTAATAAGTAGGACTGTTAGCGCTCTAGTTGTTCTTTAGAACACTCTAGGAGGCTGCAGTAGAACACAAAGAAATCAACTGACAGTCTTTGTCCTTGTTGGATGTACATGTTTTACTGAGAATGTCAGACTTCATTCTCACATGACTGAGAAAGATAATGTGAATTTACAGAAAATATGCTTTCAGTTTAGCTTATAGATCCCCTTCCAAACCACTGTGGGAAAATCATGAGATATTAGTTTTCTTTCAAACATGATTCATGATATCACAGCAGAAGGCTTTTTCACATGGTAAAATCACCTTAGAACACGCTACAATTCCTAAAATGAGTATGGTACCATCAACAAATGATTTATAATGTAACTAAAGTCCTAAAACCCTCTATTAACTACAATGCTTTTTAATGAGGTGCTATCATGTATATTGGTCCCAAGATGGCTGCCAACACTTCTTGGATGAAGTGCTGACAGCCAATCAGATCAGATGTGTGGTTAGGCTCCGCCCATATATATATATATTTTTGAACCTAAATTACTCAAAATCCACTGGAGCACATATCTTGAGACATAGCAAAGACATATCGGGCTACCAGTCCCTACAATTTTGCCAAGTTTTATGGAAATCCATTCAGCCGTTCGGGCTAAAAGTGAGTCCAACCGCCCTATAGAAATTAACATGGGGAAAACACGTTTTGCGCCCCCCTTTTATCTCTGCCCCCGCTTGACAAATCCCCCCCAAACTTTCAGGGAAGGAGCGGTGCACAGCGAGGCAAATTTAAGGAAAATTACAGGCAGATTCCTTAACCAGCGCCAAAGTTATTCCCAATAGAACACTGTGAATTTCCTATAGAACATAGATATATATATATATTCACTGAAAAAACCATAGGTTATAGACCATATATAGTTAGGAATTAGCATTTACAAAACCTTGAAAATTCAATTAAAAAACCATAGGTTATAGACCATATATAGTTATGGATTAGCATTTACAAAACCTTATTTTACTCACACAAAACCATTGAAATTCGCATATATAGTTAGTTGCACTAACTATATATCGCGCACCCGCAATCCACTGCTGATGATGTCACATATTACATCATTCATGACATGGGCAGTGACATCACTGATGACATCACTGATGACAACTCAAATGACATCACTGACAACATCACTGATGACATCATTCATGTGATAATATGATCAACCTCTTCAGACTCTAATATAACCTTAGATACACTCAGTGTAAACAGACACTCACAGATTGTCACTCATCCATGGAATTACTCATGCACCTAGTCAGTCATTCAACGAATCAATCACACCTCCATTACCTCAACTATACAGTTATACACACCTTACTTATTAAAACATATTCTAACACATATTTACTCTCTTATACAATCACTGATACAAGTTCACAATGATCCATACAGCCACTCACACATTCACTGGCTCTTATGCACAGTTATTTATATATGTCAACTCTCACATGTACTGTGTTTTACATATGTACTTACTTTGACATGTAGCATTGAGATATCCATTCACTCACCAATACACTCATGCACACAGTCAACGACCCATACAGCTGTTTCCACATGCAGTTTTGAACCCATACATCTAGTGAATCAACTGTTCACACATCTATGCACAGAGTCACACACCTCCCAGCCACCCCCACATACACACTCACTCTCCCATACAAATACTTGGGCAACCAATCAATAACCCATCTAGTTACTCATATAGCTACTGATCAACACATGCAGCAGTTTACAGAACAACAGATATAATGATGCACATAATCACTAATCCATGCACTCAGTGAGACACATTTAATCACTCTCTCATACAATCAGTCATGCACCTACTAAATCCTTCATCCAGACATTTATACATCCACTCATTCTTCAATATGTAAGACATATTTTAACTTTACAGAAACATACAGTCACTGGATGTTGTCATCAGTGATGTCATTTGAGTTGTCATCAGTGATGTCATCAGTGATGTCACTGACCATGTCATGAATGATGTAATATGTGACATCATCAGCAGTGGATTGTGGGTGCGCGATATATAGTTAGTGCAACTAACTATATATGCAAATTTCAATGGTTTTGTGTGAGTAAAATAAGGTTTTGTAAATGCTAATCCATAACTATATATGGTCTATAACCTATGGTTTTTTTAATTGAATTTTCAAGGTTTTGTAAATGCTAATTCCTAACTATATATGGTCTATAACCTATGGTTTTTTTCAGTGAATTTCAATGGTTTCTTAATAGCAAATATCAAAAGCTGTAAAATGTATTATTCTTTTAAATGAAAAATATATTTTATATGTTTTTAATAAAAAAAATGTATGCATCTGCCAAACCCTGACCTCTTAATAGGGCACTGTGGTGGAAATGATTTGGGAACTATGACTGGGGTTGGTCTGGAAATGCTTTTAAAGAGCACCTTTCATCAATTGATGACACTTTTTCCCCAAACTGCCTTAGTATATTCCAATATATGCCAAAGACAGAAATGGAAGTGGTCCAACCAATTTTTTCCACAATTTGAGAAAGCACGGAAACATGTGAATAAATCTGTTTCTGCTTACATGAGAGACTATGGAATGGGTTTAATATACAACAATAACTTGCGTTACAACATGCAAGACATCTATAGAAGAGATGGTGTGCACTTCTCCGATGAGGGGAATAGAATATTCGTCCTTTATTTAAAACTGTGCATTTGAACCTACTTGTAGGTACCTAAATTAGCCACAGAACCCAATAGCTCTTTTCAGAGCTACCCTACCTCTGATCATTCAAAACGTTTATCTTTTTCAATTTTTTTTTCACCAAAGTACGCTCCCCGGTTCGCTTACCGGTGCGTGTACCGGGTGCTCCCCCCACGAAATTTTCCAATTTTTTATTTTTTATTTTTGCATATATCATCGTCCTAAGCCTCCCTCAGAAAACCTATAGGGTCACAAAGTGTCTACCGTGCCCCCTTCTACCCATTCCGAACATTGCTTGTCCTCCATCTTGTGTCTCAATTCTACTGATACACAAAATGGAGGACTCCCGTAATGCTGCCGGTTCGCGAACTGGGGAGCGCACCGGTGAGCGCTCGATAAAAAAAGGTGGGAAAGTAATTTACAGAAAAACCACTGCAGACACTTTCATCAAATATAGAATAGGCCCTACTACATAGCAGTCCCTACCATTTACCCAAATATGATGGAATTCCATTGAGAAAATAATGCTGTAAGCCTGACTAAATATCCTGAGGTAAATTACCTAACAAAAACACTTATGAAGTGTTAGAATTGACAACCAATTAAAATGCTACTTTCATTATCCTCTATTATTTCATGACATTTGATTGGTTATGTACCTGAATATATATAAAGAAAGAGAGAGAAACACAGCCATTTTGACTACTACTTCCTGAAGTACATATCAAGTGCATTTCAACTGAGAACTTAAACTTCTTTTTGAAAGGTAAGATGTTATTTTTAAAACTGAAGTATGTTCTGCACTTTAAGTTAATTAGGAAAACATTTTCTGATAGTTATATACTATCCCTCTGTAATAGTTGAAGAATAAGAAAGACTTCTCTGTTTTAGTTAAGGATGGAGTTAGCCTTGTCTTGTATAATTAAGAATTTACTTAGGCTTTATCACATACATTTTTTTATATTTCTACTTCCAGTCTGATACCATACACTGCCCAAAGATAAAATCACTGTTTAAAAAACCAAACTACCTGTCTGTACTTTACCTCAACAGTGCCCTATCTGTACTGATATATTTTTAAAAAAATTCAATTTACAGCACAAAAATGGAAGGAGAGCAAAAAAATACCATCAAAATTGTTCTGGAAAGCCAGCAAAGATACAGGAATTGAACCCAATGACTCTGAATTCTTTGATGAATCACAGGACTTTGGATTTTTGGGGCATTTGTGGTTGTCGCCAGCACGGTTGATGAGCTTTATGCTTTGCTCACCATAGGTGATGGTTTTCCCACAAAAAATACAAGTGATCTTGTATTTCCCAAACTGGGGTTGAATGTTTGGAACCATCTCTCTTGTCTCTGGTCCCGATGGAGTAGGTTTCTTTCTTTTTGAGGTGCTGGGTGAAGATTGTGGAGAGTTACTGGCCAGTTCTCTTACCTCTGCCGCAGCATAGTTGTTGGGATGCTTGCGCTGCATGTGGCGAATCATGGTGCTATTGCCAAATGAGTATTTTTTGTTAGGGTTCCCCCTTGAAAGTTCCATGTTACAGATTAGGCAAGTCACCTTTGGCGCATTCACCTTTTTTTGGCCACTTGGGATGGAAAAAAAGTCCCATACAATGTGTGGCTTTGGCCTATATGGGGTATTGTCTCTGGAAGGAATGTCCTCCTCCCCTCCTCTTCCTCCTCCTCCTCTTCCTCTTCTTCATCTCCACCAGTGTGGTGTTATGGTGGTCCTCTTAGTGGTGGTGGTGGTGGCTGACATGCTGCTGCTGCTGCTGCTACTGAAGACATTTTTCTGTCCAAAAAGTACAGAGAGGTCTTTCAACAGGTCTTCTTCACTCAAAGTACAAAGTGAGAATGAGGAAAAAAGGTGGGGGCTTTCATCATTAGGAAAAAAAACTGTCCTGAACCAATGAAAAGTGTTAATTTCAGGTCACATGACCAGGGCTTTCATCATTTGGAAACCAAAACTGTCCTGCACCAATAACAAGTGTTATTTTTAGGACACATGACCCGACGCGCTTATGCTAAGCTCCCCCGGGCGCGCCCCGGGGCGCTCCCAGGGGCGCTCCCAGGGGCGCGTCCCGTAAGCGCGTCGGATGCTTACATTGCGCGATTGTATGCCCTCGAGTTCTTCCGGGTGCGTTTACGCTGTGCGTATCACACGGACGCGGCTACGCGATACGTCACGATGATGTTTTCGTTCGCAGAAAAACCGCTAACGGGACTCTCATTGGTACGCACCCTAGGGCGCGCCGCAAGACTGCGCTTTCCGGTGCGCTCACCGGGAAAAGCATCGGGAGCGCTCCAGGGCAAAAAAAAAAAAACATGAACAATATACATAAAAAAATAGTATTACATAAATATACATTATAACAGGATAACAGGATGTATAGGTGTTTCACTACATATGATGAGTGAATATATGTATGAGTGACTATATAGAACTGTTGGTGAATGATTGGATATTTCTTTGAAAATTTTTGTTTCTATTTTTGAATATGTGTTTCAAGGTTTACATTACACTGAAAGGAGGTCTGTCACTCTGTCACAAGGATGGTGTCATCAGTGATGTCATGAGTGATGTCACTGACCATGTCATGAGTGATGTAATATGTGACGTCATCAGCAGTGCATTGCAGGCCCGCAAGTTATAGTGAGTCCAACTAACTATAACGTGGGAATTTCAATGGTTTTATGTCAGTAAAATTTCCAGCTAACTATAACTGGTGTGAAACCTATGGTTTTTTCAGTGAATTTAATAGGATTTTTAAATGCTAATTCCTAACTATAACTGGTGTGAAACCTATGTTTTTTTCAGTGAATATATATATATATATGTTACCTACTGGCGGTCGCCAGTAGGTAGTTATAGTTAGGACCTAGTTTCCATAGGAAATCCTCAACATTCTATTTGGAATAAATTTGGCCCTGGTTGAAGAATCTTTGCGAATTTCTCAAAGAAGATGGCTCGGTCCGCTGCGCTCCTTCCCTGAAATTTTGGGGGGATTGGTCAAGTGGGGGCTGAGATAAAAGGGGGGTCCCAAAACGTGTTTTCTCCATGTTGTTTTCCATAGGACGTTTAGACTCGGCTACAGGTCGAACGGCTGAATGGATTTATAAGAAATTTGGCAAAACTGTAGAGTCCGGTTCGCAGATTACGCTTTTTTTGGAATGGTGTAAATCCGTTCAGTAGTTGCTGAGAAAATTAAAGTTAAAGTCAATTATATATCTATACGCGCGCATGGGTGCGCGCACCCAAGCGGCTGCGCGTGAGCGGAATTTTTTTGTGCTGCGTGACGTCTGTTATCGTTCAATTCGAAGGAAATCAGGAAGTGTTGACCGCCATTTTGTCACTGCGAGTAAATATATTGTTCATTTCAAAGGGTTGAAACATGAAAAGGGGAGAAGGTAGAGATTGTCTTGCTGCGTAGGTTTTCTCGGGGTGTGCAGTAAGGCTCTTAAACGCGAAAAGATATATATATTTTTTTTTTAAAGTTGCGGGGTGCGCGCACCCGGTCGCGCACACCTATTTACAAGAGTGTGAAAATGGAGATAAATCAGAAGTTTGAGTGCTTAGATATAAGGTGGCTCTGAAAAGAGCCTTTGTGTTAATTGAGTTTTTTCGCCATCTATAAGTAAGTACCGATGCAGAGCCTGATGTTGCAGAGGAAGATTCTGTTTCACTCATCCGTGAAATGAACACCTTCTCTCCTATAGACGTCTTGCATGTGGTAACGCAAGTTGTTGTGGTAAATAGAACCCATGCTATAATCTCTGAGGAAAGCAGAAACAGATTTATTTACATGTCTCCTTGCTTTTTCAATTTGTGCACAATGTTGATTGGACCAATTCCATTTCTGTCTTTGGCATATATTGGAATATACCAAGGCAGTTAGAGGAAAAAGTGTCATCAATTGTCGAAAGGTGTCTTTTAGAAGCATTTCCAGACCTACCCCAGTGATTGTGCCTAGATCGTTCCCACCACAGTGCACAATTATAAGGTCTGGTTCTGGGAGATGCATAAAAGTTTTCACCAATGGAATCAATTGATGACATTTCAATCCTCTTTGGCCAATCCACGTTATGTGTACATTTGCTAAACCAAGGTTGCAAATTCGTCTGCTTGCTGCATATTTTCCACTCCAGTGAATAGAACTGTGTCCTATAAGCCAGACCTTCATTTTCAAGGGATATGTAGTCGTCCTCCGATCGGTTCTGGAAGTGGAATGGTAGTTAGAAGCTGAAAGTCAGGATAAAAAAAAAGGATGAGGCTGGGTGTGGTTAAAAAAATAAAAATGATTGGTTGATTGTAATAACTGGAGATTGAAGACTACGTTGCATGTTAATGTTTTTGTTAAACGAAAAGTACTATTGGGTGTGAAAAAAATGACATGTAACAGAGCTGTGGATTGGCAGTTGTTTCTGGAGGGAAAACAGTCTTCTTAGTTTGCTGTAGAACGTTGAGACATTAACTTTTGACCTGTGCCTTCAGCCAGGTGCAGAATGAGGTGTTACCATGGAAACAGCCAGAGATGGCAGTTGGTGATGGGTTACTTTCACGTGAGATTGAAAATATTGTGAAGGACAACCAATTGAAATGTAAATTTGATTTTACAATTTTGCGTGACGAAATGTGATTGGCTGAAGAGAGTTATATGAGTGTGTATTGACTGGATATCTGTGCCATTGAATTTTGGTTGCAGTGATAGAAGCTTAATAGACAGTTCCGTCAAATGAATATCTGTTTTGTGTCTGTCACTGTTGTACATCGTACAAAGCATTGGTAAAGGTAAGTCTGTAACAGTTTGTTTTGTCATGTACCGTAAAATATAGTTTAGTCACAAACATTGATTGATTTTCCTCGTAGCCTGAAAGAAAACTAATTTTTGGCTGTCATAATGTGTTGTATTTCTAAAAGTAATTTTTTCATTTAAATGTTGAATACGCAGTATAAAATATTTTTAATATAGAGAGTAATTATTTTTGAGATTTTGAAGCGTTTATATATAATGAGAGAAGTTGTTCAGGAAGTGAAAAAATGATATTAGCAGAGAGACAGATAATGCAGAAAGAGAGAGAAATGGTAAATTACTAGTGATACCGTCGTCAAAAAATGCTAATGGTTAATGAATTCGTAAACTTTTTGTCAGTCGACAAAATTTCAGGCTGGTTGGTGGCCATGGCCTGCACTGGTGGGGGTGGGGCGAGAGGGAACGTAGAGGGCTAAAGTGGTAATGATTAAGGTATTCACAAAGTTTCTGTTAGACGACAAAATTATAGTGCGGTTTCTGGTCGCGGTTTGCACTGGTGGGGTGAGAAAGGGAGGTGGTCGAGTGAAATAAAATGAAAAGTTTTGACCATGAGGTTGTACACGGATTTGTGCAGTAAATGTGTTCGTACATTGAGGTAGCAAACTGAGTATAAAAATATCTCTCTCAGACCTGCTGTTTGACTGCATCTTCATGTCCCTTCTGTTTTCCGTCTCCGTTGCCCTGTGTTATGTTATTGTGTGTGTGTGTCTGTCTGTGTCTGCCTTCAGTCCGAGCTGAGGAAGTTTGCTGTGGAGGCACACACAGATAGTCCTATCAAAGTAATTGGAACGTTTTCAAAAAAATAATTATATAATTGCATTGCTATTTTTAAAGCGCTACTGAATGTTTTCTTTCACAATTACCGCTTGGTTGCTTTCACAGAGCAGAGGGTATGTCGTATTTCACTTGTTGGTGCCTCTGCATCTGTAGTCTGTTCTCTGGTGGCTGGCAGAGAACTGTTTGTTTTTGTGGAGATGAAAGCGTGATAAGGAGTGAAATACGACATAGCATCTGGCCTGTAGAAGCGTGGGAGCAGTGATTAACTCTGAGTCAAGCGGAACTGTGGCGGTGCTTGGTAACAGTAATAATTTTTTTTTTAACAGAGGTACATCTGTCTGTACGGTGCGTGACCTACTAAGAAAGAGTTCATGGGCTGTTATAGGCTTGCGGGTTGTAGTATCATAAGTGAGGTCGACAAAAGAAAACATTCAGTTAGTACAGCTGAGGTTACGTGGAACACATGAATAGTCTTTCAATATATAATCATTTCAGTTGAGATTATGGATTAAAAGAGAGAACGTGAATATTTGAAATGTTTATTCAGAAATGCACTGTTTTGAAGGCAAATCATTATGTAATATGAGTACAGACATTGCAAAAAACACAGTAATCGGTATTGTCAGTAGTACATGGAATACAAACGCTATAGTTGAAGAAAAATGAATATAGTTTCGCAAAATTAATTGTACACTCTTATAAGGAAGTATATTACATTTTAATAAATGGAAGAAGGTCTCTGGCCTTTCAGTTTAGGAACGATATATGAAAATGCTAGTGGTTATACATCATCACTTTATCAATCAGCTGTCTACATGCGAAGCACTATCAAGTTTGTGTTATGTTACTGTGTGAGGGGAAAAAAAGGCGCCAAAAGCGACAAAATGGCGAGAGGTACATGTATGTAATCTGTTGGATGGTGCGCAAATCACTTTCGAGAAGAACTACTGTATTGAGATATCTTTTGAAGGTTGCAGTATTGCATTTGAAATACAGCACAAGAAACAATGGAAATATTATTGAAAGAACATATTTTTCTCTTATGTATTTAAAAAAAATATTTTTATGGACAATTAAAGGAGCAAAGGCGTATGAGGCAGAAATAAGCAGTTGAGAGGCGAAATGGCGTTTACAGTTATAAAAAACTCGTTTTATATTTACACATTAATTAGGGCACATGTAGCATATATTAGCGAGTTTTGCATCGAGCAGGTTTGAAATAACATAAGATAAGATATGCAATAGAATTGTTGAGATTAGAGTTTAAAAAAAAATAAAGTTGAAAATCGAGTAGCTGAAGAAAAAAATTTAGTCCACATAAAAGACCAAAATTTAACGAGCACGAAATCATAATGTCCATTGTTAGTAAAGCCAATAGGTCTGTTCTTCATAAGAAAATATCCAAAAGAACGTGAAGAATATAGGGAGGCAAAAGGAAATGAGAACGTCAATGGCTTGCATAAGAGTTATCGAAGCATTGTGTAGGCAAAGTAGGTAGCTTCTGCTTCTAACAGGAAATCACTGTTAACATTTGAAAGTATGTCAGCTATCCAATGGAAAAGAGGAAAGCAGCATTCATGATCTGTTATTATCGGAGCCTGGTTTAGCATCAGAGGACAGCTCGGTGGGTTTTCGATGTAGCTCTCTGTTAGGAAAGAGTTATCCGTCCATTGTGTAGGCAAAGTAGGCAGCAAGTGCTTCTAACAGGAAATCACTGTTATCATCTGAAAACATGTCAGCCATCCAATTGAGAAGAGGAAAGCAGCATTCATGATCTGTTATTATCGGAGCCTCTTTTACCATCAGAGGACAGCTCGGTGGGTTTTCGATGTAGCTCTCTGTTAGGAAATCTTGCGCCACTGCGAATATATTCCAATGACCCAGAACTCCTTGTATCGCTGCAAAGGCCATAAACCCTCCGTTGTAACAAAGCTGTTCATGATCAATTAACGGATTCATGAGGGGATTGTAATTCGCTTCAGGAGGTACCAAGTTGCAGAGACATAAGTTCAGGGCCCACATGAAATCACAGCTCAGGCAATGAAATACAGGCTGCACACAGGTGAAATACGAATATCGAAATGATAATCGATATGAAGTATTCAAAGTCGAGAGTGCTAAGGTGCCGTAGTAGAGAAGCATTCTCTGTCGAAATAGTTCTAAGTAGTCCGGCTCGTTTGCCAAGATAGGAGGGACATCCATTTTGAATTTACCAAGATGGTAAAGGAAATGACGCAGCACTGCCGGTTCAATAGGAACTCCACAGAAATTGGTCGCCGGCTATGCAGTGAAGAGGAGCAGAATGACTTGATAAATTTTCTAGCAGACTAGTCACTTAAATATTGCTTAGTAGTTATCAAAAAAATAGCCTGTCTTGAAGTGGAGGATGCGTTAAAAAATAAGGGAGTCATTTGAGCAAATTGTAAAGGAAGGTCAATTTTTTTTACACGAATGCTGTTCTCTGTGAATATTAGCTAAGTGAAAGATATGTGTGTGAGCAGATGCTACGTTAAGTTTTAAATGTGACAATGGAGCTCTTGTTCATGTCTTCCGATTCAAGGTCGGTATTCGCTGCCAAATGCAAATATCAAGGATCACATGCGTGGGGTAGATAATCTACATTCTTAAAGGAAAGCAAATGGAGAGTTATTTTTACCGCGTTAGCTTTGTCGCTTGAAAAGTTACAGTGATTTTCATTATATGTTAAGAAAGTATCAATGATGAAGAATGAAAAAAATCCTTATAATAACAGGGACTGGTGTATTTTAGAAAAGGTGTGTAACATTACAGGAATTGTAATTAAATAAAAAATGTAATTGAAAGTGTATGGTTTAAAAATGAAATGTAAAGGTTTAAAGCAGGAGTTTTGAAAGCGGTTCTGGAGGGCCAGTTGCATGATAGATTTAAAAAAAATACTACCTGTTTTTCAATGGGATTATGTAAAAAATATGTGTCTTTATGTACTATTTAGTTTGTCTGCCTGTTGCCTATTCTTTGAGTTTTAGTAATGCTGTGTCTTATAACTTTACCAGGGGCAGTTCTAGGCTCATGGTGGCCTTGGGCAGGGAGGGTAGGTAGGGGGTTTGTAATAGGGGGTCCGGGTGGGGTGGAGTGCGGAGTTCAGTGAAGAGGGGGGGGGTCAGGGTGTTTGGTAGTGGATCAGAGTCAGAGGACGCCAAATTTCTGGTATGGGCTGGCACGCAAATATGTATCCATTAACAGAGGTTTATTATAATAAGGATATATATTAACATGGTGGCCCTTGGGGTTTGGTGGTTCTGTGCAAGTGTACTGCTTGCATGTGTATAATGCTGGCCCTGTATTTTTTGTCTATGGACTTGGGGCCTTATTTATGAAGGCCTTGCGCCACCGGTGCGTCACTTTTCCCATGCTAAAAGTTAAGCACTGGCAGCGCAAGGTCTTCATAAATAAGGCTTTTGTTTTTTTGTGACTTGGCCTTTTAGTTATGAAGGCCTACTGTTGCAGGTGCATGAATTTTAACATGGGGAAAAGTGACATATCTGTGGCGCAATGCTTTTATAAATGAGAAATTTTGTATTTGGTTTTAATGCAGAGGATTTTGGGGAACTTATTAGTTGTGCTTGTTCAATGCTATAATGACTGTATATTGTGTAGGAAATAAGTTTGTAATAAGTTAATAACATTTTATTATTTCCTTTTTTAGAGTATTTGGTGCCTGAAAGCAACAACCTGCCTTTTGAATTATATAATTTGAGAGAATATATTCTTTTTTTCAGGTGAGTTACTTTTTTTGCTTTGGCAATTTCTGTGGGTGGTAATGAAAATAATAAAGAATATTTTTTGAAATGTTTTGAACATGATTTTATCTTAAATTTTTCACATGTGGTTCTATCTGCTTATACTACATATGTATTTTGAGATGTTCTCCATTGACAGTTCAAATTATCTTTTAATGAGCTTGGTGCATGTGTTCTTTTGGAAGGAGTTGAGATTCACAAATCATTGGAGTATAATTCTTTCAGGTTTCTTTTAATTAATACTTGTGAAGTGCTCATTATTTTTGAAATCTTGTTGTATTATGTTTGGCAGTGTTTCACCTTTATTTACAGAGAGGTATTATGATATGGATCTAAATGTGATGCTCATGTTTCCTGCATATCTGTGATTATAATATGTATAGGCACTTTTTTACATATTAATGTAGAGCTTTATTATGAGGTGGTTCTTCATGGTTAGTATGACATTTTGCATATGCTAAGACATTTACATGGTGAGTATGCTGTTGTAACATAAATGGAACTGTCTCTGTGGGAAGTAGTAATATGGTAAGTGAATGATATGGTTTGTATAGTGTGATCCTTTTCTTCAGAGTGCATACATTTATATTGCACTTTGTAGTGATGAACTAAAAAAATGGGTCTCTAAAAATTATTGTACAGGTAATAAATATTTCAGATATCTAGAAAATCTAAAAATAAATTTTACAGTGAAATGTCTTTTAACAACAGTAATTATTTAATGGAAAAAAAGCTCAGTGTAAATGTTTAGAGTTATATTGCCAATTTCTTTTTCAAAACAAGAGGAATGTGGTATCTTACAATATATAGAGTTAATAAGTTAGAGATTATAAAAATATATGTAGTTTACAAATTAGTAAAGGTACTTTTCAGTTATACACTTATGGAAAAAGATATAATTTAGTCTCTATATGTTTTTAAAAGGATACAGAAGAATAAAAACAAACTAATTATGGAGAATTGTTCAGAAGATAATCAAATTCATTTTGACATCATTAACGAACTGATGGAGGAAATTTTAGACGCAGTGTTTCAAGAGGAAACAGATGAAAATAATGATTTCATGGACATATCTTTAGATTCAGCTTATTTAGAGATGGTAGAAGAAGATGAGGACAATGGACTTGAAGAAGTCCCTGATGAACTAATGTTGGAAGTTCTTCTAAATTATGAACTTATGAATAAATAAAAAAAAAATTGATAGCAAAGCATTCGTGACGACAGTTTTCTTGATATATTCGTCGATGATGTGCTTTATGAGAGTGATAAGATATGTTCTCATGAAGTGTAAAAGAGATTGTAGTAAAAAAGATTAAAACACCTATGATGACCGATAGTTCTTGAAAAAAGTGTACTGTTTGTATGCTTTAAAAAATTTTTTTAAAAATTGTCTATAATGTTAAAACAGATATGGAGTGTGATAAATTTACAACAAACATTCACTACAGGATTTTCTACTTTGTTCAGAGATTTTCTGTTATTATCTGTATTTCATTAGAAAATGAATCTGTGGTTTTAATTTGTACGGTATATGCTAGTAGTGAACTATAATATTTGTTATTTTTGTATTTTACAGATTGACAATTTCATCAAAATTTTAAATTAAGATGCCGACCAGAATTGAAAAAAAGAAACTCTACAAACGGACTTACAGTTTGAAGAAGAAAGGAATTGAAGTATTTTCTAAGAAAGAGAGGACGGATACAAAGAAGAGTGCTCCTGGTAAGCAAACTAAAAAGTTTTTGAAAGGAATTTTGGGAAGGAAAAATGTTAATATTGAAGTCCAGAAGGAGAAAACGATATCAGCATCTAAAAGGAGATATGGAATCAAAGATAAAAATGTTTCTGGAATTAGGAGAGATGAAAGAGTGTACAGTAAAACCCGGACTAATCAATTCAGCCAAATCAGGCAGCGTATGTTTTACAACAGAGTAGTTTCGAATTTATTACAAAAGGAGAAAGTTTCTAAAAGAAGATCTGCTTTTTTTAAGAAGAAACAATATATAGAGGGTATCGTTGAGCGCGCATTTGAGACAGAAAGAAAATTATTTATTTTAATACTTAATAGAATAAATATTTTAAATAAGGCGATTCGAGTTTTAAAAGGTAAAAGTAAATGGAAGAGACACATAAATAGGAGTAATTTTTGTAACGTGTTTTCTGGGAAGTGGATGCATACTTCAACTTCTGAGCCATTTTTCAATGAAGAGAGTTACTTTCAAAGTAACGATCTGTTGCATGCAGTTGAAACCAGTGGTCGAGCGTATGAGGTGAAGGATGGTTGTGTTATTGAGAAAGAGAAAATTTTGGTTAGAAATGCAGAAGATGTTATGGCTAGAGAAGCTTTAGAGGGACGTCCTAATGCTCCTGTTTACAGTTGGAATTGTAGTAGCATTTGTAGTGTACGACAGGATTCAATTGATTTCTTTCGCAATTTCTTACGTAAGTACACTAAAGAAAGTCTAAAAAAAAATTTAAATGTTGCAAGAATTAGATCAATGCAGAGTGCGAGAAAAAATAGGTCTGCAAGGCCATTCTCTGGCTTGTCTTTCTAAAAAAATATGCCAGAGTGTCTTTCATCACTTCCGGATGTTAGCAGTGCATCATACTAAAATGAGAAAATTAGTTAGAAAGTTGTATTATGCGAAAAGTCCAGCACTTAAACTTAAACAGTTAAATAGTGCTCTTTTGAATGGATGTGAATTAGATGTTAAGAAGATTTGTGCAGAAATTGAGGTAAGTTATTTTGGTCCAGAGGAAGATAATGCAGAAACTGATATAATTATTGAAGGAAATGTGTTAGAAAATGTTGGAAATGTTAATATTGAAAATTTTGAACAGGAAATAATAAAGTTTAAGGTAATTGTAAGTGAGAAACCAAATTTTTCTTGTGTCTGTTGTCGACGCATTCATTACAAAAGTCAAACTAGGTTAGTTGATTTATATTTAAAAAGTGAAGATGAAAGTAATGGTCAATGGAAAGATTTTGCAACTGATTTGTTGGTGGAAAACTATTTTGATTTGGGTTTTGAGCAACGTGTTTGTAAATATTGTTATAATAAATTAAATGAAAATAAAATGCCTGCTAGAGCTATTCATAATAATCTAGAGTTGGTAAATATTCCATCAGAATTGATGGATTTAAATACTTATGAGACTATTCTGATTCAATGTGTACATCCTTTTCAGGCTATTGTTCGTATGGAGCCTAAGACTGGTAAATTAAATCCTTCAGATTTACAAAGAGGATTAAAGGGTAGAGTTGTGTATTTGCCACTTGATTAAAAAAAATATGGAAACAATTGGTGTTGAAAATGTAGAAGAGGAACCTCTAGTTATTCTAGTTAATGGTGTACCTACAAGGAGTAAGAAAATCTGGCAAGATTTAGTGGATGTTAGGAAAGTGAAAAAGGCAATGTTGTATTTAGTGCAAAATAATAAGTATTACAAAGATGTATACGTAGAACAAGAAGATGTAAGTGAAGAAGAGGATAGTGATTTGTCTACTGGACAAATTGAAAAAGTTGATGTATCCAGATCTGAAGAAATTTATGAACATTACAGTGTTCATCCACTGCATTCCAAAGAAGCAATAGGGAATGCTATTGAATTATTTCAGATGAAAAAGGCGAAAGGAAATCCTATTAGTGTGTGGGAAGAAAGTTTGGAAGGTCGTTGTTTTCCACAGTTATTTCCTACAGGTGAAGGTACACGATATGATGATCAACCTATGCAGATTCCTGCATCTGAGTACCGGACAACAAGATTATATGCAGAAGATCCAAGGTTTCGCCAATGCATTCCATATTTGTTTCATCTTCTGTTTGAGAGTGACTTTTCTGGTCTGTCTTATGCAGTAAATCATATCTTAAAAAGTGGTGTACATCTGCAAAATATTTCAGCAAAGGAATTTATGGATAAAGTGCAACAGAAAGATAGTGTTTTGGATTCACATCTAATTAATTTAATGGCTTGTCAGCGGGGTACTAATGAGTATTGGTACCGTCGTCATGGAGATTTGAAGTGCATGCTTAAAAACTTAGGAGCACCAACATGGTTTTTAACTCTAAGCTGTGCAGAGTATGCTTGGGAAGATTTACTTGCATTTCTTCGGGAGGTGAATGCAAACATAGAAAACATAAACTACAAGACACCTGGAGAACTGTGTTCATTAGATCCAGTTAATGTTTGCAGATATTTTAATCATAGATTTGAAGCTATGATGTCTTTCATTACAAACAAGAAAAATCCGCCTCTTGGTGAAGTACTGGATTTCTTTTGGAGAAAAGAATATCAAGCATGAGGTGCTCCTCATATTCATATGCTGTTATGGATCAAGGATGCTCCTAAATTTGGAACAGACTCAGATGAGACTGTACTGTCTTTTATTGAACAGTATGCCACTTGTGACATACCTAATAGTACAACTGATAAGGACTTAAGAGGAAAAGTGTTACGTTTTCAAAGTCATTGTTGTGGAAAATATTGTCGGCGAAAATTCAAATCAAAGAGCAAATTCTACACCAAATGTCGCTTTGGATTTGCATGACCGGTACTTTCAAAAGGAAGAGTCAACAATTTGATGTCATGTTTGTGACATATTATCAGAAGGAGGTCACCTAAAAATACGTACAATTTAAGAAGAGGTGAAGAATCCAAATATATAAATGACTATAACCCAGTCATTTTGTCCATGTGGAATGCTAACATGGACCTACAATATGTTGCAGACAACTCTATTGCTGTGGCTCAATATGTAACGTCTTACATCACGAAATCTGCAAAGACGGAACTGAAGGAGATGTGGGAAGACATTTCTCATGAAAAGAGCCTAAGCAAGAAATTGTATTTGTACAGTTTGAAGATGCTGTCTCATCGAGAAATTGGAGCATATGAATGTTGTGACAGATTATCATCAGCAAGTCTTTATGCAAAATCAAGGACTATTCTCTGGGTGAGTTTGGGCCTAGCAGAAACACGAAACCGTGTTCTGATACCTGTGCAAGAAATTGAATATTTAGCCCAGAAAGAACCAAACAGTACAGACATTTTGAAAACAAATATGTTGGATGCATACTATCCAAATAGAAGTACTCTGCTTGAAAACATTTGTCTGTATGAAATACTTCAAAATTATACTTTTAAAAGGAATGTTACGGAGAACATTGATAAAGGTGTACATGCTGTAATTGGACATGAAGGATGTCTGGTAAAACAAAGAAAAGGACACTTGATAAATCATCGGAAACTGAGTTGCGAAACACCTGATAAAAGCGAATTTTACTATTTTGCTCTTTTGCAACTCTTTAAACCATGGCGTAGAGAAGAGGAACTACTTGGAGACTTTGATAGTTATGAAGATTCATTCGAAGCATCTAAAAGTGATATTGAATGTCCTGTTTTTAGTAATTATCTCCAAATGTTGAATGATGAAATAGAGCAAGAAGCGACAATTGCAGCGGAGATTGCTAGAGATAGTTCACAAGGTAGTCAAAGTTCGGCTTCATTAAGTCAAGATCCACTGGGACAACCAGTTATCCAAAATGAAGCAGCCATGGATGAGGTGGAAAGAGCAATGGAGCAAGGTCAAGAGGAGGTAAATGACTTAGAAGAATTAAAAAAGCAGTTTAATGTTGAGCAAAGACAGATATATGATGAAGTGACAGAGCACATTGAGCATGGCTTTCGTCATGAGAGAAGAGATTGCTCATGTATGTCATTTGAACCTATTCGATTATATGTAAGTGGAGAAGCTGGGACTGGTAAAAGTTTCCTAATTAAAGGAATTACTACATATTTACAGCAAACAACTCAGTCAACACTGTCGTGTGTTGTTACTGCTCCAACTGGATTGGCAGCACATAATATTAAAGGTGTTACTTTATATCGTTTACTGATGCTGCCAGTTGAACATGAAAATAAATTACAATATCAGAAGCTATCTGGAGAAGCTTGTTTTGAAGTTTCTAGAGTCCTTAAAAAAATTAAACTTCTTATTATTGATGAAGTAAGCATGGTATCCAATTTAGTGCTTGCTTTTGTGCATTTAAGAATGCAACAGATACTTAAGACAAAGTATGATGTGTTATTTGAAGGTAAACATGTCATAGTTTTTGGAGATCTACTGCAGCTAACTCCTGTGAAAGGACAACCTGTATTTGAAACTGTTACACATGAGGAGACCAGAAAGTGCCTGGGCAGTATTGGAAATGTAAATATATGGTCACATTTCAAATATACTGAACTGATTCAAAATATGCGACAGGCAAAGGATACTAAATATGGAAGTATTCTTCAAGATATTAGGATTGGAAAACTAACTGAAGATGCGAAACACACTCTACAAACCCGATTACTTTCCAAGCTGTTTCCAAATGAAGATAATGTACCTGAGAAAATATATAGTAAGGAGGTAGCAGATAAGTCAGTGATATGCTTGATGCCAACTCTGAAAGAATGTTCAGTTTTTAATGAGAAAATGTTGAATTTAGAAAATCAAGAATTTAAGAAACTGGAAGCTAAAGATAGAATAGAGCATGAAGGTAGTACTATTGTTTTGTCTGAAAAGTTGAAGTTAAAATTGGATTCTCTTCAAAAAACTATATCTAAAACTGCTGGTTTAGAGAAAAATCTGTACGTATGTTTAAATTGTCGGATAATTTTAAGGAGAAATTTACATGTAGAAAGAGGATTGGTAAATGGAGCAATGGGTAATGTTGTTGGTTTTGTCAATTATACAAATAGAGATGAGATTGAATTTTTGAGGTTAAAATTTGATGGAATTCAGGAAGTTCAACAAATTAGTCGATCTTCAACTCGATTTTTGCTTGTGAAAGACTTATATGTCCGTCGTAAGCAATTTCCAATTTGTTTGGCATATGCAGTGACTATACATAAATCTCAAGGTTTAAGTGTAGATTGTGCTTTGGTAAATATTGGAAGCACTGTATTCAAAGAGGGTATGGCGTATGTTGCTTTATCGCGAGTTAGAACTTTATGTGGACTTTATCTAATTGATTATGATGAGACAAAGATTAGTGCAGATTTAAATTGTGTGAAGGAGTATAATAGGTTAAGAAGAGAATATGCTACAAGTTTACCTCAATATCCTTTAATTGAAAGGCGTATAGTTGGTCAGAAAAGGAAATATGAGGACAAATGTGCTGAAGTAGTCGAGAAACGACGAAAAAAAGATGTAGCTGTTGTTGGTAGCCGTAGCAAAACTGTTAGTATTGAAGAGATTGTTGGATTTAAGTTTGAAAAGAGGTCTGGTGTCAACTGCTATGCAAATGTGGTAGTTAATGTTGTTTTCTTTCTGAAAAATGTTAAGGAACAGATTATAGAAAATCAGGAGCAAACATTTTGCTATTCTTTAAATTCTATATTTTAAATATGTAGTAGTGGTGATAGTGAAGTAGCAAGTGTTTCAGAACTAAGGAATGTTTTAGACATATGTGCAGGAGTAAATCAATTTTCTCAGAATATTCAGCAAGATTGTCAGGAATTTATCATGTATATGTTTACAGTTTTGGAAGATGAAGGTGTAGATATTGATAGTCTTTTTGGCCTTTCTTATAAATGGGAAAATAAGTGTGAAATTTGCTCATTTTTAAGTAGTACTGAGATACACAGTGAAAGATTTTTATATTTGACATTACCAGACTGCAAAGAAGTGCCTTTTAATAAACTAGTTAAAGATGCGCATCAAAACATGGTCTGTTCTCAATGCAAGTCTGAAATGTTATCAACTTTATTTATTCATAGATACGGACAATATGTCATTTTAATGTTTCAACGATGCAGAGCTGATGGAAGTAAATTGTCAACTTTAATAAAAAATGTTGTGGCTTCTCAAGTTTCTATTTCTAGAAGAACATTTGTAACTTAGCCATTATTTTTCATAAAGGGCCTTCTACATCATCAGGACATTATACAGCTTATTTGAAGTGTGCTAGTGGCTGGACGCTTTGCAATGATAGCCAATTGACTTTTAAAAAACGTTTGCCTTTTGCCTTAACTAACTCTTATTTGTTATTTTTGGAACCCAAATTTCAGTAGAATGACTTGCTGTAGGAAGATGTATACTGTAAAGATCTGAAACTTACTAGTTTACAAATATCATGTAAATGAGGGTGTACAAATCTATAAATGAAATTTGTGTTTGGCATAGTGATAACATCAGGTACAAATGTACTTAATGTTTGATGGTATAAAACATGTTACAAATTTTAATTGTAAAGGTTCAGAAAACAATAGATAAGACTAATATTAAATAATTTCGGAAAAAAACTACTTAACTCATAGTATTTGGCCACGTGGAAAAATATGGGAGAAGAAAAAGAGTACTTTTGAAAATTATTTTAAAACTTATATGGACGCAAGTTTTTGGGAGAGGTATTTAAAAGATAATGAGTTAGCTTATACAATTTGGCCACGAGGAAAGGTATGAGAGAAGATCTGTGTCTTTCAAATAGATTTTTTATAGGAGATACCTGCACGGGGCTTTGTTGAGATATCTTGAAAAATAAGTGGTATACTTTAATTAGTTTGTAACTGTGGAAGATGTAGTGTGCTTACTCAAGAAATTGCGAATTTGAGGAAAACATTTAAGACATGTTTTTTTCAGGTATTTATAATATGTATGCAGATTTTGTATGGGTTTTTTAAACACAATCATATGGATTGTGTTTTTTTTTTCCCCGCTGTTATATGATGATTAATATTGAAATCACTCTTGACAGTGAAAATCAATGTATTCTGAGGACAGCAAAAATAAACCATTTAATATGTTGTTTGACTTATTTTGTTATATTGCATTCAGAAATATGTATTATAACAGATTTTTTTTACTCTCCTCCACAGATATTATATTTATAAGGTAAGTTCAATTAATAATATCTGAGAGTTTTCTCTGCATCTCTCTTATTGTCTCCTATTGTTTTTTCTTTAATAAAATGTACTTTATAATCTTATTTTTAATTTTCTTCCACAGGTACTACGTTTTAAAAAGAAATTTACTTTCTTTTTTTCTTTTTTTTTAGGTAAGTGTATAAAATAAAGAAATTTTTACATCATTGTGTTATTTCTTTGATTATCCTCGTTAAAGCAATGTCATGTTTTATATTAAACACTTCCACATAGGATTGGGTGCATTGTTATAAGGCATGCTTTAAAAGTGATTTAATAAAATGAGCGACATTTCACTGAGTGAGTTTAGCAATACTGATATATGAAAACAATGGTGGAAAATGATATTAAATGTTACATGGTGTTCTTTGCAGGACTTTAAATCCTCTGTTGCAGTGCCAATTCTGCCTCAAGATTAGGGGGCTGGGGGGGCTTAGTGGTACTTGTATGGTCATGATAGAGCTACTCCTTTCTGAGCCATGGTTGAGGTGTGTTCATGATAGAGTGGTTCCGTCATGGTTCTGCTTAGTGAATAGAACGTGTCAAGGAAGCGCAATGTTAGTGTTGCGCAAGCACAGCGGCAAGTTCATCACAAATGTCGTCCGTCCTGAGGACAGCTGAGGCAATGCTCGTGATGGAGCGGCTCTGTGATGAGTATGGAAGGATTTGACAGCTGTTAAAAAAACCTGAGGGGTCTTTATAAAGAGAGTGTTGGTGTAATTTAAAGGGTACTTTAAAACAGATTGTGGCAGCTTTATGTTGACGTTGTGTCTCTTTGCGCTAGAATTTCGTCACTTTATTTTTTTATAATGACAGTGGAAATAATGTATCATATATACAACATTAATGAATCTAGGAGATATGTGACATTCTAAAGCCCTGTATCATAAAGAAGTGTTCCTCTGAAGTAATGCGTCTTGAAAGTGGCTGACTGTAATCCATGAGATTTTACTCAGTGACTTTCAGGCCCATGCTGTTTCAAAACTGTGCATGTGCTTGAAGCAGGCGTAGGTCTTGACGCCGCAATTTGAATATAGGGGTATATTATCAAGGGGGTTTATCTCTGTTTTTTGGCTTTAAAAGCCAAGAAAGCAGAGATAAAATGATCTCTCTATTACCTAGCTGCCCCTAACACCAGTTAGCGCCAGCTAGTAGGAGATAGTGACCATTTTGGGTCCCACTTTGCATGTCAGTTATATTTATCACTAATGAGATGCAAAGTGGGCGTGCCAAGATGTTAGCGACTGAAAATAGTCTCTAACATCGCTATCTCCTATTACTAGCTTTTGGAGATATTTGCGCTAAGCGGGAATATCTCTAAAAGCTAACACCTGCCCTGAGCAGTTCTTAGCCTTGTTATCCAATGGGAGGTGGATAACATGGCTAATAGCATTAGGTCGGTATTGCATGAATAATGCTGACTTTTCGGCGATATTCATGCTTTGCAACGATTTTTACCGCATTTGCGTTAAACCTTGTCAATACCAAGGTTTATTTGCGGTAAAAATCGCTGCAGCGCTGCGGTAAATTTTTAGTCTATAACCAAGCAATAGCGATATTTATCGCTATTGCTTGATAATATGCCCCAAAGTGCACTGGTGAGCCTTGCTGTAGCTGCATTACATTTGCCATACAACTCTAGTAATGTATTATTTTTTCTGCACAGATATGTTACGCATGTATGCTGTCTTTCTGCCATGGTGCGCCTCATTTTAAATGTGGCACACCATGGGTTACGGAGCAACAGCATACTGTGGTGTACATTAACTGGTGGATATCTGGGTATGAAGTAGTTAACATAAATGTGCCCTTTATGTTACAAATCTGCATTCAGTAGAGTTTTCGGCCTTTGCAGTGTTATGTTTTTTTTCTGTTATTCTATGTAGATATATAATGTTGCAAGATTTTTCTCACGAAAAAGAAGGCATGAGTATTGGATTTGTGAATGATTGCAAGATTCTACAAATAAAAAAGCAAGAACCATGGCATTGTTTAATATAGTATTATAAATACTTATCTTTAACAATGATGAGAAAGTGAAAAAAGGTTAACCTTTTTTTTAAAGTTAATCACAGGCTTCTTTACAGGAAGTTTTCTGTATGATTGTGGCGCGGGTGTTTGCCTTCTTTATATCTAACAGAATGCATTCTGTATGCTGTAGCAGGAGGACTACTACATACTTGAATATTCTACAGTGCATATTTTCATTGAGACCGTCACAGAAGTTCAAGGGATCCGAGACGCTGTTCTTGTGGATCTTGGCGACTGCCAAGCCGTTGTAGCAGTGGGAGTGAGGCATCTCCAAGGGGCGCAGCGTAGCTCCTTTTGATGTTTACAATTGCAGATAGCAGGGTAGAGATGTCCGTGGAATTTATTGATGCTTAGTCACAGTAGAGTGTGCGCGGCGCTCTTAGCACCTCATTACGACACACAGGGGAGCCGCGTTGCACAGTTGGAGATCAGAGACTTAGGAGATAAACCTTTATAATAGCAAGGGCTCTAAGCGATAAAAATCGCCCGTTCTCGGCGTTAAAAAATATCACCGCTATCGGTGGTAATTTTTTACGGTGTTAGTGCTTGAAGAAGAATGGTAGCATATATGTGAAAGAAAATCCTGTAACAGGCTCAGTATTTCACATTATCGCGTGAAAACAAAAGTTGTTTTCACACAGCAATATGTCCCTTGTAATTAAGGGACGGAGTGGATCTAGTTTTATTTACTACACTGTTATGTGAACGATGTCGAATGTTTGATAAGAGGAGGGTTTAAAAGTTTTCCGATAAACTTTTTCTCCAGGGAAGTGGGTGGAGTGTTCCGTGTAAATTGGAGAATAGAAACTACTAAGAACCAATTGGAAGTGTTGTTTTCAAGTCACATGACTTCACATGCGCGTCTCAGGTCCTGTACGCGATAGGTGGGTGCGCGCACCCGGTCGCGCACTAAAAGAAAGCGGCGATAAACCTTCCTTTATAATATGCTCTTGGAGCTCGTTTTGGTACAAAGAGTTAGTTCTGAAAAGAACATTTTTTTTTTTTTTGGGGAAACAAGTGTTATGTTGCTTTTGATTTCTTAAAGTTACAACGAAATTTTTTAGTATGTCATACCATCAAAATGAAATGAAGAAATTTATCTTTTCTCGGAGCATTTATGACTCTCAATTTTGAGTTTAATTAGAATAAGGCTCTGCTCTCCGTATATTAGAATTTCTCCACAGTCGTTGCATTTCATGTGCACCTTCGCAAGATATGGTCTCAAGTCCATCTCAGCACTCGATGGAGATACAGGTCGTCCTGCAGAAGATGTGCTGGCCACTTCTGATGGTAATAGCGTGGCCAGAGCTCTTGTCGATGCCTTTGCAAACTCTATAGGGTGCCTTTGTTTGACATGCCGCTTCATGGTATGTATGGAAAAGGAACATTTTTTCCTTGGATTTCCTCTTAAGAGCTCCGATTTGCATATCGTGCAGGTTACTTTTGGCGCATTTACTTTCTTTTGATCTTCAGGATAAGTGAAAAATTGCCAAATGAAAGATTCCTTTTTTCTTCTTAAATGTGGTCGCTCATTTCCTTCAGATTCGGAAGATGAATGGGGAACAGCAGCCATTTCAGCAAAGTCTTCTGGAAGATGTTCGACGTTGTTCTCTCTTGAGAGTAGAAAAGAAAGTGAGGGAAGTGGGTGGAGTGCTTCGTGTAAATTTCAGAATAGAAACTACTAAGAACCAATTGGATGTGTTGTTTTCAAGTCACATGACTTCACATGCGAGTCTCAGGTTCTGTACGCAATAGGTGGGTGCGCGCACCCGGTCGCGCACTAAAAGAAAGCGGCGATAAACTTTTCTTTATAATATGCTCTTGGAGCTCGTTTTAGTACAAAGAGTTAGTTCTGAAAATAACTTTTTTTTTTTTTTTTGGAAACAAGTGTTATGTTGCTTTTGATTTCTTAAACATGCAACGACATTTTTAAGTATGTTATACCATCAAAAAGAAATGAAGAAATTTATCTTTTCTTGGGGCATTTATGACTCTCAATTTTGAGTTTAATAAGAATGAGGCTCTGCTCTCCGTACAAAAGAATTTCTCCACACGCATTGCATTTCATGTGCACCTTTGCAAGATATGGTCTCAAGTCCATCTCAGCACTCAATAGAGATACAGGTCGTCCACCAGAAGATGTGCTGGCTACCTCTGATGGTAATAGCGTGGCCAGGGCTCTTGTCGATGCTTTTGCATAATGCTCAGGGTGCCTTTGTTTAACATGCCGCTGCATGGTATGTATGGAAAAGGAATATTTTCTATTTGGCGCTTCCCCTACCTCCGTTATCACCCGTCTTGGCTCTGCACATGGTCTCAGGATGCGAGGATTGCCCACACCCCCCACAGTCGTGCCTAAACTTGCATGACCCCTGGGGCCTCGTACACTTTCCTCTGTTAAAATTCCAGCAGATGCCCCTTTTGCCTGTATTGCCACTTGATCTCGAGTGATGCTCATTACTTGAACCTGCCCGAAAGGGCGCCCCAGATGAATGGCGGGAAAACTCTCCCCCGCTTCCCCCACCAATGGTGCCTTTAACATGCCTGTTTTCTCCATCTTTTGCCAAGAAATGGAGTCGTAACAATCCCACGTCAGAGATGTGTCGAACTCCTTGGCCTTCCTAAAAATATTATCATAACAAAACCACTGATTGCCCTCATATGACTGAGAGTACTCCATAATACGTGTCTGGTACACGGGTAACTCGGCCAACATTTCCGGCCTTCGTTCCCCCATAATTGAAGTGAAAATGCCAAATGCTCTGCCCCAATTACCTATGTTCTCATCGACCTTAAAAGCGGCCATCTTGGCGCGCCAAACACTTGGATGCAAAAACTCTTTTTGACCCTTCACATGCTCGATCTCAAAATGATCAGTTAGCAAAGAAAACATGTTCACATATTTCTCACCCCATATCCTCTCCTTGATTTCAATCGGGATATGCTGAGCCACTTTCTCCCTTCTCGAGGGTACAGACCCCTCCCCCGCAATCGGCAGTCGCTGCTTACCTGAACTAGAGGCTGTCACCGTAGTCGCTGCCGAACTCGTGCCCGATGCGGTTTCACCCACTGGAGCCTGCGGGGGAACAAAAGGACATGGTGCATTCGCGGCCTCTCTTGACTGCCTCAACTGCCTCATTACTGCCCTGGCGTCATCCGCGGTGGTGCCTTTGCTATCTTTTCCCAACCACGCTGCCAGCTGTGCAGCCAACTCGGGAGGCATATCCTCCCCATTCACAGGGGTGACTACAACCGGGATTGGTTGCCCCTCCTTCGGGACCGGGATCGGGGCTTCCGTCGGTGTATCGGGGAGCGCAGGCGGCGCCTCAGGAACAGGGGTCTCTCCCCCAGTTGCCCCCCTCTTGGACCTTCTACCTCTCCCGCTAGGGACTACTCCCGGCAATGCTGGTCCGACAACTCGCTTCGGGCCTCCTACACCATTCATTGCCGCCATCTGCTTCTTCATCTCAGCCATGTCTTTCACGAGCATGCGGAGCATCTGATCGGTACCGACCCGCTTTCCGACCTTCTTGCCCGGCATTCTCGAACGATGATCTCTGAAAGAAAAAAGACAAAATTACAACGCTCAAAATTGGCTCTTCGTTCCGTCTCGAGCTCACGTGCAGCGGGGAGGTGCAGCTTCAGAGCACAGGAACAAGAGGATGCTACTTTGGCTTGTCGCTCCTTTTATCCTTCTTCGGGCGGGCGTAAACCCGCCTCCGTCCGCCTCCGGGGGCGTGGCTGGCGGCTTCGGTGTCTAGGACAACCCACTCTAGGGCGGGAAAAGGCGCGCCCCGGCTACGCCGCTTCGGGCATACCAGCCGGAACTCGCCTCCCGCCCAAGATGGCTTCCCGGGGGGATCGGGGCACTCCACCATACGTTCGGGGGGACCGATTGGTCGCCCCTTTCCAGAAGATGTGCTGGCTACCTCTGATGGTAATAGCGTGGCCAGGGCTCTTGTCGATGCTTTTGCATAATGCTCAGGGTGCCTTTGTTTAACATGCCGCTGCATGGTATGTGTGGAAAAGGAATATTTTCTATTTGGATTTCCCCTTGAGAGCTCTGATTTGCATATCGTGCAGGTTACTTTTGGCGCATTCACTTTCTTTTGATCTTCAGGATAAGTGAAAAATTGCCAAATGAAAGATTCCTTTTTTCTTCTTAAAGGTGGTTGCTCATTTCCTTCAGATTCGGAAGATGAATGCGGAACGGCAGCCATTTCAGCAAAGTCTTCCTGAAGATGTTCGATGTTGTTGTCTCTTGAGAGTAGAAAAGATAATGAGGGGAGTGGGTGGAGTGCTGCGTGTAAATTCCAGAATAGAAACTACTAAGAACCAATTGGAAGTGTTCTTTTCAAGTCACATGACTTCACATGCGCTTCTCAGGACGTGTACCCGGTGACAGTATCTAGTTACGTACGTGATTTGGAAGTAGCGATCTTCAGCGAAGTTTGAAAACGTGAAAAGGAGTGAATTCAAACACATACGGATTTTACATATCTTTAGAGCTCGATTTAAGTATACAATTGTTAAACTATAAAACCTTTTATATTTTTAAAAAAAATATTAAGGTGTGTACATCCAGTCACGCACGAAAGATTAAAAAGAAATTCGGCACCATTTAATTAAAAGGTTTATATGAAAAAAGAAGCCTAGGTTCAGTCTCTTTAACGTACTATAAGTTCTTTCATTGGTCTATGAAGAAATTCATTAGGTTCAAATTGCAAAGCTTTCACGAAATATATAGGTGGGTGCGCGCACTCGGTCGCGCATGTAAGATTGGTATGGCGATATTTATTTTAGGTATATCCTTTATAGTTAGGAACTAGCATTCAAAAAACCTATGAAATTCACTGAAAAAACCATAGGTTTTACACATGTTATAGTTAGGAAGTAGCATTTGAAAAACCTATGAAATTCACTGAAAAACCATAGGTTTTACACACGTTATAGTTAGGAAGTAGCATTTAAAAAACCTATGAAATTCACTGAAAAAACCATAGGTTTGACACATGTTATAGTTAGCTGGACATTTCACTCATATAAAACCAATGAAATTCCCCCGTTATAGTTACTTCAACTAACTATAACTCGCGCGGCCGCAATGCACTGCTGATGATGTTACATATTACATCACTCATCACATGGTTAGTGACATTACTCTTGATATCACTGATAATATCTAGTATCTGACATATGCTGCCTACAACATATAGGAATAGTATGTCACTGATTCTTGTATGTATGGAATATGTAAAATCTTCTAATGTAGCATATTAACACTTAGACACTGAGACACTTTTGGTAATAATAAAGAAACAATAACCTATATAGATATAATGTATCAGTGATAAAGCTACTCATCAACACATTTAGCCACTAAAATAGAAACTGATAGACAGACACAGATAGGTATATATTTAAATATTACTCAGTAACACATGTACTCATTAAGATATATTTAATCAGTCAGTTATAGAATCTATTTGTCACCAAAAAAGCAACCGTTTATACACTTATATACTACAATTTTTCTTCAAACAACTTTCTGATCTACATATATAAAATATATGTAATTTTCAAAACTAACCCATTTAATACATGATGTCATGAGTGATGTGATTTGTGACATCATCAGCAGTGCATTGCGGGCGCACGAGTTATAGTTAGCTGAAGTAACTATAACGGGGGAATTTCATTGGTTTTATATGAGTGAAAATATCCAGCTAACTATAACATGTGTCAAACCTATGGTTTTTTCAGTGAATATATATATATATATTACCTACTGGCGGTCGCCAGTAGGTATATATAGTTAGGATTTTTTCTCTATGGAACTTTTGAAAATTCTATGTCTAATAACTTTGGCGTTTGTGGAAGGAATCGGCTGAAATTTTCAGGAAAGTGTCACATTTTGTTTCTGATCAGCCCCTGAAAATCTGGAGGGGTTTCGTCAAGGGGGGGCCGAGAAAAAAGGGGGGTCCCAAAACGCGTTTTTCCTATTCATTTTTCCATAGGGCGTTTGGCCTCACTTTTAGCTCGAACGGCTGAATGGATTTACACGAAACTTGGAAAAATTATAGGGACTGTTAGCCCAATGTGCCTTTGCTGGGTCTCAATATATGTGCTCCAGTGGATTTTGAGAAATTAACGTTTTAAAAAACAGATATATCTGTGACGGCGTCCCGGATAGCGCACCAGTTCGCGTACTTTTCGCGTAACGGAGCTTTGCAAAGCGAAGCTGATTGGCTCTCCAGTGTCTGTCAACATTCTAAACAGTCCGTAGCGGCCGCCATCTTGTCTCTCGGTAGGATCGAGAGACAAGAGGAGGCCAAAACGAAGGGGCAAATGACCATAAGGGGGCATAGTAGATCCGCCCTGACCCCCTAGGTTTGATGTGGAGACTTTTAAAGGGCCCCGCAGGGTTAAAAAAAAAATGTTTTTTTTTACATATGGTGCGCCCGGTACGCGCACCCGAAAGCGGTCCAGGGAGCGTACTATAAGGAAACAAGAATGAAAGACTTTTTAAATATTGTATGTTTATTGATTGTTCGTTTTGTTGGTTTTTTTTTGTTTATTTTTATTTACGTAGCAACATGTAGGTACCAATGCAGAGTGTAAAAATAAATAAACGCTGTCTCCTTTGTAGATATCTTGCAGGTTGTTTCAGAAGTTATTGTGGTATATGGAATTCATACCATAGTCTGTCTGGAAAGCCGAAACACTATGGAGGCAGGAGATGATAAAGAGATGTTAAGTACACATTGGAGATAATATAGTTGGAGAAAGGAAGTAACTATGAGGAAATTTACTACGTAACATAAACAAGTTGCACAGTATACTATAAGTCTGACTTTACATTATAATCAATTTGGTACTAGTTTATGAATTACATATAAAAAAGATTAAAGACTCGAAAGAAGTTCTTGGTCTTGTGATTCGTCCATGAATTTCAAGTCAATGCGTTCAATGATTTTCTCATTGTTCATCTCTAGGGCTATTTCAAAGGAAACGTTCTGTTATCCTTCCATTTTTGTGCTGAAATTTGCATAAAAAATAAATATATCAGTAGAGATAAGGAAAATAATTATGCATTTTCGTAAAAGTTTGTTGACGTCACGCAACGTAAGCGCCCTCGGAAGCGCCTACGTTCGCGCCACGTTTGCGCCCCGGAAGCGCCTACGTTCGCGCCGCATAAACGCACCCGGAATCGCTCCTGAGCGGGCAGCGTAAGCGCGTCGGGCCATGTGACCTTAAAATAACACTTTTCATTGGTTGCTAACAGTTTTTTTTTACAAAGAATGAAATCCCCACCCATTTCCTTCACTTCTTTCACTTTTGTGACTGAAAGACCTGCCTTTTTGCTCCAGGATATTTCTTGGTTTTTCAATGGCTGCCAGACAATCCAGCAGTGAGGATGACTCCAATGAATTCATCAATGAACAGCCTCCTCAACGAAAAGTTAAGGAGCATTTCATTTGGAAATTTTTTATAATCCCACCTGGACTAAAAAAGGTTAATGCTCCAAAAGTACAGTGCAGGATCTGCAAAGAAGAGCTGTCTCGAGGTAGACCTTTGAAAAAGTACTCTTTTGGGAACTTTACAATGATCCGGCATGTGGAGAGGAAGCACCCCCAGAATTTTGCCAGGGAAAGTGTCAGGGCTCTGGCATAAGAGGTTCCCAGAGATGGGGCCTCTACATTACCGGAGGAGCAACTTCTTCTGGGAGGGAGCAATCACAGGAGCAGGTGCCATACATTCAACCTGCATTTAACCATAGGGTCGTCAGATGCAGATACTGCAATCAACTCCTCACCTATGGGAAGCAAAGTGTCTAGCTCATGGTTCGAGCATTGGAGAACCATCGCTGCCCTTCCCACCCCTAATTTTTTTGTTTTTTTTTGCTCCTGTTGAGCAGTTTCCATTCCCTGTTTTTGTTCCTGATTTGAAAAAGAAGAAAACCAAAAGTTCTTTTCAGAACTACCTCCAATTCTCATCAAAGAGCTATATTTTTAAAAAAATGAAAAAGAGTAAGTGAAATAGAGTGCATTGATCATTGAAAGGAGAATGAGTAAGAAAGAACAGAAAGGTATGAGAGGCGAAAGTAACTCCTTGCGACATGATTCGTCATACATTAAATATAACACATCTGGAATGTCATAAGGAGTGCGCACAGAAAAGTGATGCATCGCACCAGCGGTGTAAAAAAATGCACCTCGTTGCGCTATATTTAAAAAGTGACACATCTAGGTAAATGGGTCACTTTTTAAAACCCTGCACCACATTATACCTGCGTCAGGTATAATGTATGCAAGGGGGGCCGAAAAGAAGAATACATTTTACAGCTTTTGATATTTGCTATTAAAAAACCATTGAAATTCACTGAAGAAACCATAGGTTATAGACCATATATAGTTAGGAATTAGCATTTACAAAACCTTAATTTACTCGCACAAAACCATTGGTCGGGAACTAACCTGGTCGGGCTAATACTCAGGGGGGATCTTCGAATCATTTTTAGCGAATGGGTTTCCAGGCTGAGGCAACGGTAGGTGTCAGTCGGGAGAACAATGGGGCAGCTTTGAGTTTCATGTCTATGAGGGTGCGAGAAGGAGGTGGTAAATCTTAAACATTGGCAACATTCCTAGTCCTCCAGATGGAGGGTACTTGGGTAAACCTCACCTCGGAATATTCCTTCAACTTTCCCTATTTAGTTAAACGTAGGAATTTATTCATTGGTGCACGTCATTCTTGGTTGTATTAATCGGGGTGCCAAGCGAAGTCATATTTTGTCATCCTGTAATAACCCGTCAAGTTTCTGCTTCAGGCTGCCCTCCCAAGCGCTGGGTTCAGAGAGAGACATAGTCATTGTTTGCTCGTTGTGTATAGGCACCATATTCAAACCCTTTTTCCCATCCCATCGGCCGTTAAGTCACCATTTTTCCGTACTTTAATCGTCGTTCCGAAGTGACCTGCAGAAAAGAGGGAAAAAGAAGGGGCGGGGGCAGCGTTTAAAATACATCAGCGCGCATAAACCCGAAAAGGCTTTTACTTACTACATACTCGGCCTATCTCCACGGGATGCAGTCCCTACCATCTCGGCGTTTAAGCCCAGGGGGGACCGGTAATGTGGGAGAGATAATTATCGGAGGCCTGTGGATAGCATAGGTCGCCCAAGTGTGGCATTACGGATCGAGTGCAGGGGAGGGTCAAAACAAAGGGCAGTCGGTGTAAAGTGGGGGCGAGCTCTTGCTCTCTTTTGAGGAAGAGAGATAACCTACAGTGGTACGGGGTCGTTTTCGTTCGTACTAGGGGGGCCAGGTGACATTCCTTCGGGGTGGCTTAGGGGCATTTAAAACAACTTCCCTGATACAGGTAGCATATAAAGTAGAGGCTAAATACCAGGATCTTTATCGATTGCTTTATGCTGTACAAAAATGAAAAACACATACAACAAACCTGGACCATTCATATTTGCAATGTTTCTGCGTACTATACTTTTTAACCCTTAACTAATCGAGCTGCTTCATTTCACCTGCTTTTTTTTTTTTTTATATCGGAAACAGTGGCCATTTATTCGAAACTTACCAATCTACGCGTTACAACTACGTTTGCTTTTTCAAAAACCTTTAATAAAAATGTTGGTGCACAAATACGGGCCTACAACCCCGTGGGCCGGCCACGGAGCAGGCTAGAACTGTAAATGGGGGGTATTTATTTGTGGAAAACATAACAGAGTCAGTGGTCGTTGATTTCATAGTAAAAAGTGCGACAAGTGCAACAAAATCATATTGATAATTCATTGTGAGCAAGTATCAAAAGTGTCGACAATTCGAACCTTCAATAAATACAGTAATCAATGATGCATTAGAACTTAATATCAATTCATTGTCCTAACGTGTAACAGTACCCGTCCCATGTCAATTCATTGTTCGAACGTATAATCAATACCCATCCCGGATCAATTCATTGTCCGAACATATAATCAGTCTTATCCGATATCAATTCATGTGCTAAAAACTGCATACATATCTCATGATATCAAGGCTGAGCAATCGGGGCACAACAAGGAGTTGAGAGTTTCATTTGTACCGGCGCCATTTTGGGTGAGGTCAGGAAGGTCCAAGTATAGTCAAAATGTCTCCACCAACTCGTGGTTGGACCGGGACCTCTTTCGGCAGTCCAAAAGTTTTCGTTGAAGGGTAGCAGAGGGGACTGGCGACATGAACCATCAGTCAAAGTGGGGTGGGAGGCACAATCTCTCCTACCGGGTCATACTGGTGTCCCACCGGAATTGATCAAGTTGGTAGTCTTGCAGGATTTTGGTCATTTCAAGACTGAGGCCGGCGCTGGCATGAGCGCGCCGATGTCCCGCGGCTACGTCGTGGTCATTCCGTGGGAGTCATGGCAGTCATTCCCCATCGGGGGTGTCTGCGGGGGTCGGGGGCCCCCGTGGCTCCTATAGAATCTTCAAAGTCGAGGAGAACGTTTCTGGACGCAGGACTCATTTTCTAGCTGAACTCAGAAGCGCCGTTGCACCGCAACAGTGGACGAGACCCCCGCTGGGTGAGCGGAGCATCATTGCCCCGCAATAGTGGACAAGACCTTTTGTTGGGTGAGTGGAGCGTTGGGGGTGCAGCTGAGGGGCCTCCACCTGGGGGGGTGGGAGAGGCTCGTTCGCGCCGCCTCTCCTTCCCAACGCACCCCACGCTGACACCTGGTGTTGATATCCGTGATGTCCGGACCAGGCGATAAGAGGGGGGGTCGGAGGCAGAGGCAAGACATCCCCCCGTGGCCTGCAGTGGGGAGTAGATGGGCATGACAGATTACAACGGGGGACAAAGGTCCGCATTACCCAACCTTCACTACTTGCAAAGACTAGACAGTATATTTCTATTCCACGTTATTTGCAAACAGAGAATACCTCGAAAGAACTATTCCTTGAACAATAAATGTCCAGCCAATCAATCAATCAGTGGGGAGAAAAACAGGCATGACGGATTACAACGGGGGACAAAAGTCCGCATTACCTATCCTTCGCTATCTGCAAAGGGAGACAGAATATTCCTATTCTTCTCTGTTTGTAGACAGGGAATATCTCAAAGAGCAATAATGGATAAAAAATGAGTAGGATTATAACACTTTAATAACTTATAAATATATACATCGCAACAAAAACAGTAAACACCGTAAAACATTTTTTATTAAAACAGAAGCAACAATGACAACTAACAGTAGTGATATCCTGGGCGGGTGATGGAACTGGGATTGTTAATGGAAAAACATCTACAGAGAAAGCTATTGGTGAATTATACTTCTCCGGAAATTTAAAACTCACATATGTTTCATTTGTGTAATCGTTTCATAAACTTGTACATTTAAAAACTAAATACGCTCCACTGTTTTAGAAAATCTTTACAGCTTGCTAGATCACCCTTTAAAGTTACAACTACGAAAACCTACTTACTTAAGCTGTTGAATTTGGCTTCAGATGTAAAGCATAAGTTCAAGCTAGCATATCATATGTCTAAAAGGTTAAACATAATTGATATGCAAATTTAAATACTACCCTTTCTTAATGGTGACACCTTATCTCTCCTATATCCCACAATTTCCATGAGCAAAGCAAAAGAAATTCTGAGGCCCTGAAGAAATAAGGATTACTGTGGGGTTCAACTCAATCTGGTGTTTGGGAGATTCCATGTTTTAGGGTGATATTCTGTGACAGGGTGCAGGCACCAGAAGAATTTTAGCCTAGTTCATCACATTGGAGAATGAGGGTCTGGGTAAATATCTAGTCTGGTGAAGAACCATCCCTTCTTTAAACCCCATGGTGACCAACTATAGTTTATTCTCTATTTCGTTCCCTTGCCATAACAAAATAAAAGTCTTGGGTTATTTATGGAAGGGAATACTTTTTGTTTCTTCCAATTTTTTAAAGAAAAGAGGAGGGGGGGCAGCGTTCAAAGCACATCAGCGTGCATAAATACGAAAATGTTTTTACCTACCACGTACTTGACATTTTACAGCTTTTCATATTTGCTATTAAAATTGAAATTCACTGAAAAAACCATAGGTTATAGACCATATATAGTTAGGAATTAGCATTTACAAAACCTTAATTTACTCGCACAAAACCATTGAAATTCGCATATATAGTTAGTTGCGCTAACTATATATCGCGTACCCGCAATCCACTGCTGATGATATCACATATTACAAGGGACAGACTGATTTGCATATAGCCAGGTTCTGAGCTGGGATGGGGCAGTGAGCTAAATAACGGTGATTGATCAAGCCCTGATCTTTGGACTGGGTAAGAGTGGTCTGCTTAATTCAGACACTCTGTTCATCACCACCCCCTTTTCTGAATCGTCACATATTACATCATTCATGACATGGTCAGTGACATCACTGATGACATCACTGATGACATCATCCAGTGACTGTATGTTTCTGTGAAGTTAAAATATGTCTTACATATTGAAGAATGAGTGGATATATAAGTGTCTGGATGAAGGATTTAGTAGGTGCATGACTGACTGTATGAGAGAGTGATTAAATGTGTCTCACTGAGAGCATGGGATAGTGACTAAACTGTCTTAATTTGTGCATCATTATATCTGCTGTTCTGTAAACTGCTGCATGTGTTGATCAGTAGCTATATGATTAACTATATGGGTTATTGATTGGTTACCCAAGTATTTGTATGGGAGAGTGAGTGTCTGTGTGGGTGGCTGGGAGGTGTGTGACTCTGTGCATAGATGTGTGAACAGTTGATTCACTAGATGTATGGGTTCAAAACTGCATGTGGAAACAGCTGTATGGGTGGTTGACTGTGTGCATGAGTGTATTGGTGAGTGAATGGATATCTCAGTGCTACATGTCAAAGTAAGTACATATGTAAAACACAGTACATGTGAGAGTTGACATATATAAATTACTGTGCATAAGCGCCAGTGAATGTGTGAGTGGCTGCATGGATCATTGAAAACTTGTATCAGTGATTGTATAAGAGAGCAAATATGTGTTAGAATATGTTTGAATAAGTAATTTGTGTATAACTGTATAGTTGAGGAAATGGAGGTGTGATTGATTCTTTGCATGACTGACTAAGTGTATGAGTAACTCCATGGATGAGTGACAGTCTGTGAGTATCTGTTTACACTGAGTGTATCTAAGGTTATATTAGAGTCTGAAGAGGTTGATCGTATTATCACATGAATGATGTCATCAGTGATGTTGTCAGTGAGGTCATTTGAGTTGTCATCAGAGATGTCATCAGTGATGCCACTGACCATGTCATGAATGATGTAATATGTGCAACTAACTATATGCGAATTTCAATGGTTTTGTGTGAGTAATGGTCCGAGCAGCACTCCCTAGCCCCAACCATTCTTCTACTCTTGAGACAGCATGGGGTCTGTCCCCCGTAGTTGGTCATGTCAAATGTGGTGGATGTACAGTGTGCAATTTGACTATTGAAGGTAAAACGTTTGTGTTTAACAATGTCACTTTCAAATGTAATACTCTTACAAACTGTAACACAAGCAATGTGATTTATCTTATTCAATGTCCCTGCAACAAAAACTATGTGGGTCAAACTTCCCAAAAAATCAAAACCCGTATCTGCCAGCACAAGAGCCGCATCAGGTGCAGGACACCAAATGCACCACTGGTGGAACATTTCATGGACGCAAAACATGATGAAGATGACATCTGCTGGACTGTCCTAAAGGCACTGAAACTACCTCAAAGAGGGGGCAGCATGTCCGGCCTACTAAATAAAGAGGAACTGAAGTGTATAATAATGTTGGACTCAATCCACAATGGATTAAATCGGACAGAGGACTGGACTTCGCTACTTTAAAAATCTTCTTTGTACATTAGGTCAGTCCTAAAGCTTATATAATTTTTAAGCGATTGATTTGAATTAACTAAGATGTGTACCTTTGCCTGGCATGTTAACCTTTTGGCATACACAATTTTCAAGTAACTAATGAAAATTGACGAAAGAAATTCTTTTGCTGCATGTTTGAAATGTTTAAATTACCAATACTATAATCAATAGGTTGTGGTGCCGACCCCAAATCCAAATCTAGAAGTGAACCTGGTGGCATGCATGTACCTCTGCCACCATTGCGCATAAGACAATGTTATATAATCCTATGTGTATAAGTGCGGGACACCACAGGCCCTCCTATTTCACGCTTATGAGCACTGCTTTCACCATGGTTTTAACAATTGTTACAGTCACAGGGATATGTGATATAATTATCGAGAGATCCAAAGGTACTGGATTGTTCCCCTATGCAGGAATCTGGGATTTAAGAAGTGTCTGGCCGCTTTTAGAGTCTTAAAAACTGATTTGTCGGACCATATTGTGTTCGCTATGGCCAAGTACTTGGGCGCCCTCTGGTCTATCAGAAGGAAATGTCTCAAAACACAGACTTGAGTGCGGACTTGCTTTTAGTATATAAGGATTTCTTTCTAGTAATGTTTTTATGAATTTTATAATTCGCTGTATAAATCATTAAATGAATTGTTTTTATATAATCGTCTTTTATGGTAAATTTTTACCGAAATAAAGATTTTTTGAAATTGATATAATTTCTTAAATCACGTCATCACCTCATACCCCAATCTCATATTCTAGGCAGGTCTTGTTTGGTCTTCGGGCCATTCCAATATGGCCGCCGCAAAAGGGGCTTGACTGGTCAGCCCCTCTTCAGTTTTGGCTAGCTTCTTTGGGCTTAGCGACCACTCCATCATGGCCGCCAAAACGGAACTAGTTTAGTCCACCCTCAGTTTTTCTACCACACCTCACCATTCATATTACTCGGATAATGAAGAATACTTGCACAGCGGACCCACGCTGCCAAGTAGAGGAAAGAGACCATCGTGTTTCGTCCTCCCACCCACCGCCGCTTCCATTGTGGAGCTAGGTAAGCACTTACCATGCGCGCCCTATACGCAAGTTCATTCCCGGAAGGGGCCGCTTCTAACTGTTGAAATTTCATTTGTAGCATCAAGGTTGCGGGACAACTGTTGATTCTTAGCTAAGAATCACTCCTTATCCCTCTTAACAAGGAATAACTGCGGCCCCACAACCATTGCCCAGGACCCTCCAAGGTAACCGGTCCATTTTCCGATATTTATATCACGGGCTCAGTCCGAAATAGTTCACCTTGTAAATTCCAATATCGTTTTCCTTAGGTATCCCGGGCATGGCAACAGCCCTCACACCAATCCCCATCTGACCAAACCACCCATTACGTGGCAGGTTAGTGATTTCCCATCACAACGGCCCTCACTTCACCCACTCCGGTTGAATTTTTTCCTCCCCCGTTCACCCGGCATGGTTGCTGACACTATGCGATCGTATAAATGGTTCACTGCTCTCACAAACAGCTTATGTGATGCAAGCCCGTTTTTATCAGACCTAAAATATAGAACTCGTGTAGCTATCTCATGTCATATGAAATTATAACAGCTGTCATCCATGAAAATGAATCACCGCATCCTCACCTAGTCACTGCGCCTGTCTGTAAGATGTATCAGTGAACCACCTTGGAAGCTGCAACGCCAGCGCGGAACAGATGCATCGTCATCCCGACTACAGCGAGCGGATTGTTGTATCTCCCGACCGCCGCTACAGAGCCCCTGGAACCTGGGTGAGAACGCCACGCAAGGCGCTCATTCAACTGTACTCAGCCAATTGATGCTGTTACGGGATACAATTTTCCCTTTTCAAGACTGTTCCCCCATTTATCTCCTCTTTACGAGGCACCCCGCATTGGGCAGCCGTTCCAGGCCGTTAAAGATATAGCCTCTTGACCCTCAATGTACCGCAACCTCGAGGCAAAACATTGAATCAAAGCGCTTCTTCAAATCCACCTCTGGGCTTGATTGTTCTATGTTATTCCAGGCATATATTAGGTCCTGATGATGATCCTTTTATCTTAGAGCATAGGATCGAAACGCTGTCGACACTGTTATGTAGACATACATTGTTATTTATTGTGATTTACTGTTGTATGTTCTACTAAAGGGAATACTGCCAATTTAAATCCTAAATCAGTACCACTCTTTTGCTCAACTCTTCCTTTGCCTGATGTAAAATACTCTTTCCTCTGCACCCCTTTTCACAAACTTTTCTCTATTCTGATGAGTACGGCACAGGCTTGTGCCTTACTTCAAACACTATTATGTTTGTTATGTTATTGAAAGATTCAAATTGACTTCTTGTCAAACATTCCTAAAATAAACTCTTTGCCCGACTGGGTATAAGAAGAACTGTACATGGTGTCCGATTGTGGTCCATATGTTATCCAACTTTCTAGAAATTGTTCTGAGCTTAGGACCTTTGTTCTTTTGAAAATGCCTGCAAGATGTATCAGTGAACCATCTTGGAAATATTTTACTAAATCACTGCGCCATTTTAACCTCACCCAAATGCTATTAAATGCATGTAAGATATATCAGTGAACCACCTTGGAAATATTTTACTAAATCACTGCACCGTTTTTTTACCTGACCCAACTGCTATTACATGCATGCAAGATTTTCCCACCTAGCCATAAGCCGGCACCCCGAGGCATGACATTAAGAGTCACGTTAAACTAGGACAAGACGGACAACTTGAAAATGAATCATCATATCTTCACCCAGGCACTGTGCCGTTTTTGTAAAATGTATCAGTGAACTTCCTCGGAAATAAGTCACCATATCACTGCGCGGTTTTTAATTTATTTCACCCAATATTGTAACAACATGTATGTAAGCTATTCCCACCTTGCCACGAGTTGGCACCCACTTGCATGAAATTTAGAGGTACAGTTGAATCTAAACACTGGTTGACCGTTGTAATTGGTCAGGAGAGGCTACTAAACTGGACTCTGACCTTGCTATTTGTTGTTGCTTATATCTTTCATTTTTAGGCAGATGCCTTATGTTGTTCTTTCATTTCTTCCACCTTTGCTTTCACAGGCGTTCGTATTGTAAACAGGCAGTTCCTTATAACAATCCTGATGATGATCCCGGTTCATTTGGAGCCTAGGGATCGAAACGTTGACGCTTAAAAAACAGTGTTGCATGAAATCCATTTTACATATTATTGTGTAGACACTGTATGTTGAGACTTGCTCTGATTGAATACTAATTTGCAAGCAACAATTGGCTCCAAAAAACTTTTTCTTGCCTGTTAAATCTTTTCTTTGACTTACTTCCTTTCCTTTATGTATGGTTTTTCAATTTCTCGGGATAGGTACATGATTGTGCCCTATCTGATAAGTTCCTATATGACCCTCCTTAGGTCAACCAAATTGTTGTTATTCCTAAATAAAACATTCCTTGCCCGGCTGGGTTTGGAAACTGAACTATAGTACTTATCGTGGTCTATAGCTTTATTCATTTGTTTATTGTAATTCCTGAGGACCCTTGTCTTCCTTAATAAGCTTATTACCCATGTTCCAAAGGCCCGTTGTTGGGTTCCCTTGTTTTTCTAAAAAGTATGTTCTGTAGGGGCAACTCAGGAATCTGGCCCTTCAGAGATCCGGCCTCTCTTTCTTTCTCTCGTTCTCTCTCTCCCTCTCTCTTTCCCTCTCTTTCTCTCTCCATCTATCTATCTATCTATCTATCTATCTATCTATCTATCTATCTCTCCCTCTCCGATAAACGACTGCATGGGTAATTTCGCTATGCAAGCGGCTCGCGAAGACGCAAAAGCCCCGCGAACACGCAAAAAACCCCGGGAACACGCAAAAAAAACCCCGAACACGCACAAAAAAAAAATCCGCAAATTTGCACAAATTCGCGAATTTTGAGGATCGCAAATTCGCAAATCCGCAAATTCGCGAATTCGCAAAATTCGCCCATGCTTACCAGTGATCTAATTCTGTTGATGTCTAAAATAAACAATTTTCTTTTCAATTCCAAAGCTTTCTCAACCACATTTATATAGCTTTCTTCTTCTTATAAAATACTGTTTTTTTCTTACATACCTTAATTTCTTTAATTAAATTTGTCACAAATCTATTATAAAACATTTGTTTCCTAATTTCCATAAATTGATTTTTCCTCCTTTTACTATACACAGTTTTGTCTGCACTTGATTTTCCATTATTCTTTTCTTTATTAGCATTTTTTTTTTCGTTGCAGATACACTAAAACATTTTTCTCTTTCTCAACACTACTCAGAGGGGCATATTATCAAGGGGGTTTTTCTCTGCTTTTTTGGCTTTAAAAGCCAAGAAAGCGGCATAAAATTATCTCCCTATTACCTAGCTGTCGCTAACACCAGTTAGCGACAGCTAGTAGGAGATAGCGACCATCTTGGGCCCCACTTTGCATGTCAGTGATATTTATCACTAATGACATGCAAAGTGGGCGTTCCAAGATGATAGCGACTGGACACAGTCGCTAACATCGCTATCTCCTATTACCAACTTTTGGAGATATTCGCGCTAAGCGCGAATATCTCCAAAAGCTAACACCTGCCCTGAGCAGTTCTTAGCCATGTTATACAATGGGAGGTGGATAACATGGCTAAGAGCATTAGCTCGGTAATGCATGAATATCGCTGACTTTTCAGCGATATTCATGCATTGCGGCCGATTTATATCGCATTTGCGATAAACCTTGGTAATACCAAGGTTTATTTGCGATAAAAATCGCCGCAGCTCAGCTGTAAATTTTTGTCTCTAACCAAGCATAGCAAAAATTATCGCTATTGCTTAATAATATGCCCCTTATCTTTAATATTTTCCTCAAAAAAGTGCTCCTGCTCTTACCAGGACTTTCATTCTGTTTGTTAAGACATCTCTCTTCATGTAAATCTTCTTGATGACTTCTCTTTAAATACAAACTTTTCTTTCGTTGCTTCCGCTTTTGGTACTTCGTTGGCATCATACAGTATTTTCAGTATCGATAAACACAACCTATACTAAAAAAATATATATACCATTACAAAAAAAAATCAAATATTCTATTATATTACTTACAAGAACAGAGGGGCATATTACCAACTAGTAGTGATATTTATCGCTAAATAGGCTTAGCGACGATTTTTTTATCGCTGCCTATCGCTGAATATGTTAGCGGAGAAAACATGCTATTAGCAAAGTTTTTCTCCATTGTGCTAAAATATCCGGCAATAGCGGCGAAATGCGTGAATATCGCTGAGAATACAGCGATAATCACGCATTAGCAACAAAATGCTCTTAGCTAAGTTATCCACCTCCCATTGGAGAACTGGTCTGGGCAGGTGTTAGTATTTGGAGATATTCACGCTTAGCGAGAATATTTCCAACGCTACGCCTGCCTTGCTAATAGGCGATAGCGACGTTAGCGACTGCTTTCAGTCACTAACTGGTTGGGTACACCCACTTTGCATGTCGTTAGCGATAAACATCGCTGACATGCAAAGCGGGCCCCAAACCGCTCGCTATCGCCTTAAAGCTGTCGCTAACATCAGTTAGCGACAGCTTGCTAATAGGGCGATAGAATTATCGCCGCTTAGTGCTAAATCGGCGATAATTGCCCATCGCCCCCCCTTGGTTAAATGCCCCAGCGGGAGGAGTATGGGGAAAAACCTTGGACTATAAAAATAAAAGGACTTACAACAAAAGAACAACGAGTATGAAACAAGGAAAATATAATAAAAAATTTGACACTGCAATATAACGGAATAAAGAAACAGCCGCGGCCCGTGGAGGGAGTTGCGATGGGGCAGGCAGGCGGGGCGAGGGAGGGGCAGGGTGAGGAGTGGTAAACAACGGTATCTGGATCATTGCAGGTGAGTAAACAATTAAATAATAAAACGAATTTTGGGACATAGTATCAACAAAAGGCACTAGATTATTGCTGCTTTTATCGGCAGGAAAATTCCGATAAAGCAACAATAATGAGCTTGATCATATGCCCTTGAGAATCCCCATACCAGCCCAGGTTAACACCAGAACTTGGGCTCCTATAGCAATATAGAAGAACCTATTATCAAGCCCATTTTCGCCGTTTTATCGGCAGTTTCCTGCCCATAAAACGCCGATAATTTTAACACCGGTCCTTAATTATATGCTCGTCAGTGCCATATTTTCAGCAAAGGGCGATACATTATCGCCGTTTTTACCGGCAGGAAACTGCCACTAAAGCGGCAATAATGGTCTTGATAATATATCCTTGTGAATTCCCATAGAAGCCCAGGTTAACACCATAACCTGGGCTTCTATGGGTATTCACAAGGATATATTATCGAGACCCATATCACCACTTTACCAGCAGTTTCCTGCCGATAAAAGCGGCGATAATGTATTGTCCTTTATTGATAATATGGCCCATAATCCCTTAATGTACAGAGACGCACAAAATGATATTAAACAAAAAAATATAACAGCATACATTATAGCAAAACACATTTACTACTATAAAACGTTTAACAACGGACGAATATAGGAGCATATTATCAATACAGGCGAAAACATTATTAACATTTTATCAGTAGTTTCCTGCCAATAAAGTGGCGATAATTGTATCACCGAGTCTTGATAATATACCCCATAATTCCTTAATGTACAAAGATACACCGCACACACGCACTCCCATAGAACTTTCCAACTCACTTTTCTGGTCGTGTGCTTACGGCGAGCTGAGCTCGTCATGAACAATGGTAAATCAGGGAATGCCGCTCAAGAGGAAAATCTCCCTAGCAGCCAAGGTGTTAACAACAATACCACCCACACAGTGAATATTCTTCTACAAAATGTCTCTAGTTCAGTGTTTGCAGCACAACCGTGAAATTGAACATTTTCCCTCGCATTTTACACATACATACACATTAATTCAAAGGAAAACACACAATTCTATTGGTTTAACATTCCAAAGCTTTCCAACTAACAAAACTTTCAACCCTTCCCCCATTCCACAATCTGCCAGTTACCATAGAAACACTTCAGGGAACACCTAACTCAGCACACAGGTGAAAAGTTCATCATAAATTGTTGCATAAATTGTTGCAAATTAAAACAGTAAGTATGCTTGACTGGAAAATAACCAGCTTATTTTATGTAACGTTCTTTTCTATCACTTTTTCTTACTCAATAAAAAAAAGGTTTTTAAAAAACAGTAATATGCAAACTAGTTTTCTGTAAAATGTTGTCAAACAACCAATCATTTATTTTCTTTTTTCAAAACTGCATGTTGTCCACCATTTTAGAAAAATATTACTTTTCAAACTACCGTTTTATTTACAGACGCCATCAGAGTGCATCCAGACCTCTCTTCAAAATGCTTACAGTGTGGATTGTGGGACACAGCTATATTTTCTGGAGCCAAAGGTACGCACAACAGAAAATAATTCACAAGGACATAGGTTTACCAAATGTGGACATTAAATGAATTGGACGGAGAGGATTAAAGTGGCACAAATTGATGCCATTGGTGAAATCCTTTATATATCTCCAACACCCTGACCTCAAAATTGTGCACTGTGGTGGCAATGACCTAGGCACGTTGACTGGGGTAGCTCTGGAAATGCTTATGAAGGTTACCTTTGCACAATTGATGACACTGTTCCCCAAAACTGCCTTTGTATATTCTAATATATGTCAAAGGTAGAAATGGAAGTGGTCCAACCACTATTGTCCACAGTTTGAAAAAGCGAGGAAACATGTGAATAAATATGTTTCTGCCTTTCTCCGAGACTACCGAATGGGGTCCATTTACAACAACAATCTGCGTTTCAATATGCATGGCATCTATAGGAAAGATGGTGTATATTTTACAGATGAGGGAAACAGAGTCTTCCTCATAAACTTAAAACTCTGCATCGGTACTTACTTGTAGGTACTAAAATCTCCCAATAAACACAACGGCTCTTTTTAGAGCCACACAACACATAAACAAATACACTTCATAAATATCCAAAATTATTTTTATTTTTCTTGCTTATGTAAGCTTACGTGACGACTTTCAACATTCCAGCTGTATGTCGTCCATACGTGCTTGGTACGCGTACAATAAATCTACCACCCCCTGAGCAACACTATAGGTTCAGAATGTTTCTACCCTACCCCCTTTCCATATTGCTCAACTTTGTTTTACTCTTTCCCTGTGACTCGGCTGTCGTGACAAATAGGATGGCTGCCAACACTTCCTGGTTTGGAGTATTGACAGCCAATCAGCATTCAGCTCCTGCTCGTAATTGTACAGATTTGGGTACACGTACAGCGTGATTTTTCTTTAAAAAAAAGAGCCTAAACATCCATATACGACCCCCTGAGCAACCGTAAAGGATTAGAATGTTTTTACCCTACCCCCTTTCCTTATTTCTCAACTTTGTTTTACTGTTTCCCTGTGACTCGGCTGTCGTGACAAATAAGATGGCTGCCAACACTTCCCAGTTTGGAGTATTGACAGCCAATCAGCATTCAGCTCCTGCTCGTACTTGTACGGATTTCAGTACACGTACGGCGCGATTTTTCTTTAAAAAAAAAAAAGAGCCTAAACATCCATATACGACCCCCTGAGCAACCGTAAAGGATCAGAATGTTTCTACCCTACCCCCTTCCCTTTTTTCTCAACTTTGTTTTACTGTTTTCTTGTGACTCAGTGCTACCGAGGCACAAGATGGCCGCCAACACTTCCTGGTTTCGAGTGTTGATATTATCAAACCCATTATCGCCACTTTAGTGGAACTTTCCTGCCTATAAAGTGGTGATAATTTTGTCGCCATGGTTTGATAAAATTGCCCAGAGTGCGTAGTGTACAGCAGCTCCTCTGTAAAATCTATAATTACCTTCGAGCAGTGACAACAGATACCTTACAACAGTCTGACAAACAGATCCACAACCTTATCACACCACTTTTGAGTCACTTTTAACATGGGTTAAGTGACGCAAGGAGCTTGTATATCTACATCTCACTTTTAAAGAAAAAATCTCAACTCCAGACTCTGCGAGACAGTTTTAATGTTCTTTTCTCTCTCTTTCTATCTCTCACTCTATGTGACATCATTTCTCTTTCTCTCTTAAACTTATAGACACTGCTGTCTACTTGCACATGTAGAAGAACAGCCCAACTGAAGTTGTGAATTCCACTGGCTGAAGTCTTTGGGCGCAGTGTTTATACAACGGTAAGCACAGAGGCCTAGATCTACAAAGCCTTCATAGCATTGCATTAGAAATAGGTCGACATATTTACAATCCCGTTCAGCCACTTTTGTGTCAGTAACGCAGTAGGCACTTCCATATGGACACCACTTGAACGCGGCATTATAGCAAGTGAAATGTACGAGGCACACCGCACACGTAAAACCAGAGTTACCTTGACTTGTAATGCTTCAGCTCATTTACTCACATGTACATAATTCTAAATTGGCATTTTCTTTTTTGTTTTCCAGATTACCAATCGGACATCTTATGAAGTCCATTTAACAATTTGCTTATAATATTGTTTGTTATTAAACTTATTTTTCTACTTGTTTGCAATATAGTTTTAATTAAGTTTAGTTTAGTTATTGTTTTAATAAAAGTTAATAAAAAAAAGTACATACTTCTTTTATTTTGTGGAAGGGGAGGGGTGTATGACGGCTCACAATAGAAATAATGTTGAAATAGTATACTAAGATATTCAAGACTGGGATTGAAAACGAACGATTTCTATTTCCTCTGAATAGACTACAACTTAGAAAACAAATCAAAATAATACGAAACAATGTGTACCACATTTACAAACCTCTTGCAACTTTTTCCCATGCAAACTTACCCCCCTACAAAGTTAAATGTTTGGGCCTCAATCACACCCCTCTAACCACGGAAACAATCACCCCACAAAGATTTCTATATTGTATGTGGAGCTGCGTTGCCCTCCGCCTGCTGCCCTGGAGTCCACGACGCCCAGACCAGGTTGCTTCACTGTTCTGGGAGGAAACAGTCATTACAACGCGGTCATAACCACGCGTGATTGTCACCACGAAGCCATTAGCAGGCATTTCGGGCCATATTATCAACAAAACAAGATAGATTATTGCCGCTTTATCGCCACTTTCCTGCTGATAAAAGCGGGGTTAATGGATTGCCTTTTGTTGATGTCGTGTTTTTTTGATAATATAGCCCGAAATTCATTTTATTAATGTAATTGTTCACTTGCCTACAATCATCTAGATTCCGTTGTTTATCAACCCTTACCCTGCCCCTCCCCCGCCCCCCTGCCTGCCCCATCACAAGTCCCTCCACTGGCCGCGCCTGAAAGACACGGTTGCGATCTAGTCATTTACCACAGAGTTGTGGGGAATCCTTAGTGAGGCGCGCGCTCACTAACAAGTACGCACTTCACCGAAGACGTTCCAGAGTTCAGACCCGTTTCAATTGCTCCTTAGACATTCCTGAAGAGAAAGTGGAAATATTTCTGTGAGAGTTAAAGAACGTTGTTTGACAAGTTAGTGAGTAAGTAAACTTACCTGACATTATAGACAATATTGAATGTACTCAGTCGATGTATTTTCTCTAACTTAAAACAAGAAACAATAAAATTCGCGTTAAGCAAGGTCTTAAGGGAAAAGAACACATTGAGTTAGGAATAGTAGGAAGACTTTTGAATTAAGAAGGAACATTAATGAAAAACACAAGATATTGAAGGATTGAGAGAATAGATAACAAGCAACTGCATAAAGAAAAGTTAGTAGAAGAACACGAGGAAATTAATAATATCAAAATTAGACAACAAACTGAGAGGGCTAGATTAATGAATGTTACATAATTATAGGTTATAAGAAGTGAGAAAAATAAAGAACCGTAAGCTACAAGGTTGCAGATAAATACTAGAGGAGAGGCTAGTTCGAAATTGGAATGGGTAGGTAATTAGTAGGGTTAGACTAAGTTATAGATGAGGAATAGAGATAGAGTAAACACATGAAGTATTCAAAAAGTAGTGTGATAATGATGTCTAAATATACACAGATACACAGTGGACAATGAATACTATCTGTTCCATTATAGTAAAACACATTTACTATTTTGGAAAGGGTAAGGTGAATAGACATATTCTACATTTTTTAGTAATGTATTTTACTAAAAGAGCCTGAGTCTTTTCCTATAGTCATAAGGAGTGACTGCTTTAAAAATTTAAGAAAAGCTAAGAACAGGATATCCTTATAAGTAATTATAGTTGTATAATTTTGAAAAGGACTAAAACTCTACTAATGGAATGTTATTAGATAATAGTATTTATACAGTATTTTTGGTGGGCCAAAATAGGTGAAAACGGTAGTTTTGTATTATATATTAAGAAAAGTGATAAAATTAACTGTTTATATTTTTATACAAGGAGCAAGAACATAAAGGAAAAATTATGGAAAGAGAACAGCCTCATACTCAGGAGATTTTTGGATAATACTTTGAGTATAATTGAAGAACTTATCGTATGTATTACAGACAATGAGAGTCAAGAAGGGGAAATTAGTGCTGCAGACATGAATTGTGATTTTGAAGACGAAAGCTTTGAAGGAGATTTTCTGGAAGTTTTAAATTATGTTGAAATTTTTGTAAAATTAAATCAGAAACTGCTGACGAGGAAATTGATCTGAAAGACATATCTGATGAAGTTGCATTGGAATGTCTGTTAAATTATAAGATGTTACAAGAATACATTTATTGTTCAAAAATAATAAAGGTTTGAGCACTATCTACTAATGTATTTATTGTACTAAAAGTAAAGCAGTTATAGATTCAGTTATATATTCTTTAAATGTTTGTATTGATTTAAAATATGCAAAGTGGGTTTGAGGGTATCGATTGCTTAAAATCCGTATGGAGTATACATGAAGTCTTGTATGCACCTGCAAACTTGTGTTTTATGCCTTCAATTGCCCAGTCTGTATCCTTAGACTTCCTGCAAACACTGTGACACTGCTGTTTTAGTATTGTAGTGAGCCAGTCAGCATTATGTTCTTTTTCATTGTACCGTGGTAAAACTGAAGCTGTAATAAATTTAGTGAGGAACTTTCTTTGCAGAAGTGTAATGATCCAGTCATTATTTAGATACATGGATTAAAAGAGGCCTTAGTGCGTAGGCTGTTTCAAACCTCTATAGACTGTGCATGCACTGTTCCATGCACCAGCAAACTTATGTTTTATACTTTCAATTCCTCAATGTGTATCCTAAAACTTCCAGCAAACATCCTCACACTACTGTTTCAATATTGTAGTGAGCCATTCAGCAGTATGTGTTTATCTGTATACTGAGGCTGTTATAAATTCAATCAGGTTCTTTCATTGCAGTCTTGTAATCATCCACTCACTATCTAAGTACTCATGCATTAAAAAAGGCCTTAGGACATAGACTGCTTCAAAACCATTATAGACGATGTATGCAGTCTTCTATTTTCCTGCAAATTTGTGTTTTATACATTCAATTTACTAGTTTGTATTGTTACACTTCCAGCAAACACTCTGTCACTGTTGTTTTAGTTTTGTAGTGACTCATTCATCCGTATGTAGTAATCCTATCACTGCATTAAAACACTAATGGGCACATATACAATAACTGGCATATCCCCAGGAATATGTCAGTTATTGTCCTCCGTGACACCACGACCACGACCATGGATACGCCATTTTTACAATGCGGTGTACCATGGGACAAAAATGGCACATATATGTGATGTATCTGTGCTGTAAAGGTGGTGCTGTAAAGGTGGTGCATTGTTTGAGTTATGTTGGAAGTTCAACGTATCTCCAGCAATGGTCTGGGGGCTCTATGCTCAGACTGCTGTATTAATCCTTACACCTGATCAAGGTAGTGCAGGGTTTTGACACAGCATGAGCACTAAAGTGACAAAGTGAAATCTTGTAGACTTTAGTCAGCCACTTTTAGGAGGTGTTCCTGGGTAGGAACGCCTCCCCATGTAGGAATGTGTCCTTCTGGTACAGGGATTTACAATGTGATGTACCTCCCAGATATGTCACATTCTAAATACCACATATTGTGGTGCATCTTTTGCACCACTGATTCATCAGAAAAGTGATGCAACGGTGGTGTAAAAGAGGCACAAGGGGGTATCTGCCTCTAACAAACACTTACAAATTCACCGAGGCATTTTCACTAGCAGTGCATTCCTTTTGAATTTACTTTTGTTATTATTTTACATTAAAAATATGAAATGTAACTTTAAAAATAAAATAAATATAAGTATTTATAATAAAGATTTAGGAAATTACTATAAAAAGAAAGAAATATAATAATTAGTATATTTAAAAATTATCATTTACAAAATCTTTGAAATTCACTGAAAAAACCATAGGTTTCACACACGTTATAGTTAGGAATTAGCATTTAAAAAACCTTATATATGTCATAAGTGATGTCATTTGAGATCTCATCAGTGATGTCATGAGTGATGTCACTGACCATGTCATGAGTGATGTAATATGTGACGTCATCAGCAGTGCATTGCAGGCGCGCGAGTTGAAGTTAGCTGAACTAACTATAACGAGGAAATTTCAGTGGTTTTGTATGAGAGAAATGTCCAGCTAACTATAACATGGGTGAAACCTATGGTTTTTTCAGTGACTTTCTAAAGTTTTTTAAATGCTAATTCCTAACTATAACGTGTGTGAAACCTACGTTTTTTTCAGTGAATATATAAATATATATAAATATATATATTACCTACTGGCTATCGCCAGTAGGTATATATAGTTAGGATTAATTCCCTATGGGATTTTTGAAAATTCTATTATGTCTAATAACTTTGGCGTTTGTGGACGGAATCGGCTGAAATTTTCAGGAAAATGGCACATTTTGTTTCTGAGCAGCCCCTGAAACTTTGGTGGGGTTTCGTCAAGGGGGGCCGAGAAAAAAGGGGGGTCCCAAAACGCGTTTTTCCCATTCATTTTTCCATAGGGCGGTTGGACTCACTTTTAGCTCGAACGGCTGAATGGATTTGCACGAAACTTGGCAAAATTGTAGGGACTGTTAGCCCGATGTGCCTTTGCTAGGTCTCAATATATGTGCTTCAGTGGATTTTGAGAAATTACCGTTTAAATCAAGATATATATCTGTAACAGCGCTCCGGGCAGCGATCCGGTCCGCTTACTTTTCGCGTTTCGGAACTTTGCGCGCAGAAAGCTGATTGGCTCTCCGGTGTCTGTCAACATTCTAAACAGTCCGGAGCGGCCGCCATCTTGTCTCTCGGAAGGATCGAGAGAGAAGAAGAGGTGAAAAACGAAGGGGGAATTTAATGAAAGGGGGCAAGGTATCCCCCTCTTGACCCCCTAGGAATGTTGTTGGGGTTATTAAAGGGTCCCGTGGGGAAAAGAAAAAAAAAAAGATTTTTCACGGTAGAAGCGCTTCACGGGCCGCGAACTGGGCCGCAAACTGGTAGCGAAACGGGAATTCGCCATTTTGTGCTTCGTTAATTAAATTACTAGGTATAAGGGGGTGCGGGAGACGTATCCTAATCCCCTATGTTTCCTGAGGGTGGCTGAGGAGGCTGATATATGTTGATACATCTCTTCCAGCGGCTGTGCGTGAGCTTTTTTTTTTTTTGCTGCGTGACAGTCCGGAGCGGCCGCCATCTTGTCTCTCGGTAGGATCGAGAGAGAAGAAGAGGTGAAAAACGAAGGGGGAATTTAATGAAAGGGGGCAAGGTATCACCCTCTTGACCCCCTAGGAATGTTGTTGGGGTTATTAAAGGGTCCCGTGGGGAAAAAAAAAAAAATGATTTTTCACGGTAGAAGCGCTTCACGGGCCGCGAACTGGGCCGCAAACTGGTAGCGAAACGGGAATTCGCCATTTTGTGCTTCGTTAATTAAATTACTAGGTATAAGGGGGTGCGGGAGACGTATCCTAATCCCCTATGTTTCCTGAGGGTGGCTGAGGAGGCTGATATATGTTGATACATCTCTTCCAGCGGCTGCGCCATCTTGCCTTTTTTCCAATGCCACAATTTTGTCGTGCACGGCAGCCATTTTAGATGCCAGGCTGGTCCCAGGCTATCACCTACCCCTGCGGATGTAGTTTATGGCCCCAGCTGTAGAGAATTCAGACATGCCAACCCTCCCGATTCAGGCGTGTGACTACTGATTTCAGTGCTAGTCTCCCACCTCCCGATTTCTGCAAGCAAAAACCCGGGGGCATATTACGAACAACTAGCGATAATTTTTGTCTCTAACTTGTTTAGAGACAAAAATTATCGCCGCACATCGGCGATTTTTATCGCAGATAAACCTTGCTATTATCGCAGAAAAGTCAGCGATATTCATGTATTATCGAGCAAATGCTCTTAGCCATGTTATCCACCTCCCATTGGATAACATGGCTAAGAACTGCTCAGGGCAGGTGTTAGATTTTGGAGATATTCGCGCTTAGCGCGAATATCTCCAAAAGTTGGTAATAGGAGAAAGCGATGTTAGGGACTGTTCCCAGTCGCTAACATCTTGGCACGCCACTTTGCATGTTATTAGTGATAAGTATCACTGACATGCAAAGCGGGGCCCAAGATGGTCGCTATCTCCTTTTAGCTGTCACTAACTGGTGTTAGCGACAGCTTGGTAATAGGGAGATAATTTTATCTCCGCTTTCATGGCTTTTAAAGCCAAAAAAGCGGAGATAAACCCCCTTGATAATATGCCCCACGATTCCTTGGGGGTTTCAGCTGACAGGGCTTGGTATTGTGTTACATGGTAATTTTTCCAGGAAACGTCAGAGGGTCGATGCAGGGGTTCTAGAAGAGGTGATAAACCATTTAAGCCTCATGAACAAGCGCATGGTCTTTTAAAGATTTGTGAAGTACTCGGGGCGGCGGTGTGTGTGTGCCCTCTTTCAGGAGCAGGCGGGGGGGCACTGCCAGCAACTTGCCAGGTCAGGTAGTGTTCAACACGTGCATCACCCTTTCTCTGCCTGCTATTGCGCTCCATGCTTCGGAAAGGTAAGAAAAAGAACGTGCATTTGAGTTTGAAATGTCCGATCCTGCAGCAGCACACTTCCAAAGCCCAAACATGACAATAACCCGATTCAAGGCCCTATTCACCCGTTTTAAAAAAAATAGATAACACTCCAACAAAGTAAGATTATAAAACTTTATTAACTTTTAACTATAATGAACGGAACAAAAACTAAAAACATTTAAACATTTTTCAACTCAAAAAGCAACAATGGTTAGAAGCTGTCTTTTGTGCGAATAGTCCCAAGGCAGCACAACGTGCAGAGTTCTGGACGGCACCCAGGTGATGTCGCCTGGGTGCCGCACTGGTTTTGGAATCCTACAATGCAGCACAGAAAAACAGCGTGGGGCGTCCCCGGTGGTGCGGGGGGAGGCCTCGTCAGTAGCGGTCTGTTGTGCGAATAGTCCCAAGGCAGCAGAACGCGTTGAGATGTTGATGGGACTGTGTCCAGTGTCCCATGGCTGACACAACATGTACGACAGGCACCCAGGTGATGTCCAGTAAACTGCCGCACTGGTTTTGGTATCCTACAATGCTGCTCCGAAAATTGGCGTGCGGCGCCCCGGGGGGGGGGGGGGGGACGTGGGGGAGGCGGCGTGAACGGGCCTCCCCAGGTGGCGGCCATCTAGCTGAGTTGCGCCCGCTCTTGCGGCTACAGCGTCTCACTCACCATGTTGTTGAGTTGCTCCCACTCTTGCAGTGCAGCGATAGGCGGCTGCCACATGGCTCTTAAAATGGCGGACGGCTCCTCGGTTTTGGGCCTGGTCCACTGAAATGGCCCTGGGACACCTTGGAACTCGGACGCTTGCCTGCTAGGGCTTGGGCTCCATTCTCGAAAAGCGTCCCCTCAGCCGTGAAGATTCTACAAAAGTCTTGGGGGCCCCCGACTCCCGCAGGCTTCCGGTGGGGAGCGGCTGCCATGATTGCTCGCGGAATGACCACGACGGAGCCACGAGATGGTGGTGCTCTCATGCTGACGCCAGCTTTAGTCTGAATGATCCAGAAACAAGGTGGGGCTTTCATCGTTTAGGAAAAAAAAAATTCTAAACCAATCAAAAGTGTTATTTTTAGGTCATATGACCAAGCCTTCCATCTTTAGGAAACCAAAAGTAAAATGAACCAATGAAAAGTTTTATAAACAAGTCACATGACCTGTTATGCGGCATAGGGCTACAAAAAGCATAGAAAATCCGTTGGCACGTGAGGCGGCGTCAGTAGCGGACCGATGTGCGAATAGGCCGAAGGCAGCACAACGCGCCGAGATTCGGATGGCACCGAGGTGGTGTCCAGCAAATTGCCGTACTGGTGTGGCCATCCTACAATGCTGCGCCGAAAGACGGCGTGTCCAGCTGAGTTTCTCCCGCTCTTGCGGTACAGTGACTCGAACGCGCCGAGATCCGGATGGCACCGAGGTGGTGTCCAGCAAATTGCCGCACTGGTGTGGCCATCCTACAATGCTGCGCCGAAAGACGGCGTGTCCAGCTGAGTTGCGGTCACTGTTGCGGTACAGTGACTCGAACGCGCCGAGATCCGGATGGCACCGAGGTGGTGTCCAGCAAATTTCCGCACTGGTGTGGCCATCCTACAATGCTGCGCCGAAAGACGGCGTGTCCAGCTGAGTTGCGGTCACTGTTGCGGTACAGTGACTCGAACGCGCCGAGATCCGGATGGCACCGAGGTGGTGTCCAGCAAATTGCCGCACTGGTGTGGCCATCCTACAATGCTGCGCCGAAAGATGGCGTGTCCAGCTGAGTTGCGGTCACTCTTGCGGTACAGTGAGTCGAACGCGCCGAGATCTGGATGGCCCCGATGTTGTGTCCAGCAAGTTGCCGCACTGGTGTGGCCATCCTACAATGCTGCGCCGAAAGTCGGCGTGGGGTGCCCCGTTGGCTTATGAGGTGATGTCAGTAGTGGACCGATGTGTGAATAGGTCGGAACCAGCACAAGGCGCCAAGATCCGAATGGCAAGTCCTGGATGTTGAGTGCCTCAGTTGAGAGTTCTGAGCAGTGCTTGTAAGACTGTCTGAAGCTTATTTGCACCTGCTGCAGCTTCACTATTGCCCTGGTGTGGCCAAAGGTGGCACATGACATAGGCGGCCGGCTCCCGAGGTCCGGCGTAACTTTTTTCATTTTCCTTTCTGCTTCTTTTCCTACAATCCGTTTCATCTGAAGACACAACCAGGTCCCTGAATGTGTGCAGGGGGACGCTATTGATTGAATGAAAATGGCGGCTTGACACAAAGCTGACTCAAGCGTTACTGTTGATGCTATACAGACAAAAATAGGTTTTCAGTTTGTACATTCTTCAGGTTTTTTTTTCCATCCAAGTGTGATTGAGAGTTTGTAGAAAAATGGCTTCAGATTTTCCACATACTACTCTTCAACATTCTTCCTAAATGTAACAATGTGAAACTCACTAGGAGAACGGCTGTTTCTGTTTCCTTTCAAAATGCTGCCAACAATATTTTCTGAATGGAAGACACCATCTTGTAGCATAAAGGGCCGAAAGGGGTTCTGGTCTGGCCGATGGTTGGTGGAGACATTTTGACTATATCTTGGACCTGCCCGGCCTCGCCCAAAATGGCGCCGGTATAAATGGGACTCGTAACTCCTTGCCCGCAAATGTATATCTAGAAAATGTTATTGTAAGTGGCCCTGTCGTATTTTAATTACAAAATGTACGTCCACCGATTCCGCAACTGTTAGACACCTTTGTTCTTGCAACCTAATGGCCCGCTCGTTACGTTCTTCTACAGTGTAAATGTCTCCTCATCATATACGATTTCAGTTTGCTCCGTGGCCGGCCCACGTGGTTATAGGCCCGTATTTGTATACTGACATTTTCACAATAAAGGTTTTTAAAACAAAACACGGTAGTAGTATTTACATTGGTAAAGTTTTTACTTTTAGTCACTGTTTTCGAATCAGTAAAGGCAAGTGAAATAAAGCAGTCCAATTACATGACGGATAAAAGGTATAATATGTAGGAACGTAGTAAAGATAAATGCTTAAGGGCAGTTGTGTTTTCATGTCTGCAATATAAAGTGATCGATAAGAATCTGATAATCAGGCGTATCGGCGACTAAGACAGCAGGCCGAATCTCTTTTACTCAACGGCTCCGTCATGGAAGGAAGAAATGCCCTTTTTCTCGAAAAAGGAATATATTTTACTTACAAGACAGTTGTAAATTTTCCGGGAAAGTACATTAGCCTGGAATATTATAACATATGTTTGAAAAAAAAATATTGTTCGAAAACAATAAAAAGCGTAATTTTTAGGTCATATGACCAAGCTTTTCATCATTAAATTAACAAAAGTAAAATGAACCAATGAAAAGTTTTATTAACAAGTCACATGACCTGCTATGCTTACGTTACGCGCTGCGCGCCGTGCCTCGGATCACTTCCGGGTGCGGTAACGCGGCGTGTCATATAACGCATTACGCGACAACGTAGGTCAAGAATATAGTCAAAATGTCTCAACCAACCAGCGTTCGGAACACAACCCCTTTCAGCAGTCCAAAAAGTTCTGTTAAATGACAACAGAGGGGACAGGCAACAAGAACCATCAGTCAAAGAGGGGAGGGCAAGTTCTTCTCTTCCGGGTCATGTTGGGGCGCTACCGGAACTGATCGAATTGGTAGTCTACAGTGTTTCTGGATGTTTCAGACTAAAGCTGGCGTCAGCATGAGACCACTACCATCTCGTAGCTCCGTCGTGGCCATTCCACGAGCAATCATGGCAGCCGCTCCCCACCAGAAGCCTGCGGGAGTCGGAGGCCCCCAAGACTTTTGTAGAATCTTCACGGCTGAGGGGACGCTTTTCGAGAATGGGACCCAAGCCCTATCAGGGAAGCGTCCGAGTTCAAAGGTGTCCCAGGGCCATTTTAGTGGACCAGGCCCAAAACCGAAGAGCCGGCCGCCATTTTGAGAGTCCTGTGGCAGCCGCCTATCGCTGCACCACAAGAGTGGGCGCATTTCAGCTGGATGGTGGGCAAGACGCTGTAGCCGCAAGAGTGGGCTCAACTCAGCTGGATGGGACAAGGTTCAGAATTGAAGAGTCATCAAAAGGCAAAAAGTTCCGCCGGACCCCGGGAGCCGGCCGCCTATGTCGGGGGCGATCTCAGGCTACACCAGTGCTATAAGACTTGGGGAGGGTGTCGGAGCCAAGCGTCTTCTCCGAGTCCATGGCCATCACACCGCCCCTCAGGGGCCACCGTCAAGCTGTTTAGGAAGGTAACATATCACATTGTTTTCTAATGCAGTCAGGTCCATAAACGACACTCACTTACTTTGAGAATAGTGAAGCTGCAGTAGGTGGAAATAAGCTTCAGACAGTGTTACAAGCGCTGCTCAGAACTCTTAACTATGGCACCCAACATCCAGAACTTATGCCATTTGAGAATGGCAGTGACATCGAAGCAACTCAGGGACCAAAACCATTAACGTACTTTCACGTATGAAAATCTTACTTGGGGAGGGGGCAGGAGCGAAGCGGCCCCTCCCAGTCAGCGCCACCACACCGTATGTTGAAAATTTGAAGCCATCGTTCTACAAAGTCAACCAAACTTGGATTGAAAAATCTAGAAAAATGTACAAACTGAAAACCAGTTTTGGTCTGCATAGCATCAGTAGCAACGCTTGAGTCAGCTTTGTGTCAAGCCGCCATTTTGATTCAACAAAGCACAGGCATTGAAAAAGGCTCAAACTCAGAACTCTGAACTATGGCACCCAACATCCAGGAGCTTGCTATCCGGATCTTGGAGCCTTGTGCTGCTTTCGACCTATTCACACATCGGTCCACTACTGACATCATCTTATAAACCAACGTTATGTAAATAGTTTTTTAATAAAATGTTTTACCCTGTTTCTTTGCTGGTGTGTTGTCTATATTTTTAATATTTGCATAGGGTTTGTCGTTATTTTGTGCGGGATGGGTGATGGAGCCGAGTTGTCTTGCAGCCCTCATGGTGTGGAGCTCAGTTCATCTCACTATTTTCGTATTTCTCATGAAGGGTTGTTCCTAATATTTCTATTTTAGCGAGGTCAAAAAGAGATCCAATTAGTGGCCTACTGATTTTGCTCGATTACTTTTATTTTTTTACACGATTTTTCACTATCTGCAAAGACTAAACAGAGTATTGCGACTTTGTGCTTGTTTGTAAATAGAGAATGATCCAAAGAGAACCAATTCTAAAACAGTAAATGCTTGGACAACAATCAATCAAATGGAGAGACAAGCAGGCACGTCGGATTACAACGGGGGTAAAGGCCTGCGTTAACTACCCTTCAGTATCTGCAAAGAGAGAGTACTACTAAGACAAAAGAGGGGAGGGGGTGGTGCAGCGTTCAAAGCACATCAGCGTGCATAAATACGAAAATGTTTTTATCTATCACGTACTTGACATTTTAAAGCTTTTCATATTTGCTATTAAAAAACCAATGAAATTCACAGAAAAAACCATAGGTTATAGTGGATATATAGTTAGGAATTTGCATTTACAAAACCTTGAAAATTCAATGAAAAAACCATTGGTTTTAGGCCATATATAGTTAGGGATTTGCATTTACAAAACCTTATTTTACTCGCATAAAACCATTGAAATTCCATATATAGTTATAAGCGCTAACTATATATCGCGCACCCGAAATCCACTGCTGATGATGTCACATATTACATCATTCATGACATGGTTAGTGACATCACTGATGACATCACTGATGACATCTCAAATGACATCACTGATGACATCACTGAAAACATCTCATTTGACATGACTGATAACATCACTGATGATATCATTCATGTGATAATACGATGAACCTCTTCAGACTCTAATATAACCTTAGATACAATCAGTGTAAACAGACACTCACAGACTGTCACTCATCCATGGAGTTACTCACACACCTAGTCAGTCATGCAAAGAATCAATCACACCTCAATTTCCTCAAATATACAGTTATACAAACTTTACTTATTCAAACATATACTAACACATATTTACTCTCTTATACAATCCCTGATACAAGTTCACAATGATCCATACAGCCACTCACACATTCACTGGCTCTTATGCACAGTTATTTATATATGTCAACTCTCACATGTACTGTGTTTTACATATGTACTTACTTTGACATGTAGCACTGAGATATCCATTCACTCACCAATACACTCATGCACACAGTCAACCGCCCATACAGCTGTTTCCACATGCACTTTTGAAACCATACATCTAGTGAATCAACTGCTCACACATCTATGCACAGAGTCACACACCTCCCAGCCACCCACACACACACTCAGTATCCCATACAAATACTTGGGCAACCAATCAATAACCCATATAGTTACTCATATAGCTACTTATCAACACATGCAACAGTTTACAGAACAACAGACATAATGATGCACAAATTAAGACAGTTTAGTCACTAACCCATGCACTCAGTGAGACACATTTAATCACTCACTCATACAGTCAGTCATGCACCTACTAAATCCTTCATCCAGACACTTATATATCCACTCATTCTTCAATATGTAAGAGATATTTTAACTTTACAGAAACATACAGTCACTGGATGATGTTATCAGTGATGTCATCAGTGATGTCATTTGAGATGTCATCAGTGATGTCATCAGTGATGTCACTAACCATGTCATGAATGATGTAATATGTGACATCATCAGCAGTGGATTGCGGGTGCGCGATATATAGTTAGCGCTTATAACTATATATGGAATTTCAATGGTTTTATGCGAGTAAAATAAGGTTTTGTAAATGCAAATCCCTAACTATATATGGCCTAAAACCAATGGTTTTTTCATTGAATTTTCAAGGTTTTGTAAATGCAAATTCCTAACTATATATCCACTATAACCTATGGTTTTTTCTGTGAATATATATATATATATATAACCTACTGGCGGTCGCCAGTAGGTATATATAGTTAGGATTTTTTCTCTATGGAACTTTTGAAAGTTCTATGTCTAATAACTTTGGCGTTTGTGGACGGAATTGGCTGAAATTTTCAGGAAAATGGCACATTTTGTTTCTGAGCAGCCCCTGAAAATTTGGGGGCCGAGAAAAAAGGGGGTCTCAAAACGCGTTTTTCCCATTCATTTTTCCTTAGGGCCTTTGGCCTCACTTTTAGCTCGAACGGCTGAATGGATTTGCGCGAAACTTGGCAAAATTGTAGGGACTGTTAGCCCGATGTGACTTTGCTGGGTCTCAATATATGTGCTCCAATGGATTTCGAGAAATTAACGTTTTAAAAAACAGATATATCTGTGACAGCGTCCTGGGTAGCGCTCCAGATCGCGTACTTTTCGCGTAACGGAGCTTTGCAAAGCGAAGCTGATTGGCCCTCCGGTGTCTGTCAACATTCTAAACAGTCCGGTGCGGCCGCCATTTTGTCTCTCGGTAGGATCGAGAGACAAGAGGAGGAGAAAAACGAAGGGGGAATTTAATGAAAGGGGGCAAGGTAGACCCCTCTTGACCCCCTAGGAATGATGTTGGGGTTATTAAAGGGTCCCGTGGGGCAAATAAAAAAAATTTAATTTTTCGCGGTAGAAGCGCTTCCCGGTTCGCGAACCGGGTCGCAAACTGGTAGCGAAACGGGAATTCGCCATTTTGTGTTTCGATTTAATTAAATTACTAAATTACTAGATGGAGGAAAAACTATGTGAGTATTGGGTATATGTTTTCTGAGGGTGGTTGAGGAGGCTCATATATGTTGATACTTGTCTTTTATATGACATTGCTTTAACCAGGATAGACAAAGAAATGACACAGTGATGTAAAAGTTTCTGAAAGAAATGCCAAGAACGTCCCATGTGAAAGTGAATTTTATCTGGCAATATTTTTCTTTTCCTTCTCATGAAAAGAAAGTTAATGCCAGGTTCGTTACCTGCTTCATCTGCAAAAAAATAAACTCTTGAGAGGGACCGAAAAAAAATATAGCTATGGTATTCATACCATGCATCGGCACATGGAGAGGTGGCACCCTCCTAAATATTCTAAAGCACAACTTCGAGATTTGGTGGATAACCCCCGACCAGCAAAAACATCCACCAATGACTTAGCAATAAGTGAGTCAGAGGCAAGGGAAACGGTCCCAAATCTGCAAAAGAACTTTGGGCAGGTGAGATGACTTGTGTAGCATGTGGAAAATTAATTTCATGCGGAGAGATGAGTATTACTTTAATAAATAGATCATATGAAAATCATCAATGTCCAAAACGTCCTAGAAAGTAATTTTTGTCATTTTTGAGGAAGAGAGATAACCTACAGTGGTACGGGGTCGTTTTCGTTCGTACTAGGGGGGCCAGGTGACATTCCTTCGGGGTGGCTTAGGGGCATTTAAAACAACTTCCCTGACACAGGTAGCATATAAAGTAGAGGCTAAATACCAGGATCTTTATCGATTGCTTTATGCTGTACAAAAATGAAAAACACATACAACAAACCTGGACCATTCATATTTTCAATGTTTCTGCGTACTATACTTTTTAACCCTTAACTGAGCTGCTTCATTTCACCTGCTTTTTAAAAAAAAAAAAAAAAAATCGGAAACAGTGGCCATTTCTTCGAAACTTACCAATGTACGCGTTACAACTACGTTTGCTTTTTCAAAAACCTTTAACAAAAATGTTGGTGCCCTAATTCGGGCCTACAACCCCGTGGGCCGGCCACGGAGCAGGCTGGAACTGTAAATGGGGGGGTATTTATTTGTGGAAAACATAACAGAGTCAGTGGTCGTTGATTTCATAGTAAAAAGTGCGACAAGTGCAACAAAATCATATTGATAATTCATTGTGAGCAAGTACCATTAGTGTCGACAATTCCAACCTTCAATAATAAATACAGTAATCAATGATGCATTAGAACTTAATATCAATTCATTGTTCGAACGTGTAATCAGTCTTATCCCATATCAATTGTGGTAAAAACTGCATACATATCTCATGATATCAAGGCTGAGCAATCGGGGCACAACAAGGAGTTGAGAGTTTCATTTGTACCGACGCCATTTTGGGTGAGGTCAGGAAGGTCAAAGTATAGTCAAAATGTCTCCACCAACTCGTGGTTGGACCGGGACCTCTTTCAGCAGTCCAAAAGTTTTCGTTGAAGGGTAGCAGAGGGGACTGGTGACATGAACCATCAGTGAAAGTGGGGTGGGAGGAAACAATCTCTCCTACCGGGTCATACTGGTGTCCCACCGGAACTGATCAATTTGGTAGTCTTGCAGGATTTTGATGATTTCAAGACTGAGGCCGGCGCCGGCATGAGCGCGCCGACGTCCCTCGGCTACGTCGTGGTCGTTCCGTGGGTGATCATGGCAGTCATTTCTCATTGGGGGTCGGGGGCCGCCGTGGCTCTTATAGAATCTTCAAAGTTGAGGAGAACGTTTCTGGACGCAGGACTCATTTTCAGGCTGAACTGAAAAGCGTCGTTGTACCGCAAAAGTAACCGAGACCCCCGGTGGGTGAGCGGAGCATCATTGCCTCGCAATAGTGGACGAGACCTTTTGTCGGGTGAGTGCAGCGCCGCTGCATCGCAAGAGTGGAGGAACCCTTTTGTTGGGTGAGTGGAGCGTTGGAGGTGCAGCTGAGGGGCCCCCACCTGTGGGGGTGGGAGATGCTCGTTTGCGCCACCTCTCCCTCCCAGCGTACCCCATGCCGACACCTGGCATTGATATCCGTGATGTCCGGACCAGGCAATAAGAGGGGGGGGGTCGGAGGCAGAGGCAAGACATCCCCCCCCGTGGCCTGCAGGGCGCCGCTTCAGGCCCGAACGGGGAGCTCATATCAAGCACACGTGGAAAGCGGTTCAGCGAGCCCGTCTAGAAGAACAACCTCCGGCCTGGCAGACTGAAACTTCATGGACTCACGCCAGGAATTCAAGGCAGCCAAGTGTAGGAAAACCTTTACAGTATTCAGCAGACGCGTCGTGCGGTAGGCCAGTGTCCCCGTCAACAACCAGTCCAGGATACAGGGTGCTGGCTGCCATTTTGTCAGCCCGGCGGGGCCACAGCACTCTCCGGTATTGATCCAGCCGCCAGTAGGGTTCAGGGAGAGCCAGCCCGGGACCACCAACGGCACCAATGATGCAGGGAGGCGGGCCACCAAAGCAGTGGAGGTAGTCAGCGCCTCCGGCCCATGGGCAGAGACCACCGAGTGCTAGACATCCCCCCCCCAGTGTTGTTACAGCCATAATTGAAGAAAGAAGAAGATCCCGTCGGCCTCGGCTCCTCTCCTGGTGCACCTTACGTAACGACCCTTTTGTTGGGTGAGTGGAGCGTTGGGGGTGCAGCTGAGGGGCCCCCACCTGGGGGTTGGGAGAGGCTCGTTCGCGCCGCCTCTCCCTCCCAGCGCACCCCACGCCGACACCTGGCGTTGATATCCGTGATGTCCGGACCAGGCGATAAGAGGGGGGGGTCGGAGGCAGAGGCAAGACATCCCCCCCGTGGCCTGCAGGGCGCCAGAAGAGAAAGGGAGGACCAGCACATTCCGGGCCGACCATCCCACGACTTCTCCGGCTGATGGCGGCTAGTCGGGCCCCGCCCTGCACGTGTCGAGGCCTCATCTTCCGGATGGGCGTAACCGTGGACCTGTTGCACTTCGGGAGTTTCCGGAATGGGGGTAGGTATCTGCTGATTTGTATCTATTTCATGTTACCGTTATTGGGCGTGGCGGGCGGTGGGACAGACATGCTTGGAGCAGTGGGGGGGTGGCGGAGGTTAGCTACCTCGTGGCTGCCGTAACGTCAAGATTGGCTTCTCTCACCACTTCCATGTTTCTTATTTCTAGCGAAGTCAAAAACTCATCAGTGGCCTACTGCTTTTGTTCGATTTCTTTCCCTTCTTTTTCAAGTGTATTTCATTGTAAAGTTTCTGTTTAACAGGATACAGTTTTTACTTCGTATTTTACATATGTCTTCTTTATTAGGGGTACTCTCCGGTTGAGCCAGATGATGTACCTCTAATAAATGGTCCTGGTGGAACTAGTTTCTCAATCAGTGGGGAGTAGATGGGCATGACAGATTACAACGGGGGACAAAGGTCCGCATTACCCACCCTTCACTACTTGCAAAGACTAGACAGAATATTTCTATTCCACGTTATTTGCAAACAGAGAATACCTCGTTAGAACTATTCCTTGAACAATAAATGTCCAGCCAATCAATCAATCAGTGGGGAGAAAAACAGGCATGACGGATTACAACAGGGGAGAAAAGTCTGCATTACCTATCCTTCACTATCTGCAAAGGGAGACAGAATATTCCTATTCTTCTCTGTTTGTAGACAGGGAATATCTCAAAGAGCAATAATCAATAAAAAATTAACAACTTTAAGGTAAATACTCACAATATGACTAATCAACGAAGTTAAAATGTAACGGATATAGGTACTTGAGAGGTTTTCGGTGGCAGATAATCTACAATATCCACTTGTACATATGAGTCTGATACAGGGCGGATCTCTGTATAACTATGGATAATTAGATATTAGGATGGCATACAAAGCTCCCAACCTTCTTACTTTTTCTCTTAAAGGGTTTCAAATTGGGTACAAATATTAGGCTGTGCTCTAGAGGTTGACGGTGTTGCTTTCTCATGAAGCAGAAGGAGCCGCTCTCAATCTCCTTAACTCTTCCCTTGCAAAGTTGACCAGATTCTTAGTCTACAACTGCTTCAGCATACTTGCAGTTCCACACAAGTCCTTTTTATTGGGGTCTCCTCTTGAAAGCAGTCTTGCATATGCGGCAAGTAACTTTTCTTGCATTCACCTTTTTAAAGACTTGTGAAAATTAATTTCAAAATATTAAATAAATACGGTGTTACTATGCATTGTGTCAAATGCTTTATTAAAAATATGCAGAAAATGTTCCCTTTATTTGTGGTTAAGGTCTTTACAAGAGAATTTGAAAGGAGAAAGTAGGAGATGAATAACACATGTAGGACGTTATATCTTAAACTGCAAAAATTGATAAAGAGGGTGGACCAAAGTCTGCATGATGAATGCCAGTGGAAGCGTTTCAGGCACACTGCGAAGATTTTAAAAAATATAAATATTGTCAAGTTTTACTTTAACTTGTGATGTTTGATCTTATTTAGTCACTTCAATCTAATTTTAAACACTAATTTTCTTTTTGTTTTGCAGATTAACTACAATACTTATTTTGAACTCCATATTATATGTTGTTTATTATATTGTTTTGTTACTTATAGTTCTAGTTATTTATTGTAGTGTTATCTTTTAGTTATAGTTCCGGTTATTGTTTTAATAAAAGTTAATTAAAAAAGTACATACGTCTGTTTTTTTGTGGGGGTAGCAGTCATCAATAGAAATTATATTTATAATTTGAAGTATAATGCTGAAGCTCACTCAATAGCAACATATTGTGGTGAAACTTTAACCTATGTGCTGACGTAAGTGTTCCATAAACTACTACTATGGTAACAAGCAAAATACTGTTTGGGGGTAGGGTATAATACGCAGGAATGCTATAAAAATAAATGGGCAAGGGCTGTTTTGTTTTCCACTGTTGCAACATAAAGTGATCGATAAAAATCCGATAATCAGGCCTATCAGCGACTAAGACAGCAGGCTGAGTCTCTTTTGCTCAACGACTCCCTCATGGGATGAAGAAACGCCCTTTTTCATGAAATAGGAATATTTTACTTGCAGGACAGTTGTTAATTTCCCGTGAAAATACATTAGCCTGGAACATTGTTAGTGATAAACTGTAAATGCATCTGGGTCCTTTGCTTAAAAAAGAAAATATAAAATATATTTGTGAATTAGAATAATAATGTATGTTACAGCTATAGATATTTGCTATTAAAAAACCATTGAAATTCACTGAAAAAACCATAGGTTTTAGGCCATATATAGTTAGGGATTAGCATTTACAAAACCTTAATTTACTCGCACAAAACCATTTTCGCATATATAGTTAGATGCAATAACTATATATCGCGCACCCGCAATCCACTGCTGATGATGTCACATATTACATCATTCATGACATGGTCAGTGACATCACTGATGACATCACTGATGACAACTCAAATGACATCACTGATGACAACTCAAATGACATCACTGACAACATCACTGATGACATCAATCATGTGATAATACGATCAACCTCTTCAGACTCTAATATAACCTTAGATACACTCAGAGTAAACAAACACTCACAGACTGTCACTCATCCATGGAGTTACTCACACACCTAGTCAGTCATGCACTGAATCAATCACACCTCCATTTCCTCAACTATACAGTTATACACACCTTACTTATTCAAACATATACTAACACATATTTACTCTCTTATACAATTCCTGATACAAGTTTTCAATGATCCATTCAGCCACTCACACATTCACTGGCTCTTATACACAGTAATGTATATATGTGAACTCTCACATGTACTGTGTTTTACATATGTACTTACTTTGACAAGTAGCACTGAGACATCCATTCACTCACCAATACACTCGTACACAGTCAACCACCCATACAGCTGTTTCCACATGCAGTTTTGAACCCATAGATCTAGTGAATCAACTGTTCACACATGTATGCACAGAGTCACACACCTCCCAGCCACCCCCACACACACACTCACTCTCCCATACAAATACTTGGGCAACCAATCAATAACCCATATAGTTACTCATATAGCTACTGATCAACACATACAGCAGTTCATAGAACAACAGATATAATGATGCACAAATTAAGACAGTTTAGTCACTAACCCATGCACTCAGTGAGACACATTTAATCACTCTCTCATACAGTCAGTCATGCACCTACTAAATCCTTCATCCAGACACTTATACATCCACTCATTCTTCAATATGTAAGACATATTTTAACTTTACAGAAACATACAGTCACTGGATGATGTCATCAGTGATGTCATCAGTGATGTCACTGACCATGTCATGAATGATGTAATATGTGACATCATCAGCAGTGGATTGCGGGTGCGCGATATATAGTTATTGCCTCTAACTATATATGCGAATTTCAATGGTTTTGTGCGAGTAAATTAAGGTTTTGTAAATGCTAATCCCTAACTATATATGGCCTAAAACCTATGGGTTTTTCAGTGCATATATATATATATATATATATATAATATATATATATATATATATATATATATATATATATATATATATATATATATATATATATATATATATATATATATCACCTACTGGCGGTCGCCAGTAGGTAGTTATAGTTAGGATTTTTTTCAATGTTAAATCTCAAAATTCTATTTGGAATAACTTTGGGGCCGGTTGACGAATCTGCCTGAAAATTTCTTCAAAATGGCCTCGCGGCGTTCCGGTCCTTCCCTGAAAGTCTGGGGGGGATTCGTCAAGCGGGGGCCGAGATAAAAGGGGGGTCCCAAAACGCGTTTTCCCCATGTTAATTTCCATAGGGCGGTCGATTTCACTTTTAGCCCGAACGGCTGAATGGATTTCCACCAAACTTGGCAAAATTGTAGGGACTGGTAGCCCGATGTGCCTTTGCTATGTCTCAAGATATGTGCTCCAGTGGATTTTGAGTAATTAAGGTTCAAAAAAATATATATATCTATAGCAGCGCTCCGGTACGCGCACCGGTACGCGCACCGGGCGCGCCACGCGACTTGCGCGCAGAAAGCTGATTGGCTCTGGGGTGTCTGTAAACATTCTAAACAGTCCGGAGCGGCCGCCATCTTGTGTCTCGGTAGGATCGAGACACAAGAGGTGGCCAAAACAAAGGGGGAAATGACCATAAGGGGGCAGAGTAGACCCCCCCTTGACCCCCTAGGTTTGATGTGGGGGCCATAAAAGGGCCCCAAGGGGGAAATTATTTTTTTTTTTTTTTGATTTTCGCGGGGGGAGCGCCCGGTACGCGCACCGGGGAGCGTACCATGGGGAAAAAGAATGACAGTTTTAAAAGTAGCTGTTTAGAAAAAAAAATGTTTAGTTGTTTTTTTATACATACACATACATATATATAAATGCATATGCACATATATATATGCATATATGTCTATATGTGTGCGTGTAGAGAGAGGTAGAGAGGTAGAGGTGTAGAGGTAGAGAGGTAGAGAGGTAGCGGTAGAGAGGTAGAGATTAGTAGAGAGAGAAGAGAGAGGTAGAGAGGTAGAGAGTAGAGAGTGAGTAATAGAGAGTAGAGCGTGAGTAGTAGAGAGTAGTAGAGAGCAGTAGAGAGAGTAGCAGAGTGAGTAGTAGAGAGTAGTAGAGTGAATAGTAGAGTGAGTAGTAGAGAGTAGTAGAGAGTGAGTAGTAGAGAGTAGTAGAGAGTAAGTAGTAGAGTGAGTAGTAGAGAGCAGTAGAGAGTGAGTAGTAGAGAGTAGGAGAGAGTAAGTAGTAGAGAGTAGTGGAGAATATTCCAAAGTTTGGCACAGCACCACTTTCACAATGAGTCCAATCAAATCATATCACTTAGAGTAGTTATTGAAGCGCTGAATCTTGGTGTATATTCAAATGCTTTTATTTTCCTTAAGTTTATATTCCACAGCCAGCCGAAACGTTTCGTTCTGTACAACAGAACTTCTTCAGGGCGTTCTTATTTCCTTCAAGTTATGTCGGTATCCCGTTGTCATATAACTAGATATTTCTTCCAAATGTTAGACGAGACATATGTATATTCTTATTAAAAGTGACTAGGTATCAATTTTACCCACACAATTCGGGCAGACTTGAGTAATTTATAGCATCCTCAAAGTCAGTCTTTCAAAAATTCCAAAGTATAGGACATGATAATCCAAATCCAAATGTTTCTCAAGAAAAGTCATTTACAATCGTTCGGAATATCGGTGTTTGGGCAGATATGATCCAGGGACCCCCAGTATGCAAGGGGAATTAGTCCCCCCTCTGCAAAGGCGCCAGTGGCCTGCATTGCAGAGAGGTGTAACAAGGGTGTGGCCTCATTACACTTCTCTGCAATGCAGCTCCCTCGCGCATACTGGAGGCTCCTGGTGGACTAGTTGACCCCAGGGTCCCCCAGTATGCAAGGGGAATTAGTTCCCCCTCTACAAACGCGGCAGTGGGCTGCTTTGCAGAGAGGTGTAACAAGGGGCATAGTCTCATTACACCTCTGCAATGCAGCCCCAGGCGCATACTGGAGGTTCCAGGTGGGCTAATTGGCCCCCAGGGGCCCCCAGTATGCAAGGGGAATTAGTTTCCCCTCTTCAAACATGCACGGGGGCTGCGTTGCAGAGAGGTGTAAAAAGGGTTGTGGCTTCATTACACCTCTCTGCAATGCAGTCCCCTGGCGCATACTGGAGATTCCTGGTGGGCTTTCAGGTCTTATATAGTTAGGAATTAGCATTAAAAAAACCTTTGAAATTCACTGAAAAAACCACAGGTTTCACACCAGTTATAGTTAGGAATTAGCATTTAAAAAACCTTTGAAATTCACTGAAAAAACCATAGGTTTCACACCAGTTATAGTTAGGAATTAGCATTTAAAAAACCTATTAAATTCACTGACAAAACCAGTTATAGTTAGCTGGAAATTTTACTGACATAAAACCATTGAAATTCCCACGTTATAGTTAGTTGGACTCACTATAACTTGCGCGCCTGCAATGCACTGCTGATGACGTCACATATTACATCACTCATGACATGGTCAGTGACATCACTCATGACATCACTGATGACACCATCCAGTGAATGTCTGTCTTTCTGAAAAATAAATTTGTTTTATATATGTATTTGTAAAGGTCGATGGAAGAATACATGTTTAAATAGGTGTGTAAATGGATTTTTTTTTAAAAAAAATTGGTTGCTTAACTGGCTTATTACGTGTATCTTAGTGAATACATATATTAGCGAGTATTGTTTAAATATTTAAATGTTTGTATCAGTGTTTCTCTTTGTGTATAAGTGGCTACAGGGGTTGGTGACTGACTCACTGTTTGTATGTGTTTTGAAGACAGCATATGTGCAGGACTGTATGGGTGGACGAGTGTGTATATGTGTGTGTTAGTGAGTGAAAGACTGTCTCACTAGTGTCTTCATTAGTAACGACATATGTTTTAATCTAGTATATGTGAGTATTGATGTATATAAGTGAGTATAGTATATATTGTGAGAGATTGTAGGAGTTCCTGTTTAAATGAGTATGTGTTTCTATAAGTGATTGTTTAAGAGAGTAAGTATGTGTAAGTTTCCTTAGAAGTAAGGTGGAAGTGTGTGTATAAATGTATATGCAAATAAATGGATGTTCAATAGTTTATGTGCATGTGTGAGTATGTGTGTGAGTAACTTTTGGATGACTGCTGATGTGTAACAGTATGTATAGGTGTATCACTACATATGATGAGTGAGTATATATATGAGTGACTATATAGAACTGTTGGTGAATGAGTGGATGAGTATATAGATGGTGGAATTACTGAACTGGTTGTTGTTACTGGTTTGGGTATCTCCATTTTTTTGAAAATGTTTGTTTCTATTTTTGAATATGTGTTTCAAGCGTTACATTACACTGAAATTAGGTCTGTCACTCTGTCACAAGGATGGTGTCATCATTGATGTCATGAGTGATGTCACTGACCATGTCATGAGTGATGTAATATGTGACGTCATCAGCAGTGCAATGCAGGCGCGCAAGTTATAGTGAGTCCAACTAACTATAACGTGGGAATTTCAATGGTTTTATGTCAGTAAAATTTCCAGCTAACTATAACTGGTTTTGTCAGTGAATTTAATAGGTTTTTTAAATGCTAATTCCTTACTATAACTGGTGTGAAACCTATGGTTTTTTCAGTGAATATATATATATATTACCTACTGGCGGTCGCCAGTAGGTAGTTATAGTTAGGATTTTTTTCATTGTTAATTCTCAAACTTCTATTTGGAATAACTTTGGCACCGGTTGACGAATCTGCCTGAAAATTTCCTGAACATGGCCTCGTTGAGCTCCGGTCCTTCCCTGAAAGTTTGGGGGGGATACGTCAAGTGGGGGCCGAGATAAAAGGGGGGTCCCAAAAAGCATTTTCCCCATGTTAATTTCCATAGGGCGGTCGATTTCACTTTTAGCCCGAACGGCTGAATGGATTTACACCAAACTTGGCAAAATTGTAGGGACTGGTAGCCCGATGTGCCTTTGCTATGTCTCAAGATATGTGCTCCAGTGGATTTTGAGTAATTTAGGTTCAAAAAAATATATATATCTATAGCCGCGCCCCGGTACGCGCACCGGGAAGCGCTCCGGGCGCGTCACGCGACTTGCGCACGGAAAGCTGATTGGCTGTCGGTTGTCTGTAAACATTCTAAACAGTCCGGAGCGGCTGCCATCTTGTGTCTCGGTAGGATCGAGACATGAGAGGTGGCCAAAACAAAGGGGTAAAAGACTATAAGGGGGCAGAGTAGACACCCCCTGTCCCCCTAGGTTTGATGTGGGGGCCATTAAAGGGCCCGCGGGGTCTCAAATTTTTTTTTTTCTTCGATTTTCCCGGGGGAAGCGCCCAGTACGCGCACCGGGGAGTGGACCGGGGAGCGTACTATGGGAAAAATATCACTTTAAATTTTTTTATGTTTAATAATTGTTTTTTTTGTTGTTTTTTTAATTTTATTGATTTTTTTAATTTTTTTATTTAAAATTATTAACTAAAAATGTATTCCTCTGATTCTTTTTCATAATTTATTAAAACTTGTAACATAATATTGTCCGGTATTTCCTCATAATTATAAGTACATGATTCCATTTGTTCCAAACATTCTATGAACTGTTTATCCAAAGAGTCATCCATGAAATCTACTTCATCTTTTTGCTCTTCTGGTTTTTCCACCTTTACTTTGATAGAAGTAACATTTGCTTGATTTTCACCTTCCATTTTCTTTCTGAAAATTGCATACAAAATAACTATATTAGTAGAGTTAGGGTACTGTATACCAGAGAAGCCTAAGTCAATCCATAACTATTACAGAGAAGTCTATCTCAATCTATAACTATTACAGAGGGATAGTATATAACTAAAAGAATATTTTTTCTTAAATTAACTTAAAGTGTACAACATACTTCCAAAATAACAACTTACCTTGGAGAAATCAGTTGAAGTTGTCAGTGTTATTTGTTTTCAAATGTACTTCTGGAAGCAGTAGTCAAAATGGCTGTGTTTCCCTCTCTTCTTTTATATATATTCTTGTACTTAACCAATCAAACGTCAGGAAATAATCGAAGACAATGAAAGAAACTTTTTAATTGGTTGTAAATTCTCACACTTCATATGTGTTTTTGTCATGTAATTTACCTCAGGATATTTAGACAGGCCTGTAGCCTAAATGTCTCAATGGAATTCCACCAAATTTGGGCAAATGGTAGGGACTGCTATGTAGTAGGACGTATTCTATATTTGATGAAAGTGTCTCCAGTGGTTTTTCTGAAAATTACTTTCCCACCTTTTTTTTGGAGCGCTTACCGGTGCGCGCTCCGATACGCGCACCGGCAGCGTAACCGAAGTCCTCCATTTTGTGTTTCGCTACAATCGAGACACAAGATGGAGGGCAAACAATGTTCGGTATGGCTAGAAGGGGGCACGGTAGAGACTTCTTGACCCTCTAGGTTTTCTGAGGGGGGCTTAGGAGGCTCATAAACGTAAAAAAAAAAAAAAAATCTTTAATTTTCTACGGGGGAAGCGCCTGGTACGTGCACCGGTAAGCGTACCGGAAAGCGTACTTTGGTGAAAAATAGTGAAAAAAGTTAGAAAAAGATAAACGTTTTGAATGATCAGAGGTAGGGTAGCTCTGAAAAGAGCTTTTGGGTTCTGTGGCTGATTTAGGTACCTACAAGTAGGTTCCAATGCACAGTCTTAAATTCAGGAGGAATATTCTATTTCCTTCATCTGAGAAGTGCACACCATCTCCTCTGTAGATGTCTTGCATGTTGTAAAGCAAGTTATTATTGTATATTGAACCCATTCCATAGTCTCTCATGTAAGCAGAAACAGATTTATTCACATGTTTCCGTGCTTTCTCAAATTGTGGAAAAAATTGGTTGGACCAGTTCCATTTCTGTCTTTGGCATATATTTGAATATACCAAGGCAGTTTGTGGAAAATGTATCATCAATTGATGAAAGGTGTCCTTTAAGAGCATTTCCAGACCAACCCCAGTCATAGTGCCCAATTCATTTCCACCACAGTGCACTATTAAAAGGTCTGGGCTTGGCTGATGCAAAAAGGTTTTCACCAATGGTATCAATTGATGACATTTTAATCCTCTCTGGCCAATCCACTTGATTTCCACATTTGATAAATCAAGGTTGTGATAATTTCTGCTTGTTGCATACCTTTGAGCCCAGTGGATGTAGCTATGTCCTATAATCCATACAGAATACATGATGTGAGAAGGTTCTGGTGCAGTCAGATGAAGTGTAGGAATGAAATGGCAGTTGGAACAGTAGGAGTTTACAAAAAAATAATTGTGGAGTTTCACTGCTCTTGAATCACAAGCAATGATTGGTGGATTCAGATAGTTGAAAACTGAAAGTTAGGGTGCATGGTTGTGTTGTGTTAAAGAAGCAATTTGAATGGTTAAAACAAAAGTCACTAAAAGCTAAAATACCCTGGATAGGCTGGTGTATTGAGAGGTCAAACATCCTTGCTGAGTTAATTTGCAACATTGTACAATAAACTTTTGAACCTGAGAGTTCAGTTAGGAGGGAGTTGCTATGGTAACAGATAGAAAAATCTGAGAGGGGGAAGGGTGTTGGTTTGAAAATAGTGAGGGAAGACTTTTGATTGGTTTAATTAAGGCATATGTGTACAAAGTTAGAGATTTTCTATGCCAGTCTTGGTTTCAGTGTATTGAGTGCACACTGTTTGCTCTGCTAAAGAGAAATTGGTGTGTGTGACTGACACTGTTTTCAATCTCCCAAAGCATTTGTAAAGGTAAGTAATGATTTATTTAATTTAGATAGAGACTTGTTTGCTCTATGGAGAATATTTAGAAGCAGATAGTTATGTTTTAGAAGTCAAATTGTATGCTAGTATATAAGTCCTGTGTTGTGTTTCTTATATGTTATTCAGAAAACGATTTTGGGTGAAAATGAATGGTATTTGCATTTGGCCCTTTTTTATGATTGCCTTGTGCAGCTGATGCATCACTTTAAACATGGGTAATAAGTGACACACTGGTGGCGCAAGGCCTTCATAAATAAGGCTCTGACTTTGTTTGCTGTTGATTTGTTTTGGGATTTTTGATAATGCTTGATATCAACATTTGAAAGATAGAGGATTTGTCTTTGGGGAAACAGTGACGTTTCAAAAGTGATATTCTGTGCTTGTACATAGGTTGTGCGCAGTGTTTTTTAAATGTTATTAAAAAAACGATTTTGGGTGCAAATGAATGGTATTTTCCTTTGATCCTTATTTATGATTGCCTTATGCAACTGGTGCATCACTTTATACATGGGAAATAAGTGACACTCTTGTGGCGCAAGACCTTCATAAATAAAGCCCTGACTTCGTTTGCTGATATTGAGTGGTTGTACATAGGTTCTGCGCAGTGTTTCTTACATGTTATTCAAAAAACGATTTTTGGGTGCAATTGATTGGTATTTGCATTTGGCCCTTTTTTATGATTGCCTTGTGCAGCTGATGCATCACTTTAAACATGGGTAATAAGTGATGCACTGGTGGCGCAAGGCCTTTATAAATAAAGCCCTGAGTTACTATTGTATAAACTTAAATATGTTGCAATTTATTGTTTATATTGTTTGCTTTTTGACATTACTTTGTTGTTTGCTAATAGTGGTCTTTCGTGTGTTTTTTTTAACAGAACAACAGATTCAAATCAACTTCTGAAAAGCAAGCAAAAATGCCTTCAAGGCAAAGAATTATCAAAAATACCATACGGAAAAGGAGAACATCAACAACAGAGTTTATTGAATCCTCTACAACAACTACTTCAAAAAACACCAGAAAAGCTTCTGGTAAGCCAATTAAGTCTTTTCTTCGCAACATATGTCGTAGAAAAAAAAATGATATTGCAAATGTGAATATTCAGAAAAAGTCAACAAATCTAAAAAGGAAGGAGAGGCCCACAAAAAATGTCTCGATTGGAGCAGGAGAGAAGAGAATGGATAGTAATAGAAGGGTAAATCTTTTTTCGGGACATTCGTAGGCGAATGTTTCGCAATAGGGTAGTTTTAAATTTGCTAAAAAATGATAAGAAAAGTAAACTGAGAGCTGCTTTTTACAAGAAAAAGAAAAGTGTAGAAAAGATTGTTGATCAGGCTTTTGAAATTAAGAAAAAATTATTTATTTTAATAATCAATATAATTAGGATACTTAATAAGGCAATTGATGTTTTCAAATCGAACAGTAGATGGAAAAGAAATATTAATCGGACTAATTTTTGTGAAGTATTTTCTGGTGAATGGATGCATAGTTCAAGTTCTGAGCCTTTTTTCAATGAGGAGAGTTACTTTCAGGAAAATGATTTGGTGCATGCAGTAGACACCAGTGGTCGAGCATATGAGGTGATAGATGGTTGTGTGATGGAAAAAGAGAAACTTGTATCTAGAGATGCAGAAGAGGTGTTAGCTGATGAAGTTTTAGGGAGACGTACTAAGGGTCCAGTGTACACATGGAAATGCAGTAGTATTTGTAGTGTGCGACAGGAATCAATCGATTTGCTTCGATATTTCTTACGTACATATAGTAAGAAAAGTCTCAAACAAAAAATGAAGATCTTGCAAGAGTTAGATCCTTGCAGAGTGAGAGAAAGCACAGGTTTGCATGGGCATTCACTAGCTTGTCTTTCTAGAAAGGTTTGTCGGAGTGTTTTTCATCATTTTAGGATGTTAGTAGTGCATCATAATAAGGTGAGGAAATTAGTGAGAAAGTTGTATTATGCATAAAGTCCAGCACTTAAGCTTAAACAGTTAAACAGTGCTCTTTTGCATGAATCTGAAGTGGATGTGAAGACTATTTGTGAAGAAATTGAGTTTTGTTATTTTGGGAACAAAGAGGACAGTGTAGAAATAGATATAGTAATGGATGGTAATGCAGAAGATAATGGACAGATTTCAAGTATAGAAAAGTCTGATGAGGAAATTATCATGTTTAAGGTGAAATCAAGTGAAAGGCCTAATTTAACTTGTGTGTGTTTCCGACGGACTCATTATAAGTTTCAGACTAGGTTAGTTGATTTATATACAAAAAGGGAATTGGAAAATAATAGTGAATGGAAGGATTTTGTAAGTTATTTGTTGGTGGAGAATTCTTTTGATTTGAGTTTGGATCAGCGTATTTGTAATTATTGTTTAAATAAATTAAATGAAAATAAAATGCCTGCTAGAGCAGTTTATAATAATCTTCAGTTGATAGATATTCCTTCTGAATTGATGGATCTAAATACTTATGAATCTATTTTGATTCAATGCGTCCATCCTTTTCAGGCTATTGTACGCATGGAGCCTAAGACAGGGAAATTGCCTGCATCAGATTTACTGAGAGGATTAAAGGGAAGAGTTTTTTATTTGCCTCTAGATGTAAAGAAAAATATTGATACAATTGGTGTAGAAAGAGTAGAAGAAGATCCTTTAGTTATTCCAGTTAATGGGGTTCCAACAAAGAGTAAGAAAATCTGGCAAGATTTAGTGGATGTTAAAAAAGTCAAAAAGGCAACGTTGTATTTGGTAAAAAACAATGAGTACTACAAAGATGTAAGTGTTGGAGCAGAGGAAACAGCTATAGAAGAAGATAGTGATTCTTCAGTTGGTCAAATTGAAAAAGTTGATGTGTCTAGAAGTGAAGAAATATATGAACATTATACTGTTCATCCTTTGCATTCCAAAGAAGTAATGGGAAATGCAATTGACTTGTTTCAAATGAAAGCAGCAAAAGGAAGTCCATTAGTGTATGGGAAGAACGCTTGGAAGCTCATTGTTTTCCACAATTATTTCCAACAGGTCGTGGTGGACGATATGATGATCGACCAGTTCAAATTCCTGCAGCTGAATACCGGACTCTAAGGTTATATGCTGAAGATCCAAGGTTTCGTCAATGCATTCCATATTTGTTTCATCTACTGTTTGAAAGTGATTTGTCTGGGCTTTCTTATGCAGTTAATCATATATTAAAAAGTGGAGCTCATTTGCAAAATGTTTGTGCAAGGGACTTTATGGAGAAAGTTAATCTGCAAGACAGTATTTTGGAATCTCAGCTAATCAATCTCATGGCATGTCAACGTGGAACCAACGAGTATTGGTTTCGTCGTCATGGAGAATTGAAATGTATGCTAAGAAACTTAGGAACTCCTACATGGTTTCTCACTCTTAGCTGTGCTGAGTATGCATGGGACGATTTACTTTAATTTCTACGAGAGGCAAATGAAAACATACCAAATATAGAATTGAAAACACCAGGAGAACTGTGTTCTTTGGATCCAGTGAATGTTTGCAGATATTTTAATCATAGATTTGAAGCTATGATGTCTTTTATTACCAACAAAAAAAATCCTCCCCTTGGAGAGGTTTTGGATTTCTTTTGGAGGAAGGAATATCAAGCGAGAGGTGCGCGTTGCGTTAGCGTACACAAAAAAAAGAAAAAAAAAGTATGAAGGAGTGACTATGAGGAATGGGGATAGAGAGAGTAGTGTTAAGAGAAAGAGAGTTACAGAGAGGAACACAGAGGAACTGTGTAATAGATAGTAAAACAGAGAAAAGGTATAAGAGGAAGTAACTGAGAAAAGGAAAATGAATAAGGGAACAAAAGAAGAGAAGAAATAGGAAGAAGACTAAAGCAGAAGTTCTGGGAGAATGTGAATGGATGATGAAAGTAAAAGGAATGACAGTTAAGTATGGGAATGACAAGTAGTGACGGAATCAGAGGAAAGGAATAGCAGTGACGGAGGGAAAGTAAATAGCAGTGAGTATAAGTAAAGAGGGGTGAAAGAGGGTACATGTAAGTGAATACGGGTAAGACATAGGGAGTAATAGAGAGAAAGAAGAGAGAGAGTAAAAGAAGGAGTTTCACAAAGGGACTAAGTGAACCAGTAAAAAAGGTAAGTGAAGGAGTGTGCATAGGCAGAGGTATTGAAAGAAGTTGAATGTGGTAGGAAGTAAACATGCAAGAAAAGAATAAGTGAGGGAAGCAAAGTAAGGAAACAGGGGTGAGGTAGGGTGAGAGAAAAATAGTGAAAATAAAACAAAAGGTGATAACAAAATATATTTTGTAAACACACTTACCATATAATCAATAAAAACTTGTATCTGTGAAAAATAAAAGAAAAAACATGTTATAATTACTTAAAAATATATAATAAAATAGAAGAAACAGTTCATGAGGTTTAAAAATCTACCAAAGTTTACTAAGAAATGAAGCAAAAGTGAAGGATACAAAAACAGAAAGAAAGTAATGTAGAAAGAGAAAAAAAAGGAAAAAGAAATACAAAGAGAAAAAATTCCTAAAGGTAAGTAAGATACTAAAAGAATGTAAGATATCAAAACAAAATCAGTAAAGATAAAAAAGTAAAAGAAAAATGAGTAAAAAGGAGAGAAGTCTGATTGAGAAACTATAAATAAAAAAGAGGAATAGAAGATGATTGAGAGTAAGTGAAGTGAAGTCACAGAGTGAAGGGATGAAAGGAATGAGGTTATTATAGAACGATGAAAAAACAGGAGTGAGAGAGTAAGTACACAGAAAAACAAAAGGAAGAACTAAGTGAACTACAGTACAATGAGTGCAAAAGAAAAAAAAATGGAGAAAAAGAAAGAGAGGGTTAGGAAACTAAAGCAGTGGTACTGAGAGAATATGAAAAAGATAAAAAGTGGTGGAAGCAACAGATGAAATGCAGACAGTTCCTATTAGATTGAGAAGTTGTGAATGAAGTGCAGTAAAGAAACAGCGATGAAAAAAGAGTGTAAATTAGTAAAGAGAGGTAAATAAGGGTGAAAAAGGAAAATGAGTGTGAGACAATGTGAACACAATATAAATTACACAATGCAAACTACACAATAACTTCTACAATATGTTACATTATTTATTTTTGCTGTTCTCAGAATATATTGAATTTCACTTAAATTAGTGAGTTCAAAGTCTTCATCATATAACAGCGGGAAAAAAACACAATCTAAAAGATTGTGTTTAAAAAAACCCATTCAAACATACATCTCATGAATGTACACTAATGTTTGATTCACTTACTTTTCCGTGAAGCCAAATAGAAGATAGTGAAGGTCCTTTTGGTGGAAAAAAAGTCTGCTGTACTCTATAACTTCCATTTCATCGACTTCCTATGAAAAAAGATCTAAGAACATCATACCTTACACTTTCCTCACGGCCAATTTGTGTCAGATATATCAGTATTTTTTACTTTGAGATCCACTTAAAGTATCTACATGAGATAAATAATTTAAAATATTAGATTAACTAACTAACTAACTAACTTTTATTATCTATTCCCAACTTCAAAGGCCAATTCCCTTTACTAAAACTTTGGTTTTAAAAACACTAGATAAGAATTTGAAGAGTCATAAGGCAAACGTTGTTTATAAGTTAAATGAGAATCATTGCTGTAACTCCATCCATTTTCAGATTTTAAGTAGCATGTATAATGTCCTGAGGTTGTCGAAGAACCGTCATGATAAATAATAGCTTCAGTTGTAAAGGTTCTTCCTGAAATTGATAACTGAGAAGCTACAACATTTTTGATAGAAGTTGTCAATTTAGTTCCATCAGGTCTACATCGTTGGAAAACTAAAATGATATACTGCCCATAACTTTGTATAAATAATGTGGATAGCATTGGATAGTTACATTGGGTACACACCATATTATGATCTGCTGCTTTAACTAGATTTTTAAAAGACACTGATGTACAGTCAGGTACAGTAAATAGATGGCAGACAAAGTGCATTCTCCCCCCTCCACACTGCATGCTTTACGTGGTCCCAATTCAACATCAAACTCTGGAGTCGTGCTTGATTTTCTGCAGTGTGCTTGTTTATTAAAATTAAGTTCACAGGTCAATTACTTCATTGACCCCCCATTCTCTTTATTTATTCGTAAAATATTCCATCACAGTATTTAAGAGTAAACTTGCACTTATATACAATATACACACATTTACCGACCATTCTCCAATGGGCCTTTGATTTGACTTTAGGGTTGCGCCAGCAGGCCACAATCCAGATCACCTGCTCCCTTAACGTTAACCCCCTTCCGGTCAACAGAGCCGCAGGTGAGTAATTTGCCCACTTGGGCAACCAGCGGCCTCCGGGGTAGGGCTGAAGAGCCAAGGCCACCAGCAGGTCAGCCCCAACTCTCCCGCCAGCCCAGAGTCCAGAATGATTTATCAAACCTGTTCAGAGGTAAAAACTGTCACTAGACAAGAAGTTCCCGTGGTATTCTTGTCCGGAACCCTGCCACAGGGCGAGGCGCTTACTGGCGGACTCGACCTCCCCCCCCTGCGCTCAAGGGCTTCGGAGATGGCCCCTAGGACTGTTTCTATAATATCTCAGTGCCCGCCTCAGACAGGTGCACTCCGTCCTCCGCGTATAACTCCGGCCTGTCCGTCTGTATCAACTTGTGACGAATCGTTTTAATACTAGATTTTTGGAGGATTTCCGCCACCGACTGGTTCAACCTTTTAATAGATCTGTTCACTGCTTTCATAGGTGCGTCCCGTGACCACACGAGCCTCGGAATGACTTCCGACCACATTACTATGGCTTCCGGAAAAATGCTTTTGACTGCTGCTAGAGTGGAGAACAGGGACTCCTTCACTCCTCTCCTTCCGCCCGGAATCATATCGTTGCTTCCGCAGTGCAACACGAATACATCCGGAAAAGGCATGCCTCTGGCCAAAGCCGTTTTAACATCCCTCGGGACGTCCGCTAGGCGCTGCCCGCCTATTCCCACCCAATGATGATCACAACCTCGCATCATGGTCACCCTGTCTTTGAGCGTCTTTTCGAAGTGCGCCCCGGCCCTGCGAATGAAGGAGTGGCCACACCAACATATTTGGGTTCTCTTAGGGGAGGTACCTAAAGTAAACATGAAGAGATACGATGAGAACGAGTCAAAACAAAGGGGACGGAAAGTTAATGATACAGATTTGTTAAACTAATTGCGGGCGGACATAACGTTCATAACATGCTGATTTCCAGCGACCCAATCTCTTGATTACCTGTTCGGGTAGGCCTAAGCCAGCATCTGTTGTCGCTGCTCCAATTCGGAATGAATTGGATGTAAAATCGGCCGGATCAACTCCGATCCTAGCCAGGGTCATTTTAACTACTCGTGTGAACTGGAACCTGGTAAGGGGTAGACCACTCTCGTGAATTAACAATCTATCATCCGCTCCCTGAGGCCTGACTTGGAGGAATACCCTCAGTAAGTTGACTGGACAGAAGGGCTCCCCCTCTACTCTACCTAGTTGTAACCAAGTCCCTTTACCCAAGGGGTCCGTCTTCGATCTACGAACTCTAAGCCTCAGGACACCTTTGCACTCAATTATATCCGAGCACCTTAGGCCCCCTTCCCTATCTGTCCTGGACGCCGGGAGTAATTGTGAGATTCGTAATGCCCCGCAAAAAGCTATGGCATAGGCCACCCGGAATAATTGCGTCTCATACGGGGAAAAACAAACGACCGGTAGGGCCTCCACGATTTTTATCAACTTTCCTATGTCTATCGGTCTTCTGGAATCTTTTTCCCCCGGTGTCAAGCGCTCCCAACCTCTCATTGCTCTTCTAACCCTCTGATCCTTTGTCGGGTCAGACACCCCCTGTAGACCTGCATAAAATGCTAACGCCGACAACTGTCTTTTCATGAATGCTACCGACTTCTCCTTCTCTTTTTGCTGTACTATGAAGCCTAAAACGCTCTGAGGAGCAAAGATGTCCACTACGCCCACTCCCTTCAAGTATGCCATATAACAATCCCAGGACTTTTGATACATACTCTTAGTCTTGGGGGCCAAGGATGCAGATATCAACTCGGCAGCTGTGGGGCACCAAACTTCCCTAGCTCCGCTGGGAAGGCTGACATTGACGTCTCCGCTTGCGGCCAATGCTCCCGGAATTCTGTTAACTTAAAACGAGACAATGCATCAGCCGCTTTGTTCTCTACACCTGGAACATGTTTAGCAGTGAATTGGACATTATGGCTCAGGCACTGCAAAACTAATTCTTTCAACAGCCTGAGTACCCAAGTGCAGGTTGCCCTCTGGTTATTAATTACCATGACTACAGACATGTTGTCCGACCAGAATACTATACGCCTGTTTGCAAGCAAATCCCCCCACAAGTACAAGGCTACCACTATGGGGAACAACTCAAGAAAGGAAATGTTATTAGTCAGACCTCGCTCTATCCATTCGTCTGGCCAGTGCTGCATGCACCATTTTTGGCCGAATATAGCTCCGAAGCCAATACTCCCTGCAGCATCAGTGAAAAGCTCAAGGTCAGTATTAGAGGCGCTGGCTGCTCGCCACAACACCGTGCCATTGAAATCTTGCAAAAAACTTTTCCAAATCAGAAGATCCTCTCTTACCTCGGCTGAAAGCCTCACCCTGTGGTGTTTTGCCCGCAGCCCGGACATTGCCCTCGCTATACTCCTGGAGAAGGCCCTGCCCATTGGTATGACCCGCAGAGCAAAGTTCAGTTGACCCAAAAGAACTTGCAGCTGATGTAAGGTTACCTTCCTCGCTCCCAGGCAGCTATCAATAGCGGCCTTAAAGGCATCTACTTTAGCCTCTGGCAACCTGCACACCCCTGCCGTTGTATCAATTTCAATGCCCAAAAAGGTCAAACATGTGGTCGGGCCTTCGGTTTTTTCCACCGCCAATGGCACCCCCAGCGCCCCAGCCAAGTGCTGGAAGCCCAGAAGGGCCTTCCTGCACGACTGGGAACCCTCGGGACCCATGAATAGAAAATCATCCAGGTAGTGCACTACTGAATGTGACTTGTCCGAGGTCAGAAACTGCTCCACCGCCCATTCCAGGAACCTCGCAAATGTCTCGAAAACTGCACAGGCAATAGAACACCCCATAGGCATGCATAAATCTACGAAGTAGCTACCATCAAATGTGAAGCCCGAGAACCTGGTATCTTCAGGGTGAACAGGCAGTAACCTAAAAGCCGACTCAATATCCGCTTTAGCCATTAATGCTCCTTCCCCAAATGCCTGCAATTTTTCAATGGCCGTGTCAAACTTGGTATACCTCACCGTGCACAGGTCTGGGTCTAGCTTATCATTGACAGATAACTCATTTCTGTTAAACTGCCAGCAGGCCTGTTTTTTCTCACGACACCTTTGTCACTCCGAAAGGACTGACTCTGAGTAGAGGGAGCAGTGTTAGGCGTTGAAGGGGAGGAATAAAACACTGTGTGCCATAAATTGATCTCCCGCTGGTCCCATGATATACCCGGGTGTACTGCTTTCATCTGTCTAAACATTTTATCATATTTTAGCCACCCTTGGCCCGGAAACTCTGCTGCCGCACCATGTATCAGGGATATATAGCTCATCATTTGTGGGCCTAGCACCGGATACTTTTCCAACATAACTGCGGCGTAGATAGCAAATCCCGTGATACAATTTTTCATGGACCACTCCACCCACGATTTCTTTTGGTTATATTCTCCCTCTTTCCCACTTTTGGGCTTTCCTGACGCTACCCCTGCATTAAGGAGGTCAAACACCTCTACATATTCACCTCTGAGTATTCTTTCCTTCATATCTGCTGGCATGTGCCAAGTGATCCCCGTGGATGGCGATAAGGTCATTGAGGACGAACCAAACATTAACGGGCTGAATGCTAACAGTGGGTGACCTGTTGGTTGCCCCCCAGCCACCCCTTGCATCTGGCCATTAGAGGGCCCAGTCACATCAACCACGGTCTTCGCCATTGGGCCCTGTGTTGGGCCCCCTAAACTCGAGTAAGCATTCATCATTAAGGGGGACCCATTTGTCGGGTAGGCCATGGCAGGAAGCATCGAGCTTATGGGGCCGTTACTTATCGCTTGACCATGCGACCCATATAATTGCATCCCTGGTAACTGCGTGACCCCCCCGGGTTGGACCCAAACTTGAGACACTCCGCTACCCGGTTGAGCCACCACTGGCGGTAACATACCCTGCGGACAGGACCCCCCCACAGAAGTGACGGGGAGCCCTCCTATTTGCGTGGGCCTAGCCACCTCGTGCTGCCCTTCAGTATTGTCTGCGTCTTTATCTGCGCCTGAATTTGAGTCAATTGTCTCTAGCACCTCCTCCTCACCTGGTGATGCTGGTCGTGAATCCGCCGGCCTAGGCCATTTGCCTTTTGTCGTACTTTTAAGCTTTTCTGGGGTACGCTTCGCTCTTTTGCCTCTCCCCCTTTCTTCCTGAGAATTCGCATCTGCTCTAGCCCCGTCTCTCATGTTCTTTAGCACCCAATCCATGCCTTTTTCTCTTGTAAACTCCAGCAGCTCCGTAAAGGCGAGGTATTCATCATTTTTGGCTGCGGGTTCTTTGCCCTTCGGTGCCCTCTTCGGCGGCATCCTGCACTTAAAGAAAACAACGTTAAAACTTTTCACTGATATTACACGCCTTTAGGCCCACCGCGCCGCGGTTGAGCCTGGACCCAGGGAATCAGATAGAGCTGAATGCGCCAGCGCTCTCCCGCCCCTGGACATGTGGACCCGATCCCGAGCCCCCACCCTGTTCAATCTCAGAATTAATTCAATCCCGTAGGGGTCCCAATCACCGCGACTGCCACACACCCGCTCGGCTAGATCCTGCGTGCGCGTGACTCACGATGCCTGCGATCCCCCCAACAAAAAAGGTGTAAATCAAGAAATAAGCATGCAAACGTTTAACGCAATCTATAACACACTGCACGGCCCGCTAACCTAGATCGGATTAACCCTCGCTGTACACTCCTACGGGATGGTCCCGCGATGTCTTCTCTAGGCGACGTCCGACTCCTGGGCGGTCAGCGGACAAAGAGGGGGCCTCTAAGATGGTCGCGGGCTTTTATGCCTCGCGCCCTACGACTACTTCTGGGGCGCTCCGCCGTCCCTTGTTCCTATTGGTCCTGGCACCATGTCCACTTCCGGGTCGCCTGACTCGGAAGTGAACCTACTCCGGGTCAGCCCTTTGGCTGCCACTAACGACGCCATTCCCCGAGGGGGTTGGCGCCTTGCAATATATAAATTTTTCAGTGTCTATTCTAGTAGTACTTGATAAACTACAATTGTGGCAGTCATGCTGCCATTGATAAGAAAGGCTGAAAAGATTATCTACGTCTACACCTTCATCCTCCAAAACACCAAACATATACATTAAAAATTCCTGACAATCCTGCTGAATGTTCTGTGAAAATTTATCTTGACCAGAACACATATCTAAAATATTTCGAATTTCTGTTACACTTTCTATTTGTGCTGTACCACTGCTACATTTCTCAAACACAGAATTCAATAAACCACACAATCTTTGATCCTGATTTTCAACAATCTGTTCTTGTAAACTTTTAAGAAAAAAAACAACATTAACCACTACATTAGCATAGCAGTTGACACCAGAACTATTTTCAAACTGAAATCCAACAACATTTTCTCCACAATTCTTTTTCTTCCTGTTTTCAATTACAGTTTTCTCTACTTTTTGTCTTTTTGCAACTACCTCACTACAATTATCCTCACTTCTTCGTTTACGGCCTACCACAAGTTTTTCAAACAGAGGATATTGAGGCACATGTGGAGCATACTCTCTTCTTAACCTATTGTATTCTTTTACACAATCTAGATCTGCAGAAATCTTTGTCTCATCACACGCAATCAAATACAATCCTGATAAAGTTCTGACTCGGGATAATGCCACATATGCCATACCCTCTTTAAACACAGATCTTCCAATGTTCACCAAAGCATTATCTACACTTAAACCTTGAGATTTATGAATTGTTACTGCATATGCCAAACAAACAGGAAACTGTTTTCGGAGAACATATAAGTCTTTTACAAGTAAAAATCTAGCAGAACCACGACTTATTTGTTGTACTTGTTCAATGCCATCAAATTTTATTTTTAAAAATTCAATTCCATCTCTATTTCTATAATTCACAAAATCAACAACATAACCCATTGCTCCATTTACCATACCTCTTTCAACATTTAAATTCCTTCTCAAAATGATACAACAATTTAAACACACATTCAGAGTCTTTTCAAAACCAGCTGTTTTAGAAATACTTTTCTCTAATGAATCCAATTTAATTTTCTAATTTTCAGACAAAACAATTGTTGCACCCATATGCTCTATTTTATCTATTGCTTCCAGTTTCACAATCTCTTCATTTTCTAACTCTAACATTTTGTTGTTGAAGATGGAACATTCTTGGAGTGTTGGCATTAAACATATCCCAGATTTCTTCTCAGTCATTTTTTTAAAAAAGTATTCTCTGGAAGAATGTTTTCATTTGGAAACAAATTTGAAATTAATCGACTATGCAAAGCTTTTTTCCCAAGCTCAGTCACTTTTCCAATTCTTACATCTTGTAGAATATTTTTATAATCTTCATCCTTTGCCTGTCGCATATTTTGAAGCAGTTCAGCATATTTAAAATGTAACCATATATTAACGTTTCCAATGCTTCCAAGGGACTTCCTAGTATCTTCATGTGTGAGCATTTTAAACACTGGTTGTCCTTTTACTGGAGTCAACTGCAATAGATCTCCAAAAACAATAATGTGTTTTCCTCCAAATAACACATCATACTCTGTTCTAAGAATTTCTTGCATTCTCGAATGCACAAAAGCAAGCATTAGATTTGAGACCATGCTTACTTCATCAATGATAAGAAGTTTCATTTTCTTCAAGACGCTTGAAACTTCAGAACACGCATCTCCAGATAACTTGTTGTAATGCAATTTATTATCATGTTCAACTGGCAGCATCAGTAAACAATGTAGAGTAATCCCTTTAATGTTATGTGCTGCCAGACCAGTTGGAGCAGTTACAACACAAGAGAGTGGTGAATCTGTCCTTTTCTGCAGATAACTTGCAATGGCTTTAATTAGAAAACTTTTTCCTGTCCCCGCTTCTCCACTTACATACAGTCACACAGGGTCAAATGATGTACATGAGCACTCTTTTTTCTCATGTCTGAATCCATGTTCAATCTGCTCTGTGACTTCATCATATATCTTTTTCTGCTCAATGTTTATTTGCTTTACCAAATCTTCTAAGTTAACTCCATCCTCTTGAGCTTGTTCCATAGCTCTTTCCACCTCATCCATGGCAGTGGCAGCTTCATTTTGGATAATTGGTCCTCCTAGTGGATCCTGGCTCAATGAAGTAGAACTCTGACTATCTTGAGAACTGTCTCTAGCTATCTATTCAGCAATTGTGGTTTCTTGCTCCATTTCTTCATTCAACATTTGCAGATAATTTACAAAAATAGGACATTCTATGGTATCCTTAGTTGCATTAAAAGAGTCTTCATAACAGAGAAAATCTCCAAGTAGTTCCTCTTCTGTACGCCATGGCTTAAAGAGTTGCAAAAGAGCTAAATAGTAAAATTCCCTTTTCTCTGGAACTTCACAACTCAATTTTCGATGATTAATCAAATGGCCTTTTTTCTGTTTCACTAGACATCCTTCATAGCCAATGAGTGCATATTTTCCATTATTGATATCTTCTGTGATGTTCCTCTTATAACTGTAGTTTTGCAGAACTTCATACAAACAAGTGTTCTCAAGGTGAGTACTTCTATTTGGATAGTATGTATCCAACATATTTGTCTTCAAAATATCTGTACTGTTTGGTTATTTCTTCGCCAAATATTCAATTTCTTGTACAGATTTCAAAACTCGGTTTCATGTTGCAGCAAGACCTAGACTCACCCAAATGATTGTTCTTGATTTGGCATAGAGACTTGCTGATGATAACCGATCAGAACATTCATATGCTCCAATTTCTCGATGCGACAACATCTTCAGACTGAAACTGTATAATTTCTTGCTTAGACTCTTTTCATGTGAAATGTCCTCCCACATTTCCTTCAGTTCTGTCTTTTCTTTTTTTGTGATGTAAGATGTCACATATTGAGCCACAGCAATAGAGTTGTCAGCAACAAACTGAATATCCATGTTAGCATTCCACATGGACAAAATCACTGGGTTGTAATCGTTGATGTACTTAGATTCTTCATTTCTTTTCAAATTGTATGTATTTTTGGGAGATTTCCTCATCACAGTATTTCGTAGAGATGACATCAAATTATTTACTCTTCCCTTAGAAATCACTGGTCGAGGAAATGCAAAACGACATTTCGTGTAGTACTTTTCCTTGTTTTTAAATTTTCGACGACAGTACTTTCCACAACGATGAGATTGAAAACGTAAAACTTGTTGCCTTGAATTGTTTTCTTCAGTAGATTTTGGAACAGCACATGTTGAATACTCTTCAATGAAACTCATCACTGTTTCATCTGAATCTGATCCAAATTTGGGTGCATCTTTAATCCACAACAATATATGTATATGAGGAGCACCTCTCGCTTGATATTCCTTCCTCCAAAAGAAATCCAAAACCTCTCCAAGGGGAGGATTTTTTTTGTTGGTAATAAAAGACATCATAGCTTCAAATCTATGATTAAAATATCTGCAAACATTCACTGGATCCAAAGAACACAGTTCTCCTGGTGTTTTCAATTCTATATTTGGTATGTTTTCATTTGCCTCTCGTAGAAATTGAAGTAAATCGTCCCATGCATACTCAGCACAGCTAAGAGTGAGGAACCATGTAGGAGTTCCTAAGTTTCTTAGCATACATTTCAATTCTCCATGACGACGAAACCAATACTCGTTGGTTCCACGTTGACATGCCATGAGATTGATTAGCTGAGATTCCAAAATACTGTCTTGCAGATTAACTTTCTCCATAAAGTCCCTTGCACAAACATTTTGCAAATGAGCTCCACTTTTTAATATATGATTAACTGCATAAGAAAGCCCAGACAAATCACTTTCAAACAGTAGATGAAACAAATATGGAATGCATTGACGAAACCTTGGATCTTCAGCATATAATCTTAGAGTCCGGTATTCAGCTGCAGGAATTAGAACTGGTCGATCATCATATCGTCCACCACGACCTGTTGGAAATAATTGTGGAAAACAACGAGCTTCCAAACTTTCTTCCCATACACTAATGGGACTTCCTTTTGCTGCTTTCATTTGAAACAAGTCAATTGCATTTCCCATTACTTCTTTGGAATGCAAAGGATGAACAGTATAATGTTCATATATTTCTTCACTTCTAGACACATCAACTTTTTCAATTTGACCAACTGAAGAATCACTATTTTCTTCTATAGCTGTTTCCTCTGCTCCAACACTTACATCTTTGTAGTACTCATTGTTTTTGACCAAATACAATGTTGCCTTTTTGACTTTTTTAACATCCACTAAATCTTGCCAGATTTTCTTACTCTTTGTTGGAACCCCATTAACTAGAATAACTAAAGGATCTTCTTCTACTCTTTCTACACCAATTGTATCAATATTTTTCTTTACATCTAGAGGCAAATAAACAACTCTTCCCTTTAATCCTCTCAGTAAATCTGATGCAGGCAATTTCCCTGTCTTAGGCTTCATGCGTACAATAGCCTGAAAAGGATGGACACATTGAATCAAAATAGATTCATAAGTATTAAGATCCATCAATTCAGAAGGAATATCTATCAACTGAAGATTATTATAAACTGCTCTAGCAGGCATTTTATTTTCATTTAATTTATTTAAACAATAATTACAAATACGCTGATCCAAACTCAAATCAAAAGAATTCTCCACCAACAAATAACTTACAAAATCCTTCCATTCACTATTATTTTCCAATTCACTTTTTGCATATAAATCAACTAACCTAGTCTGAATCTTATAATGAGTCCGTCGACAACACACACAAGTTAAATTAGGCCTTTCACTTGATTTCACCTTAAACTTGATCATTTCCTCATCAAACTTTTCTATACTTGAAATCTGTCCATTATCTTCTGCATTACCATCCATTACTATATCTATTTCTACACTGTCCTCTTTGTTCCCAAAATAACAAAACTCAATTTCTTCACAAATAGTCTTCACATCCACTTCAGATCCATGCAAAAAAGCACTGTTTAACTGTTTAAGCTTAAGTGCTGGACTTTTTGCATAATACAACTTGCTCACTAATTTCCTCACCTTATTATGATGCACTGCTAACATCCTAAAATGATGAAAAACACTCCGACAAACTTTTCTAGAAAGACAAGCTAGTGAATGCCCATGCAAACCTGTGCTTTCTCTCACTCTGCAAGGATCTAACTCTTGCAAGATCTTCATTTTTTGTTTGAGACTTTTCTTACTATATGTATGTAAGAAATTTCGAAGCAAATCGATTGATTCCTGTCGCACACTACAAATACTACTGCATTTTCATGTGTACACTGGACCCTTAGCACGTCTCCCTAAAACTTCATCAGCTAACACCTCTTCTGCATCTCTAGATACAAGTTTCTCTTTTTCCATCACCAAACCATCTATCACCTCATATGCTCGAGCACTGGTGTCAACTGCATGCACCAAATCATTTTCCTGAAAGTAACTCTCCTCATTGAAAAAAGGCTCAGAACTTGAACTATGCATCCATTCACCAGAAAATACTTCACAAAAATTAGTCCGATTAATAATTCTTTTCCATCTACTGTTCGATTTGAAAACATCAATTGCCTTATTAAGTATCCTAATTCTATTGATTATTAAAATAAAATTTTTTTTCTTAACTTCAAAAGCCTGATCAACAATCTTTTCTACACTTTTCTTTTTCTTGTAAAAAGCAGCTCTCAGTTTACTTTTCTTATCATTTTTTAGCAAATTTAAAACTACGCTATTGCGAAACATTCGCCTACGAATGTCCCTAAAAAGATTTACCCTTCTATTACTATCCATTCTCTTCTCTCCTGCTCCAATCGAGACTTTTTTTGTGGGCCTCTCCTTCCTTTTTAGATTTGTTGACTTTTTCTGAATATTCACATTAGCAATATCATTTTTTTTCTACGACATATGTTGCGAAGAAAAGACTTAATTGGCTTACCAGAAGCTTTTCTGGTGTTTTTTGAAGTAGGTGTGTTAGAGGATTCCATAAACTCTGTTGTTGATGTTCTCCTTTTCCGTATGGTATTTTTGATAATTCTTTGCCTTTAAGGCATTTTTGCTTGCTTTTCAGAAGTTGATTTTAATCTGTTGTTCTGTTAAAAAAACACATGAAAGACCACTATTAGCAAACAACAAAGTAATGTCAAAAAGCAAACAATATAAACAATAAATTGCAACATATTTAAGTTCATACAATAGCAACTCAGGGCTTTATTTATAAAGGCCTTGCGCCACAAGTGCATCACTTATTACCCATGCTTAAAGTGATGCATCAGCTGCACAAGGCAATCATAAAAAAGGGCCAAATGCAAATACCAATCAATTGCACCCAAAAATCGTTTTTTGAATAACATGTAAGAAACACTGCGCAGAACCTATGTACAACCACTCAATATCAGCAAACGAAGTCAGGGCTTTATTTATGAAGGTCTTGCGCCACAAGAGTGTCACTTATTTCCCATGTATAAAGTGATGCACCAGTTGCATAAGGCATTCATAAATAAGATCCAAATAAAAATACCATTCATTTGCACCCAAAATCGTTTTTTGAATAACATATAAGAAACACTGCGCAGAACCTATGTACAAGCACAGAATATCACTTTTGAAACGTCACTGTTTCCCCAAATACAAATCCTCTATCTTTCAAATGTTGATATCAAGCATTATCAAAAATCCAAAAACAAATCAACAGCAAACAAAGTCAGGGCCTTAATTATGAAGGCCTTGCGCCACCAGTGCGTCACTTATTACCCATGCTTAAAGTGATACATCAGCTACACAAGGCAATCATAAAAAAGGGCCAAATGCAAATACCAATAAATTTGCACCCAAAAATCGTTTTTTGAATAACATGTAAGAAACACTGCGCAGAACCTATGTACAACCACTCAATATCAGCAAACGAAGTCAGGGCTTTATTTATTAAGGTCTTGCGACACAAGAGTGTCACTTATTTCCCAGGTATAAAGTGATGCACCAGTTGCATAAGGCATTCATAAATAAGAGCCAAATGAAAATACCATTCATTTGCACCCAAAATCGTTTTTTGAATAACATATAAGAAACACTGTGCAGAACCATGTACAAGCACAGAATATCACTTTTGAAACGTCACTGTTTCCCCAAATACAAATCCTCTATCTTTCAAATGTTGATATCAATCATTATCAAAAATCCAAAATCAAATCAACAGCAAACAAAGTCAGAGCCTTATTTATGAAGGCCTTGCGCTACCAGTGCGTCACTTATTACCCATGTTTAAAGTGATGCATCAGCTGCACAAGGCAATCATAAAAAAGGGCCAAATGCAAAAACCAATCAATTGCACCCAAAAATCGTTTTTTGAATAACATGTAAGAAACACTGCGCAGAACGTATGTACAACCACTCAATATCAGCAAACGAAGTCAGGGCTTTATTTTTGAAGGTCTTGCGCCACAAGAGTGTCACTTTTTTCCCATGTATAAAGTGATGCACCAGTTGCATGAGGCATTCATAAATAAGAGCCAAATAATAATACCATTCATTTGCACCCAAAATCGTTTTTTGAATAACATATAAGAAACACTGCGCAGAACCTATGTACAAGCACAGAATATCACTTTTGAAACATCACTGTTTCCCCAAATACAAATCCTCTATCTTTCAAATGTTGATATCAAGCATTATCAAAAATCCAAAATCAAATCAACAGCAAACAAAGTCAGAGCCTTATTTATGAAGGCCTTGCGCCACCAGTGCGTCACTTATTACCCATGTTTAAAGTGATGCATCAGCTGCACAAGGCAATTAAAAAAAAAAAAGGGCCAAATGCAAATACCAATCAATTGCACCCAAAAATCGTTTTTTTAATAACATGTAAGTTTCACTGCACAGAACCTATGTACAACCACTCAATATCAGCAAACAAAGTCAGGGCCTTATTAATGAAGGTCTTGCGCCACAAGAGTGTCACTTATTTCCCATGTATAAAGTGATGCACCAGTTGCATAAGGCAATCATAAATAAGGGCCAAATGAAAATACTATTCATTTGCACCCAAAATCGTTTTTTGAATAACATTTAAAAAACACTGCGCACAACCTATGTACAAGCACAGAATATCACTTTTGAAACGTCACTGTTTCCCCAAAGACAAATCCTCTATCTTTCAAATGTTGATATCAAGCATTATCAAAAATCCAAAATCAAATCAACAGCAAACAAAGTCAGAGATTTATTTATGAAAGCCTTGCGCCACCAGTGTGTCACTTATTACCCATGTTTAAAGTGATGCATCAGCTGCACAAGGCAATCATAAAAAAGGGCCAAATGCAAATACCAATAAATTGCACCCAAAAATCGTTTTTTGAATAACATGTAAGAAACACTGCGCAGAACCTATGTACAACCACTCAATATCAGCAAACGAAGTCAGGGCTTTATTTATGAAGGTCTTGCGCCACAAGAGTGTCACTTATTTCCCATGTATAAAGTGATGCACCAGTTGCATAAGGCAATCATAAATAAGGATCAAATGAAAATACCATTCATTTGCACCCAAAATCGTTTTTTGAATAACATTTAAAAAACACTGCGCACAACCTATGTACAAGCACAGAATATCACTTTTGAAACGTCACTGTTTCCCAAAGACAAATCCTCTATCTTTCAAATGTTGATATCAAGCATTATCAAAAATCCAAAAACAAATCAACAGCAAACAAAGTCAGAGCCTTATCTATGAAGGCCTTGCGCCACCAGTGCGTCACTTATTACCCATGTTTAAAGTGATGCATCAGCTGCACAAGGCAATCATAAAAAAGGGCCAAATGCAAATACCATTCATTTTCACCCAAAATCGTTTTTTGAATAACATATAAGAAACACAACACAGGACTTATATACTAGCATACAATTTGACTTCTAAAACATAACTATCTGCTTCTAAATATTCTCCATAGAGCAAACAAGTCTCTATCTAAATTAAATAAATCATTACTTACCTTTACAAATGCTTTGGGAGATTGAAAACAGTGTCAGACACACACACCAATTTCTCTTTAGCAGAGCAAAAAGTGTGCATTCAATACACTGAAACCAAGACTGGCATAGAAAATCTCTAACTTTGTACACATATGCCTTAATTAAACCAATCAAAAGTCTTCCCTCACTATTTTTAAACCAACACCCTTCCCCCTCTCGGATTTTTCTATCTGTTACCATAGCAAATCCCTCCTAACTGAACTCTCAGGTTCAAAAGTTTATTGTACAATGTTGCAAATTAACTCAGCAAGGATGTTTGACCTCTCAATACACCAGCCTATCCAGGGTATTTTAGCTCTTAGTGACTTTTTTTAACCATTCAAATTGCTTCTTTAACACAACACAACATGCACCCTAACTTTCAATTATTTTTTTGTAAACTCCTACTGTTCCAACTGCCATTTCATTCCTACACTTCATCTGACTGCACCAGAACCTTCTCACATCATGTATTCCGTATGGATTATAGGACATAGCTACATCCACTGGGCTCAAAGGTATGCAACAAGCAGAAATTATCACAACCTTGATTTATCAAATGTGGAAATCAAGTGGACTGGCCAGAGAGGATTAAAATGTCATCAATTGATACCATTGGTGAAAACCTTTTTGCATCTGCCAAGCCCAGACCTTTTAATAGTGCACTGTGGTGGAAATGATTTGGGCACTATGACTGGGGTTGGTCTGGAAATGCTCTTAAAGGACACCTTTCATCAATTGATGATACTTTTTCCACAAACTGCCTTGGTATATTCAAATATATGCCAAAGACAGAAATGGAACTGGTCCAACAAATTTTGTCCACAATTTGAGAAAGCACGGAAACATGTGAATAAATCTGTTTCTGCTTACATGAGAGACTATGGAATGGGTTCAATATACAATAATAACTTGCGTTACAACTTGCAAGACATCTACAGAGGAGATGGTGTGCACTTCTCAGATGAAGGAAATAGAATATTCCTCCTGAATTTAAGACTGTGCATTGGAACCTACTTGTAGGTACCTAAATCAGCCACAGAACCCAAAAGCTCTTTTCAGAGCTACCCTACCTCTGATCATTCAAAACGTTTATCTTTTTCTAACTTTTTTCACTATTTTTCACCAAAGTACACTTTCCGGTACGCTTACCGGTGCGCGTACCAGGCGCTTCTCCCGTAGAAAATTAAAGATTTTTTTTTTTTTACGTTTATGAGCCTCCTAAGCCCCCTTCAGAAAACCTAGAGGGTCAAGAAGTCTCTACCGTGCCCCCTTCTAGCCATACCGAACATTGTTTGCCCTCCATCTTGTGTCTCGATTGTACTGAAACACAAAATGGAGGACTTCCGTTACGCTGCCGGTGCGCGTATCGGAGCGCGCACCGGTAAGCGCTCCAAAAAAAAGGTGGGAAAGTAATTTTCAGAAAAACCACTGGAGACACTTTCATCAAATATAGAATACGTCCTACTACATAGCAGTCCCTACCATTTGCCCAAATTTGGTGGAATTCCATTGAGACATTTAGGCTACAGGGCTGTCTAAATATCCTGAGGTAAATTACATGACAAAAACACATATGAAGTGTGAGAATTTACAACCAATTAAAAAGTTTCTTTCATTGTCTTCGATTATTTCCTGACGTTTGATTGGTTAAGTACAAGAATATATATAAAAGAAGAGAGGGAAACACAGCCATTTTGACTACTGCTTCCAGAAGTACATTTGAAAACAAATAACACTGACAACTTCAACTGATTTCTCCAAGGTAAGTTGTTATTTTGGAAGTATGCTGTACACTTTAAGTTAATTTAAGAAAAAATATTCTTTTAGTTATATACTATCCCTCTGTAATAGTTATAGATTGAGATAGACTTCTCTGTAATAGTTATGGATTGACTTAGGCTTCTCTGGTATACAGTACCCTAACTCTACTAATATAGTTATTTTGTATGCAATTTTCAGAAAGAAAATGGAAGGTGAAAATCAAGCAAATGTTACTTCTATCGAAGTAAAGGTGGAAAAACCAGAAGAGCAAAAAGATGAAGTAGATTTCATGGATGACTCTTTTGATAAACAGTTCATAGAATGTTTGGTACAAATGGAATCATGTACTTATAATTATGAGGAAATACCGGACAATATTATGTTACAAGTTTTATTAAATTATGAAAAAGAATCAGAGGAATACATTTTTAGTTAATTATTTTAAATAAAAAAATTAAAAAAAATCAATAAAATTAAAAAAACAACAAAAAAAACCAATTATTAAACATAAAAAAATTTAAAGTGATTTTTTTCCCATAGTACGCTCCCCCGTCCGCTCCCCGGTGCGCGTACCAGGCGCTTCCCCCGGGAAAATAAAAAAAATAAAAATTTGAGACCCCGCGGGGCCCTTTAATGGCCCCCACATCAAACCTAGGGGTACAGGGGGTGTCTACTCTGCCCCCTTATAGTTTTTTACCCCTTTGTTTCAGCCACCTCTCATGTCTCGATCCTACCAAGACACAAGATGGCGGCCGCTCCGGACTGTTTAGAATGTTTACAGACAACCGACAGCCAATCAGCTTTCCTTGCGCAAGTCGCGTGACGCGCCCGGAGCGCTTCCCGGTGCGCGTACCGGGGCGCGGCTATAGATATATATATTTTTTTGAACCTAAATTACTCAAAATCCACTGGAGCACATATCTTGAGACATAGCAAAGGCACATCGGGCTACCAGTCCCTACAATTTTGCCAAGTTTGGTGTAAATCCATTTAGCCGTTCGGGCTAAAAGTGAAATCGACCGCCCTATGGAAATTAACATGGGGAAAACGCGTTTTGGGACCCCCCTTTTATCTCGGCCCCCGCTTGACGTATCCCCCCCAAACTTTAAGGGAAGGACCGGAGCTCGACGAGGCCATTTTCAGGACATTTTCAGGCAGATTCGTCAACCGGTGCCAAAGTTATTCCAAATAGAATTTTGAGAATTAACATTGAAAAAAATCCTAACTATAACTACCTACTGGCGAACGCCAGTAGGTGATATATATATACATATATATATATTACCTACTGGCGGTCGCCAGTAGGTAGTTATAGTTAGGACCTAGTTTCCATAGGAAATCCTCAACATTCTATTTGGAATAACTTTGGCCCTGGTTGAAGAATCTTAGCGAATTTCTCAAAGAAGATGGCTCGGTCCGCTGCGCTCCTTCCCTAAAAGTTTGGGGGGGATTGGTCAAGTGGGGGCTGAGATAAAAGGGGGGTCCCAAAACCTGTTTTCTCCATGTTATTTTCCATAGGACCTTTAGACTCGGCTACAGGTCGAACGGCTGAATGGATTTATAAGAAATTTGGCAAAACTGTACAGTCCGGCTCGCAGATTACGCTTTTTTTGGAATGGTGTAAATCCGTTCAGTAGTTGCTGAGGAAATTAAAGTTAAAGTCGATTATATATCTATACGCGCGGACGGGTGCGCGCACTCAAGCGGCTGCGCGCGCGAGCGGAATTTTGCTGCGTGACGTCTGTTAACGTTCGATTCGAAGGAAATCAGGAAGTGTTGACCGCCATTTTGTCATTGCGAGTAAATATATTGTTGATTTCAAAGCGTTGGAACATGGAAAGGGGAGAAGGTAGAGATTGTTTTGCTGCGTAGGTTTTCTCAGGGTGTGCAGTAAGGCCCTTAAAGGCGAAAATATATATATATATTTTTTTTTTTTAAGTTGCGTGGTGCGCGCACTCGGTCGCGCACACCTATTTACAAGAGTGTGAAAATGGAGATAAATCAGAAGTTTGAGTGCTTTGATATGAGGTGGCTCGGAAAAGAGCCCTTGTGTTAATTGAGTTTTTTCTGCATTTATAAGTAAGTACCGATGCAGAGCCTGATGTTGCAGAGGAAGATTCTGTTTCCCTCATCCGTGAAATGAACACCATCTCTCCTATAGATGTCTTGCATGTGGTAACGCAAGTCGTTGTGGTAAATAGAACCCATGCTATAATCTCTGAGGAATGCAGAAACAGATTTATTTACATGTCTCCTTGCTTTCTCAATTTGTGCACAATGTTGATTGGACCAATTCCATTTCTGTCTTTAGCATATATTGGAATATACCAAGGCAGTTCGAGGAAAAAGTGTCATCAATTGTTGAAAGGTGTCTTTTAGAAGCATTTCCAGACCTACCTCAGTCAATGTGCATAGATCGTTCCCACCACAGTGCACAATTATAAGGTGTGGTTCTGGGAGATGCATAAAAGTTTTCACCAATGGGATTAATTGGTGACATCTCAATCCTCTTTGGCCAATCCACGTTATTTGCACATTTGGTAAATCAAGTTCGGAAATTCGTCTGCTTGCTGCATATTTTCCAGTCCAGTGAATATAGCTGTGTCCTAAAAGCCAACCCTTCATTTTCAAGGCAGATGCACTCGTACTCCGATGGGTTCTGGAAGTGGAATGGCAGTTAGAAGCTGAAAGTCAGGATAAAAAAATGGATGAGGCTTGGTGTGGTTGAAAAACAAAAAATGATTGGTTGATTCTAATACGTGAAGATGGTAATGTTATGTAAAACTAAAAGTACTATTGGGTGTGAAAAAAATGACATGTAACAGAGCTGTGGATAGGCAGGTGTTTCTGGAGGGAAAACAGTGTTGTTACTTTGCTGTAGAACGTTGAGATATGAACTTTTGACCTGTGCCTTCAGCCAGGTGCAGAATGAGGTGTTACCATGGAAACAGCCAGAGATGGCAGTGGGTGATGGGTGACTTTTATGTGACATTGAAAATATTGTGAGGGAGAACCAACTGAAATGTAAATGCTTACGTTACGCGCTCCGGGCCACGCCCCGGATTGCTTCCGGGAAGCTGCGCTTCGCGCCTCGCGCACCGGGAGCACTTCCGGGTGCGCTAACGCTGCGCGTCATATGACGGATTACCCAACAACGCGATACGTCGTTGGGGCTCCACCGGAACTGATCGAATTGGTAGTCTACAGTGTTTCTGGATGTTTCAGACTGAAGCTGGCGTCAGCATGAGAGCACCCCGTGGCTACGTCGTGGCCATTCCGCGAGCAATCATGGCAGTCGCTCCCCACCGGAAGTCTGTAGGAGTCGGGGGCCTCGGTGACTCTTGTAGAATCTTCAAGGCTGAGGGGACGCTTTTGGGAATGGGGCTCATGCCCTAGCAGTCAAGCGTCCGAGTTCCAGGGTTGCCCAGAGCCATCCTTGCAGGCCAGGCCCAAGTCTGTGGAGCCGACCGCCATTTCCTGAGCTCCGTGGCAGCCGCCTGTCGCTGTATCAGAAGAGTGGGTGCAATTCAGCCGGATGGCGGGTGAGACGCTGTAATAGCAAGAGCAGGCGTAATTCAGCTGGCCGAGCGAGGCACTGTGCCGCAAGAGCAGGCGCAACTCAGCTGGCCGAGTGAAGCGCTGGGGTGTAGCTAAGAAACCTCCACCTGGTGAGGTGGGAGAGGCTCATTCATGCCACCTCTCCCTTCCAGTGAACCCCACGCCGTCTCCTTGCGCAGGTATATGTGATGGTCGGACCAGGGCACCGCAGGACGTGTCTTCAGGTCAAACGGATTGTGGGACAAGGTCCAGAATGGAAGAGGCATCAAAAGGCAATAAGTTCCGCCTGACCCCGGGAGCCGGCCGCCTATGTTGGGGGCGATCTCAGGCCATACCAGGGGAACAAGACTTGGGGAGGGGGCTGGAGCCAAGCGCCCCCTCCGAGTCCGCGTTTCTTGGACCCTGAAGTATGGCACTCAACATCCAGAACTTATGACATTTGTGCAAGGCAGGGACATCGAAGCCTCTCAGGGACCAAGCATATCCAGAGTCCTTCCTACAGAAGGTGGTGGGGGTGGCGGCATTAGCAAGGCATCCCCCCACACAACTTGTCGGACCCTGAAGTATGGCACTCAACATCCAGAACTTATGACATTTGTGCAAGGCAGGGACATCGAAGCCTCTCAGGGACCAAGCATATCCAGAGTCCTTCCTACAGAAGGTGGTGGGGGTGGCGGCATTAGCAAGGCATCCCCCCACACAACTTGTCGGACCCTGAAGTATGGCACTCAACATCCAGAACTTATGACATTTGTGCAAGGCAGGGACATCGAAGCCTCTCAGGGACCAAGCATATCCAGAGTCCTTCCTACAGAAGGTGGTGGGGGTGGCGGCATTAGCAAGGCATCCCCCCACACAACTTGTCGGACCCTGAAGTATGGCACTCAACATCCAGAACTTATGACATTTGTGCAAGGCAGGGACATTGAAGCCTCTCAGGGACCAAGCATATCCAGAGTCCTTCCTACAGAAGGTGGTGGGGGTGGCGGCATTAGCAAGGCATCCCCCCACACAACTTGTCGGACATCACCTCTGGATGTACTGGGTGTTCAATTTCAGAATTGAAACTACTAAGAAGCAATTAGAAGTGTTGTTTTCATGTTGCAGCAGGCTGCCATGTAAATAGTTATTTAATAAAACGTTTTACCCTGTTACTTTGCTGGTGTGTTGTATATATTTATAATATTTGCATAGTGTTTGTCGTTATTTTGGGCGGGGTGGGCGGCGGAGCCGAACTGTCTTGCAGCCATCATGGCGTCGAGCTCGGTTCCTCTCACTAGTTTCATGTTTTTCTAACGATTTATATGTTATAGTTTGCTAGCACGATACAGCGGATAGTCCGCATTTTATATATATGTCCTTTTTATTAGGGGGGTCCTCCGGTGGAGTCGGACGATCTACCTCTAATAAACGGTCCGGGTTGAACCAACTACCAACAAACGGGGCAGAGATAGGCATGACGGGTTACAAAGGGGACAAAAGTGTGCACTACCTATCCTTCACTATCTGCAAAAACTAAACAGAGTATTGCGACTCTGTGCTTATTTGTGAACAGAGAATGACCCAAAGAGAACCAATTTCGAACAATCATAGGCTATTGGCAGTGGGCAGAGAGGCCATGACACAGAAAATGGCTGTTACTTACGTGCATGATGGGGCCTAAAAGGGACTAGATGGCGTGGCCACTGTTTCGCGACTTTCACTTTACTTTTAACAGTGGTTGTGGTGAACATAAATGAACGCCGCTTATGTATACCTAATTTTAGTCATTTTCCACAAAAAAGCTTTTGATATTTGCTATTAAAAAACCAAAGAAATTCACTGAAAAAACCATAGGTTATAGACCATATATAGTTAGGAATTAGCATTTACAAAATCTTGAAAAATCACTGAAAAAACCATAGGTTATAGACCATATATAGTTAAATATCTGAAGTCCATCTCTGCACTCGATGGAGATACAGGTCGTCGATAAGAAGATGTGCTGGCCACCTCTAATTGTAATAGCGTGGCCAGGGCTCTTGTCGTTGCCTCTGCAAATTGCACAGGGTGCACTTGTTTGACATGCCGCACCATGGTATGTATGGAAAAGGAATATTTTTTTCCTGGATTTCTTCTTGAGAGAACCAAGTCACATATCGTGCAGGTTACTTTTGGTGCATTCACTTTCTTTTGATCTTCAGGATAAGTGAAAAATTGCCAGATGAAAGATTTATTTTTTCTTATTAAAGGTAGTCGATCATTTTGGTCAGATTCGGAAGATGAATGAGATACGGTAGCCATTTCACCAAAGTCTTCCGAAAGATGTAGGACGTTGTTCTCTCTTGAGAGTAGAAAAGATAGTGAGGGAAGTGGGTGGAGTGCTGCGTGTAAATTCCAGAATTGAAACTATTAAGAACCAATTGAAAGTGTTGTTTTCATGTTGCAGCAGGCTGCCATGTAAATAGTTATTTAATAAAACGTTTTACCCTGTTACTTTGCTGGTGTGTTGTATATCTTTATAATATTTGTCGTTATTTTGGGTGGGGTGGGCGGTGGAGCCGAGCTGTCTTGCAGCCATCATGGCGCCGAGCTCGGTTCCTCTCACTAGTTTCATATTTCTCATGAGGGGTTGTTCCTAATTTTTCTATTTTAGCGAGGTCAAAAAGAGATCCCATCAGTGGCCTACTGATTTTGCTCGATTCCTTTTGTTTTTTCTAACGATTTATATGTTATAGTTTGCTAGCACGATACAGCGGCTAGTCCGCATTTTATATATATGTCCTTTTTATTAGGGGTGTCCTCCGGTGGAGTCGGACGATCTACCTCTAATAAACGGTCCGGGTTGAACCAACTACCATCCTGATTTTCTATATCTTCTGAGCTGGATTTAAGCGCACAATTGTTAAAGTATGAAACGTTTTATATTTCTAAAAAAAATACCAAGGTGTGTACATCCGGTAACGCACGAAAGTTTAAAAAGACATTCGGCTCCATTTACTGAAAAGTTTCATAAGAATAAAAAAGAAGTCTAGGTACAGTCTCTTTGACGTACTATAAGTTCTTTGAGGGGTGTATGAAGAAATTCAATAAGTTCAAATTGCACAGTTTTCACGAAATATATAGGCAGGTGCGCGCACTCGGTCGAGCACGAAAGCCTGGAAATGCGATATCCATTTTATTGACAACTGTTGCTGAGAGTGCGCACACCGGGTCGCGCACGAAAGTTTAGTAAGGCTATTTTTATTTACAGACAAATTTTAATGTGTTTAAAAAAAGGCAAGGTACAGACTTTCGAATTCTGTATCGCTTTACAAGGAGTCTCTATGCAACTTGAACAGTGAAGAAAACGGCTTGTTTTCGAAAAAAATATTGCCAGAACTTTATTGACAAAAGTATAGGTTGCATACACGACATATTTCTGAATTAGCATTTTAAAAACCAATGAAATTCACAGAAAAAACCATAGGTTTTACACACGTTATAGTTAGGAAGTAGCATTTAAAAAACCTATGAAATTCACTGAAAAAACCATAGGTTTGACACATGTTATAGTTAGCTGGAAATTTTACTGATATAAAACCAATGAAATTCCACGTTATAGTTAGTTGGACTCACTATAACTTGCGCGTGCAATGCACTGCTGTTGACGTCACATATTACATCACTCATGACATGGTCAGTGACATCACTCATGACATCACTGATGACACCATCCTTGTGACATAGTGACAGACCTTCTTTCACTGTAATGTAACCCTTGAAACACATATTCAAAAATAGAAACTGAAATTTTTAAAAAAATGGAGATACCCATATCAGTTACAACAAGCAATTCAGTAATTCCACCATCTATATACACATCCACTCATTCACCAACAGTTCTATATAGTCACTCATACATATACTCACTCATCATATGAAGTGATACACCTATACATCCTGTTACACACCGACAGTCATCCAAAAGTTACTCACACGTGCAAATAAACTATTGAACATCCATTTATTTGAATATAGAGTTATACACACACTTCCACCTTACTTCTATTGAAAATTACACATATTTATTCTCTTAAACAATCACTTATAGAAACACATACTTATTTAAACAGGAACTCTTACAATCTCTTACTCTCACATATACTCACTTATATACATCAATATTCACATATACTAGATTAAAACATATGTAGTTACTGATAAAGACACTAGTGAGACAGTCATTCACTCACTAACAAACACATATACACACTCATCCACCCATACAGTCCTGCACATATGCTGTCTTCAAAACACATACAAACAGAGAGTCAGTCACTCATGCATCTATGTGCTAAGTAATACCCCCACCAAACCATGTAGACACTCATACTGATACTAAGAGAAACATCTAATAACCCATATACATACGCATGTAGCTACTTACCAACACATGTAGCCATTTATACACAAAGTGAAACACTAATATATATATTTAAATATTTAAACATTACTCACTAATATTTATTTTTCAGAAAGACACATATTCACTGGATGGTGTCATCAGTGATGTCATGAGTGATGTCACTGACCATGTCATGAGTGATGTAATATGTGACGTCATCAGCAGTGCATTGCACGCGCAAGTTATAGTGAGTCCAACTAACTATAACATGGAATTTCATTGGTTTTATATCAGTAAAATTTCCAGCTAACTATAACATGTGTCAAACCTATGGTTTTTTCAGTGAATTTCATAGGTTTTTTAAATGCTACTTCCTAACTATAACGTGTGTAAAACCTATGGTTTTTTCTGTGAATATATATATATATATATATATTTATATATAATTCCACAAGCCTGAAGTGTGTGCAACCAGCCGGCGACACAGACACCGACACAGGTACATACCACAGCAAGGGATTGTAGGGTTTTAAAGTGGTTTTATTCCATTGATGGGATCGGCAGCATGACCCGTTTTGTCCGGGAAACCCAGACTTGATCACATGACAGACCCAGAGATACAAGTGGTTAAATACTGTTGTGCACTCCCCCTGACCACTCCTTCTTCTGGTCATAAACATAGTAAACATACTACATTGTGTAATACTGTGAATGTCAGCTGATTATCCCAGCGTAATTCATTGCAAATATACAGTAGTTGCAACAAATAACATCGCATTCAATACAATCATAAATAAGAAAAAAATAGTTCCTAAACTTCTCCACATAGTGTGAGTGAGAATAGATCATAGTGAGTCCTAAACCCTATGGTAATGCAAAGGGCAATATATGCATAAAGACATTATATGTGTATATAGTATGAATACAATGACTAAAATAAAGGGCAAGTGCCCAATAATAAAACTGACTAGTATAACAATAGTACATAGTTAGCCTAATATAACTGTCCATGGAGGTCAGAGGGTACACAGTTCAATATATTGAAAAACCACATAATATATCAAAAGTGCCAAAATTAGTGCAAAATTGCTAGCCACAAAATGGACTAGAGCAAGATAACTCCAAAAATTACAAGTAATCAGCAGCAAGCAAGTATTAAATGTGAAAAGTGGAAAGTGCAATAAAGTGCAGAAACCAGCTATTATGTAAACATCATTATCATTTAGCAGCAGAAAAATTCATTTTTAGCAAAAGGTTCAATATTGTAATAAAAATAATATTAAGTTAATCCTAACGTGTGGTGGAAAGAATCTCATTAAACAGATAATCTCGAACTCGATTTAGAAGGTATTGATAGATCACTAACTTCATTCAAATAGTCTCACCCAATCAATAGATATAGAGTCATCCTCAGCACAATATAAAATTGGTAAAACCATAAATATCGGTAATATATATATATATATATTCACTGAAAAAACAATAGGTTTTACACACGTTATAGTTAGGAAGTAGCATTTGAAAAACCTATGAAATTCACTGAAAAAAACATAGGTTTTACACACGTTATAGTTAGCTGGAAATTTTACTGACATAAAACCAATGAAATTCCACGTTATAGTTAGTTGGACTCACTATAACCTGCGCGTGTAATGCACTGCTGATGACATCACATATTACATCACTCATGACACCATCCAGTGAATGTGTGTCTTTCTGAAAAATAAATATGTTTTATATATGTATATGTAAAGGTCGAGGCAAGAATAAATGTTTAAATTATTGTCCTCACTAGTGTCTTTATCAGTAACGACATATGTTTTAATCTAGTATATGTGAGTATTGATATATATAAGTGAGTATATGTGAAAGTGAGATTGAAAGAGTTCCTGTTTAAATAAGTATGTGTTTCTATAAGTGATTGTTTAAGAGAGTAAGTATGTGTACGTTTCCTTAGAAGTAAGGTGGTAGTGTGTGTATATTTTTATATGTAAATAAATGGATGTTTATTAGTTTATTTGCATGTGTGAGTATGTGTGTGAGTAACTTTTGGATGATTGTCGGTGTGTAACAGAATCTATAGATCTACCACTTCCTTATGGTAAGTGAGTATATGTATGAATGACTATATAGAACTGTTGGTGAATGAGTGGATGTGTATATAGATGGTGGAATTATTGAATTGGTTGTTGTAACTGGTATGGGTATCCACATTTTTTTGAAAATGTTAGTTTCTATTTTTTAATATTTGTTTCAAGGGTTACTTTACAGTGAAAGGAGGGCAGTCTCTCTGTCACAAGGATGGTGTCATCAGTGATGTCATGAGTGATGTCACTGACCACATCATGAGTGAAGTAATATGTGATGTCATCAGCAGTGCATTACACGCGCAAGTTATAGTGAGTCCAACTAACTATAACGTGGAATTTCATTGGTTTTATGTCAGTAAAATTTCCAGCTAACTATGACGTGTGTAAAACCTATGGTTTTTTCAGTGAATTTCATAGGTTTTTCAAATGCTACTTCCTAACTATAACGTGTGTAAAACCTATGGTTTTTTCAGTGAATTTCATAGGTTTTTTGAATGCTAGTTTCTAACTATAAAAGATATACCTGAAATAAATATCGCCATCCAAATCTAATGTGCGTGACCAACTGGACGCACCCACCTATATATTTCGTGAAAGCTTTGCAATTTGAACCTAATGAATTTCTTTATAGACCAATAAAAGAACTTATAGTACGTTAAAGACACTGAACCTAGGCTTTTTTTTCATATAAACCTTTCAATTAAATGGAGCCAAATTTTTTTTTAATCTTTCGTGCGTGACTGGATGTACACACCTTAATTTTTTTTTTTTAAATGTAAAAGGTTTTATAGTTTAACAATAGTATACTTAAATCGAGCTCTAAAAATATGTAAAAACTATGGGGGATATTATCAACAATAGGCGAAAAATATCGCTAACGATATTTAGCGCGAAAAATGTTATCGCGAAGCTTTGCCTGGAAATATCGCCGCCGTAGCGAGGTATTATCAACACCCAGCATGGCGGCGATATTTCCCCGAAAATGCGATAAACGCGTGCGGTAAAACTAGCGTGCCCACGCTAAGCCGCCGCACGCTAGCGTGAAAAAAATCGCGATGGGCCTATCAGCGATGATTATCGCTAAACCAATAGGCCCAAGGCTACCATAAAACGCGTTAGCGGGACGAAAAAATGCCCGCTAACGTGAAAATCGTTGCAAAACATGGAAAATGTGCAAAATGATGGTGAGCAGCCAGGGACCAGTGCAGAGGGCACTACCAACACCCAGGAAGGCCAGGCAGAGAACCAGGGAAGGGGCAAGAGGAAGAGGAATCCTAAATTCACTCCTGATGAGAACCAGGTTCTGGTTGAGGAAGTGACGCAACACCAGCAGGAACTGTTTGTCAGTTCCACAGTCACTTTGGCGAGGAAAAGGGACATATGGCAGGAAATAATGACCAAGGTCAATGGCGTGGGGGAGCACAGGAGGACAGTGGACGAGTGTAAGAAGCGGTGGCACGACACAAAAAGCAAAACAAAAAAGAAACTGGGAGCAAACCTAAGGGCAGCAAGTCTGACGGGAGGCGGTGGACAGCTCCACAGGAGGAGCTGGATGAGGTGGAGAAGAGAGTAGCGAACGTCATCAGTGAGGAGAGTGTCATCGGAGCCACAGGCCAGGATACTGCTGTACTGGAAGACACACAACAACACCAGGGTGAGTGTCAAATAGGAACAGGTGGAAGTGGGTGAATGGGCACAGTCGCATGCATCTACCATGCACGTGCACATAATGTCGTCAGTGGTAGCCATGAGTACTGGCAGGGTGGTGTGGACTCCAACGATGCAGTCCTGGGATGGGTAGTGGATGTTGTTGTCTACCAGGTGGTGGGCCAGTTGCATGTAGAACAATTCCCAGTGATCGGCCCTGGCAACAGGAGCACGGAGAAAGGCTGGAAGCACCTCAGGTCCATGTGGCCTGGCTCTGGCAAGTTGAGGAGGGTGCAGAATAAGTTGCGTAGCAAGCTCCATGGAAATATTGCTGTAATGTAGTCAGCTCAGATAGCAGCATCTGCCATGTAACATATGTTGGGGCAGATTAATGTCAACTGGGGCATCCCCAGGGATGCGCCAGTTTACGTGCGCCACAGTGCGCCAAAGCTCCGCCACCCATGGTGTGCCGCATCTATAATGTGGTGCGCCATGGTGCCGGAAATGTGGTGCATTGCTGGAGTTGCGCCGCAAGCGCAACGCAGCTCCAGCAAGGCTGGGTGTACACCATCTGCACAATGTTGCATCAAGACCCACGCCTGCTTCAAGCAGGCGCAGGGTTCTGACGCAGCATTGCCCTGAAAGTGACTGAGTTAAATCTCATAGATTTCACTCAGCCACTTACAGGAGGCGTTCCTGCGCAGGAACGGCTCCTAATGGCGCAGTGGCATACAACGTGACGCATCTCCTAGATGCGTCACGTTGTACATAGGGTGCATTGTTTGCATCGCAGTTGCGTCAAATAAAGTGACGTATTTGTGGTGCAAAGAGGCACAACGGCCTCATTAATCTGCCCTGTGGAGTTGGAATAGGGGTGACAGGGAGCGTGAGTGGATGGAGTACATAACCATGTGTAACTACTAGCCGTTGACAATGGACCGGGAGGTCAGGTGGCATGCGCTGCTGGTGTACACAGGGGAGGTGGGCCCTGGCATAGGTTGGGTGGGTGTTGTGTTGAAGCTGTCATGGACAACAGCGAGCTAGCAGTAGAATAAGATGGCTAGTGAGTTGCACAGTTCCACTCAGGGAGTCATGTTTTTGTTATTGGAGCAGGAGCCTGAGAGTACCCTGATGATGCAGAAGATACCCTTGCTCCCGTGTGTGTTGTCATTCATTTAGGTTTACAAGGAGCAACCCTTGTCCAATCACAAGCGTTGGAGATGCATGTGTATGGCATTCCTGTGGTGTGCGTGGTTGTGTGGAGTGTATATGGTGACCAATAACCACTCATGTTTCGGCCATCCAACGCAGGATACACACCAGCACATTGTTGAAAGTGGCAGCTGGCCTGCTGGTGTGGGTACAACAGGGTACCTTGAGTGGCACAAGTATGTTGTCACAGTTGTACATACACTGCCTGAGGTGGGGGCTTGCAGCGTTGGAGTTGGAGTTGTTGTGTGGCCTGTGGGTAAGGGTGGTGATCAGCTGGTCTACAGTCACTCTCCTCCAGCAGTGGTGATTTACCTGTTGTGTGCGGTGGTCTGTGGACTGTACAGTGAATGTGGGAATGGATGCAGCACGGCACAGTCCTGTGGAAACAGGTGTCGTGTACAAAAGTCACTTAGGTGCCTGTGTAGAAGGTGGTGTCCAATGTGTGACCAGCAGCATGGGTGGAAGTGTGGGTGGGTGGGGGGGTGCACAAGCCCCATCCCTGTGAAGCTCCTGTGACAAGGTGCCTGCATTCACCACACCTGCTGCACTGCTTGGTCTCTGACCCCTCACAAACAAGATGCATGTGAAGTCACATAGAAGGTCTACCTGTCTGGCAACCTCCACCACACACTAGAAGTATGAAACCTCATCTTGGCGTACACACTATAACGACCAGTACACTCAAGGGACTTTGGGGCATATTATCAAGCCTGTGCGCTAAAATTATCGCCGCTTGATCGGCCAAAAACGGCTGATAAAGCGGCGATAATGGGCTTGATAATATGCTCTGTGGAATTCCAATGGAAGCCCATGTTAGATGTCTTCACATCTAACATGTGCTTCGATTGGAATTCCACAGAGCATATTATCAAGCCCATTATCGCCGCTTCATCGGCCGTTTTCGGCCGATCAAGCGGCGATAATTTTAGCGCACAGGCTTGATAATATGCCCCTTTGTTGCATCATGGTGTGCTGGCTAGGTGACAGGCACATGTAGGCACACATTTGGTCATATTGCTACCAAATGCACAAGTACGCCAGCAACGTAGCAAAACTGTGGACTGTCATGCCAGTCAGTGCAAAATAGCAGAACGCCAAATAGCTGGGGGCAGAGTACCAAGCAATAGCGAAAATAATTGCTGAGCTCCGAGGAGTGATTACCGATGAGATACCGTGATACTATCAAGGTTCATCTCTGAAGCCATAAAGAGTCCAGCTAAATGCATTAATATGGCTGAGAAACCTGCGACATACATGCATAATTGTGACAATGCTCATAGCCATGTTATCCACCTTCCATTGGATTACATTGGCAGGAACAGCTATTAGCAGGCGTAAGCTGTTGGAGATATTTGGCCTTAGCGCAAATATTACAAAAATAAAATAATATGAGTCAGAGATGCTAGCAACTGTTTACAGTCGCTAACATGTTGGCACACCCACTTAGCATGTCATTAGCAAAATAATCGCACACATGCAAAGTGGGCCCCTAAATGCCTGCTATTGCCTACAAGCTGTTGCCAACTGGTGTCAGCGACAGCTTGGTAATAGGGTGACATAGTTTTTGCTGCATGAGCGGCAAAAAGTACACCTAATGTGGGGACAATTCCCTTGGTAATATGCCCCCAGATGTTGCACATACACAATAAATTCCATGTCAGCTGTCAACCATGCAAGTCAACAGATACCACACCTAAAGTGTAGTGAACACTATACATGCATCCCAGTAACAGGTTGCATCCAAAGTCACACATACAGAGATCACACCACTGATGACCTCAGAAGCATAGCATGTGAGAAGACCCACACTCTGCAACCTAACTGACACCAATGCAAGTATCAAACAATGCAAAAGTATTTATTGTATAAAATCTACCTATCTAAAACTACACTAAACACTAAAACTAACACTATATCTAAAATCCCTACACACATAATAAACTAAACTACACATGTAATGCTAACTAAACCCTACTACACAAACTACAAAAGGACATAAACCCCCCACCCAAAGAGAAACAAAACTTAGCCCCAACACTATCTTAACCTAACAATATCACACTACACTAAACTAACTATACCTAATCTAAAACTATTCTATATCTAAATCCTAAAATACAACTATATACAAACAAAATAAAGATAACAAGGAGGGAAGGCAGAAGAGGGGTGTGGGCCAGAAGAAGTCCAGTACTACGGTACCCCAAGTTTGACGGCAATGTCATTCAGCCGCCGGTTCATCGTGACAAGTTCATTTCGCACGTCCAGGAGCAAGCTGTTGTTCCTGGCCAGCTCTGTTAGAATGTCTTGTTGTCTGTCAGCCCTTGCCGGCGTTGGGGTGGGTGCCCCCGGATCCTGGCCTGGTGCGTTCTGGGCAGCTCCCTGGCTGGGTGCAGCTTGAGTTGGCCCCTGGCTGCTGGTACCTGGAATGGCTGATGTGCCTGGTACCGGAACAGGTGAGACCACTGTGTCTGCATGTTTTCCACCGCCAGCCTTGCCACCAGCCTTGGATTTGGCAGATGAGTCACTGTGTCCCACAGCCTCTGGCATCGCACGCCAGGTCCCATCCCGCCGAGCAGCAGCGTATATCCGTGCCATGGACCGGAACCCTCTCTTGACCCTGCGGCAGTGAAGCCACCGTTCCTTGGCCACATTGAATGCATGGGTCTCCTCTGCATTCATGTTGTCTGAAAAAAATGGGAAACGTCAATCCCAAACCAATTACACTGGTTCATTTGCTTTTCATCATATCATATGGCACAAATCACATACCACATGGGAGGCAGCACACATGTCACATCCTGTAACGTCTCAAACTGACCTGCCCACATAATTGACAAGCCCTACTTTCCACTATACAGGCCCTGGAACGTGACATCACAGTACATGGCAGGTGTGATGTACAGACAAATCAGACGCCAAATGAGAGAGTCATAACATGTCACCTTTGTGCATCCTGAGAGTGTTTGCCAGTGTGGCCATTTGAATATGTCAATGGCAACACTATGTAAGCGCAGCCTATATGCATGGGAATTAGACCGGGACACCCCTACCAACAGCAGGTGTCAAGAATATCAAGGAAGCTCTCCTCAATATTGCTGCGTACATGGGCAGGAAACAGCATCAAAACACGCCATAAAGGCCTACACAATATGCACCTCAGAATCCCATAGCTGTCCTGGTCATGGGGCAAGGATGTATCCTAAGTCCAATGCTTTCCAATCTATACTTTCGTCTGCTGGCCAACGTCGGCAAATAGTACGGCTCATCTAAGTGTATTGTATGCCGACAATAATCAGTAACTGAGTACGTGTGGGACGAACTACACTGACACACGTCTCTGTTGTACAAGCAGCATGTTGAACATGCGTAACTAGAAGAGCGTCAACAAATAGTAACTAAACTGCAGCAAAACAGACCGCATTCCGTTTGGCAGCCCTGAGGTATCTGGTCACATGATAGGTGGCAGCTGGAACTGTGCTCCTCTCCCCCTTGCAAACACGTGATGTAAGACCTACCACAAACAAAATAACATGCCCTGTCCTGTCCAAAGGCCGTCAGCCAGGTTATTTCACCTGCTATGGGTACATGTGTAAAATATGGAAGAACTCAAAATGCCATCCTATTGAAGCAAGGAACCCTTTGCTGCAGGGCCTGGCCATCAGCCACACCGATGACAGCAATCCTCTGATATCATGACTACATGTAAAAATTAGTGACAAACAGCAGACCCTGCAGAATCTGCCAGCCACACTGACTCACGACCAGTCGCCTAGAACCCCTTCCATGGCTACATAGTAAAAACACCACAGGCACATCATGTGGCAGAAAAGGCGCTATGGGGCATAATACCAAGGGCATTAACGCAGCATTAGCGGGACTTTTTCCCGCTAAAGCAGCGATAATTGTATTGCCCTAGTACCAAGCTGTCGCCAACGCCAGTTACCGACAGCTTGTTGCCGATAGCGGGCATTTAGGGGCACACTTTGCATGTGAGCGATAATCATCGCTAATTACATGCAAAGTGGGCCTGCCAACATATGACCGACTGAAAACAGTTGCTAACATCTCTAACTCCCATTGACAACTCTTGTACATATTTACGCTAAGCGCAAATATTGGCAAAAGGTCACGCCTGCTAAAAGCAGTCCACAGCCATGTCATCCAATGGAAGGTGGATAACATGGCTAAGAAGAGCATTGTCACGATAATGTGTGAATATGGCTGATGTTACTGCGATATTCATGGTTTGCGCAGGAATCTCACCGCTTTTGAGAATAACCTTGATAATATCAAGGTATCTCAGCGGTAATAAACCTTGATGCTCGGCAAAATTTCCCCCCACCCTAACCAACCAATAGCGATAATTATCGCTATCACTTGGTAATATGCCTCTATAAGATTCTGAGTTGCATGCATGAGACCCAATCTAGGCCAGAACCTAAAGGCCTCATAAAGTAGAATTCCTGGAACGGGCAAAATAGACCACTCGGATCATGTGACAAAACATTCATGACCCAGTCTTGTGTCAGTCCCTCTCAACATGGCTACGCTAGGTCATTTCTCCTGCCCCTTGGCGGTGTAATGAACTGCCCCCTCACCCATTATCCATCTATCAACACACACTCTCCTGTGAACGTTGGTAAACTTGCCTGTTCCCAATATGTGGTGCAAAATTGCCTTGAACCTCTATGGCACAGTTTCATATGAATGAGACAGCAAAAGGACCTTCAAACCTTGTGTGGATGAGATGTGTTCTATTCATACCTTACACATGACATTGACTTAACCGGGCATGATATGGGTGTGTCACAGGGCATATAAGTAAATCTCAATGTCCGCTTCAGAGGCAGTGTACTGCAGATGAAGCGTGTATAAATGTTTGTGCTGGTCGTGATTATATGTAGCCATGTGTGAGACTCCTGTAGCGTAATGCCTGCATGATCCCTGAATCATTGCCTATTTTGCTATAATCTGTGCTGGATGTCATGCACAAGGAATCAGAGCAGTTGCATCGGCCATTCATGGTCAATGTCACAATTTACATAGATATGCGTCTGACCACACTCTCATACATATTGTCTGAATAATGACGCAACAATACTCAGAACCTTGTGGCCCAGTGACATGCGGAACACACCAGCATTGCCAAACTACCGTGTGTTGGGTTTCTCAATGACATCTATTACATCACACATGCCAATGTACTTCACAATTACTCACCAGTGGCTCTTGGGTCCTTGAAACGGTCCACGTCACCCTGCGTGATGGGTTGCCGACCATCTGTGAGTGAACCAAATTAAATATGTGTCATTGTATGGCATCCAGACACGTCACAGAAACATGATGAACATGATGAAAAACTTTTCAGTCACAAGAAATGCTACTTCACTTAGTAGGGGATTCGCACATAGTACTAATGACTTTGTGCACAATGATTGGCATGCACACATGGGCTTGCTAATGCAGTGGTGGCCAAACATAACATAACCACAGTCACACATGCACATGAAAGTTGGGGCATGCAATTCCTAAGCACCTTGGGCCTCATTTATGAAAAGTGACGCATCGCTGCGTGAAAACATCGATGCGTCACTTTTCACTGCGCACTCCTTGCGACACCAATGATGCGTCATATGTAATGTATGATGCATCATGTCGCAAGGACTTACAGATACGTCAGTATTTCTGACGTATCTGTAAGCGCAAAAGTGACGCATTGCTGGAGTGTGTCACAAAAGTGACGCAACTCCAGCAATGCATCCTTTCACATGGGGAAAGCCCCATGTGAAAGGGCTTGCGTCAGTCTTACGCCTGCTGTGAGGCAGGCGCAAGATTTTTACGCAACAGCATCCTAAAAGTGACGCAGTGAAATCTCATAGGTTTCACTGTGTCACTATTACGAGGCTTTTTGCGGGGGAACGCCCCCTCTGCATACATCATACCTGACACAGGTATAATGTGGCGCAGGGGTTTAAAAAGGGACGCATCTACCTAGATGCGTCCCTTTTTAAATATGGCGCAACAAGGCGCATATTTGACGCCGCTGGTGCCTCACAAAAAGTGACGCACCGGCGGCGCAAAAGTGACGCAAGGCCTCATAAATAAGGGCCCATGTCCACACAGGCAACATGTGTACGTTGTACTCCGTATGATGGTAAGTATGCATTTAGTAAGAGGCTGACACACAATCCTTTGGGAGGTAAAACACTCTTGAGCTGTAAAACACAAAAGTGAATGACTGTAACCTGAAACTTTTAACTATGTCACTTCATAGAGGTGTTCCTGTGTATGAATGTCCTCCACTGCGGCACAATGCACCCTAAAGGTGCATAACTGTAGGAAGTCAGGATTTTCCAAGAATAGTGATATTGTACCTACCCTGCACCATGGCGCTACTTTTGCGTTGCTACACAGTCACATAAGTAATGCTACAGCGCTGCCAAATTACCCCAAGAGTCATGTCAATCTGCTAAAATGTGCCGGGAAGTGGGAGTCCAAATCAATCTTAACTTAAGCAAATCATGTGCAAATTACATAGGGACAGATGTATAAACATTCCCTTTAGCGATTAGTAAATTGCGATCATTTAGGAATTGCAAAATAGGAATTGCAAAATTGTAAGTATGTCGGAAATCGCTTATTGCTTGCGTACCATCAACATTCCCAAATAGCGATTAGGAATTTGCAGATCACAATCTTCCCCTTCATTTCTGTGTGCCAGGAGGCGCTTTGGAATGAATGGGGAAGTTTGCAATTACCAAATTGCTAATTGCAAATAGACATTGTTTCAAATGGTGCAGGGGTGTCACATGAACACCCTGCAGTACCCATGAAAAATGACATGTGCGCACATAAGGCGAACAGACATGCTGCAAGAGCATGTATGAGCGTCACATGGCAGCTATTGATGATTTTAACACAAACAGAGCACATTAAGAAAATAGCGCTACTTACCACCAACTAGCAGAAGGTATTAATTTGCCAATCACAAATGGTGAATTTGTATGTAAATGGCCCTGATACATAGCATGTAAGGTATTACTAAAGTAGGTATTCCTCAAATGTAATAGCAAATTAAGCACATGCAAATTTTGCCATTCCTAACTTTGCACAAATAATGTCACATAAATGCCATTTACCAAATGAAGGGTTTGCTGACGCCGCTAATCAGCTAATGTCTGCGTTACAAAACTATTTTTGCCATGATACATATGGCCCATAGGGACATGACATTGTCATCAAGACCTTGTCACAGTATCACAGTAACGAGTCAGCATGTACATCCCATACACACATGTCACACACGTCACGCACTTATATAACATTTGAACATTAAAGTGAAACTATGGGTGTAGGACTTACCACCCTGTAAGCCTGGCAGCACTCCAGTGTAATCCAGGAGGTCAGCCTCCCGCGCAGTCATGTCCTGCCAGCGGTGTTTCCACTGGTGCACAGAGCATGCTATTTTGAAGTAGTGCTCCATGTGGAGCCTCACACGCTCCCAGCACACATTGCGTCCCCCAACAGCATACCCCAGCAGGATTCGCCCCCCTGCCTCCAACATATTTGGAAGGTAAAATTTTACCAACCACAAAAACCCCCCCCAATGCCTCCTCACTCATCCTCCCCGACCTCCCAACAGCAGGCATCTCCCTGACCCCCTTAACCCTATAAAAACTAATAAATAATAACCCACTTAACAAACTCTCAATAAATATATACAAACTAACCCCTGAATTAACTCTAACAAACTGAGGACAGTAGACACACAAACAGTATAAAACACAACAAAAAGTACAAACACACACTTTAGACAAGACAGAGCACGCAGCAACACTCTCCAAATCCAACTTTCAACACACCAACCACCATAAACCTCCTTCCCTCAGCACATGCACCAGCAATTGCAGAAAAGAGAAAGTGGAAGTAGAAACCACACCCAAGTGACAGGAAGCAGTAATACATAACTTCCTGTGTTTGCTGCTAAAAGGTCCGACTTAGCGACAAAATAATAGGTGTTAGCGACGAAATATTAGGTGTTAGCGACAAAATAATAGGTGTTAGCGATGGTACGCATATACAAAATCGTTCAAAATGCGACCCGTTTTTTGTATTTGCGACGAAAATTTACTCGCTAACCAATGCTAAGCGACATAATTAATAATAATCATACATACATGAATTACATCATGGATTTCTCTACATGAATTGAAAAAAATACCAGAAAATTCACTAAATATGTCGGGGCAGATTTATGAAGGGCTTGCGCCACGTTTACGCCGCCGTTGCGTCACGCAACGGCGCGGAAACGTGGTGCATCTCTGCGCCCTATTTACAACGTGACGCATCTAGGAGACGGTAAGCCAGTGGAGGTTTTTCAGGTGACCAGAGATATGTTCTTTACGCGGGATGTTTAATATGAGCCTGGCTGAGGCGTTTTGGATTCGTTGGAGTTTTTTCTGGAGTTTAGCGGTAGTCCCGGCGTAGAGGGTGTTTCCATAGTCCAGTCGGCTCGTGACCAGAGCGTGGGTGACCGTTTTCCTAGTTTCGGTGGGGATCCAACGAAATGTTTTTTTGAGCATGCGAAGAATGTTGAAGCAGGATGAGGAGACGGCGTTGACTTGTCTGTTCATTGAAAGTGAGGAATCCAGGATGACGCCCAGGTTCCGTGCGTGGTCTGTCGGGATGGGTGCTTTTCCAAGGGCTTCTGGCCACCAAGAGTCGTCCCATGTGGAGGGGGAGGTACCGAAGATGAGGACTTCCGTTTTATCTGAGTTCAGTTTCAGACAGCTGTGTTTCATCCATTCGGCTACTTCTTTCATTCCTTCGTGTAGGTTAGTTTTGGCGGTGCTAGGGTCATTGGTGAGTGATAGAATCAGTTGAGTGTCATCCGCGTAGGAGATGATGTTGAGGTTGTGTTGGCGGGCGATGGCCGCCAGGGGGCTCATGTATACGTTGAAAAGGGTGGGGCTGAGTGAAGATCCTTGTGGTACGCCGCAGATGACTTCAGTGGCCTCTGACTTGAATGTTGGAAGGCGGACTCTCTGGGTTCTTCCGGTGAGGAACGAGGTGATCCAATCTAGTGCTTTTCCTTGGATTCCGATGTTTCTGAGGCGCTGTAGAAGGGTGCTATGGCAGACTGTGTCGAAGGCTGCGGAGAGGTCGAGGAGGATGAGGGCGACTGTGTCTCCATTGTCCAGTAGAGTTTGAATGTCGTCTGTTGCTGCGATGAGGGCGGTCTCAGTGCTGTGTTTTGCTCGGAAGCCGGACTGTGAGGAGTCGAGGGATTTGTTGGCTTCGAGGAAGGCGGCGAGCTGGTTGTTGACAGCTTCCTTGATGACTTTGGCCGGGAATGGAAGGAGCGAGATGGGGCGGTAATTTCTGAGTTCGGTGGGGTCCGCTGTGGGTTTTTTCAGAAGGGCGCTGAGTTCAGCGTGTTTCCAGCTTTCCGGGAAGGTGGCGTATTTGAAGGAGCAGTTGATGACGTCTCAGAGATGCGGTGCTATGATGGAGTCTGCTTTGTTGAAGATGTGGTGAGGGCATGGGTCTGTGGGGGATCCTGAGTGGATGGAGTTCATCAGGCGGATGGTGTCCTCAGTGGAGATTGGGTTCCAGTCATTAAGGATGTTCGAGGGGGGAGAAGGTCCAGCAGATGGTTGGGTCATTTGGTTGTCGAAGCTGTTGTGGATGTCTGCAATTTTGTTGTGGAAGAATGAGGCTAGGGAGTCGCAGAGGGCTTGAGAGGGGGTGATGTCGTTAGAGTTGGCCGAGGGATTGGTAAATTCCTTGACGATGTTGAAAAGTTCCTTGCTGTTGTGGGCGTTGTTATCTAGTCGGTCCTTGAAGGCGGTTTTCTTGGCCTTTCGGATCAGTTGGTGGTGTATGCGGGTGGCGTTTTGGAAGGCGTCCTTGGTGCTGGTGGTTGGGTCTTTTTTCCAGGCCTTCTCAAGGGAGCGGCAGAGTTTCTTGGATTTCTTAAGGTCATCGTTGAACCATGATGCCTTCTTGCTGCCAAGTTTGCTTTGTCGTTTTTTCAGTGGTGCTAGGATGTCGGCACTGTTGGATAACCATAGGGTGAGGTTGATGGCGGCTCAGTCGGGGTTTGAGGAGTGGGCTGGGGGGTTTAGAAGAAGCGATGGAGTTTGGTCGGGGTGGGTCTGACTCACTACATTGTGTTTGGCAGTGGGGCCTTGCTGCCAGGCCTGGACTGACCATTACGGACCCTGTGCAATCCCCCGTGCGCTGCAAGGGTAGGTTCAGGCTTTTGGGCCCTTGGGGTCCCTTTTACCTACAGGGCTCTTTGTGCAGCATAGCCGCAACCTCCTCCCTGTAACCAAGTTGGACGGAAACCGGACCTGGCAAGGAGCTCTGTTGCACACCCACCCTCCCCACGGGGGACAGCCGAGCACTTTGAGGGGGCGGGTTTTTGTCCCCTGTCCGGCCCTGCTTGCTGTAGCTTGCTGGAGATCCCTTGTTGTTTCACTTCAGTGGTGGGGTGTCAGATCTGCTTGTGGGGTGGCTGTGGTGTGTGTGGACCACCTTGCATTGGCCTGTCCTCCTACTATGGGTGACTTTGTACATGGGTATGGTTTCCCTTGGACCCTCTGGTTCCATGCCAGTCATGTGGACATTTTACCTGGAGTGCTGTCCAACACGGGGTGTGTCCGCATTGGTATCCGGGGTGTGTTTAGGATTACGTGGTGTTTTGCTTCAACTAGGGTCGGGCCCTGTCCACCCTGCAAGCTTTGTGTGTGGCCGGATTGGCCTTTGGCGGTTTGTGGGTTGAGCATGTGAGCCCCTTGTTGGCCAGATGGACCTTGAGTTTAATCTTCCTGGGTCAGGTATTTTAATTCCTTTGCACATAGTCACAGTATTTGTTTCTAATCTTGTTGTGTAGTGTACCTCTTACTGATGTATATGTGCAGGTGCTCAGTTTAGCGTTTGTGCACAGTCTGGAGGTGTGCCTCCTTCATGCTGTGCCTTTGTTGTAGGGTGGTTATCCCTTTTGGTTCCCTTTGGCCTGGCTGGTCATTATCTGTGGTCTTCTGTGCCTACTCTCCATCAGTGGCTGTGTTGGCTGTAGGGCCTGTGTTTGGCCTTGTGGTGTGTGTCATGGGCCGTTAGGAGGTTGCTTGCGTTGGGTGTGGCAGATCATAGCGCTTGCTTCTGGAGGACATCCGAGGCCATGTTGTGCATGGATGGCGTTGGGTGTTCTCACCACACTCCAATGTCATGTGGACATAGGGTGATGTGTGGGACAGTGTTTTCTGCCTCTGGGTACGCAGTGTTGTGTAATACTTGGGTTACTTGCTGCTTCTGCTGCTTCAGTCTGTTTTGCTACCGTGTGAATCCAAATCTTGTTTAGCAATCTGCACAATAGTTAGCCCTGGTACTTGGAGGGCTATGACTCTGAGTGATGTTCATTTCCATAGAGTCACCCGTCAATAATACTCCCCCCATGCATATGTAAACACCCTGCACATACTAGCACTTGCACCTGCACATGGCTGACTTGCACTTGCATGGACACTCCAGCAATGCCACACATTTACGGCATAGATGGCTCTCACAGATACTGTCATTTTAGTGCCCAGGCAGCACAACACATAATACACATCCATGCTGGGTGTGGCGTTCTGCACTGTTACTGTGGCATCCCTGCGGACATGCATGGAGACAACAGGTATTGGAATACTGCACCTTTTTGTCTGACACTGAGGTCCATTGGAGACATGTAGCACGCCATAACTTAATGCTGGCAACCCTGGCATGGCCATTGTGGCTAGCTGGACACATAGCTACTCCCCATTGGACTCCAGATTTGAGGATGGGTGGTAGTTTTGCTGTAAGTCTTTATTACACCAGGACATGTATGTGCCTTTCATTACTCAGTCCACACTGAGGATGTGGCTGGTGCGTCCAGATAGGTATATTTCATCCAAATGCCAAACAGCCTGAACCGAAAGCAGGACTGAGATGAGCCACACACTAAGGGGGAGGTGATGTCAGTCACAGTGATGTGTGGAATGTTGTGCATATGAGATGAGGTCACACAAGGGCTGCCAGATAGCCAGTGTCAATATGCATCACAGTCCCAATAGTCTCACATAGTGTCAAGATACACTCCATTTTCATTAGGCTATTTCCTAGTGCTAAGGCAGAGCCATTTTGGTATGTCCCATTGAAGAAAGGGCACAGTGAGACGACCATGTACCACTGCTACACCTCGCCTGTCTTCTCCTCAGATGAATCCCCATTTGTCAAACAGAGGTCCTTTCCTGTAAACAAGTATGATCAAACAATGTCATGCTGTATCAGGGTGTTATGTTCAAATGCATGATTGGTTGTGACAAACAGTGATGTAATTCATATCCCTTGTCACATTGCAGAGGCCGAGACAGCACCTCCGGCACCTCCTGAAGAGCAACCTGGACAGGCACTCACTGTTGACCCGGATGTCTACGCTACACTCAACATTGAGGACATCGAACTCCTACTCAATGACTTTGCCTCCCCAGCCTCCCGTGCAGGGCAACCCAGTAACCCTCGGCAGAGCCCTCCCCCTGCTCACACCAACGAGCAGCAGGCATCCACCACCCCAGCCACTTCCCAGGGCCCAGATCCAACCGCACGTGCATTCCAACAGCGGATCATAGGGCTCCAGGAACGGTTGGGGGATAGGGTGGACGAGGGCTTCAAGCTCGTGGCAGCCAAGCTCGCAGGCATCCGTGGGTGCCTTAGTGACACCCAGGGCCCTTTCCATGCTCTCCACCAGTCCATGGCTGACATTGCTGGAGTCATGATACAGCGGCAACATGCTTTGTCTGCTCAGGATAGCTCCAGCAATGTCGCCAAGGGACTTGAGAACATCAGGATGATCATGGAGAGCATGGAGCGGATGCAGGCCCAACATCTGGCTGCCAGGGCTGAGCACATGCGCCAGGTTACTGGGATTTTCACCGCCCTGCACCTTCTTGTCACCTCCTTGCTGCCACAGGGTTTGGTGCAGATGGATGCTGCTGCAGCCTCCACATCCTCAGCTCCAACACCAGGAGTGTCAGTGCCTCACATGGCTGCTGCCACAACACCCACTGACACCTGTGAGGCACATGACACCGATGATGATGGAGATGAGGATGACTGCGAAATTGTGCTGAGGAGGAAGCTTTAGTATCCCTCTGTACCAATGCCCCAGTTTCTTTTGTTTTGCTGGACTCTGATTCGTGCCACCCATGAACTTCTTACACTCACTTTCACTGTCCCCCGGAACAACCTTGGACCCCCCATGGACTGCCATATGAACCCATTCCTTGCCACCTCAACCAGCCTGTGGAGTGAACTATGCCTCTTCCCTTGGACCTGTTGACATCTATTGTCTCTGTCTGGCCATCCAACGGGCACCCTCTGCACTAGCCCTATATGCTCACCTGTTGTATATAGTGTAAATAAATTATTATTTTCCCTTTGATATGTGTATTGGTCTAATGTTGCTAAGGTAATTACTTACTTTTTAGGGTCCGGCCATTGATACCTTAGGGATGTACGACAATGTGAATACGAGCATTGTACATGTTGATACTGATCCAGAGATGGTGTAGAATAATGAAGATATGTGCAAACATGTGGTCCCACCATTGCACCAATGCAATGCTATGACATTGTCACAATGTGAATGGTCCATCAGGCAAGGTCTTCAATTGGTACATGCAAGTGAGCATTGATGTGCAAAATGTGATAGTAGAAGGCCCCCTGGTCCATGTTTGGTTGCAGCAGGTCAGGCACTACTGTCCTCATGTCTAGGAGGCCATGCACTGTTACATACCTCTGGTTGACCTCTATATTGGCATCATACGTTCAGTAGGGTACACACAGTCTTAACAAATATTAGTGGCACTACTGCATTCACTGTGTATTCCCTGCACTCACACTGTTATGTGTGTAGTATGTGAATCATGAGTCTCTGGCCCTGAGGTGCAATGAGCATGCCTTTCATCAACATCAGATTTGGGGGAGGGCTGCAGCAGGTGTGTAGTTGGACCACAACGTACCAACATGGCCAGCAGCTCTGCATCCTACATGTGTAGGTACAAGTTGGAAGGTAGCTCCGGGCAGCCCGTAGCACGTCTGTACTATTGGTACACTTAGCCACCACACATGCCTCGTCATGTTGGCATTTGTCCACAAGTGGTCCATGAGTGATGATAGCCTCCTCTTACATGTGCTACTCCCCCATGGTGGACACGTGACATTGGCCCATCACTTTCTGTAGACTTCACCGTGTGTGCACCTGCATGTGTCATGTGAGATGTAGATGTTACGATGTCACGTCATTGTTGAATAGGTATGAGGTATGTGTCCAGGTGGTATCTATGAATGACCCTGGGGTGAGTGTGTATCCACATTTACTTGTCTGTCCAGCTGTAGGAGGTGTCTTCACCCAGCCATGTAAAATATTATTGATGTTGGTGTTATGCATGTCTTGGTGATGGTAATGGTCCATGCGTTCAACAAAGTCTCTGCTCAGCATAGTGATGTTTGGCCTTGTGGATCTGTAGGTGGGAGTAGTTTCCAGGCTGATGTCTTGTGACAGACATACTGATGTTGTAGCCACATTAGACGGCACATCAACTTGTTACTCTAATTTGGCCCTTTCCTTTTCAGGTGGTCTAAATGATAGGCCCTTTCCCCGATCCAAATGGCGGCACTTGTCACCGCCCATAGCAATATTTAGTGCCATTACATGCCCTATTTGCTCCTCTAATCACATTCCACACATACATCTTTGAGGCATTGTTCTGGAGCCTCTTTGCCATTATGGCCATCTGTGCACATATGTACTTGACATTATACGTCAACAATGGGCTTGGAAATATACAGGATATGTATCTCATACGGGCCGGGGTTATTTATACGCCACATCTTGTGCATGCTTCTATGGAAATGTACATTGGCTGGTAATCAGGAACGTTGTACACATCTTAAGGGTCAGTTTACTGCTGCTACAACTGACATGGTCTGGAGATGTGTCTGGATGATTGGCACCAATGTGTATTGGGATGTTGCTATGACTATTGGCATCATGCACACCATTTCACACTCTCCCGATTTGTGTGATTCACACAACATGCCCAATCCATGATACATGGATTGTGGAAATTGAGTCAGTATAGGAATGTCATCCTCATCACAATCAGTACCCTACTCAGCTAGTATTTGCACCATGTGACACAACCATTTGACATGGTGTAGCCTACATAGTACCTTGCCAAGTAGAGTCTCATACATTTGACATGGTGCAGGGCATTACTGTACTGCGTACACATTCCCACCCTCCATTGATAATGGCCTCATCTGACCACTCATTGTGACACGTAACTGTTTGATGGGTACAGTGCCCATGGCAGACAGTAACACATTGAGATGTTATTTATGTGACAATTTTATTTCTAAGACAACACGTGACTGACTCAAGCAAAATAATTGTTGATGATGCGGTTCCTCCGTGCAAGTCCAGCAGCATTTGGTGTGGGGTGTACTGCACCAGCCTCATCTTCGTCCTCATCTTCATCAGGTGGTTCGGGCACTTGGATCCATGGTGCTTTGGTAAGGACACATATGTTGTGCAACACACAACATGCCAAGATCATTTTGTTCACCATTTCGGGACTGTACAGCAGGCTGCCACCTGTGATATCCAAGCACCGGAACCTGGACTTCAAGACACCAAATGTCCGCTCTACAATGGACCTTGTGCGTATCTGTGCCACATTGTACTGTCTCTGGGCAGGGGTGGTGGGGTGACGTACTGGTGTCATCATCCATGGTCCCAGTGCATATCCTTGGTCCCCTGTGACATACAAGGGAAAGCAGAATTAGTAATTGGTTGTGCTGGATGTGTTGTTGATGAGCATGGATTAGTGTGTTGGCATGGATGTCATGTTGTATTTCAAGGTGACCATGTGTGTAAGCAGAAGGCTGTAGTGCATGTTAGCATGTGAATCAGGCTGACTGCTGTGACTCCAGCCAACATCATTTTATTGTGCTGAGGAGTTGCATGTGTGGCTCTTTTCCCATCTTCCACAGACAGTGATCCAACTACTGCACTGTAATGTACTTTTTCTATATAGGTGGCATGAGTACACACTACACACACTTGACCTACTGTACACCAGCATTCAGCAATCCTGCTGCAGAACACAACGCATGCTTCTCATGGTCATGGTGTGACACACATCACCAGTGAGCTACCTGTTACATGCCTGGACCATTGGGGCCTTGTTAGGTTCAACAAGTACATCAACTCCAGCATGTGGAACACCATCCCCTACCTGTACTGTGTGCTCCTACCAGTCCTGGCCTCATGACTATTTGACATGAGTGCTCAGCGGTCATGATGAATGTAGCAATATCACATATCTTAAGTTGGAAATGTTTTTGTAATGAGACTTTTACATTTTCGTGACTACATACTACACACGACAAAGGGGCCTAAATGAATTCAGCCAATCAACTGTACAAGTTAAGACTGGACAAGTATGCAATCAGTATTACAGGCATATTTACCACCCTCAGTTTGGATGCTATCATGGCCAGCCCATCAATGAACCACAATCAAGCATGTATGATGGTACATGATTCTTACACAACGCCCCATCGTTGGGCATGCACATTGACCATCAACTCCCATCCCCCAAGCCCCGCCGCTGGTGCAGTAGTGTGACATCTATGTGTTGCTACATCACTACTGATGTGTGTCATGTACCAATGAGTCAGCGTACGCTCTATAGTGTAGTTCTCTATTTCCTCCTATGTTGCGGGTGCCTCTCACTGTGCTAGTCCCTCTCTATCCAAATGGAGCTACTCATGCATGTCCCACCCCCACTGAGGACTCAGACCTGCTATCCTCCTCCCTGTCTATTCTCCTGAGTCCCCCCACCAGGGCCTCCCATGCATGTGTAGCTTCAGGCACTTTTTCTTATTGGGAGCTATGTGGCAGTTGCATTCTGTTGCTACTCTCACTCCCCGCCCATTTGAGTTATGATGCCTTCCACCTGACATAGCTGGGGCCAGGGGTACTTTCAACGTGATGCATTTGGGAGATGCGGCACGTTGTAATGGGCTGCACCACATGTAGGCGTTCCTGTGCAGGGGGGGCCTTCCGCCACTGGGACACCTCCTAGAAGTAGCTGAGTTACATGTTCAACTTTTCACTCTGTCACTTTTAGGCCCATGCTGCATGACACGCCTACACCTGCCTGTAGCAGGCATGAGGATTGACTCAGCATTAACTAGTTAGGGCCCCCAGAGCATTGCTGGATCTGCGTTGGACTTGTAACGCAGTTCCAGCTATGCGTCACTTTTCCGACACAGATGCATCACGCATCTGTGCCGTTTTGGCCCCATGGTGCACCACATTGTAAATGGCACCCATCCAAGATGGTGGAGCTGTGGCACACTATGTCTTGCATATCCTTGCTGCTTAGCAGGTATGCACCAGTTATTGCACATGTGCCCCCTTGTATGTGATACAGTGACATTGATGTGGATAGATTTCTGTTTTCCATGTACGTGCGGTAGATGCAAGTGATATGTTGGATTACTACTTACCAACTAGGACTGCATTCCCATATCTTCCATCCTGGAAGCGCTGGTTGATGACTGACTGCTGGAAAATATAGGAATCATGCACACTCCCTGGGAACTTAGCGATGACATTTGTGAACATTCCACGGTGGTCCACTATTGCCTGCACATTCATTGAGTGCGTGTGCTTTCTGTTCCTATATATGTGTGCCCTGTCCGCTGGTGGCACAAATCGGATGTGTGTGCAGTCTATTGCACCCTGTACTTGTGGGATTCCAGCTATGGCGTAGAAACCCTGCTTGACCAGGAGCTGTTCACGCACTGTATTGGGGAAGTGTAGTTCCTGGGGTATCAGGCTGATGATGCCATCCAACACATTTGGGAGGAATCTTGAAAAGGCTGCCTGTGAGACACCACCCACTCTGGATGTTGTGGGTTGAAAAGTCCCGGAGACCAGGAAATGAAGCACAGCCAGTAGCTTTGTTTGTGGTGGGATATTGGTAATGCGCTGGGTTGGTGGTGTGAGCCGTTGGGCTATGTGGTTCAGTATGTAGTCAATGGATGTCCGTTTGAGCCTGTAGTGGGCTATGATTTCCTGTGGTTGTAGGTCTCCAAGGACAAGACGGTTGCGCATTGTCCGCCGTCGTCTTTGGTGCTGCCTTGCTGGTGGTCCGGGAGGCGGTGGGGGCGGTGGTGGCGGTGGGGACTGTGGCCACTGTGGGACTCCGAGCTGTATGATTACTACCTCCATGCCGTCTGCAGGTCCTCAGCTTTGTGGTGGGGCTGGGCTGGGCTAGTTCTCCTTTTTTATGGTCTTTTTATCTCCTGTTTTGCATTTTTAGTACTGCTTTTAGCAGTTCTTATTTATCTCCCGCTAAGGGGCATTAGCGGGAATTTTTTAGTCGCTAAGCATGTATGGGCGATAGTTGATAATAGTGCGCTAGCGTGTTAGCGACTTTTTTGGTGGAATTTAGCGAGGGTACGCCTACCACGCATATCATTAGCGATATTTATCGCTTCCGCGTATCGCGATGATTTTTTTCGTTGCTAACGCATGGAAACTGTCGCTAACAGTAGTTAGCGGCAGCTTGATACTAGTGCGTTATTCTTATCGCCGTTTTAGCGGGGATTTTCCCGGCTAAAACGGCGATAGAGCCCTTGATAATATGCCCCTATATGTGTTTAAATTCACTTCTTTTCACGTTTTCAAACGTCACTGAAGAAGATCGCTACTCCCAAATCACGTTCGTAACTAGATACTATCACTGCGTACACGTACTGAGAAGCGCATGTGAAGTCATGTGACTTCAAAAGAACACTTCCAATTGGTTCTTAGTAGTTTCTATTCTGGAATTTACACGCAGCACTCCACCCACTTTCCTCACTATCTTTTCTACTCTCAAGAGACAACAACATCGAACATCTTCCGGAAGACTTTGCTGAAATGGCTGCCGAATCTGAAGGAAATGAGCGACCACCTTTAAGAAGAAAAAAGGAATCTTTCATTTGGCAATTTTTCACTTATCCTGAAGGTCAAAAGAAAGTGAATGCGCCAAAAGTAACCTGCACGATATGCAAATCGGAGCTGTCAAGGGGAAATCCAAAACGAAAATATTCCTTTTCTATACATACCATGCAGCGGCATGTTAAACAAAGACAACCTGAGCATTATGCAAAAGCATCGACAAGAGCCCTGGCCACGCTATTACCATCAGAGGTGGCCAGCACATCTTCTAGTGGACGACCTGTATCTCCATCGAGTGCTAAGATGGACTTGAGACCATATCTTGCGAAGGTGCACAAGAAATGCAACAAGTGTGGAGAAATTCTTTTGTACGGAGAGCAGAGCCTTGTTCTTATTAAACTCAAAATTGACAGTCACAAATGCCCCAAGAAAAGATAAATTTTCTTCACTTCATTTTGATAGTATGACATACTAAAAAATGCCGTTGCAACTTTAAGAAATCAAAAGCATCATAACACTTGTTTCCCAAAAAAAAAAAAAAAAAAAAGTTCTTTTCAGAACTAACTCTTTTTACCAAAACGAGCTCCAAGAGCATATTATGACATGTTTTTCGCCGCTTTCTTTTAGTGCGCGACCGGGTGCGCGCACCCACCTATCGCGTACAGGACCTGAGACGCGCATGTGAAGTCATGTGACTTCAAAACAACACTTCCAATTGGTTCTTACTAGTTTCTATTCTCCAATTTACATGCAACACTCCACCCACTTCCCTTACTTTCTTTTCTACTCTCAAGAGAGAAGAACGTCGAACATCTTCCCGAAGACTTTCCTGAAATGGCTGCCGTTCCGCATTCATCTTCCGAATCTGAAGGAAATAAGCGACCACCTTTAAGAAGAAAAAAGGAGGACACGCTATTACCATCAGAAGTGCCCAGCACATCTTCTGCAGGACGACCTCTATCTCCATCGAGTGCTGAGATGGACTTGAGACCATATCTTACGAACATGCACATGAAATGCACACACTGTGGAGAACTTCTTGTATACTGAGAACAGAGCCTTATTCTAATTGAACGCAAAATTGAGAGTCATAAATGCTCCGAGAAAAGATACATTTTCTTCACTTCATTTTGATAGTATGACATACAAAAAAATGTTGTTGCAACTTTAAGAAATCAAAAGCATCATAACACTTGCTTCCCAAAAAAAAAAAAAAAGTTCTTTTCAGAATTAACTCTTTGTACCAAAACGAGCTCCAAGAGTATATTATGAGATATTTTTCGCCGCTTTCTTTTAGTGCGCGACCGAGTGCGCGCACCCGCCTATCGCGTACAGGACCTGAGAGACGCATGTGAAGTCATGTGACTTCAAAACAACTCTTCCAATTGGTTCTTAGTAGTTTCTATTCTCCAATTTACACGGAACTCTCCACCCACTACCCTGGAGAAAAAGTTTATCAGAAAACTTTTAAACCCTCCTCTTATGAAACATTCAACATCGTTCACATAACACTGTAGTAAATAACACTAGATCCACTCCGTCCCTTAATTACAAGGGACATATTGCTCTGTGAAAACAACTTTTGTTTTCAGGCGATAATGTGAAATACTGAGCCTGTTACAGAAATTTCTTTCACATATATGTTACCATTCTCCTTCAAGCACTAACACCGTAAAAAATACCACCGATAGCGGTGATATTTTTTACACCGAGAACGGGCGATTTTTATCGCTTAGAGTCCTTGCTACTATAAAGGTTTATTTCCTAAGTCTCTGATCTCCAACTGTGCAACGCGGCTCCCCTGTGTGTCGTAATGAGCTGCTAAGAGCACCACGCACACTCTACTGTGACTAAGCATCCATAAATTACACAGCCATCTCTATCCTGCTATCTGCAATTGTAAACATCAAAAGAAGTTACGCTACGCCCCTTGGAGATGCCTCACTCCCACTTCTACAACGGCTTGGCAGTCGCCAAGATCCACAAGAAGAGCGTCTCGGATTCATTGAACTTCTGTGATGGTCTCAATGAAAATATGCACTGTAGAATATTCAAGTATGCCGTACTCCTCCTGCTACAGCATACAGAATGCATTCTGTTAGATATAAAGAAATGAAACACCCACGTCACAATCTTGCAACATTATATATCTACATAAAATAACAGAATAAAAACATAACACTGCAAAGTCCGAAATCTCTACTAAATGCAGATTTGTAACATAAAAGACACATTTATGTTAACTACTTCATACCCAGATATCCACCAGTTCATATACACCACAGTATGCTGTTGCTCCGTAACCCATGGTGTGCCACATTTAAAATGAGGCGCACCATAACAGAAACACAGCATACATGTATAATATATCTGTGCAGAAAAAACAATACATTACCAGACTTGTTTGAAAAATGTAATGCAGCTACAGCAAGGCTCACCAGTGCACTTTGGGGCATATTATCAAGCAATAGCGATAATTATTTCTATTGCTTGCTTATAGACTAAAAATGTATCGCAGCGCTGCGGCGATTTTTACCGCAAATAAATCTTGGTATTGACAAGGTTTAACGGAAATGCGGAAAAAATCCTTGCAAGCATGAATATCGCAAAAAAGTCAGCATTATTCATGCAATACCTACCTAATGCTATTAGCCATGTTATCCACCTCCCATTGGATAACAAGACTAAAAACTGCTCAGGGCAGGTGTTACTTTTTACACATATTCCCGCTTAGCGCAAATATCTCCAAAAGCTAGTAATAGCACATAGCAAGGTTAGAGACTATTTTCAGTTCCTGACATCTTGGCATGCCCACTTTGCATGTCATTAGATATAAATATAACTGACATGCAAACTGGGGACCAAAATGGTCGTTATCTCCTACTAGCTGTCACTAACTGGTGTTAGCGGCACCTAGGTAATAGAGAGATAATGTTATCTCTGCTTTTTTGGCTTTCAAAGCCAAAAAACACTGATAAACCCCCTTCATAATATACACCTATATTGAAATTGCTGCGTCAAGACCCACACCTGCTTCAAGCACATGCACAGTTTTGAAACAGCATGGGCCTAAAAGTCACTGAGTAAAATCTCATAAATTACAGTCAGCCACTTTCAAAACGCATTACTGCAGAGGAACACTTCTTTATAATACAGGCCTTTAAAATGACACATATCTCCTCTTTATAGAGACCCGTCAGGTTTTTTTAACAGCTGTTAAATCCATCCATACTGATCACAAAGCCGCTCCATCACGAGCATTGCCTCAGCTGTCCTCAGGACGGACAACATTTGTGATGAACTTGCTGCTGTACTTGTGCAACACTAACATTGCGTTTCCTTGACATGTTCTATTCACTAAGCAAAAACATGACGGAACCACTCTATCATGAACACACCTCAACAATGGCTCAGAAAGGAGTAGCTCTATCATGATCATACAAGTACCACTAAGTCCCCCAGCCCCCTAATCTTGAAGCAGAATTAGCACTGCAACACAGAATTTAAAGTCCTGCAAAGAACACCATGTAACATTTAATATCATTTTGCACCATTGTTTTCATATATCAGTATTGCTAAACTCACTAGCATGCCTTATAACAATACACCCAATCCTATGTGGAAGTGTTTAATATAAAAGAAGACATTGCTTTAACGAGGATACACAAATAAATAACACAATGATGTAAAAATGTGTTTATTATATATACTTACCTAAAAAAAAAGAAAAAATAAAGTAAATTTCTTTTTAAAACGTACCACCTGTGGAAGAAAAAGAAAAATAAGATTATAAACTATATTTATTAAAGAAAAAACAATAGGAGACAATAAGAGAGATGCAGAGAAAACTCTCAAATATTATTAATTGAACTTACCTTATAAATATAATATCTGTGGAGGAGAGTAAAAAAAAATCTGTTATAATATATATTTCTGAATGCAATGTAACGAAATAAGTAAAACAACATATTAGATGATTTATTTTTGCTGTCCTCAGAATACATTGATTTTCACTATCAAGAGTGATTTCAATATTAATCATCATATAACAGCGGGGAAAAAAAAACACAATCAAATTGATTATGTTTAAAAAACCCATACAAAATCTACATACATATTATAAATAACCCTGGGCGGAGTTGGCGGAGTGGGGCTTCGCGGAGCTACGCGAAGTGGGCGAGAAACTACGCCCACCTCCGCACTCCGCGTAGCCCCACTCCGCAAACACCACCCGGCCGCCAGCCCCGCCACCCGCCTCCCGCCTCCCTCCCGCCCTCCCGAAATACATTAAATTAAAGGAATAAATTAATTTAAAGCACACTTACCTTGCCGGCCGCTGCCCGCCGCGTCCCCGGGGCTCGCTATCTTCCGGCTTCTTTCGTAATGCGCATGCGCGGGCGGCCGCGCATGCGCATTTCTCACGAGAAAATGCGCATGCGCGGCCGCCCGCGCATGCGCATTACGAAAGAAGACGGAAGACGGAAAATAGCGAGCCCCGGGGACGCGGCGGGCAGCGGCCGGCAAGGTAAGTGTGTTTTAAATTAATTTATTCCTTTAATTTAATGTATTTAGGGAGGGCGGGAGGGAGGTGGTGGCGGCCAGCTACGCTCCGTCTGCGGAGCGTGCGTAGTGCCGCCTGGCTCCGCCGGCTCCGCAAAATGCGGAGTAGGCGGCACTACGCACACTCCGCAGACGGAGCGTAGCTGGCCGCCCACGGTTAATTATAAATACCTGAAAAAAACATGTCTTAAATGTTTTCCTCAAATTCGCAATTTCTTGAGTAAGCACACTACATCTTCCACAGTTACAAACGAATTAAAGTATAACACTTATTTTTCAAGATATCTCAAGAAAGCCCCGTGCAGGTATCTCCTATAAAAAATCTATTTGAAAGACACACTTTCTTCTCTCATACCTTTCCGTGTGGCCAAATTGTATAAGGTAACTCATTATCTTTTAAATACCTCTCCCAAAAACTTGCGACCATATAAGTTTTAAAACAGTTTTCAAAAGTACTCATTTTCTTCTCTCATATTTTTCCACGTGGCCAAATACTATGAGTTAAGTAGTTTCTTTCTAAAATTATTTAATCTTAGTCTTATCTATTCTTTTCTGAACCTTCACAATTAAAATTTGTAACATGTTTTATACCATCAAACATTAAATAAATTTGTACCTGATATTATCACTATGCCAAACACAAATTACATTTATAAATTTGTACAACCTCATTTACATGATATTTGTAAAGTAGTAAGTTTCAGATCTTTACAGTATACATCTTCCTACAGCAAGTCATTCTACTGAAATTTAGGTTCCAAAAATAGCAGATACGAGTTACTTAAAGCAGAAGGTAAACGTTTCTTAAAAGACAATTGGGTATCATTGCAAAGCGTCCAGCCACTAGCACACTTCAAATAAGCTGTATAATGTCCTGATGATGTAGAAGGCCCTTCATGAAAAATAATGGCTACAGTTACAAATGTTCTTCTAGAAATAGAAACTTGAGAAGCCACAACATTTTTAATTAAAGTTGACAATTTACTCCCATCAGCTTTACATCGTTGAAACATTAAAATTACATATTGTCCGTATCTATGGATAAATAAAGTTGATAACATTTCAGACTTGCATTGAGAACAGACCATGTTCTGATGCGCATCTTTAACTAGTTTATTAAAAGGCACTTCTTTGCAGTCTGGTAATGTCAAATATAAAAATCTTTCACTGGGTATCTCAGTACTACTTAAAAATGAGCAATTATCACACTTATGTTCCCATTTATAAGAAACACCAAAAAGACTATCAATATCTACACATTCATCTTCCAAAACTGTAAACATATACATGATAAATTCCTGACAATCTTGCTGAATATTCTGAGAAAATTGATTTACTCCTGTACATATGTCTAAAACATTCCTTACTTCTGAAACACTTGCTACTTCACTATCACCACTACTACATATTTCAAATATAGAATTTAAAAAATGGCAAAATGTATACTCCTGATTTTCTATAATCTGTTCCTTAACATATTTCAGGAAGAAAACAACATTAACTACCACATTTGCATAGCAGTTGACACCAGACCTATTTTCAAACTTAAATCCAACAATCTCTTCAATACTAACAGTTTTGCTACGGCTACCAACAACAGCTACATCTTTTTTTCGTCGTTTCTCGACTACTTCAGCACATTTGTCCTCATTTTTCCTTTTCTGACCAACTATACGCCTTTCAATTAAAGGATATTGAGGTAAACTTGGAGCATATTCTCTTCTTAACCTATTATACTCCTTCACACAATGTAAATCTGCACTAATCTTTGAGCAACATACGCCATACCCTCTTTGAATACAGTGCTTCCAATATTTACCAAAGCACAATCTACACTTAAACCTTGAGATTTATGTATAGTCACTGCATATGCTAAACAATTTGGAAATTGCTTACGACAGACATATAAGTCTTTCACAAGCAAAAAACGAGTCGAACATCGACTAATTTGTTGAACTTCCTCAATTCCATCAAATTTTATTCTCAAAAATTCAATCCCATCTCTATTTGTATAATTCACAAAACCAACAACATTACCCATTGCTCCATTTACTAATCCTCTTTCTACATGTAAATTTCTCCTTAAAATTATCCGACAATTTAAACATACATACAGATTTTTCTCTAAACCAGCAGTTTTAGATACACTTTTTTGAAGAGAATCCAATTTTAACTTCAACTTTTCAGACAAAACAATAGTACTACCTTCATGCTCTATTCTATCTTTAGCTTCCAGTTTCTTAATTTCTTGATTTTCTAAGTTCAACATTTTCTCATAAAAAACTGAACATTCTTTCAGAGTTGGCATCAAGCATATCACTGACTTATCTGCTACCTCTTTACTATATATTTTCTCAGCTACATTATCTTCATTTGGAAACAGCTTCGAAAGTAATCGGGTTCGTAGAGTGTGTTTTGCATCTTCAGTTAGTTTTCCAATCCTAATATCTTGAAGAATACTTCCATATTTAATATCCTTTGCCTGTCGCATATTTTGAATTAATTCAGTATATTTGAAATGTGACCATATATTTACATTTCCAATACTGCCCAGGCACTTTCTTGTTTCCTCATGTGTAACTGTTTCAAATACAGGTTCTCCTTTCACAGGAGTTAGCTGCAGTAGATCTCCAAAAACTATGACATGTTTACCACCAAATAACACATCATAGTCTGTCTTAAGTGTCTGTTGCATTCTTAAAAGCACAAAAGCAAGCATTAAATTGGATACCATGCTTACTTCATCAATAATAAGAAGTTTCATTTTTCTAAGGATTCTAGAAACTTCAAAACAAGCTTCTCCAGATAATTTCTGATACTGTAATTTATTTTCATGCTCAACTGGCAGCATCAGTAAACGATGTAAAGTAACGCCTTTAATATTATGTGCTGCCAATCCAGTTGGAGCAGTAACAACACATGACAGTGTTGACTCAGTTCTTTGATGTAAATATGTAGTAATTCCTTTAATTAGGAAACTTTTACCAGTCCCAGCTTCTCCACTTACATATAATCGAATAGGTTCAAATGACATACATGAGCAATCTTTTGTCTCATGACGAAAGCCATGCTCAATGTGCTCTGTCACTTCATCATATATCTGTCTTTGCTCAACATTAAACTGCTTCTTTAATTCTTCTAAGTCGATTATTTCCTCTTGACTTTGCTGCATTGCTCTTTCCACCTCATCCATGGCGGTGGCTGCTTAATTTTGGATAATTGGTTGCCCCAGTGGATCTTGACTTAATGAAGCCGAACTTTGACTACCTTGGGAACTATCTCTAGCAATCTCCGCTGCAATTTTCGCTTCTTGCTCTATTTCATCATTTGGAGATAATTACTGAAAACAGGACATTCAATATTACTTTTAGATGCGTTGAAAGAATCTTCATAACTATCAAAGTCTCCAAGTAGTTCCTCTTCTCTACGCCATGGTTTAAAAAGTTGCAAAAGAGCTAAATAGTAAAATTCTCTTTTGTCAGGTGTTTCGCAACTCAGTTTCCGATGATTTATCAAGTGTCCTTTTCTTTGTTTTACCAAACATCCTTCATGTCCAATTACAGCATGTACACCTTTATCAATGTTTTCCATAACATTCCTTTTAAAAGTATAATTTTGAAGTATTTCATACAGACAAATGTTTTCAAGCAGAGTACTTCTATTTGGATAGTATGTATCCAACATATTTGTTTTCAAAATGTCTGTACTATTTGGTTCTTTCTGTGCTAAATATTCAATTTCTTGCACAGGTTTTAGAACACGGCTTCGTGTTTCTGCTAGGCCCAAACTCACCCAGAGAATAGTCCTTGATTTAGCATAAAGACTTGCTGATGATAATCTGTCACAACATTCATATGCTCCAATTTCTCGATGAGACAGCATCTTCAAACTGTACGTATACAATTTCTTGCTTAGGCTCTTTTCATGAGAAATGTCTTCCCACATCTCCTTCAGTTCCGTCTTTTCAGATTTCGTGATGTAAGACGTTACATATCGAGCCACAGCAATAGAGTTGTCTGAAACATATTGTATGTCCATGTTAGCATTCCACATGGACAAAATGACTGGCTTATAGTCATTTATATATTTGGATTCTTCACCTCTTCTTAAATTATACGTATTTTTAGGTGACCTCCTTTTGATATTATGTCGCAAACATGACATCAAATTGTTGACTCTTCCTTTTGAAAGTACAGGTCGTGCAAATCCAAAGCGACATTTGGTGTAGAATTTGCTCTTTGATTTAAATTTTCGCCGACAATATTTTCCACAACGATGACTTTGAAAATGTAACACTTTTCCTCTTAAGTCCTTATCAGTTGTATTATTAGGTATGTCACAAGTGGCATACTCTTCAATAAAAGACAGAACAGTCTCATCCGACTCTATTCCAAATTTAGGAGCATCCTTGATCCATAGCAGCATATGAATATGAGGAGCACCTCTTGCTTGATATTCTTTTCTCCAAAAGAAATCCAGTACTTCACCAAGAGGCGGATTTTTCTTGTTTGTAATGAAAGACATCATAGCTTCAAATCTATGATTAAAATATCTGCAAACATTAACTGGATCTAATGAACAGAGTTCTCCAGGTGTCTTGTAGTTTATGTTTTCTATGTTTGCATTCACCTCCCGAAGAAATTCAAGTAAATCTTCCCAAGCATACTCTGCACAGCTTAGAGTTACAAACCATGTTGGTGCTCCTAAGTTTCGAAGCATGCACTTCAAATCTCCATGTCGACGGTACCAATACTCATTAGTACCACGCTGACAAGCCATTAAATTAATTAGGTGTGAATCCAAAACACTATCTTTCTGTTGCACTTTAACCATAAATTCCTTTGCTGAAATATTTCGCAGATGAACTCCACTTTTTAAGATATGGTTTACTGCATAAGACAGACCAGATAAGTCACTCTCAAACAGAAGATGAAACAAATATGGAATGCATTGGCGAAACCTTGGATCTTCTGCATACAATCTTGTTGTCCGGTACTCAGATGCAGGAATCTGCATAGGTCGATCATCATATCGTGTACCTTTACCTGTAGGAAATAATTGTGGAAAACAACAACCTTCCAAACTTTCTTCCCACACACTAATAAGATTTCCTTTCGCCTTTTTCATCTGAAATAATTCAATAGCATTCCCTATTGCTTCTTTGGAATGCAGTGGATGAACACTGTAATGTTCATAAATTTCTTCAGATCTGGATACATCAACTTTTTCAATTTGTCCACTAGACAAATCACTATCCTCTTCTTCACTTACATCTTCTTGTTCTACATATACATCTTTGTAATACTTATTATTTTGCACTAAATACAACGTTGCCTTCTTCATTTTCCTAACATCCACTAAATCTTGCCAGATTTTCTTACTCTTTGTATGTACACCATTTATTAAAATAACTAGAGGTTCCTCTTCTAAATTTTGAACACCAATTGTTTCCATATTTTTTTTAAATCAAGTGGCAAATACACAACTCTACCCTGTAATCCTCTTTATAAATCTGAAGGATTTAATTTACCAGTCTTAGGCTCCATACAAACAATAGCCTGAAAAGGATGTACACATTGAATCAGAATACTCTCATAAGTATTTAAATCCATCAGTTCAGATGGAATTTTTACCAACTCAAGATTATTATGTACAGCTCTAGCAGGCATTCTATTTTCATCTAATTTATTATAACAATATTTACAAACATGTTGCTCAAAACCCAAATCAAAATAGTTTTCAACCAACAAATAAGTTGCAAAATCTTTCCATTGACCATTACTTTCATCTTCACTTTTTAAATATAAATCAACTAACCTAGTTTGACTTCTGTAATGAATGCGTCGACAACAGACACAAGTAAAATTTTGGTTTCTCACCTGCAATTACCTTAAACTTTATTATTATTTCCTGTTCAAAATTTTCAATGTTAACATTTCCAACATTTTCTAACACATTTCCTTCTATAATTATATCAGTTTCTGCATTATCTTCCTCTGGACCAAAATAACTTACCTCAATTTCTGCACAAATCTTCTTAACATCTAATTCACATCCATACAAAAGAGCACTATTTAACTGTTTAAGTTTAAGTGCTGGACTTTTTGCATAGTACAACTTTCTCACTAATTTCCTCATTTTAGTATGATGCACTGCTAACTTCCGGAAGTGATGAAACACACTCTGGCATATTTTTTTAGAAAGACAAGCCAGAGAATGGCCTTGCAGACCTATTTTTTCTCGCACTCTACATTGATCTAATTCTTGCAACATTTTAATTTTTTTTTTAGACTTTCTTTAGTGTACTTACGTAAGAAATTGTGAAAGAAATCAATTGAATCCTGTCGTACACTAAAATGCAACTACAATTCCAACTGTAAACAGGAGCAGTACGACGTCCCTCTAAAGCTTCTCTACCCATAACATCTTCTGCATTTCTAACCACAATTTTCTCTTTCTCAATAACACAACCATCCTTCACCTCATACGCTCGACCACTGGTGTCAACTGCATGCAACAGATCGTTACTTTGAAAGTAACTCTCTTCATTGAAAAATGGCTCTGAAGTTGAAGTATGCATCCACTTCCCAGAAAACACTTTACAAAAATTACTCCTATTTATGTGTCTTTTCCATTTACTTTTACCTTTTAAAACTCGAATCGCCTTATTTAAAATATTTATTCTATTAAGTACTAAAATAAATAATTTTCTTTTTGTCTCAAATGCGCACTCAACGATACCCTCTATATCTTGTTTCTTCTTAAGAAAAGCAGATCTTCTTTTAGAAACTTTCTCCTTTTGTAATAAATTCGAAACTACTCTGTTGTAAAACATACGCTTCCTAATTCATCTGTCGTAATTCCAGAAACATTTTTATCTTTCAATCCTCTTGTCCTATTGGAAACTGATGTCCTTTTCTCCTTCTGAACTTCAATATTAACATGTTTCCTTCCCAAAATTGCTTTAATTTTTAGTTTGCTTACCAGGAGCACTCTTCTTAGTATCCGTCCTCTCCATCTTAGAAAATATTTCTTTAGTTTTCTTCTTCAAACTATACATCCGTTTGTAGAGTTTCTTTTTTTCAATTCTGGTCGGCATCTTAATTTAAAATTCTGATGAAAATGTTAATCTGTAAAACACAAAAATAACAAATATTATAGTTCACTACTAGCATATACCGTACAAATTAAAACCACACATTCATTTTCTAATGAAATACAAATAATAACACAAAATCTCTGAACAAAGTAGTAAATCCTGTAGTGAATGTTTCTTGTAAATTTATCACTCTCCATATCTGTTTTAGCTTTATAGACAATTTTTAAAAAATTTTTTTAAAGCATACAAACAGTACACTTTTTTGAAGAACTATCGCTCATCATAGGTGTTTTAATGTTTTTTACTACAATCTCTTTTACACTTCATAAGAACATATCTTATCACTCTCATGAAGCACTTCATCGACGAATATATCAAAAAAACTGTCATCACGAATGCTTTGTTATCATGTTTTTTTTATTCATTCATAAGTTCATAATTTAGAAGAATTTCCAATAATATTTCATCAGGGACTTCTTCAAGTCCATTGTCCTCATCTCCTTCTACCAATTCTAAGTAAGCTGAATCAAAGGATAAGTCCATAAAGTCATTATTTTCATCAGTTTCCTCGTGACAAACCGCATCTAAAATTTCCTCCATTAGTTCATTAATGATATAAAAATGAATTTGATTGTCTTCTAAGAAATTCTCCATAATTACTTTGTTTTTATTCTTCTGTATCCTTTTAAAAAAATATAACAACAAAATTATATCTTTTTTCATAACTGTATAACTAAAAAGTACCTTTACTAATTTTTAAACTACATTTATTTTTATAATCTCTAACTTATTAAATCTATATATTGTAAGATACCACATTCCTCTTGTTTTGAAAAAGAAATTGGCAACATAACTCTAAACATTAACAGTGAGCTTCTTTTCCATTAAATAATTACTGTTCTTAAAAGACATTTCACTGTAAAATGTATTTTTAGATTTTCTAGATATCTGAAATATTTATTACCTGTACAATAATTTTTAGAGACCCTTTTTTTAGTTCATCACTACAAAGTGCAATATAAATTTATGCACTCTGAAGAAAAGGATCACACTATACAAACTATTTAATTCACTTAACAGATTACTACTTCCCACAGAGACAGTTCCATTCATGTTACAACAGCATACTCACCATGTAAATGTCTTAACATATTCAAAATGTCATACTAACCATGAAGAACCACCTCATAATAAAGCTGTACATTAATATCTAAAAAAGTGCCTATACATAGTATAATCACAGATATGCAGGAAAGATGAGCATAACATTTAGATCCATATCATAATACCTCTCTGTAAATAAAGCTGAAACACTACCAAACATAATACAGCAAGATTTCAAAAATAATGAGCACTTCAGAAATATTAATTAAAACAAACCTGAAAAATTATACTCCAATGATTTCTAAATCTCAACTCCTTCCAAAAGAACACATGCACCAAGCTCATTAAAAAATAATTTGAACTGTCAATGAAGAACATCTCAAAAAACATATCTAGTATAAGCAGATAGAACCACATGTGAAAAATTTAAGATAAAATCATGTTCTAAATATTTCAAACAATATTCTTTATTATTTTCATCACCACCCACAGAAATTACCAAAGCAAAAAAAGTAACTCACCTGAAAAAAAGAATATATACTCTCAAGTTATGGATTCAAATCGCAGGTTGTTCCTTTCAGGCACCAAACACTCTAAAAATGGAAATAATAAAATGTTATTAACTTATTACAAACTTATTTCCTACACAATATACAATCATTATAGCATTGAACAAGCATAACTAATAAGTTCCCCAAAATCCTCTACATTAAAACTAAATACAAAATGTCTCATTTATAAATGCATTGTGCCACAGATATGTCACTTTTGCCCATGTAAAAATTCATGCACCTACAACAGTAGGCTTTCATAACTAAAAGGCCAAGTCACAAAAAAACAAAAGCCTTATTTAGGAAGACCTTGCACCGGCGGTGTGTCACTTTTACCATGGGAAAAGTGACGCACCGGTGGCGCAAGACCATCATAAATAAGGCCCCATGTCCATAGACCAAAATTACAGGACCAGCATTAGACACATGCAAGCAGTACACTTGCACAGAACCACAAAACCCCCATGGCCACCAAAATAATATATATCCTTAATATAATAAACCTCTGAGAATGGATAAATATTTGCGTGGCAGCCCATACCAGAAATTTGGCATCCTCTGACTCTGATCCACTACGAAACACCCTGACCCCCCACCCCCCCCCTCCGTCTTCACTAACCTCCGAACTTCATTCCACCCAGACCCCCTATTACAAACCCCCTACCTACCCTCCCTGCCCAAGGCCACCATGAGCCTCGAACCGCCCCTGGTAAAGTTATAAGACACAGCATTACTAAAACTCAAAGAATAGGCAACAGACAGATAAACTAAATAGTACATAAAGACACATATTTTAACATTATTGCATTGAAAAAGAAAAATTATTTTTTTTAAATTTATCATGCAACTGGCCTCTGGAACCGCTTTTAAAACTTCGACTTTAAACCTTTACATTTCATTTTTAAACCATACACTTTCAATTACATTATTTATTTTTTTATAATTCCTATAATGTTACACACCTTTTCTAAAATACACCAGTCCCTGTTATTTATAAGGATTTATTTTCATTCTTCATCAGTGATACTTTTTTAACATGCAATGAAAATCACTGTAACGTTTCAAGCGACAAAGCTAAAGCGGTAAAAATAACGCTCCGTTTGCTTTCCTTTAAGAATGTACATTATCTCCCCCACGCATACGATTCATGATACTTGCATTTGGCAGCGAATACCGACCTTGAATCGGAAGACATGAACAAGAGCTCCATTGTCACATTTAAAACTTAACGTAGCATCTGCTCACACACATATCTTTCACTTAGCTAATATTCACAGAGAACAGCATTCGTGTAAAAAAAAAATTGACCTTCATTTACAATTTCGTGAAATGACTCCCTTATTTTTTAACGCATCCTCCACTTCAAGACAGGCTATTTTTTTGATAACTACTAAGCAACATTTAAGTGACTAGAGTGCTTGAAAATGTATCAAGTCATTCTGCTCCTCTTCACTGCATAGCCGGCGACCTATTTTTTGTGGAGTTCCTATACAACCGGCAGTGCTGCGCCGTTTCCTTTACCATCTTGGTAAATTCAAAATGGATGTCCCTCCTCTCTTCGCAAACGAGCCGGACCACTTAGAACTATTTCGACAGAGAATGCTTCTCTACTACGGCACCTTAGCACTCTCAACTTTGAATACTTCATATCGATTATCATTTCGATATTCGTATTTCACCTGTGTGCAGCCTGTATTTCATTGCCTGAGCTGTGATTTCACGTGGGCCCTAGACTTATGTCTCTGCACCTTGGTACCTCCTGAAGCGAATTACAATCACCTCATGAATCCGTTACTTGATCATGAACAGCTTTGTTACAATGGAGGATTTATGGCCTTTGCAGCGATACAAGGAGTTCTGGGTCATTGGAATATATTCGCAGCGGCGCAAGATTTCCTAACAGAGAGCTACATCGAAAACCCACCGAGCTGTCCTATGATGGTAAAAGAGAATCCGATAATGACAGATCATCAATGCTCCTTTCCTATTCTCAATTGGATGGCTGACATGTTTTCAGATAATAACAGTGATTTCCTGTTAAAAGCACTTGCTACCTATTTTGCCTACAGAATGGACGGATAACTCTTTCCTAACAGAGACATACATCGAAAACCCACCGAGCTATCCTCTCATGGTAAAACACGCTTCAATAATGACAGATCATAAACTTCCTTTCCTCTTCTCAATTCCATGGCTGACATGTTTTCAGAGGTATGTAACACTTACAACGCAACTTTTACGTCGTAATGCTGTTACAAGGCAGCTATTACAACGCAGGATCCATTACATCGGATGCCATTACAACGCATGGCATTACATAGCAGATGGTATTACAACGCATACCATTACATCGTAAGTATTGGTAAGTATATAATTATTTTTTATTTTATTTAATATTATATAATTGATTTAATTATTATTAAATATAAATAAAAATATTTATTTATGTTTTTAAATATTATAAATTAAATATATTAATTTAAGTAATTTTTTAAATAAGTATGAGTATAGGAGTATATGTTTTGGGGTACTGAGGTATATGTTTTGGGGTGTTTGGGTATTTTTAGGTTTTAGGGCAGGGTTTGTGTTTTGGGGTACAGGGGTGTTTTTAGGTTTTAGGGCAGGGTGTGGGTTTTGGGGTACAGGGGTGTTTTTAGGTTTTAGGGCAGGGTTTGGGTTTTGGGGTACAGGGGTGTTTTTAGGTTTTAGGGCAGGGTTTGGGTTTTGGGGTACAGGGGTGTTTTTAGGTTTTAGGGTAGGGTTTGGGTTTTGGGGTACAGGGGTGTTTTTAGGGTAGGGTTTGGGCTTTGGGGTACAGGGGTGTTTTTAGGTTTTAGGGCAGGGTTTGGGTTTTGGGGTACAGGGGTGTTTTTTGGTTTTAGGGCAGGGTTTGGGTTTTGGGGTACAGGGGTGTTTTTAGGTTTTAGGGCAGGGTTTGGGTTTTGGGGTACAGGGGTGTTTTTAGGTTTTAGGGCAGGGTTTGGGTTTTGGGGTACAGGGGTGTTTTTAGGTTTTAGGGCAGGGTTTGGGTTTTGGGGTACAGGGGTGTTTTTAGGTTTTAGGGTAGGGTTTGGGTTTTGGGGTACAGGGGTGTTTTTAGGTTTTAGGGTAGGGTTTGGGTTTTGGGGTACAGTGGTGTTTTTAGGTTTTAGGGCAGGGTTTGGGTTTTGGGGTACAGGGGTGTTTTAGGTTTTAGGGCAGGGTTTGGGTTTTGAGGTACAGGGGTGCTTTTAGGTTTTAGGGCATGGTTTGGGTTTTGGGGTACAGGGGTGCTTTTAGGTTTTAGGGCAGGGTTTGGGTTTTGGGGTACAGGGGTGTTTTTAGGTTTTAGGGCAGGGTTTGGGTTTTGGGGTACAGGGGTGTTTTTAGGTGTTAGGGCAGGGTTTGGGTTTTGGGGTACAGGGGTATTGTAGGGTTCAGGGGTAGGTTTGGGTTTTGGGATAATTAAATTATATTTACCATTTTTAAATTAATTAAAATATATTTAATAAATTAAATTAATTTTATTACATTACATTTTTAAATTAAATTAATTAAATTAAATACATTATTTCAATTAATTTAATTTAATTTCAATTACAAAAATATGTACATTAAATTAATTTCATTATTTTAATTAAATTAAATTATTTCCATTTTTTATTAAAATTACATTTATTAAATAGATATTATTTTATTAAATTAAATTAATGGCTATTTTAAAATGTATTTTAATTAAATTAATTAAATTAAAATAATTAAATTAACTTAATAATTTTTTTTTAAAAAAGGTATACTTACCTTTACTTACGATGTAATGCCATGCGTTATAATAGCATCTGCTATGTAATGCCATGCGTTGTAATGGCATCCGATGTAATGGATCCTGCGTTGTAAAAATTCCGTTGTAACGGAATGCGTTGTAAAAATCCGCGTTGTACTGACACCAATCCGTTTTCAGATAATAACAGTGATTTCCTGTTAGAAGCAAAAGCTACCTACATTGCCTACAGAATGCTTCCATAACTCTTATGCAAGCCATTGACGTTCTCATTTACTTTTGCCTCTCTATATTCTTCACGTTCTTTCCAATATTTTCTTATGAAGAATAGACCTATTGGCTTTACTAACAGTGGACATTATGATTTCATCCTGGTTAAATTTTGCTGTTTTATGTGGACTAAATTTTTTTCTTCAGCTACTCGATTTACAACTTTATTTTTTTAAACTGTAATCTCAACAATTCTATTGCATATCTTATCTTATATTATTACAAACGTACTCGCTGCAAAACTCGCTAATATATGCTACATGTGCCCTGATTAATGTGTAAATGGAAAACGAGTTTTTTATAACTGTAAACGCCATTTCGCCTCTCAAATGCTTATTTCCACCTCACACGCCTCTGCTCCTATAATTTTCCATAAAAATATATTTTTTTAAAAATATATAACAGAAAAATTTGTTCTTTCAATAATATTTACATTGTTTTTTGTGCTGTATTTCAAATGCAATACTGCAACCTTCAAAAGATATCTCAATACAGTAGTTCTCCTCAATAGTGATTTGCGAACGATCCAACAGATTACATACATGCACCTCTCGCCATTTTGTCGCTTTTGGCGCCTTTTTTTCCCCTCACACAGTAACATAACACAAACTTGATAATGCTTCGCATGTAGACAGCTTATTCATAAACTGATGATGTATAACCACTAGCATTTTCATATATGGTTCCTAAACTGAAAGGCCACCAGTAGTTCTCCTCAATAGTGATTTGCAAACGATCCAACAGATTACATACATGCACCTCTCGCCATTTTGTCGCTTTTGGCGCATTTTTTTCCCCTCACACAGTAACATAACACAAACTTGATAATGCTTCGCATGTAGACAGCTTATTCATAAACTGATGATGTATAACCACTAGCATTTTCATATATGGTTCCTAAACTGAAAGGCCACACACCTTCTTCCATTTATTAAAATATAATATACTTCCTTATAAGAGTGTAAAATTAATTTTGCAAACTATATTCATTTTTCTTCAAATGTACCGTTTGTATTCCATGTACTAGTGACAATAGCAATTACTGTGTTTTTTGCAATTTCTGTACTCATATTCCATAATGATTTGCCTTCAAAACAGTGCATTTCTGAATAAACATTTCAAAAATTCACGTTCTCTCTTTTAATCCATAATCTCAACTGAAATGATTATATATTGAAAAACTATCCACGTAACCTCAGCTGTACTGCTCGGCACCTTATTTATGAAGACCTTGCGCCGCTAGTGCGTCATTTTTTAAAATAGAAAAAATTACGCACCGTAAATATATAAATAAATATATAAATAAAGCCCTGAATGTTTTCTTTTCTCGACCTCACTTACTCAGACTAGAACCTGCAAGCCTATAACGGCCCGTGAACTCTTTCTTAGTAGGTCGCGCACCGTACAGACAGTTGTTCCTCTGTTAAAAAAAATGTATTACTGTTACCAAGCACTGCTGCAGTTCCGCTTGACTCAGAGTTAATCACTGCTCCCACGCTTCTACAGGCCAGACGCTATGTCGTATTTCACTCCTTATCACGCTTTCATCTCCACAATAACAAACAGTTCTCCGCCAGCCACCAGAGAACAAACTGCAGATGCAGAGGCACTAACTACTGATATACGACATACCCTCTACTCTGTAAAAGCAACCAAGCGGTAATTGTGAAAAAAAACATTCAGTAACGCTTTAAAAATAGCAATGCAATTATATAATTATTTTTTTAAAAACGTTCCAACTACTTTGATAGGACTATCTGTGTATGCCTCCACAGCAAACTTCCTCAGCTCGGACTGAAGGCAGACACAAACACACACACACAATAACATAACACAGAGCAATGGAGACGTAAAACAAAAGAGACATCAAGATGCAGTCAAACAGCAGGACTGAGAGAAATATTTTTATACTCCGTTTGCTACCTCAATATACGAACACATTTACTGCATAAATCTGTGTACAACCTCATGGTCAAAACTTTTCATTTTATTTCACTCGACCACCCCCCTTTCTCACCCCACCAATGCAAACTGCGACCAGAAACCGCACTATAATTTTGTCCTCTAACAGAAACTTTGTGAATACCTTAATCATTACCACTTTAGCCCCCTTCCCCCTCCCTCTCGCCTCACCCCCACCAGTGCAGGCCACGGCCACCAACCAGCCTGAAATTTTGTCGACTGACAAAAAGTTTACGAATTCATTAACCATTAGCATTTTTTGACGACGGTATCACATGTCATTTATCATTTTTCTCTCTATTTGCATTATCTGTCTCTCTGCTAATATTATTTTTTCACTTCATGAACTACTTCTCTCATTATATATAAAGGCTTCAAAATCTCACAAATAATTACTCTCTATATTAAACATATTTTATGCTGCATATTTCACATTTGAATGAAAAAATTACTTTTAGAAATACAACACATTATGACAGCCAAAAAATAGTTTTCTTTCAGACTACTACGAAAATCAATCAATGTTTGTGACTGAACCATATTTTACGGTACATGACAAAACAAACTGTTACAGACTTACCTTTACCAATGCTTTGTACGATGTACAACAGTGACAGTCACAAAACAGATATTCGTTTGACGGAACTCTCTATTAAGCTTCTATCACTGCAACCAAAATTCAATGGCACAGATATCCAGTCAATACAGACTCATATAACTCTCTTCAGCCAATCATATTTCGTCCCGCAAGATTTTAAAAATCAAATTTACATTTCAATTGGTTGTCCCTCACACTATTTTTAATGTCACATAAAAGTCACCCATCACCCACTGCCATCTCTGGCTGTTTCCATGGTAACACCTCATTCTGCACCTGGCTGAAGGCACAGGTCAAAAGTTCATATCTCAACGTTCTACTGCAAACTAAGGAGACTGTTTTCCCTCCAGAAACACCTGCCAATCCACAGCTCTGTTACATGTCATTTTTTCCACACCCAATAGTGCTTTTCGTTTAACATAAACATTAACATGCAACGTACTCTTCAATCTCCAGTTATTACAATCAACCAATCATTGTTATGTTTTTTAACCACACCCAGCCTCATCCTTTTTCTTATCCTAACTTTCAGCTTCTAACTATCATTCCACTTCCAGAACCGATCGGAGGACGACTACATATCCCTTGAAAATGAAGGTCTGGCTAATAGGACACAGTTATATTCACTGGAGTGAAAAATACGCAGCAAGCAGACGAATTTGCAACCTTGGTTTAACAAATGTGCAGATAATGTGGATAGGCCAAAGAGGATTGAAATGTCACCAATTGATTCCATTGGTGAAAACTTTTATGCATCTCCCAGAACCAGACCTTATAATTGTGCACTGTGGTGGGAACGATCTAGGCACAATCACTGGGGTACGTCTGGAAATGCTTCTAAAAGACACCTTTCGACAATTTATGACACTTTTTCCTCGAACTGCCTTGGTATATTCCAATATATGCCAAAGACAAAAATGGAATTGGTCCTATCAACATTGTGCACAAATTGAGAAAGCAAGGAGACATGTAAATAAATCAGTTTCTGCTTTCCTCAGAGATTATAGCATGGGTTCTATTTACGTGTTACCACATGCAAGATGTCTATAGGAGAGACGGTGTTCATTTCACGAATGAGAGAAACAGAATCTTCCTCTGCAACATCAGGCTCTGCATCGGAACTTACTTATAAATGCAGAAAACACTCAATTAACACAAGGGCTCTTTTCAGAGCCACCTTATATCTAAGCACTCAAATTTCTGATTTATCTCCATTTTTACAGTCTTGTAAATAGGTGTGCGCGACCGGGTGCGCGCACCCCGCAACTTTTTTTGAAAAAAAAATATATATCTTTTCACGTTTAAGAGCCTTACTGCACACCCCGAGAAAACCTACGCAGCAAGACTATCTGTACCTTATCCCCTTTCCATGTTTCAACGCTTTGAAATGAACAAAATATTTACTCGCAGTGACAAAATGGCGGTCAACACTTCCTGATTTCCTTCCAATCGAATGTTAACAGACGTCACGCAACAAAAAAAAATTCCGCTCACGCGCAGCCGTTTGGGTGTATAGATATATAACTGACTTTAAGTTTAATTTTCTCAGCAACTACTGAACAGATTTACACCATTCCAAAAAAAGCGTAATCCGCGAACCGGACTCTACAGTTTTGCCGAATTTCTTATAAATCCATTCAGCCGTTCGACCTGTAGCCGAGTCTAAAGGTCCTATGGAAAATAACATGGAGAAAACACGTTTTGGGACCCCCCTTTTATCTCAGCCCCCACTTGACCAATCCCCCCCAAACTTTCAGGGAAGGAGCATAGCGGACCGAGCCATCTTCTTTGAGAAATTCGCTAAGATTCTTTAACCAGGGCCAAAGTTATTCCAAATATAATGTTGAGGATTTCCTATGAAACTAGGTCCTAACTATAACTACCTACTGGCGACCGCCAGTAGGTAATATATATATATATATATATATATATATATATATATATATATATATATATATATATATATATATATATATATATATATATTTCCCCAATTGGGCTCGTCCTTGTCGACCCCTGGTGATTCTTCGATCGGTGCAATATTCCTCGGCAGAGCCCCGCCGTAATTTATGCACACACCTCCTTCGCAGAAAAATGAATACGCACTCCCAGGATCTTATTCCCTAAAGATTTTTAATTTCCAGCAATTTCCAGCATACAAAAAATACTGAAGCGTTTCGCCACCAAACTGGTAGCTTGCTCACTGTATATATATATTTTACACAGCAGGATCCGAGGGGTACCACCATCCAAAGAAAGGCGCAACACCAGGAAACAGACTCCAAAGGCAAAGTTTGAAAGTTAAATGATGATTTATTCAAGCATCAAGTGTCCAAATGAAGCGTTTCGGCTGCCAGACATGCAGCCTTGATCACATAACGCTGTACTGGTGAAAGGGTGGCATTTATACATGTGTTTTAATGGTAGTGGTTTTTACTATGTTCATAGTGGTGACTGAGGAGTTTTGCAGCGTATGACTGTGGGCAAAATGCAGTATGGCACATGTGTGACATCATGTTTTACTACAATGAGTAGGTGACTGAGGAGTTTTGCAGCATATGACTGTGGGCAAAATGCAGTAAAGCACATGTGTGATATCATGTTTTACTACAGTGAGTACCGCAAGTGTAAGCAGACTATATATAACCTGTCTGTCTGCTGAAGCCAGTTATTTCCCCAGTCCTCCCGCATTTGTATCCTGGAAGCTAAAATCTTTACCTCTGGCATCCCCAGATACAGCTCTCCGAGCGTGTGAGTACACAGAGCAGCGGAAAGCATGCCACATAGTGAGTTGATGGATTACATTTACTGTGTGCTAATATGTCCTATATATAAATAAATATATATATATTTATATATGACTCTCACAAATCCTATCCTCTGAAGAAAGGAAAACAGCACTCCGGCAGTAACAGGATACCGTGTTTAATCTGCGAACTGCACCTTTGATGACCTCAACCCACTTGGCATTTGTATATAGAATACTCATTGAATAAAAAGCGCCCCCACTGGGGAATTGAGAATCAGAACGACATCACCCAGGAGGCAGTGAGTCGGCCACGCCCTCATAGGCAGGTGATGACAAAAGACTGTTTAAAATGCTGGCGCTTTCACCTCACTTCTGCATGCCACTGACGAAGAGAGCATGGAGCTCTTGAAACGCATTTGGCGATTGATGACAAGAAACAACCTTGTTGCAATGTAACTGCTAGCATGCTGCCATTAAAAATGTGAACCATTTTATTTCTGTGGCAGTCTTCACTTGGAGGTTCCCCGCGTGGTTGGATATATTGCGGCCGGTTCCCGGTCGCGAAGACCGCCCACCATCACCATGTGGGTCCAGGCTGGCTCCGAGCGGGGGCCAACCGACAGAAGAAATAGGGGTCTACAACATAAGCGGGATGTTGCTGGCTCGTGTCACGTTGGCAACAACAAAGCAAAGCAGCGAACTGCACCTTTGATGACCTCAACCCACTTGGGATTTGTAAATAGAACACTCAGTGAATATGAAGCGCCCCCACTGGGGAATTGAGAATCAGAACTACATCACCCAGAGGGCCGCGAGTCGGCCACGCCCTCATAGGCAGGTGATGACAAAAGACTGTTTAAAACGCTGGTGCTTTCACCTCACTTCTGCATGCCACTGACGAAGAGAGCACGGAGCTCTTGAAATGCGTTTGGCGATTGATGACAAGAGGCAACCTTGATGCAATGTAACTGCTAGCATGCTGCCATTAAAGATGTGAACAATTTTATTTCTGTGGCAGTCTTCACTTGTAGGTTCCCCGCGTGGTTGGATACATATATATATATATATATATATATATATATATATATATATTACCTACTGGCGGTCGCCAGTAGGTAGTTATAGTTAGGATAATTTTCAATGTTAAATCTCAACATTCTATTTTGAATAACTTTGGCGCCGGTTGACGAATCTGCCTGAAATTTTCAGGAAAATGGTCTCATGGCGGTCCGGTCCTTCCCTGAAAGTTTGGGGGGGATTCGTCAAGCGGGGGCCGAGATAAAAGGGGGGTCCCAAAACGCGTTTTCCCCATGTTAATTTCCATAGGGCGGTCGATTTCACTTTTAGCCCGAACGGCTGAATGGATTTCCACCAAACTTGGCAAAATTGTAGGGACTGGTAGCCCGATGTGCCTTTGCTATGTCTCAAGATATGTGCTCCAGTGGATTTTGAGTAATTTAGGTTCAAAAAAATATATATATCTATAGGCGCTCTCCCGTGCGCGCACCGGAGTGCGCTCCAGGCGCGACACGCGACTTGCGCGCAGGAAGCTGATTGGATCTCAGTTGTCTGTAAACATTCTAAACAGTGCGGAGCGGCCGCCATCTTGTGTCTCGGTAAAATCGAGACACAAGGGGTTTGAAAAAAAAAGGGGCAAATGACCATAAGGGGGAAGAGTAGACCCCCTCTGACCCCCTAGGTTTGATGTAGGGACTAAAATAGGGTCCTGCAGGGCATTAAAATTTTTTTTCGTTTTGCGCGGGGGAAGCGCATGGTACGCGCACCGGCGAAGCACGGGGAAAATCCAGGACCATATTTATGAAGGCCTTGCGCTGTTAGTTTTGCGCTTCCTGTGCGTCAATTTTTGTGACGCACCAGCGGTGTAAAAAAATGCGCATTGTTATGCAATATTTAAAAAGTGACGCATCTATCTAGATGCGTCACTTTTTAAATATAGTGCAACGAGGTACATTTTATTACACTGCTGGTGTTATGCGTCACTTTTCTGTGCGCACTCCTTATGACATTCCAGATGTGTCATATTTAATGTATGACGAATCATGTTGCAGATACAATATGGCGCAGAGTTTTAAAAAGTGACCCATGTACCTAGATGCGTCACTTTTTAAAAATAGCGTCAGGTATAATGTATGCAGAGGGGGTGTTCTCCCGCAAAAAGCTTTGTAATAGCGACGCAGTGAAATCTTTGAGATTTCACTGCGTCAGTTTTAGGATGCTGTTGCGTCAAAATCTTGTGCCTGCTTTACAGCAGGTGTTAGACTGAGGCAAGACCTTTCATATGCTGCTTTCCCCATTTGAAAGGACACATTACTGGAGTTGCGTCACTTTTGTGACGCACTCCAGCAATGCGTTACTTGGAATGTCATAAGGAGTGCGCACAGAAAAGTGACGCATTGCACCAGTAGTGTAAAAAAATGTGTTGCGTTGCGTTATATTTAAAAAGTGAGGTATCTAGGTAGATGGGTCACTTTTTAAAATCAAGCGCCACATTATATCTGCGTGAGGTATAATGCATGCAGAGGGGGTTTTCCCCCACAAAAAGCTTTGTAATAGCGACGCAGTGAAATGTTTGAGATTTCACTGCGTCACTTTTAGGATGCTGTTGCATCCTTTAAATATAGTGCAACGAGGCACATTTTATTACACTGCTGGTGTGATGCGTCACTTTTCTGTCCACAGTCCTTATGACATTCCAGATGTGTCATATTTAATGTATGACGAATCATGTTGCAAGGAGTTACAGATACGTCAGTATTTTTGACATATGTGTAAACATAAAAGTGATGCGAGGCCGGCGCAAAATTTTGACGCAATAGCATCCTAAAAGTGACGCAGGGAAATCTCATAGATTTCAGTACGTTGTTATTACCAAGCTTTTTGCGAGGGATTGCCCCCTCTGCATACATTATACCTGATGCAGATACAATATGGCGCAGAGTTTTAAAAAGTGACCCATGTACCTAGATGCGTCACTTTTGAAAAAATAGTGTCAGGTATAATGCATGCAGAGGGGGTGTTCCTTGCAAAAAGCTTGGTAATAATGACGCAGTGCGTCACTTTTAGGATGCAGTTGCGCCAAAATCTTGCGCCTGCTTCACAGCAAACCTTTCACATGGTGCTTTTTCCATGTGAAAGGACACATTACTGGAGTTGCGTCACTTTTGTGACGCACTCCTGCAATGCGTTACTTTTGTGTTTACAGATATGTCAGAAATACTGACATATCTGTAACTCCTTGCGAATTGATTAGTCATATATTAAATATGACATATCTGGAATGTCATAAGGAGTGCGTCCAGATAAGTGACGCATCGCTATTTTCACGTAGCGATGCGTCACTTTTCAGAAATGAGGCCTCCAGTTTATTCACTGTGTCATAACTTTCTTTTCTAACACTCACCTTCTTTCAGTCCTCCTACTTCACTTCCTTTCACCTCTCATACCTTTCTGTTCTTTCTTACTCATTCTCCTTTCAATTATCAATGCACTATATTTCACTTACTCTTCATTTTTTAAGATTATAGCTCTTTGATGAGAATTGGAGGTAGTTCTGAAAAGAACTTTTGGTTTTCTTCTTTTAACTGAAGAGGAACAAAAACAGGGAATAGAAACTGCTCAACAGGAGCAAAAAGAAAAGAAAAAAATTAGGGGTGGGAAGGGCAGTGATGGTTCTCCAATGCCCGAACCATGAGCAGGACACTTTGCTCCCCATAGGTGAGGAGTTGATTGCAGTATCTGCATCTGACGACCCCATGGTTGAATGCAGGTTGAATGTTTGCTACCTGCCCCTGAGATTGTTCTCTTCCAGAAGAAGTTGCTCCTCCTGTTGATGTAGAGGCCCCATCTCTGGGAACCTCCTGTGCCAGAGCCCTGACACTTTCCCGGGCAAAATTCTGGGGGTGCCTCCTCTCCACATGGCGAATCATGGTGAAGTTGCCAAAAGAGTATTTTTTTGGGGGGTTACCCCGTGACAGGACCTGTTTGCAGATCCTGCACTCTACTTTTGGTGCATTCACCTTCTTCTGGCCTTCTGGAAACTTAAAAAATTTCCAGATGAAATGTTCCTTCACCTTTGGGGTAGGAGGCTCTTCATCAATGAAATCATTGGAGTCATCTTCACTGCTGGATGGTCTGGCAGCCATGATGAATCCAGGAATATGGAGCAGCAAAAAAGGCAGGTCTTTCAGTCACAAAAGTGAAAGAAGAAGTGAAGGAAATGGGTGGGGATTTCATTCATTGTAAAAAAAAACTGTTAGCAACCAATGAAAAGTGTTATTTTAGGGTCACATGACCCGACGCGTTTACGCTGCGCGCTCCGGTGCACTTCCGGGTGCGTTTACGCAGCGCGATCGTAGGCGCTTCCGGGGCGCAAACGTGGCGCGATCGTAGGCGCTTTTCCGTGTGTTTATGCGCCGCGCACGTATGCGCTTCCGAGGGCACTTACGTTGCGCGCCGAAGTGACGTCATCAATCTTTAATAGAAATGCATAATCATTTTCCATATTAAAAAAAACAAATTTTATTTGTATGGTACGAAATGTTTTGCATTATTATTAACTTTTCATTCATATTTTTTTTTCACGAACGACAGTTGCGCTCTGGGTGCGCTTTCAGATGAGCTCTCGGAGAAGCTTACAGGAGAGCTTAGCTGAAAGCTTCCCGGAGCGCGCACCCAGAGCGCAAAAGAAAAAAATTATAAAAAAAATGAATACTTAAAAAAAAACAGCAAATTGTAAAAAAAAAAAAGGTTAGAAACTCGATATACAAAGGAATTAGCATTTAAATAACTATGAAATTCACTGAAAAAACCATAGGTTTCACACCAGTTATAGTTAGGAATTAGCATTTAAAAAACCTATGAAATTCACTGAAAAAACCATAGGTTTCACACCAGTTATAGTTAGGAATTAGCATTTAAAAAACCTATTAAATTCACTGAAAAAACCATAGGTTTCACACCAGTTATAGTTAGCTGGAAATTTTACTGATATAAAACCATTGAAATTCCCACGTTATAGTTAGATGGACTCACTATAACTTGCGCGTGCAATGCACTGCTGATGATGTCTTATTAAGCCAGTTAACCAATCAATTTTTAAAAACCATCCATTTAGACACTTATTTAAACATTTATTCTTCCATCAACTTTTACATATACATATATAAAATATATTTATTTTTCAGAAAGACACACATTCACTGGATGGTGTCATCAGTGATGTCATGAGTGATGTCACTGACCATGTCATGAGTGATGTAATATGTGACGTCATCAACAGTGCATTGCACGCGCAAGTTATAGTGAGTCCATCTAACTATAACGTGGGAATTTCAATGGTTTTATATCAGTAAAATTTCCAGCTAACTATAACTGGTGTGAAACCTATGGTTTTTTCAGTGAATTTAATAGGTTTTTTAAATGCTAATTCCTAACTATAACTGGTGTGAAACCTATGGTTTTTTCAGTGAATATATATATATATATATATATATATATATATATATATATATATATATATATATATATATTACCTACTGGCGGTCGCCAGTAGGTATATATAGTTAGGATTTTTTCTCTATGGGATTTTTGAAAATTCTATGTCTAATAACTTTGGCGTTTGTGGACGGAATTGGCTGAAATTTTCAGGAAAATGGAACATTTTGTTTCCGAGCAGCCACTGACAATTTGGGGGGGTTTCATCAAGGGGGGCCTGAGAAAAAAGGGGGGTCCCAAAACGCGTTTTTCCCATGTTAATTTCCATAGGGCGGTTGGCCTCACTTTTAGCTCAAACGGCTGAATGGATTTGCACGAAACTTGGCAAAATTGTAGGGACTGTTAGCCCGATGTGCCTTTGCTAGGTCTCAATATATGTGCTCCAGTGGATTTTGAGTAATTTAGGTTAAAACAAAGATATATATCTGGGCGGAGCCTAACCACACATCTGATCTGATTGGCTGTCAGCACTTCATCCAAGAAGTGTTGGCAGCCATCTTGGGACCAATATACATGATAGCACCTCATTAAAAAGCATTGTAGTTAATAGAGGGTTTTAGGACTTTAGTTACATTATAAATCATTTGTTGATGGTACCATACTCGTTTTAGGAATTGTGGTGGGTTCTAAGGTGATTTTACCATGTGAAAAAACCTTCTGCTGTGATATCATGAATATTGTTTGAAAGAAAACTAATATCTCATGATTTTCCCACAGTGGTTTGGAAGGGGATCTATAAGCTAAACTGAAAGCATATTTTCTGTAAATTCACATTTTCTTTCTCAGTCATGTGAAAATGAAGTCTGACATTCTCAGTAAAACATGTACATCCAACAAGGACAGAGACTGTCAGTTGATTCCTTTGTGTTCTACTGCAGCCTCCTAGAGTGTTCTAAAGAACAACTAGAGCGCTAACAGTCCTACTTATTACAAAGGTATGGCACACCTGAAGCCATCTTGATTGGAATAAAGTGGTAACTCTTAAAACATTTAATTTAAAAAGAAACAACATGAGGGGGTATATTTTGCCATAGAAAGTATGATTAGTGCTGCAGAATGAAAAATTAGGGCACATTTTGAGTGACTTTTCAAATCCTCTTCTATTTCATTAAAACATTCTGACATGCAGTCTCCCAAAATGGCCACCAGAGACAAAAGAGCCCAAATGTAGCCCAAATATCACCCAGATGTAGCCCAAGTATAGCCCAATGACAGAATGTCCCAGAGTGTTCTAAAGAACAACTAGAGCGCTAACAGTCCTACTTATTACAAAGGTATAGCACACCTGGAGCCATCGTGATGGGAATAAAAAGGTAACTCTTAAAACATTTAATTTAAAAAGGAACAAAATGAGGGGGTATATTATGCAATAGAAGGTATTATTAGTGCTGCAGAAAGAAAAATTAGGGCACATTTTGAGTGACTTTTCAAATCCTCTTCTATTTCATTAAAAAATTCTGACATGCAGTCTCCCAAAATGGCCACCAGAGACAAAAGAGCCCAAATGTAGCCCAAATATCACTCAGATGTAGCCCAAGTATAGCCCAATGACAGAATGTCCCAGAGTGTTCTAAAGAACAACTAGAGCGCTAACAGTCCTACTTATTACAAAGGTATGGCACACCTGAAGCCATCTTGATTGGCATAAAGTGGTAACTCTTAAAACATTTAATTTAAAAAGGAACAAAATGAGGGGGTATATTTTGCCATATGAATTATGATTAGTGCTGCAGAAAGAAAAATTAGGGCACATTTTGAGTGACTTCTCAAACCCTCTTCAATTTCATTAAAAAATTCTGACATACAGTCTCCCAAGATGGCCACCAGAGACAAAAGAGCCTAAATGTAGCCCAAATATCACCCAGATGTACCCCAAGTATAGCCCAATGACAGAATGTCCCAGAGTGTTCTAAAGAACAACTAGAGCGCTAACAGTCTTACTTATGACAAAAGTATGGCACACCAGAAGCCATCTTGATTGGAATGAAGTGGTAAGTCTGAAAACACTCAATTTAAAAAGGAACAACATGAGGGGGTTAATTTTGCCATAGAAAGTATGATTAGTGCTTCAGAAAGAAAAATTAGGGATCATTTTGAGTGACTTCTCAAATCCTCTTCTATTTCATTAAAATAATTCTGACATGCAGACTGAAACATGCACTTTGAATACCAGCAGCAGACGTCCCTGGTGAGCAGTAGCTTTACTACAGTGATCTAATGTGCAACTAGAGTGCTAACATTCAGAATTTATGGCAAATGTGTAACACATCTGAATGCCTTCTTGATGGAACCAAAGTAAACAAGCATTGAAAATGCAATAGATCTCGCCCTCGTTTAAGTTAAAGCCATTCTGTTTGTAATGAGGTGGCTTTTTAGCTTTGCTTTTATTAGTGTTTTTTCAACTTTCATGTAAATAACATGCATCTGTATGCATATAAGTATATGTATGCATGCATTTATGTTTGTATTTATATAGATATACAGATGATATATGTTTATATATGTATGTATATATATATATTCACTGAAAAAACCATAGGCTATAGACCATATATAGTTAGGAATTAGCATTTACAAAACCTTGAAAATTCACTGAAAAAACCATAGGTTATAGACCATATATAGTTAGGAATTCGCATTTACAAAACCTTATTTTACTCACACAAAACCATTGAAATTGAATATATAGTTAGTTGCACTAACTATATATCGCGCACACGCAATCCACTGCTGATGATGTCACATATTACATCATTCATGACATGGTCAGTGACATCACTGATGACATCTCAAATGACATCACTGATGACATCACTGATGACAACATCCAGTGACTGTATGTTTCTGTAAAGTTAAAATATGTCTTACATATTGAAGAATGAGTGGATGTATAAGTGTCTGGATGAAGGATTTAGTAGGTGCATGACTGACTGTCTGAGTGAGTGATTAAATGTGTCTCACTGAGTGCATGGGTTAGTGACTAAACTGTCTTAATTTGTGCATCAGTATGTCTGTTGTTCTGTAAACTGTTGCATGTGTTGATAAGTAGCTATATGAGTAACTATATGGGTTATTGATTGGTTGCCCAAGTATTTGTATGGGAGACTGAGTGTGTGTGTGTGGGTGGCTGGGAGGTGTATGACTCTGTGCATAGATGTGTGAGCAGTTGATTCACTAGATGTATGGTTTCAAAAGTGCATGTGGAAACAGCTGTATGGGCGGTTGACTGTGTGCATTAGTGTATTGGTGAGTGAATGGATATCTCAGTGCTACATGTCAAAGTAAGTACATATGTAAAACACAGTACATGTGAGAGTTGACATATATAAATAACTGTGCATAAGAGCCAGTGAATGTGTGAGTGGCTGTATGGATCATTGTGAACTTGTATCAGGGATTGTATAAGAGAGTAAATATGTGTTAGTATATGTTTGAATAAGTAAAGTTTGTATAACTGTATAGTTGAGGAAATGGAGGTGTGATTGATTCTTTGCATGACTGACTAGGTGTGTGAGTAACTACATGGATGAGTGACAGTCTGTGAGTGTCTGTTTACACTGATTGTATCTAAGGTTATATTAGAGTCTGAAGAGGTTCATCGTATTATCACATGAATGATATCATCAGTGATGTGATCAGTAATGTCAAATGAGATGTCATCAGTGATGTCATCAGTGATGTCATTTGAGATGTCATCAGTGATGTCATTTGAGATGTCATCAGTGATGTCATCAGTGATGTCACTGACCATGTCATGAATGATGTAATATGTGACATCATCAGCAGTGGATTGCAGGTGCACGATATATAGTTAGTGCAACTAACTATATATTCAATTTCAATGGTTTTGTGTGAGTAAAATAAGGTTTTGTAAATGCGAATTCCTAACTATATATGGTCTATAACTTATGGTTTTTTCAGTGAATTTTCAAGGTTTTGTAAATGCTAATTCCTAACTATATATGGTCTATAACCTATGGTTTTTTCAGTGAATATATATATATATATATATATATATTACCTACTGGCGGTCGCCAGTAGGTAGTTATAGTTAGGATTTTTTTCAATGTTAAATCTCAAAATTCTATTTGGAATAACTTTGGCGCCGGTTGACGAATCTGCCTGAAAATTTCCTGAAAATGGCCTCGCGGGGTTCCGGTCCTTCCCTGAAAGTTTGGGGGGGATACGTCAAGCGGGGGGCGAGATAAAAGGGGGGTCCCAAAACGCGTTTTCCCCATGTTAATTTCCATAGGGCGGTCGATTTCACTTTTAGCCTGAACGGCTGAATGGATTTCCACCAAACTTGGCAAAATTGTAGGGACTGGTAGCCCGATGTGCCTTTGCTATGTCTCAAGATATGTGCTTCAGTGGATTTTGAGAAATTAACGTTCAAAAAAATATATATATCTGTAGCCGCGCTCCGGTACGCGCACCAGTGAGCGCTCCAGGCGTGACACGCGACTTGCGCGCAGAAAGCTGATTGGCTCTCAGTTGTCTGTAAACATTCTAAACAGTCCGGAGCGGCCGCCATCTTGTCTATCGGTAAAATCTAGTCATAAGAGGTGGCAAAAACAAAGGGTGGAATTGACCATAAGGGGGCAGGGTAGACCCCCCCTGACCCCCTAGGTTTGATATGGGGGCCATTAAAGGGCCCCGCGGGGCCTCAAAAAAAATTTTTTTTTTTTGCGTTTTTCGCGGGGGGAGCGCCCGGTGCGCGCACCGGGAAGCGCTCCAAGGAGGGTACTATGGAAAAATAATCACTTTAAAAAATTGTATGTTTATTAATTGTTTTTTTTTAAATTTTTTATTTTATGTAAGTACCTACATGTAGGTACTAATGAAGAGACTTAAATTTAATGTTCACCATCTTCTTTGTAGACATCTTGCATGTTGTTATTGTATTTTTTGTGGTATATGGAATTCATAATATAGTCTGTCTGGAAAGGAGAAACAGATCTTTTAAGCACTCCCTGAGAATTTCTAGGGGATCATGAGTAGTCTATCCTGTTCACTTATGAAAATGAGGTGTAAAATATTCATATGAGATAATATAGTGGGAGAAAGGTAGTAACTATGAGTAAACTTACTATGTAACAGAAAAATAGTTGAACAGTATACTATAAGTCTCACTTTATATTTTAAACATTTTTGGTAATACTTCATGAATTACATATAAAAAAGAATATTGTCTGAAACAATTGAAATTATTAAAGATAAATTTATTCCTCTGATTCTTTTTCATAATTTAATAAAATTTCTAACATAATATTGTCCGGAATTTCCTCATAATTATATGTACATGATTCAATTTCTTCCAAACATTCTATAAACTGTTCATCCAAAGAGTCATCCATGAAATCAACTTCTTTTTTTTCATCTTCTGGTTTTTCCACCTTTACTTTGATAGAAGTATCATTTGCCTTATTTTCTCCTTCCATTTTCTTTCTGAAAATTGCATATAAATTAACTATATTAGTAGAGCTAGTATACCAGAGAAGCCTAACTCAATCCATAACTATTACAGAGAAGTCTATGTCTATCTCTAACTATTAAAGAGGGATAGCATATCACTAACAGAATATTTTTTAAGAAATAAACTTAACGTGTACAATATACTTCCATAATTAGAAGTTACCTTAGAGAAATTAGTTGAAGTTGTCAGTGAAATTTGTTTTCAAGTGTACTTCAGGAAGCAGTAGTCAAAATGGCTGTGTTTCCCTCTCTTCTTTTATATATATTCTTGTACTTAACCAATCAAACGTCAGGAAATAATCGTAGAAAATGAAAGATACTTTTTAATTGGTTGTAAATTCTAACATTACAAGTGTGTTTTTGTCATGTAATTTACCTCAGGATATTTAGACAGGCCTGTAGCCTAAATGTCTCAATGGAATTTCACCAAATTTGGGCAAATGGTAGGGACTGCTATGTAGTAGGGCCTATTCTATATTTGATGAAAGTGTCTCCAGTGGTTTTTTTGTAAATTGCTTTCCCACCTTTTTTTATCGAGCGCTTACCGGTGCGCGCTCCTTTACGCGCACCGGCAGCGTTACGGGAGTCCTCCATTTTGTGTTTCGGTACAATCAAGACACAAGATGGAGGGTAAACAATGTTCGGTATGGGTAGAAGGGGGCACTGTAGACACTTCTTGACCCTCTAGGTTTTCTGAGGGGGCCTTAGGAGGCTCATAAACGTAAAAAAAAAAAAAAAAAAAATTAATTTTCCACGGGGGGAGCGCCCGGTGCGCGCACCGTTAAGCGCACCCGAAAGCGTACTTTGGTGAAAAATAGTGAAAAAAGTTAGAAAAAAATAAACGCTTTGAATGATCAGAGTTAGGGTAGCTCTGAAAAGAGCTTTTGGGTTCTGTGGTTGATTTAGGTACCTACAAGTAGGTTCCAATACACATTCTTAAATTCAGGAGGAATATTCTATTCCCCTCATCTGAGAAGTGCACTCCATCTCCTCTGTAGATGTCTTGCATGTTGTAACGCAAGTTATTATTGTATAATGAACCCATTCCATAGTCTCTCATGTAAGCAGAAACAGATTTATTTACATGTTTCCGTGCTTTCTCAAATTGTGGACCAAATTGGTTGGACCAGTTCCATTTCTGTCTTTGGCATATATTGGAATATACCAAGGCAGTGTGGGGAAAAAGTATCATCAATTGATGAAAGGTGTCCTTTAATAGCATTTCCAGACCTACCCCAGTTAATGTGCCTAGATCGTTTCCACCACAGTGCACAATTATAAGGTCAGGTTCTGGCAGATGCAAAAAGGTTTTCACCAATGGTATCAATTGGTGACATTTTAATCCTCTGTGGCCAATCCACTTGATTTCCACATTTGATAAATCAAGGTTATGAAAATTTCTGCTAGCTGCATACCTTTGAGCCCAGTGGATGTAGCTATGTCCAATAACCCAAACAGAGTACATGATGTGAGAAGGTTCTGGTCCAGTCAGATGAAGTGTGGGAATGAAATGGCAGTTGGAACAGTAGGAGTTCACAAAAAAATAATTGTGGAGTTTCTGTGCTCTTGAATCACAAGCAATGATTGGTGGATTCAGATAGTTGAAAACTGAAAGTTAGGGTGTATGGTTATGTTGTGTGAAAGAAGCAATTTGAATGGTTTAAAAAAAGTCACCAAAAGCAAAAATACCCTGTATAGGCTGCTGTATTGACAGGTCAAACATCCTTGCTGAGTTAATTTGCAACATTGTAAGATAAACTTTTGAACCTTACAGTTCAGTTAGGAGGGAGTTGCTATGGTAACAGATAGAAAGGTTTGAGAGGGGGATGGGTGTTGGTTTGAAAATAGTGAGGGAAGAGTTTTCATTGGTTGAATTAAGGCATATGTGTACAAAGATAGAGATTTTCTATGCCAGTCTTGGTTTCAGTGTATTGAGAGCACACCTTTTCCTCTGCTAAAGAAAAATTGGTGTGTGTGTCTGACACTGTTTTCAATCTCCAAAAGCATTTCTAAAGGTAAGTAATGATTCATTTAATTTAGATAGAGATTTATTTTCTCTATGGAGAATATTTGGAAGCAGATAGTTATGTTTTAGAAGTGAAATTGTATGTTAGTATATAAGTCCTGCGCAGTGTTTTTTACATGTTATTTAAAAATCGATTTTGGGTGCAAATGAATGGTATTTTTATTTGGCCTTTTTTATGATTGCCATGTGCAGTTGATGCATCACTTTAAACATGGGTAATAAGTGATGCACTGGTGGCGCCAGGCCTTTATAAATGAGGCCCTGACTTTGTTTGATGATATTGAGTGGTTGTACTTAGGTTCTGTGCAGTGTTCCTTACATGTTATTCAAAAATCGATTTTTGGGTGCAATTGATTGGTATATGTATTTGGCCCTTATTTATGAATGCCATGTGCAGCTGATGCATGACTTTAAACATGGGTAATAAGTGACGCACTGGTGGCGCAAGGCTTTCATAAATAAGGCCCTGACTTTGTTTGATGATATTGATTGGTTGTACATAGGTTCTGTGCAGTGTTCCTTACATGTTATTCAAAAATCGATTTTTGGGTGCAATTGATTGGTATATGTATTTGGCCCTTATTTATGAATGCCATGTGCAGCTGATGCATGACTTTAAACATGGGTAATAAGTGACGCACTGGTGGCGCAAGGCTTTCATAAATAAGGCCCTGACTTTGTTTGATGATATTGATTGGTTGTACATAGGTTCTGCACAGTGTTTCTTACATGTTATTCAAAAATCGATTTTTGGGTGCAATTGATTGGTATATGTATTTGGCCCTTATTTATGAATGCCATGTGCAGCTGATGCATGACTTTAAACATGGGTAATAAGTGACGCACTGGTGGCGCAAGGCTTTCATAAATAAGGCCCTGACTTTGTTTGATGATATTGAGTGGTTGTACTTAGGTTCTGCGCAGTGTTTCTTACATGTTATTGAAAAATCGATTTTGGGTGCAAATGAATGGTATTTTTATTTGGCCCTTATTTATGATTGCCATGTGCAGCTGATGCATGACTTTAAACATGGGTAATAAGTGATGCACTGGTGGCGCCAGGCCTTTATAAATGAGGCCCTGACTTTGTTTGATGATATTGATTGGTTGTACATAGGTTCTGTGCAGTGTTCCTTACATGTTATTGAAAAATCGATTTTTGGGTGCAATTGATTGGTATATGTATTTGGCCCTTATTTATGATTGCCATGTGCAGCTGATGCATGACTTTAAACATGGGTAATAAGTGACGCACTGGTGGCGCAAGGCTTTCATAAATAAGGCCCTGACTTTGTTTGATGATATTGATTGGTTGTACATAGGTTCTGCGCAGTGTTTCTTACATGTTATTCAAAAATCGATTTTTGGGTGCAATTGATTGGTATATGTATTTGGCCCTTATTTATGATTGCCATGTGCAGCTGATGCATGACTTTAAACATGGGTAATACGTGACGCACTGGTGGCGCAAGGCTTTCATAAATAAGGCCCTGACTTTGTTTGATGATATTGATGGGTTGTACATAGGTTCTGCGCAGTGTTTCTTACATGTTATTCAAAAATCGATTTTTGGGTGCAATTGATTGGTATATGTATTTGGCCCTTATTTATGATTGCCATGTGCAGCTGATGCATGACTTTAAACATGGGTAATAAGTGACGCACTGGTGGCGCAAGGCTTTCATAAATAAGGCCCTGACTTTGTTTGATGATATTGAGTGGTTGTACTTAGGTTCTGCGCAGTGTTTCTTACATGTTATTGAAAAATCGATTTTTGGGTGCAATTGATTGGTATATGTATTTGGCCCTTATTTATGATTGCCATGTGCAGCTGATGCATGACTTTAAACATGGGTAATAAGTGACGCACTGGTGGCGCAAGGCTTTCATAAATAAGGCCCTGACTTTGTTTGATGATATTGAGTGGTTGTACTTAGGTTCTGCGCAGTGTTTCTTACATGTTATTCAAAAATCGATTTTTGGGTGCAATTGATTGGTATATGTATTTGGCCCTTATTTATGATTCCCATGTGCAGCTGATGCATGACTTTAAACATGGGTAATAAGTGACGCACTGGTGGCGGAAGGCTTTCATAAATAAGGCCCTGACTTTGTTTGATGATATTGATTGGTTGTACATAGGTTCTGCGCAGTGTTTCTTACATGTTATTCAAAAATCGATTTTTGGGTGCAATTGATTGGTATATGTATTTGGCCCTTATTTATGATTGCCATGTGCAGCTGATGCATGACTTTAAACATGGGTAATACGTGACGCACTGGTGGCACAAGGCTTTCATAAATAAGGCCCTGACTTTGTTTGATGATATTGATTGGTTGTACATAGGTTCTGCGCAGTGTTTCTTACATGTTATTCAAAAATCGATTTTTGGGTGCAATTGATTGGTATATGTATTTTGCCCTTATTTATGATTGCCATGTGCAACTGATGCATGACTTTAAACATGGGTAATAAGTGACGCACTGGTGGCGCAAGGCTTTCATAAATAAGGCCCTGACTTTGTTTGATGATATTGAGTGGTTGTACTTAGGTTCTGCGCCGTGTTTCTTACATGTTATTGAAAAATCGATTTTTGGGTGCAATTGATTGGTATATGTATTTTGCCCTTATTTATGATTGCCATGTGCAACTGATGCATGACTTTAAACATGGGTAATAAGTGACGCACTGGTGGCGCAAGGCTTTCATAAATAAGGCCCTGACTTTGTTTGATGATATTGAGTGGTTGTACTTAGGTTCTGCGCCGTGTTTCTTACATGTTATTGAAAAATCGATTTTTGGGTGCAATTGATTGGTATATGTATTTGGCCCTTATTTATGATTGCCATGTGCAACTGATGCATGACTTTAAACATGGGTAATAAGTGACCCACTGGTGGCGCAAGGCTTTCATAAATAAGGCCCTGACTTTGTTTGATGATATTGAGTGGTTGTACTTAGGTTCTGCGCCGTGTTTCTTACATGTTATTGAAAAATCGATTTTTGGGTGCAATTGATTGGTATATGTATTTGGCCCTTATTTATGATTGCCATGTGCAGCTGATGCATGACTTTAAACATGGGTAATAAGTGACGCACTGGTGGCGCAAGGCTTTCATAAATAAGGCCCTGACTTTGTTTGATGATATTGATTGGTTGTACATAGGTTCTGCGCCGTGTTTCTTACATGTTATTGAAAAATCGATTTTGGGGTGCAATTGATTGGTATATGTATTTGGCCCTTATTTATGATTGCCATGTGCAACTGATGCATGACTTTAAACATGGGTAATAAGTGACGCACTGGTGGCGCAAGGCTTTCATAAATAAGGCCCTGACTTTGCTTGATGATATTGAGTGGTTGTACATAGGTTCTGCGCCGTGTTTCTTACATGTTATTGAAAAATCGATTTTGGGGTGCAATTGATTGGTATATGTATTTGGCCCTTATTTATGATTGCCATGTGCAACTGATGCATGACTTTAAACATGGGTAATAAGTGACGCACTGGTGGCGCAAGGCTTTCATAAATAAGGCCCTGACTTTGTTTGATGATATTGATTGGTTGTACATAGGTTCTGCACAGTGTTTCTTACATGTTATTCAAAAATCGATTTTTGGGTGCAATTGATTGGTATATGTATTTGGCCCTTATTTATGATTGCCATGTGCAGCCGATGCAAAACTTTAAACATGGGTAATAAGTGACGCACTGGTGGCGCAAGGCCTTTATAAATCAGACCCTGACTTTGTTTGATGATATTGAGTGGTTGTACTTAGGTTTTGCGCAGTGTTTCTTACATGTTATTGAAAAATCGATTTTTGGGTGCAATTGATTGGTATTTGCATTTGGCCCTTATTTATGAATGCCATGTGCAGCTGATGCTTGACTTTAAACATGGGTAATAAGTGACGCACTGGTGGCGCAAGGCCTTTAAAAATAAAGCCATGAGTTGCTATTGTATAAACTTAAATATGTTGCAATTTATTGTTTATATTGTTTGCTTTTTAACATTACTTTGTTGTTTGCTAATAGTGGTCTTTCATGTGTTTTTTTAACAGAACAACAGATTCAAATCAACTTCTGAAAAGGAAGCAAAAATGCCTTCAAGGCAAAGAAATATCAAAAATACCATACGGAAAAGGAGAACATCAACAACAGAGTTTATGGAATCCTCTTCAACAACTACTTCAAAAAACACCAGAAAAGCTTCTGGTAAGCCAATTAAGTCTTTTCTTCGCAACATATGTCGTAGGAAAAAAAATGAAATTGCTAATGTGAATATACAGAAAAAGTCAACAAATCTAAAAAGGAAAGAGAAGCCCACAAAAAATGTTTCCATTGGACCAGGAGAGAAGAGAATGGTTAGCAATAGAAGGGTAAATGTTTTTAGGGACATTCGTAGGCGAATGTTTCGCAATAGGGTAGTTTTAAATTTGCTAAAAAATGAAAAGAAAAGTAAACTAAAAGCTGCTTTTTACAAGAAAAAGAAAAGTGTAGAAAAGATTGTTGATCAGGCTTTTGAAGTTAAGAAAAAATTATTTATTTTAATAATCAATAGAATTAGGATACTTAATAAGGCAATGGATGTTTTCAAATCGAACAGTAGATGGAAAAGAATTATTAATCGGAGTAATTTTTGTGAAGTATTTTCTGGTGAATGGATGCATAGTTCAAGTTCTGAGCCTTTTTTTAATGAGGAGAGTTACTTTCAGGAAAATGATTTGGTGCATGCAGTTGACACCAGTGGTCGTGCATATGAGGTGAAAGATAGTTGTGTGATGGAAAAAGAGAAACTTGTATCTAGAGATGCAGAAGAGGTGTTAGCTGATGAAGTTTTAGGGAGACGTACTAAGGGTCCAGTGTACACATGGAAATGCAGTAGTATTTGTAGTGTGCGACAGGAATCAATTGATTTGCTTCGAAATTTCTTACGTACATATAGTAAAAAAAGTCTCAAACAAAAAATGAAGATCCTGCAAGAGTTAGATCCTTGCAGAGTGAGAGAAAGCACAGGTTTGCAAGGGCATTCACTAGCATGTCTTTCTAGAAAAGTTTGTCGGAGTGTTTTTCATCATTTTAGGATGTTAGCAGTGCATCATAATAACGTAAGGAAATTAGTGAGGAAGTTGTATTATGCAAAAAGTCCTGCACTTAAGCTTAAACAGTTAAATAGTGCTCTTTTGCATGGATCTGAAGTGGATGTGAAGACTATTTGTGAAGAAATTGAGTTTTGTTATTTTGGGAACAAAGAGGACAGTGTAGAAATAGATATAGTAATGGATGGTAATGCAGAAGATAATGGACAAATTTCAAGTATTGAAAAGTTTGATGAGGAAATTATCAAGTTTAAGGTGAAATCAAGTGAGAGGCCTAATGTAACTTGTGTGTGTTGTCGACGGACTCATTATAAAATTCAGACTAGGTTAGTTGATTTATATGCAAAAAGTGAATTGGAAAATAATAGTGAATGGGAGGATTTTGTAAGTTATTTGTTGGTGGAGAATTCTTTTGATTTGAGTTTGGATCAGCGTATTTGCACTTATTGTTTGAAAAAATTAAATGAAAATAGAATGCCTGCAAGAGCAGTTTATAATAATCTTCAGTTGATAGATATTCCTTCTGAATTGATGGATCTAAATACTTATGAATCTATTTTGATTCAATGTGTCCATCCTTTTCAGGCTATTGTACGCATGGAGCCTAAGACAGGGAAATTGCCTCCATCAGATTTACTGAGAGGATTAAAGGGAAGAGTTGTTTATTTGCCTCTAGATGTAAAGAAAAATATTAATACAATTGGTGTAGAAAGAGTAGAAGAAGATCCTTTAGTTATTCTAGTTAATGGGGTTCCAACAAAGAGTAAGAAAATTTGGCAAGATTTAGTGGATGTTAAAAAAGTCAAGAAGGCAACGTTGTATTTAGTTAAAAACAATGAGTACTACAAACATGTAAGTGTTGGAGTAAAGGAAACAGCTACAGAAGAAGATAGTGATTCTTCAGTTGGTCAAATTGAAAAAGTTGATGTGTCTAGAACTGAAGAAATATATGAACATTATACTGTTCATCCTTTGCATTCCAAAGAAGTAATGGGAAATGCAATTGACTTGTTTCAAATGAAGGCAGCAAAAGGAAGTCCCATTAGTGTATGGGAAGAAAGTTTGGAAGCTCGTTGTTTTCCACAATTATTTCCAACAGGTTGTGGTGGACGATATGATGATCGACCAGTTCAAATTCCTGCAGCTGAATACCGGACTCTAAGATTATATGCAGAAGATCCAAGGTTTCGTCAATGCATTCCATATTTATTTCATCTACTGTTTGAAAGTGATTTGTCTGGGCTTTCTTATGCAGTTAATCATATATTAAAAAGTGGACCTCATTTGCAAAATGTTTGTGCAAGGGACTTTATGGAGAAAGTTAATCTGCAAGACAGTATTTTGGAATCTCAGCTAATCAATCTCATGGCATGTCAACGTGGAACCAACGAGTATTGGTTTCGTCGTCATGGAGAATTGAAATGTATGCTAAGAAACTTAGGAACTCCTACATGGTTCCTCACTCTTAGCTGTGCTGAGTATGCATGGGACGATTTACTTCAATTTCTACGAGAGGCAAATGAAAACATACCAAATATAGAATTGAAAACACCAGGAGAACTGTGTTCTTTAGATCCAGTGAATGTTTGCAGATATTTTAATCATAGATTTGAAGCTATGATGTCTTTTATTACCAACAAAAAAAATCCTCCCCTTGGAGAGGTTTTGGATTTCTTTTGGAGGAAGGAATATCAAGCGAGAGGTGCTCCTCATATACATATGTTGTTGTGGATTAAAGATGCACCCAAATTTGGATCAGATTCAGATGAAACAGTGATGAGTTTCATTGAAGAGTATTCAACATGTGCTGTTCCAAAATCTACTGAAGAAAACAATTTAAGGCAACAAGTTTTACGTTTTCAATCTCATCGTTGTGGAAAGTACTGTCGTCGAAAATTTAAAAACAAGGAAAAGTACTACACGAAATGTCGTTTTGCATTTCCTCGACCAGTGATTTCTAAGGGAAGAGTAAATAATTTGATGTCATCTCTACGACATACTGTGACGAGAAAATCTCCCAAGAACACATATAATTTGAAAAGAAATGAAGAATCTAAGTACATCAACGATTACAACCCAGTGATTTTGTCCATGTGGAATGCTAACATGGATATTCAGTTCGTTGCTGACAACTCTATTGCTGTGGCTCGATATGTGACATCTTACATCACCAAAAAAGAAAAGACAGAACTGAAGGAAATGTGGGAGGACATTTCAGATGAAAAGAGTCTAAGCAAGAAATTATACAGTTTCAGTCTGAAGATGTTGTCGCATCGAGAAATTGGAGCATATGAATGTTCTGATCGGTTATCATCAGCAAGTCTCTATGCCAAATCAAGAACAATCATTTGGGTGAGTCTTGGTCTTGCTGCAACACGAAACCGAGTTTTGAAATCTGTACAAGAAATTGAATATTTGGCGGAAAAAGAACCAAACAGTACAGATATTTTGAAGACAAATATGTTGGATACATACTATCCAAATAGAAGTACTCACCTTGAGAACACATGTTTGTATGAAGTTCTTCAAAACTACAGTTATAAGAGGAACATCACAGAAGATATCAATAATGGAAAATATGCACTCATTGGCTATGAAGGATGTCTAGTGAAGCAGAAAAAAGGCCATTTGATTAATCATCGAAAATTGAGTTGTGAAGTTCCAGACAAAAGAGAATTTTACTATTTAGCTCTTTTGCAACTCTTTAAGCCATGGCGTACAGAAGAGGAACTACTTGGAGATTTTCTCTGTTATGAAGACTCTTTTAATGCAACTAAGGATACCATAGAATGTCCTATTTTTCTAAATTATCTGCAAATGTTGAATGAAGAAATGGAGCAAGAAACCACAATTGCTGAAGAGATAGCTAGAAACAGTTCTCAAGATAGTCAGAGTTCTACTTCATTGAGCCAGGATCCACTAGGAGGACCAATTATCCAAAATGAAGCTGCCACTGCCATGGATGAGGTGGAAAGAGCTATGGAACAAGCTCAAGAGGATGGAGTTAACTTAGAAGATTTGGTAACGCAACTAAACATTGAGCAGAAAAAGATATATGATGAAGTCACAGAGCAGATTGAACATGGATTCAGACATGAGAAAAATGAGTGCTCATGTATATTATTTGACCCTGTCCGACTGTATGTAAGTGGAGAAGCGGGGACAGGAAAAAGTTTTCTAATTAAAGTCGTTGCAAGTTATCTGCAGAAAAGGACTGATTCACCACTGTCTTGTGTTGTAACTGCTCCAACTGGTCTGGCAGCACATAACATTAAAGGGATTACTCTACATCGTTTATTGATGCTGCCAGTTGAACATGATAATAAATTGCATTACAACAAGCTATCTGGAGATGCGTGTTCTGAAGTTTCAAGAGTCTTGAAGAAAATGAAACTTCTTATCATAGATGAAGTAAGCATGGTCTCAAATCTAATGCTTGCTTTTGTGCATTTGAGAATGCAAGAAATTCTTAAAACAGACTATGATGTGTTATTTGGAGGAAAACACATTATTGTTTTTGGAGATCTATTGCAGTTGACTCCAGTAAAAGGACAACCAGTGTTTAAAATGCTCACGCATGAAGATACCAGGAAGTCCCTTGGAAGCATTGGAAATGTTAATATATGGCTAAATTTTAAATATGCTGAACTGCTTCAAAATATGCGACAGGCCAAGGATGAAGATTATAAAAATATTCTACAAGATGTAAGAATTGGAAAAATGACTGAGAAAGGGAAAAAAGCTTTGCATAGTCGATTAATTTCAAATTTGTATGCAAATGAAAACATTCTTCCAGAGAATATTTTTTAAAAAATGACTGAGAAGAAATCTGGGATATGTTTGATGCCAACTCTGCAAGAATGTTCCATCTTCAATCAAAAAATGTTAGACTTAGAAAATGAAGAGATTGTGAAACTGGAAGCAATAGATAAAATAGAGCATATGGGTGCAACAATTGTTTTGTCAGAAAATTTGAAAAGTAAATTGCATTCATTGGAGAAAAGTATTTCAAAAACAGCTGGTTTTGAAAAGACTCTGAATGTGTGTTTAAATTGTCGTATCATTTTGAGAAGGAATTTAAATGTTGAAAGCGGTCTGGTAAATGGAGCAATGGGTTATGTTGTTGATTTTGTGAATTACAGAAATAGAGATGGAATTGAATTTTTAAAAATAAAATTTGATGGCATTGAAGAAGTACAACAAATAAGTCGTTGTTCTGCTAGATTTTTACTTGTAAAAGACTTATATGTTCGCCGAAAACAGTTTCCTGTTTGTTTAGCGTATGCGGTGACAATTCATAAATCTCAAGGTTTAAGTGTAGATAGTGCATTGGTGAACATTGGAAGATCTGTGTTTAAAGAGGGTATGGCATATGTGGCATTATCTCGAGTCAGAACTTTATCAGGATTGTACTTGATTGCGTGTGATGAGACAAAGATTTCTGCCGATCTAGATTGTGTTAAAGAATACAATAGGTTAAGAAGAGAGTATGCTCCACATTTGCCTCAATATCCTCTGTTTGAAAAACGTGTGGTAGGCCGAAAAAGAAGAAATGAGGATAACTGTAGTGAGGTAGTTGCAAAAAGACAAAAAGTAGAGAAAACTATAATTGAAAACAGGAAGAAAAAGAATTGTGGAGAAAATGTTGTTGGATTTCAGTTTGAAAATAGTTCTGGTGTCAACTGCTATGCTAATGTAGTGGTTAATGTTGTTTTTTTTCTTAAAAGTTTACAAGAACAGATTGTTGAAAATCGGGATCAAAGATTGTGTGGTTTATTGAATTCTGTGTTTCAGAAATGTAGCAGTGGTACACCACAAATAGAAAGTGTAACGGAAATTCGAAATATTTTAGATTTGTGTTCTGGTCAAGATAAATTTTCACAAAACATTCAGCAGGATTGTCAGGAATTTTTAATGTATATGTTTGGTGTTTTGGAAGATGAAGGAGTAGATGTAGATAATCTTTTCAGTCTTTCTTATCAATGGCAGCATGACTGCCACAATTGTAGTTTATCAAGTACTACTAGAATAGACACTGAAAGATTTATATATTTGACTTTACCAGACTGTAAATCAGTGTCTTTTAAAAATCTAGTTAAAGCAGCAGATCATAATATGGTGTGTACCCAATGTAACTGTACAATGCTGTCCACATTATTTATACAAAGGTATGGGCAGTATATCATTTTAGTTTTGCAACGATGTAGACCTGATGGAACTAAATTGACAACTTCTATCAAAAATTTTGTGGCTTCTCAGTTATCAATTTCTGGAAGGACCTTTACAACTGAAGCTATTATTTATCATGATGGACCTTCGACCACCTCAGGACATTATACATGCTACTTAAAATCTGAAAATGGATGGAGTTACTGCAATGATTCTCATTTAACTTATAAACAACGTTTGCCTTATGACTCTACAAATTCTTATCTAGTGTTTTTAAAACCAAAGTTTTAGTAAAGGGAATTGGCCTTTGAAGACGGGAATAGTTAATAAAAGTTAGTTAGTTAGTTAGTTAATCTAATATTTTAAATTATTTATCTCATGTAGATACTTTAAGTGGATCTCAAAGTAAAAAATACCGATATATCAGACACAAATTGGCCGTGAGGATTGTGTATGGTATGATGTTTTTAGATCTTTTTTCATAGGAAGTCGATGAAATGGAACTTATAAGGAACAGCAGACTTTTTTTCTACCAAAAGGACCTTCACTATCTTCTACTTGGCCTCATGGAAAAGTAAGTGAATCAAAGATTAGTGTACATATATGAGATGTATGTTTGAAAGGGTTTTTTTAAACACAATCTTTTAGATTGTGTTTTTTTTTTCCCGCTGTTATATGATGAAGACTTTGAACTCACTAATTTAAGTGGAATTCAATATATTCTGAAAACAGCAAAAATAAATAATGTAACATATTGTAGAAGTTATTGTGTAGTTTGCATTATGTAATTTATATTGTGTTCACATTGTTATGCACTCATTTTCTTTTTCACCCTTATTTACCTCTCTTTACTAATTTACACTCTTTTTTCATCGCTGTTTCTTTACTGCACTTCATTCACAACTTCTTAATCTAATAGGGACTATCTGCATTTCCTCAGTTCCTTCCACCACTTTTTATCTTTTCTATATTCTCACAGTACCACTGCTTTAGTGTCCTAACCCTCTTTCTCTTTCTCCTTTTTTTTTCTTTTACACTCATTATACTGTAGTTCAGTTAGTTCTTCCTTTTGTCTTTCTTTTACTCTCTCTCTTCTTTCTCTCTATTACTCCCCATGTGTTGCCCTTATTCACTTATATGTACCCTCTTTCACCCCTCTTTACTTATATTTACTGATATTTACTTTCCCTCAATCACTGCTATTCTTTTCCTCTGATTCCGTCACTACCTGTCATTCTCATACTTAACTGTCCTTCTTTTTACTTTCAATATCCATTTATATTCTCCCTTAACCTCTGCTTTAGTGTTCTTCCTATTTCTTCTTTCTTTTGCTCTCTTATTCATTTTTTTTTCTTAGTTACTTCCTTTTACACTTTTTATCTGTCTTACTATCTATTACACAGTCCCTCCTTCATTATTTTTTTTTCTTTTTTTTTTATAAGTGCGCTGACGGTACGCGCACCGGTGCGCGCACCGAAAGCGCACCAAAGTGAAATATAAAAAAAAATATTTTAAATTAAAAATATTATCTCAATATACATTATAGTGTTCATTTTTACAAAAACATACTTTAGCAATTCACTAAAAAACACATAGGTATGAGTCTGTATAAAAAGTTAGGAATTAGCATTAAAAAAACCTATGAAATTCACTGAAAAAACCATAGGTTTCACACCAGTTATAGTTAGGAATTAGCATTAAAAAAACCTATGAAATTCACTGAAAAAACCATAGGTTTCACACCAGTTATAGTTAGGAATTAGCATTAAAAAAACCTATGAAATTCACTGAAAAAACCATAGGTTTCACACCAGTTATAGTTAGGAATTAGCATTTAAAAAACCTATGAAATTCACTGAAAAAACCATAGGTTTCACACCAGTTATAGTTAGCTGGAAATTTTACTGATATAAAACCATTGAAATTCCCACGTTATAGTTAGTCGGACTCACTATAACTTGCGCGTGCAATGCACTGCTGATGACATCACATATTACATCACTCATGACATGGTCAGTGACATCACTCATGACATCACTGATGACACCATCCAGTGAATGTGTGTCTTTCTGAAAAATAAATATGTTTTATATATGTATATGTAAAGGTCGATGGGAGAATAAATGTTTAAATAAGTGTCTAAATGGATGGTTTTTAAAAAAAATATATTGAATAACTGGCTTATTAAGTGTATCTTAGTGAATACATATATTAGTGAGTAATGTTTAAATATTTAAATATATGTATCAGTGTTTCACTTTGTGTATAAGTGGCTGCATGGGTTGGTGAGTAGCTACATATGTGTGTATATGGGTTATTAGATGTTTTTTTTAGTATCAGTATAAGTGTCTGTATGATTTGGTGGGAGTGTTACTTAGCACATAGATGCATAAATGACTGACTCACTGTTTGTATGTGTTTTGAAGACAGCATATGTGCCGGACTGTATGGGTGAATGAGTGTGTATATGTATGTGTTAGTAAGTGAATGACTGTCTTACTAGTGTCTTTATCAGTAACTACATATGTTTTAATCTAGTATATGTGAGTATTGATGTATATAAGTGAGTATATATGAGAGTGAGAGATTGAACGAATTCTTGTTTTAATAAGTATGTGCTTCTATAAGTGATTTTTTAAGAGAGTAAGTATGTGTAAGTTTCTTTAGAAGTAAGGTGGTAGTGTGTGTATAGCTGTATATGCAAAAAAATGGATGTTCAATAGTTTATTTGCATGTGTGAGTATGTGTGTGAGCAACTTTTGGAAGACTGTCGGTGTGTTAACGGATGTATAGGTGTCTCACTACATATGATGAGTGAGTATATGTATGACTGACTATATAGAACTGTTGATGAATGAGTGGATGTGTATATAAATGGTGGAATTACTGAATTGGTTGTTGTAACTGGTATAGGTATCTCCACTTTTTTGAAAATGTTAGTTTCTATTTTTGAATATGTGTTTCAAGGGTTACTTTACAGTGAAAGGAGGTCAGTCACTCTGTCACAAGGACGGTGTCATCAGTGATGTCATGAGTGATGTCACTGACCATGTCATGAGTGATGTAATATGTGATGTCATCAGCAGTGCATTGCACGCGCAAGTTATAGTGAGTCCGACTAACTATAACGTGGGAATTTCAATGGTTTTATATCAGTAAAATTTCCAGCTAACTATAACTGGTGTGAAACCTATGGTTTTTTCAGTGAATTTCATAGGTTTTTTAAATGCTAATTCCTAACTATAACTGGTGTGAAACCTATGGTTTTTTCAGTGAATATATATATATATATATATATTACCTCCTGCGGTCGCCAGTAGGTAGTTGTAGTTAGGACCTAGTTTCCATAGGAAATCCGCAACATTCTATTGGGAATAACTTTGGCGCCGGTGGATGAATCTTCGTGAATTTCTCAAAGAAGATGGCCCGCTCCTTCCCTGAAAGTTTCGGGGTGATTTGTGAAGCGGGGGCTGAGAAAAAATGGGAGCCCAAAACGTGTTTTCCCCATGTTATTTTCCATGGACGATTAGACACGGCTACAGCCTGAACGGCTGAACGGAATTACAAGAAATTTGGCAAAATGTTAGAGTCTGCTTCGCAGATCGCCCTTTTGTTTAAATCGTGAAAACCCCTCCAGTAGTTGTTGAGAAAATCGAATTTGAAAAAATGTATATACCTATAAGCGCGAACCGTGCGCGCACCATTGTGCGCGAGCGGAATTCTGATTTGCTGTTAGACGTCTGTCAACATTCGAATCAGTGGAAACCAGGACGTGTTGGCCGACATTTTGTCAGAGCGAGGCAGCACAGAGGGCAAAATAAAGGTGAAGAACATGAATAAGGGGCAGGGTAGAGAATTCCTGACCCCCTAGGCGTTCTCAGGGGGTCCCTGTAGGGATTTTTTTAAATCGCGAGGATCGCGCACGGTGCTCGCACCTTCCGAGGCAAAACAGAGTAAAAATTAAAAGTGAAGAATGTGAAAAGGGGGTAGGGTAGGGTCTCCCTGACCCTCTAGGCCTTCTCAGGAGGGCCCTAAAGGACCAGAAAGGGCAAAATATAATTAAAAATAAAATAAAATCGCGAGGTGTGCGCACGGTGGGCAGGCTAGAGTCTACCTGAGCCCCTAGACCTTCTCAGGGGGTCCCTGACGCACGTCGACAAAAAAACCCAAAAAAATACAGTTAAATAAAAAGTTTGAGTGTTTAGATGTTGGGTGGCTCTAAAACGAGCCATTGTGTTCATTGAGTGTTTTTTGTACCTACAAGTAAGTACCAATGCAGAGTCTAAAGTTTAAAAGGAAGACTCTGTCCCCTTCATCTGTGAAATGTACACCATCTCTCCTATAGATGCCTTGCATGTTGTAACGCAAGTTGTTGTGGTATATAGAACCCATACCATAGTCTCTGAGGAAAGCAGAAACAGACTTATTCACATGTTTCCTTGCTTTTTCAATCTGCGGACAATATTGTTTGGACCAGTTCCATTTTTGCCTTTAGCATATATTAGAATATACCAAGGCAGTTTGTGGAAAAAGTGACATCAATTATCCAAAGGTGTCCTTTAAAAGCATTTCCAGACCTACCCCAGTCAAAGTGCCTAGGTCATTTCCACCACAGTGCACAATTATGAGGTCAGGGCGTGGGAGATGCAAAAAGGATTTTATCAATGGCATCAATTGGTGACATCTCAATCCTCTCTAGCCAATCCACATAATATCCATATTTGGTAAATCAAGGTTGAGAAAGCATCTATTTGCTGCATACCTTTCACTCCAGAAAATATAGCTATGTCCTACAATCCATACTATAAGCATCTTTAAGGCAGATCTGGTTGTACTCAGATGGGCTCTCGAGATGAAATGGCAGTTTGAAAAATAGGTGTTTAGAAAAATATGTGGTTGAGATTCAGTGCACTTGAAAAAAATGAAATGATTGGTGGTTTCTGATAATTTAACATTGAAAACTAGGGTGCATACTACTGTTTTTTAAAAGGAATAATACTATTGGTTTAAAAAAAGTCATTGAAAAGAACATTGCACAGGATAAGCTGGAATATTGAGAAGTCAAACACACTTGCTGCTTTGGTTTGCAACATTGAGAGATGAACTTTTCATTTTTTGAGTTCAGTTAGGTGTTGTATGGAGAGTTACCATGGTAACAGGCAGAGGGAGCAGTGGGGGAAGGTTGATAGTGTTGAAATGTACAACCAATTAAAATGTGAGTTTGGTTTTGAATTTGTGTGGGAAGAAATTTAATTGGTTATGTACATGGATATGTGTAAAAAATGAGAGGGAATCAGGGCCATTTTGTGCTTGCAGTGTCTGAGGTACATTTCAGAGATTCTGCTTAAGAAAATCTGGTGTGTGATTGACACTGTTCTAAATCTTCAAAAGCATTTTTAAAGGTGAGTTATTAATTTGTAAAGTGATATATGTTGTGCACTGTAAGTTAATAATAAAAATGTGTTGTAATGTTGAAGTTACTCACTTTCCATGTCTTACATTCTCTCTCACTGTCTTCCTTTCTCTCTACCACTGTTCTTTTTCCTTCCTCTCTTTTTCTATAAATCCTTCTGTTTCACTTACTCCTTTTTCCTTTTTCTTAATATGCTTTTTTTATCACTCTCCTTTCCTTACTCTCATATCTTTTTCCTCACTGTCATTATCCCTTTCCTATACTCCTGTTTTCTAACTCCCTCTCTCCATGTGATTTACTTCCTTTTGTTTATTTTTTCCCTCTCATTGTCTCTCTCTTTCTCTCTCCCTCACCTTTGCTCTCTTTATACAACACTACTAGCAAGACCCCATCCTCCCCCCTTTCACTGTAGTAATCATTTGACTGAATTGAAGGATTTCTGTTATGTGTCTAAGGTCCCAGTGTGAGTCTCATGTTTGGATGTAATGCTGGCAAAAAAGTAATGCTATAAATTGGAAATGTATTTTGAAAATGACTCAGGTTTCTGCATTGTAATGTAGTCTCTTACACGTTTTAGTGTGGTAAATGTGTTTTGGTAAAATGTTTGGTTTTAAACTTTTTGTTCAGGATCACACTGAGTGCCTGTGTAAATTAAAGGATTATATTTGCACCTTTTTCTATAATCTCCCCTGTCTCTCCTCACAGTCTACCCCTTTCTGCTTATACTGTCTTCTTTCTTCTGATATTGTGTCTCATGTTTGGATGTAATGCTGGCAAAGAAGTAATGCTGCAAATTGGAAATGTATTTTGAAAATGACTCAGGTTTCTGCGCTGTATTGTAGTGCTTAAACAGATAGGCTGTGTTCTGTCTCTTAAACTTTTTTGTGTGGTAAATGTGTTTTGGTAAAATGTCTGGTTTTAAACTTATTGTCCAGGATCACACTGAGTGCTTGTGTAAATTAAAGAATTATATTTGCACCTTTTTCTATAATATCCCCTTTCTCTCCTCACAGTCTACCTCTCTCTGCTTATACTGTCTTCTTTCTTCTGATATTGTGTGTCATGTTTGGATGTAATGCTGGCAAAAAAGTAATGCTGCAAATTGGTTATATATTTTGAAAATGACTCAGGTTTCTGCACTGCATTGTAGTGCTGAAATAAATAAGCTGTGTTCTGTCTCTTAAACTTTTTCGTGTAGTAAATGTGTTTTGGAAAAATGTGTGGTTTTAAACTTTTTGTCCAGGAGCACACTGAGTGTCTGTGTAAAGTAAAGAATTATATTTGCACCTTTTTGTATAATCTCCCTTGTCTGTTTTGATATTGTATCTCATGTTTTGATTACATGCTGGTATAGAGATAGTGCTGTAAATTGGAAATGTATTTCCTGTCTGCACTATCCCTCTCTCTCTGGGTGCATCTTCTGCCTGCACCCTCTCATGTACATCTGCAGAGGCCTATTATGATTTAGATGCTGGTGTGTTTGACACAGCACTACCATGTTAAATCTTTTCTTTCTCTGCCTGTAGTCTCACACCTTTTGCTTTTATCGTTTTATCCTTGTCTTCATTATCTCCCCCTTTGTGTGCTCAAATTAGCTTCTGCATGTAACTTTTTTCTCACCAAAATAGAATTAATCATATCATAATAGGCCTGTGCAGATGCATATGAGAGGGTGCAGGCAGCGGGAGAGGGTTGGTGCAGACAGAAAATGAGATAATGCAGGCAGAGAGTAAACTGGTACAATCAGAGGATAGATGGTGCAGGGCTGCAGGCAGAAGGACAGATGGTGCAGTCAGAGAAAATATGGTGCAGAGAGAGGGTGAAATACTTCAAGCAGAGACACAGATAGTGCAAGCAGACACAGACATGGTACTAGACTACAGGCAGAGAAGGAAAAGATTTAACATGGTAGCGCTGTGTAATACACACCAGCAGCCATATCTTAATAGGCCTCTGCAGATGCACATGAGAGGGTGCAGGCAGTGGGAGAGGGTTGGTGCAGACAGAAAATGAGATAATACAGGCAGAGACTAAGCTGGTACAATCAGAGGATAGATGGTGCAGGGCTGTAGGCAGAGGGACAGATGGTGCAGTCAGTGAAAAGATGGTGCAGAGAGGGTGATATGGTTGAAGCAGAAACACAGATAGTGCAAGCAGACACAGACATGGTGTGAGACTACAGGCAGAGACGGGAACGATTTAACATGGTAGCGCTGTGTAATACACACCAGCAGTCATACCTTAATAGGCCTCTGCAGATGCACATGAGAGGGTGCAGGCAGTGGGAGAGGGTTGGTGCAGACATAAAATTAGATAATGCAGGCAGAGACTAAACTGGTACAATTAGAGGATAGATGGTGCAGGGCTGCAGGCAGAGGGACAGATGGTGCAGTCAGAGAAAAGATGTAAAATGTTTGGTTTTAAACTTTTTGTCCAGGATCACACTGAGTGTCTATGTAAATTAGAGAATTATATTTGCACCTTTTTGTATAATCTCCCCTGTCTGTTTTGATATTGTGTCTCATGTTTTGAATAAATGCTGGTATAGAGATAGTGCTGTAAATTGGAAATGTTTTTTCTGTCTGAACTATCCCTCTCTCTCTGGGTGCATCTTCTGTCTACACCCTCTCATGTACATCTGCAGAGGCTTATTATGAAATGGTTGCTGGTGTGTATTACACAGCGCTACCATGTTAAATATTTTCTTTCTCTGCCTGTAGTCTCACACCTTTTGCTTTTACTGTTTTATCTTTGTCTTCACTATCTCACCCTTTGTGTGCTCAAATTAGCCTCTGCATGTAATTTTTCTCTCACCAAAATAGAATTAATCATATCATAATAGGCCTGTGCAGATGCATATGAGAGGGTGCAGGCAGCGGGAGAGGGTTGGTGCAGACAGAAAATGAGATAATGCAGGCAGAGAGTAAACTGGTACAATCAGAGGATAGATGGTGCAGGGCTGCAGGCAGAGGGACAGATGGTGCAGTCAGAGAAAAGATGGTGCAGAGAGAGGGTGAAATAGTTCAAGCAGAGACACAGATAGTGCAAGCAGACACAGACATGGTGCGAGACTACAGGCAGAGAAGGAAAAGATTTAACATGGGAGCGCTGTGTAATACACATCAGCAGCCATATCTTAATAGGCCTCTGCAGATGCACATGAGAGGGTGCAGGCAGTGGGAGAGGGTTGGTGCAGACAGAAAATGAGATAATGGAGGCAGAGACTAAACTGGTACAATCAGAGGATAGATGGTGCAGGGCTGCAGGCTGAGGGACAGGTGGTGCAGTCAGTGAAAAGATGGTGCAGAGAGAGGGTGAAATGGTTGAAGCAGAGACACAGATAGTGCAAGCAGACACAGACATGGTGCGAGACTACAGGCAGAGAAGGGAAAGATTTAACATGGTAGCGTTGTGTAATACACACCAGCAGCCATATCATAATAGGACTCTGCAGAGGCACATGATAGGGTGCAGGCAGTGGGAGAGGGCTGGTGCAGACAGAAAATGAGATAATGAAGGCAGAGACTAAACTGGTACAATTAGAGGATAGGTGGTGCAGGGCTGCAGGAAGAGGGACAGATGGTGCAGTCAGAGAAAAGATGGTGCAGAAAGAGGGTGAAATGGTTGAAGCAGAGACACAGATAGTGCAAGCAGACACAGCCATGGTGCGAGACTACAGGCAGAGAAGGGAAAGATTTAACATGGTAGCGCTGTCTAATACACACCAGCAGCCATATCTTAATAGGCCTCTGCAGATGCACATGAGGGGGTGCAGGCAGTGGGAGAGGGTTGGTGCAGACAGAAAATGAGATAATGGAGGCAGAGACTAAACTGGTACAATCAGAGGATAGATGGTGCAGGGCTGCAGGCAGAGGGACAGATGGTGCAGTCAGAGAAAAGATGTTGCAGAGAGAAGGTGAAATAGTTCAAGCTGAGACACAGAGGTGATGTAGTTGTAGAAAGTCCTATGCAGTATGTATTTCAGGTCTTTTAATTTTCAAATTGTGTTCATGCTGTGCAATTTAGATGCTTGGTGTGCTGTTGAAAAGTAAAAGCAACTGTGTCTGTAGCATGTAGTAATCATTTCAGTGAATTTCATTTGTACATTCTCCACCTTGACTCACTACACTGCTTTAAGTTCACTTCATTGTCCTAAACCCTGAAACTCCATTCCTAGACAAATATTCTAAACTCTTGCAACACAACTGCAGTGTTGTAAACCCTGAAAGAATATTCCCAGCAAGACTCACTTTCATTGTAGTAATAATTTTACTGAATAGGAAGGGATAGTGTTATGTGTCTACGATCACAGTGTGGGTCAGTTTGCATTTCAGAGGAATGTGGCAGAAAAATGTGCGTAGGGAATACATGTACTTATGAAATTGATAAAGGTAGTTTTTTTATTATTTATTAGTGAAAATTATATAATTAAGTGTTTGTATCTTTAGCAAAGTGCAGTAAAATTATCATATTGCTCAAATGGATCAGGAACAGGAGAACTTTGCTGCAAAATTTGATATGTCATATGAAGTATAGAGGACTTAAATGGACCTTTTGGAGATGACATTAATGAAGAAAATTCGGATTTCTTTGATGAAAGTTAGGATATTGAATTATTAATAGCAGTGGAAGATATTGAATTTCAAGATGAAGATTTTGAAATTGAGGACATTGTTAATGAAATACTGGATGAAGTGATGTTGGAGGTTTTATTGGAGTATTAAATGTTTGATGAATACATTTATAATTTATAATTAAAAATTATTCGAGTGAGTCTTGTAATAATTTGATTCGTTGATGTGTTTAAAAAATATGGGAATACATTTTCTGATGAAGTGAGTCAGGGTTTAGGATATGTAGTACTAGAAACTGCTATGCAGTACCTGTCCGGCCTCTTAATTTGCAAATAGTCTCCATGCTGTGTACTGAAGATCCTGGCTGTGCTGTAGAAATACCATACCAACTCCTTCTGTAACATGTAGTAATCAATTCAGTGTATTTCAAGACCTATTTATATCTTTTTTCATTTAGAATGCAAGTGAGTGTGTTTTTAAATATTGTGTCAGAATCACTTGCACTGTGTATGTGTTTTAAGACATGGAAACACATGTACTCATGGAGTGAGTTAGACTTTAGGACATGCAGTGCTTTTTACTTGTAGCACTTGCTTGATACCATACACTGCGTACACACAACTGTATTGCTCTAAAGTCAGAAATATCAATCCCACCATGACTCCCTATACTGTCTAAACACCACTGTACTGTTCTGAGCCCTCAAACACCATTCTCAGCAAAATCCCCTATAATGTTGAAACAGCACTGCACTGCCATAAAGTCAGAAACAGCACTCACTGCATGATTTCCTACTCTGTTCAGACACTGTTGCTGTACTTTAAACGTACTTATGCAGTGAACCAGTGTTTACATCATATAGTTGTTCTAATTGCTATGTAGTATGTTAGTAGTGGTCTATAACATTTTTTTTCTTCCAAATAGATTGTTATTATCTGCAGAAAGAAAAACCAACATGCCTACAAAGGATGTCAAAAGAAGAAAATAAAAACAGGCTTTCTTTTGTAAGAAAACACAATTACAAGATGTATATAAACAACATTGTACAGAGAAAAATAAGAATTCTCCTGGTAAGACAACAAAGATTTTATAAGGAAATTAACCGTAAGAAAAAAAATGTGGACAATGTGGAAAAGATAAAAAAATTATCTGTAAGAACAAAAAAAAGGAGTTAAAAAAGAAAAATGTTGGAAAAGTGTGTGGCGATCAAAGAGAGAGAATGTTTTATAACAGAGTTGTATTAAATTTATTGAAAAGTGGAAAGACTTCTAAAAGGAAAACAGCTTTTTATAAGCAAATAAATAGAAAGTATTGTTGATCAGGCGTTTGAATTAAAAAAGAATTTTTTTTTTAGTAATCAATAGACTTCGTACACTAGACAAGGCAATTAATCTTTTGAAAGCGAAAAGTAAGTGGAAAAGACTTATTAATAGAACTAATTTTTGTAATGTTTTTTTCTGGAGAATGGAAGCATAGTTCAAGTTCTGAGCCATTTTTTAATGAAGAGACTTACTTTCAGACTAATGATTTGTTGCATGCAGTTGACACCAGTGATCGAGCATTTGAGGTGAAGGACGGTTGTCCGATTGAAAAAGAGAAAATTGTCCCAAGAAATGCAGAAGAGGTGTTAGCTGATGAAGTTTTAGGGAGACGTCCTAAGTCTCCAGTGTACACTTGGAATCGTAGCAGTATTTGTAGTGTACGACAGGATTCAATTGATTTTTTCTGCAATTTCTTATGTAAGTATACTAAGAAAAGTATTAAACAGAAGATTAAGATGTTGCAAGAATTAGACCCCTGCCGAGTGAGGGAAAAAACGGGTTTTCAAGGTCATTCTCTGGCTTGTCTTTCTAAAAAAGTATGCCAGAGTGTTTTTTTTTTCCATTTTAGGATGTTAGCAGTGCATCATACTGAAGTGAGGAAATTAGTGAGAAGGATGTATTATGCAAAAAGTCCAGCACTTAAGCTAAAACAGTTAAACAGTGCTCTTTTACATGGATCTGTGTTAGCTGTAAAGAACATTTGTGAAGAAATTGAGGTTAGTTACTTTTGTGAAAAAGAGGACAGTGCAGAAACTGATACAGTAATAGAAGAAAATGTCTAAGAAAATGTACAAAATTTTAGTACAGAAAAGTTTGACCAAGAAATTACAAGGTTTAAGGTCATTTCAGAAGAAAGGCCCAATTTTTCTTGTGTTTGTTGTAGAAGAATTCATTATAAAAATCAGACCAGGTTAGTTGTTCTATATTTAAAAAATGAAAAGGAGAATAATATTGAGTGGAAGGAATTTGCAACTTATTTGTTGGTAGATAATTGTTTTGATTTGGGTTCTAATAAACGTATTTGTAAATATTGTTATAATAAATTAAATGAAAACAAAATGCCAGCTAGAGCTGTACATAATAATCTTGAGTGGGTAAATATTCCTTCTGAACTGATGGATTTAAATACTTATGAGTCTATTCTGATTCAATGTGTGCATCCATTTCAGGCTATTGTTTGTATGGAGCCTAAGACAGGGAAATTGCCTCCTTCTGATTTACAGAGAGGATTAAAGGGAAGAGTTGTATATTTGCCTTTAGATTTAAAGAAAAATATTGAATCAATTGGTGTTGAAAATGTGGAAGAGGAACCTCTAGTTATTCTAGTTAATGGCGTTCCTACAAAGAGTAAGAAAATCTGGCAAGAATTAGTGGATGTTAGAAAAGTCAAAAAGGCAACGTTGTATTTGGTAAAAAACAATCAATATTACAAAAATGTTTATGTAGGAGAATAGGAAACAACTGTAGAAGAAGACAGTGATTTGTCAGCTGGACAAATTGAAAAAGTGGAATTGTCCAGAAGTGAACAAATTTATGAACATTATAGTGTTCATCCACTGCATTCCAAAGAAGTAATGGGGAATGCTATTGAGTTATTCCAAATGAAAGAAGCAACAGGAAGTCCCATTAGTATATGGGAAGAAAGCTTGGAAGCTCGTTGTTTTCCTCAGTTATTTCCAACAGGTCAAGGTGGACGATATGATGACCGACCTGTGCAGATACCAGCATCTGAATACTGGACATCAAGATTATATGCAGAAGATCCAAGTTTTCGTCAATGTATTTCATATTTGTTTCATCTTCTGTTTGAGAGTGACTTGTCTGGACTTTCTTATGCAGTGAACCACATACTAAAAAGTGGAGTACATCTGCAGAATGCTTCGGCAAGGGACTTTATGAATAAAGTCCAACAGAAAGACACTGTTTTGGAATCTCAGCTAATTAATCTCATGGCATGTCAGCGTGGTACTAACGAGTATTGGTACCGTCGTCATGGGGAATTGAAATGTATGCGAAGAAACTTAGGAACTCCTACATAGTTCCTTACTCTAAGCTGTGCTGAGTATGCTTGGGAAGATTTACTTCAATTTCTTCCACAGGCAAATGCAAACATACAAAATATAGAATACAAGACACCCGGAGAATTGTGCTCTGTGTATCCAGTTAGTGTATGCAGGTATTTCAATCATAGATTTGAAGCTATGATGTCTTTTATCACAAACAAAAAAAATCCTCCTCTTGGAGAGGTTCTGGATTTCTTTTGGAGAAAGGAGTATCAAGCAAGAGGTGCTACTCACATACATATGTTGCTATGGATCAAAGATGCCCCCAAATTTGGAACCGATTCGAATGACACAGTGATGAGTTTTATTGAACAGTATTCTACATGTGCTGTTCCTAAAAACACAGAACAAAAGAATATAAAACATCAAGTCTTGCGGTTTCAAACCCATCATTGTGGAAAATACTATTGTCGAAAGTACAAATCAAAGGAAGGACAAATTCTACACAAAATGTCGTTTTGGATTTCCATGACCAGTAACATCAAAAGGACGAGTGAACAATTTTATGTCATCTTTGCGACATACTGTGACACGAAAATCACCGAAAAATACCTATAACTTAAGAAGAAATGTGGTCGTGAATTCACACATATAAATAACACAGGACTTAATGTGACAAGTACGATAGACACACTTGGATACATAACATGACTATAACCCAATCATTTTGTCTATGTGGGATGCAAACATGGATATTCAATATGTTGCAGACAACTCCATTGCTGTGGCTCGATATGTAACTTCTTACACTACGAAATCTGAAAAGACAGAACTAAAGGAAATGTGGGAAGAAATTTCTCATGAAAAGAGTCTAAGCAAGAAATTGTACAGCTACAGTTTGAAGATGTTGTCTCATCGAGAAATCGGAGCATATGAATGTTCAGATCGCTTATCATCTGCAAGTCTATATGCCAAATCTAGAACAATCATTTGGGTGAGTTTAGGTCTTGCAAGAACACGAAACAGAGTTTTGAAATCTGTACAAGAAATTGAGTATTTAGCAGAGAGAGAACCAAACAGTACAGATATTTTGAAGACAAATATGTTGGGTACATACTATCCAAATAGAAGTAATCATCTTGAGAACGTTTGTCTCTACGAAGTACTGCAAAGCTATACTTTTAAGAAGAACATTATAGAAGATATCAATAAAGGAGTATATGCTGTGATTGGATCTGAAGGATGTCTGGTGAAACAAAGAAAAGGACATTTGATTAATCATCGAAAACTGAGTTGCGAAACTTCTGGCATAAGGGAATTTTACTATTTAGCTCTTTTGCAACTCTTTAAGCCATGGCGTACAGAACAGGAACTACTTGGAGATTTTCTCAGTATTGAAGATTCATTCAACGCATCCAAAAATACTATAGAATGTCCTGTTTTTACTAATTATCTCCAAATGTTGAACGAGGAAATACAGCAAGAAGCTACAATTGCAGTGAGATTGCTAGAGACAGTTCTCAAGACAGTCAAAGTTTTGCTTCGTTGAGTCAGGATCCACTAGGAGGACCAATTATCCAAAATGAAGCAGCCACTGCCATGGATGAGGTGGAAAGACCAATGGAACAGGCTCAGGAGGATGTAATAAACTTAGAAGAATTGGAAAAACAACTAAATGTTGAGCAAAAACAAATATACGATGAAGTGACAGAGCAGATTGACCATAGTTTATGTCATGAGAAAAAAGAAGTGCTCATGTACGTCATTTAAACCTGTCCGACTGTACATGAGTGGAGAAGCAGGAACTGGAAAAAGTTTTCTAATTAAAGCAATTACAACTTATCTACAGAAAAGAACTGAATCGTCACTCTCTTGTGTTGTTACCGCTCCAACTGGGTTGGCAGCATTTAACATTAAAGGGATTACTTTACATCGTTTATTGATGCTGCCAGTAGAGCATGAAAATAAATTAGAATACCACAAGCTATCAGGAGAGGCTTCTTGTGAAATTTCCAGAGTCCTGAAAAAAATTAAACTTCTCATTGTTGATGAGGTAAGCATGGTATCAAATTTAATGCTTGCCTTTGTGCATTTAAGAATGCAACAAATTCTTAAAACAGAGTATGATGTGTTATTTGGAGGCAAACACATCATCGTTTTTGGAGATCTACTACAGCTAACTCCTGTGAAAGGACAACCAATGTTTAAAACCGTTACACATAAAGATACCAGAAAGTGCCTGAGAAGCATTGAAAATGTTAATATATGGTTATATTTCAAATACACAGAACTCACTCAAAATATGCGACAGGCAAAGGATGCTGATTATAAAAGTATTCTTGAAGATATAAGAATTGGATAGGTGAGTGAACATGGCAAAGAAGCTTTACAGGCACGATTACTTTCAAATTTGTTTCCAAACGAAAATTTTGGTGCAGAGAATATATATAGAAAAATTGCAGAAAATAAATCAGTGATATGCTTAATGCCAACTCTGCAAGAATGTGCAATCTTCAATGAAAAAATGTTGAAGTTAGAAAATCAAGAAATTATAAAATTGGAAGCTATTGATAGAATAGATCATGAAGGAGCTAGTATTATTTTGTCAGAAAAGTTAAAGTCAAAATTGGATTCTTTAGACAAATCAATATCTAAAACTGCTGGTTTAGAAAAGAATCTATATGTATGTTTAAATTACCAGATAATTTTACGACGTAATTTAGATGTGGAGAGAGGTTTAGTAAATGGAGCAATGGGTCATGTTGTTGATTTTGTGAATTGCCCAAATAGAGATGATATTGAAATTATTAAAATCAAATTTGATGAAATTGAAGAAGTACAACAATTGTGTCGTTGTTCAATTAGATTTTTGCTTGTAAAAGATGTATATGTCCGCCGAAAACAGTTTCCTGTTTGGTTGGCATAAGCAGTGACTATTCATAAATCTCAAGGTTTAAGTGTAGATAGTGCTTTGGTGAATATTGGAAGTACTGTGTTCAAGGAGGGTATGGCATATGTTGCTTTATCTCGAGTCAGAAATGTATCTGGATTATATTTGATTGATTTTGATGAGACAAAGATTAGTGCAGATCTAAATTGTGTGAAAGAGTATAATAGGTTAAGAAGAGAATATGCTCCAACTTTAACTCAATCTCCTTTATTTGAAAAGGTTGTGGTAGGTCGAAAAAGAAGATTTGAGAAAAAGTGTAGTGAGGTTTCAGAGAAAAAAAATAGATGATCCAGTAATTGTAAGCAAAAAGAAAAAGGATAGTATTGAAGAGGTTGTTGGATTTCAGTTTAAAAACAGTTCTGGTGTCAACTGCTATGCTAATGTAGTGGTTAATGTTTTTTTTTCTTCCAACTTTACAGCGACAGATTGTTGAACATCAGGATCAAAGATTTTGTTGTTTGTTGATTTCTGTCTTTGAGAAATGTAGCAGTGATAAAACAAAAATAGAAAGTGTTTCTGATATTCGAAATGTTTTAGACATATGTTCTGGAGTAAATCAATTTTCACAGAATATTCAGCAAGATTGTCAGGAATTTCTTATGTATATGCTTGCTGTATTGTAAGATGAAGGTATAGATATTGAAAATATATTTGGTGTTTCTTATAAATGGCAAAATGACTGTGATAATTGTTTGTTTTCAAGTAGTACTGAAATAGGCACTAAAAGATTTATATATTTGACATTACCAGACTGCAAATCAGTGACTTTCAATAATCTAGTTAGAGAAGCAAATCAAAACATGGTCTGTACCCAATGTAACTCAGAAATGTTATCAACATTATTTATACAAAGATCTGGACAGTATATAATGATAATGCTCCAACGATGCAGACCTGATGGAACAAAATTGACAACTTTAATTAAAAAGTTTGTGACTTCTCAATTATCAATTTCAGGAGGAACGTTTGTAACTGTAGCAATTATATTCCATGATGGTTCTTCTACAACATCAGGACATTATACAGCTTACTTAAAATGTGCAAAATGCTGGACTCATTGTAATGACACTCAATTGACTTATAAACAACGTGAGCCTTTTAACTTATCAAATTCTTACCTAGTGTTTTTACAACCCAAATTTTAGGGAAAACAATTGGCCTAGGAAGATTAGTTCTGTAAAAAAAGGTTAATCTGCTGTTGAGAATTACTTTGTAAGTGAGGGTGATCAAGATAAATAAAAACTTGTACTAGTCATAGAGGTAGTATAATTGTATCACATAGTGAGTGATATGAGTATTACTTGTAATGTTGATCATGAGTGAGGCAGAGGTGTTTTAGATTTGTTGTACTTGTTGGAGATGTAGGTAAAATGTTGTATTCCCTTGTAGAGGTTTCTTTTAATGGTATACAGCTCCTTGGTAAGATAAAGGAAGAGAAGAGTGTGATCGTCATACCAGATGATGTTGAGGTTTTATAGCATGCTATTTGTTTAAGGTTCTATGTTCATGATAAATAGCATTGAGTGGAGGTATAACCATTGTTAGATGGTCCAAAAGATGTGGGTGCTTTTGTTTCAGAAGGTCGGGAAACGGACGCTTAAGAGAACTATTAAGTAAGTTCCAAACTAAGGATTTCGCAGATACTATTTGGCCAAGGCCCCAGTGATCCTGGGGGGTGATTGTAATCTGGTATTTGACTCTGTAATAGACAGGACCTCTAAGGCGAAATATAACGCTCCTACTAAATCTATTTCTGCCCTGGGATCCATGATGAAAGATTTCAATTTATTGCATGTCTAGAGATCTAAGTATGGTTCTACCAGAGGGTACTCTTTTTACAGCAAAAAGTATAAGCACTATTCGAGAATAGATCACTTTCTGGTTGATCGGCATATGCTTACAGACATTACTTCCGTCTCCCGTATTCCGGTGGGGATTTCGGACCATTCTGTTGTAGAACTAATTTTTTCATTACGCTCCCGACCTCCGGATATTAGATGGACATTAGAAAGGACCTTACTTTTGGATGAGAAAGAAAAAAAAGAGGTGAAAGAAAGAGTCATAGAGTTCTTCCTTGTGAATATTGGATCCTCCACTGTGCAGATTGTGTGAGAATCTTATAAAGCTTTCTTACATGGTTTGTTGAGTTCCTTAATGATTCACAAGAGGAAATCTATTAAACAAAAAAAGCTAAAAGATCTGAAGGCAATAACAGATAAAGACTCCGAACTGCAGTTGGCAATAATTTCGGACAGAGGGAGGATCTCGGAGTTGGAGAAGGAGCTTCTAGATTTACAACTCTCACTTAAAATGAGCGATGAAAAGATTATTAAGGAAAGGTGGGATATTAGTAAATTGAGAAATTTTGAGTACGGAGAGAAGTGTGGGGCCCGCTCAGCTTGGAAATCCAGGGAAGAAAGATCCAGGAACAATATTAAAGCTTTAATACAGAGGGATACGGGTACTTTAATCATGGAAGATGGGGAGATTAGAGAGGAAGCCAGGGGGGTTCATGCAAGGCTTATATAGGAAAGATATGACCTTTGAGTCAGAGGAGGTCCAGATTTGGTTGGCTCAGAGAAATTTACCACAATTATCTGAATCTGAAGGGGAAGTACCTGGAGAGTGAGATTACGGAAGGGGCGGTAATGGATCAACTCAAGAAAATGAGCCGGGGTAAGGCTGCTGGCCCAGACGGCTTACCAATTAAGGTTTATATGGATCTTTCTGAGTCCTTGATTCCGGTCCTTACCTCATTATTTAACCATCTAATGATTCAGGGCCATAGGATCCCTCCTACTTGGTTTGAAGCCACGATCACCCTTATAGTGAAACCTAATAAAGACCCCCAAACAAATTAATCCTACAGGCCTATCTCTCTCTTAAATTTGCACCTAAAGCTGTATTCTTGGCAACTCAACTTGCTAAAATTATAAAATCTATTATTCATTCCGATCAAATAGGGTTCATTCCTGGGAGGCAGCTGAATGAGTTAACCTTCCAGGCGATTGGAGCAATTGATTTTGCTGAGGCCAAAGGGCTGCCGTTAGCCTAAATTGCGATAGATGCAGCCAAAGCTTTTGACCAGGTAAACTGGCAATATCTGTGGGCCGTTATGGCCGGGTTTGGGTTCCCTTTAATCTTTATAGAGGGCATTAAATCATTATACCAGAATCCACGGGCAAAAGTACTGGTTAATGGTGGTCTGTCTGATTGCTTCAAAAACCCCCCCGGCACTAGGCAGGGTTGTCCCCTGTCTCCTTTGTTGTTCGGCATTTATATTGAACCCTTTGTTTGTGCCATCAGGGCTGATCATGTAATTCATCTGGTTAAAATAGCAGACCTTGAGTTTAAGACTGCGTTATACGCAGATGACCTTCTCCTTTACACGTCCAATCATGTGGAAGCTCTACCGAGGCTATTCTATTTAGCCGAGGAATTTGGAAGGCTCTCAGGATATCAAATCAATAAGGAAAAGACTGAAATAATGGGGTGGAATAAAGTTACTCCCATTCAGGGCGTTAAACATAGAATGAGGTATTTGGGAATACATTTGACTTAGGATTTAAATGGTATCCCGAAAACTAGTTTGCAGATAGTTGCGAAAGAAATTATTAAAACATTATCAAGATGGGCTAATCTGCCATTAAATATATATGGACGTGTTAATCTTATTAAAATGTCAATACTTTTGAAATTAACGTTCCTATATAATGCTATTCCGTTTAATTTTCCCCTAAAAGAGATTATGAGCCTTCAAGGCAAGATTGGTTCCTTCATATGGGCTTGTAAATCCCCAAGAATAGCTTGGAAAAAAATAAGGAGGGGGCTAAAAATAGGCGGTCTGGCTCTTCCGGATCTTCTCATTTATTGTCATGCCTTTCATTGTAAAAAATTTAGGTTATTGGCCAACAAATTGGACGCTACCTCACAGGGCCAATTATTCCAGGCACTTCTGCATGACCAACTACTGGGCCAGGAGTTTTTCTTATTCAAATTTGGAGACAAGAAATTTTTTAAAAAGGTCCGACTTAAGATTCTGCAGACGGCATTTAGAACCTAGGCATTTCTCCAGAGAACCCTGGGAATTGTGTATTATAATTCTCACGCCCCAATGTGGGATTCCCCAGGCATTCCGGTGTGCCTTCAGGACCATCTATCCCTACCGTTAAAAGCCGCAGGGCTGTTGAGATGGGGCGACCTTTGGGTCAACTCCGGTCTCATGGATTAGGACACGCTAGTATTCTTAACGAATGGCTCTTTAACAAGATTTAAGTTTTATCAACTCTCTGCCTGGTGGGCAAGGCAGGCCTTGGACTTGGGAGGGGACATGGGGATTCTTGATTCTGTCTGCAGGCAAGGATAGTGGAAATGGGAGGTTTCATTTCGGTATGCGGCATTAAAGGGGGTAACAAGAGTGCCAAATTGTGAATTGAGCTTATGGGGTAATGTGATATCAGATAGCTTATGGGGTAATGTGATATCAGATAGCCCGGAGGAAACCCTGAAGGTTTGGACTGACTCATTCTCCTTGTCTCAGAGTTTAATAAAACCAGCAAATCTGAGGAGAAATTATTTGTTCACTGCCTACCAGGTCTATTGGACACTGGCTAAATTATCAAAGGTCCCCTTAGCCAATTATTGTTGCCCCCGTATTAAACTCCCGGAAGCTGATGACAGACATATGTTTTTAGAATTCCCAGAGATTCTCGAGTACTGAAAGGCGATTGTGGATTTCGTAGAAAAGGTTTTATCGACTACTGTTATATGCTCTCCTAGACTAGTTTTTTTTGGCTTACCATCTGGTTATAGTGTTAATATTTTCTCATCACAATTTATATTTTATGTCGTGGTTATAGCTAGGAGAGAGATATGTACAGAATGGAAATCGGTTGCCCCACCCATGTTCTCTGACTGTTTACGAAATATCATGACAGTAAGTAAACTAGATATGGCCTGTCGAGAAGAGAGCACTGATAATGTATGGTCCGGTTTGGTGGCCTGGTCGAAGAGGTAACGGTCCAATGATTATGCCAGAGGTTTAGTCGGTCCTGTCCTCCCTGGGTTCGAGGTATTCCATCAGAGGGAATGGGAGTTGGACAAGGAAACAGCCTACCTCTGGGAGACCCCAGTTTGCTGCACATTGAATTCTGGGCGGCCGCACGACTGACAATGTGAAAGGCATAAGGGGTTCCCATCTAGAATTTCTTTATCTGGTGGCATGTATGAGGACACAAAATAAATATAAAAAAACTGATAAAATTTGCCATGAGGAATAGTATCACAAACAAATGACTATTTCGGGTAAATGTTATTAGTATATGTTTGGACATTACTTTATTTAGAGTGTTTAAGAAAGAAGTAGTAATGTTTTGTAACTTTGTGATCATTCTTCACATTCCTTACTTACGTAAGAAATTCTTGTTTGAAAAAGTCATATAAGATATGTTATGTTTTTTCTAATTGTTACATTGTCAATGAAAATGTTGAATGGGTTTTTTAAACACAATCTTTGTAGATTGTGTTTTTTTTGCCCGCTGTCATATGATGAGTTGTATTGAACTCACTGTGTTTAGTGAAATTCAATATATTCTGAGAAAAGCAAAATAAAACATATAACATATTGTACGAATTATTTTGTATTTTGTATTGTGAAATATGTATTATAACTCAACTGTTTATTCTCTTCCACAGATATTATATTTATAAGGTAAGTATGACGAACAAAAAATACGTATTCATCACTTTCTTACTTCTCTTTCTCTCTATCCTTTCTTCACTCTCTCTCTTACTCCTTTACCTTTCCTCATCTTACTCCCCTTCATTCAATTTTACACTCCTTCTCTCACCATCAGTACTCTTCCTTCACCCTCACTCATCTTGTCCAACTCCCTCTTTCCCCATTCTGTCCCTCACTTGTCTTTTCTATCTTCCTCCATCACTATCCTTGTCTTGCTGTATCAATCAGTCTCTTCTCACTGCCCCTTACTCTCTTTCCTTCACATCATTCCTCAGTGACCTTCACTCACTTCAATTCTTGCACTTCGTCACTCCCTTTCGGTCACTCCCCTTTCTTCCATCCATCTCTAAGTCTGTTCCTCTGTGTTAGTCAGTATAACTAATTTACTCCCTTACAGTCCGTCACTCTCCCTCTGTTTCTCTCTTTTACTATCTCCCTCTTTCTCCAACAGTCTTCCTTTGCTTTTCTCTCTCTTTCCATAAATCCTTCTCTCTCACTTACTTCTTTTTTCTTTCTCTTAATATGCTTCTTTTTCCTTCACTTCTCTTCCCTCACCCTTATATCCCTTACCTCACTGTCACTGCCCTTCATTCAATCTAAGTTCTCTTCCCCCACTTCATGTTCTCCTAACTGTGCATCAGCCCTATTCCCTTTCTCTTGCTTCTATTCTCTCACTCACCCTCACTCTCTTTCACTTACTCCATCCGACAATATCCTTCCCTTATTCCCCTTTCACTCAGTCTAACCACTTCACTCCCCGTTAGTTATTCGTTCTCCCTCTCTTTCTCTCTTACTCTGTCCCTCTCTCTCTCTTCTTCACCCTTCCTTTCTTTCCCTTTCTGTTTCCTTCACTCCTACTTTCTTTTGTATTGTGAAATATATATTATAACTCAATTTTTTATTGTCTTCCACAGGTACTATTTTTTTTTAAAGTTTTAAAATCTTGTCATTATTTATAAGGTAAGTTTGCTAACTCCCATTCCTTTAGTCCCATACTCCCCTTCACTCCATTTCTCTCTCCCTTTTTCTCACTCAGTCTAACCACCTAACTCCCTGTCAGTCACTTGCTCTCCCTCTCTTCCTCTCTCTCTCTGTCTTTTACCTCACTTTTTTTGTCTTTCTCTTTCTGTTTCTTTCACTCCTACTTTATCCCTCAGTCCCCTTTCCTCTCTCTTAATCTCCTTCCTTCTCTCTCATTCCCCTTTTGTCACTCTTATACTCATTCTCTCACTATTAGTGCCTTTCACTCACCCTCAGTACGTTTCCCTCACTTCCCTTCCCTCACTCTCCTTCCTTTACTCCTCTTATCTCACTCCCTCACTCAATCTCATTTACTCCCCTTCGTTTATTCCGTCCCTCACTTTTTTTCTTCCATGTTTCTCTCCCTGTCTCCCTTTCTCTCACTCATTCTAACTGCCTCACTCCTTCTCAGTTGCTTGCTCTCCCTTTCTCTCATTGTGTCTAACTGTCACTGCCCTTCATTCCCCGTCACTCCACTTCCCCACTCTACTTCCTTCTGTCTGTAATTCTCACCCTTTCATTCCCCCTCGCTCTCCTTCTCCTTCTCTCACTCCCATTTTCGAAGTCCCTCCATCCCCTCACTCCACTTCTCTCTCCCTCACTCCACATCTCTCACTTTCTCTTACCCCCCTTTTCTCAAACTCATTCCTCTTCGCTCCCATTCCTTTAGTCTCTCACTCATCTTCTGTACATTTTTGTCTCCCTCTCTCCCTGTGTCTCACTCACTCTAACCGCTTCACTCCCTGTCAGTCACTCTTTTACCTCTTTTTCTCTCTACTGTCTTCATCTCTCTCTCTCTCACTCATTCTTCCTCTCTTTCCTTTTCTGTTTCCTTCACTCCTCCTTTATCTCTCAGTCCCCTTTCCACTCTATAAATCTCTTTCTTTTTCTGTCATTTCACTTTTGTCACGCACAAACCCTTTCTCTCACTGTGACTGCCTTTCACTATTCTTCACTCCCTCACTCCCCTTACGTCACTCTCTTTCCTTCACTACTTTTTCATGACTTCCTCACTCCATCTCACTTACTCCATTTCGTTCACTCCTTCTCTCTCTTTTTTTCTGTATGTTTCTCTTCCTTTCTCCCTCTGTCTCATTTATTCTAACTGCCTTACTCCTTCTCAGTCCCTTGGGCTCCCTCTCTGTTACTCTTTCCCTCTCTCTTCTTTACTCTTAATCTCCTTTCTTCTATTTTTCTACCATTCCCCTACTTTCTCTCACACACTTTCCTTCTGTCTTAATTTTATTTTTCCTCCCTTATTCCCTTTCCCTCACCCTCAAACCCCTTCTCTAACTGTCACTGCCCTTCACTCACCGTCACTCCCCTTTCCCCACTACATTTCCTCCTGTCTGTATCTCACCCCTCTTATCTTTTCCGCTCTCTTTCCCTCACTCTCCCTCACTCTCCTTCACTCATTTAAATCCTCAATCCCCTTCTCTCACTACGCTCTCCTAAGTCCCTCCATTCCCTAACTCAATTTCTCTCTCCCTCACTCCCCACTTCTCACTTTCATGTACCTCCCTTTTATCATCCCCATACCCCTTCCCTCATCATCACTCCACTTCTCTTACCTTCACTCCCCTTACACTACTCTATTTCCTCCTCTCCGTCCCTTACTCCCCTTCCCTGTCTCCGGCCCGCTCCACTTTTCTCACTCCTCCTCCCTCACTCTCCTTTCCTTACTGCCCTTCCCTTACTTTTTCACTCCCCTTAACTCACTCCCCTATCCTTAGTCCCCTTCTTTCAGTCACTCTTTGACTCCCCTTTCCTCACTCACCATACTCCCCTTTCCTCACTCATTCCCTCAGTCCCTTCCTCCCCTTCACTCAGTCATTTCAGTCATTCATTTATACACTACACATTCTTTAAAAAAATGAATGACACAGTGTGTAAGAAATACAGCTCTTTTTGGAGAAGTGAGTAAGTTCTTAAAAAACCTTTTTTTTTGTTTTGTTTTATATATTTTTTTTCATTTTTAAAAGTTTTATATATATATTTTTTTCAAACAGGAACAGGAAACTGGAATGGCAAAATTGTTCAACAGGACAAAGTAAATGAAAAATAAAAAAAATCATCTCCTCTCGGAGCATTGGTGGACTTGAATTCTACGTTCAATCAGATTGAGGCTCTGCTCCCCGTAGAAAATTATTTCATTGCACATGCTGCATCTCATGTGCACGGAACTCAGGAATGGCCTTATATCCAATTGTGAGGTGGATGGTGAGGCATATGGTTGTGCTGTCGATGTGCTGGCCACAGCAGGTGGAATTTGCGATGCAAGAGCTCTTGTTGAAGCCTGTGCCAACTGCACAGGGTGCACATTCTTGATTTGACGTATCATTGTATAGATTGAGAATGAATATTTCTTTTGAGGATTTCCCCTCGAGAGGACAGATCCACAAATGTTGCATTTCACTTTTGGGGCATTAACTTTATTCTGCCCTTTAGGAAAAGTGAAAAATTACCAAATTAATGATTCCTTACCCTTCTTAGCAGTTACCTGAAGTTCTTGGTCATCTGATTCTGAAGAGGAATCCTGCCTTTGTGCAATGTTTTCAAATCTCTGTGGAAAGCTGGAAAGATTCTTCTTCCAAGAGAGTGAAACAGATAGTGAGGGAAGTGGGTGGGGTTTTTGAACATTCTAGAACAGAAACTACTATGAACCAATGAAAAGTGTTGATTTCGAGTCACATGACTTGAAGTGTGCGCACAGGTGCGCGCATGCCGTGCGTGCACCTCTGCGCGTACGTCGCATCAAAATGGCGTTTTACCCGATTTTCATAAAAGTTTCTAAACGTGAAAAGGAGGCAAGGAAGAGACTCCCTGACCCCCTAGGCCTTCTCAGGGGGTCCCTGAAGAACCCCGACGGACAAAAAAAAACATTTTTTTATTTAAATAAATCGCGAGGTGCGCGCATTGTCCAGGCACCCCGAAGCAAAAGTCGGTCAAAAACAATAGTGGACAACGTGAAAATGAGGCAGGTTAGAGACTCCCTGACCCCCTAGACCTTGTCATGGGGTCCCTATAGAACCCCGAAGAGCAAAAAGAAAAGTTTTTAAAAAGTTTGAAAAAACACAAAAAAAAATAATAATTACAAATGTGACTGTTTACATGTGGATTGAAGATGTAGAGTATACTTTTCAACTTTATGCAAATCATAAAAAATGTATCTGCTGTTGCATATTACATAATACAGTCAATGTATTACAATATACAAAGGCAGTTTGTTGAAAAATACATTTATAAATAAATAATGATTTACAAATTAGCATTTTAAAAATATTGAAAATAAACTCGAAAATCATAGCTTTCACACAGGTCATAGTTAAGAATTATCATCAAATCAAAATAGAGAGAGAGTACTAGAAAGCTAGTCCGGATCCCCTAGGTTATATATGATTTATCAAGAAGGACTAGCTAAGTTGTGTGATAGGACTCAATGGGTACGTATATTAGCAAACCATTTGGTTTGGTCATAAAACCCTCACCCACCAACCTAGTTGGTGGCATGCTTCATCATCGGGCCAACCACAGTGACACCAAATGTGTCCTGGGTGTGCTGCGACTCCAAATTACTGAGGAGCTGGTATACTCGCTGAGTGTGCAGTGTAGGTGAAAGTGAGTGACAATTAAAAGCTATACAGTGGGTCCTAGTACCCGAGGGTATTTGGATAGACTATAATTTTTCGACCCCTGTTAGCAACTAAAAAGGCAAACGGACGCATTGGAGTAAATTATGACCTCCTTTGTCCTGTGTGGTCTACATGTTTCAGCCAGGCCTTTTGATTAAAACTGGCTTTCCTCAGGACCAATGAGTATGTAATATAATATTTTTTATAATGAATCCTATATTGTATATTTATGTAACACTATTTTTTTATGTATATTCTTCATTTATTTTATTTTTTTGCCCTGGAGCGCTCCGGGTGCGTGTACCAGTGAGCGCACCGGAAAAAGCAGTTTTTCGACGCGCCCCGGTGCGCATACCGGTGAGAGTCCCATTAGCGCTATTGCCGCGAACGAAAACATCTTCCTGACGTATCGCATAGCCGCGTCCGCGTGATACGCATGGCGTAAGCGCACCCGGAAGCACTCGAGCGCCGACGCCCGCGCTACGTAAGCGCCCTGGGGCGCGTAGCATAAACGCGTCAGAGCGCGCCCCTAGGCGCGTAGCGTAAGCGCGTCGGCTCATGTGACCTAAAAATAACACTTTTCATTGGTTCAAGACAGTTTTGGTTTCCAAATGATGATATCCCGGGTCATGTGACCTGAAAATAACACTTTTCATTGGTTCAGGACAGTTTTTTTTCCAAATGATGAAAGCCCCCACCTGTTTTCCTCATTCTCACTTTGTTCTTTGACTGAGGAAGACCTGTTTGTGAGAAATGACTTCAGTAGCAGCAGCAGCAGGAGCATCTCAGCCACCACCACCACCACAAGGACCACCACCACACCACAGTGGTGGAGATGAAGAAGAGGAGGAGGAGGGGGAAGAGGAGCACAGGGAGTACCTGCCTGAAGATACTACCCCCTACAAGCCAAAGGAGCACATTGTATGGGAGTTTTTTAAAATCCCAAAGGGCCTCAAGAAAGTGAATGCGCCATTGGTTACTTGTTTGATCTGTGGCACTGCACTCTCCAGGGGGAACCCTAACAAGAAGTACTCTTTTGGCAATAACACCATGATTCGCCACATGCAACGCTGGCACCCTAACAACTATGCTGCGGCAGAGGTCCGAGAAATGACCAGAAACCCTCCCCAATCTTCTCCCAGCACCTCCCAAAGTAAGCAACCCACTCCATCGGGACCAGAGGCAAGGGAGATGGTCCCAAACATATAAACCCAGTTTGGACAATACAAAATCGTTTGTATATATTGTGGAAAAACAATTACTTATGGTGAGCAAAGCATTAAACTCATCAACCGTGCTGGTGACAACCGCAAGTGCCCAAAGAAACCTTAATTTTTTCCGGGTTTTTTTTGCCCCAGTTTAGCCGTTTTCAATTCCCTGTTTTTTGTTTGTCCCCTTAAAAATACCAAAAAAATATAAAATAGTACATAAAAGCCAAAAAAAGTATAAAATCTTCAAAAAAAACAATAAAAAAAATATAAAACAACAAAAAGAATAAAAAAACAGTTCTTTTTAGAACTACCTCCAATTTATATGCGATTTCCCTATTCAAAATAATCCTAACTATAACTACCTACTGGCGATTGCCTGTAGGTAATATTTATATATATATATTACCTACTGGTGGTCGCCAGTAGGTAGTTATAGTTAGGATTATTTTCAATGCAAAATCTCAACATTCTAGTGTGAATAACTTTGGCGCCGGTTGAGGAATCTGCCTGAAAATTTCCTCAAATTTGCCTCGGGGTGCTCAGGTCCTTCCCTAAAAGTTTGGGGGGGATTCGTCAAGGGGGGCCGAGATAAAAGGGGGGTCCCAAAACGTATTTTCCCCATATTAATTTCCATAGGGCGGTCAACCTCACTTTTACCCCGAACGGCTGAATGGATTTCCACCAAACTTGGTTAAATTGTAGGGACTGGTAGCCCGATGTGCCTTTGCTATGTCTCAAGATATGTGCTCCAGTGGATTTTGAGTAATTTAGGTTCAAAAAAATATATATATCTATAGCCGTGCCCCGGTACGCGAACCGGGGCGCTCGCCGGGCGCGCTACGTGACTTGCCCGCGGAAAGCTGATTGGCCGGCGGTGTCTGTAAACATTCTAAACAGTCCGGAGCGGCCACCATTTTGTGTCTCGGTAGGATCGAGACACAAGAGGTGGGAAAAACAAAGGGGTAAATGACCATAAGGGGACAGAATAGACCCCCCTTGACCCCCTAGGTTTGATGTGGGGGCTATAAAAGGGCCCCGCGGGCCAACATTTTTTTTTTTTCGATTTTCACTGGGGGGGGGGGGAGAGCACCCGGTACGCACACCCGGAAGTGTACCGGGGAGCGTACCATGGGGAAAACCCAGTGAAACAGTAAAATAATAATTTAAAGTGCTTAGAGGTAAGGTAGCTCTGAATAGAGTTGTTGTGTTGTGTGGGTGATTTAAGTACCAACATGTAGGTACCAATGCAGAGTCTTAAATTTAATGTACACCGTCTCCTCTGTAGCTATCTTGCATGTTGTAACAGAAGTTATTCTGGTATATGGAATTCATACCATAGTCTGTCAGGAAAGCAGAAACAGATACTTTAAGCACTCCCTGAGAAGGCCTAGGGGATGATGGGTACTCTATCCTGCTCCCTTATGATGAAAAAGAGATGTAAAATACATATTTTAGATAATATAGTGGGAGAAAGGAAGTAATTATGAACAAACTTACTATGTAACACCAAAATGTTGCACAGTATACTATAAATCTCACTTTATATTATAATCATTTTGGTAGTACTTCATGAATTACATATAAAAATGAATATTGTCTCAAACAATTTTTAATTATTAAATAAAAATGTATTCTTCTGATTCTTTTTCAAAATTTAATAAAACTTCCTACATTATATTGTCCGGAATTTCCTCATAATTATTTTTACATGATTCAATTTGTTCCAAACAGTCTAATAATTGTTGGTCCAAAGAGTCATCTAGGAAATCCAATTCATCTTTTTTTTCTTCTGGATTTTCAATCTTTACTTCGAAAGAAATCACATTTGTTTGTTGTTTTCCTTCCATTTTCTTTATGTAAATTGCATAAAAAAATAACTGTATCAGTAGAGTTAGGGTACTTTTGGGTTTAAGTTCAGACAGGTACTTCTGAGTTTTTTACACTGAAGTAATTTTCGGGTAGTATATGGTTTCAGGCAGGAAGTAGAACTATTAAAAAGTGCATGTGATGAAGCCTAAGTAAATTCATAATTATAGCAGAGAAGCCTAACTTAATCCATAATTATAACAGAGAAGCTTATCTCAATCTTTAACTATTACACAGGGACAGTATATAACTATCAGAAAACGTTTTTCCAAATTAACTTAAAGTGCACAACATAGTTCCCCTTTCAAATTAACAACTTACCTTTGTGAAAGCAGTTGAAGTTTTCAGTCAGAATCCTTTTGAAATGTATCTCAGGTAGTACTAGTCAAAATGCCTGTGTTTCCCTCTCATTTTTCATATATATTCATGTACTTAACCAATCAAATGTCAGCAGATAAAAGTACAAAATGTAAGTAACATTTTAATTGGTTGTAAATTCCAACACTTTCAAATGTGTTTTTGTCATGTAATTTACCTCAGGATATTTAGACAGGGCTACAGCCTAAATGGCTCAATGGAATACCATCAAATTTGGGAAAATGGTAGGGACTGCTATGTAGTAGAGCCTATTCTATATTTGGTGAAAGTGTCTATAGTGTTTTTTATGTAAATTAACTTCCCACATTTTTTTGGGGAGCGCTTACCGGTGCGCGCTCCGGTACGCGCACCGGGAGCGCTACGGGGGTGCGCCATTTTGTGTTTTGGTAATATTGAGATACAAGATGGAGGACACAGAATGTTGGGAATGGGTAAAAGGTGGCACGGGAGACATCCCCTGACCCTCTAGGTTTTCTGAGGGGGATTTATGAGGCCCATATAGGCCAAAAAAAAAGAATTTTGCGGGGCGCGCCTGGTACGTGCACCGGGGCACGCCAGAATACTGCGCTTACCGGTGTGCTCACCGGTACGCGCACCGGGAGCGCTCCAGGGGGGAAAAAAAAATATGAATATACATAAAAAAATAGTATTACATAAATATACAATATAGGATTCATTTAAAAAATATTACATTACATAGCTATAGAAATTTGCTATTAAAAAACCTTTAAAATTCACTGAAAAAACCATAGGTTTCACAACAGTTATAGTTAGGAATTAGCATTTAAAAAACCTATTAACTTCACTGAAAAAACCATAGGTTTCAGCGGAAAGCTGATTGGCTCTCGGGTGTCTGTCAACATTCCAAACAGTCCACAGCGGCCGCCATCTTGTGTCTCGGTAGGATCGAGACACAAGAGGTGGCAAAAACAAAGAGGGAAATGACCAAAAGGGGGCAGAGTAGACCCCCCCTGACCCTCTAGGTTTGATGTGGGGGCCATAAAAGGGCCCCGCAGGGCAAAAACATATATATTTTTTTTTCGAGTTGCGCGGGGGAGCGCCCGGTACGCGAACCGGGGAGCGTACCAGGGAGCGTACCATGGGGGAAAAAGAATGACAGAGTTTTAAAAAAATGTAGCCTTTTTTTTATAAATTGGAGGTAGTTCTAAAAAGAACTGTTTTTTTTCTTCTTTTTGTTGTTTTATATTTTTTTTGTTTTTGGAACATTTTATACTTTTTTTGTGTTTTATGAACAGTTTTAAATTTTTTTTGTATTTTTTATGGGGACAAACAAAAAACAGGGAATTGTAAACAGCTCAACTGGAGCAAAAAAACCAGGAAAAAATTAAGGCTTCTTTCGGCATCGCTGTTTGTCTCCAGCACGGTGTATAAGCTTGATGTTCTGCTCCCCATAAGAAATGGTAGTCCCACAAAATATACAAGTAATCTTGTAGTCTCCAAACTGGCGTTGGGTGCATGGGACCATCTCTCTAGTTTCAGGACCCGATGGAGTGGGTTGTTTAGAGGTGCTCGGAGAAGATTGGGGAGGGCTTCTGGTCAGTTCTCTGACCTCTGCTGCGGAATAGTTATTGGGGTGCTTTTGTTGCATGTGGCGTAGCATTGTGTGATTCCCAAATGAATATTTTTTGGCAGGGTTCCCCCTGGAAAGTTCTGTGCCACAGATGAGAGAGGTCACCTTTGCAGCATTAACTTTTTTGAAATCCCTTGGGATTTTAAAAAACTCCCATATAAAGTGCTCCTTAGGTTTATATGGGGGATTGTCTTCAGGCAGGAACTGCCTTCTCTCCTCCTCCGCCTGCTCCTCCTCTTCTTCTCCATCACCAATGTGATGTTGTGGTGGTCCTTGTGGTGGTGGTGGTGGTGGTGCAGATGCTCCAGCTGCTGCTGCTACTGTAGCCATTTGTCTATCAATAGAAGCAGGTCTTCCTCACCAAAGAATAAAGTGAGAATGAGGAAAAAAGGTGGGGGCTTTCATCATTTGGAAAGCAAAACTGTTCTGAACCAATGAAAAGTGTTAGTCAAGGCAAGTCAAAACCACTTTATTCGATTAGTTAAAATCATAAAAGTATTCTAGACATTTATAAAACTGTTAAAACATTTTTTAAAAATCAATTAATACAGTATTAAACATGGCAATAATTAAAACCCAGTTTAAAAGGGTAATTACACAATTTCATTTCCGTTTGAGCCCAACAGTCCATTAATCAAATACGTAATACAGAAATGGTTATCTTTCAACATTAAAAATCCAATCTTAATCTCAATCTCCTACTTCTTACAGGTGCAGCCAGGAAACTGGCGGTACAATACATAGTTACAGGAGAATCCATCATTTGCAAATATAACAATGCAGGCTTATACTGCGTAAATCTCATTTCCTTCAATATTGGTTTTAAATGTCGATTCCGGGGTTCACAATAAAAGGAGCAGAAAAACAGGAAATACGCAGTGTCCTGAATGGAATGATCATCACATTTACATGGGGTCGACTCCTCAAGCCTACACCAATCTTTCTCGACCCAAAGGACCATATAGATTTGATTGAAACGGAACTTGGTCAGTAGCCATCTATGGAAGAAATTTGTCACCACTGACAAATAAGGAGCCAGCTCAAGGGATGTAGTTATCATTACATGCAACCTCACTGATGGTTTGCATAGCTCGACCGTTTCACGCTCGGCAACACAAAGCCTAATAAAGTTAGTCTTCACCCACACTAGATCTGCTGATACACAGGGATTCTGGAATGTCAAAAATCTCAGGGCGCCCTAGCTTCACAGCCAAGGACTCTACATAGGACAGCCACTGGATATCCCACCTGTGGTCTAGTTTAAGACAATCTTTTATGATCTTGTGGTTAAGGCCAAGGTTCGGATTTAGCCAGAGCTTGATCCACATCAGGAGCGGAGCTAGATTTATCGTGTCTATAATATAACCAAGACCTAGCTCAAGGTGTAGGGAATAAGTTGCAGTTGCCTAAGGTAGGCCCAGCAATGACCGTAGGAATTTGTTTTCCTCTGTTTGGATGCGGTCAGATTTTACAAAGCCCCAGATTGCAGCCCCATATCTAGCTGTCTTGGCTTTGTAAATGGCCAAGATAGCCTCTATGGGTTTCCCCCCTAATCTTTTGACGAACCCCAAAACTGCGGAGCTGCACCGCGTTTGCTTTAGATGTTAACTGTGGTGTCCAAGTACCCCTATGATCAAAAATTACACCCAAGTAGGTAAAAACCTTAACGCTAGAGATAACCTCGCCGTCACAGAAGAAGGTTTTTTTCCTTATTTTTAGAGCAGCCTACTGACATTGTGTGGGATTTACTGCTATTGATCACCAGGTCTAGACTGGACATGAAATTTCCAAAAGAATCAAGCAGTATTTGCAGGGCAATTGGGGTCCTGGCTATCAACACCGCATCATCGGCATAGAGGAGCACCGGGATTGGTGCACCCCCCATGCACGGAATATCCTGAGTGACAGCTGTTAGGTCATTCTCCAATGAATTCACGTATAACGCGAATAACATTGGGGCCAGGATGCAGCCCTGGCGGACCCCTCTACTTGATCTAAAACTTGCCGTACATTCCCCCTCTGTTGTCATCCTAATGCAGGCTTTCAGATCTTTATGGAGCTCCGCTAGGAAATGTACCAAGGAGCAGTCAAGGCCCAACTTCAGGAGCATAATCCACAGCCTTGATCTATTGACTAGATCAAAGGCTGTGGATAGGTCCATGAAGCCTAAAAATATCGATCCCCCTTTTGCCCTAGTATATTTGGAAATTATAAGGTGAAGATTGAGGCATTGGTCCTCTGTACTCCTCCCCGACCTGAAGCCACATTGTGCCTCAGACAGAATATTATTCCCTTTGGCCCAAGATGCTATTCTCGCCAGGACAACCTTCCCTAGAATTTTAACCGAGGAGTCCAACAGTGATATAGGCCTATAGCATCTAGGGTCTCCCCTCTGACCTTTTTTGAACACTGGGATTATAGTAGCTGAGGACCAGGAATTAGGAAATCCTACAGCTGCTGATGCATTAAAGACTTTGGTTAAAATATTAGCCCAGTACAATGGTTTAGCCTTAAACATATCAGCTGGGACCCCATCAGGGCCCGGGGCCTTTTGACCCGCAGTGCCCTCGATTGCTCTGATGACTTCGGCTATATCAAAACTAACAGGCGCCAGGGGGATTTCGGACGCCGGGACTACAAAGGGTTCCTGCTCCATGTTGCTACCGTAGATTTTTTCAAACAGGCTAAGCCAATCTACCTCGGATATGTTAAGTTCCAGCACGGTATTTTGGTCACAAGAGAACAAAGGGGTATTAATAATTGACCAAAACTTAGCACTGTTTTTTAAGGTGGCTTTATCCATGAGCTCGGCCCAGGCATCACTCTTTAATTCCTTTTTACGTGTTTTAATTGCCCTAGTATAATCCTTTCTAAGCTGTACCACTAGGGCTTTGTCCCTCGGATGGGTATTAGGTGCTTTTTTAAGGAGGTTATGGGCTTTACTGTAGTTGTTATCAAACCAGCCCGTCACCGGTTTATTTTTTCCTCCCTGGCCTTTAGCTGTTAAATTTATGGCCACTGTCCGACAGACACCTTCAAAGGAAGATAAAACTTCCTCGCTCCTAGAGTGGGGATTAACACAAACATTCAAATCTTCAGCAGCCATAGATGTTAAGTTTAGGAAAAAGTCATCAGGAACTACCTTTCCCCATTTGATCCTTCTCCCCTGGTCTTTAACTTTGAGTGGCATTGTAGGAGATCACATATTTAAGGAGACCTGATGATAAAAAAATAAAATCAATTATCGAATCACAGTCCCTTCCTGTGTATGTGGCAACCCGTGCGCTATTGTCATAAAACTCCGCCTCATACAGATAATTTCCAATTAATAGATTTTCTAGAACCTCTCCCTTCTGAGTATGTTCGAAATGAGGGGGGAAAACACTAACCGGCCCATCTGAGTCAGTTAGAGCACAATTTAAACATAAATGTACATTAAAATCACCCATCAAAATAAAATGACAATAAGTGGTTTGCTTTTCCTTATATGAAGTTAAAAAATCTGTTAACCATACTAAGTGCACATTTGCAGGGTAGCCATGCGGTGAATTGTAACAGTTTACAAGAAGCATTTTACAACCATCATCCAAGGTTATCTCTATGACAAGAAAATTATGCGTGGCACAATCAACCTTTGTAATTTTGCCCTTTACATTCACTGAGACCAATGTCAGGAGGCCCCCTCTATTCCGACCTGCTGGGGAGGGCAGGGCAGGTACAAAAAAAGAAGTAAAGCCATCCAACCAATAATCGCATTTCGTGTCCCAAGTCTCTTGCATGGCGACAATGTCATAAAGCTTTACAAAATTTGTCCAGTTGGGGTCTCCTTTCTTTGACCGTAAATCGGCAATGTTCCAGCTTAACAACCTAACAGTGTCCCCTTTGCCAGGAATAGCCACTACCGGATTATAACCATCAACAGCAGAAGAAGGTACAGGATCCATAGGGGTAAATTCCACTATAACTTCGTCAACTATACCCTCTCCCGCCCCCCGTCAGTCGCACAACTCGAGTCCTGAGAGTGCGTCAAACCTATTATGTGTTACAATGGGGGGTCCAAATCTGAAAAGATTCTCCCTTCCTGGTCCCTGGCTTTGACACGTGGACCGTGGCCCAAATGGAGTAAAGGGACTCAATCCTTGTCTGGGAGCAGAGGCTACAGTAAAACGATTGTAGAAATATCTCAAAGGGCGCACTTGGATGCTGTTACCGTCATTTATCATCGATGCTGCCCGTAATAAAACTGTGGCCACGTGTTGTGGATATTTAAAATTTACTACCACGCAGTCCCCTCTACAATTTTTTCGCATGGGACCAATCCAGTTTACCCTCCTGGTCGTGATAATTTCTCCGGCAAATTTTGTAGGGAAACCACAGTTTGAACTCAGCCAAGATACCACTTTATTTTTAAGAGAATCATGTAATTCCTTGTGTGACTCGGCTACATCCAGGTTTTGAGTCGGAACATTAGCCAGTACGATTACATAGGGGGCACAATCCGGGGGTAAGTTAATAAAATTGCTTCTCCTACTTGGGACGGCAATTGAGTCTTGAGCAGGCCCTGGCTTAGGGTGTACTACTGAGGTAACTAATGGCAAGGGGAATGGGGCTGAAGGAGCGGGGGAGACAGTATCAACTCTATTTGCCTGTTGGGAGGTGTAAGTTGGTTTGGCCACCTTGGCTACATTTTTTTCAACAGACTCTGGGTGAACCGTACTAGTTGAAGGGGGCGGAGGATTAACCTTATCTGGGTGGGCTAGCTGTTTCTCTATCAGGCTTCCTAATTTTTTTATCTCTGCAGTAGCAGTATCCAATTTGGCCACAAGGGATTTAAGGTATTCCTCGAGTTTTAATTCAAGTTTGGCGTCTGGAGTTCGAATTAGCATGCCAAACTGCTCAGGGCTCCGGTTATGTTTGCCTCTTTATTACCCTCCAAGATTGTAGTTGCCTCCAGGGAGGTATGGCTGTCAGGCAGATGGGTATCTACCCTTCTTTTGTGAACATTCCTACCCTCCCTTTAACTATGCTGCTTTCTTGCAGGTTCTAACGGGTCTAGTGTTTTTATGCACTGGTACCACCTCTTCCTCCGAGTCCGAAAGAGACTTGTCAAGAGTTACTATGTCCGGGGCCCGGTGGGTCGGTGCATCTACTGCATTGACTACCTCCGGCCCAGAATCAATACCATTTTTGGTCTCTGGAGGAGCCTCCATTGGGGGAAGACCCACTATGGATAGGTCGTGATCTGATAAATTACCTTTACCCAGTGAGGCGCTTTTGTCATTGTTGATCTTGTTAACCATTTTTACTACAAAGTTGTCAATGGGACCTGCCCCCACAGAAGCCTTGTCCTTCTTTGATCCCGACATAAGTGTAGTTTATGCTTTAATGAGGGTTAACCTGATCACAAGTAAGTCAAAATACTCAGCTCCCAATGTTAATCACTCAGTACATCACAATAGACCCTTAGCCCTTTCAGTCACTTTACAGTGCGGATGTTGTTCACCCAAATGTTTGCACAGGGTCTCTGGCCCAGCCCTGCCTCTTCCTGCCTCAGACAGCCCCTCCCTTTTCCCGGGCTTCTCCCGGTCGCTCCCGCGCGCGACTCGCCGGGCGAGAGGGGGGTCAGCCTTTTTCTAGTGCCTCCGGGCGCTCCAGGCGCGTCACGGGCGCGCTGCCCCAGAGGCTGCTGGGGGCTGTGGTCCGGTAAGCCTCCTAGCATCTCCGTGTGCCTGCCAAAATCCGCCGTTCACCTCACGGCACCGCCCGTTGGCGTCTCGGCAAGTTTTGCGTGCTCCTGGTGTTCCCCCCGGGCTCACAGGGGGTCAGCCTTTTTCTAGCGCCTCCGGGCGCTCCAGGTGCATCACGGGCGCGCTGCCCCAGAGGCTGCTGGGGGCTGTGGTCCGGTAAGCCTCCCGGCATCTCCGTGTGCCTGCCAAAATCCGCCGTTCACCTCACGGCACCGCCCGTTGGCGTCTCGGCAAGTTTTGCGTGCTCCTGGTGTTCCCCCCTGGGCTCACGGGGGGTCAGCCTTTTTCTAGCGCCTCCGGGTGCTCCAGGCGCATCACGGGCGCGCTGCCCCAGAGGCTGCTGGGGGCTGTGGTCCGGTAAGCCTCCCGGCATCTCCGTGTGCCTGCCAAAATCCGCCGTTCACCTCACGGCACCGCCCGTTGGCGTCTCTGCAAGTTTTGCGTGCTCCTGGTGTTCCCCCAAAGTGTTATTTTCAGGTCACATGAGCCAGGCTTTCATCATTTGGAAACCAAAACTGTTCTCAAACAATGAAAGTGTTATTTTCAGGTCACATTACCTGACGCGCTTACGCTACGCGCCCCAGTGCGCGCCCGGCGGCGCTTACGTAGCGCGTTCGTATGAGCGTGGATGCTTCCGGGTGCGCTTACGCCGTGCGTATCACACGGACGCGGCTACGCGATACGTCACGATGTTGTTTTCGTTCACGGCAATAGCGCTTACAGGACGCTCACTGGTACGTGCCCTGGGGCGCGCCGCAAGATTGTGCTTATCGGTGCGCTTACCGGGACGCGCACCGGGAGCACTCCAGGGCAAAAATAAATAAATAAATAAATAAAGAATATACATATAAAAAATAGTATAACATAAATATACAATATAGGATTCATTAAAAAAATATTATATTTCATAGCTATAGAAATTTGCTATTAAAAAACTTATGAAATTCACTGAAAAAACCATAGGTTTCACATCTGTTATAGTTAGGAATTAGCATTTAAAAAACCTATGAAATTCACTGAAAAAACCATAGGTTTCACACCAGTTATATTTAGGAATTAGCATTTAAAAAACCTTTGAGTGATGTCACTGACCATGTCATGAGTGATGTAATATGTGACGTCATCAGCAGTGCATTGCAGGCGCGCAAGTTATAGTGAGTCCAACTAACTATAACGTGGGAATTTCAATGGTTTTATGTCAGTAAAATTTCCAGCTAACTATAACTGGTGTGAAACCTATGGTTTTTTCAGTGAATTTATTAGGTTTTTTAAATGCTAATACCTAACTATAACTGGTGTGAAACCTGTGGTTTTTTCAGTGAATTTCAAAGGTTTTTGAAATGCTAATTCCTAACTGTAACTGGTGTGAAACCTATGGTTTTTTCAGTGAATATATATATATATATATATATATATATATATATATATATATATATATATATATATATATATATATATATATATATATATATTTATATATATATTTATATATATATGCGCAAACAGAAGTCTTTCACCACAGAACCACCAGGCAGGCAGCAACGAGGAAAAACCACGCAAGTCCCAGTCTTCTTTTGGCAAGTTTATTTAAAAAGGCAAGTTCACCAAATCTGACGCGTTTTGGGCGTCCGCCCTTGGTCACAGATCGTCAGGCAAATGAAAGAACATCCCTTTTAAAGGGTACATTGCACGAATTTAATTAGTGATTTTTTTCTTCTTGCAACACCATGTGATTAGAAACTGAAAACTGAGGACACACTACATGTAGCTAACATAGATAAACTGTTTTCTAAATCACAATTTGATATATATATATATATAAATCGAATAGCGGGAGGTATAATTACAATATATATATATATATATATTGTATTATATATATCTATCAAAGTCATCACAGGTAGCCCATTTGAAACAGATCCACACGGAGTTGAATAGGCACATTTCTTTATTTTGCATCCATTTCACAGCTCGCATCCCAAGCTGCTCCGAGGCGGACCCCACCTGTGACCGGGGTCCAAGGCGGGCTTCACTTAAGAAGTTCGCCACGGAAGGGAGTAAAGGCAGGCGCCATTGCAGGTGGTGCTGTCTTTGGCACGAATTTGCAGCTACAAAGCGCTCCCAGAAGGCTCCAAGCGCTGCCCTTCACCCCACTGGGGGAACAAACGTGGTTATTGTGAGGTCTAAGAAGCAGCCCCACTGTGGGAAGAGGGTTAGTACACTACAAGGCACAGAATGCAGTGCAAGATTGGCCACGCCCACTTGGCAGGTGATTTGTATTTGAAAAGGTGTACGACCAGAGACTGTTTCTCAGAACCTTCGAACCTTGCCTCTGATGAAAGGACAATTCCTGAAACGCGTCAGGCTCATATGTAAGAAGGTGGTTCTCAGAGCAGCTTGGGATGCGAGCTGTGAAATGGATGCAAAATAAAGAAATGTGCCTATTCAACTCCGTGTGGATCTGTTTCAAATGGGCAACCTGTGATGACTTTGATATTTTCAGCTGCTGCTCGGTCGAGAGGCGGACCCCACCTGTGACTGCGAATTTGCAGCTACAAAGCGCTCCCAGAAGGCTCCAAGCGCTGCCCTTCACCCCACTGGGGGAACAAACATGGTTATTGTGAGGTCAAAGAAGCAGCCCCACTGTGGGAAGAGGGTTAGTACACTCAGTGATGTCATTTGAGATGTCATCAGTGATGTCATCAGTGATGTCACTGACCATGTCATGAATGATGTAATATGTGACATCATCAGCAGTGGATTGCGGGTGCGCCATATATAGTTATTCCAACTAACTATATACATACAGCTGTTTCCACATGCACGTTTGAACCCATACATCTAGTGAATCAACTGCTCACACATCTATGCACAGAGTCATACACCTCCCAGCCACCCACACACATACTCAGACTCCCATACAAATACTTGGGCAACCAATCAATAACCCATATAGTTACTCATATAGCTACTGATTAACACATGCAGCAGTTTACAGAACAACAGACATAATGATGCACAAAATAAGACAGTTTAGTCACTAACCCATGCACTCAGTGAAACACATTTAATCACTCTCTCATACAGTCAGTCATGCACCTACTAAATCCTTCATCCAGACACTTATACATCCACTCATTCTTCAATATGTAAGACATGTTTTAACTTTACAGAAACATACAAACACTGGATGATGTCATCAGTGATGTCTTCAGTGCTGTCACTGACCATGTCATGAATGATGTAATATGTGACATCATCAGCAGTGGATTGCGGGTGCGCGATATATAGTTATTGCAACTAACTATATATGCGAATTTCTATGGTTTTGTGCGAGTAAATTAAGGTTATGTAAATGCTAATTCCTAACTATATATGGTCTATAACCTATGGTTTTTTCAGTGAATTTCAATGGTTTTTTAATAGCAAATATCAAAAGCTGTAAAATGTCAAGTATGTGGTAGGTAAAATTTTTTTCGTATTTATGCACGCTGATGTGCTTTGAACCTGCCCCCCTCCTCTTTTCTTTTAGGAGTATTCTCTCTTTGCAGATAGTGAAGGGTAGGTAACGTAAGCCTTTACCCCCATTGTAACCCGTCGTGCCTGCTCCCCTCTACATTTGATTGATTGTAATCCAAGCATTTACTGTTTTAGAATTGGGTGCTCTCATGCTGATGCCAGCTTCAATCTGAAACATCCAGAAACACTGTAGACTACCAATTCAATCAGTTCCGGTGGAGCCCCAACGTGACCCGGTAGAGAAGAACTTGCCCGCCCCTCTTTGACTGATTGTTCTTGTTGCCTGTCCATTCTCTTGTCATTTAACAGAACTTTTTGGACTGCTGAAAGGGGTTGTATTCCGACCGCTGGTTGGTGGAGACATTTTGACTATATTCTGGACCTGCGTTGTCGCGTAATGCGTCATATGACGCGCCGCGTTAGCGCACCCGAAAGTGCTCCGGTGCACAAGGCGCAGCTTCCCGGAAACAATCCAGAGCGCGGCACGCAGCGCGTAACGTAAGCATAACCGGTCATGTGACTTGTTAATAAAACTTTTCATTGGTTCATTTTACTTTTGGTTTCCTAATGATGTAAGGCTTGATCATATGACCTAAAAATAACACTTTTCATTGGATTAAAACATTTTTTTTCCCAAACGATGAAAGACCCACCTTTTTTTTTCTCACTCAGCAATCAAAAAAGGTTCCGTTAGATGACAACAGAGGGGACAGGCAACAAGAACCATCACTCAAAAAAGGGGAGGGCAAGTTCTTCCCTACCGGGTCACGTTGGGGCTCCACCGGAACTCATCGAATTGATAGTCTACAGTGTTTCTGGATGTTTCAGACTAAAGCTGGCGTCAGCATGAGAGCACCACCATCTCGTAGCTCCGTCGTGGCCATTCCACAAGCAATCATGGCAGCCGCTCCCCACCGGAAGCCTGCGGGAGTCGGGGGCCCCCAAGACTTTTGTAGAATCTTCAAGGCTGAGGGGACGCTTTCGAGAATGGAGCCCAAGCCCTAGCAGACAAGCGTCTGAGTTGCAAGGTGTCCCAGGGCCATTTTAGTGGACCAGGCCCAAATCCGAAGAGCCGGCCGCCATTTTAAGAGTCCTGTGGCAGCCGCCTATCGCTGCACCGCAAGAGTGGGAGCAACTCAACTACATGGTGAGCGAGACGCTGTAGCCGCAAGAGCGGGCGGTAAACAGCTGAATGGCGGAAGAGGCACAGTGTAGCATAAGCGGGTGGAATGGCAACTGAAATGGTAAAGGGGCGCCCCACTACAGCAGACAGGCCTCCACCTGGGGAGGCCCATTCACGCCGCCTCCCCCCCCCCCCCGGGGCGCCCCACACCGTTTTTCAGAGCAGCATTGTAGGATACCAAAACCAGTGCGGCAACTTACTGGACATCACCTGGGTGCCGTCCAGATCTCAGCGCGTTCTGCTGCCTTGGGACTATTCGCACAACAGACCGCTACTGACAAGGCACAGTGCAGCAAAAGCGGGCGGAAAACCGCTGAATGGCAAGTGAAACGCTAAAGGGGCGCCCCACTACAACAGACGAGCCTCCACCTGGGGAGGCCCGTTCAAGCCGCCTCCCCCCCCCCCCCCCGGGCGCCCCACGCCGTTTTTCGGAGCAGCATTGTAGGATACCAAAACCATTGCGGCACCCAGGGGCGCATACGGTGCATACCTATCTCGTGATATCAAGGTTGGGCAACCAGTACACAACAAGGAGTTACGAGTCCCATTTATACCGGTGCCATTTTGGGGGCGGCCGGGCAGGTCCAGGATATAGTCAAACATAACAAATGAGGCTGACATCTCTGAAGCAGTTGACGCACAGCAGGACATAGCAAATAAACATGAAGTCTCTGAAGATGTTAACTCACTGCAGGACAAAACAAGTGAACCTGAAACCTCTGGAATAATTGTCGCTCAGAAGAACAACACACAAAACTCTGTAGTGTCTGAGGAAAGTAAAACAGAAGGGCACTGTAGTTTCAGACACACTTAACACTAATGACTTAACAAAGATATCGTCTGTCTATGAAGCAGCTGTCATGTTCACAGAATTGACAAAGAAGTGTGCAGACACCAATGCTATTAAGAAACACAAGGAAATCCCTAACGCATCAGCATTCTCGGAAGAGGTTGACACAGATGACCTCTTAAGGAACAAAGAAAGACAAATTAAGGATGAGGAAGTTGTCACTTTAGTTTTTTCATCAGCTAGCGACAGCAACAAACACATTGTAATGGAGATTAGAGAGGCTACGGATGGGTGAATAAATTATCAAAAGAAATGGCGACTCCCCCCTTTAGCAGATTAGCTAAATCTTTGCGTAATTTGGGCATAAAAGTTATATTATTGGAAGTAGATGGTTATAGTTCTGGTTAATTTCCATTCAGAGTGTCCTACACAGCACCACTCTAGGTAAACACTACTTTATGTAAAACCTGGGACATAGCACTCATTGGAATGTTTGTGATCTTTCCTGTTAAGTTGCATCATAAGTTATTTTAACCATTCCATATAAAGTCATGCATAAAAATGAATACACAGACACAAATAACATGTGTATCCAAAAACAAAATACAGATTTCGGCCTTATTTATTGCCTCTACTTTTCAAAGGCAAATTTCTGTGGAAAACATGCACATTAAGGGTTGCCTTTCCTTAAACCTTTGTTTTTAAAAAAAAATTGGAAGAAACAAAAAGTCTTCCCTTCCATAAATAACCCAAGACTTTTATTTTGTTATGGCAAGGGAACGAAATAGAGAATAAACTATAGTTGGTCACCATGGTGTTTAAAGAAGGGATGGTTCTTCACCTGGGAACCGTCCAGAACTCAGCACGTTGTGCTTCCTTGGAACTATTCGCACAACAGACCGCTACTGACCATTGTTGCTTCTGTTTTAATAAAAAAAATTTAAGGTGTTTACTGTTTTTGTTGCGATGTATATATTTATAAGTTATTAAAGTGTTATAATCCTACTACTTTGTTGGAGTGCTATATATTTTTAATGTGACACATAATTGTGAAGACTTTGATGTACAAAATGGCATCCCTGGAATCTTCCGCTTCAGGCTCGGTCCCACACACCCTTACAGTGAGAATCCCCTCCCCAATCACAATACAGGATCGTTATCAGATAGTAGGAACGCGTGTGGTGTGACGGATCTCATGGGGTGGGGGCCTTGATCTACTGTAACTCCTTTGAAGAGGGGTGATTCTTTACAGTTGGGGCCATAAACTACATCCGCAGGGCTAGGTGATAGCCTGGGACCGGCCTGGACAATCGGACACAGAGGAAGAGGAGTGTCAGAGGGTGCGGTAGTATATAGGGTGAAAGGGTGGTGTCGGGCGGGCTTAGGGTGTGATTCTCAGGGAAGAGCAGCACAGATGGGGGGAGGTTTATGGCCCATGCATAAGACAGAGAGCGGGGGTGACTAGTGTGTGGGGGAGATGCTTGCGAGGGTGGGGAGCCATGCTGAGGATCGGCGGCGTTCAGAGAGTGGGTCTGGTCAAGGCATCTAAAATGGCTGCCGTGCACGACAAAAGTGTGGCATTGGAAAAAAAGCAAGATGGCGCAGACAATGTTTATCAATACGAATTAATTTATAACAATTATTTTTAACAATATATTTACTCGCAGTGTCAAAATGGCGGTCAACACTTCCTGATTTCCTTCGAATCGAACGTTAACAAACGTCACGATCGGTGTCGTGCAGAGAGTGGGTCTGGTCAAGGCATCTAAAATGGCTGCCGTGCACGACAAAAGTGTGGCATTGGAAAAAAAGCAAGATGGCGCAGACAATGTTTATCAATACGGAATATTTTATAACAATTATTTTTAACAATATATTTACTCGCAGTGTCAAAATGGCGGTCAACACTTCCTGATTTCCTTCGAATCGAACGTTAACAGACGTCACGCAGCAAAAAAAAAAAACGCTCACGCGCAGCCGCTGGAAGACAAGTATCAACATATATGAGCATCCTCAGCCACCCTCAGAAAACATAGGGGGTCAGGATACGTCTCCCGTACCCCCTTATACCCATTTCTCACATTGTTTTTCCTCCATATTGTAATTTAATTAAAACGAAACACAAAATGGCGAATTCCCGTTTCGCGTCCCGATTTGCTATCCAGTTCGCGAACCGGAAAGCGCTTCTTCCGCAAAAAATCAAATTTTTTTTATTTGCCCCATGGGACCCTTTAATAACCCCAACATCATTCCTAGGGGGTCAACAAGGGTCTACCTTGCCCCCTTTCATTAAATTCGCCCTTCGTTTTTCTCCTCTTCTTGTCTCTCGATCCTACCGAGAGACAAGATGGCGGCCGCACCGGACTGTTTAGAATGTTGACAGACGCCGGAGAGCCAATCAGCTTCGCTTCGCAAAGCTCCGTTACGCGAAAAGTATCCGAACCGAGCGCTATCCGGGACGCTGTCACAGATATATCTGTTTTTTTAAACGTTAATTTCTCAAAATCCACTGGAGCACATATATTGAGACCCAGCAAAGGCACATCGGGCTAACAGTCCCTACAATTTTGCCAGGTTTCGTGCAAATCCATTCAGCCGTTCGAGCTAAAAGTGAGGCCAAACGCCCTATGGAAAAATGAATAGGAAAAACGTGTTTTGGGACCCCCCTTTTTTCTCGGCCCCCCCTTGACGGAACCCCCCCCCAAATTTTTAGGGGCTGCTCAGAAACAGAATGTGCCATTTTCCTGAAAATTTCAGCCAATTCTGTGCACAAACGCCAAAGTTATTAGACATAGAATTTTCAAAAGTCCCATAGAGAAAAAATCCTAACTATATATACCTACTGGCGACCGCCAGTAGGTAATATATATATATATATATATATATTAATGATAGGCTTTCTCTTTGTTTCTATAGATTTACTATACTTGTGAATATTTTGGGTCAACTTTAACTTGAAGTCTCCTTCAAGTCACAGAGGTGCGTTCACTATTTTTAATCAAGCGGTTCTAAAGTCGAACTGACATTTTCTCTGCTCCTCTTGGAAAGATCATATATCCGGAGCCTTAAACGCTGTATTTCTTTTTGACATATCTTGATTCTGCCGTGACTTTAAAGTTCAGACAAGAAGAAATATTAAAGCCAGCAACTTTACTGCAACCAGAGAAGATAATAGCATCGCCGTGTGCCGCACATGCTTTTAAGACTAGTACTCCGTGACTTTCTGGTATTACCTATTCCGTTCACATGAAAAGGTCGGCGAGGTGAGAAACGACAGACTGGAGCTTTCTGTTGATCATCCTAACTCACCCAAAGATGGAGCATGCCATTTCTGTTATGTGATTTTGCGTGGTGACTTTAGGTAATTTTAAGCACTCGTTCAAGTGAGTGAATTGGGTACCGTGAACTCGGGTTCTGCGTTAGTGTGCAATGTCCTATTTTTTACTCTTGCTTCTGTAACAAGACATCTTGTGTGGTGCGTGCCCCTTGGTTTTTCTCTTGGCAGCATCAAGGTAAACTGGGTTAGTGGCTCCTCCGCAGTTTCTTGTGTTCCAGGCAAGTTATACAAGTGTACCAAGCATAACACCTTCCCCTGACAGCTTCTAAAAATCATATGCCATTTCTGAGCCCTAAAAACTACAAATATGCAAATTTCCGCTGCGCGTTGGCACCAGGTCTCCCTTCCTCCTTGCTGCTTTAAACTGCCCTTGGCTATTTCTGTTTTGAAACAGAGATGTTTCTTTACAATTTCCAACCTACTCTGAGGGGAGAACGTATTGTTTGTGATCCGTAGCAGAAAGGAAAAGCTACGAAAATGCTTGCCTGCTGCCTCCTCGCATCTCCTATTTTCCCGGGGCTCCCTCAGCACACGGGAGCCCCGCACCAGCCGGCAGCATCACCCGGTCTCCCCCTCAGGGAGACCAGGCTGACACATCAAAGGCTTCCTCCAGGCAGGAGGAATCGGAAACCAAGTCCTCCCGGCCCCGCCCACAACCAGGCGGCGGCGGTGGCCATCTTGAGGCGGCTCGGGCCGCGGCGGTGATCTCGGGGGTAAAACGAGGGGTGGGCACCCTCGAAATTAACTATAAAACAGATAAAAATAAAAGAGAGAAGCCCCCCAAGCCCCCCCCCCCCAAATATTTTTTCCGAAAAATCGCGGGGTGCGCGCACGGTGCGCGCTTACAGATATATAATTTGTTTCTCTTTTAATTTTCTCAGGAACCACTGGAGGGATTTACACTATTTTACCAAAAGCGTGAGATGCGTACCAGACACTACCATTTTGACAAGTTTGGTGTAATTCCCTTCAGCGGTTCAAGCTGTAGCCGTGTCTAAAGGTCCTATGAAAATTAACATGGGGAAAACACCTTTTGGGACCCCCCTTTTTTCTCAGTCCCCATTTGACTAATCCCCCCCAACCTTTCAGGGAAGGAGAGGAGCGGAGCGAGCCATCTTCTTTGAGAAATTTGCAGAGATTCATCAACCAGCGCCAAAGTTATTCCCAATAGAATGTTGGGGATTTCCTATGGAAACTAGGTCCTAACTATATATACCTACTGGCTACCGCCAGTAGGTAATGTCTATTCTATATATTACCTACTGGCGGTCGCCAGTAGGTATATATAGTTAGGATTTTTTCTCTATGGAACTTTTGAAAATTCTATGTCTAATAACTTTGGCGTTTGTGGACGGAATCGGCTGAAATTTTCAGGAAAATGGCACATTTTGTTTCTGATTTGGGGGGGGGTTCGTCAGGGGGGGGCCGAGAAAAAAGGAGGGTCCCAAAACGCGTTTTTCCCATTCATTTTTCCGTAGGGCGTTTGGCCTCGCTTTTAGCTCGAACGGCTGAATGGATTTACACGAAACTTGGCAAAATTGTAGGGACTGTTAGCCCGATGTGCCTTTGCTGGGTCTCAATATATGTGCTCCAGTGGATTTTGAGAAATTAACGTTTTAAAAAACAGATATATCTGTGACAGCATCCCGGATAGCGCTCCAGTGCGCGTACTTTTCCTCTAACCGAGCTTTGCGAAGTGAAGCTGATTGGCTCTCTGGTGTCTGTCAACATTCTAAACAGTCCGTAGCGGCCGCCATCTTGTCTCTCGGTAGGATCGAGAGACAAGAGGAGTCCTAAGCGGAGGGGCAAATGACCATAAGGGGGCATAGTAGATCCTCCCTGACCCCCTAGGTTCGATGTGGAGGCTTTAAAAGGGCCCCGCCGGGCAAAAAAAAAAAAAAAAATCGTTATTTTTTCGTGGGGTGCACCCGGTACGCGTACCGGAAAGCGGTCTGGGGAGCGTACTATAAGGAAAGAAGAATGATTGACTTTTAACTTATTGTATGTTTATCAATTGTTCGTTTTGTTTTGGTTTTTTTTTGTTTATTTTTATTTACATAGCAAAATGTAGGTACCAATGCAGAGTCTATAAATTAATAAACGCCGTCTCCTTTGTAGATATCTTGCCTGTTGTTAAAGAAGTTATTGTGGTATATGGAATTCATACCATAGTCTGTCTGGAAAGCCGAAACAACATGGAGGCAGGAGATGATAAAGAGATGTTAAATACACATTGGAGATTATATAGTGGGAGAAAGGAAGTAACTATGAACAAAGTTAGTATGTAACACCAAAAAGTTGCACAGTATATTTAAAGCCTGACTTCACGTTATAATCAATTTGCTACTAGTTTACAATATACATATAAAAATAAATAATGTGTCAAACAGTTTTTGAATTAAGAAATAAAAATTTATTATTCAGATTGTTTCTCAAAATTTAAAAGAAATTCTAAAAAATCATGATAATTTTTTCTTCATTTTCCAGTAGAAAATCTACTGCATCCACACATTGCACAAGTTCATTGATTATTGTATCGTCGTAGAAATCCTGGTCAACTTCCGTCTCCTTTTGTGTTTCTGTTTCTTTGCTTGTCCTTCCATTTGAATTCTGAAAAATGAATTTTTAAAAAATATATCAGTACAGATAGGGCACTGTTGGGTTTCAGTACAGACAGGCAGTTTGGTTATTTAAACAGTGTTTTTTTCTTTGGGCAGTGTATGGTATCAAATTGGAAGTAGAAATATGAAGAAAATTATCAAATAAACTCTTAGTCAATTCTGAATTATACTAGAGAAGTCTAACTCTATCCTTAATTCTGGGCCGGCGCTAGGCATGGGCAGCGTGGGCTTCCGTTCAGGACCTCGCACTCAGCCCACCAGCATGGGGCCACGCACTGGTGATGTGTCCTTTTGTTTTCCTGGAGATCTATCACAAAGAAAGGTGTCACCTGCAATTAAGGTCCATTGGAGGGGGCCCCCTCCTTAGGCCTCTCATGGATGGTGTCAAGAGGTATAGGGGAGGGAGAAGGAGACGCTCCCTCAATTGCAGGGAGACCATTCACAGACACTGTGGGGGGCCCATTGTCCAGCATTTTGGCGCACGCACAGTTTTAACTTTTAGACCACAATCAATTCTTACACCTATGAAGGTGTGAGAAATGCATGTGGAGTTAAAGTTAAAACTGTGGGGGCGTCAAAAAGCTAGACAATGGGGCCCCCACAGTGTCTGTGAATGTTCTCCTTGCAAGGGGCCACTTATGTAAATTGGAGGGAGCCTCGCGCTCGTTCCCTTTTAGCCCAGGGCCTCGCAAGTCTATTTTATTCTATAAGTATTACAGAGTGATAGGGGAGTCCTCCATTTTGTGTTTCGGTAGAATTGAGATACAAGATGGAGGGTAAATAATGTTCAGAATGGGTAGATTGGGGTACTTTAGACGTATCCTGTCTCCCTAAGTTTTCTGAGGGTGGCTGAGGAGGCTCATATATGTCGAGAAAAAAAATTGATTTTTTCGCGTGGTTAGCTGCCGGTACGCGAACTTGGTAGCGAACCGGGAAGCAAATATAAGTGAAAATAAGAGAAAAAAGGTACATTCGAAATTTCAAAAGAGTAAACTAAGTTAACCCCTTGTATGCTGATGACGAACCCCAGCCGTCATGCACTACGGTGCTCGTGTGCTGATGACGGCTGGGGTTCATCATGGCCCGCCCCTGTTCATTTGTTTACCGCACAGCGGCGGAAACGGGCCAGCAGCGAAGGGGTTAAGGTAGCTCTGAAAAGAGCTTTTGGGTTCTGTGTAAGTTCTAGAAACTTATAAGTAGGAACCAATACACATTCTTAAATTTAGTATGAAAACTCTGTTCCCCTCATCTGAGAAATGCACGCCATCTCCTCTGTAGATATCTTGCTTGTAGTAACACAAGTTATTGTTGTAGATGCAGCCCATTCCATGGTGCCTCATGTAAGCTGAAACAGACTTATTTACATGCTTCCTCGATTTCTCAATTTGTGGACAAAATTGATTGGACCACCTCCATTTTTGTCTTTGGCATATATTGGAAAATACCAAGGCAGTTTGAGGAAAAAGTGTCATCAATTGCTCAAAGGTATACAACAAAACTTGGTGGTAGTGTTCCTCACTCAGAGAAAACGTCCGCACCTTCTGTAAAGATTATTCTCACTGAACATATTATGCATGAAGTATCAGAAAGAGGTGCACTGCGAACTTGATAAAACACCCACCACCAGGGGTGTTTGAACAATGCAACTTAATGCAAGTACCACGAATCAAAAGACAACCAAGTTGCACAAGCACCCTCCACAAAGTTAATTTTCAAAGACGCATTTCCGTAGGATAATGGTATTGTTCCAAGGTTGTTACACCAACTTCAACCGTAGATTCAATCGGAGCTTCAAAATATGGATCCAAAAACAAATGTTTTACTTCAAGTTCTTTATTAATCAAACATAGTAAAAAGTTTTCCAGCTTTACACTGCCGACACGTGTTTCGCCCTCTCCAGGGCTTTTTCAAGGCTATCTTTGTTAGTCTATACAGGTCTGGCGTCGGAGAGGTCTATGTTTCAAAAGATACAAGTATGAAGCGTCAATATTAAAGATCCTATTAGGTGTGGTGATCACAGCGAGCTATTTCAGATATAAGTTCCACCTTTGTGCCTTCAGAATATTAGGCCCCACGAAGAGTGTTATAAGACATGGGGACAGTTGTAGAGATATGCCGGGCACTGATAGCCCGGCAGTGGAGACGTGACGCTGGTGAGAACGAACGTAAAGACTTATCAAGGTCTTCTAGGAACCTTTACCCCAGTAAGACAAGAATCATCTCCACGCAGCGAGCCGTACTACCCTACAAAGGCATATCTCTACAACTGTCCCCATGTCTTATAACACTCTTCGTGGGGCCTAATATTCTGAAGGCACAAAGGTGGAACTTATATCTGAAATAGCTCGCTGTGATCACCACACCTAATAGGATCTTTAATATTGACGCTTCATACTTGTATCTTTTGAAACATAGACCTCTCCGACGCCAGACCTGTATAGACTAACAAAGATAGCCTTGAAAAAGCCCTGGAGAGGGCGAAACACGTGTCGGCAGTGTAAAGCTGGAAAACTTTTTACTATGTTTGATTAATAAAGAACTTGAAGTAAAACATTTGTTTTTGGATCCATATTTTGAAGCTCCGATTGAATCTACGGTTGAAGTTGGTGTAACAACCTTGGAACAATACCATTATCCTACGGAAATGCGTCTTTGAAAATTAACTTTGTGGAGGGTGCTTGTGCAACTTGGTTGTCTTTTGATTAATTGCTCAAAGGTGTCTTTTAGGAGCATTTCCAGACCTACCCCAGTCAAAGTGCCCAAATCGTTTCCTCCACAGTGCACTATTATGAGGTCAGGGGTTGGCAAATATAAAAAGGTTTTCACCAATGGTATCAATTGGTGACATTTCAATCCTCTTCGACCAATCCATTTGATTTCCACATTTTGTAAATTGAGGTTGTGTAAAGTGCCCAAATCGCTTCCTCCACAGTGCACTATTATGAGGTCAGGGGTTGGCAAATGTAAAAAGGTTTTCACCAATGGTATCAATTGGTGACATTTCAATCCTCTTCCACCAATCCATTTAATTTCCACATTTTGTACATTGAGGTTGTGTACATTTCTGTTATCAGCATACCTGTGAGCCCAGTGGATGTAGCTATGTCCAGGAATCCAGACTGAAACATGGCTAGAGGAGTTTTTGCTGCAGTCAGATGAAGTGTGGGAATGAAATGGCAGTTGAAATAGTGAAGTTTGTAATGAAAAAAACTGTGGAGTTTAAGTGCAAATGATTCATTAGCAGTGATTGGTGTATTTCCATTGCTGAAAACAGAAAGTTAGGGTGCATGGATGTGTTCTTTTAAAGATGTATTTTAAATGGTTATTTAAAAATGTTGTTATGAAAGATTGCAGTGGATTAGCAGGTGTACTGAGAGTTCAGAGTTCATTTGAAACATTGTTGTGTGAACTTGTGAACATGACAGGTCTGGCAGGCGGTAGTTGCTATGGAAAAGAGGTTGAAAGGGCAGAGCGGGGAAGGGTGTTGATGTGAAAAAAGTGAGGGAAGAGTTTTGATTGGCTGACATGAGAGATATGTGTGATGAATATCAGCGTTTCAGTGCCTTTGTTGGTTCCAGCCTCTGGAGTGCATACCTTTAAGTCTGCTAAAGAATAATTGGTGTGTTTCTGAGTCTGTTTTGAATTTCAAAAAGAATTTGTAAAGGTGAGTTATCATTTATATATTTTAGATAAAGAGTAGTATGCTTTTTTGCATAAATAAGAAAGTCAGCTGTGTATTTAAAATGATGTTTTGCGTCAAGTGTTTGCATTCTGCTTTCAAAGGCGATTTTGGATTCTTTTACCAATTGTAATTGTAGATAATGTAAAGTATTAGTACTGACAAGGTGTGTATGTACATAGGAGCTGTGCATGTTAAAAGTTATTGAAAAAAAGGTGCAAGTTCCTTAAAAAAACGTTTTCATGTGTATTAGGGCATTTTAAGTCTGTTCCCCATGAATGTAGGTGTATTATTGTTTTACATAAAAGGTTTAAAAACCTTTTTTGAAATCAAATGTATGCACACTTAGGGCCCGATGTAGGTGGTCGTTTCAGGCCATTTACCGACCGGTTAAGGCCGATTTTGGCCGTTTCTGACCGGTAAATGGCCAATCGGTATGTAGGGGCCTAACTCTAAGGCCACATGTAGGTAAATCTACATTTACAGAATCGGAAAAATTATTGGTTCGGTAAAATACCAAATCGGTAATTTTACCGATTCTGTAAATTTGCTATGTAGGGGGGACTCTTCTGAGTCTCAAAGGCCTTAACGAATCGGTATTTTAGCATGAAATCAAACTTCATGGTAAAATACCGATTCCGGTGTGCATGCACATGTGTGCATGCACACCTATGTCATGTGAAAGGCAGACCTGCCTTTAGGGCAGGTATGCCTGCCACATGGCACCTGTGCCTGTTTTGAGGGTGCCAGAGGGTGTCAAAGTGATACCCCCTGCACCCTTGTGAATTCTTTAATTACCGATTCGGTAAATACCGAATCGGTAATGCCTAATCATTCCTATGGGCTTCAAAGCCCATAGGAATGATTAATTGTTTGAGTTACATAGCCATGTTAAAAGAAAATGATGCATAAGTGTTGCACGGGCATTGTAAATACCCTCCTATGTGTGCTTAGTAATTTCAAGTCACTTCCCCCGGGTACACGGGCCTTGTAAATACGTCCCCATGTGTGTCTGGTCATTTGAAGTCACTTTCCCCATGCTGTAAGGCCTTTGTAACTACGCCCCTATGTGTGCCTGTAAAATTTTCATTATGATTGTTTGAGTCACATTGCCATGTTAAAAGTTATTGAAAAAAAGGTGCAAGTATCTTAAAAAAAGTTTTGATGTGTATTAGGGCATTTTAAGTCAGTTCCCCATGAATGTAGGTGTATAATTGTTTTACATAAAAGGTTTTAAAACTTTGTTTGAAATCAAATGCATGCACACTTAGGGCTCGATGTAGGTGGTCGTTTCAGGCCATTTACCGACCGGTTACGGCCGATTTCGGCCGTTTCCGACTGGTAAATGGCGAATCGGTATGTAGGGGCCTAAATCCAAGGCCACATGTAGATAAATCTACATTTACAGAATCGGTGAAATTGTTTTTGATGGTAAAATGATGTGACTCCTGCAATGCGTCGCTTTTGCGGAACAGCTATATGATGCATTTGTGTTGTTATTGTTACGGTGTATATGTAAAAAATGATGCATAAGTGTTGCACGGGCATTGTAGATACTCTCCTATGTGTGGTTAGCAATTTCAAGTCACTTCCCCCGTGTTCAAGAGCCTTGTAAATACGTCCCCATGTGTGTCTGGTCATTTGAAGTCACTTTCCTCGTAGTGCAAGGCCCTTGTAAATACGCCCCCATGTGTGCCTGGATAATTTTCATTTTGATTGTTTGAGTTACATAGCCATGTTAAAAGTTATTTAAAAAAAAGGTGCAAGTTCCTTAAAAAAACGTTTTCACGTGTATTAGGGCATTTTAAGTCTGTTCCCCTTGAATGTAGGTGTATAATTGTTTTACATGAAAGGTTTTAAAACTTTGTTTGAAAGCAAATGCATGCACACTTAGGGCTCAATGTAGGTGGTCGTTTTAGTCCATTTACCGACCGGTTACAGCCGATTTCGTCCGTTTCCGACTGGTAAATGGCGAATCGGTATGTAGGGGCCTAAATCCAAGGCCACATGTAGGTAAATCTACATTTACAGAATCAGTGAAATTGTTTTTGATGGTAAAATACCGATCCCACCTACATATGGGTGGCTTCAAATCGGTATATTTACCGATGTTTTATTTTACCGAATCGTTAAAACTACCAACTCAGTAATTTTACCGATTCGGTAATATATTGCCTCCTACATAACAAATTTTGTAAACTAGTCGGTAACTGCTGAAAATACCGTTTTTCGGCCGATACCGACCGACCTACATCTGTCCCTTAAAGTTATAGGGAAAGATTTATGATGGTTGTGTGCCTCTTTTGTGTTGCTGTTGCGTCACTTTTATAATGCAGGACAGATTTAGAAGATGCACCATGTTGCAAAACAGCAGCCGCGGGTCGTGGAGGGAGTTACGGTGGGGCAGGTAGACGGGGAGGGGGAGGGGCAGGGTGGAGGGACGTAAACACTGGCATATGAATTATTGCATGTAAGTACACAATTTAAGGTGCGTAAAGTTTCATGTGGGCTTTTTGTTGCAGGGTGGGCAGTCATTTGCATGAAAGCCCTGTAATATTATCACTATCACAGTAAAATTAAAAATATTTTTTGAATCATTTTTATAGCATTGTTGAATCTAATTCTTACTGTTATTGATTTACTGTTTGGTAATAGTGGTTAATAACATTTTTTATTATATTTTACCACAGATTCAACTGCAGATTATTTGGAAATTAGACAATGCCGTCTAAGGATAGAATTTGAAAGGCTACGAAATGTCAAAGACAGCAGTTGACTAAAAGTTTGCAGCAGTCCTCTACATTAGTATTACCTCAACGGACGAAGAGAACACCGGGTAAGAGAACAAAATCATTCCTTAGAAACATTTGTAGAAACAAAAGTATAACTACAGAACAAGTTTTAGTCCAGAAAAAGAGAGCCAATTTAAATGGAAAGGAAAGGCCCGTCAAAAAAGTTTGTGCTAGAGTAGGAGATAACTCTGTGCATGGCAGTTGAAGGGCAAATATATTCAAGGACATTCGTAAGCGAATGTTCCACAACAGGGTAATTGTCAATTTGCTAAAACAATTTAAAAAAGGTCAACAGAAAGTGTCATTTTATAAGAAAAAGAAAAATGTAGAGAAAATTATTGATCAGGCTTTCGAAATTAAGCGAAAGTTATTTATTTTGGTAATTAATAGAATTAGGAAACTAAACAAGGTAATCTCTGTTTTTAAATCTAATAGTAGATGGAAGAGAGAAGTTAATCGAAGTAATTTTTGTGAAGTTTTCCTAGGAGAATGGATGCATAGTTCAAATAGTGAGGCATTTTTTAATGAGGAGAGTTATTTTCAGGACAATGATTTGGTGCATGCAGTTGACAGCAGTGGTCGAGCATATGAGATAAAAGATGGTCGTCCGGTTGAAAAAGAAATACTTGTGTCTGCAGATGCAGAAGAGGCGTTAAGTGATGAGGTTTTAGGGAGACGTCCTAAGGGACCAGTGTACACCTGGAAGTGTAGTTCTATTTGCAGTGTGCGACAGGATTCCATCAATTTGCTTTGTGATTTTATACGGACATTTCATAAGAAAAGTGTAAAGCAAAAAATAAAGTTGTTGCAAGAATTAGATCCTTGCAGAGTGAGACAAGTGACAGGATTGCGCGGTCATTCACTGGCTTGTCTTTCTAGGAGAGTATGCCAGAGTGTATTTCATCATTTCAGGATGCTAGCAGTGCATCATAATAAAGTGAGGAAATTAGTTAGAATGTTGTATTATGCTAAGAGTCCAGCAATTATGCTTAAAAAATTAAGCAGAGCTCTTTTGCATGGTTCTGAAGTAGATGTAAAGAATATTTGTCAAGAAATTGAGTTCTGTTACTTTGCTGGTAAAGAGAACAATGTTGATATTGAACCACTAGAAGAAGGTAATGTGGAAGACAGTGTACAGATTTTCAGTACAGATAAGTTTCACAAGGAAATTTCCACGTTTATGGTGAAATCGAGTGAGAGGCCTAATTTCACTTGTGTGTGTTGTCGACGGACTTATTATAAGAATCAGACTAAGTTAGTGGATATATATGCAAAAAGTGATAAGGAAAACAATAGTGAATGGAAGGATTTTGCCACATACTTGATGGTAGAAATTTTTTTGATTTGTGAGCGGACCAACGTATGTGTACTTATTGCTATAACAAATTAAACCAAAACCAGATGCCTGCTAGAGCGGTTTATAATAATCTAGAATTAGATGACATTCCTTCTGAATTGAAGGATTTAAATACTTATGAATCTATTTTGATTCAAAGTGTCCATCCCTTCCAGGCTATTGTACGAATGGAGCCAAAGACAGGGAAGTTGCCTCCATCAGATTTACAGAGAGGATTAAAGGGAAGGGTTGTTTATTTGCCTTTGGATTTGAAGAAAAACATTAATACAATTGGAGTAGAGAAAGTGGAAGAGGAACCTCTGGTTATCATAGTTAATGGTGTTCCGACAAAGAGTAAGAAAATCTGGCAAGATTTAGTGGATGTTAGGAAAGTCAAAAAGGCAACATTGTATTTGATAAAAATAATAAGTACTACAAGAATGTATGTGTTGCAGAAGAGGAAGTAAGTGAAGAAGAGGACAGCAATTTGTGTCTTGGACAAATTGAGAAAGTAGAAGCCTCTAAAAAGGAAGAAATATATGAACATTATAGTGTTCATCCTTTGCATTCAAAGGAAATCATGGGGAATGCTATTGAGTTGTTTCAAATGAAACAAGCCAAAGGGAGTCCCATTAGTGTTTAGGAGGAAAGTTTGGAAGCTCGATGTTTCCCACAGTTATTTCCCACAGGTCGAGGAGGACGATATGATGAGCGACCTGTTCAAATTCCTGCTTCAGAATACCGGACTTTATGATTGTATACAGAAGATCCTAGGTTTCGACAATGCATTCCCTATTTCTTACTTGAAATGCTTTACTCGATTTTGTTTTTTAAAATCATAAAAGCGTACAGAAAAGACAGTCATTAAAAATATATATGTACAATCAAGAGCAACGTAACTTCAAATACAAAAGACATATCCCCAACCTCAAAGTTCAGTGGTGTGACATATTATTCAAGGGGGTTGTCCCTAACATGGGTAAAGGTATACAGAGTTGTCCTTTAAGGTAAGTAAACTCACGAGTTGCAACAGTTGTGCAATGGATCAAATCTGTTGGAAACAGAGAAACTAATACCACTGGGTACCCGGACTCCCCCACCCAGCGAATGGTGATAGGCTATTGTTGGTCCTAACCGGGGGATATTAGGCATACGGGGATAAAAGTCAAGTAGATCCCAAATATGAATTGGGCCATCCCCTTTTTGAGGCGGGCAAGATCTTAAGTATGGAGCGATGTTCTGGGTCCTGAATCTAACCAGTACCAAGTCCCCAGAAATGTTTTTTGGTAGTGAGCCCAACCAGCCCACCCTTCTCACACTCAAGATTCCGCCATCTTTGTCCGGTGGTAGGGGTCTATTTCTTCCCATCCAGAATATGACTTTGTTCAATAGGTCCTGCTGACTTTCAGCTTTTCCCATCGCAAGTGGTGGTACTCCTGAGAGGACAGACACATATGGCGTGGCTTCTGGCGGGAGGTGTATGTGTGGTAGTTTACGTACTGTTTTAACCTCTGAAGGCCTTGATAGAGCAGATTTGAAGGGAGCTTTGGAAGTGGTTGAATCTGGGATTTTGGGGGATTGTATAGTGGCTTGAGCGCTTTTGTGGTTGGGAGTTAGCTTAGCTGTTGGGAAAGTAGTAGATGGCTGGGGTCGGTTCATTATTACTGAATTATTGATGGGTTTCAGGATAGCCGTAATTTTATTCTCTAGACCCGAAAGCCTTTTCCCTATAGCGTTGATTTTTTCTGCTAGTGGGGAGATGATGTTTTTAACAAGTTGTTCAATCTGAGTCAATAGAGGAATCTGGGAATAAGATATTGATTCATCCAGTTTGGCATCAGTCTCCATGGTGATAGGGAGGTTATTAACAGACAGTGCAGGGCTTACAGATGGTTTATGGAATTTTGATTGGTTCCCTTCGGTATTATCCTCATCATGCTTTCTTTTGGCTGGTACTTTGTTCAATAAAATGGGGGATTCCTGTGTGCTGCCTTCAGTACTGGTAGTACAGGGGCCTTTGGTGAGAGAGGGTGATTCCACACCGACATACTTGGTTTTGCATAGACTGTTTAGTTCATCCCACAGGGACAGGGTATGCACTCTTGGGGAGAACAGTGGAGGAGATAGCGTACTAGATGGAGAGTAGCAAGGACAATTTGTGTCTATCACATGGACAGTAGGCAGTAAGCTTGTGCTAATCGTTTGGTGCTTTTGCATCGCTTGACCTAAGCACCCCTGCACAACTGGGCTTGATTCCCCCTTACAGGACATGATCAGAGTAGAGATAGTAGTATTACAAATATAGTCAATATAATGTGTGTGCACTCTACCTCCTTTAGCAGAAGTGACAAGGGGGAGGCCTGTCCTGTCCCCTTCGGTCCACGGAGGGCCACAGAGGGCCCGCCCTTTGCCCGGGCTTCGCCCCGGGCTATGTCCCGCACGCGTCCCGCGTCGCGGGATTATGCGCGAGATTTATATACTACAGGCGGGGGGGCGGGAACGCCGAGGGAAGAGGCAGCAGCTGTGGATCAGAGAGACTGCTGGACCTCGCAGTCACTCAGCGTGTGCTGCAGACTTTGTCGTTTCCCCTCTCAGAACCCCACGCAAATTCAGAAGCGCTATGAGAGCGCAGGAATCCCTCATCGTCCTCCCGGTCAGCTACACGCTGTGAGTGGCACCCGCGGAGCGGGGGCCGCGATAGGTTGATTTAATATCCAGGCGGGGGGGCGGGAACGCCGAGGGAAGAGGAAGCAGCTGTGGATCAGAGAGACTGCTGGACCTCGCAGTCCCTCGGCGTGTGCTGCAGACTTTGTCCTTTCCCCTCTCAGAACCCCAGGCAAATTCAGAAGCGCTATGAGAGCGCAGGAATCCCTCGTCTTCCTCCCGGTCAGCTACACGCTGTGAGCGGCACCCGCGGAGCGGGGGCCGCGATAGGTTGATTTAATATCCAGGTGTGGGGGCGGGAACGCCGAGGGAAGAGGCAGCAGCTGTGGATCAGAGAGACTGCTGGACCTCGCAGTCCCTCGGCGTGTGCTGCAGACTTTGTCCTTTCCCCTCTCAGAACCCCACGCAAATTCAGAAGCGCTATGAGAGCGCAGGAATCCCTCGTCGTCCTCCCGGTCAGCTACACGCTGTGAGCGGCACCCGCGGAGCGGGGGCCGCGATAGGTTGATTTAATATCCAGGCGGGGGGCGGGAACGCCGAGGGAAGAGGCAGCAGCTGTAGATCAGAGAGACTGCTGGACCTCGCAGTCCCTCGGCGTGTGCTGCAGACTTTGTCCTTTCCCCTCTCAGAACCCCACGCAAATTCAGAAGCGCTATGAGAGCGCAGGAATCCCTCGTCGTCCTCCCGGTCAGCTACACGCTGTGAGCGGCATTCCCTATTTATTTCATCTACTGTTTGAAAGTGATCTCTCTGGATTGTCTTATGCAGTGAACCACATCTTGAAAAGTGGTGTTCAACTGCGAAATATCTCGGCAAGGGACTTTATGGATAAAGTCAATGTGCAAGACAGTATTTTGGATTCTCACCTGATTAATCTCATGGCTTGTCAGCGTGGTACTAATGAGTATTGGTACCGCCGTCATGGTGACTTAAAATGTATGCTGAGGAATTTAGGAACTCCCACATGATTCCTCACTTTCAGCTGTGCTGAGTATGGCTGGGAAGACTTACTTGAATTTCTACGAGAGGTAAATGGAAACATTGAAAATATTGAATTCAAGACACCCGGAGAACTGTGCTCTTTGGATCCAGTGAATGTATACAGGTACTTTAATCATAGATTTGAAGCTATGATGTCTTTCATCACGAACAAGAAAAATCCACCTCTTGGAGAGGTGTTGGATTTCTTCTGGAGAAAGGAGTATCAAGCAAGAGGTGCTCCTCATATACATATGCTGCTATGGATCAAAGATGCACCCAAATTTGGAACAGATCCGGATGACTTAGTGATGAGTTTCATAGAACAGTATGCTACATGTGCTGTTCCAAAGACAAATGAAGACAAAAGTCTAAGAGAACAAGTTTTACGGTTTCAAAGCCTTCGTTGTGGAAAGTACTGTCGTCGTAAATTCAGAAACAAGGACAAGTACTACACCAAATGTCGTTTTGCATTTCCACGGTCGGTGATATCAAAAGGAAGAGTTAACAATTTGATGTCTTCGCTGCGAAATAATGTGACGAGGAAATCACCCAAAAACACATACAATTTGAAAAGAAACGAAGAGTCCAAGTACATCAACGACTACAACCTAGTGATTTTGTCCATGTGGAATGCTAACATGGATATACAGTTTGTGGCTGACAACTGTATGGCTGTGGCTCGGTATGTGACGTCTTACATCACCAAAAAAGAAAAGACAGAACTGAAGGATATGTGGGAGGATATTTCCCATGAAAAGAGCCTCAGTAAGAAGTTGTACAGTTTCAGTCTGAAGATGTTGTCGCATCGAGAAATCGGAGCTTACGAATGTTCTGACCGGTTATCTTCAGCAAGTCTCTATGTCAAATCTAGGAGTATCATTTGGGCGAGTCTTGGTCTTGCTGCAACACGTAATCGAGTTCTGAAACCTGTACGGGAAATTGAGTATTTGGTGGAGAAGGAGCCCAACAGTACAGATATTTTGAAGAGCAACATGTTGGATACATATTATCCAAATAGAAGCAGTCACCTGGAGAATGCTTGTCTGTATGATGTTCTTCAAAATGACGTTTTCAAGAGGAACATCAAAGAAGATATTGATAAAGGAGTGTATGCTGTAATTGGAAGTGAAGGATGTCTGGTCAAGCAAAAAAAATGTCAATTGATAAATCATCGAAAATTGGATTTTGAATCTCCCGAAAGAAAAGAGTTTTTCTATTTAGCTATTTTGCAATTTTTCAAGCCTTGGTGTGCAGAAGAGGAACTGCTTGGGGATTTCCTCTGTTACGAAGACTCTTTCAATGCAGCCAAGGAGTCCATAGAATGTCCTGTTTTTCCAAAATATCTTCAAATGTTGAATGCAGAAATTGAGCAGGAAGCAACAATTGCAGCCGAGATTGCTAGAGACAGTTCTCAGGACAGTCAGAGTTCTGTTTCATTGAGTCTAGATCCACTAGGAGAACCAGTTATTGAAAATGAAGCTGCCACTGCCATGATTGAAGTGGAAAGAGCCATGGCACATGCTCAGAAGGATGCGGTTAACTTAGAAGATTTGGAAAGACAACTTAACGTTGAGCAGAGGAAAATATATGACGAAGTTACCAACCAAATTGAGCATGGATTAAGTCATGAGAAGGAAGAGTGCTCATGTACGTCGTTGAAGCCTGTCCGACTGTACAGGAGTGGAGAAGCAGGAACTGGAAAGAGTTTCCATATTAAAGCAATTTCATGTTATCTGCAGAAAAGGACTGAGTCATCGCTGTCTTGTGTTGTGACCGCTCCAACTGGACTGGCAGCTCATAACATTAAAGGGATTACTTTGCATCGGTTACTGATGCTGCCAGTGGAGCATGATAACAAATTACAATACCACAAGTTATCTGGAGATGCTTGTTGTGAAGTATCTAGAGTCCTGAAGAAGATGAAACTTCTTATCATTGACGAAGTAAGCATGGTTTCCAATGTCATGCTTGCTTTTGTGCATTTGAGAATGCAGGAAGTTCTTAAAACAGAGTATGATGTGTTATTCGGTGGCAAACACATCATTGTTTTTGGTGATCTTCTGCAGCTGACACCAGTGAAAGGACAACCAGTGTTTAAACTGCTTACACATGAAGATACCAAGAAATGCCTAGGGAGCATTGGCAACGTTAACATTTGGTTAAACTTCAGTTATGCTGAGCTGCGTGAAAATATGCGTCAGGCGAAGGACGAAGCTTACAAGAATATTCTGCAAGATGTTAGAATCAGGAAAGTGACTGAGCGTGGTAAAGAAGCTTTACATGCACGCTTACTGTCAAATTTATATCCAGAAGAAGACGTTTTGCCAGAGGATATTTTTCAGAAAATTACTGTGAAGAAATCTGGAATATGTTTGATGCCAACTCTTGCAGAATGTTCCATCTTCAACAACAAAATGTTGAATTTAGAAAAACAAGTGTGAAACTGGAAGCTATTGACAAAATAGAGCATATGGGAGCAACAATTATTTTGTCTGAGAATTTGAAATCTAAATTGGATTCATTAGAGAAAACTATATCTAAAACTGCGGGTTTTGAAAAGACTTTGAATGTGTGCTTAAATTGCCGAATCATTTTGAGAAGGAATTTACATGTTGAAAGAGGTCTGGTAAATGGATCAATGGGTAATGTTGTTGATTTTGAGAAATACAGAAGTAGAGATGGAATTGAATTTTTAAAAATTAAATTTGATGGCATTGAGGAAGTACAGCGAATTGGTCGTTGCTCTGCTAGGTTTTTGCTTGTTAAAGACTTATATGTTCGCCGTAAGCAGTTTCCTGTTTGCTTGGCATATGCAGTGACAATTCATAAATCGCAAGGTTTAAGTGTAGACACTGCTGTTAGTGAATATTGGCAGTTCTGTATTCAAAGAGGGTATGGCTTATGTAGCATTGTCACGAGTCAGAACTTTATCGGGATTGTACTTGATTGACTGTGATGTCACAAACATTTGTGCGGATCTAGATTGTGTTAAGGAATACAATAGGTTAAGAAGAGAGTATGCGCCACATTTGCCTCAATATCCTTTGTTTGAGAAACCTGTGGTAGGCCGGAAATGAAGAAATATCAGTAATAGTAGGGAGGTTGTAGCAAAAAAAACAAAAGTCGATGAACCCAAAATTGTAAGCAGGAATAAAATGAATTCTGTTGAAAATGTTGTTAGTTTTAAATTTGAAAATAATTCTGGTGTCAACTGCTATGCTAATGTAGTTGTTAATGTTCTCTTTTCACTAGAGACTTTCAAAGAACAGATTGTGATCAATTCGGAACAAAGTTTATGCTGTTTGTTGAATTCTGTGTTAGAGAAATGTAGTGCTGATAGAATGAGAATAGAAAGTGTGTCTGAAATTCGTTTTCTGTTAGACAAATGTTCAGGTCAAACAAAATTCTCTGAAAATATTCAGCAGGATTGTCAGGAGTTTTTAATGTATATGCCTGATGTATTGCAAGATGAGGGTGTAGATGTAGATTATCTATTTGGCCTTTCTTATCAATGGCAGCATGACTGCGAGAACTGTAGGCTATCAAGTACTACTAGTGTAGACTCAGAAAGATTTATATATTTAATTTTGCCTGACAGTAAATCAGTATCCTTCAATAAGCTAGTAAAGGCAGCTGATCAAAACATGGAGTGAAGCCAATGTAAGTCTGGAATGCTGTCCACGTTAATTTTACGAAGTTATGGCCAGTATGTCATTTTAATGTTCCAACGGTGTAGGCCTGATGGAACTAAATTGACAACTTTAATTAATAATTTTGTGGCTTCGCAGTTGTCAATATCAGGAAGGACTTTTATAACTACTGCAATTATATATCATAACGGTCCTTCAACTAATTCAGGACATTATACAGCTTATTTGAAATCTGGAAACGGTTGGTCATTCTGCAATGATTCTGTTTTAACTTTCAAACAAAGATTGCCTTTCCACCTTCAAAATTTTTACCTGGTGTTCTTACAACCAAAATTTTAGGAAAGGAAGCTTGGGATTTGTTTAGAGGAATTTACAGAGGTTCTAATGGCTCCTACTCTATATGGCCTTGTGGATAATTGTAGTACAGAGCGAAAACTGTTTGTTTTTATAAGCTAAGTCAAGCAGCAGATCAAAATAAAGAGTAGAGGAAACGTAAGTCTGCAATGCTGTCCATATTTTTTATAGAAACTTATGGGTGAAATGTCATTTTACAATTTGAACTACATAAACTGGATGAAAAAAAGTTGTTAAGTCTAATTAAAAAAATTTGGGCTACACAGTCATCGATTTCAGGAAGAACATTTGCAATTGCAGCTATTATATAATATGCTGGTCCTTTGACAACATCTGGATACTTTGAATTGTGATTTCTAATATGTATTCATTTTGTCTCATGCTCACTCTTTTTTTACGACCTTGTATTAATTTAAATTTTTTTGTTCTTTCTTACACAGATTAAAAGTATAAAAATGATGATTCAGTACGGTAATGACAATTATAAGGTAAGTGTTTAGTACTCTTTATGTTACATGTCTATCAGATTTAACTTTTATTAGTTCCACTGCTTCTTTTCTTTAACCCTTAGTTTCCTGCCTTTGCTACTTCCTTCATTTTTTTTTTATTACTTATTTATACTACTCTTTTCACTTCTTTTATCAGTCCCTCTTTCAACAGTAACTGTGTGTTACTCCCTCTATTTGTCTTTCTTTTCACATTACTCTCTGTTTATTTACTCGTCTTTTTTAAAAAAATATTTTTTTTAGTTCGCTCCCGGTTCGCGTACCGGAACGCTAACCGGGAAGCGAATCAAAAGAAATAGAGGATGCTAGAGTGCTAAACATTCTAGCAACTTTTTTTTAAAAGGGAAGGTAGTTCTGAAAAGAACTTTTTTTTATTATTTTTGATGTTTTATATTTTTTTTGTGTTTTTTTTGAGGAAGGGGAAACAAAAATGATTCACTTCAAAGGGCTCAACAGGAGCAACAAAAAAAAAATTACTTTCTTGGACGTTTTGGACATTGATGATTTTCATATGATCTAGTTATTAAAGTAATACTCCTCTCTCCACATGAAATTAATTTTCCACAAGCTACACATGTCAATCTCATCTGCCCAAAGTCGTTTTGGAGATTTGGGACCGTTTCCTTTGCCTCTGACTCACTTATTGCTAAGTCATTGGTGGATGTTTTAGCCGGTCGGGGGTTATCCACCAAATCTCGAAGTTGTGCTTTACTACAATTAAGAGGGTGCCACCTCTCCATGTGCCGATGCATGGTATGATTACCATAGCTATATTTTTTTTCGGTCCCTCTCGAGAGTATATTTTTGCAGATGAGGCAGGTAACGTACCTGGCATTTACTTTCTTTTCATGAGAAGGAAAAGAAAAAAATTGCCAGATAAAATTCTCTTTCACATGGGATGTCCTTGCCATTTCTTTCAGAAACCCACTTGTCCCTTGCTCCTGTTCCTTGTCTTCCTCTTCTTCTTCTTCTTGTTGGAAGATGACCTGGCTAGTCGGTCCTCTCTTCTTTGGTGGTGGTGGAAGTGGTGGAGATCCACCAGCTGCAGCTAATACAAATGCCATGTCTAAGCAAACAAAACAGGTCTTTCTCTCATAAAAATGAAAGTCGGAGTGAGGAAAAAAGGTGGGACTTTCATCATTTGAGAAAAAAAAATGTTCTAAACCAATGAAAAGTGTTTATTTTACGTCATATGATCAAGCGTTCCATCATTAGGAAACTAAAAGTAAAATGAACCAATGAAAAGTTTTATGAACTAGTCACATGACCTGTTATGCTTACGTTCCGCGCTGCGCCTCGGATCGTTTCAGGGGGCTTTACATTTCGCGCTTTGGTTCGCGTTCCAGAACGCTTCCGGGTGCGCTAACGCAGCACGTCATAAGGGGCATTACGTAGTAACACGATATGTTGCGTTTACGGGACGCGTCACGATGTGCCTTTCTAACCCGGTATTTGCACTAACGGAACGTTTACCGGTTCGCGGACCGGCTGCGAAACAAGAAAAAATAATTTAAACTATAATATAAATTGAATTAAAAAAATATAATACAAATATATATAAAATATATTTGTGAATTAAAATAAGAATGTATGTTACAGCTATATATATTAGCTTTTAAAAAACCAATGAAATTCACTGAAAAAACCATAGGTTATAGACCATATATAGTTAGGGATTAGCATTTACAAAACCAAGAAAATTCACTGAAAAAAACATTGGTTATAGACCATATATAGTTAGGGATTAGCATTTACAAAACCTTAATTTACTCGCACAAAACCATAGAAATTTGCATATATAGTTAATTTATTTATTTACTTAGTTATTTATTTACTGACATTTGTAGAGCGCGGCGAATACCCGTGGAATTTGAATACATCTCAAATGACATCACTGATGACATCTCAAATGACATCACTGATGACATCACTGATGACAACATCCAGTGTTTGTATGTTTCTGTAAAGTTAAAATATGTCTTACATATTGAAGAATGAGTGGATGTATAAGTGTCTGTATGAAGGATTTAGTAGGTGCATGACTGACTGTATGAGTGAGTGATTAAATGTGTCTCACTGAGTGCATGGGTTAGTGACTAAACTGTCTTAATTTGTGCATCATTATGTCTGTTGTTCTGTAAACTGCTCCATATGTTGATCAGTAGCTATATGTGTAACTATATGGGTTATTGATTGGTTGCCCAAGTATTTGTATGAGAGACTGAGTGTGTGTGTGGGTGGCTGGGAGGGGTATGACTTTGTGCATAGATGTGTGAGCAGTTGATTCACTAGATGTATGGGTTCAAAAGTGCATGTGGAAACAACTGCATGGGCAGTTGACTGTGTGCAAGAGTGTATTGGTTAGTGAATGGATATCTCAGTGCTACATGTCAAAGTAAGTACATTTGTAAAACACAGTACATGTAAGAGTTGACATATATAAATAACTGTGCATAAGAGCCAGTGAATGTGTGAGTGGCTGTATGGATCATTGTGAACTTGTATCAGTGATTGTAAAAGAGAGTAAATATGTGTTAGTATATGTTTGATTAAGTAAGGTGTGTATAACTGTATAGTTGAGGAAATGGAGGTGTGATTGATTCTTTGCATGACTGACTAGGTGTGTGAGTAACTCCATGGATGAGTGACAGTCTGTGAGTGTCTGTTTACACTGATTGTATCTAAGGTTATATTAGAGTCTGAAGAGGTTCATCGTATTATCACATGAATGATATCATCAGTGATGTGATCAGTAATGTCAAATGAGATGTTATCAGTGATTTCATCGTTGATGTCATTTGAGATGTCATCAGTGATGTCATCAGTGATGTCATTTGAGATGTCATCAGTGATGTCATCAGTGATGTCACTGACCATGTCATGAACGATGTAATATGTGACATCATCAGCAGTGGATTGCGGGTGCGCGATATATAGTTATTGCAACTAACTATATATGCGAATGTCTATGGTTTTGTGCGAGTAAATTAAGGTTTTGTAAATGCTAATCCCTAACTATATATGGTCTATAACCAATGTTTTTTTCAGTGAATCTATATATATATCTATATATATATATATATATATATATTACCTACTGGCGGTCGCCAGTAGGTAGTTATAGTTAGGACTGTTTTCAATGTTAAATCTTAAAATTCTATTTGGAATAACTTTGGCGCCGGATGACGAATCTGCCTGAAAATTTCCTCAAAATGGCCTCGCGGCGCTCCGGTCCTTCCTTGAAAGTTTGGGGGGATTCGTCAAGCGGAGGCTGAGATAAAAGGGGAGTACCAAAACGTGTTTTCCCCATGTTAATTTCCATAGGGTGGTCGACTTCACTTTTAGCCCGAATGGCTGAATGGATTTCCACCAAACTTGGCAACATTGTAGGGACTGGTAGCCCGATGTGCCTTTGCTATGTCTCAAGATATGTGCTCCAGTGGATTTTGAGTATTTTAGGTTCAATAAAATATATATATCTATTTTGATTCGTGCGGGGGAGCGCCCGGTACTCGCACCGGGGAGCGGACCGGGAAGCGTACTATGGGGAAAAATAAATAATAGAGTTTTAAAAAAATGTAGCCTTTTTTTGAAATTGGAGGTAGTTCTAAAAAGAACTGTTTTTTTTCTTCTTTTTGTTGTTTTATATTTTTTTATTGTTTTTTAAATATTTTGTACTTTTTTGGGGTTTTCTGAACACTTTTATATTGTTTTTGGAATTTTCAAGGGGAGAAACGAAAAAACAGGGAATTGAAAATGGCTCAACTGGAGCGAAAAAAAAGAAAAGAAATAATTAGGGTTGATTGGGGCATTTGTGGTTGTCCCCAGCAAGGACGATGAGCTTTACGCTCTGTTCTCCGTAGGAGATGGTCTTCCCACAATATTTACATGTGATTCTGAAATCAGCAAATCGTGGCTGAATACACGGCATTGTCTCACTTTCTTCTGGTGCAGACGCAGTAGGTTGCTTCCTTTTTGAGCTGGTTCTTGTTGTTTGGGGAGGGTTACTGGCCAGTTCCCTCATCTCTGCAGCAGAATAGTTTATAGGTTGCTTGCGCTGCATGTGGCGGATCATCGTGTGATTTCCAAAGGAATATTTTTTATTAGGGTTCCTCCTTGAAAGTTCCATGTCACAGATCAGGCAAGTCACCTTGGCTGCGTTTACCTTTTTCTTCCCCTGTGGAACCGAAAAAAACTCCCAAATAATATGTGGTCCGGGCTGGTATGGGGTATTATGTTCTTGGAGAAATGGTCTCCTCCCTTCTTCCTCCTCCTCCTCCTCTTCCTCCTCTTGTTGACCACCAATGAAATCTTGTGGTGGTGGTGGTGGTGCAGATGCACCAGCTGCTGCTGCTACTGAAGCCATTATAATGATCAAAATGGTACAGAGAAGTACAAGCAGGTCTTCCTAAGTCAAAGGACAAAGTCAGAATAAGGAAAAAAGGTGGGGTCTTTCATCCTTTTGAAAAAAAAATGTATTGAACCAATGAAAAGTGTTATTTTCAGGTCACATGACCCGATGCGCTTACGCTACGCGCCCCAGGGGTTTACAATGTAAAGTTTACGATGTGCGATCGTATTCGCACGAGTGCTTCCGGGTGCGCTTACGCCGTGTGTTTCATGCAGACGCGGCTACGCGATACGTCATGATCATGTTTTCGTTCGCGATAATGGCGCTTACGGGACGCTAACCGGTGCGCGCCCCGGGGCGCTTCATATAATTATGCTTTTCGGTGCGCTCCCCGGGGCGCGCACCGAGAGCGCACCGAGGCAAAAAAAAAAATATATATATATATATTAAAAAAAATTAGGCAAAATTGTAGGGACTGGTAGCCCGATGTGCCTTTGCTATGTCTCAAGATATATGCTCAAGTGGTTTTAACGAAAGTTAACTTTAAAAAAATATATATTGGGCTACATTGGGATTTATATATGTTAGAGCCCAAATGTAGCCCAAAAGTAGCCCAATGTAGCCCAATATAGCCCAATGTAGTCCAAAGATGGCCACCAGAGACAAAAAAAACAAATGTAGCCAAAATATTAGCCAGATGTAGCCCAAATATAGACCAATGACAGAATGCCCCAGAGTGTTCTAAAGAACAACTAGTGTGCTAACAGTCTTACTAATAAACTAAGATTTATAGTTAGCAATTAGCATTAAAAAAACTTTGAAATTCACTGAAAAAAACATAGGTTTCACACCAGTTATAGTTAGGGATTAGCATTTAAAAAACCTATGAAATTCACTGAAAAAAACATAGGTTTCACACCAATTATAGTTAGGAATTAGCATTTAAAAAAACTAAGAAATTCACTGAATAAACCATAGGTTTCACAGCAGTTATAGTTAGCTGGAAATTTTACTGACATAAAGCCATTGAAATTACAAAGGTATAGTTAGTTGGACTCACTGCTGATGACGTCACATATTACATCACTCATGACATGGTCAGTGACATCACTCATGACATCACTGATGACACCATCCTTGTGACAGAGTGACAGACCTCCTTTCAGTGTAATGAAACCCTTGAAACACATATTCAAAAATAGAAACTAACATTTTCAAAAAAATGGAGATACCCATACCAGTTACAACAACCAATTCAGTAATTCCACCATCTATATACACATCCACTCATTCACCAACAGTTCTATATAGTCACTCATACTTATACTCACTCATCATATGTAGTGATACACCTATACATCCTGTTACACACCGACAGTCATCCAAAAGTAACTCACACATGCAAATAAACTATTGAACATCTATTTATTTGCATATACAACTATACACACACTACCACCTTACTTCTAAGGAAACTTACACATACTTACTCACTTAAACAATCACTTATAAAAACACATACTTATTTAAACAGGAACTCTTACAATCTCTCACTCTCTCATATCGTCACTTATATACATCAATACTCACATATACTAGATTAAAACATATCTCGTTACTGATAAAGACACTAGTGAGACAGTCATTCACTCACTAGCACACACATATACAAACTCATCCACCCATACAGTCCTGCACATATGCTGTCTTCAAAACACATACAAACAGTGAGTCAGTCACCAACCCATGCTGCCACTTATACACAAAGTGAAACACTGATACATATATTACAATATTTAAAAGTTACTCTCTAATATATGTATTCACTAAGATACACTTAATAAGGCAGTTAACCAATCAATTCTTTTTTAAAAAAAACATCAATTTACACACTTATTTAACCATTTATTCATCCATCGTCCTTTACAAATACATATATAAAACATATTTATTTTTCAGAAAGACACACATTCACTGGATGGTGTCATCAGTGATGTCATGAGTACTGTCACTGACCATGTCATGAGTGATGTAATATGTGACGTCATCAGCAGTGCATTGCAGGCGCGCAAGTTATAGTGAGTCTAACTAACTATAACGTTGGAATTTCAATGGTTTTATGCCAGTAAAATTTCCAGCTAACTATAACTGCTGTGAAACCTATGGTTTTTTCAGTGAATATATATATATATATATATATATATATATATATACATACATATATTACCTACTGGCGGTTGCCAGTAGGTAGTTATAGTTAGGACCTGTTTTCCATAGGAAAACCGCAACATTCTATTTGCAATTACTTTGGCGCCGGTTGACGAATCATCGTGAAATTTTCAGAACTCATGAGGCGCTCTGGTCTGCTCCTATCCTGGAAGTTTGGGCGTGATTTGTGAAGCAGGGGCCAAGAAAAAAGGGGGTCCCAAAACGTGTTTTCCCCATGCAATTTCCCGTAGGAACCTTTAGTCGCAGCTACAGCCCGAACTGCTGAACGGAATTACAGCAAATTTGGCAAAGAGGTAGTCCTTGATTCAGACTCATGCCTTTTTGTTAAATGGTGTAATATAGCCGAGATACCTGCCACCCCCTCTCAACACAATCCCCAAAAGGAGTGAAACCGGAAACAGTTCTTGAAGTTTTTGGAAGTGGGATGGAGTGACCATCCCGGCCGTATTTATTAAAAACAAAATTAAAACATTAAACGTTTCATGTTATGTACAATTTCATTACCATATTGCGATGTTTGGCTAACCTTAACAGATTCTCTAATACAGAGGTTCTCCTAGCCGAACTAGCAACCTACAAAACATTTCTTGACATATTGAAATTGTACAACCTAACGTTTAAGGGCCAACGGCAAGGTCATAACCGGTGTCAAGATCCCTAACCGGACTTACCCCTCCCACTTGGGATGGGCGACAGCACGGAGGCGTACCTCAAGTGCAACTACTACCAATTTCCCTTGACTTGACGGGGGCACCTAAAATTCGACGCCAGTTAAAGGTCGTTCGAATACTCGTGTGAGGTATCTAGAAGGTATCGTGTCCCTTATCCCAACCCCACACAACTTACCGCATCTGCCGTCGCAGATGTCACTGGCCCCGGGAAATTCCCCAGGAGGGGGCTGTAACCCCTCCTACAAAGGAAGGGGCCTTGACCGCCTTTCCTTTACTTCCGGCGACCCATCCTTAGAAGGGACCGCCTCCCCATTGAGGGGCCAATGGCCACCTCTCCCGAGCGCTCCCATCCGTGTTGGGTGACGCCCACTCATAGGGATCTACTAATTAGTGCTCACCGATCATGACCTTACCGCCTACCAAAATAAATACGACAGTGCTAATCAACCTAAGAATACATTGGTCACTATGACCGAAAGAGCATACATCAAAATTCGACACTAACTGAATGTCTTTAATGGTAAACATACTCAAAACGAACATTCTTTATTAACTCAAAATCATCATGGCACTACAACCTGGAAACGAAAACAAAACAAGATTAATCAACTTTATTATACACAACTGGCTGTCTTCAGGGGCTGGTGGGTGGGTCAAAATTGGCTCTTCGTTCTGTCCCGAGCTCACGTGCAGCGAGGAGGTGCAGCTTCAGAGCACAAGAACAAGAGGATGTCTTCTGGTCTTGCGTCCCTTTTTATCCGTCTTCAGGGCGGGCGTATACCCGCCCCTGCCTGCCCCTGAGGGCGTGGCTGGCTGCGTCGGTGTCTAGGCCAGCCCACTCTAGGGCGGGAACGAGCGCGCCCCAGCTACGCCGCTTCGGGCATACCAGCTGAGACGCGCCTCCCGCCCAAAATGGCTTCCCGGGGGGATCGAGGCACTCGTCCATAAGTTCGGGGGGACCGATTCGGTCGCCCCTTTCCATATAGCCGAGATACCTGCCACCCCCTCTCAACACAATCCCCAAAAGGAGTGAAACCGGAAACAGTTCTTGAAGTTTTTGGAAGTGGGATGGAGTGACCATCCCGGCCGTATTTATTAAAAACAAAATTAAAACATTAAACGTTTCATGTTATGTACAATTTCATTACCATATTGCGATGTTTGGCTAACCTTAACAGATTCTCTAATACAGAGGTTCTCCTAGCCGAACTAGCAACCTACAAAACATTTCTTGACATATTGAAATTGTACAACCTAACGTTTAAGGGCCAACGGCAAGGTCATAACCGGTGTCAAGATCCCTAACCGGACTTACCCCTCCCACTTGGGATGGGCGACAGCACGGAGGCGTACCTCAAGTGCAACTACTACCAATTTCCCTTGACTTGACGGGGGCACCTAAAATTCGACGCCAGTTAAAGGTCGTTCGAATACTCGTGTGAGGTATCTAGAAGGTATCGTGTCCCTTATCCCAACCCCACACAACTTACCGCATCTGCCGTCGCAGATGTCACTGGCCCCGGGAAATTCCCCAGGAGGGGGCTGTAACCCCTCCTACAAAGGAAGGGGCCTTGACCGCCTTTCCTTTACTTCCGGCGACCCATCCTTAGAAGGGACCGCCTCCCCATTGAGGGGCCAATGGCCACCTCTCCCGAGCGCTCCCATCCGTGTTGGGTGACGCCCACTCATAGGGATCTACTAATTAGTGCTCACCGATCATGACCTTACCGCCACAGGCCCGGATAGTTGACCGGCTATCCGGGCCCCCCACCAAAAACTCCTAGCTAAAGGTCATGTTGCAACGTTTTCAACCATGCTAAGAAGTCTCCTATGAGTAACTCATTTCCCACCCGAGACAAATGCACACCATCCCCCATATACATACTGTCATCATTAATACAACCGTGCGGGATAGAATGCAATGTCCTGGAACGGAACAACCTACCCATTTTATTATTAAATTTCCTAACAGAATGGTTCAAAGCAGGGATCGAAATAGCCCCCCGCCACACCTTTCGTGGGATCATATGAGACCACGCAATTATGCACCCCGGAACTTTCCTCGCCAACCAACTTACGGTGGAAAGCATTGCCTCCAGGAGAAGTCGTCTACCGGTGGTGACCAAATCATTGCCCCCTAAATGTACTATGACTATAGACGGCGGTGACCTTATCCGCCCTAACAAACCCTCAAAATAAGCTCGAAACTGGTCAATACAGAGACCGCCCCTTCCGTAGAAGGACATCCTGTACCCGTATTCCCCAGCTACGTGAATCATGTCACCTGCTTTGAATACGTCTGCGGCACGCCTCACGTATGAGTGGCCCACGACCCACACCTCCTTTCTCACAGCCGGTGATGTCTGACCGCTGGCCCGGTGTTGGGTCGACTGCATAGTCCGCCCCGCCTCGAAGGCTTGCGTAACTGAAAACCAAACAAAAGACAAGAAGCGTGAGTACATTGTTACAGCTTCACAACATGTGCAACCGCACATACCTCTTATAACAATTGGAGGACCAACGCCCCACTCGTTTTACTTGTTCCATATTCAGACCCCTGGCTGCAGCTTCAGTGGCAGCCCCTATCCGAAAGGAGTGGGTCCCAAACTCACACGGGTCAAAGCCTGCTGCGGAAATTGACATCGCGAGCACCCGCTGAAACTGAAACTTTGTCAGTGGGGTGGCGTCCGCGTGTCTCAACATTGTCCCCCCCCATGCTGCCACCCTTTGTGCTAGGTAATCCTCTAAACACCTCACCGGACACATGGAGGACCCTGGAATCCTGCGAATGACTATGCAGTCTCCCACCCCACTTTGATCGGTTTTCGACTTGACAAAGGATACCGTCATAGTCTCACCCCTGATCTGAACGTGTTCCCGGCACAAACCCCCCGCCACGTCCCGCTTGTTCCTTGCCACCAGCTCACTTATCCTCATAGCCCCGTGAAATGCAAGCGTAAAAGCGGCTCGGAACAAACAGGCCTCGAACTGAGACGAGCATATGTCGGGGAGTGTGGCCAGCAACTGGGACAACCTATCCAGACCTATCGGGCGCCTCTCATCTACTCTGCGACCCTCAAGGCGTTGCCACCCACGCAGCGCTTTCTGTACAGCAAAAGACGCTGTCGGGTCCTGGATATTATGAGCCCTGGCAACAAAGGAGATGGCAGCACGATGCCTCTGGGCTGTAGCCACCGACTTCCCAGCCTTACGCAAGGACATCAGAAAATGTACCACCCAATCCTCGTGGCCCCAAAGTCCCCCTCTCTCAGTCCCCAAAAAGGCCAAATAAGCCCGAAACGCCCCTTCGTATGCCTTCCTCGTCCTTGGTGCTAGACTCTCTCCCACGAGGTAACGAAGTTCGGGGCACCGAGAGACCAGAGAGCTTCGGGAAAGGGTGCTGGCTCGGGATCCGCTGAGGGAAGGAAACCCGAGAAAGCCTGCATTTGAAAACGAGACAGTGCATCAGCAGCCTGATTCAACACCCCCGGGACATGTTTTGCTCTGAATACCACGTTCAGTTGCATACACAATAAGACAATTTCTTTAAGCAGCCTCAAAATCATTTTACAGCGTGCTGCCTGACTATTAATGCATTCTACAACGGTCATATTGTCAGGCCAGAATATGACAGAATGATTTTTAAATCCATCGGGCCAGGATCTGAGGGCCACCAAAATAGGAAACAGCTCAAGGAAAGCAATATTACTCGTCAGCCCCCCATCGTGCCACCATGTTGGCCACTTTTGTGCTGACCATTTCGTGCCGAAGATGGCGCCGAAACCCATGCTTCCCGCCGAATCCGTCCATAGACCAAGCTCTTCAGAGGTCAAGGCCGGTTTGTTCCAGACGACTCGACCATTGAAATCCGCCAAAAATGCCAACCAAATACGCATGTCTTGGCGGACCTCGGCCGATAACCTTGTGCGATGGTGACCCTCCTTTAGGCCGACCATCGCCTGTGCAATCGACCGGGAGAAGGGGCGGGCCATCGGGATCACCCTTAAGGCAAAATTCAACTTCCCCACCAATTGCTGCAATTGATGCAGCGTAACTTTAGATGCAGTGATACACATTTGCAGGGCTGTCTTGAATTTCGATACTTTGGAAGCTGGTAAACGAAAACAACCCTCACTAGAGTCCAACTCGATCCCGAGGAACTCGAGGCAAGTCGTGGGACCCACAGTTTTACCTGGTGCCAACGGCACGCCAAATTGATTCATCAAAACACAAAATTCAGTCAAGGCCCGGGCACATTCATCATCCCTAGCGGCCCCAAGGAACAGAAAGTCATCGAGGTAATGCATCACATTCCGAGAACCTGTTTTCTTCGTGTAAACCCATTGCAGAAAACTACTGAATTTCTCGAAATAAGCACAAGATATCGAGCACCCCATTGGCATACACCTGTCCATGTAATACAAACCTTGAAACATGAATCCCAATAAACGTTGGTCATCCGGGTATACCGGGAGCAAACGGAACGCTGACTCGATATCTGATTTCGCCATCAGCGTCCCGGGCCCCAGGCGATTCAAAATGGCTACGGCCTCATCGAATGATGCGTACCGCACCGAACATATTTCTGGATTAATTGCATCGTTTACAGAAAGGCCATGAGGGGCCGATAAATTGTGAATCAATCGAAACTCACCCGGGTCCTTCTTGGGGACCACCCCGAAAGGAGAACAAACAAAGTTCGGTACCGGGGGGGCAGGAAACGGGCCGGCTACCCGACCTCGGCTAACCTCTTTCCGGATCTTATCCTGTACTACAGTGGTATGCTGCAAGACGGAAAGTTGATTTTTGCACGTCCCGACACCCTGAAAGTTACCCACCGGGATGCGGAAACCATATGAAAAACCGTTTCGTAGCACCCCAGCAGAAGTACGATCAGGGTATTCGCTGAGCCAGGGAGTCATCGCCAGGGTATCAATCGGGGTTGGTAGAGGCGCCCCTCGGACTATATTAGACCTGTTTAGCGCCTCCTCTCCCCCCATTTTCACCCGATTTGGCTCTGCACGAGGACTCAGGATGGGGTGCCCCACAACCACTACATTCGTGTTTGAACTTACAAGATCCCGGGGGCCTAGTACATTTGCTTCTGTTGAAATTGAAACAGAACCCCCTCTTCCCTGTATTGCCGGCGGGTCTCGGGTAATCGTCCGTACCCGCACCCGACCGAAAGGGCGTCCCCCCATTTTGGCGGGAGGACTCACTAACGACACTCCCCACCAATGGCACTTTCAACATTCCCGACTCTTTCATCTTATTCCATGTTAAAGAATCGTAACAGTCCCATGTTAAACTTTTGTTATGCTCCATCGCTTTCCTGAAAAGATTGTCATAACAAAACCATTGGTTTCCTTGGTGTGATGTCGAGTACCCCATAATTCGTGACTGATATACTGGAAATTCCGGGAGCAAATCAGGCCTACGTTCCCCCAAAATTGCCGTGAAAATTCCCCAAGCGTTACCCCAGTTACCAATATTTTCATTCACTTTAAAGGCGGCCATTTTTGCGCGCCAAACACTCGGATGCATCAGATCCTTTTGACCCTTAACAGTTTCCACCTCATAGTGATCAACGAGCAGGGAGAAAATGTTAACGTATTCCCCCGCCCAAATCTTTTCCTTTATTGGCAAAGGAACATGTTGCCCCAATCTTTCCCTACGAGAGGGTGTTGACTCATCCCTTGCAATCGGCAATGGCCGCTTACCTGCACCGGACGCTGCTTCCGTCCCTTGGGGCTTGTCTGTCGCCGCATCCGGCGCGGGCACCTTGGCTGTATCATGTTTCTCGCGCAACTGCTTCATGAGAGCTTGCGCTTCGGTAGCCATGGCGCCCCCCTTACTGTCCCCCAACCATGCTGCCAATTGTGCCGCCAACTCGGGAGGCATATCTCCGGCAGGCGTCGGGGTGACTATCACGGGAATCGGAATCCCCTCATCCGGTACCGGGACCGGTACCGGGGCTGGCGCCTCGAGCGGAGAACAGGGAACCGGGACGTCTCCCCCGACCGGCCCCCTTCTCGGCTTCTTTGGCCTTCCTCCGGCCGGTGGACGCCCCGATCCCTCCTCGCCGTCTCGCTCCGCCAACCGCTTCTTAATTTCGGACATGTCCTTCATGAGTGCCCGAACCAACTGGTCAGTCGACATTCTCTTTGCTCCTTTCTTGGGCATCCTTTCGACGAAGTATCTAAAAGACAAAGAGAGAGATTAAAACGCTCAAAATTGGCTCTTCGTTCTGTCCCGAGCTCACGTGCAGCGAGGAGGTGCAGCTTCAGAGCACAAGAACAAGAGGATGTCTTCTGGTCTTGCGTCCCTTTTTATCCGTCTTCAGGGCGGGCGTATACCCGCCCCTGCCTGCCCCTGAGGGCGTGGCTGGCTGCGTCGGTGTCTAGGCCAGCCCACTCTAGGGCGGGAACGAGCGCGCCCCAGCTACGCCGCTTCGGGCATACCAGCTGAGACGCGCCTCCCGCCCAAAATGGCTTCCCGGGGGGATCGAGGCACTCGTCCATAAGTTCGGGGGGACCGATTCGGTCGCCCCTTTCCAATCTGTTCAGTAGTTTTTTAGATATTAAAGGAAATACATAACTATATATATATTACCTACTGGCGGTAGCCAGTAGGTATATATAGTTAGGACCTAGTTTCCATAGGAAATCCCCAACATTCTATTGGGAATAACTTTGGCGCTGGTTGATGAATCTTCGCAAATTTCTCAAAGAAGATGGCTCGCTCCGCTCCGCTCCTTCCCTGAAAATTTGGGGGGATTCGTCAAGTGGGGGCTGAGAAAAAAGGGGGGTCCCAAAACGTGTTTTCCCCATGTTAATTTCCATAGGACCTTTAGACTCAGCTACAGCCCGAACGGCTAAATGGAATTATTTGAAATTTGGTAAAATGGAAGAGACTGGTTCGCAGACTACGCTTTTCTTTAAATGGTATAAATTCGTCCAGTATTTGCTGAGAAAATTGCATTTAAATTCAATTATATATCTATACGCGCGCACGCGTGCGCGCCTGTCCCCGCCTGCCTGCCTGAAATTGGGCCGCCGCGCTGCCCGCGGCGACCCGGAAGTGCTGCGCGGCTGGCTGGAAATGTCCGCCCCCGCCGCGAGGGGGAAGAAGGATGATGGCGGCTGACTCTGCAGGTCTCCCGTGATGGTAGGGAGCCCTGCCATCCGCAAGAGAAGCGGCTAAGTGCCCACCTCGTTTTTGTCTCCGCCTGCCTGCCTAAAATCGGGCCGCCGCGCTGCATTCGGCGACCCGGAAGTGCAGGGGCCGGCCGGCCAATCCCAGCGCGGCCGGCCGGGAATGCCCGCCCCTGCCGCGAGGGGAGAAGAAGGAAGACGGCGGCTGACTCTGCAGGGCTCCCGTGCACGGTACCGAGGCCGGAGCTGCTGAGCCAGTGGCGGTTCGTCCAAACCCTCAGGCACTTTTACTTTTATCATTTTTTATGCTGATAAATTTGTATTCGGGTCGCGACCCTCCCCCCCCTCGAGCATTTCGGCCGCCACTGCCTTTAGTTCAAATATAACTCACGCGCCTTTCGATCCCGAACCTCCTGCAGCTCAGCTGGTGCTCACACTGAATGAAGATCATGTACGCACGGCAATTGCTGTTTGCTGTAGTTCGGTATTAATCTGGCATTGGTTATCGAGGTGAAAACTTTGCCCAGAGTGGTGCCTGGTGGGACTAAACAGGTTGGACTGCATGGGTATCTTTAGGACCAAAAGCCAGTGCTAGTCCTTAGGAATAAACCTGCTCTGCGACTACTGAAGGTGAAGCTTCTGGGAATCACTCAAAATATAGCAAGGATAAAAGATGAACTGTTGGCCAGTTGTGCTTTTTACTGTTGCACACTCGAGTGTATGTTGGATTGATGAGGGAAAGCTGATCTGATTTCCCTAGCCGAGTTGGATTATATTTCTTGAAGCCAACTACAGTAGGTCCTCTAGCGGCCTTTGCAAGGATTGTGTGCCTGCTGGTGATGGCAAGACGTTTCTAGGAACTACTTAGCACAAAAGTAAGCAAAGCTTTATGGCTGCTTCTACAAAATGTACCTAATGAGGCAAAACACAGTTGCTGTCTGCCAGTCATCCATGGCTAGGTAATCTGTTTTGGCAAAGTGCCTCCTTGACTTGATGGTGTCTACAGAATAACAAAGCTGTCCTTAAATCTCATGGATGGTGTGACAGGAGACGTGTTTTTATTAATCTTTATGTGCATGTGTCCACTTCCGAATCTACAGCTCATCCTTTTGTGGACTCTATGCCGGTCTATAGCTTTCATTACTGTTTCCTGGAAATGTTTTGCTCTTCTGTCTGCATTAACTGTGGCGCATGGGTGGGTCCACGCTCCGTACATTTGATGGTCGGCGAACAGAAATGATTCTATCTTGTGGATGGACAAAAGCTTAAGTCTGTAATTAGTTGCGGACATTCTGAGCAGTCTCATCAACCGTATATAAAGCTCAGAAGCCATTGTTCCAATAACTCCTGCTGCCCGCACTTGATCCTGACTGCAGCCAAAACAGTTTCAACTTTCTACAAAAAGCAGTTAAAACTACAGTATGCAAAAATACTTTTTTTATGTCTTTAACTAATGGTCTTTCCTAATGTAAACTGTTCTGTGACTGAAAGGTGACCACTTCATCTTTGGCACACCAGCAAACTCCTAAGTGTTTAAACATGATTAGACGCTTCTGTTGAATTGTTAATGATGTATTCAGACATTTTATCAATCGGGCACTGTGCGCCCAAAGGAAACGGCCCTGCTGCTCTGTGGTGCCCAAATAGGCGATTATCAGAGGGGTCCATATTTGTGGGAGGTATTAATGTGGAATGACATAGCTGGCATGGTTATTTTGGAAGAGAGTTAATGGTTAAACCCTTGCATCTCTTTTTGGGTGATTTAGGGCTCTGGTGAGACAGTGTATGACCGTGTCTTGTCTCATCACTGAATGTTTTGACAACCAAATACAATATATATTTATATATCAGTGTGTGTGTGTGTGTGTAAATGTTTAAAGAGCATATTTTGTTAACTGCAACTTTTTCATTTGAGTATTAAACAATGAAACTAAACAGGTTGGGGAGTTTGGGGGCAAAGAGGAGGGTCTGATCTGCAACGCATGTGCCCTGTAGATGAGAACGGGCTGGCATACACTACAGGCCCAGGTGTTTGCTGTGGAGGTGTGGGAGAGCACAGGTTTTGAAGTGTGAGGGGCCTGGAGGAAAGAGGGTGAGGGGCTGCCCAGGAAAGCGTGTGCCCTGCAGGTGAGAATAGCCTGGGCTGGAACATCTTGCAGGCCGGGTGTTTGCCGTGGGTATGTTGGATTGCACAGGCTTGGAGGGAAGGTGAGGGCCTGCTTTGGAAAGCAGTGCGCTGCAGGGGAGAGTGGGCTGGCACTCCCTGCAGGCCTGGGTGTTTGCTGTGGAGATGTGGGAGAGCACAGGCTTGGAGTGTCCTGAGTGATGTGTTTTGTAAAGCCTCTGCCAGAGCAAACGGAAGCGTAGGAGTGACATCAGTCGTGAAACCATTTTTTAATGTATTTGTTTTTACCAAGCTCTATGGCAGCCACGGGACGGTGCACAGAAAGGGGAGAAGGTTGCAAGAAATTAGAAACAGTAAGCGGACCACCAGGCGTACGTCTGCCAAAATGTGTGAATCTTTAGGTGTTTCCAGAATGTTCTGAGGTCACTCTGTACTGGTGTTAGAAGTGATTAGTCAAAGTGCTGGGTGACAGCAGGCTCGTAGCAGGGGCTGGTCTGATGGATGCAGGGCTGATGCAGCATTTCATCCTCTCGCTGCCAGGGAATGTGCAGCATTGAAGTGTGTACTGGTGTTAGTGTGTACTCGTGTTAGAAGTGATTAGTCGAAGCGCTGGGTGAAAGCAGGATCGTAGCGTGGGCTGGTCTGATGGAGGATGCAGCCAGGGCTGATGCTCGCATACGTTCATGCATTATGCATACGCCGCAACAGCTTCAAATGTGATGTAACTGACCATGTCATGAATGATGTAATATGTGACATCATCAGCATTGGATAGCGGATGCGCGAAATATATAGTTAATGCAACTAACTATATGTCGAATTTCATTGGTTTTATATCAATGAAATGTCCAGCTAACTATATAGGAGGAATTTCAATGGTTTTTTATATGTTAATTCCTAACTATATAAGGCCTAAAACCTATGGTTTTTTTAGTGAATTTCCAAGGCTTTTTAAAGGCTAATTCCTAACCATATATAGTGTATAACCTATGTTTTTTTTAGTGAATATATATATATATACATATATGCATGGCGCCATATTGGCTGAGTTTCCATCTCTGCCAGCCTCCGCCTCCCTTGCGCTTATGGGCAATTTAAAATCTGGGTCTCCGCTTGACCCCTGCCCAGCTAAGCTTTTGGGTAAATTGGCGGAGGTGGTTAATCCGCTGGCTCACCCTCTTCTCAACCTTTCGTTGAGCTCGGGAGAGGTGCCGCCATCATGGAAGCAGGCAATGGTCATCCCGTTGCTTAAAAAGCCGGGACTTGACCCGAAAGCCCCAGCTAATTACAGGCCTATCTCGCTGTTGCCGGCTTTTGTAAAAATCTTGGAAAAGCACGTTCAGTCGGTGCTCACCAATTTTTTGGAGTCTCATGAGATCTTGCACGACTCCCAGTCAGGCTTCTGCTCAAACCGCAGCACCGAGACCGCGCTCCTTGAGGTTTCGGAAACCATCAAAGGGGTGCTGGATTCCGGGGGCAAAGTCATGCTGGTGTTGTTGGACCTGTCGGCGGCCTTTGACACCGTCCCCCATGAGGGCCTGCTCGCAAGACTCTTTGAGATTGGCCTGCGGGGGACGGTGCTCAAATGGTTTTCTTCCTTCTTGGCCGGCCGCCGGCAAACGATCTGGACATCATCTGACACCGCTGTAATGCCGCCTTTGGGAGTCGGGGTCCCTCAGGGCTCTATTTTGAGCCCGACCCTCTTTAATATCTATATGACCCCTTTGGCGGCGGTGGCGGAGTCTTTTGGTGCCCGGATCGTGTCGTATGCCGACGACACTCAGCTCCTCTTCTCATGTGAGAGGGGGGCTGACTTTGACGGGGAGAGCATCCAGAATTGCCTTGGGGCTGTGTTCGCATGGTTCCAACTGCACAGCCTCAAGTGCAATTCCGATAAATCGGAGGTTCTCTTCTTCGGGTGCGATGCGGAGCCCTGCTGGCAGGCCTGGTGGCCCATCGACATGTTCCCTCCGTCCGGCTCTTCTCCCATGGCTAAAAACCTGGGGGTTAAGATGGACAAGGGGCTGACGATGAAAGCCCAGATTCTGGGGGTAACCGGCACCTGTTTCGGCCTGCTAAAAATGTTGCGGAAGTTTCTGCCTCTCTTGTCCGAGGATCACAAGAGGCTGACGGTGCAGGCCCTGATAGGCTCCAGGTTGGATTATGCCAACAGTCTGTACCTGGGCCTTCCAGAGTATATGCTGCAGAGGCTTCAAGTGGCACAGAACGCGGCGGCTAGGGCCATCTTTGGCCTAAGTAGACGCACCAGCGCCTCTGGGTTGTTGGTGACGCTACACTGGCTACCCATCCGCAAACGGATTGCCTTTAAGGCTCTGACCTTGGCCTATAAAGCTCTCCATGCGGTGGGAGCCAAACATCTTCAAAAGAGACTCACTTTCTACCATCCTACTCGCGCGTTGAGGTCGGAATCTTTACTTCTTGCGGCTGTTCCGCGTGTGAAGAGGGCTCGCCTAGGCGGCCGCTCCTTCAGTCTGCTGGCCCCACAGATGTGGAATTCCTTACCGCTCCCTTTGCGGGGGGCGACTACTCTTCTGGATTTTAGGAAAGGCCTCAAAACCTGGATGTTTTCTCAATAGGTTTGCCTGTAGCCCTGTTTCTTTTGTGGACTTTTGAACTGTTTTTATCTGTGTTGTGTTATTTTGATACCTGTTTCACCTTACCTAAAGCGCCGGGATTCTCTTTTTGAGTAACCGTTGCGCTATACAAAAAAATAAATAACATAACATAACATAACATATTACCTACTGGCGGTCGCCAGTAGGTATATATAGTTAGGATTTTTTTGAATAGGGATTTCTGAAAATTCTATGTTGAATAACTTTGGCGTTGATGGACGGAATTGGCAGATATTTTCAGGAAAATGGCACATTTTGTTTCTAAGCATCCCCTGAAAGTTTGGGGGGTTTCGTCAAGCGGGGACCGAGAAAAAAGGGGGGTCCCAAAACGTGTTTTTAACATTGAGTTTTCCATAGGGCGGTTGGACTCACTTTTAGCTCGAACGGCTGAATGGATTTCCACAAAACGTGGCAAAATTGTAGGGACTGGTAGCCCGATGTGCCTTTGCTATGTCTCAAGATATATGCTCCAGTGGTTTTTACGAAAATTAACTGTGAAAAATATATATTGGGCTACATTGGGCTATATATATGTTAGTGCCCAAATGTAGCCCAATGTAGCCCAAAGATGGCCACCAGAGACAAAAAAAACAAATGTAGCCCAAATATAAGTTATGATTAGTGCTGATTAGGGCACATTTTGAGTGACTTCTCAAATCCTCTTTTTTTTTCATTTAAAAAATTCTGATATGCAGTCTCCCAAGATGGCCACCAGAGACAAATGAGCCCAAATGTAGCCCAAATATCAGCCAGATGTAGCCCAACTATAGCCCAATGACAGAATGTCCCTGAGTGTTCTAAAGAACAACTAGAACGATAACAGTCTTACTTATGACAAAAGTATGGCACAACTGAAGTCATCTTGATTGGAATAAAGTGGTAACACTTAATACATTTAATTTGAAAAGGAACAAAATGAGGGGTTTCATTTTGCCATAAAAATGTTATATATATATATATATATATGTATATATATATATATATATATATATATTACCTACTGGCGGTCGCCAGTAGGTAGTTATAGTTAGGATTTTTTTCAATGTTAAATCTCAAAATTCTATTTGGAATAACTTTGGCACCGGTTGACGAATCTGCCTGAAAATTTCAGGAAAATGGCCTCGTCGAGCTCCGGTCCTTCCCTGAAAGTTTGGGGGGGATACAATAAGCGGGGGCCGAGATAAAAGGGGGGTCCCAAAACGCGTTTTCCCCATGTTAATTTCCATAGGGCGGTCGATTTCACTTTTAGCCCGAACGGCTGAATGGATTTACACCAAACTTGGCAAAATTGTAGGGACTGGTAGCCCGATGTGCCTTTGCTATGTCTCAAGATATGTGCTCCAGTGGATTTTGAGTAATTTAGGTCCAAAAAAATATATATATCTATAGCAGCGCACCGGTGCGCGCACCGGAGTGCGCTCCAGGCGCGACACGCGAGGTGCGCATGGAAAGCTGATTGGCTCTCGGGTGTCTGTAAACATTCAAAACAGTCCAGAGCGGCCGCCATCTTGTGTCTCGGTAAAATCGAGACATAAGAGGTGGCTAAAACAAAGGGGGAACTGACCATAAGGCGTCAGGGATAGACCCCTTTGACCCCCTAGGTTTGATGTGGGGGCTATAAAAGGGCCCCGCGGGGCATTTAAAATATTTTTTTTTTTTTCGTTTTGCGCGGGGGAAGCGCTCGGTGCGCGCACCAGGTAGCGCACCGGGGAGCGTAAAATGAGGGAAAAAGATGACAGAGTTTAAAAAAAATGAAGTTTTCATTTAGAAATTGGAGGTAGTTCTTAAAAGAACTTTTTTTTTTCTTCTTTTTGTTGTTTTATATTTTTTTTGTGTTTTTGGAACTTTTTAAACTTTTTTTGGCTTTTCAAAACAGTTTTATATTTTTTTTGTATTTTTTAGGGGGAGAAACAAAAAAAGGGAATTGAAACTGGCTCAACTGGAGCAAAAAAACAAAAAACCCAAAAAATTATTTCTTTTTGGGGCACTTGTGATTATCACCTGCAAGGACGATGAGCTTAATACTTTGTTCCCCATAGGAGATAAGCTTGCCACAAGCAGTGCAAGTAATTTTAAAATCAGCAAATCTCGGCTGAATGCAAGGCATCACCTCAGATGTTTCTGGTTGCGAGGAAGAGGGTTGTTTTCTTTGGGAGGGGGTCCTTGATGACTGGGGGAGGTTACTGGCCAGTTCCCGGAACTCTGCGCGAGAGTAGTTGTTTGGATGCTTTCTTGTCATGTGCCGAATCATGGTATAGTTACCAAAAGAATATTTCTTATTTGGGTTGCCCCGTGAAAGTTCATCATTGCAGATGAGGCAAGTGACTTTGGGCGCATTCACCTTTTTTTTCCCCTCTGGAATTGAAAAAAACTGCCAAATGAAGTGTGGTTTGGGTTTATAAGGTGTGTTTTCTTCAGGCAGCCATCTTCTTCTCCCCTCCTCCTCTTCCTCTTCCTCCTCCTCCTGTTCTTGACCACCAATATAATTTGGAGCTGGTCCTCTTGGTGGTGGTGGTGGTGGTGGTGGCTGAGATGCTCCTGCTGCTGCTGCTACTGAAGCCATTTTAAAGTACAAAAAGGTACAGAGAGTTCCAAACAGATCTTCCTCAGTCAAAGGACAAAGTCAGAATAAGGAAAAAAGGTGGGGGCTTTCATCATTTGGAAATCAAAACTGTCCTGAACCAATGAGAAGTGTTATTTTCAGGTCACAAGACCAGGGGCTTCATCATTATGAAACTAAAACTGTTATGAACCAATGAAAAGTGTTATTTTCTGCTCACATGACCCGACGCGCTTACGCTACGCGCACGGGGGTGCGCAGCGTAAGCGCGTCGGAAGTTTACGTTTTGCGATCGTATTCGTTCGAGTACTTCCGGGTGCGCTTACGCCGTGCGTATCACGCGGTCGCGGCTACGCGATACGTCACGATCATGTTTTCGTTTGCGATATCGGCGCTTACGAGACGCTCCCCGGAGCGCGCCCGGGGGCGCTTTTCAGAAATACGCTTTTCGGGGCGCACTCCGGGGCGCGCTCTGGGAGCGCTCCCCCCAAAAATTAAAAAAAAAAAAATGGGATAATTGTAGAGACAGGTAGCCCTATTCTGAAGTGGTTTGTAAAAAAATTAACTTTATAAAAATATGTATTGTGCTACATTGGGCTTAATATATGTTAGAGCCAAAATGTAGCCCAAATGTAGCCCAAAGTAGCCCAATGAAGCCCAAAGATGGCCACCAGAGATCAAAAATTGTAAATGTAGCCCAAAATTCAACTAGATGTAGCACAACTGTAGCCCAATGACAGAATGTACCAGAGTGTTAAAAAGAACAACTAGAGTGCTAACAGTCTTATTTATAAAGTGAAACTTATAGTAAGGAATTAGCAATTAAAAAACCTATGAAATTCACTGAAAAAAACCATAGGTTTCACACCAGTTATAGTTAGGAATTAGCATTTAAAAAACCTATTAAATTCACTGAAAAAACCATAGGTTTCACACCAGTTATAGTTAGCTGGAAATTTTACTGATATAAAACCATTGAAATTCCCACGTTATAGTTAGTCGGACTCACTATAACTTGCGCGTGCAATGCACTGCTGATGACATCACATATTACATCACTCATGACATGGTCAGTGACATCACTCATGACATCACTGATGACACCATCCTTGTGACACAGTGACAGACCTCCTTTCAGTGTAATGTAACCCATGAAACACATATTCAAAAATAGAAACTAATATTTTCAAAAATGTGGATATACCCATACCAGTTACAACAACCAATTCAGTAATACCACCATCTAATACACATCCACTCATGTGTATGTATATGGGTTATTAGATATTTTTATTAGTATCAGTATGAGTGTCTATATGGTTTGGTGGGGGTATTACTTAGCACATAGATGCATGAGTGACTGACTCTTTGTTTGTATGTGTTTTGAAGACAACATATGTACAGGACTGTATGGGTGGATGAGTGTCTATATGTGTTTGTTAGTGAGTGAATGACTGTCTCACTAGTGTCTTTATCAGTAACTACATATGTTTTAATCTAGTATATATGAATATTGATGTATATAAGTGAGTATATGTGAGAGTAAGAGATTGTAAGAGTTCCTGTTTAAATAAGTATGTGTTTCTATAAGTGATTGTTTAAGAGAATAAATATGTGTAATTTTAAATAGAAGTAAGGTGGAAGTGTGTGTATAACTCTATATTCAAATAAATGGATGTCCAATAGTTTATTTGCACGTGTGAATATGTGTGTGAGTAACTTTTGGATGAATGTCGGTGTGTAACAGGATGTATAGGTGTATCACTTCATATGATGAGTGAGTATATGTATGAGTGACTATATAGAACTGTTGGTGAATGAGTGGATGTGTATATAGATAGTGGAATTACTGAATTGCTTGTTGTAACTGATATAGGTATCTCCATTTTTTAAAAAATTTCAGTTTCTATTTTTGAATATGTGTCTCAAGGGTTACATTATAGTGAAAGGAGGTCTGTCACTATGTCACAAGGATGGTGTCATGAGTGATGTCACTGACCATGTCATGAGTGATGTAATATGTGATGTCATCAGCAGTGCATTGCACGCGCAAGTTATAGTGAGTCCGACTAACTATAACGTGTGAATTTCAATGGTTTTATATCAGTAAAATTTCCAGCTAACTATAACTGGTGTGAAACCTATGGTTTTTTCAGTGAATTTAATAGGTTTTTTAAATGCTAATTCCTAACTATAACTGGTGTGAAACCTATGGTTTTTTTCAGTGAATATATATATATATGTATATATATTACCTACTGGCGTCTCGCCAGTAGGTATATATAGTTAGGATTATTTGTCTATGGAACTTTTGAAAAATCTATGTCTAATAACTTTGGCGTTTGTGGACGGAATCGGCTGAAATTTTCAGGAAAATGGCACATTTTGTTTCTGAGCAGCCCCCGAAAATTTGGGGGGGTTTCGTCAAGGGGGGGCCGAGAAAAAAGGGGGGTCCCAAAACGCGTTTTTCCCATGTTAATTTCCATAGGGCCTTTGGCCTCACTTTTAGCTCGAACGGCTGAATGGATTTGCACGAAACTTGGCAAAATTGTAGGGACTGTTAGCCCGATGTGCCTTTGCTAGGTCTCAATATATGTGCTCCAGTGGATTTTGAGAAATTAACGTTCAAAACAAGATATATATCTGTAACAGCGCTCCGGGCTGCGCTCCGGTCCGCTTACTTTTCGCGAAACGGAACTTTGCGCGCAGAAAGCTGATTGGCTCTCCGGTGTCTGTCAACATTCTAAACAGTCCGGAGCGGCCGCCATCTTATCTCTCGGTAGGATCGAGAGAGAAGAAGAGGTGAAAAACGAAGGGGGAATTTAATGAAAGGGGGCAAGGTATACCTCTCTTGATCCTCTAGGAATGATGTTGGGGTTATTAAAGGGTCCCGTGGGGAAAATAAAAAAATATATGTTTTTCACGGTAGAAGCACTTCCCGGGCCGCGAACTGGGCCGCAAACTGGTAGCGAAACGGGAATTCGCCATTTTGTGTTTTGTTTTAATTAAATTACTAGGTATAAGGGGGTGCGGGAGACGTATCCTGACCCCTTATGTTTTCTGAGGGTGGCTGAGGAGGCTCATATATATTGATACATGTCTTCCAGCGGCTGTGCGTGAGCTTTTTTTTTTTTTTTGCTGCGTGACGTCTGTTAACGTTCGATTCGATGGAAATCAGGAAGTGTTGACCACCATTTTGTCACTGCGAGTAAATATTTTGTTATAAATGAATCCTTATTGTTAAACATTGTCTGCGCCATTTTGCCTTTTTGTCCAATGCCACAATTTTGTCGTGCACGGCAGCCATTTTAGATGCCTTGACCAGACCCACTCTCTGCACGCCGTCGATTCTCAGCACGGCTCCCCACCCTCGCAAGCATCTCCCCCACGCACTGGTCACCCCCGCTCTCTCTCTCATGCATGGGCCATATACTTCCCCCCATCTGCGCTGCTCTTCCCTGAGAATCACACCCTGTGCCCACCCGACACCTCCCTTTCACCCTATTCACTACCGCACCCTCTGACACTCCTCTTCCTCTGTGTCCGATTGTCCAGGCCGGACCCAGGCTATCACCTAGCCCTGCAGATGTAGTTTATGGCCCCAGCTGTAGAGAATCCAGACATACCAATCCTCCCGATTCAGGCGTGAGACTACTGATTTCAGTGCTAGTCTTCCGCCTCCCGATTCCTGCAAGGAAAAACCCGGGGGCATATTACCAACAACTAGCGATAATTTTTGTCTCTAACTTGTTTAGAGACAAAAATTATCGCCGCACATCGGCGAATTTTATTGCAGATAAACCTTGCTATTAGCAAGGTTTATCGCAAATGCGATAAAAAACGGCCGCAATGCATGAATATCGCTGAAAAGTCAGCGATATTCATGCATTATTCAGCAAATGCTCTTAGCCATGTTATCCACCTTCCATTGGATAACATGGCTAAAAACTGCTCAGGGCAGGTGTTAGCTTTTGGAGATATTCGCGCTTAGTGCGAATATCTCCAAAAGTTGGTAATAGGAGATAGCGATGGTTAGGGACTGTTTCCAGTCGCTAACATCTTGGCACGCCAACTTTGCATGTCATTAGTGATAAATATCACTGACATGCAAAGCGGGGCCCAAGATGGTCGCTATCTCCTTGTAGCTGTCACTAACTGGTGTTAGCGACAGCTTGGTAATAGGGAGATAATTTTATCTCCTTTTTTTTGGCTTTTAAATCCAAAAAAGCGGAAATAAACCCCCTTGATAATATGCCCCACGATTCCTCGGGGGTTTCAGCTGACAGGGCTTGGTATTGTGTTACGTGCTAATTCTTCCAGGAAACGTCAGAGGGTCGATGTAGGGGTTCTAGAAGGGGTGATAAACCATTTAAGCCTCATGAACATGCGCATGGTCTTTTAAAGATTTGTGAAGTACTCGGGGCGGCGGTGTGTGTGTGCCCTCTTTCAGGAGCGGGCGGGGGGGCACTGCCAGCAACTTGCCAGGCCAGGCAGTGTTCAACACGTGCATTACCCTTTCTCTGCCTGCTATTGCGCTCCATGCTTCGGAAAGGTAAGAAAAAGAACGTGCATTTGAGTTTGAAATGTCCGATCCTGTAGCAGTACACTTGCAAAGCCCACACATGACAATAACCCGATTCAAGGCCCCATTCACCCGATTTTTAAAAAAAATATAGTACTCCAAGAAAGTTGGATTATAAAACTTTATTAACTTTTAAATATAACGAACGCAACAAAAACTGTAAATATATTTAAACATTTTTTGATAAAAAAAAACAACAATGGTCAGAAGCTGTCTTTTGTGCGAATAGTCCCAAGGCAGCACAACGTGCTGAGTTGTGGAAGGCACCCAGGTGAAGAACCATCCCTTCTTTAAACCCCATGGTGACCAACTATAGTTTCAATGAGTGCTATGTCCCAGGTTTTACATAAAGTAGTGTTTACCTAGAGTGGTGCTGTGCAGGACACTCTGAATGGAAATTAACCAGAACTATAACGATAACAACAACAACAACAATAATATAACTTTTATGCCCAAATTACGCAAACATTTAGCTAATCTGCTAAAGGGGGGAGTCGCCATTTCTTTACAATAATCAATAATGAAAAATCAACATCAATAGGGTTGTCCGTATTCCCGATGCAGCACTATAGTGCAACATACACAGCACCTGGGGTGTCAAGAGTGAACAGGTTCTAGCTGCTTAACCAATGACTGACAAATGCTATATTAAACATTTACTATGTATAATACTTGCGTTCACAATAGTTTTACTTTACAAAACAGAACAAAAGATGTCCCCTGTAAGTAAACCCATATTAGCTGTTTCAGTTATTGAACATCCTAAGGTTTTATGACATGGGGAACAGTGGTGATATCCTGGGCCACCTATCCGTTGCCTCTCTAATCTCCATTACAATGTGTTTCTTTGTTCCTTAAGATGTCATCTGTGTCAACCTCTTCCGAGAATGCTGATGCGTTAGGGATTTCCTTGTGTTTCTTAATAGCATTGGTGTCTGCACACTTCTTTGTCAATTCTGTGAACATGACAGCTGCTTCATAGACAGACGATATCTTTGTTTAGTCATTAGTGTTAAGTGTGTCTGAAACTACAGTGCCCTTCTGTTTTTCTTTCTTCAGGCTCTACAGAGTTTTGTGTGTTGTTCTTTTGAGCGACAATTATTCCAGAGGTTTCAGGTTCACTTGTTTTGTCCTGCAGTGAGTTAACAGCTTTAGAGACTTCATGTTTATTTGCTATGTCCTGCTGTGCGTCAACTGCTTCAGAGACGTCAGCCTCATTTGTTATGTTTGACTAGATCCTGGACCTGCCCGGCCGCGCCCAAAATGGCGCCGGTGTAAATGGGACTCGTAACTGCTTGTTGTGTACTGGTTGCCCAACCTTGATATCACGAGATACGTATGCAGTTTTGAAGCACATGGCGGAGGCTCGTCTCGAAAGTGTCCCCTCAGCCTTAAAGATTGTACAAAAGTCTTGGGGGCCCTCGACTCCCGCAGGCTTCCGGTGGGGAGCGGCTGCCATGATTGCTTGCGGAATGGCCACGACGGAGCTACGAGATAGTGGTGCTCTCATGGTGACGCCAGCTTCAGTCTGAAACATCCAGAAACAAGGTGGGGCTTTCATCGTTTGGGAAAAAAAATGTTCTAAACCAATGAAAAGTGTTATTTTTAGGTCACATGACCTAGTCTTACATCATTAGGAAAACAAAAGTAAAATGAACCAATGAAAAGTTTTATTAACAAGTCACATGACCTGTTATGCTTACGTTACGTGCTGCGCGGCGCGCTCTGGATCGTTTCCGGGAAGCTGCGCCTTGCGCACCGGAGCACTTCCGGGTGCGCTAACGTGGCGCGTCATATGACGCATTACGCGACAACGCAGGTCCAGAATATAGTCAAAATGTCTTCACCAACCAGCGGTCGGAATACAACCGCTTTCAGCAGTCCAAAAAGTTCTGTTAAATCTTAAGACCGGGAGCAACTCAACTACATGGTGAGCGAGACGCTGTAGTCGCAAGAGCGGGCGGTAAACAGCTGAATGGCGGAAGAGGCACAGAGTACCAAAAGCGGGCGGAATGGCAACTAAAACGGTAAAGGGACGCCCCACTACAGCGTGTCTTCAGGTCAAACGGATTGTGGGACAAGGTCCAGAATGGAAGAGTCATCAAAAGGCAAAAAATTCCGCCGGACCCCGGGAGCCGGCCGCCTATGTTGGGGGCGATCTCAGGCCACACCAGGGCAACACGACTTGGGGAGGGGGCAGGAGCCAAGCGCCCCCTCCCAGTCCGCGCCATCCCACCGCCCCTCGGGGGCCTCCGTCAAGCGGTTTAGGGAGGCACCGTATCACATTGTTTTCCAATGCAGTCAGGTCCACAAACGGACCCCACTTACTTTGAATAGTGAAGCTGCAGCAGGTGCAAATAAGGTTTAGACAGTGTTACAAGCGCTGCTTAGAACTCTGAAGTATGGCACTCAACATCCAGAACTTATGCCATTTGTGTAAGGCAGTGACATCGAAGCAACTCAGGGACCAAAAGCATGAACGAACACTCACGTATGAAAATCTTATTTGGGGAAGGGGCAGGATCCAAACGCCCCCTCCCAGTTCACGCCACTACACCGTATGTAGAAAATCTGAAGCCATCGTTCTACAAACTCTCAACGCTTGCTATCAGTGCATGAGTTTCATGCTCAATCGATTGAGCTAGCCGGATCGGGCAACAAAAAGTATAAAATAGTTATGTAAAAAGTTATTTAATAAAATGTTTTACCCTGTTTCTTTGCTGGTGTGTTGTCATCAGTGATGTCATTTGAGATGTCATCAGTGATGTCATCAGTGATGTCACTAACCATGTCATGAATGATGTAATATGTGACATCATCAGCAGTGGATTGCGGGTGCGCGATATATAGTTAGCGCATCTAACTATATATGGAATTTCAATGGTTTTATGCGAGTAAAATAAGGTTTTGAAAATGCAAATTCCAAACTATATATGTTCTATAACCAATGGTTTTTTCATTGAATATATATATATATATATATATTACCTACTGGCGGTCGCCAGTAGGTAGTTATAGTTAGGACCTAGTTTCCATAGGAAATCCTCAACATTCTATTTGGAATAACTTTGGCCCTGGTTGAAGAATCTTAGCGAATTTCTCAAAGAAGAGGGCTCGGTCCGCTGCACTCCTTCCCTAAAAGTTTGGGGGGGATTGGTCAAGTGGGGGCTGAGATAAAAGGGGGTCCCAAAACGTGTTTTCTCCATGTTATTTTCCATAGCACCTTTAGACTCGGCTACAGGTCGAACGGCTGAATGGATTTATAAGAAATTTGGCAAAACTGTACAGTCCGGCTCGCAGATTACGCTTTTTTTGGAATGGTGTAAATCCGTTCAGTAGTTGCTGAGGAAATTAAAGTTAAAGTCAATTATATATCTATACGCGCGGACGGGTGCGCGCACTCAAGCGGCTGCGCGCGCGAGCAGAATTTTGCTGCGTGACGTCTGTTAACGTTCGATTCGAAGGAAATCAGGAAGTGTTGACCGCCATTTTGTCATTGTGCAGTAAGGCCCTTAAAGGCGAAAATATATATATATATATATTTTTTTTTAAGTTGCGTGGTGCGCGCACTCGGTCGCGCACACCTATTTACAAGAGTGTGAAAATGGAGATAAATCAGAAGTTTGAGTGCTTTGATATAAGGTGGCTCTGAAAAGAGCCCTTGTGTTAATTGAGTTTTTTCTGCATTTATAAGTAAGTACCGATGCAGAGCCCGATGTTGCAGAGGAAGATTCTGTTTCCCTCAGCCGTGAAATGAACACCATCTCTCCTATAGATGTCTTGCATGTGGTAACGCAAGTCGTTGTGGTAAATAGAACCCATGCTATAATCTCTGAGGAATGCAGAAACAGATTTATTTACATGTCTCCTTGCTTTCTCAATTTGTGCACAATGTTGATTGGACCAATTCCATTTCTGTCTTTAGCATATATTGGAATATACCAAGGCAGTTCGAGGAAAAAGTGTCATCAATTGTTGAAAGGTGTCTTTTAGAAGCATTTCCAGACCTACCTCAGTCAATGTGCCTAGATCGTTCCCACCACAGTGCACAATTATAAGGTGTGGTTCTGGGAGATGCATAAAAGTTTTCACCAATGGGATTAATTGGTGACATCTCACTCCTCTTTGGCCAATCCACGTTATTTGCACATTTGGTAAATCAAGGTTGGAAATTCGTCTGCTTGCTGCATATTTTCCAGTCCAGTGAATATAGCTGTGTCCTAAAAGCCAAACCTTCATTTTCAAGGCAGATGCACTCGTACTCCGATGGGTTCTGGAAGTGGAATGGCAGTTAGAAGCTGAAAGTCAGGATAAAAAAATGGATGAGGCTTGGTGTGGTTGAAAAACAAAAAATGATTGGTTGATTCTAATACGTGAAGATTGAAGACTACGTTACATGTTAATGTTATGTAAAACTAAAAGTACTATTGGGTGTGAAAAAAATGACATGTAACAGAGCTGTGGATAGGCAGGTGTTTCTGGAGGGAAAACAGTGTTGTTACTTTGCTGTAGAACGTTGAGATATGAACTTTTGACCTGTGCCTTCAGCCAGGTGCAGAATGAGGTGTTACCATGGAAACAGCCAGAGATGGCAGTGGGTGATGGGTGACTTTTATGTGACATTGAAAATATTGTGAGGGAGAACCAACTGAAATGTAAATGCTTATGTTACGCGCTCCGTGCCGGGCCCCGCATTGCTTCCGGGAAGCTGCGCTTCGCGCCTCGCGCACCGGAGCACTTCCGGGTGCGCTAACGCGGCGCGTCATATGACGGATTACGCAACAACGCGATACGTCATTGGGGCTCTACCGGAACTGATCGAATTGGTAGTCTACAGTGTTTCTGGATGTTTCAGCTGGCGTCAGCATGAGAGCACCCCGTGGCTACGCCGTGGCCATTCCGCGAGCAATCATGGCAGTCGCTCCCCACCGGAAGTCTGTAGGAGTCGGGGGCCTCGGTGACTCTTGTAGAATCTTCAAGGCTGAGGGGACGCTTTTGGGAATGGGGCTCATGCCCTAGCAGTCAAGCGTCCGAGTTCCAGGGTTGCCCAGAGCCATCCTTGCAGGCCAGGCCCAAGTCTGTGGAGCCGACCGCCATTTCCTGTGCTCCGTGGCAGCCGCCTGTCGCTGTATCGGAAGAGTGGGTGCAATTCAGCTGGATGGCGGGTGAGACGCTGTAATAGCAAGAGCAGGCGTAATTCAGCTGGCCGAGCGAGGCACTGTGCCGCAGGAGCAGGCGCAACTCAGCTGGCCGAGTGAAGCGCTGGGGTGTAGCTAAGAAACCTCCACCTGGTGAGGTGGGAGAGGCTCGTTCGCGCCGCCTCTCCCAATTTTTGATCTCTGGTGGCCATCTTTGGGCTACATTGGGCTACTTTGGGCTACATTTGGGCTACATTTTGGCTCTAACATATATTAAGCCCAATGTAGCACAATACATATTTTTATAAAGTTAATTTTTTTACAAACCACTTCAGAATAGGGCTACCTGTCTCTACAATTATCCCATTTTTTTTTTTTTAATTTTTGGGGGGAGCGCTTCCAGAGCGCGCCCCGGAGTGCGCCCCGAAAAGCGTATTTCTGAAAAGCGCCCCCGGGCGCGCTCCGGGGAGCGTCTCGTGAGCGCCAATATCGCAAACGAAAACATGATCGTGACGTATCGCGTAGCCGCGACCGCGTGATACGCACGGCGTAAGCGCACCCGGAAGTACTCGAGCGAATACGATCGCAAAACGTAAACTTCCGACGCGCTTACGCTGCGCGCCCCCGTGCGCGTAGCGTAAGCGCGTCGGGTCATGTGAGCAGAAAATAACACTTTTCATTGGTTCATAACAGTTTTAGTTTCATAATGATGAAGCCCCTGGTCTTGTGACCTGAAAATAACACTTCTCATTGGTTCAGGACAGTTTTTTTTTCTAAATGATGAAAGACCCCACCTTTTTTCCTTATTCTGACTTTGTCCTTTGACTGAGGAAGACCTGTTTGTTGCACTCTCTACTTTTTTGCTCCAAATAATGGCTTCAGTAGTAGCATCAGCTGGTGCATCTGCCCCACCACCACCACCACCACCACCAAGAGGACCAGCTCCAAATTATATTGGTGGTCAAGAACAGGAGGAGGAGGAAGAGGAAGAGGAGGAGGGGAGAAGAAGATGGCTGCCAGAAGAAAATACCCCATACAAACCCAAACCACACATTGTATGGCAGTTTTTTTCAATCCCAGAGGGGCAAAAAAAGGTGAATGCTCCCAAGGTGACTTGCCTCATCTGTAATGATGAACTTTCACGGGGCAACCCAAACAAGAAGTATTCTTTTGGTAACTATACCATGATTCGGCACATGACAAGAAAGCATCCAAACAACTACTCTCGTGCAGAGTTCCGGGAACTGGCCAGTAACCTCCCCCAGTCATCAAGGACCCCCTCCCAAAGAAACCAATCCACTTCCTCGCAACCAGAAACATCTGAGGTGATGCCTTGCATTCAGCCGAGATTTGCTGATTTTAAAATTACATGTACTGCTTGTGGCAAGCTTATCTCCTATGGGGAACAAAGTATTAAGCTCATCGTCCTTGCAGGTGATAATCACAAGTGCCCCAAAAAGAAATAATTTTTTGGGTTTTTTGTTTTTTTGCTCCAGTTGAGCCAGTTTCAATTCCCTTTTTTTGTTTCTCCCCCTAAAAAATACAAAAAAAAATATAAAACTGTTTTGAAAAGCCAAAAAAATTTCAAAAAGTTCCAAAAACACAAAAAGAAGAAAAAAAAAAGTTCTTTTAAGAACTACCTCCAATTTCTAAATAAAAACTTCATTTTTTTAATACTCTGTCATCTTTTTCCCTCATTTTACGCTCCCCGGTGCGCTACCTGGTGCGCGCACCGAGCGCTTCCCCCGCGCAAAACGAAAAAAAAAAAAATGTAAATGCCCCGCGGGGCCCTTTTATAGCCCCCACATCAAACCTAGGGGGTCAAAGGGGTCTATCCCTGACGCCTTATGGTCAGTTCCCACTTTGTTTTAGCCACCTCTTATGTCTCGATTTTACCGAGACACAAGATGGCGACCGCTCTGGACTGTTTCGAATGTTTACAGACACCCGAGAGCCAATCAGCTTTCCATGCGCACCTCGCGTGTCGCGCCTGGAGCGCACTCCGGTGCGCGCACCGGTGCGCTGCTATAGATATATATATTTTTTTGAACCTAAATTACTCAAAATCCACTGGAGCACATATCTTGAGACATAGCAAAGGCACATCGGGCTACCAGTCCCTACAATTTTGCCAAGTTTGGTGTAAATCCATTCAGCCGTTCGGGCTAAAAGTGAAATCGACCGCCCTATGGAAATTAACATGGGGAAAACGCGTTTTGGGACCCCCCTTTTATCTCGGCCCCCGCTTATTGTATCCCCCCCAAACTTTAAGGGAAGGACCGGAGCTCGACGAGGCCATTTTCATGAATTTTTCAGGCAGATTCGTCAACCGGTGCCAAAGTTATTCCAAATAGAATTTTGAGATTTAACATTGAAAAAAATCCTAACTATAACTACCTACTGGCGACCGCCAGTAGGTAATATATATATATATATATATATATATTCACAGAAAAAACCATAGGTTTTAGGCCATATATAGTTAGGGATTAGCATTTACAAAACCTTAATATACTCGCACAAAACCATAGAAATTCGCATATATAGTTAGATGCAATAACTATATATCGCGCACCCGCAACCCACTGCTGATGATGTCACATATTACATCATTCATGACATGGTCAGTGACATCACTGATGACATCACTGATGACATCTCAAATGACATCATTCATGACATGGTCAGTGACATCACTGATGACATCACTGATGACATCTCTAATGACATCACTGAAAACATTTCATTTGTCATTACTGATCACATCACTGATGATATCATTCGTGTGATAATACGATCAACCTCTTCAGACTCTAATATAACCTTAGATACAATCAGTGTAAACAGACTCTTACAGACTGTCACTCATCCATGGAGTTACTCACACACCTAGTCAGTCATGCAAAGAATCAATCACACCTCTATTTCCTCAACTATACAGTTATACACACCTTACTTCATCAAACATATACTAACACATATTTACTCTCTTATACAATCCCTGATACAAGTTCAGAATGATCCATACAGCCACTCACACATTTAGTGGCTCTTATGCACAGTTATTTATATATGTCAACTCTTACATGTACTGTGTTTTACATATGTACTTACTTTGACATATAGCACTGATAATTCCAATTACTCACCAATGCCCTCATGCTGATAGTCAACCGCCCATACAGCTGTTTTCACATGCACGTTTGAACCCATACATCTAGTGAATCAACTGCTCACACATCTATGCACAGAGTCACACACCTCCCAGCCACCCCCACTCACACACTCACTCTCCCATACAAATATTTGGGCAACCATTCAATAACCCATATAGTTACTCATATAGCTACTGATCAACACATGCAGCAGTTTACAGAACAACAGACATAATGATGCACAAATTAAGACAGTTTAGTCACTAACCCATGCACTCAGTGAGACACATTTAATCACTCACTCATACAGTCAGTCATGCACCTACTAAATCCTTCATCCAAACACTTATACATCCACTCATTCTTCAATATCTAAGACATATTTTAACTTTACAGAAACTTACAGTCACTGGATGTTGTCATCAGTGATGTCATCAGTGATGTCATTTGAGATGTCATCAGTGATGTCATCAGTGATGTCACTGACCATGTCATGAATGATGTAATATGTGACATCATCAGCAGTGGGTTGCGGGTGCGCAATATATAGTTATTCCATCTAACTATATATGCGAATTTCTATGGTTTTGTGCGAGTATATTAAGGTTTTGTTAATGCTAATCCCTAACTATATATGGCCTAAAACCTATGGTTTTTTCTGTGAATTTCAATGGTTTTTTAATAGCAAATATCTATAGCCGTAACATATATTTTTTTATTCTAATTCACAAATATTTTTTATATATATTTGTATTATATTTTTTTAATTCAATTTATATTATAGTTTAAATAATTTTTTCTTGTTTCGTTGCCGGTCCGCGAATCGGTAAACGTTCCGTTAGTGTAAATACCGCGTTAGAAAGGCACATCGTGACGCGTCCCATAAACGCAACATATCGCGTTACTACGTAATGTCCCTTATGACGTGCTGCGTTAGCGGACCCGGAAGCGTTCTGGAACGCGAACAAAGGCGCGAAACGTAAAGCCCCGGAATCGATGTAAGGCGCGGTGCGGAACGCGGAACGTAAGCATAACAGGTCATGTGACTAGTTAATAAAACTTTTCATTGGTTGATTTTACTTTTAGTTTCCTAATGATGGAACGCTTGATCATATGACGTAAAACAAACACTTTTCATTGGTTTAGAACATTTTGTTTTCTCAAATGATGAAAGTCCCACCTTTTTTCCTCACTCCGACTTTCATTTTTATGAGAGAAAGACCTGTTTTTGTTTGCTAAGACATGGCATTTCTATTAGCTGCAGCTGGTGGATCTCCACCACCTCCACCACCACCAAGGAAGACAGGACCAACTAGCCAGGTCATCTTCGACCAGGAAGAAGAAGAGGAAGACGAGGAACAGGAGCAAGGGACAAGTGGCTTTTTGAAAGAAATGCCGTGTGAAAGTGAATTTTATCTGGCAATTTTTTTCTTTTCCTTCTCATGAAAAGAAAGTTAATGCTAGGTATGTTACCTGCCTCATCTGCAAAAAAACACTCTCGAGAGGGACCGAAAAAAAATATAGCTTTGGTAATCATACCATGCATCGGCACATGGAGACTTGGCATCCTCTTAATTATTCTAGAGCGCAACTTCGAGATTTGGTGGATAACCCCCGACCGGCAAAAACATCCACCAATGACTTTACAATAAGTGAGTCAGAGGCAAGGGAAACGATTCCAAATCTGCAAAAGAACTTTAGACAGATGAGATTGACTTGTGTACAGCGTGGAAAATTAATTTCATGCAGAGAAATGAGTATTACTTTAATAAATAGATCATTTGAAAATCATCAATGTCCAAAACGTCCTAGAAAGTAATTTTTTTTTTGTTGCTCCTGTTGAGCCCTTTGGAGTAAATCATTTCTGTTTCTCCTTCCTCAAAAAAAACCAAAAAAATATATAAAACATCAAAAATTAAAAAAAAGTTCTTTTCAGAACTACCTTCCCGTTTCCAAAAAATTGCAAGAATGTTTAGCATTCTAGCATCCTCTATTTCTATTGATACGCTTCCCAATTAGCGTCCGAGTACGCGAACCGGGAGCGAAGTAAAAAAAATATTTTTTTTAAAAAAGACAAATTAATAAACAGAGAGTAATGTGAAAACAAAGAAAAATAGAGTTAATAACACACAGTTACTGTAGAAAGAGGAACTGATAAAAGAAGTGAAAAGAGTAGTATAAATAAGTAATAGAAAAAGAAATAAGGGAAGTAGCAAAGACAGGAAACTAAGGGTTACAAAAAAGAAGCAGAGGAACTAATAAAAGTTAAATCTGATAGACATGTAACGAAAAAAGTAATAAACGCTTACCTTATAATTGTCATTACCGTACTGTATTGTCATTTTCATACTTTTTATCTGTGTAAAAAAGAACAAAAAAATTTAAATCAATACAAGATGGTAAAAAAAGAGTGAGCATAAGACAAAATGAATGTTAAATGTTAAATGTGGTATACTAGTAAAGCGTACAGCTGACCCAGCAAAGAAGCGTCCCGGCGCTGTATTTTGCTGGGGAACCCATCCTGGCTTTCCATGTGAGATAAACCCTCCTGAGCATCCCCAAGGTGATGCCAGGCATCCCCGGCGCTGATGGAGCTGTTAATTGAGATTAAGCAAGCTATTACCCAAAGTTGCTGAGTGGGACCCATGGTTGGAGTAGGCACCGAAGCAAAAATTATCAAGTCCACTGACCAAGGCCCAGGCCGACCTCTGCTTCTGGGTCTACCGCCTCTAATCAGTGAGCCACACCAATCCATATACATATTACAAAATCACAATTCAAAGTAGAAAATTAATTAAACATATTTAATGGTTTATTTTTGCTGTTATCAGAAAAAATCAAATTTCACTGAAAACAGTGAGTTGAAGGTATTCATCATATAACAGCGGGGAAAAAAAACACAATCAAAATGATTGTGTTTAAAAAACCCAAATAATATAAATAAGCAGAAATAGGAACTTCTCCAAAGTAACTTACTTTCTATGACGTCAAAGGATATCCTATGAACAGCTTATACTCAGTTGTGCTGTTACTATTTTCTGCCCGCCACTTTCTGAAAAATAAACTCAATTGTTTTAAGAAAACTGAGACATACAAAGCAATTTGAAACAGCACACTAAGTTACAGCAACACCTAGAATCATTGTAGTCCAATTACCTACCCTAAATTCTGACTTCAAAAATCAAGTTAAAAGGCAACATTGCTTCATACTCAATTAGTAATGTTTGCTGAAAGAATAGCCATTTTTAAAATTTTAAATAAGCTGTGTAATATCCAGATGTTGTCAAAGTACCAGCATATTATGTAATAACTGCAGTTGCAAATGTTCTTCCTGAAATCGATGACTGTGTAGCAAAAACATTTTTAATTAGACTGGACAACTTATTTTCTTCTAGTTTATGTAGTTGAAATTGTAAAATGACGTTTCATCCATAAGTTTTCAAAAATAATGTGGACAGCATTGCAGACTTACATTTCCTCTACTCCTTTTTTTGATCTGCTGCTTGACTTTGCTTATAAAAACAAATAGTTTTCGCTCTGTACTACAATTATCCACAAGGCCATATATAGTAGGAGCCATAAGAACCTCTGTAAATTCCTCTAAACAAATCCCAAGCTTCCTTTCCTAAAACACCAGGTAAGAATTTTGAAGGTGGAAAGGCAATCTTTTTTTTAAAGTTAAAACAGAATCATTGCAGAATGACCATCCGTTTCCAGGTTTCAAATAAGCTGTGTAATGTCCTGAATTAGTTGAAGGACCATTATGATATATAATTGCAGTAGTTTTAAAAGTCCTTCCTGATATTGACAACTGCGAAGCCACAAAATTATTAATTAAAGTTGTCAATTTAGTTCCATCAGGCCTACATCGTTGGAACATTAAAATGACATACTGGCCATAACTTCGTAAAATTAACGTGGACAGCATTCCAGACTTACATTGCCTGCACTCCATGTTTTGATCGGCTGCATTTACTACCTTATTGAAGGATACTGATTTACTGTCAGGCAAAGTTAAATATATAAATCTTTCTGAGTCTACACTAGTAGTGCTTGATAGCCTACAGTTCTCGCAGTCATGCTGCCATTGATAAGAAAGGCCAAATAGATAATCTACATCTACACCCTCATCTTGCAATACATCAAGCATATACATTAAAAACTCCTGACAATCCTGCTGAATATTTTCAGAGAATTCTGTTTGACCTGAACATTCGTCTAACAGAAAACGAATTTCAAACACACTTTCTACTCTCGTTATATCAGCACTACATTTCTCTAACACAGAATTCAACAAACAGCATAAACTTTGTTCTGAATTGATCACAATCTGTTCTTTGAAAGTCTCTAGTGAAAAGAGAACATTAACAACTACATTAGCATAGCAGTTGACACCAGAACTATTTTCAAATTTAAAACCAACAACATTTTCAACAGAATTCATTTTATTCCTGCTTCCACTTTTGGGTTCATCGACTTTTGCTCTTTTTGCTACAACCTCCCTACTATTACTGATATTTATTCGTTTCCGGCCTACCACACGTTTCTCAATCAAAGGATATTGAGGCAAATGTGGCGCATACTCTCTTCTTAACCTATTGTATTCCTTAACACAATCTAGATCTGCACAAATGTTTGTGACATCACAGTCAATCAAGTACAAACCCAATAAAGTTTTGACTCGTGACAATGCTACATAAGCCATACCCTCTTTGAATACAGAACTGCCAATATTCACTAAAGCAGTGTCTACACTTAAACCTTGCGATTTATGAATTGTCACCGCATATGCCAAGCAAACAGGAAACTGCTTTCGACAAACATATAAGTCTTTAACAAGCAAAAACCTAGCAGAGCAACGACCAATTAGCTGTACTTCCTCAATGCCATGAAATTTAATTTTTAAAAATTCAATTCCATCTCTATTTCTGTATTTCTCAAAATCAACAACATTACCCATTGATCCATTTACCAGACCTCTTTCAACATGTAAATTCCTTCTCAAAATGATTCGGCAATTTAAACACACATTCAAAGTCTTTTCAAAACCCGCAGTTTTAGATATAGTCTTCTCTAATGAATCCAATTTAGATTTCAAATTCTCTGACAAAATAATTGTTGCTCCCATATGCTCTATTTTGTCAATAGCTTCAAGTTTTACAATCTCTTGTTTTTCTAAATTCAACATTTTGTTGTTGAAGATGGAACATTCTGCAAGAGTTGGCATCAAACATATTCCAGATTTCTTCACAGTAATTTTCTGAAAAATATCCTCTGGCAAAACGTCTTCTTCTGGATATAAATTTGACAGTAATCGTGCATGTAAAGCTTGTTTACCACGCTCAGTCACTCTCCCGATTCTAATATCTTGTAGAATATTCTTGTAATCTTCATCCTTCACCTGACGCATATTTTCACGCAGCTCAGCATAACTGAAGTTTAACCATATGTTAACGTTGCCAATGCTCCCTAGGCACTTCTTGGTATCTTCATGTGTAAGCAGTTTAAACACTGGTTGTCCTTTCACTGGTGTCAGCTGCAGAAGATCACCAAAAACAATGATGTGTTTGCCACCGAATAACACATCATACTCTGTTTTAAGAACTTCCTGCATTCTTAAATGCACAAAAGCAAGCATGAGATTGGAAACCATGCTTACTCCGTCAATGATAAGAAGTTTCATCTTCTTCAAAACTCAAGATACTTCACAACAAGCATCTCCAGATAACTTGTGGTATTGTAATTTGTTATCATGCTCCACTGGCAGCATCAGTAACCGATGCAAAGTAATCCCTTTAATGTTATGAGCTGCCAGTCCAGTTGGAGCGGTCACAAAACAAGACAGTGATGAATCAGTCCTTTTCTGCATATAACATGAAATTGCTTTAATAAGGAAACTTTTTCCAGTTCCTGCTTCTCCACTCACGTACAGTCGGACAGGCTTCAACGACGTACATGAGCACTCTTTCTTCTCATGACTTAATCCATGCTCAATTTGGTTGGTAACTTCAACATATATTTTCCTCTGCTCAACATTAAGTTGTCTTTCCAATTCTTCTAAGTTAACCGCATCCTTCTGAGCATGTGCCATGGCTCTTTCCACTTCAATCATGGCAGTAGCAGCTTCATTTTCAATAACTGGTTCTCCTAGTGGATCCTGACTCAATGAAACAGAACTCTGACTGTCCTGAGAACTGTCTCTAGCAATCTCGGCTGCAATTGTTGCTTCCTGCTCAATTTCTGCATTCAACATTTGTAGATATTTTGGAAAAACAGGACATTCTATGGACTCCTTGGCTGTATTGAAAGAGTCTTCATAACAGAGGAAATCTCCAAACAGTTCCTCTTCTGCACGCCAAGGCTTGAAAAGTTGCAAAAGAGCTAAATAGAAAAACTCTTTTCTTTCGGGAGATTCGCAATCTAATTTTCGATGATTTATCAATTGACATTTTTTTTGCTTGACCAGACATCCCTCACTTCCAATTACAGCATATACACCTTTATCAATATCTTCTTTGATGTTCCTCTTGAAAAGGTCATTTTGAAGAACTTCATACAGACAAGCATTCTCCAGGTGACTGCTTCTATTTGGATAATATGTATCCAACATGTTGCTCTTCAAAATATCTGTACTGTTTGGCTCCTTCTTCGCCAAATACTCAATTTCCCGTACAGGTTTCAGAACTCGATTACGCGTTGCAGCAAGACCAAGACTCGCCCAAATAATACTCCTAGATTTGGTATACAGACTTGCTGAAGATAACCGGTCAGAACATTCATAAGCTCCAATTTCTCGATGCGACAACATCTTCAGACTGAAACTGTACAACTTCTTACTGAGGCTCTTTTCATGGGAAATATCCTCCCACATATCCTTCAGTTCTGTCTTTTCTTTTTTAGTGATGTAAGACGTCACATACCGAGCAACAGCCATACAGTTGTCAGCCACAAACTGTATATCCATGTTAGCATTCCACATGGACAAAATCACTGGGTTGTAGTCGTTGATGTACTTGGACTCTTTGTTTCTTTTCAAATTGTATGTGTTTTTGGGTGATTTCCTCGTCACATTATGTCGCAGTGATGACAAATTGTTAACTCTTCCTTTAGATATCACCGACCGTGGAAATGAAAAACGACATTTTGTGTAGTATTTGTCCTTGTTTCTGAATTTTCGACGACAGTACTTTCCACAACGATGACTTTGAAACCGTAAAACTTGTTCTCTTAGACTTTTGTCTTCATTTGTCTTTGGAACAGCACATGTAGCATACTGTTCTATGAAACTCATCACTAAGTCATCCGGATCTGTTCCAAATTAAGGTGCATCTTTGATCCATAGTAGCATATGTATATGAGGAGCACCTCTTGCTTGATACTCCTTTCTCCAGAAGAAATCCAACACCTCTCCAAGAGGTGGATTTTTCTTGTTCGTGATGAAAGACATCATAGCTTCAAATCTATGATTGAAGTACCTGCAAACATTCACAGGATCCAAAGAGCACAGTTCTCCAGGTGTCTTAAATTCAATATTTTCAATGTTTCCATTTACCTCTCGTAGAAATTCAAGTAAGTCTTCCCAGCCATACTCAGCACAGCTGAGAGTGAGGAACCATGTGGGAGTTCCTAAGTTCCTCAGCATACATTTTAAGTCAACATGACGGCGGTATCAATACTCATTAGTACCACGCTGACAAGCCATGAGATTAATCAGGTGAGAATCCAAAATACTGTCTTGCACATTGACTTTATCCATAAAGTCCCTTGCCGAGATATTTCGCAGTTGTAAACCACTTTTCAAGATGTGGTTCACTGCATAAGACAATCCAGAGAGATCACTTTCAAACAATAGATGAAATAAATAGGGAATGCATTGTCGAAACCTAGGATCTTCTGTATACAATCGTAAAGTCCGGTATTCTGAAGCAGGAATTTGAACAGGTCGCTCATCATAACGTCCTCCTCGACCTGTGGGAAATAACTGTGGGAAACACCGAGCTTCCAAACTTTCCTCCCAAACACTAACAGGACTCCCTTTGGCTTGTTTCATTTGAAACAACTCAATAGCATTCCCCATGACTTCCTTGGAATGCAAAGGATGAACACTATAATGTTCATATATTTCTTTCTTTTTAGAGGATTTTATTTTCTCAATTTGACCAGGACACAAATCGCTGTCCTCTTCTTCACTTACTTCCTCTTCTGCAATACATACATTCTTGTAGTACTTATTATTTTTTATCAAATACAATGTTGCCTTTTTAACTTTCCTAACATCCACTAAATCTTGCCAGATTTTCTTACTCTTTGTCGGAACACCATTAACTATGATAACCAGAGGTTCCTCTTCCACTTTCTCTACTCCAATTGTATTAATGTTTTTCTTCAAATCCAAAGGCAAATAAACAACCCTTCCCTTTAATCCTCTCTGTAAATCTGATGGAGGCAACTTCCCTGTCTTTGGCTCCATTCGTACAATAGCCTGGAAGGGATGGACACTTTGAATCAAAATAGATTCATAAGTATTTAAATCCTTCAATTCATAAGGAATGTCATCTAAATCCAGATTATTATAAACCGCTCTAGCAGGCATCTGGTTTTGGTTTAATTTGTTATAGCAATAAGTACACATACGTTGGTCTGCTCCCAAATCAAAACAATTTTCTACCATCAAGTATGTGGCAAAATCCTTCCATTCACTATTGTTTTCCATATCACTCTTTGCATATATATCCACTAACTTACTCTGATTCTTATAATAAGTCCGTCGACAACACACACAAGTGAAATTAGGCCTCTCACTTGATTTCACCATAAACGTGGAAATTTCCTTGTGAAACTTATCTGTACTGAAAATCTGTTCACTGTCTTCCACATTACCATCTTCTAGTGGTTCAATATCAACATTGTTCTCTTTACCAGCAAAAAACAGAACTCAATTTCTTGACAAATATTCTTCACATCTACTTCAGAACCATGCAAAAGAGCTTTGCTTAAATTTTTTAAGCATATTTGCTGGACTCTTAGCATAATACAACATTCTAACTAATTTCCTCACTTTATTATGATGCACTGCAAGCATCCTGAAATGATGAAATACACTCTGGCATACTCTCCTAGAAAGACAAGCCAGTGAATGACCACGCAAACCTGTCACTTGTCTCACTCTGCAAGGATCTAATTCTTGCAACAACTTTATTTTTTGCTTTACACTTTTCTTCTGAAATGTCCGTATAAAATCACAAAGCAAATTGATGGAATCCTGTCGCACACTGCAAATAGAACTACACTTCCAGGTGTACACTGGTCCCTTAGGACGTCTCCCTAAAACCTCATCACTTAGCGCCTCTTCTGCATCTGCAGACACAAGTATTTCTTTTTCAACCGGATGACCATCTTTTACCTCATATGCTCGACCACTGCTGTCAACTGCATGCACCAAAACATTGTCCTGAAAATAACTCTCCTCATTAAAAAATGCCTCACTATTTGAACTATGCATCCATTCTCCTAAGAAAACTTCACAAAAATTACTCCGATTAACGTATCTCTTCCATCTACTATTAGATTTGAAAACATAGATTACCTTGTTTAGTTTCCTAATTCTATTAATTACCAAAATAAATAACTTTCGCTTGATTTCGAAAGCCTGATCAATAATTTTCTCTACATTTTTCTTTTTCTTATAAAATGACACTTTCTTTTGACCTTTTTTAAATTGTTTTACCAAATTGACAATTACCCTGTTACGGAACATTCGCTTACGAATGTCCCTGAAAATATTTGCCCTTCTACTGCCATGCACAGAGTTATCTCCTGCTCTAGCACAAACTTTTTTGACGGGCCTTTCCTTTCCATTTAAATTGGCTCTCTTTTTCTGGACTAAAACTTGTTCTGTAGTTATACTTTTGTTTCTACAAATGTTTTTAAGGAATGATTTCGTTCTCTTACCCGGTGTTCTCTTCGTCCGTTGAGATAATATTAAAGTAGAGGACTGCTGCAAAATATTTGGTAACTGCTGTCTTTGACGTCTTGTAGCCTTTCGAATTCCATCTTTAGACGGCATTGTCAAATAATCTGCAGTTGAATCTGTGGTGAAATATAATAAAAAATGTTATTAACCACTATTACCAAACAGTAAATCAATAACAGTAAGAACTAGATTCGACAATGCTATAAAAAAAAAAGTATGCACAAGGGTGCAGGGGGTATCACTTTGACACCCTCTGACACCCTCAAAACAGGCACAGGTGCCATGTGGCAAGCAAACCAGCCCTAAGGGCATTTCTGTCTGTCACATGGCATAGGTGTGCATGCACACATGTGCATGCACACCTGGATTCGATATTTTAACACCCAATTGGATTGGGTGTTAAAATACCGAATCAAAAGGGCCTGTGGGACAGAAAGTAGTCCCACCTACATCCCAAATTGAAAAATCGGTAAAATTGCCGATTCGATATTTTTGTGAGTCGGTAATTTTACCGAATCGGTAAAATACCGAATCGGACAAAAAAAGGTCCCCTACATCTCAGTAGGCCAAATACCGGTCGGAAACGGCCGAAATCGGCCGTTTCCGACCGGTATTTGGTACCTACATTGGGCCCTTTATGTAAAACACCTAGGGCCAGATGTAGGTAAATCACATTTACTAATTTTGAAATACCGAATATTACCAGTATTTCAAAATAGGTAAATGGGATGTAGGTACCAACATCTGATTTATTACCGATTCCTTAAAAATTCGGTATTTACCGATTCGGTAAATACCGAATCGATATTTGCTATTGAATCCTATGGGCCTTGAAGCCCATAGGATTCAATTCAAATACCGATTCAGTATTTACCGAATCGGTAAATACCGAATTTGTCAAGGGTGCAGGGGGTATCACTTTGACAACATCTAGCACCCTCAAAACGGGCATGTCTGCAATGTGGCCACCTATATCTGGCCCCTACATTCATGGAGAACTGACTTAAAATGCCCTAATACACATGAAAACGTTTTTTTAAGGAACTTGCACCTTTTTTTCAATAACTTTTAACATGGCTATGTAACTCAAACAATCAAAATGAAAATTTGCCAGGCACACATGGGGGCGTATTTACAAGGGCCTTACACTACAAGGAAAATGACTTCAAATGACCAGACACACATGGGGACGTATTTACAAGGCCCTTGAACCCGGGGGAAGTGACTTGAAATTGCTAAGCACACATAAGAGAGTATCTACAATGCCCGTGCAACACTTATGCATCATTTTTTACATGTACACCGTAACATTAACAACACAATTACATCATATATCTGTTCCGCAAAAGCGACGCATTGCAGGAGTCACATCATTTTACCATCAAAAACAATTTCTCCGATTCTGTAAATGTACATTTACCTACATGTGACCCTGGATTTAGGCGCATGCATACCTTTTCGCCATTTACAGGTCGGAAACTAACGAAATCGTCTGTAACCGGTCGGTAAATGGCCTAAACGACCACCTACATCGGGCCCTAAGTGTGCATGCATTTGATTTCAAACAAAGTTTTAAAACCTTTTATGTAAAACAATTATACACCTACAATCATGTACGGGCAGGTCTGCCTTTCACATGACATACGTGTGCATGCACAAATGTGCATGCACACCGGAATCGGTATTTTACCATGAAGTTTGATTTCATGCAAAAATACCGATTCGTTAGGTCATTTGAGACTCAGAAGACTCCCCCCTACATAGCAAATTTACAGAATCGGTAAAATTACCGATTCAGTATTTTTATGAACCAAAAATTTTTCCGATTCTATAAATGAAGAATGCAAAACCGCCTTTGAAAGCAGAATGCAGACACTTAACGCAAAACATCATTTTAAATACACAGCTGACTTTCTTATTTACGCAAAAAAGCATACTACTCTTTAACTAAAATATATAAACGATAACTCACCTTTACAAATTATTTTTGAAATTGAAAACAGTCTCAGAAACACACCAATTATTCTGTACCAGAATTAAAGGTATGCACTCCAGAGGCTGGAACCAACAAAGGCACCGAAACGCTGATATTCAACACACATATCTCTCATGTCAGCCAATAAAAACTCTTCCCTCACTTTTTTCAAATCAACACCCTTCCCCCCTCTGCCCTTTCTACCTCTTTTCCATAGCAACTACTGCCTGCCTGACCAGTCATGGCCACAAGTTCACACAACAATGTTTCAAATGAACTCTGAACTCTCAGTACACCTGCTAATCCACTGCAATGTTTCATAACAACGTTTTTAAATAACCATTCAAAATACATCTTTCAAAGAACACATCCATGCACCCTAACTTTCGGTTTTCAGCAATGAAAATACACCAATCACTGCTAATGAATCATTTACACTTAAACTCCACAGTTTTTTACATTACAAACATCACTATTTCAACTGCCATTTCATTCCCACACTTCATCTGACTGCAGCAAAAACTCCTCTAGCCATGTTTTCAGTCTGGATTCTGGGACATAGATATATCCACTGGGCTCACAGGTATGCTGAAAACAGAAATTTACACAACCTCGATTTACAAAATGTGGAAATCAAATGGATTGGTCGAAGAGGATTGAAATGTCACCAATTGATACCATTGGTGAAAACCTTTTTAAATTTGCCAACCCCTGACCTCATAATAGTGCACTGTGGAGGAAACGATTTGGGCACTTTGACTGGGGTAGGACTGGAAATGCTTTTAAAGGACACCTTTGAACAATTGATGACACTTTTTCCTCAAACCGCCTTTGTATATTCCAATATATGCCAAAGACAAAAATGGAGGTGGTCCAATCAATTTTGTCCACAAATTGAGAAATCAAGGAAGCATGTAAATAAGTCTGTTTCAGCTTACATGAGGGACCATGGAATGGGCTGCATCTACAACAATAACTTGAATTACTACATGCAAGATATCTAGAGGAGATGGCGTGCATTTCTCAGATGGGGGAACAGAATTTTCATACTAAATTTAAGAATGTGTATTGGTTCCAACTTATAACTTTCTAGAACATACACAAAACCCAAAAGCTCTTTTCAGAGCTACCTTAAATTAGTGTACTCTTTTAAAATTTCGAATGAACCTTTTTTTTCACTTAATTTCACCTACATTCGCTTCCCGGTACGCTACCCAATTTGCGTACCTGCAGCTAACCACACGAAAAAAAAGTTAGGGAAACAGCATACGTCTAAAGTACCCCAATCTACCCATTCTGAACATTATTTACCCTCCATCTTGTATCTCAATTCTACCGAAACACAAAATGGAGGACTCCCGTAACACTGCAAGATCGCATACCGGGAAACGCACTGACAAGCACTCGCACAAAAAAGGTGGGAAAGTAATTTACAGAAAAACCACTGGAGACACTTTCACCAATTAAACAGTAGCTCATACTACATACCAATCCCTACCATTTTCACAAATTTAGTTGGAATACCATTTAGCCATTTAGCATGTAGAACTCTCTAAAATCCCTGAGGTAAATTACTTCACAAAAAATATCGAAAGTGTTGGAAATGACAACCAATTAAAATATTACTTTCAATTTCTACTACTATATCATGACATTTGATTGGTTATGTACCTGAATATATATAAACAAAGAGAAAGAAACACAGCCATTTTGACTACTACTTCGTGAAGTGCAGAACAACAAAAAATCAACTGATAACTTCAAATTATATTTAAAAGGTAAGATATTATTTTTAAAACTGAGGATGCGCCAAAATGCTGGACAATGGGCCCCCCACAGTGTCTGTGAATGGTCTCCTTGCAATTGAGGGAACGTCTCCTTCTCCCTCCCCTATACCTCCTGACATCATCCATGAGAAGCCCAAGGAGGGGCCCCCGCCAATGGACCTTAATTGCAGGCGACACCTTTCTTTGTGATAGATCTCCAGGAAAACAAAAGGACACATCACCAGTGCGTGGCCCCATGCTGATGGGCTGAGTGCATAGCCCTGACCGGCAGCCCTAAGTTAAGGATATAGTTACACTTCTCTAGTATAATTCAGAATTGACTAAGAGTTTATTTGATAATTTTCTTCATATTTCTACTTCCAATTTGATACCATACACTGCCCAAAGAAAAAAACACTGTATAAATAACCAAACTGCCTGTCTGTACTGAAACCCAACAGTGCCCTATCTGTACTGATATATTTTTAAAAAAATCATATTTCAGAATTCAAAATGGAAGGAGAAGTAAACAACTTTAAAACTGAAACAGAAAAAAAATGAGACAGAAGTTGACATGGATTTCTACGATGACACAATAAACAATGAACTTGTACAATGTGTAGATGCAGTAGATTTTCTACTGAAAAATGAAGAAAAAAATGATCACGATTTTGTAGATTTTCTTTTAAATTTTGAAAAACAATCTGAAAAATAAATTTAATTTCTTAATTCAAAAATTGTTTGACACATTATTTATTTTTATATATATATTGAAAACTAGTAGCAAATTGATTATAACGTGAAGTCAGACTTTAAATATTCTGTGCAACTTTTTGGTGTTACATACTAACTTTGTACATAGTTACTTCCTTTCTCCTACTATATTATCTCCAATTTGTATTTGCAAAAACAAGTGACAACATCAACAACATCTCTTTATCATCTCCTACCTCCTTTGTAGATATCTTGCATGTTGTTATAGAAGTTATTGTGGTATATGGAATTCATACCATAGTCTGTCAGGAAAGCCGAAACAACATGGAGGCAGGAGATGATAAAGAGATGTTAAATACACATTGGAGATTATATAGTGGAAGAAAGGAAGTAACTATGAGCAAAGTTAGTATGTAACACAAAAAAGTTGCAGAGTATATTTAAAGTCTGACTTCACGTTATAATCAATTTGCTACTAGTTTACAATATACATATAAAAATGAATAATGTGTCAAACAAGTTTTGAATTATGAAATAAAAATTTATTATTCTGATTGTTTCTCAAAATTTAAAAGAAAGTCTAAAAAATCATTATCATTTTTTTTTTCATTTTCCAGCAGAAAATCTACTGCATCCACACATTGCAGAAGTTCATTGTTTAGTGAATCGTCAAAGAAATCATGGTCAATTTCCATCTCGTTTTTTGTTCCTGCTTCAATTTTCAAGTTATTTTCTTGTTGTCCTTCCATTTTGTATTCTGAAAAATGAATTTTTAAAAAATATATCAGTACAGATAGGGCACTGTTGGGTTTGAGTACAGACAGGCAGTTTGCTTATTTAAACAGTGATTTTTTTGTTGGGCAGTGTATGGTATCAAATTGGAAGTAGAAATATGAAGAAAATTATCAAATAAACTCTTAGTCAATTCTGAATTATACTAGACAAGTCTAACTCCATCCATAACTAAAACTGAGAAGTCTATTTTATTCTATAAGTATTGCAGAGTGATAGAATATAACTGTCAGAAAATGTTTTTCTAATTAGCTTACAGTACAGAACATACTTCAGTTTTTAAAATAATATCTTACCTTTTAAATACAACTTGAAGTTATCAGTTGAATTTTAGTGGATATGCACTTCAAGAAGTAGTAGTCAAAATGGCTGCGTTTCTCTCTCTTTGTTTATATATATTCAGGTACATAACCAATCAAATGTCATGATATAATAGTAGAAATTGAAAGTAATATTTTAATTGGTGGTCAATTCTAACACTTCCGATATGTTTTGTGAAGTAATTTACCTCAGGGATTTTAGAGAGTTCTACATGCTAAATGGCTAAATGGTATTCCAACGAAATTTGTGAAAATGGTAGGGATTGGTATGTAGTATGAGCTAATGTTTAATTGGTGAAAGTGTCTCCAGTGGTTTTTCTGGAAATTACTTCCCCACCTTTTTTGAGCGAGTGCTTGTCAGTGCGTGTCCCGGTACGCGAACTTGCAGCGTTACGAGAGTCCTCCATTTTGTGTTTTGGTAGAATTGAGATACAAGATGGAGGGTAAATAATGTTCAGAATGGGTAGAAGGGGGTACTTTAGACGTATCCTGACCCCCTAAGTTTTCTGAGGGTGGCTGAGGAGGCTCATATATGTCGAGAAAAAAAATGAATTTTTCGCGTGGTTAGCTGCCGGTACGCGAACTGGGTAGCGAACCGGGAAGCGAACATAAGTGAAAATTAGTGAAAAAAGGTACATTCGAAATTTCAAAAGAGTAAATAAAGTTAAGGTAGCTCTGAAAAGAGCTTTTGGGTTCTGTGTAAGTTCTAGATACTTATAAGTAGGAACCAATACACATTCTTAAATTTAGTATGAAAACTCTGTTCCCCTCATCTGAGAAATGCACGCCATCTCCTCTGTAGATATCTTGCATGTAGTAACGCAAGTTATTGTTGTAGATGCAGCCCATTCCATGGTCTCTCATGTAAGCTGAAACAGACTTATTTACATGCTTCCTCGATTTCTCAATTTGTGGAAAAAATTGATTGGACCACCTCCATTTTTGTCTTTGGCATATATTGGTATATACCAAGGCAGTTTGAGGAAAAAGTGTCATCAATTGCTCAAAGGTGTCTTTTAGGAGCATTTCCAGACCTACCCCAGTCAAAGTGCCCAAATCGTTTCCTCCACAGTGCACTATTATGAGGTCAGGGTTTGGCAAATGTAAAAAGGTTTTCACCAATGGTATCAATTGGTGACATTTCAATCCTCTTCGGCCAATCCATTTGATTTCCACATTTTGTAAATTGAGGTTGTGTACATTTCTGTTATCAGCATACCTGTGAGCCCAGTGGATGTAGCTATGTCCAAGAATCCAGACTGAAAACATGGCTAGAGGAGTTTTTGCTGCAGTCAGATGAAGTGTGGGAATGAAATGGCAGTTGAAATAGTGAAGTTTGTAATGAAAAAAAACTGTGGAGTTTAAGTGCAAATGATTCATTAGCAGTGATTGGTGTATTTCCATTGCTGAAAACAGAAAGTTAGGGTGCATGGATTTGTTCTTTGAAAGATGTAATTTGAATGGTTATTTAAAAATGTTGTTATGAAACATTGCAGTGGATTAGCAGGTGTACTGAGAGTTCAGAGTTCATTTGAAACATTGTTGTGTGAACTTGTAAACATGAGAGGCCTGGCATGCGGTAGTTGCTATGGAAAAAAGGTAGAAAGGTCTGAGGGGGAAAGGGTGTTGATTTGAAAATAGTGAGGGAAGAGTTTTGATTGGCTGACATGAGAGATATGTGTGATGAATATCAGCGTTTCAGTGCCTTTGTTGGTTCCAGTATCTGGAGTGCATACCTTTAAATCTGCTAAAGAATAATTGGTCTGTTTCTGAGACTGTTTTGAATTTCAAAAAGAATTTGTAAAGGTGAGTTATCGTTTCTATATTTTAGATAAAGACTAGTATGCTTTTTTGCGTAAATAAGAAAGTCAGCTGTGTATTTAAAATGATGTTTTGCGTCAAGTGTTTGCATTATGCTTTCAAAGGCGATTTTGCATTCTTTTACCAATTGTAATTGTAGATAATGTAAAGTATTAGTACTGACAATGTGTGTATGTACATAGGAGCTGTGCTGTGTTTTCAAATTTTGATCAGAAAATCATTTTTAAGGAAAAGGCATGCTTTAAAAAATTATGAGAAATTATTTACTTGTGATGTGACTCCTGCAATGCGTCGGTTTTGCGGATCAGATGTATGATGCATTTGTGTTGTTATTGTTACGGTGTATATGTAAAAAATGATGGATAAGTGTTGCACGGGCATTGTAAATACTCTCCTATGTGTGCTTAGCAATTTCAAGTCACTTCCCCCGGGTTCAAGGGCCTTTTAAATACGTCCCCATGAGTGTCTGGTCATTTGAAGTCACTTTCCCCGTGGTGCAAGGCCCTTGTATATACGCCCCCATGTGTGCCTGAAAAATTTTGATTTTGATTGTTTGAGTTACATAGCTATGTTAAAAGTTATTGAAAAAAAGGTGCAAGCACCTTAAAAAAACGTTTTCATGTGTATGAGGGCATTGTAAGTCTGTTCCCCATGAATGTAGGTGTATAATTGTTTTATATAAAAGGTTTAAAAACTTTTTTTGAAATCAAATGCATGCACACTTAGGGCCCGATGTAGGTGGTCGTTTCAGGCCATTTACCGACCGGTTACGGCCGATTTCGGCCGTTTCTGACCGGTAAATGGCCAATCAGTATGTAGGAGCCTAAATCCAAGGCCACATGTAGGTAAATCTACATTTACAGAATCGGTAAAATTACCGATTCGGTGAAATACCGAATCGGTAATTTTACCGATTCTGTAAATTTCATATGTAGGTGGGACTCTTCTGAGTCCCAAAGGCCTTAACGAATCGGTATTTTAGCATGAAATCCAACTTCATGGTAAAATACCGATTCCGGTGTGCATGCACATGTGTGCATGCACACCTATGTCATGTGACAGGCAGACCTGCCCTTAGGGCAGGTATGCCTGCCACATGGCACCTGTGCCTGTTTTGGGGGTGCCGGAGGGTGTCAAAGTGACACCCCCTGCACCCTTGTGAATTCTTTAATTACCGATTCGGTAAATACCGAATCGGTAATGCCTAATCATTCCTATGGGCTTCAAAGCCCATAGGAATGATTTATTGTTTGAGTTACATAGCCATGTTAAAAGTTATTGAAAAAAGGTGCAAGTACCTTAAAAAAACATTTTCATGTGTATTAGGGCATTTTAAGTCAGTTCCCCATGAATGTAGGTGTATAATTGTTTTACATAAAAGGTTTAAAAACTTTTTTTGAAATCAAATGCATGCACACTTAGGGCCCGATGTAGGTGGTCGTTTCAGGCCATTTACCGACCGGTTACGGCCGATTTTGGCCGTTTTCCGACTGGTAAATGGCCAATCGGTATGTAGGGGCCTAAATCCAAGGCCACATGTAGGTAAATCTACATTTACAGAATCGGTAAAATTACCGATTCGGTAAAATACCGAAACGTTAATTTTACCGACTCTGTAAATTTCATATGTAGGTGGGACTCTTCTGAGTCCCAAAGGCCTTAACGAATCGGTATTTTAGCATGAAATCCAACTTCATGGTAAAATACCGATTCCGGTGTGCATGCACATGTGTGCATGCACACCTATGTCATGTGACAGGCAGACCTGCCCTTAGGGCAGGTATGCCTGCCACATGGCACCTGTGCCTGTTTTGGGGGTGCCGGAGGGTGTCAAAGTGACACCCCCTGCACCCTTGTGTTTTCTTTAATTACCGATTTGGTAAATACCGAATCGGTAATGCCTAATCATTCCTATGGGCTTCAAAGCCCATAGGAATGATTGATTGTTAGAGTTACATAGCCATGTTAAAAGTTATTGAAAAAAAGGTGCAAGTACCTTAAAAAAACGTTTTCATGTGTATTAGGGCATTTTAAGTAAGGGTGGGCGGGCGGCTACGCTCCGTGCACGGAGTGTGCGTAGTGCCGGCTTCTACGCATTTTGCGTAGCAGGCGTAGAATCCGGCACTACGCACGCTCCGCAGACGGACCGTAGCTGGCCGCCACCCACCTCCCTCCCGCCCTCCCTAAATACTTTAAATTACATCTGTAAATTAATTAAAAGGCACTTACCTTGCCCGCCGAAGCGACAAAGAGAGGGTGCCGAGGAGACTCGGCGGGCAGCGGCGGGCAGCGGCGGGCAAGGTAAGTGCCTTTTAATTCTTTTACAGATGTAATTTAAAGTATTTAGGGAGGGCGGGAGGGAGGCCTGTGGTGCGTAGTGGGGCTACACGGAGTGCGGAGGTGGGCGTAGTTTCTCGCCCACTTCACGTAGCTCCGCGAAGCCCCACTACGCCCCCTACGCCCAGGGTTAATTTTAAGTCAGTTCCCCATGAATGTAGGTGTATAATTGTTTTACATAAAAGGTTTAAAAACTTTTTTTGAAATCAAATGCATGCACACTCAGGGCCCGATGTAGGTGGTCGTTTCAGGCCATTTACCGACCGGTTACGGCCGATTTCGGCTGTTTCCGACCGGTAAATGGCCAATCGGTATGTAGGGGCCTAAATCCAAGGCCACATGTAGGTAAATCTACATTTACAGAATCGGTAAAATTGTTTTTAATGGTAAAATACCGATTCGTAAAGGCTCCTGGCACTCTGAAGAGTCCCACCTACATATGGGTGGCTTCAAATCGGTATATTTACCGATGTTATATTTTACCGAATCGGTAAAATTACCGATTCCGTAATTTTACCAATTCGGTAACATATTGCCCCCTACATAACAAATTTTGTAAACTGGTGGGTAACGGCCGAAAATACAGTTTTTCGGCCGATACCGACCGACCTACATCTGTCCCTTAAAGTCTTAGGGAAAGATGAATGATGGTTGTGCGCCTCTTTTGTGTTGCTGTTGCGTCACTTTTATAATGCAGGAGAGATTTACAAGATGCACCATGTTGCTAAACAGCAACCGCGGGTCGTGGAGGGAGAGTTACGGTGGGGCAGGCAGGCGGGGAGGGGGAGGGGCAGGGTGGAGGGACGTAAACACTGGCATATGGATTATTGCAGGTAAGTACACAATTTAATGTGCGTAAAGTTTCATGTGGGCTTTTTGTTGCAGGGTGGGCAGTCATTTGCATGAAAGCCCTGTAATATTATCACTATCACAGTAAAATAAAAAATATTTTATTGAATCATTTTTATAGCATTGCTGAATCTAATTCTTACTGTTATTGATTTACTGTTTGATAATAGTGGTAAATAACATTTTTTATTATATTTTACCACAGATTCAACTGCAGATTATTTGGAAATTAGACAATGCCGTCTAAGGATAGAATCCGAAAGACTACGAAACGTCAAAGACAGCAGATTACTAAATGCTTGCAGCAGTCCTCTACATTAAAATCACCTCAACGCACGAAGAAAGCTCTGGGTAAGAGAACGAAATCATTCCTTAGAAACATTTGTAGAAACAAAAGTATAACTACAGAACAAGTTTTAGTCCAGAAAAAGAGAGCCAATTTAAATGGAAAGGAAAGGCCCGTCAAAAAAGTTTCTGCTAGAGCGGGAGATGGCAGTAGAAGGGAAAATACATTCAGGGACATTCATAGGCGAATTTTCCGCAACAGGGTAATTGTCAATTTGCAAAAACAATTTAAGAAAGGTCAACAGAAAGTGGCATTTTATAAGAAAAAGAAAAATGTAGAGAAAATTATTGATCAGGCTTTCGAAATTAAGCGAAAGTTATTTATTTTGGTAATTAATAGAATTAGGAAACTAAACAAGGTAATCTATGTTTTCAAATCTAATAGTAGATGGAAGAGAGAAGTTAATCGAAATAACTTTTTGTGAAGTTCTCTTCGGAGAATGGATGCATTGTTCAAATAGTGAGGCATTTTTTAATGAGGAGAGTTATTTTCAGGACAATGATTTGGTGCATGCAGTTGACAGCAGTGGTCGAGCATATGAGGTAAAAGATGGTGGTCCGGTTGAAAAAGAAATACTTGTGTCTGCAGATGCAGAAGAGGTGTTAAGTGATGAGGTTTTAGGGAGACGTCCTAAGGGACCAGTGTACACTTGGAAGTGTAGTTCTATTTGCAGTGTGCGACAGAATTCTATCAATTTGCTTTGTGAATTTGTACGGACATTTAACAAGAAAAGTTTAAAACAAAAAATAAAGTTGTTGCAAGAATTAGATCCTTGCAGAGTGAGACAAGTGACAGGTTTGCGTGGTCATTCACTGGCTTGTCTTTCTAGGAGAGTGTGCCAGAGTGTTTTTCATCATTTCAGGATGCTAGCAGTGCATCATAATAAAGTGAGGAAATTAGTTAGAATGTTGTATTATGCTAAGAGTCCTGCAATTATGCTTAAAAAATTAAGCAGAGCTCTTTTGCATGGTTCTGATGTAGATGTGAAGAATATTTGTCAAGAAATTGAGTTCTGTTACTTTGCTGGTAAAGAGAACAATGTTGATATTGAACCACTAGAAGAAGGTAATGTGGAAGACAGTGTACAGATTGTCAGTACACATAAGTTTCACAAGGAAAATTCCACGTTTATGGTGAAAACATGCGAGAGGCCTAATTTCACTTGTGTGTGTTGTCGACGGACTTATTATAAGAATCAGACTAAGTTAGTGGATTTATATGGAAAAAATGATATGGAAAACAATAGTGAATGGAAGGATTTTGTCACATACTTGATGGTAGAAAATTGTTTTGATTTGGGAGCAGAGCAACGTACGTGTACTTATTGCTATAACAAATTAAACCAAAACCAGATGCCTGCTAGAGCGGTTTATAATAATCTGGAATTAGTTGACATTCCTTCTGAATTGAAGGATTTAAATACTTATGAATGTATTTTGATTCAAAGTGTCCATCCCTTCCAGGCTATTGTACGAATGGAGCCAAAGACAGGGACAGATTTACAGAGAGAATTAAAGGGAAGGGTTGTTTATTTGCCTTTGGATTTGAAGAAAAACATTAATACAATTGGAGTAGAGAAAGTGGAAGAGGAACCTCTGGTTATCATAGTTAATGGTGTTCCGACAAAGAGTAAGAAAATCTGGCAAGATTTAGTGGATGTTAGGAAAGTCAAAAAGGCAACATTGTATTTGATAAAAAATAATGACTACTACAAGAATGTATGTGTTGCAGAAGAGGAAGTAAGTGAAGAAGAGGACAGCGATTTGTGTCCTGGACAAATTGAGAAAGTAGAAGCCTCTAAAAAGGAAGAAATATATGAACATTATAGTGTTCATCCTTTGCATTCCAAGGAAGTCATGGGGAATGCTATTGAGTTGTTTCAAATGAAAAGAGCCAAAGGGAGTCCCATTAGTGTTTGAGAGGAAAGTTTGGAAGCTCGATGTTTCCCACAGTTATTTCCCACAGGTCGAGGAGGACGATATGATGAGCGACCTGTTCAAATTCCTGCTTCAGAATACCGGACTTTACGATTGTATGCAGAAGATCCTAGGTTTCATCAATGCATTCCCTATTTATTTCATCTACTGTTTGAAAGTGATCTCTCTGGATTGTCTTATGCAGTGAACCACATCTTGAAAAGTGGTGTACAACTGCGAAATATCTCGGCAAAGGACTTTATGGATAAAGTCAATGTGCAAGACAGTATTTTGGATTCTCACCTGATTTATCTGATGGCATGTCAGCGTGGTACTAATGAGTACTGGGACCGTCGTCATGGTGACTTAAAATGTATGCTGAGGAACTTAGGAACTCCCACATGGTTCCTCACTCTCAGCTGTGCTGAGTACGGCTGGGAAGACTTACTTGAATTTCTACGAGAGGTAAATGGAAACATTGAAAATATTGAATTCAAGACACCCGGAGAACTGTGCTCTTTGGATCCTGTGAATGTATGCAGGTACTTCAATCATAGATTTGAAGCTATGATGTCTTTCATCATGAATAAGAAAAATCCACCTCTTGGAGAGGTGTTGGATTTCTTCTGGAGAAAGGAGTATCAAGCAAGAGGTGCTCCTCATATACATATGCTGCTAGGGATCAAAGATGCACCCAAATTTGGAACAGATCCGGATGACTTAGTGATGAGTTTACGGTTTCAAAGCCATCGTTGTGGAAAGTACTGTCGTCGTAAATTCAGAAACAAGGACAAGTACTACACCAAATGTCGTATTGCATTTCCACAGTCGGTGATATCAAAAGGAAGAGTTAACAATTTGATGTCTTCGCTGAGACATAATGTGATGAGGAAATCACCCAAAAACACATACAATTTGAAAAGAAACGAAGAGTCCAAGTACATCAACGACTACAACCCAGTGATTTTGTCCATGTGGAATGCTAACATGGATATACAGTTTGTGGCTGACAACTGTATGGCTGTGGCTCGGTATGTGACGTCTTACATCACCAAAAAAGAAAAGACAGAACTGAAGGATATGTGGGAGGATATTTCCCATGAAAAGAGCCTCAGTAAGAAGATGTACAGTTTCAGTCTGAAGATGTTGTCGCATCGAGAAATCGGAGCTTACGAATGTTCTGACCGGGTATCTTCAGCAAGTCTCTATGCCAAATCTAGGAGTATCATTTGGGCGAGTCTTGGTCTTGCTGCAACGCGTAATCGAGTTCTGAAACCTGTACGGGAAATTGAGTATTTGGCGGAGAAGGAGCCAAACAGTACAGATATTTTGAAGACCAACATGTTGGATACATATTATCCAAATAGAAGCAGTCACCTGGAGAATGCTTGTCTGTATGATGTTCTTCAAAATTACGTTTTCAAGAGGAACATCAAAGAAGATATTGATTGTGTTTTTTTCCCCGCTGTTATATGATGAATACCTTCAACTCACTGTTTTCAGTGAAATTTGATATTTTCTGATAACAGCAAAAATAAACCATTAAATATGTTTAATTAATTTTCTACTTTGAATTGTGATTTATAATATGTATTCATTTTGTCTCATGCTCACTCTTATTTTACTACCTTGTATTAATTTAAATTTTTTTCTTCTTTCTTACACAGATTAAAAGTATAAAAATGATAATTCAGTACGTTAATGACAATTATAAGGTAAGTGTTTAGTAATCTTTATGTTACATGTCTATCAGATTTAACTTTTATTAGTTCCACTGCTTCATTTCTTTAACCCTTAGTTTCCTGCCTTTGCTACTTCCTTCATTTCTTTTTCTATTACTTATTTATACTACTCTTTTCACTTCTTTTATCAGTCCTTCTTTCAACAGTAACTTTGTGTTACTCCCTCTATTTGTCTTTTTTTTCACATTACTCTCTGTTTATTTACTCGTCTTTTTAAAAAAAAAAATGTTTTAGTTCGCTCCCGGTTCGCGTACCGGAATGCCAACCGGGAAGCGAATCAAAAGAAATAGAGGATGCTAGAGTGCTAAACATTCTAGCAATTTTTTTTAAAAGGGAAGGTAATTCTGAAAAGAACTTTTTTTTATTATTTTTGATGTTTTATATTTTTTTGTGTTTTTTTTGGAGGAAGGGGAAACAAAAATGATTCACTTCAAAGGGCTCAACAGGAGCAACAAAAAAAAATCACTTTCTTGCACGTTTTGGACATTGATGATGTTCATATGCTCTATTTATTAGAGTAATACTCCTCTCTCCACATGAAATTAATTTGCCACAAGCTATACATGTCAATTTCATCTGCCCAAAGTTCTTTTGGAGATTTGGGACCGTTTCCCTTGCCTGTAATTCAGTTATTGCTAGTTCATTGGTGGATGTATTGGCCGGTCGGGGGTTATCCACCAAATCTCTGAGTTGTGCAGCACTATAATTAAGAGGGTGCCACCTCTCCATGTGTCGATGCATGCATGCATACAGTCACTGGATGTTGTCATCAGTGATGTCATCAGTGATGTCATTTGAGATGTCATCAGTGATGTCATCAGTGATGTCACTGACCATGTCATGAATGATGTAATATGTGACATCATCAGCAGTGGATTGCGGGTGCGCGATATATAGTTATTGCAACTAACTATATATGCGAATTTCTATGGTTTTGTGCGAGTAAATTCAGGTTTTGTAAATGCGAATCCCTAACTATATATGGTCTATAACCTATAGTTTTTTCAGTGAATATATATATATATATATATATATATATATATATATATATATATATATATATATATATATATATATATATATATATATATATATATATATTCACTGAAAAAACCATAGGTTTGACACCAGTTATAGTTAGCTGGAAATTTTACTGACATAAAACCATTGAAATTCCCACGTTATAGTTAGTTGGACTCACTATAACTTGCTCGCCTGCAATGCACTGCTGAGGACGTCACATATTACATCACTCATGACATGGTCAGTGACATCACTCATGACATCACTGATGACAATATCCAGTGAATGTGTGTCTTTCTGAAAAATAAATATGTTTTATATATGTATATGTAAAGGTTGATGGAAGAATAAATGTTTAAATAAGTGTCTAAATGGATGTTTTTTTAAAAAAAACAATTGATAGGTTGACTGGCTTTTTAAGTGTATCTTAGTGAATACATATATCAGCGAGTAATGTTTAAAAATTTAAATATATGTATCAGTGTTTCACTTTGTGTATAAGTGGCTGCATGGGTTAGTGAGTAGCTACATGTGTGTGTATATGGGTTATTAGATGTTTTTTTTAGTATCAGTATGAGTGTCTGTATGGTTTGGTGGGGGTATTACTTAGCACATAGATGCATCAATGACTGACTCACTGTTTGTATGTGTTTTGAAGACAGCATATGTGCAGGACTGTATGGGTGGATGAGTTTGTATATGTTTGTGTTAGTGAGTGAATGACTGTCTCACTAGAGTCTTTATCAGTAACTACATATGTTTTAATCTAGTATATGTGAGTATTGATGTATATAGGTGAGTATATGTGAGAGTGAGAGATTGTAAGAGTTCCTGTTTAAATAAGTATGTGTTTCTATAAGTGATTGTTTAAGAGAGTAAGTATGTGTAAGTTTCCTTAGAAGTAAGGTGGTAGTATGTGTATAGCTGTATATGCAAATAAATGGATGTTCAATAGTTTATTTGCATGTGTGAGTATGTGTGTGAGTAACTTTTGGATGACTGTCGGTGTGTAATAGGATGTATAGGTGTATCACTACATATGATGAGTGAGTATATGTATGAGTGACTATATAGAACTGTTTACCTGCCCTTTGTTTGGACCTGCCACCGGACTGCTGCTGTTTCTTTATCCGACTCCTGCCCCTTGGAAAACCCACAGCAACTCGCCGGACCCGCTCCGCCGGTCCCGCAGCGCGTGTGACCCCCCCCCCGCCCATCACTCCTTACTTTTGCTATTTTAGAAGGATGTACGGCCGCTGCGCGGGAGCGCCCGGGACTAAGCTCGGGGCTAAGCCCGGGCAAAGGGCGGGCCCTCTGAGGCCCTCCGAGGCCAGAACAGGCTGGGCCGGGCTTCCTATTTTCTTCTGCTGTCTCGTAAGCTAGAAACACTTTTGCCTGGCGCCCCTTTGTTTTCTTACAGGATCTCATACGTCACGTTATTGTCAAAACTTCTATTTTTGTTTCTTTCACATGGTTACTAGTACTTTCTACTACTAGCACTGTTTTGTTTACTCTCGTTATTCAATATAGATATGTCTTCACCCATTCCTAACTCGACTGCTGAGGGGGGAGCCAAACGGGGTACGTTAGATAACTTTGTCATTAGAAAGGCCTCTACTGTTGATAGGGACCTAGCCTCAGCCGAGCGACGTGCCAATAGGCGCCGCTCGATTGAACATATTAAGAATAAAAGATTTTCAGAGGGCCCCACTTTCCCAGGTTTGTCTCTGCCAACTGATAGAGCTGAAGGTCTTAAGAGCCCAGAGCCTCCGCTTGATTCCAGTATTCCCCTACTACTCCAGGACAGGGTTACCCCCCCAGACTCTTTGGCTGTTTCCAACTCTGTTATCAATCTTTCCCCCTCGCTGGCTAGCATCCTAGATGAGGTGGAACTTCTGACAGACACCCTGACAGTAGTGATTGAGTCATCTCCCAAGACTAATAAACAGCCCGTGGATGCGGATGCACACCACTGTCATGGTCCTCCGCCTAAGAAAAGGAGAAGAAAGGGGCATGGTACAGCTAGGAAAAAAGCTATGTCCTCTCCCTGTATTAAGAAGCCAGACCACTTACCTTTAGGTTCACCCTCTCCGCCTGTTGAGATATTCCTTCTCCAGATCAGCAGGGACTAGACCTATTGGGGAGTATTGAGAAATTGATTTGATCGTTTACTTTGCCCTTGGTGGAGAGGCTCAAGAGGATAACTGTTCCGTTGGATGATCTAGAGAAAGTCCTTAAGGGGTCCCACAAGAGCACTAAGGGTCCAACTGGGGCACTCTCTGCCCCTACTTCCAGTATCGTTCCCCTGGCTCCTGCGCCCCGGATCCAGGATAAACACCCCAAACTGCCTAAAAGCATTGTGTCACAGGTTACTGTAATTCCTGGACACAACGCTAATAGGCAGGAGAAGAAAGTTAAGGGGCGTGTGACACCCAGTCGTCCGTTACCCAAACCCATAGTTGCAGATGTTACTTTTAAGCCCCACATTCCTAAAAGACATAGAGTTAATTTGCCCCCTGAAGCTGCCCCTTTTGTGGTAATTTTAACGGGTGTCCCAGTTTTAGATGCAGGCAAGAGGGAAGACCAAGTCCAACTCGAAAATAAAGCCATCCACTGGCTAAAACAGAACCGGCCCCTACCCCTTCACTTAAATGGTGAAATACTTATGGTGCGGCGACTTTCATGGCTGGGTCCCAGCCCAAACAGCATCATAGGAGACATTGTTATAATCAGTTTTAAAGATAAAAGGGCGGCTAGCCACATTCTGAAGTGGTCCTCCTTTACAGGCAGCAGCTCGAGCTTGATCACCCCAAGAGATCTGCCTTATTTCTATCCCAGAAATCTGATAAGTCCAGTGGTAAAACCAAGATCGTGGGTTCCCAACGTGGATAGACTAATCAGGCCACTCAGGTAGCCGCAGGATAATTGTATGAGGAGACAACGCACTCATCCTGAGGGCCACCATCATACATCTAGACCCCCACTTGCCCCGTCATTTGTAAATCCTGCACATTCTGCCCATCTGGCCTATTCAGATCCCTGGAACCAGTATTTAAACGACCCTTGTGTTCCACCCGATCCCTGGTTATTAAACCGGCTCCAAATTCCTCTCTATAATCGCTACGATAGTTTGCGAGACCTGGAGGGCGTGGACTGACTGAGTTATAAATTCTCTGTATCAATTTGTTCGACAAGTTCATCATCTCCAGCACCCACTGACAGCAGCCCACACATACCTGCTGGGTTGCGCCATGTAATTGCCCCAGTCATTGCTTCAGCGTTGCGTGATGAAACTGATCTAGCCACTACTTGCAAATTGGGCCCTGTTATCCCCAAAGCTTCTGAAGCTTGTACTAAAGCCATCATTTGTAATTCAGGCCCCGTCATTCCCGAAGCTCTTGATGCTAGTACAGATAGGCAGATTTGTGAGCTTCCTACTGTTCGTAGCAATAGAGTAATAGCTGCCAATTCTAGCATACAAGGGAATACTAAGTTTCTATTCTGGAATATTGCAGGGGTTAGGGATAGGGTTTTGGATTCTTCCTGGGTTGAGTTCGTTAGTTCATTTGGATTTTTGTGCTTCCAAGAAACTTGGACCATTGAGCCTGTTCACATAAATGGGTATAGTACCTTTCATGCCGCTGCTCTACCATCTAAACGTGGGAGGAATAGCGGGGGGCTCTGTATATACATTTCGAACCTGCTGGGTGTTGAGAATATTAAGGTAGTCAAATTGGGAACCTGCTATCAGATCTTATTAATTCAGTTGGCTTCTAAGGTTGATATCATCCTGATTAACATTTACAACAATTTGAACAAATGTCTAGTCTCAGATTTGGTTTCTTCCCTGACCAAGGATCTATACTGGGCTATCACCCCAAAAGGGAGGGATTGTATTATTGTTTGTGGGGGATATTATAACCATAACTTGTGTGATTTAGTAGGGGGGGGCTGTGGATTTACAGGGGCAGGTCTGGAAGTTGCATCTCCACACTTTTCCAACTTGGATGGGGGTGAATCACTGAATGAAATGTTGGCATCCTTTAATCTAGACTTTGTCAATAGACTGTGCTCCCCTTGTGTTGATTTCAGTGCAACTTTTGTGGGGAGAGGGCATGGTACCATTATAGATTTTATCGTTGCCTCTGAAAGTCATGCCACTTGGTATACAGGTTACACTACTCACTCTGTAGGGTTCAGTGATCATCTTCCCCTTTCTTTTTCTATCAAACTACCACATGCCCAGTATAGTACATTGATAGAAAGATTGTCATGGTTAAAATTCTGTGAAATGCCCAGACAAAACGGCTATGCTATTAAATGGAGTCATATTGATGCGGAGGCCATGCACGCCAAGATTGTCAGGGGTTCCCTTGCCTCAATCGAGAGGTGTTTAAATGCTGAGGCCTCCTACGAGGAGACCACGGCAGCCTTTGAGACTATCTCACGAAACATCCGAGATAGCTTGTCCCGTAAGGGAAGAGGTTCTATTTCTAGGCCGACAACCAATTCCTGGTTCGATGCGCCCTGTACAAAGGCACATTCCAATCTTAAGGCTGCATTACACAGAAAGAACACGGACCCGGCTGAGATGGCTACTTGTAGAAAAATCTATCGTCTAGCCCGAACGAACTGCAAGAAAAACATCAAACAGGAGGCTTGGAACAATCTGTTCTTTGCTTCTCAATCCAAGAATAGTGCCCAATTTTGGCGTGCAGTTAATGCACCTTTCTTTAACGCAACAAATAATGCGAGGATAGAGGTGGCCATTAAGGAAACCTCCTGGATTGACTTCTGTTCGGAAGTCTATAATCCGGGGGAGACCACAAAGCTAGTTGATATGGAGGGCATAGAAAAGGAGGCATCCCGGATTTTCCAAAATTATGGGAATTACAATTAGCGAAATGTCCACCGCTATTGAGCAGAGTAGGGGAGGCAAAGCTCCAGGAATAGATGGGGTTCCAATCGACTTGTTCAAATACTCAGCCGACTTATGGTCCCCTATATTGACAAGAGTTATGGACGCAAGTAGCGAGCTGGGTCTCCTTAGGACTTGGTCCGATTAAATCATCATTCCCATTTTCAAGAAGGGAGACAGAGAGAGCCCCTCATGTTACCGCCCTATCTCCCTTCTTGATTCTTTTATGAAGATCGTAGTTAGGGTTGTTTTTAATCGACTACTATCCTGGGCAGATGAAGCAGGAGTATTATCCCCTGTGCAGTACGGATTCCGAGAAGGGATGGGTACTGTGGAACAGGTCCTGAACTTCACACTCCTCCCAGGAAAATACGTTCAGGCCAAGGCTGGTAAACTTTAGGCAGCATTTGTTGACCTAAGTTCCTCATTCGACTGCGTTAGGCACGATCGATTGTGGAAGGTGTTGGAAAACCTTAAAATAGAAGAGCCTATTATTTCTTTTTTAAGGCACTTTTATGCTAGGGCAAGGGCAAGGGTGAGATTCGGAACCAGCGGTGAATGCACTAAACCCTTTTATGTGAAATGTGGAGTGAGGCAAGGGTGCATCCTTGCGCCTCTTCTTTTTAATCTATATACGAATGAATTAGAAGACGTCCTGGTGTCCAAAGTTATTGATTCACCCAGAATCAATTCCAAACATATAGTGTCCCTACTATATGCGGATGACACTGTTATTATGGCCAGGACAGAGAGGGGACTGCAGTCAGCCTTAGACGCTTATATCAATTTTATGGAATCTAGAGGCTTGACTCTAAATGTTAAAAAAACCTTTGTGATGACGTGCACCAGGGGCAAGTCCAAAACCTGCAAACTGTTTGCACGTAGGGAAAAAGTGCAGTCCACTAAAACCTTCTCATATTTAGGAGTAGTTCTTGAGGGCGGGGGATATTGGGGTCTAGCAATTAGGAGCAGAATCCTGTCGTTCAAAAAAGCTACTGCAGCACTCATGGCTTTTTCTCACAAGATGGGAAAAAGACCCCCTGCAATCCTACTTAAGATCTACTCAGCCAAATGTGTCAGTACAGCCATTTATGGGGCTGGTGTCTGGGGTAGGCAAGACACCTGGGAATTACAAACTGTAGTAAATGCTTTTTTAAGGTTTATTTTAGCAGTACCTTCTAGCCTATCTGTGTTTAATTGTCACGCAGAGCTGGGGGTCCGTCACATCAGTGATTTGATTGCCATGCAACCACTATTACTCTGGCACAGGGTCTGGACCGCAGTCGAGCTAGAATTAAATAGAGAGATTATTCGTGATGTCATGGCTCTTGACAAATCTCACAAAATAGCGTGGTTATCAGACATCCAAAAGTTTTGCCTAGATATGGGGAAACCTGCGTTTTATACCACACCAGAGGGGCTATGTAGGATCTCGAGGAAAGATCTAAAGAAAGATTGTTGGTATCATCTAGAATCCCTGCGGTTAGGGGTAGAGCTGAACAAAGTTTCGGTAGTGCGTCATCAAATGTCGCTTACATCGGGCAATATGTAACCCTATCTAAATTGGTGCTCCAGGGGCTTTGATAGGTTCCTACTTACTAGGTTCAGATTTGACATCTTTTTCCGCCTAGTCTCAGTTCCTCATATCAATGACTGGTCGAAAAAGCTTATCAATTGCCCATGCGATGGGAGAGCTGAACAGTCAACACTTCATGTGAATTGTTTCTGTGGTTTTTACCAAAAAGAGAGAGCCCGATGGATTAAACCACTCTTGAATTCTAATGGCCCCTGGCATCACTGCCGCCCAGCTTTATTGTATCTCCAGTTTTTAAATGATGAACTGAGTGTGGCTATCATGACTGGATTCTTAAAGAGTGTTTTTAGAAAAAGGAAAAACTTGAAGTATTCTTAAAACTATTGTATTCACTGTTAACTTTTATCCTTTCATGTATTGTTATATTTGTGTACATTATGTATTGCCCCATGTCCGACTAATGTTCGATTTGGGGTCCCATGTTGGCTCAGCTTTTTAATGCCGCCCTAGCAATCGGTAGGCATTCATCCTGGTTTACTTCAATAATCGTGCCAATTTTCAAGAAGGGTGAGAGACAAAATTGTTCTTGTTATAGGCCAATCTCCCTTTTTGATTCATCAGTAAAAATTTTTGGGAGAATAATTTTGGCAAGACTACAGAATTGGGCCGAATATAATGAAATTTTGAGTGATCTACAGTATGGCTTCCGGAAAGGTTTGGGAACCATGGAACAATGCCTAAATTTAATGAGGATCCAACAAAAATATATTAGGGTTAAAGGGGAACGGTTATATTTTACTTTTGTTGATTTGTCTTCGGCATTTGACTGCGTATCCCATACCAAATTGTGGGATATCTTGTAAGGACTGAGTGTTGAGGATGCTATAATTCGTTTCTTGAGAGATTTATACTCAGGTGCCACAGCATCAGTCCGCTATGGCCGTGGGGAAGAATGTACTAGAAGATTTGGAGTGGGGCGCGGAGTACGCCAGGGCTGCGTTCTGGCACCGTTCCTATTTCTCCTTTACATTAATGGACTTGAGCATCGTCTTCTGCAGGAGTGTAGGGATATGCCTAGAGTGGGGAAGAGGTCAATCCCTGCGCTCATGTATGCGGACGACGCTGTCCTAATGGCTCGAACCCCCTTGGCCTTACAGAATTTGTTAGTATCCTTTGAAAAGTTCATGTTGAGTTTAGATCTGAAAATTATTTGTGGTAAAACATACTCCATGAACTGCGGAACAAAATCTGGTAAAAAGTCGAAAACTATGTTCTTAAACAACGTTCCCTTGGAAAATATCTTGTTTTTTCCCTATTTGGGCATTTTGTTTCATGAACAGGGAGGTTGGTTAAGTGCCATAAAGGCCAGAACTCTTCTGTTCCAAAAAACTTTAATGGCCGTTAGGACTTTCATGAAAAAGCTGGGGAAAAAAACAATAAAAGAAATCTTGACCATATACAATGCCACATGTATATCCGTGGCCCTCTATGGTGCGGGACTTTGGGGCTTTTCTAATATTGACCCACTACAAATCGTCGAAAATAACTTTTTACGGGATGTTTTATCTGTACCACAGAGTGTCTCTACTTATATTTGCCATGTGGAGTTGGGTCAACTTTATTTATCAGATTTAATTAGAATACAGCCCATTCTAGTGTTGCACAGGGTGTGGACTACTAATGAATGTGTAGTTAACCGGGCTGTGATACAGGATATTCTGAACATGGAAAAATCTGCCAGGGTCGAATGGTTAGCATATATTAAGCAATTTATGTTGGATATTGGTCACTGCGAATACTACGAGGATCCATTATCTATGGGAACTATACCCAGAAGATCTTTGAAAAAACTGAGTTTGGATTACCTAATGGATAAAAGAAGAAGAGCAGAGGCCAGTAAAAAGACAGTTGCTTGGCATAACCAGATACTGACTGGAGTAAAAGTACAGCCCTATTTGACCCTGTTGATGTCAAACTATGATCGATTTCTTTTAACCCGCTTTAGATTGAATGTTGTTTTTAGACTTTTGTCCTTCCCAAAGATGAATTTATGGTCACAGACTTTACCTACCTGCCCCTGTGATGATTCCTCGTCCCAATCCGACATCCACATTTTATTTTTCTGTAAATTTTATTATATTCCCCGTCGAAAATGTTTAATTCCCCTTTTCAAAGATATGAATTTAAAAAGATGTTGCTTAGCATTTCTTGAATGTCAGGGAATGGATATTGTTTTTTCTGTTGTGGTTCTTTTAAACTATTTTAAACATGTTTTGATATTAAGGAAAACTATTAGTATAAGTGAAATATAATTAGTATGTCTACTTTTAAGTCAGTTTTTTTTAATGTAGTATGTTGTTTATGTTGCTGTTACTTTCATGGTTAATGATTTTAGCCGAATAAAGTACTTTCTGATTCTGATTCTGACTTATGATGATGTTGCTTTTATGATTTTTAACTTTACAAAAATCGAATAAAGCTTTTCTACTACTACTATAGAACTGTTGGTGAATGAGTGGATGTGTATATAGATGGTGGAATTACTGAATTTGTTGTTGTAACTGGTATGGGTATCTCCATTTTTTTTGAAAATTTTAGTTTCTATTTTTGAATATGTGTTTCAAGGGTTACATTACACTGAAAGGAGGTCTGTCACTCTGTCACAAGGATGGTGTCATCAGTGATGTCATGAGTGTTGTCACTGACCATGTCATGAGTGATGTAATATGTGACGTCATCAGCAGTGCATTGCAGGCGCGCAAGTTATAGTGAGTCCAACTATTTATAACGTGGGAATTTCAATGGTTTTATGTCAGTAAAATTTCCAGCTAACTATAACTGGTGTCAAACCTATGGTTTTTTCAGTGAAATTAATAGGTGTTTTAAATGCTAATTCCTAACTATAACTGGTGTGAAATCTATGGTTTTTTCAGTTAATTTCAAGGTTTTGTAAATGCTAATTCCTAACTATATATAGGGCCTCAAACCTATGTTTTTTTCAGTGAATTTCAAAGGTTTTTTAATAGCAAATTTCTATAGCCATGAAATATAATATTTTTTATAATGAATCCTATATTGTATATTTATGTAATACTATTTTTTTATGTATATTGTGCATTTTTTTTGCCCTGAAGCGCTCCCTGTGCGCGTACCAGTGAGCGTCCCGTTAGCGCTATTGCCTCAAATTAAAACATCATCGTGACGTATCGCGTAGCCGCGTGATGCATCTTAAGATGCACGGCGTAAGCGCACCCGGAAGCGCCCGAGCGCATACGATCGCACTACGTAGACCGGCCCCGGGTGTGCCCCGGCGCGCGTAGCGTAAGGGGGTCGGGTCATGTGACCTGAAAATAACACTTTTAATTGGTTCAGAACAGTTTTTTTTCTCCAAATGATGAAAGCCCCCACATTTTTTTATCATTCTCACTTTGTACTTTGACTGAGGAAGACCTGTTTGCAGAACTGTTTATAGTAAGTGAGAAATGGCTACAGTAGCAGCAGCAGCAGGAGCATCTCAACCACCACCACCACCACAAGGACCACCACAACACCACAGTGGTGGTGAAGAGGAAGAGGAGGAGGAGGAGGAGGAGGAGAGGCAGTTCCTGCCTGAAAATAATACCCCCTATAAACCCAAGGAGCACTTTGTGTGGGATCTTTATAAATTCCCAAGGGGACAAAAGAAAGTAAATGCTCAAAAAATCACATGTCTCATCTGTGGCACTGTACTTTCCAGGGGGAACCCTGCAAAAAAGTATTCATTTGGCAACAATACAATGATTCGCCATATGCAACGCATATAAAGTGAGACTTATAGTATACTGTGCAACTTTTTTGTGTTACATAGTAAGTTTGCTCATAGTTACTTCCTTTCTCCCACTATATTATCTCCAATGTGTATTTGACATCTCTTTTTCATCTCCTGCCTCCTTTCTCTCACTGTCTGTCTCTAATGCACCATATCACCGCCAATTTTGTGTAGATTCAGAAGAGAGTAAAATGTAATACTTGAAAACATCATAAGGGAGCAGGGTAGACTACCCATGATCCCCTAGGCCTTCTCAGGGAGTGCTTAAAGGATCTGTTTCTGCTTTCCTGACAGACTATGGTATGGATTCCATATACCACAATAACTTCTGTAACAACATGGAAGATATCTACAGAGGAGACGGTGTACATTGAATTTAAGACTCTGCATTGGTACCTCCATGTTGGTACTTAAATCACCCACACAACACAACAACTCTATTCAGAGCTACCCTACCTCTAAGCACTTTAAATTATTATTTTACTGTTTCACTGGGTTTTCCTCATGGTACGCTCCCCGGTACGCTCCCTGGTGCGCGTACCAGACGCTCCCCCCCTGCGAAAATCGAATACATTTTTTTTTTGCCCCGCGGGGCCCTTTTATGGCCCCCACATCAAACCTAGGGGGTCAGGGGGGTCTACCCTGCCCCCTTTTGGTCATTTCCCCCTTTGTTTTTGCCACCTCTTGTGTCTCGATCCTACCGAGACACAAGATGGCGGCCGCTCCAGACTGTTTGGAATGTTGACAGACACCCGAGAGCCAATCAGCTTTCCGCTCGTGAACTCGCGTAGCGTGCTGGAGCGCGCCCCTGTGCGCGTACCGGGGCGCACTTATAGATACATATATTTTTTTGAAACTAAATTACTCAAAATTCACTGGAGCACATATCTTGAGACATAGCAAAGGCACATCGGGCTTCCAGTCCCTACAATTTTGCCAAGTTTGTGTCATCAGTGATGTCATGAGTGATGTCACTGACCATGTCATGAGTGATGTAATATGTGATGTCATCAGCAGTGCATTACACGCGCAAGTTATAGTGAGTCCAATAGTGGCGCCGCGGCCAGGGCGACTGACGCTGGAATCTGGGTATCACGGTTCTTTCCCCAGCTCCGGTGGCAGGTTAGCCCAGCACCATGTGACTCTGGGCAATAGCTTGCTTAATCTTCCCGACGGCCCCAGCGCCTAGAGACACTTACGAGTGATTGTGCGCTTTATAAATGTGGATTAATATTATTATTATTAATATTATTATTATTATTATTATTATTATTATTATTATTATTACTAACTATAACATGGGAATTTCAATGGTTTTATGTCAGTAAAATTTCCAGGTAACTATAACTGGTGTGAAACCTATTGTTTTTTCAGTGAATTTAATAGGTTTTTTAAATGCTAATTCCTAACTATAACTGGTGTGAAACCTATGGGTTTTTCAGTGTATATATATATATATATATATATATATTAAGGGTGGGCGTAGTTCACGAAGTAGCGCTACGCGAAGCTACGCGAAGCTACGCGAACTTCACGTAGCACTACGCGAGCTGCGTAGTAGCATGTTCGCACTGTGCAAGATGCGTTTTCAATGATTGCACAGTGCGGACAAGCATCCGGCACTGTGCAGTCATTGAAAACGGCATCTTGCACAGTGCGAGCTGTAGTTTTCTGCAGCTTGAGTAGATTATTACTCGAACTGGTAGTTTCCCACTGAGAGCGGTCGCGAGCATGCGCAACCACTCACAATGAAAAACCTTACCTCCCCGCGTTGAAAATCTCGCCGAATGTCATTTTGCTTGCTCGCGGTCGCGAACATGAGGTTCAGGACCGCGAACAAGCACAAAATGAGCGCTGCACTACGCTACGCTGCACTACGCGTGTTCGCACTGTGCTACGTGCAGCTCGTGTAGTGCGAAGTTGCGCAAACTTCGCAAACTCCGCGAGCGTAGCGTAGAGCTTCGCCCAGGGTTAATATATATATATATATATATATATATATATATATATATATATCTGGGCGGAGCCTATCAACACATCTCATTGTGAGATCTGATTGGCTGACAGCACTTCATCCAAGAAGTGTCGGCAGCCATATTGGGACCAATATACAAGATAGCACCTTATTAAAAAGCATTGCAGTTAATAGAAGGTTTTAAGACTTTAGTTACATTATAAAACATTTGTACCATACTCATTTTTGGAAGTGTGGTGTGTTCTAATGTGATTTTACCTTGTGAAAAAGCCTTCTGCTGGGATATCATGAATTGTGTTTGAGAGAAAACTATTTTCTCATGCTTTTCCCACAGAGGTTTGGAAAGTGATCTACAAGCTAAACTGAGAGCATATTTTCTATATTCACATTATCTTTCTCAGCCATGTGAGAATGAAGACTGACATTCTCAGTAAAACATGTACATCCAACAAGGGCATAGACTGTCAGTTGATTCCTTTGTGTTCTATTGCAGCTTCCCAGACTGTTCTAAAGAACAACTAGAGTGCTAACAGACTTATTTATGACAAAAGTATAGCACACCTGAAGCCACCTTGATTGGAATAAAGTGATCACTTTTAAAACATTTAACATGAAAGGAACAAAATGAGGGGGTTAATTTTGACATATTGTAACGCCCTGATATTCCCGGGATCGGGGAAGGCCCAGATATAACAAGAGAAACATACTGGTATGGCTGAAGTAGTATTTATTAGTTAAGAAGGAAACAAAAGCAATAACCGAGTATTAACTCATACTGGACTTGAAAGGAAAGTAATAGTCAATGATACCCTTTAGCAGTTAAGGCTCTTACCTTCCTCCGGATGAACACCGGTCCCGGTGTTCGACAACGGAGGGCACTGTGCTAAGAAACGGCCGACAATGCCGTTCGACTACTGCTAAGGGAATACAGACAAGTAGGATGCTCCTGGTCCACTATCTGGGCTCAATAGGTGTTTGATTAATGTATCAACGAACCTGGGAATGTCCAGCCGAGCACTCAACCATGAGTTCGCGATTTAGAGCAAGGGAGCAGCCGCTCTACCTTCTCTGCGTAAAGATTGACACCAGGCTTTCGATATGTGACCAGCGCGCAGCCTCTTGAGTCTTTGAACAGAGATGCGGCAAACACCTCCTTGGTGTGCGTCTCTGTGTGATAATGCTATGGATGTTTTAACAGGGAATTACTGCGAGCAGAGAGCAGCCGCTCGATCTTGCTCCGTACCCGCTGTGACTGAAGACGGCTCTCTTCGTGTTATACAGCTGAGACGCGGCAAACACCTCCTTGGTGTGTGACTCAGCTAACTGCTGTGGAACTACAAACGAGGGCAGAGAGCAGCCGCTCCAATCATGCCTCCGTTTCTCAACTGCGGAGACAAGCACTTTCCGTGTTCCTCAGCTGAGACGCGGCAAACACCTCCGTGGTGTGCGTCTCAGCTATGGAATCGAGGGAAACAACAAACGGAGGCAGCTAGCTCTGCTCTCAGTCTTACCTCCGCAACAGTCCACCGGTCTGCATCGGAAAACAAGACACTCAAGACACTCAAGACACTCAAGACACTCAGGTACCGGTGTCCAGTGACAGCAGGCAGAAGTCGGCAATGATCCAGAATATCCGATGCTGCGTCCCAGCTGAGGTACGCTTAAGAAGGCGTTTCTGGCCCGTAATCCTCTCACTAGGCCTGCTGGTAGTTGTGGTCCCGGTCCGATGGAGGCGCCGATCATGCCAGTTCAAGAATGCACAGTGGTCAGAGGATGGCATGTGTGGGGAAAACATGACACATATAAAGTATGATTAGTGCTGCAGAAAGAAAAATTAGGGCAACTCCTCTTATATTTCATTAAAATAAATTTTGCCATGCAGACTGAAACATGTACTTTCAATACCATCAGCAGACTTCACTGGTCAGCAGTAGCTTTACTACAGTGATCTAATGAGCAACTAGTGTGCTAACATTCTGAATTTTTGTGGCAAATGTGTGACACATCTGAATACCTTCTTGATGAAATTAAAGTAAAAAAACTGAAAGTATTTCTTACTGAGGAGACTGTAGTAAATGAGGAAATTAGGTAACTTCATAACAAATAAGCCTCCCAATATGGCCACCAGAGACAAAAGAGTCCAAATGTAGCACACATATCACCCAGATGTAACCCAAGTATAGCCCAATGACAGAATGTCCCAGAGTGTTCTAAAGAAGTAGAGCGCTAACAGTCTTACTTATGACAAAAGTATGGAACACTTGAAGCCATCTTGATTGGAATAAAGTGGTAACACTTAAAACATTTAGGGCCCGATGTAGGTAATTCTAAATTACCACTTCTAAAATACCGAATCATACCGATTCGGTATTTAAGAAGTGGTAAATTAGAAGGGGGAAATGTAGGTATTTCAGATTTGGTACCAAATCGTTAAGATTCGGTATTTACTGATTCTGTAAATACCGAATCGGTAAAGTCCATTGATTGCTATGGGCATTGCAGCCCATCGGAATCAATGGTCATTACAGAATCGGTATTTACTGATTCGGTAAATACCGATTTTTGCAAGGGTGCAGGGGGTGTCACTTTGACACCCTCTAGCACCCTGAATTCAGGCACGTGTGCCATGTGGCACACAAACATTCCCTAAGGGCCTGTCTGTGTGTCACATGGCACTGGTGTGCATGCACACATGTGCATGCACACCTGTATTCGGTATTTTACCACCCAATAGGATTGGGTGGTAAAAAACCGATTCTCAAAGCCCTGTGGCACTCTGACATGTGCCAGCTACATCTGCATTTACAGAATCGGTATTTTACCGAGTCTGTATTTACCGATTCGGTAATTTTACCGAATCGGTAAATACAGAATCGGTAAAATACCGATTCTGTAAATGCATGCCCTACATCTGGAAACCGTAATACCGGTCGGAAACGGCCGAATTCGGCCGTTTCCGACCGGTATTAGGGCACCTACATCGGGCCCCAAATTTGCAAACGAACTAAATGAAGGGGTTCATTTTGCCATAGAAATTATGATTAGTGCTGCAGAAAGAAAAATTAGGGCACATTTTGACTTCTCAAATCCTCTTCTATTTCATACAAAAAATTCTGACATGCAGACTGTCATCGGTGATGTCATTTGGGATGTCATCAGTGATGTCATCAGTGATGTCACTGACCATGTCATGAGTGATGTAATATGTGACATCATCAGCAGTGCATTGTGGGCGCCCGAGTTATAGTGAGCAGAACTAACTCTAACGGAGGAATTTCTATGGTTTTGTACAAGAGAAATGTCCAGCTCACTATAACACCCCTGAAACCTATGAATTTCAAAGTTTTTTTAAATGCTAATTTCTAAGTATAACGTCTCTGAAACCTATGGTTTTGACAGTGAATTTCAAAGCATTTTTAAATGCTATTTTGTAACTATAACAGCTCTGAAACCAATGTTTTTTTCAGTGAATTTCAAAGGTTTTTTAAATGCTTTTTTAAGTGTAATAGTAGTTATACCTATTTTTTTGTACTGATGTTCTACAGTTTTTTAACTGTTTATTTATAAATATGGTATTTATTAAATAACATTATATATTTTTCTGAAAATTGCAAAAACATTCTAAAAAGAAATTCAAACTGAAATATCGTTGAATTTGTTGTTTTATTTTTTATTTTAAAATATTTATATTATTTTCTTTAAAAAAAAGAAATCCAAATGTTTGGGGGAGTCGTGCCTCCTAAGCATACACATTACGGTGGGTGCACAGATTCCAGCTGCCTTTTTAGAAAGGCCATGAAGGATCGACGTATGTTGTGCTTCGGCTGCGTGTTTTTCAGTTACATCCCATACATTTAATATTACGTGATGTGTGTGATTGGTATGCGACCAGTCTGCGACTCCTGCTCCAGCGTATTTGCGACACATGTGCATTACGGTACGCGACGCTTGCGTGGTAGCGGGTCCCGCATGACGTCATATACGTGCTGGGTCATGCTGGGTGCGCGACTCCCGCAAAAAAATTTTATGTTCTAAAATGATATGTATGTTTCTTTAATATACATATTAGGGCAAGAGATTTTCTAAGATATTCATAAAAATAATATATTTGTACTTATAGTAAATTTATATTATTTTTAAAAATATTTTTGCGAAGTCGCGTCGAGTGCGTGCTTTGTGAGCGCATTGTGCGCGGATCCCATGTGACCTCAAAAAAAATTATTTAATTGGTTCATAACATTTCCCACTGTAACTATTGAAGTACCCCACCAATTTTATTCATTCTTATTGGAGCATCTTTAGAGAGACATCTCTTTTCCTACAAGAACCGTTTTTGCTTGTTGTTCTTTAAAAAAAATCAAACAAAATGGCATCTGGACAGCAGCACAAGGAAGTATCTTCTGAAGAAGAATTCTTGTAGGAGGCACAACGTCCACAGAGGCCGGAATCTGTTGTGTGGAAAATCTTCACTTTTCCACCTGGAGAGAAGTAAGTAAATGCAAGAAAGGTGATGTGCAAAATTTGTGACCGAGTCCTGTCGAGGCAGTGAAAAAAACATTGTGTGGCACTGCTTCTATGTACAAGCATCTCCCAACCACACATCCTCTCAATCTTGCTCAGGAGGAAATGAGACGAGCTGCATTGAACCCCTCAACTGCTGTGGCAAGTACTTCTGGAGCGTCCTCAGGAACACCTGCAAAGGACATTAGGCCAGAGTTCGCATTTCTCGCGCAACACTGCGTGAAGTGTAAGAAACTTATATGCTTCGGTGAGCAGTCGGTGGATGCAGTTTGTGCTGCGCAACGCAACCATCGTTGTTCATTTTCTCTTGTTTGTTTTTGTAATAAGAAATTCCAAATGTTTCCTGTTTTATTCATTCTTTTTTTTGTTCATTTTTTGAAAAAACACCCAAAAAATACAAAATTGTTAAAAAAATAAAAAGATATAAAAGAAAAAAGAAGGAAAATAAAGTTCTTATCAGAAATAACTTATCTCGTTAAAGAAAGAACTGTAATTGCAAGGTAATGTGAAAGAGTTTGGTCGAATATATGTATACAGCATGATTGACTGAAAGAATGCATTAGTAGTGTATGGTCAATTTATAGATGAAGATTTAGGAGGAAGTACTGCAGCATGACACTGCAAGCTCTTTATCTGCACTGCACTGTGGCACTTCTGAAGCACAGGGATGAGACATATGCACATAGATATGTTGCAACTCTATGTTTCCCTCTGCACTGCTGCTCAAACTGCAGCCATACAGTGACACAAGCACCTTTGCACCATGGTGCAAGGATGTCTGTGTCGTGCGGAGATTGTTTTTGTGCAGGAAGGGACACCTTCCTGCACAAAAAAAATCAGTAAAGGCATTTTCCTCTTTCAATGTATGCTGTGGAATGCAGCATTCATTGAACGAGGAAAAAATGAGGAGAAATGAAAACAATTCTCCTCGTTGAGCCTTGGTACACCAACTCTTGGATGGCGCAGCATTCACACACATATCCACATTTACGATTTCTCATAAATCTGGAGATGTGTCTTGTTCTATGTGTGTTGCTTGGTAAAACCCACAGCAACACCTATGGAACGCTCCTCCAACGCAAAGTTCTGTGTAGGAGAGGAAAAACCACGCAAGGTGGCTTTTCCTCTCCTTGTAAATATGAAGGAGTGCCTGGCACTATCACTATGTTACAAAAAGTGACGTACTGGTTTCGCATGGTGCTTGTAAATCTGCCCCATAAGTGCTGAGGTATTGGCAGACTGATACAATAAGAACTTAGTGCTGGATAGGTGATTGAAGAATTGCATGAGACTGACAGGAGGTATCCTACGCTGCATGGGTACTACTTAAGTATTTAATGGAGTGGACCAATAGTATGTATCTGGTTAGATATTTGTAGGGATTATTTACAGAATATTTTATGTGTACTTGTGTTGATGCCTAGGTTATTTTTATAAGAATACCACTAGAAACTGGAATGATGAAAGTGCTGCAAACAGAGAGAACACTTAGGGCTCCATTATCATGTCGGGCAGATCGCCACGGCCATGGCGGAAAGGCAGTGGCGGAAAGGCAGTCGTTGCTATTACCACCACCACAATGCTAAAAATGAAGGATGTGCCCGCCACTGTGGCGGGCACATCCTAATTCCCCCAACGGGACTCCCGCCCTTATGGCGGGCGGTCCAGAATACCGATAGGGTGGCAGGTGACAAAGTCCGCCCGTCATCCTGATGGAGCCCATAATTTATAAGTGCTTAGGTATTGGTGGAGTAGTAGGATAAGTAGATAGTGCTGGATGGGTGATTGGAGAAATGCATGGGCAGACAGGAGGATTCCTACACTGCATAGGTACTAACTGGGTATTTAGAAGAGCATATCAATAGTTTGTAACTGGTTAGAGGTGTGCATGCATAGTGTACAGAATATTGTACCTGCACTTGTGTTAGTGACTACGCCATTCCTGAAGTGTACGACTAATAACTGGAGAAATTTCAGTGTTGCAAAGAAAGTGTGTGCTGAATTCATAAGTGCTTAGGTATTGGTGGACTGATGGATTCCTAGACTGCATAGGTACTAACTGGGTATTTAGAAGAGCGTATCAATAGTATGTAGCTGGTTAGAGGTCTGCATGCATAGTGTAAAAAATATTGTACCTGCACTTGTGTTAGTGGCTAGGCCATTCCTTAAGTATATGACTAATAACTGCAGTAATTTCAGTGCTGCAAAGAGAGTGCATGCTACATTTTTTAGTGCTTAGGTATTCACAGAGTGATAGGATTTGTAGATAGTGCTGGATGGTTGAAGGAGAAGAGCATGGGACAGACAGAAGGATTCCTAGACTGCATAGATTCTAACTGAGTATTTAAAAATGGTATCAATGCTATATAGCTGATTAGAGGTCTGTATGCATAGTGCACAGAATATTGTAGCTGTATTAGTTCTACTGGCTAGGCCATTCCTTAGGTATGTGACTAGTAACTAGAATAATTTCAGTGCTGCAAAAAGAGTACATGTTGAATTTATAAGTGCTTAGGTATTGCGGAGTGTTAGGATACGTAGATAGTGCTGGATGGGTGATCGGAGAAGTGCATGGGACCGACAGGAGGATTCCTAGGTTATATGGGTAGTACTTTACTAAGTAGCTGGTTAGAGGTTTATACATAACATAACATTTGTATTTGTAAAGTGCACGTTCCCCCAGAGGTCTCTTGGCGCTGAAAAACAGATGTTCATTGTTACCCAACTCAATGGTACTCATTTTATCGACCTCAGATGGATGAAAGGCTGAGTAGACCCGCTGGGATTTGAACCTGTGACCATGAGGTCGAACACAGGCCCATGCAATGCACGCATTAGTCCACTGAGTCACCAGACCCGGCAGTGCACAGCTGAATGTAGTTGTGCATTGATAGTGTTTGGATTCCTTAATCTTACCTTGACAGTAGTACATATTAAAAAATGCTAAAGATTTTTTTCAGTTATTATAAGTGCTTAGGTATTGGTGGAGTAATAGGATAAGTAGCTAGTGCTGGATGGGTGATAGGAGAATTGCATGGGACAGACAGGAGGATTCCCACACTGCATAGGTACTAACTGGATATTTAGAAGAGCGACTCAATAGTATGTAGCTGGTTAAATGTCTGCATGCATAGTGTACAAAATATTGTACCCCACTTGTATTAGTGTCTAGGCCATTCTTTAAGTATATGACTAATAAATGGAGTAATTTCAGTGCTGCAAAGAGAGTGCATGCTCAATTTATAAGTGCTTAGGTATTGGTGAAGTGATAGTATACATAGCTAGTGCTGGATGGATGAATGGATAACGGCATGGGACAGACAGAAGGATTTCTAGACTGTATAGGTACTAACTGAGTATTTAAAAGACCTTATCAAAGCTACTGATGAAGCGGACTTCAGCGATAAGTTAACAATCTGTCTGCAGATTTAAGCTCCCATAATTTATAATACATTAATGAGTGTTGCATATTTATGTACTAATTCAACCTAGAGTAATGTGCACCGACATAAACATTTGGGTTTAATTATTTGTGCTCTTGTCGTGTTTGTCATTCTGTTTTCAAATAATGTATTTACCCTTTCTTTTGTTTTGTGAAACATTAATTGCGGCTGATTCAAATAATAGTGTGTGCTTCCTTTTTAAATGTGCTTTTTCCGCGTCTTTTTATGTGACTTTGCTATGTTTGTCTTTTGTATGCAAAACTAGGTAACATAGACCAATGGGTTAACATTAGCAAAGGGGGTGGGTAACAGAATAATTATCATTTCTTGAATTAATTATTGTCTTGTGTTTCCTTGCATACTAGACTCATGCTAAAATAGGCCTGTGGCCTATTTCTAAAATGGATGTCCGAAGTCCTGTTAAAGTTGGGCCTTGCACAGCAGCGTTTGAGAAGGAAAATATTTTCTTCATTTATTCTTTGAAAGACGCTAGAAAAAGCAGAGCTGTGTGGAGCATTGAATTACTCTGATGAAACTTTCATGGCCAAGGATAGGATGTTTAGCAGCCGAAAGGCTTGGACGAGGGAAGCAAAGGACATTTTGCTCAATGTTGCGACTCTCGGAAGAGTCTGCGACACTCATAAAGAACCGTGACTTTTGCTATGCGAAAGGCAAATGACTTCCTCAGACGATTTTCTTGACCAATCCTGCTTCGTGTTGCACGGTTATTTGTATTCTTTTAGTTAATTTTAGATAGGAAAAAGGTATAAAATTGCCCCCTTAGAAAGAGCACTGTCGACTTGTTCCTGTGCTCGGGAGATGCTGCTGGATTTTTGACACACGTAAGATCATTTCTAACTTATGTTTTTCCCTTTAGGTTTCTTTAGTCAAGTTAGGGAATTAGGGTCTAGGGAAATGAGTTTTATAATGTTTTAGGCTATTCTTATGCTGATTTTGATTTAGGCTGACAGTCTAATGTGCTTTTCTAATAAAAATCCTGCTAAATGAAATGCTAATAAAGAATAAAATTGATTAAATGCTTATTGCTCTTTGCTCAATAAATAAAGTTAATGAAATAGATTTTGAAATGACAAGCTGGTCTTGTTTGTTTCTTTAAGTTACCATTAGTTAATCCATTGCCAATGCTTTGATCTATTAAATGTTTATTTAGGTTGTTTGATTAAATAGGTCATATGATTCTGTTGTCTTAAACGTGTCTCAGACATTTATGGGCCTAGTGAAGAATTTATTAATAATGGTGAGTATTGTGGTGTAGAGATGTACATATGAGACTGAATTTCGTTTGGCCTGCTGGATCACTACATAGCAGCTTAGAGGTCTGCATGCATAGTGCACAGAATATTGTAGCTGTACTAGCTTTGCTGGCTAGGCGATTCCTTAGGTACATGACTAGAAACTAGAATAATTTCAGTGCTGGAAAGAGAGTACATGTTGAATTTAAAAGTGCTTAGGTATTGGCGGAGTGATAGGATACGTAGATCGTGTTGGATGGGTGATTGGAGAATTACATAGCACAGACAGAAGGATTTCAACACTGCATAGGTATTAACTGGGTATTTAGAAGAGCATATTAATAGTATGTAGCTTGTTAGAGATCTGCATGCATAGTGTACAAAACATTGTACCTGTACTTGGGTTAGTGGCTAGGCCATTCCTTAAGTATATGACTAATAACTGGAGTAATTTCAGTGCTGCAAAGAGAGTGCATGCTAAATGTATAAGTGCTTAGGTATTAGAATAGTGATAGGATCCGCACATAGTGCTGGATGGGTCAATGGACAAGTGCATGGGACAGACAGAAGGATTCCTAGACTGCATAGGTACTAACTGAGTATTTAAAAGACTGTATCAATGCTATGTAGCTGATTAGAGGTCTGCATGTCTAGTGCACAGAATATTGTAGCTGTAATAGTATCAGTGTCTCTATGGTATTGAGAATGGTAGTCTGTATTTTAGGGTGTGAGGAGGTGCATCAGATGATCACATGGATGATGTCATCAGTGATGTCATTTGAGATGTCATCAGTGATGTCACTGCCCATGTCATGAGTGATGTAATATGTGACGTCATCAACAGTGCATTGTGGGGGCGCAAGTTATAGTTAGCACAACTAAATATAACGGCTGAATTTCTCTTGTTTTGTACGAGTGAAATGTCTAACTAACTATGACGTCCATGAAACGTGTGTTTTTTTCAATGCATTGCTGAGGTTTTTTTAAATGCTAATTTCTAACTATAATAACCCTGAAACCAGGGTTTTTTTCAGTGAATTTTATATAAATGTATTTAATCTTCCCTCACGCTTACAAGGAAGAAATCAGCACTCAGGTTGTAGTTTGGAAGTATTTAATCTGCAAAGGATGTGATCCACGCGTTTTGGCTCGTCCAAACCCTGATAACGATACAAGACGTCATTGTAGCATCCTTATTTAAATGTACAAATGCCTCTAGTTGCCAACATTAACAAAGTACTACATATTACTTTAATCCAAAAAGCTGGCAGCCATATTGGCCTGGTCACAATGTGAAAATTCAGGAATTGATACAATAAAGAAAGGAAAACAAGTGTTAATATGCACACAATGTTATTTCAGCATATCTTGTTCTTGTAACCTGTATGTTCTTCAACGTGACTTATTCATAATAAACCTACTTAGGATTGCAAACATCAACATAAACAATGGACTACACATTACTTTAAAGTGAAATGCTATTGGCCATATTAATCTGGGCACATTGCGTATAATAATGGTTCTTACACGAAAGAAAAGAAAACAAAGGGGTGTTAATATACACACACTATCCAAAAATAAAGTTCTAGCGATTATAGTTCCATTTCATTCACAGATCATTTGAGATATCATGAGTGATGTCACGAGTGATGTAACTGACCATGTCATGAATGATGTAATGTCTGAGGTCATTAGCAGTACATTGCGGGGGCATAAGTTATAGTTAGCTCAGGTAACTATAACTGCTGAATTTCACTGGTTGTGTTCGAGTGAAACCTGAGTCTCACTATACCGTCCCTGTAATCTTTGTTTTTTTCAGCAAATTTCTAGATTTTTTTTAACGTTAAATAAGATGCATATCACAATGGATAGTGGGGGTTGGAATCAGGGCCTGGCATTGTGGTGCCCCCACCCAAGCTTGCTGCTCCTGCCTTCCCAACGAAAACAACCACAGAGAAAACAACACACAAGTTGATAGGCGTCCATAAAAACATCCCCAGCCAGAATATGTCTGCACACGAATAAAAGAGAAATGTGGTAAGCCTGGAGAAAATGGATATATTAGATAGAAGATTGAGACACGTGAAAGTAATAAATACTTAACAAAAATATATGTTATTTATAGATGAATTGAAGGTGGAGCAGAGAACCATATCAAGGGTCTGGTAGAAGTTTTAAGCACTGTGAACAAGATATAGCAAGCTGACCGACTAATTCGAGCAATAAAATATGAACGCCAATATGTAATATGCAACAGGTGAGAATCTATAAAGTGAAACATGACTTTAACATGAAGGGTCAGTTTCCAGCTTTAATATGTCCCCATATGTTAAAAAGGGCTTTTATTATTTTTCAGCAGAAGGTGTATTTCAACTTTACTGAGTCCCTATATGCTAAGAAGAGCTTCTATCATTTTTTCCGCAGAAAGTGTATTTCAATTGAACTTCGATTAGAAATCATATTGCCGAAATAAGAGACGATCTTCTAACATTGAGGTAAATCCGTATATTATAAATATAAGAGAGAGTCACCTAAGAAGGTGGGACAAGTGGGAGGAAGACAAACTCATTCCCACAAGACATTAATAAAGAAGTGGCCATATAAATTTCCTCAGAATACAATATAGTGGTGGCGACTAGATGTCAGTCTGTGAAAGTGAGTCTGTGGATATGCATGAATAATAACATTTGGAACTTATCAAAAATATATATACATAGATTCTCCGCCCTTTCTGGCCTTAATGAGTGTGACTGACTGAATGGGCGGACGAGTATAGTCAAGGGTAACACAGCAGGGATTCAAGAGTGGGGAACAGGCATTGCTACGAAGCTTACTGAAACTAATCTTAGTAATGGCGGAATACTATGCTCTTGTGGGGATTTTTCTTTTACTGCGGGGCACCTGGCTCCCATTCCCCGTATAATCGAATACAGCGGGGCAACCAGCCCCCCACCTATTCTGATTCAACCCCTGCATGTAACACCATCGTATGGGAGGGCCAGTCAGTCGAAGATAGGTCTTAAACTCCTTTCTTGGAATTTGGCGGGAATTCTCCACAAACTAGAGTTCTCTGAATGGTGCGAATTTGTTGACAGCCATGATGTAATTATGTTCCAGGAAACCTGGGCAGTGACCCCTGTTCATCGGCAGGGTTTCTTAAATTTTTTTGTCCCTGCGAAAAAGAACCCAAAAGGGCGGCCCTCAGGGGGATTAATCACATGGGTACGCCAATCACTACAATGTACTATTAGAACGAGGCCCATTAACAACTGTGATTTACTCCCAATTGTGATAACATGGGCTGACGGTCAAGATATGGCCCTCTATAACATCTATGCCAGGGGAACACAAGGGGGTAAAGCCGCAGAGGTGGTAGTGGTATTAGATAATGATCTAGAGAATCTTCCAGCACATATCACCATCCTAGTGGGGGGAGACATGAACACCATATTCGAACCACTAGGTCAAGAGGATAATGAAATGTCCCTAGAGGAAGATACTAAATGGGGAGTCCCACAATTGGATTTACCTATGGTAAATAAATGGACTGAGGTGGCAATTCAAGTGAAGAGTTTGTGCTTGGCTAGGGGGTTGAGGGCAGCAAATGGCCGCACCCCCTCAGACCTTCAGGGTGTTCACACCTTTGACAATACAAGGGCAAGTAGTCGGATAGACTACATCCTTGTAGATGTTAGAGACTGGCATAAGATAATAGACATGAAAGTGACATCTAGATTGGAGAGCAACCACAATCCGTTGTGCTTGCTCTTCAAGCTTGACCAGGGAGTAACTTTGCCTAATCAGGAAAGGGGCGTTATGCCACTAGATATCACTTCAACTAACAACCTCCGCCACATTAAATGGGCAGCTCTGATGGATAAGCCAGGGGATATGCAGGACTTATTGGAGGCTGTCGCAAAAGAGGTTAGCAGATTGCAGGTCCGTTGTAATGAGCCTAATTTTAATAAGTTAATTGAAGAGTCACACCCTAAGTTTTTTGTTAATTTACAGGGGTTTTTCTTAAAAAAAAGCTCATCAGGGAAAGGGTGCCTGCCCCCAGAGAAATTGAGGATGGTATGACCATTCTTGTAGAAAGGCACGGCAGAACCTCAGCCTAGCGTTGAGGACTAAAGAAGGAGTGTTGAAGGCCAGGGACGATTATAGAAAAGCTCAAGTTAGGGCAAAAAGGCTGTGGGATGAAAATCAATGGTTAGAGCTCAAAAAAGCCTGTGCAGCTAAGCAGCAGAAAGAGTTTTGGGCTATCTTAAAATGGGGCAGGGGGGGAATTGCAGAGTGTCCAAAAAATCATGTGGCAAAGGAAGCATGGGTGGATTTTTTTAAACCGCAATATGCTGATAATTTGACTTCGATATCCCACCCGCGCCCCAAAATGGTATTTTATAGCCATGAAATATTCACACTGAGAGATGTAAATGTAGCATTGGACGGGGTGACTAGAGGTAGGGCTCCAGGAATTGATGGAATACCGGCAGATGTATTTTTATCTGACCGGGCTAACTGGTGCCAATATTTTGTATGGCTTGCAAATTCCATCGCACAAGGAACCATGATACCAGCCTCATGGAAGTGCGCGGAGATCATTCCAGTTTTTAAAAAAGGGGACAAGGCTTTACCAAGTAATTACAGGCCCATCAGCCTTATCGACTCAGCACGAAAACTGATGGGTAGAATGATACAAAATAAAATACAAGCCTGGATAGATGATAACGATATCCTCTCCCCGTACCAAGCTGGCTTCCGACCCCTAACTAGCTCCGTTGACCAGGTATTCCATTTTTGAACTCTATATTGGAAAAACGTGATCTTGACAAATGGCCCATTATATGCTGTTTTTATTGACTTAAAGTCAGCATTTGACTTAGTACCCCGTCAAAAACTCTGGATTCTTCTTAGCGACCTTGGAATCAGCCCCGAGTTATTGACTTTGCTTGTGCGTATGCACGAAAACAACTACGCAAGGATTAGGTGGGGTGCACAGGGGGATGTCACAGATTCTTTCCCCCTGGAGCGTGGGGTAAGACAGGGATGCGTCCTGGCCCCCACCTTATTCTCCCTTTATATTAACGGCGTAGTATACTTTCTAAAGAAATCGCCAACTGATGCCTCTACGCTAGATGGGGAGCGGGTCCCAGTATTAATGTTTGCTGATGACACTTTACTGGTTTCGCGGACCCCTAGCAGACTACAAAAGACAATTGATGCATTTGGAGATTTCTGTCGGATTCGGGGTTTGGAGTTAAATACCACAAAGACCAAGTTTATGAATTTGAATCCCACTAAGCAATTCAAGGGGAAAATACATTTTAATGGGTCTTTTTTAGAAGAAGTGAACGCTTTCACTTACCTTGGCATCTCCCTGCAGGGTAGTATGAACTGGAAATCTCATATTGATTCCGTGGTTTTAAAGTTACATCAGTTGGCTGGGGCCATAGCACAAAAATATAAATCCTCACTAACAAAACCCATTCAGCCTATAATGGAGATTTATAGTATGAAAGTGCTGGGCGCTTGTCTTTATGGGTCAGAGCTATGGGGCTTCACCAATCTGAGTGTCTTGGCTATTGCAGAGAACAAATTCCTTCGCCGGTTGGTTGGTGTCCCGCAGAGTACTCCATCGATCCCGCTCCTATATGACCTTGGGAGAAAAAAGATCGAGGATATGGCTCGATTGCGCCCACTCTTATATTGGAGGCGCATAAAGACTACTCCTGAACTGGGTCATTATGCATCTGCTCTTATGGACATCATTAGCTCTGATCGGTTTCATAAAATAACCTGGCCTAAAGAAATTAGGAACTTGCTTCAAAAACTGCACTTAGACCACTTATGGACTACAACTGACCCTTCCGCCTTTCCATCTAAGGCGTTGTTGAAAAAAATGTATTGGGACATGGTATATCAATCTGTTTTAATTTCCAATCAACCATCTATGTTGACATCCCAGTATTTGGAGTTTAAATTAACCCCAAAATGGGAACAGTACTGGGATTTGATCACAAAACCCTTGAATAGAAAGCTGTATTTCCAGTTTAGAGTTGGTTCCTTACCTCTAAATGCTTTTACTTTCAAATGGACTCCAAGCAATGTAATACATGTTGTTACTGTAAGGAACACGTTGAGGACATCCCACATTTTTTGTTTGTTTGCCCCTTGTATGCTGCCCCAAGAAGTAGATGGCTAAAACCGGCTTGCAAGAATTTGGGTGTAAGAAAATATTTAGAAGCACTAAGAATATTAATATCAAATTGTGCCCCCAATCTTGCAATCGCCCTAGCCAAATATCTGGGATGGGCCTGGATTATCCGCACTCGCACTTTAACTGCAATTGATTATGCATGACGGAAAATATTTAGTTTTAAGACTAATCTCATTCTTCATGAACTAGGCACTGTGACTCTGATTTTTTAAATATATACATTTTTTTAAGTTGTAAGAATTCGCCGGCATTTTTGTACCTAATTGTATTTAATGTGTATCTTAAACTGATCTTAAACTTAGCATAGTATTTATATATGTTTAGAATAGGGATAAAATGCTTTTATGACAATGCTATCGAATAAAGTATTGAAACTTGAACTTGATATACATAGGTTTAATACATAAAGTAAGACAATCAGAAAATTCTGTTTATTATAGTAGGATTTTGGCAACTACTGAAGCCTATGGATATGGAAGTTTTATATATGTTTAAATTTGTGTACCCTAGTGTCTATTTTGATGCACTGATTGTTTTATATTTTTTGTTAGATAGAAGAACTGTATGAGGAAGGAAATATATGATACTTTGTCCTGATGAAGGTGGAAGAAAAAATCTTATCCCACTGAAACGCGTCGACGCTTTGGTCTATGTTAAATCTGAAGCAGGACACAGAGCCTTATAATCGTATATCTGATTTGAGCTGAAACAGATTAATAACATTGAGGGCTGATACATCGGGCCCCAGTTTTCGGTTTCCTTTCATATATTGCTTTTTTAACTTTTCATTGTTGATAGACTGTTTTAAAAACAATATTTTATATATTTCTACATGTATGAATTTATTATGTATTTCAATATGCACTATTTTAGTGAGTGACCAGATATAGAACAAATGTTTTAACTATCTCTTAATTGAATACATTTGATTAGATACATACTTTGTGTGCTTTTGATCTGTTCCAAATCCATAAATGAGTGGTGTGTATGAGGTGTAACTATAGTGATCTAGTCCATAGGGAAACTTATTTTAACTAAATTAGTTTCTTACAACCACATAAACATGACAACTTTGTTTCTCCAAGATAAAACTGATCTTCAGAGTCGTGGAAACAATAGATAGATATTTTACTCAGTCATTTGTGCATGCCTCGTTTCACCAGAGGTGCAGAGAATAAGAGAGACTGGCGTTTTCAATAATAGTATTTATTGAACAGTCTTCTTTCTCAAGCAGAATAAATGAACTGCTACAATCGTAAGACTGGCTCTAAAGTATAATGCATAAAGCAAGAAGAGTATTATAAAATAATACTGTGAAAGCATGTTATGGTTCTAAGCCATAATATACATAAATAAATAAATAAAGACTAAAAGTACTCAACTGGTGCTTCTAAAATACGCCTACCCCGATGTACCTAACCTAATTCTAGGACGAGGGAAGAAGTAAGTGAGGTGTATCATAAGTTTAGTATTCTTTGCCAAGAATCTATCCAAGATTTCTCTTAGGGTCTAATCAGCTCCGTACCTTGGTTTAGAATGAAGGAGGTCAGGTATCTCTCTGTCTCGGGACTCGATTTCCCAACACCCTGCAAGGGGAGCTTGGAAACACTGGAGCTGGACTTCTCGTCAAGAGAAAAGACAGCGTCTCTCTCAGTGCGTCTGCTGGAGGGTCGCTTCCTTTGGCACTTGCTGCAGCAGGATGCATCAGGCAAGTGGATAGTCGAACTGCTCAAAACTACTGTGTGTTTGCTTGGGCAAGTGTGGGAATATTTATACCTTGAAGGTGCTGAGTTTGACATAAAGGTGGACATAATAATGTCATCAAAGAGTCTCAATTCTTTGAAAACTCCATGAGTTCTTGGACAAATTAATATTCAAACAAGGGGAAGTCCCTAACTGCTGAAGCCAAGTTTTCCAAGAAATCGTTGTGAATTTTCGAACTAGTCGAAGTAGCTATGCCGTATTTGGACTGCATGAGCTATGTCTAAATATGGTTTATGATTTCTATGCCTATATAAGCATAGGGTGATTTATACCTATATAAGGGCATCAATCGGGAAAATTACACTAGGGTCCTAAAATGCGATACAACACCCACTCCACTTTATTATGTTCGACATTACTAAATTTAAGTACTAAAACATAAACTGCATTTAAAAATGGCTGTGCACCTAAAATGAGCATTTGTACAGTATGCATTTAAAATCATTGATTCAATTGTAAGCATATAATGTGCTATTGGCAATGCTAACTGAATGAATCACGAAAATTACATTTATGAAATGGCTCTTAGTACAGAAAAAAAAAGAAATCGAGACCATTCTCTTGCATGATATATAAACTATTTTGGTTTGTGGATAAGGTAAATATTGTTTCTAGGAAGTATTCAAAGAATTCTTGTTCTCTAAGAATAGTTCTACTTTAAGCAGATTGCTTTGTGCCAAAAAAAGAAAAAAGTTCAATTACGGAAAGAATCTAATCAAATCGTAGAAAAATAGATTTCCTAAGTTAGACATTTTTGTTTTGAAAAAGCGAAGGTCGAATTCAGAGTTGATAGGACGCTGTGCGCTAATTTCAAAAGTTATTCTCGGTGTCAGGAGAAAACATTAAATCTTCTAAGCTGGCAAAGAAATCGTCTACCACAGTAGGTGAAAGTTGAACCACTTCATTAAGTAGATCAATTGTACACAGATGAGAATCATTGAGTCAGCGTCTCGCATTAGCAATGTTCGCAGTAGATGGTACCTGTGTGCCTGTTGGTCCACGTATCTTACCCTCAGCTGGAATTGCCGGTGAGACCTCAATGAATGTCGTCATCAGGATTGGTAGCTGTTGGGGGCAACACAATGCATGAGCCGTTTCTGAACCAAGCAAAGCGTCAACATCCGTTGGCAGTGCTAATGAAAGTGTTAGACAGATATCCAACACGCATTCCTCTCCACAAAGCAGGCATTGTAGAACAGGTAAGATGCAATCTTGCCAGATTGGTCTAAATGATAGGAACCACGTGGTATTCAGATCTTTCAAATGAGCCAAGCAAAGAATCTGTGTTATGCGTTCACGATACTGCATTGCCAGAAGAGTGTTCTCCATAGTAATCTGGGTATCGCTGGTTACTGGACTTGCCATATTGGAGCAGGAGGAATAAATATAGTATTCCTGCTACGAGTCCCAAAAGGAGAGGCAGGCCGCCAAACACAGAGTGCGCGTAGTTTAGAAAAATGCCTAGGACTGCTTCAAAGGGTGCTGGTTGTCCCGAAAAAAATCGTCTTAAATACATGTACAATACCACTGGTATCAGACATGTTTAAGATATGACCTAAAATTTCTGTGAAATGTATGGGGCAGTTTGTTAATAATAAGGTGAAACAAAAGGGGATGATGGACAGAGCGTTTGAGCAAATCAAACACTCACCCTCAGTCAACTGATCTGGGTTTAATCCATCACCATTCTTTAGCTCACTCAGCCACCCCAGTTCAGACATGGCCATATGCAAATCAGTCTGACCCTGTGCCTCATGGGAACAGTCCAGCCCGAACTGCCAAGCCCTGTCTTCCCTGGACCGGAAACAAGCATCCTGGGACAGGTTTCGGATTCATAATCCTCATCAGCCAGGCTATATTGAATCCAGTGGCCAAGTAAACAAGGTACTCACATCTGAGCATACCCTGCCAACTTAGGGCGAACAAAGCGAAACAAAAGGGGATGATTGACAGAGCAATTGAGCAAATCAAACACTCAACCCCAGACAACTAATCTGGGTTTAATCCATCCCCATTCCTTAGCTCACTCAGCCACCCCAGTTCAGACATGGCCATATGCAAATCAGTCTGACCCTGTGCCTCATGGGAACGGTCCAGTCCGAACTGCCAAGCCATGTCTTCCCTGGACCGGAAACAAGCATCCTGGGACCGGTTTCGGATTCATAATCCTCATCAGCCAGGCTATCTTGAATTCAGTGGCCAAGTGAGCAAGGGACTCACGTCTGAGCATACCCTGCCAACTTAGGGGGAACAAAGCGAAACAAAGGGGATGATGGACGGAGCGTTTGAGCAAATCAAACACCCCCTCTCAGTTAACTGATCTGGGTTTAATCCATCACCATTCTTTAGCTCACTCAGCCACCCCAGTTCAGACATGGCCATATGCAAATCAGTCTGACCCTGTGCCTCATGGGAACAGTCCAGCCCGAACTGCCAAGCCATGTCTTCCCTGGACCGGAAACAAGCATCCTGGGACCGGTTTCCGATTCATAATCCTCATCAGCCCGGTCATCTTGAATTCTGTGGCCAAGTGAGCAAGGGACTTACGTCTGAGCATACCCTGCCAACTTAGGGCGAACAAAGCAAAACAAAAGGAGGATGGACGAGGCGTTTGAGCAAATCAATAATAAGGTATGTTTCTCCACAGAGGACCTTGCAACTTGCAGATCATGGGTCTTTCTGGACAAGATCAGTGGCACAGTTTTTTGTAAAAGAATGGCTTTCATTCTGCTTAAAGTATCAACTCGTACAGAAGAGATGTTCAGTGAAGGCCATAGTGCCGGCTCCCCATCTGTCTTAGTTTTCGGAAAAAATACTTGCATACAACAAGTGACCCTGTTGACACATTAACGAAATAGGCTATTCCTGGCATCATTACACAACAGCTGTGATCATTCAACATTATGTAGCACCCATTGGAAAGCTCCCTAAAAATTGGATCTGTGACTGCTGCCGGGGAACCCTGCAGGTGGCATGATAAGGTGTTTGAAGAATCATCACAGGCTCCATGTAAATTAATGCCCTGACATAGAAGTGTATCTCTCAATGTGGTTTTGCATTTTTACCACTAAGAAGTACCTCCTTTTCCCCTCTCCAACATTTCTGTGTATATGGTAAATCCCAGGTCGCCTTTATGTACTCTTTACCCAACCTTTCATACAGGCCTGCTGGTATGTGTTTTAAGCAATACTAAAACTGGAAAATCGTCACTGATATTGTGATGGTGCCATGTATTATCCATTCAACGGCTAGTTTCTCAGAAACGGTTAATGGTAATCTCGCCGGTTTTTCTATGCTCAGTACCGTATAGTCTGCTCCCCTCTGTGCCAAAGAGATTTGTTCATCTGTAAGGTTAAATTCAGTAAACAATGATGTGGTGTTGATTAGACACCAAGGCACATAGCCAGAATGAAGGTTTTGTAACATCCAGCCTAGCAGCATTATAGAAAGCAATTGAGACTGTTCATGATGTACCATGAGCAAGTCTTGTTCCATTATGTCTATGGCAGAGGATACAATGCTGTCCAAGGAATAAATTCTGGATGACGGAGTTGTTAACCCATTGTCAACTACAGAGAGAGCTTTCTCAAAATTAATACGATCAATTTCTTGTATTCGTTCTGCAGTTTCTATTTGTGTGACTTTCCATGCTTCATTATAAGCAGCGTAAATACAGGCATATATGAAACGTTTATGACATTGTTTTCGAGGTCCTAGTAAGAATTCTCTCAAATCAATGCCATCTTTAAGTAAGGTTAAGTGCTGTTTTAAATCTGAGAGTGGTGATTTTTGTAGCCACTCAAGGCACAATTTCCTACACTGTAAGTTGTTATTATCCCAGGATGTTGTCTTTGGATATATCTTGGATGTGGCCTAGTTACTGTAAACCCTTGTGTCTTGTTCAGGAATCTATCTTGACAGTTATTCGTGTCTATGGGCCAGATTAACCATTTTTTCCAATCAGGATTGGTTCTGTTTAGTTGTAAAATGTAGTTTTCGTCTACCTCTTCATCTGTAGTTCTATTACTATCAGGTGTGGGCTTAGGTATGGACGGTTTGTTTAAGTCTTTTATCTTAGCCATGCCAAGACAAGATGTCTGTTGAACAGTTTCGTTAAAAAGATTATTTCTTTTGGGATGATGCAGGCTCTATTTTAGGCTTCTAAACCTTGTACCTGTCAGTCTTTTGTGCCCCAGACAGTTTTTGTCTCAATGTTGTCTTTCCCAAAATCAAAACCTAATGTTGACAATCGAGCATAAAAGGCCGTAGAATACATTTGCTTAGTATTAGTCAACATACTTTTCATGCCTGTCTTATTAACATTTTTAAAGTAAAAAGTTTCTGGATTTGTGACATTAAAACCTGATTTTTTATAAAATGTTTTAGAGCTACCATTTGGTGGCGTTGGACAATGCTCCCATTGATTATAAGTTAAAACGTTTCTAGGGTTTGCAGATTTGTGCTCTTAAAGACATGAAGTGCGTCTTATCCCAATCCAATTTATATCTCCTTTCAAGATGGAGTCCGGCCTTTCATAGATTTCTGGTCTCCCTAGCTTTTAAAATGCAGACTTGATATAGGAAAGCCATTTGATTTCTTTCCCCTTATCTAGGCTAATGCAATCCCTCATGATTCGCTGGTTTAGAGTTAAATACGGGTTAAGCCATATTTTTATCCATTGGATAAGGGGGGTCAGATTTATCAGATCTTCAACATACCCCATGCCTAATTCCTGGTGTACTGCAAAAGTGGCGGTAGATTGAGGGACCGAGAGAAGACGCCAAAATACCTTATTTTCGGCCCTTTGTATCTCAATCATAGGGGTATAACCCCAAATAGCAGCACCGTAGGTGGTTAGTGCAATGCATTTTGCTTTATATAATTTTAAAATTGCCTCATATGGTTTTCCCCCTAAGCGATGGGTCAGGTTAAGCAGGGCAGAAGCAGCACGAATCAGAGCATTCCTTTTCACTGTCTTTTGGGGGGCCCAGGAGCAGTTTTTATCGAATAAGACCCCAGGTATGAAAATGCCACTACTCTTTGTAATTCAATCCCTTTGCAAAAGAATGCTCTTTGCTTCTTAGCATAGTGCCCCATAGTCATAACCTAAGATTTGGAGGAGTTAACCACCAAATCCAAAGAGGACATAACATCTCCAAAGGAGTTCAGTAACTGTTGCAGACCAATGGGAGTACGGGCTAGCAAAACTGCGTCATCCGCGTACAGGAGCACCGGGATGGCGGTGCTACCTATACGCGGGACGTCTATTGTGGCTGGAGACAATGTTGTTTCAAGGGCATTAATGTACAATGTAAAAAGGAGAGGGGCAAGGATACATCCTTGTTTCACCCCTCTCCCAGATTTAAAAAGTCTAGTACAAGTACCCTCTTGTCATTCTTACATTGGCATAAAGATCCAGATGTAGATCCGCCATGTAAAGCACCAGGCCAGAGTCGATCCCCATGTCCAACAGGATTGTCCACAGCCTTGAACTATTAACTAGATCAAAAGCTGTGGACAAATTCATAAAGGCGAGATGCATAGAACCCTTCCTAGCTGCTGTATACTTATTGACTAAAAGATACAGGTTTAAGCACTGATCAACAGTACTTCTCCCTGATCTGAATCCATACTGTGTTTCCGCTAATAAACCCTTTTCCATGACCCTATCATTTAATTTGGACAGTAAAACTTTCCCTAGGATTTTTTCGGAGGAGTCGATAAGTGAAATTGGTCTATAACATCTCGGGTCCCCTCGTTGCCCTGTTTTAAAAACTGGTATGATGGTTGAGCGGGACCAAGAGGCGGGGAAACCATGATTTATTGTGGACTTAAAGACGTTTGTCAAAACTGAGGCCCATAATTTGGGGTCAACCTTAAATAAATCAAATGGGACCCCATCTGGTCCCGGTGCTTTATTTGCAGCAGTATCTAATATTGCCTTTTCCACATCCGCTTCCTGAAATAGATCCATAGAGGCGGATATACAATTCGCAGGTGGTATAAAGGAGTTAATGTTATCATTGCTTTCATAAATGGACTCAAAGTGTTCAGTGATGTTCATTTCTAGTATCCCATTATCTTCCCCAGTTAGCATGGGACTATTCACAATCGCCCAAAAGTTGGCGCTATCTTTCAGGATAGCAGCAGAAGTTAGGCTATCCCATGTTGCGACTTTAATATCATTTTTACGGGTTTGTACTGTGTTTTTATATTCCTTTCTGAGTGTTGCAATGAGTACTTTGTGCCTAGGATGGGCTTTTAAAGCTGACTTTAAATTACGATGAGCTTTTGAGCATTTAGTATCAAACCACCTATTCGTTATTTCTCTTCTAGGTTTGAGTGGGACTGTTAGTTCTGTTGCCACTTGTTTACAGATTGCCTCAAATGCTAGAATCGTCTCCTCTGGATGACTGTGCCCGCCAAGCATTTCTGGAAATCTATTCCCATTTTGTCACAGAGACCGTCCAGATATGGATTGGACTCACATTACAACCCCTCAGTCAGTCATTGCTGTTTAAGTCAGATAATGGGGAAAACCTGTTTGCTAGGAGAAAAGGGCTAACTAACCTCGGAACCATTGGATCCGGGCGGGTGGATTTACATGACACACCTAGATCACTCCCATTCTTCATCAGGGGCCTTTTGTCATATACACTTGATTGCCACCTTAATAAGCCAGTAGTAGCGAGAGGGCAGAAGTTAGTGGCTGGACGATGTGAGCCTAGGTCAGGGTAAAAAAAAAACAGGGGCATTGCTCTAACATTACCCTCCCCGCACTTCAGAGCAGTACCATCCCATAACAATCTTGGGGGTAGAAGGGGGCTATCAAAATTAATGATAACACAATCTCCTCTGATCCTTTTAACAGTTTTTCCAATCCAGCCAACCCGCCTTACCATAATTACATTTTTGGAAATATTGTCATGCTCCGAACTGTTTTGGTCACACCAATTCCTCATAACATCCAATAGAGACCCATAGGATTCTACCGCTCCTGTGTCTAAGGGTGGGATGCCAACTAAAACGATCACAAGAGGACTAGCATCTGGGGGTAAATTAATATAAGGTTGTGGAATAATCTTTCCACCTTTCGGTATAGCAGCCTCAGCGTCCATATGGCCCTTAACCACATCACAGCATTGGGGCCTCTGCTGACTGTCAAGGTTCAGATGGGAAGAAGAGCCTCCTGGGACAGTACACAGGAGCCGTGGTGACTCAGTCTGTGGATGTAGAGATTTCTCCTTCTGAACAAGATTTAAAAGGGGCCCCAGAATTTGCATAGACGTTACATGAGACTCAGGTGGAATGGGGATAACGGAGAGGTTAGAATCTAATTGCCTTTGCTTTAAAGAGACCTCATGCCGAGCCAAAAATGAATTTAATCGTTCAAATTTAGATAGTAGGTCAGCAACACAACTATTAAGGGTATCGACAATGTCCTTAGCAATGATAGATAGAACCTGTTCCACCCGTGTTGTTAATATATCTTCAATCAGGTCCCGCACTTTAGACTCTGTTAATTAAGAGGGTTGTGTCACACTGTTTGTAACAGGGGATTTGGGATCCCTTTTCCGTGATTTCTTGCAATCCGCTTTCGAGACAGGACCCAGTTTGCCAGAAGGACCATAGTTAGACATTGGGGTTGCAGGGAGAGTATTAGTCTCAATTTGAGCAGTCATCTCACTCTTCTCCTCTTGATCTTGCTGTGGCAAGGGCTTTCGATTAACAATTACAACTGGCTCCAACGGGATATTTACTTGTTGTACTGGTTGCATTGGACCTTTTCCCCCCTCTGAACAGCATTGGATGGAAAACCCAGTTCTCTTTCAGCCGATTCAAATTTGAAAGTTAGGACCCCCACTGCTGACGTTAGGTAAGAGATGATAGAGGCAGATTTTCTAGCCACCTTAGCCTCGCCACCTCCCTGGTCCTGTGAGTTGTACAATTTGCGCTTACCCATGTTTATGCAGGAAAGATGTTAGGGGGGTCGCCCTTCCCGTCCCCGGACGGCCACAGACGGCCCGCCCTCTGCCCGGGCTCCACCCGCGCCGTCCGCGCGCATCCACGACGCGGAGGAAGCTGCAGAAGTTTAAGTGCCTCCGGGCGCGCTGTAAGGGAAGTGGGCGGTGCAGTCCCCCAAGGCAGGCTCGGAGCTGTGGTTTTCCCCTCTCCGCGGCAGGGCGATGTTACCAACACAGCGGTGGGGGTAACTACAGCGTCAGGGCCCCTGGAGTGGTAATGCCTGGAGAAGTTCATGGTGCGCCTTGATGCCAGCCCCTCGCAAGTGTCAACAGCCCCCCTGGTTTGCATCAGTTATATATGAGTACTTGAGAGGAAAGCCTTTTGGTAACGTTTTACCGCTGTCTTTGTTGGAAGCAGTACAAAAGGGGTGGTGATGGACGGAGGACCCGAACCAATCGTACATTCACACCCAGTCAACAGATCTGGGTTTAATCCATCACCGTTCTTTAGTCCACTCTGCCACCCCAGTTCAGACATGGCCATATGGAAAGTAGTCTGACCCTGTGCCTCATGGGAACAGTCCAGCCTGAACTGCCAAGCCATGTCTTCCCTGGACCGGAAACAAGCATCCTAGGACCGGTTTCTGGCATTCCAGCCGTCATCAGCCAGGCATGCTTGAATCCAGTGGCAAAGTGAGCAGTGACCACCCCCTTTTGTAATTCTTTGTTGGAAGCGGCGACAGCCTGCATTATTTCGCTGTCTATTTTTGTTTTTGAACCAGTGATTGCAGCTACGGAAGCTGTTTGCACAGCTGCCTTCGCAGCTTCATCAGCCAGTGAATTCCCTGCAACATGAACGCCATCACGCTGATGACTCAGTGTATGGATCACGCAAGTCTTTTTTAGTTCTTTCTGTAATAGAACTACTTGTTCCAAAAGCAATTTATGCTTGATTGTGCCACCTTTTGCATCTTTGAAACAGTTTTAAAACCAGTTCGGCAAGTATTCATTGTAAGATTGTACGCAGTAATACGAATTGCACACTATGAGTGTGGGGAATTCGCGATCGGTATTTTCCAGCGCCATTTTGAAAGCCTGTAGTTCAGCTCGCGGAGCTGTACAGTCTCCGAGAGATTGAGATTTTGTGACCATAGCTCTAAATTTACCATCTCACCAGCGACCATTAACAATCGCACACGCTGCACTATAAGCTTGTTTACCCCCAATTGCGGGCTGTGCTGATCCGTCTGTATAAATTATACATCCGTAATGTTCTGGAGGCAGAATCTCAGTGGGCAGAGGACATTCTTGTTCGTATTGGAGAAATTCTTGAGTCTTCAAGTAGGGGTCAAAAATGTATTCAACGTCTGTAGCAGCAAGAGAATTAACCCATTGTATCCATCTGGGATGTAAAGCTTTTGCATTTGGAATGCTTGCCTTTGTCACTGCCTCTAAGGCAGGTACAGGCGTAACAACTTTCATGCATTTTCCCTGCGCAAGGGCTCTCTCTTTTGCTACTGCATTTTGAACCGCTGTCAGAATTTTTTCTGTTGAAGTGAATTTCATTTCAGCTTGTGTGTACAAGTGTGATTTGTAAGCTATTGGTACCTTTTCACCTTCATTAAAGGTTAGGTATGTGAATCCACATCTCCCTGGGATGATTCGGATTACAAGGTTGTGTTCGTTTATGCTTGTCTGTATATGGGTTGTTGCTAACATGTGTGTTGCACTGAATGCAAAATTTCTGTGTGTTTTTGAGTCCAATTAGTTTGTTTGAAATCAGGTTTGATTAAGTCGTAGAGAGGTTTAACCCTTTCTGAGTAGTTTAGAATGTAAGTTCTTCCAAAATTCAGGAATCCCAGAACTGACTGTAAGTTTTTCATCGTTTTTGAAGGTTGCAGCAGAGCACATTTTTCTAAAAAGTTTGCTGCCAGGCTTTTGCCTTCACTTGAATTTCATATCCTAAGAATAAGACGTTGAGGTAGGCAATCCTTGATTTTTTTAAAATTGAATTTGTACCCTTTAGAGGCGAAGCCAAGTATTATGGTGTTCACCCTATTCAAGCGTCGTTCCAAATCATCGTCTGTAAGATAGATGTCATCGACATACGATAATGTCTCATCATCCTACGTTTGTAGTAACTCTGTTACTCTGGCTGAAAATAAGCCTGGACTATTCTTGAATCTCTGGGAGAGACAACAGAAGTGACGCTGTGTCCTCATAACTGAGAAAGCGGTCAAGTACCTGCTTTCAGGTGCGATATTTTGACAGAAGAAACCGTTTGAAATATCTAATGTGGTTTTATATTTTTTGCACACTATGTTATTCATCAATGCTGCACTGTGTGCATTTTGTACTGCAAAGGATTTGCAACAGGAATTTAAATGTATGTAGTCCAAAACTAGGCGATATGTATTGTCTGGTTTGGAGACAGGAAACAAAGGATTGTTCATGGATGAGGTGCATGTTTCAATCACCCCTTGGTATTCAAGTTGATCTAGGATCTCCTGACCTGTCTTTTGATTCTTGTTTAATTGGATACTGCTTCTGAGCAGTTGGTTGATTTTTTTTAACTGAATCTTATGGTGAAGAGAATCCTCATCCCATCCTACATGGTTTTTATAATGCTGGAGCCTGGGCTACAGTCCATTTTCTGGCATAGGTGTATTTTTAATGACTAGGAATATGATTGGAGAAGGCTGGCATAATGATCTCTTCACAATGGGAGTACTCCCTGACAAAATCAGGTGGCCAGTATTTTTCAGCCAGAAGGATGTCATAACCCTTAAATTGTTTTTCCCAAAAGAGTGCTTTTATTTTTCTAGTTATGTCCCCCTCTATTTGCAGTGTTACTTCATATAACTTATGTGGTACACTAACCCTGGTATCCGCAGTTTCAACCTGAATGAATTCAGGTCCACTGTCTCCAGATGATCCTTCAGGATCTTGCAAACTATGGTAACTTCTATGCACTGTCCAACATTGTCTGGGCCAACCCCTCGTTCTTGAGTTGTGTCCTCAAGATCCTCGGCATGTCTGATTTTAAGACTTGCTACCTTCTTTTTGGTGAATTGAGTTTTCTTATTTTTCAGAACGTGTTGATTGTCTTTGGACTTCACGCGTTCTTCCTTTTGTTCTGATCGTCCTCTTCTTTCCGATTTCTGTGAGGAAGTCTGAAAGGTACGAGAGGAACATGTATCAGTATCTTGATATCTATCAGGTTTTCTCAAATTATCCCTGTCTCTGAGGTTATACCTGTTTTCAGAGGGCTCCTTTTGAGGAGACCTACCTCAAGATTGAGAACGCTTCTCTTTAGGAAGTGTCTGTCTAATATTTTCCCATTTCTTTTTAAGAGTAGTGAGAGTGTTTTTAATAAACACTTTTTCAGGATTTTCCGTTAGTTCGGGGTTTACTGGTTTCCACCCAAATTATCTCTACCTAGTTCTTCATATGATTTTTCTATTATTCTGGCCAGTTCATATGGTTGCTCAGTTACATCAAGTTGTTTTAGTTTTTGGTGGATTGCCACGGATGTTACTTCACCTTTAATATTAGCTAATATTATAGCTGAGACCTGTTTGAAATCCTTCAGTAGCTTCATACCGAAATTTAAAGCAGGCTTCGTTTTGAATCTGTTTCAGGACGTCTGGTATTACTGCCATAGACAGAACACCATGTGTTTTTGTGTAGATTGCAGCAAAGACTGTACCCCAAGCGACACAGTCCTCCAGGTGTGGTGCGATCCCCAATGGCAAACAGATTGTTAGAATTCTGTGTTTCTCATGAGGTGTACTATCAGGAAATACTGCCACGATTTGAGTAATTTTTGGAGCTAACTAGAATGGAATTTGTTCCCTTTTTGTGGGTAATTTACCAATGACTGATTGTAAAGTCTGTGGCATAATTTTGTTTGTGTTCCCCTGATGAGGGGTGTGCTGTGGAATTCTTATAGCAGGTTGGATTGATTTGTATATTTACCCGCCGTGAGGGCAACGGCTGCTGCTGTTCTGACCGGGGAAGCGCTGTGAGGGGCACGGCTGCCTCCCACAACGCCTACTGACATCGGGGGGGCTCAACAACAACCCCCAGGTGCCCCGGCGGCCGAGTCGCGTCCCTGACACCACCTTCGGGCCCGGAGGCGCCTGATAAGCTAAGAGCGCCGAGCGCTCCGGGGGACACTTGATTTGTATATTTACCCGCCGTGAGGGCAACGGCTGCTGCTGTTCTGACCGGGGAAGCGCCGTGAGGGGAACGGCTGCCTCCCACAATGCCTACTGCCATCGGAGGGTTCTGAACCACAACCCCCAGGTGCCCTGGCGGCTGAGTCGCGTCCCTGATGCCACCTTCGCGCCCAGAGGCACCTGATAAGCGAGGAGCGCCGAGCGATCAGGGGGACAATTGATTTGTATATCTACCCGCCGTGAGGGCAACTGCAGCTGCTGTTCTGACCGGGGAAGCGCAGTGAGGGGTACGGCTGCCTCCCACAATGCCTACTGCCATCGGGGGGTCTGAACCACAACCCCCAGGTGCCCCGGCGGGCAAATCGTGTCCCTGACGCCACCTTCGCGCCCGGAGGCGCCTGATAAGCGAGGAGCGCCGAGCGCTCAGGGGGACACTTGATTTGTATATTTACCCGCTGTGAGGGCAACGACTGCTGCTGTTCTGACCGGGGAAGCGCCGTGAGGGAAACGGCTGCCTCCCACAACGCCTACTGCCATCGGGGGGGCTGAACCACAACCCCCAGGTGCCCCGGCGGCCGAGTCGGGTCCCTGATGCCACCTTCGTGCCCGGAGGCGCCTGATAAGCGAGGAGCGCCTCCCGCCCCGCGGGACGCACGCGGGCAGCGCCGGGAGAAGCCCGGGACAAGGGCGGGACCACCTAAGGCCATCATAGGCCAGAGGAGGCCGGGTCGGGCCACCCCCCTTGGATTTGATGGAGGAACAGAGGGGAAAGGACCTAAGGTACAGACTTCCTTTTGACTATTGACTATTTTACCTTCCATATAGGTCTCTCCCAAGTGTTATAGTAGCAGAATTGATGAACCACTCTTGAGGGAAGGTGATATTGCTTCAGTGTCCGCTATCAAAAATTATTTCGCTATGAACTCCAGAATACCTGACAATCAGAGTAATTCGCTTAGGGGAACAATGGATTACTACATTAAGAGCTCTGTTCTCCCAATTGCCCGTGAACTAGAGAGAATAGAGCGCTCGCCAGCTATGGATAGTTCTCCCAGTGTGTGTTTCTCTCCACAGACTGCTGATGCAACCCAAGCAATTTCATTACTGGATGAACTAAATAATATGTGTAGATCCACATATGCTCCGGTGGAATCAGAATGTCTTCAATCTAGAGCTCCCATTTCCCCCATACCAATAACTAGCCCTAGGACTAGATGCTCACCTCAACTTACCCAAATCTCACAGGCTACCCCACATGTAACATGCCCAATGGAAAACTCATATTCCGCTGCTGTTACCCAGGTCCCCTCTACCCAGGTCACCTCTATTAAAAGGAAGAGAGATGGGGTCAGACAAACGGGGAGGCAAGCAAAGTAACCAATACTAACCACAAATTCCCCACTCTCCAACACTCCTAGCAATGTAAAATCCAAAGTATCTACCAATGCCTCCTTATTGGCCTCGCTTGAAAACATGAGTCAATAATTTCTCCGCTAATTGGCAAAATGACTAGCTTAGGGGATAGGCTTTCAGGGGTCGAGGAAGCAATTAAGGCAAATTCTTTACTTTTAAGAACTAAGGCAGGACCCTCTCATCTACCGTTTCCCTCTCATCCTCCGTGTCCAGCCTCCACAGAAATACCTAATACCACCACACAAAGTCAGACCATCCACGTACAACCAGTAACCCCGCATAGCAAAAACTCAAATCCCTCGAAGGCAGTCACAACTTCACGGAGTTCCCAGCCTAGAAAAGGGCCAAATAAAGAAATGTCACTCCAAAAGGGAATAGGGGTCAATTGCGACAACGTGCCACAAAAAATCAAACATCTACATTTGCCACCTGAGGCTGCTCCCTTTGTGTGCATCCTTTCAGGTGTACCAGAACTCCCACTGGGGAAATACGAACACAACCAAGAGTTAAGAAACAAGGTAGTATTTTGGCTATCTAAAAATAGATCTCTCCCACCCAACATTGATGGTACCATACTTAGCGTCAAAAGGGTGGGTTGGTTCGGACCTCTCCCGAAACATATTGCGGGTGATTTGGTACTTGTTAAATTTAGGAACAGACATGTTGTCTCATACCTTCAATCTCGACAGCCACAGCTAGGAGATGGGACCATACCCATTTGGAGTCTAACTGATTTCTACCCCAGAACTTCCTATGCACTGTCGTATTGCCAAAAAGAACATAACACCCACTGGATGGGCAGAACTGGACATGTAGTGAGTGGTCGCTTTATTCCCACGCTGATTTAACTTATCTTACTCCCCCGCTCTTAATGATTAGTTGATTTATCTTATTGATTTAATCTTTGTTCAACACACGTCACTTTCTACAAAATGAAACGTATTGTTGTATTTGTTTTTATTCATGTATTGCTGTCACCTTTATGAATTTCCATAATTTTTAATTGAATTTTATCTTTTATGTTTTTTCTTGTAACTGCATTGTACATGCTTTTATGAAATGTTTTTACTTTTCGAATAAAGCTAACGAACGAAAAAAAAGGTTGGATTGTTAGAGTCCGCATGACATATTGTACCAATTTTTTATGTATTTTAATTAATTGTTTTAGCTGAGCTAACAGTTCTGGTTCTGTCATTTGTTTAATAACAGGATGTGGTGTATAGCTGGCTAGTACCGGCCATGTTGCTCCTGGTCTACCTAGTGGACCGAGCCTGATAATGTGATTTTGATGTTGTAGGACACCTTTAAACCACAGCGGATGCTTTGCTAAGTTAATGGAATTTCAATGTCCTGTGAAAGAATGTATTCCGCTGGATGTTCCTTTATCTAATAGAAGTGGAACACATGTGTTGTTGGATTTGCTTGTGGAAAGATAATCCATGAATAGAATACCTCTGTCTGTCGATATTCATGTGACTCTATGACAAATTTAACCCTACCACCTCTCAGTGATAGGCCATTTTCTATACGCTTTATAGCTATTGTTTTCCTTAAGTTTTCCGGGATGATTATAGCATCCGGGTCATTTTGTTTGAAACCTGTAACGTCTAAACCCGGTTCGGCTACAGTTCTTGCAGCTCCACCATTCTTGGTGTCGCTATCCAACATTTTGTTGACTGAAAGTTTGCAGAGCAAGTTTCAAGGAAACAAAGATAAGGTGCACAATATTTTTGGAACACTGTATCCTTCAACGTTGAACAAATTCAAAAACTGATACATAGGATTTTTCGTCCTACACAGTTATGGCGGATATTTTAACCTTTCATCCACTCCAGACGTCTATTGGAGTATTTTACGGGAAAATGGGGTCTCTGTGAAAAGCATGACTGAGTTACTCTAGTATCTAGCATTAAATTAGTGCCTTACCAAAAGTTGGGTGCCATGTAGTGTAGTTCCTATATTCCCAATAGGTTCTGCGCATTGGAATAATATATCCTATATATGTGACGTAGGACTTATGTCTACTAGGTCTCTATCAAATATATTAGACTTAATTGTGAGTGCCAGCTAGCTCAGAGGTCACTAGAAACTTTCTCGAATAAACAAGAAGGGATTTGTTTCTGACAACCGCATAAACAAGACAAATTTGTTTCCCCAAGATAAAACTGATCTTCAAAGTCGTGGAAACAATAGATAGATATTTTACTCAGTCATTCGTGCATGCTTCGCTTCACCAGAGGTGCAGAGTAATAGAGAGACGGGTGGTTTCAATAAAAGTTTTCATTGAACAGTTTTCTTTCTCATGCAGAAGAAATTAACTGCTAAAATCGTGAGACTGGTGTTGAGTAAATACCAACAAGTGATTTGATGAAATAATAAGTTTATTCCATATAAAGAAGCACTCCTGCATACATCCAAAGTCTCCAGGGACTCCGTGGTAACTGACCCACATTACAGTTAAGAACAAGCATAAACATACAGTGAACTGTAAATGGTCACGAGAATGCAGGGTTGAACAATAACACAGCTCGAGGTGATAAGTTAAATCAAAACATTGGCACGAGTCGGCACGAGTCCATGTGGGAGAAATGCGCGAGTGGACCTCGCGCCACGCATGTACTCGCGCTGACTCGTGTGCAGCTATACAACACACCTTCCCTCCTTATGAGAGAAAAAAAACAAAACAAAAGGAAAAAAAAAATAAAAGTCACACTTTTCCTGTAATAAAAGCAACAAAGTCTGTTAGCCACTTGGGTTTCCTAGTAGCTCTTTTGGGTAAGGGAACATCATGTTGGACAGCGACCTCTTGACCAGTGAAACTGCCACCTGCATCAGAGGATACAGTGGAAGCTTGATTGGTATGACAACCACTAGAGCAACAAGGTGTAGCGTCTGTACCATCACGAACTATGGCCCCCCCAAGATCCTCATCCAAAAATGAAAGATCAGGATGTTCAGGAACAGAATCTTTGCAGTAAACACCCTTGTCAGCTTTGAGAATAGCAATTCTACTCATGTTCCAAACCTTATTGTTGGATAATCTCACAGAGTTTTTTAGAACCTCTGAAACTTCAAAAGGGCCCATAAATGAACTTTCTCCCTTCTTGACTTTCCATGGTTTTTTTACTTTCACCATCATGCCAACTTCCACTTTAGGATCTTTTTTGGAACCACATTTTTCATCAAAATACTTTTTACTAGAGCAATGCGTGCGAATAAGATTTTCCCTAACTAAACTCAAATCCACATTAGAAGACGTGGATTTAACCAACCACAAAGGATTCACTTTGGTTCTTGGAATCCTTCCCCTCATAATCTCAAAAGGAGAAAACCCAGTCATTGAGTTCATGGTTGTCCTGTACATCCATACTTTTTTAAAAATGTCAACTTCCCATTTTTTATCATCATTGCCAGTAAATTGTATAGCGCCCTTTAGGACCCTATTAAACCTCTCAATTACCCCATTTCCACTAGGATTGTATAAAGAGGTAGTAGAATGAACAATCCCAAGCCTTGAAAAATAATCATTTGCTTTCTTTGAGGTAAATTGTACACCGTTGTCAGAAATAACTCGTACAGGTAGACCTTCATCAATAAAGACTTTATCTAGAAAACACAGCACAGAATCAGTGTCTACCTTACTGACAATTTTGATAACTGGCCACTTAGAAAAAATGTCAATGGCTGCAATGACATACTTTGAGTCGCAACCAATAGGACCCATGATATCTATGGCAATGGTTTCCCAAGGGTTGTTTGGAATAGTATGCGCACCCATGTTTGGTTTTAAGGTAACTAAAGACTTATCTGAATTGGCACATACCACGCAATTTCTAACCAGTCTTTCAATAAACATATCCATTCCTGGCCACCAAAATAACTGTTTAACCTGTTGCTTGGTTCTAACCATGCCACTATGACCTTCATGGCCTTGCAGGACTATAATTTTCCTTACACCCATAGGTGGAACAATACGTTCACCTCTTTTTATAATATTCTCACAAACTGAAAGCTCTGACCTTATTTCCCAGAAACTTTTCAGTTCTGGATTAAGAAACTTCTTGTCAGGCCAAGTACCAATAATATAGTTTGCAACATTCTTTAAAATTTCATCATCTTCAAATTTTTCTCTCCATAAAGTTTGATCAATGGTAATCGGACCCTCATCATGAATCAAAGCAATCTGAAAATTGTCCCACTCATTGTGTAAATCCTCCTGAATAGGTAAGGGCATCCTAGATAAAAAATCGGCAGAAACATTTTCCTTGCCAGGTAAATATTGTATGTTATAAATGAAATCCTGCAAACGCATGGACATACGCGCAATGCGGGCTGAAGCTCTCAACATGCCCTCTGTAGTGAGGAGCCGCACTAAAGGTTTGTGATCACTCCTCAGTGTACACTCCTTACCCCAGACAAACACCCTAAAATGTTCTAAGGCCCAAATGCATGCTAACGTTTCCCTCTCTATTGTAGAATACTTCTCCTCAGCAGGAGTAAGAGCCCTAGAAGCATGCGCAATAATGACTTCTCTACCCTCCTTATTTTTTTGAGTAAACACAGCACCCAGTCCTTTCGCGCTGGCATCAGTGGTAATTATGTTCTCCAGAGAAGGATCAAAACAAGAGAGTGCACTCGCTGAGCAAATAGCATTCTTCACATCACAGAATTCCTTCTCGCATTCATCCGTCCATTCAAAAACAACTCTACTTTTAATTAATTGCCTGATATTATAAGTCCTACACGAAAAGTCAGGAACATACCTAGCGTAGAACTCAACTAACCCTAAAAAGGATCTTACGTCGTCTTTAGATAAAGGGTGAGGAGCCTACTTAATTGCCTCCAACAGTGAAGGTTTCGGTTTGACACCCTCTGCACATAGTTCATGACCCAAATAATTTACAGAATGCACACCAAATTTGCATTTCTCATGCTTAATGGTAAGACCATGTTCATTAAGAGCATTCAAAACTTCTTCTAAGGCAGTGATGTGCTTGTTCTTGTCATCATTGAAAACCAAAATATCATCCTGAAAGCAAATGGCATTTTTACAGTCTTTTAAGATGTCTTGCATGACCCTTTGAAAGATGGCTGCTGCGGACGCCAAACCAAAAGGCATCCTATTGAACCTGAAACACCCAAAAGGCGTAATGAATGCAGTTAAATCCTTGCTCTTCTCATTCAATTCTATCTGGTGGTAAGCAGCAGATAAATCGATGGTTGAAAAAATATTAGACCCTCCAACCACAGACAACATTTCAGAGATACGAGGAAGAGGAAATTGGTCTACAATAATATTATTGTTAAGATGGCGAAGGTCAATGCATAATCTCACCTTGCCATTAGCCCGTCTAGCAACCACTATAGGCGAAACCCATTCTGATGACTCTATTCTCTCTATTATGCCACCTTCTACCAAAGCATTTAATTCATTCTTAACTTCCTCTCTGACAGCAAAGGGAATATTGCGAGCTTTATGTATTTTTGGACAAGCATTATCCTTCAAACGAATTTCATGCTTAAAGTTGGTTAACTTCCCAATGCCTTTAGAAAACACATTAGGAAATTTTTTTAACATAAGCGAGGAAATGCCATTTTGCTCATCAATCAACATCACAGGATTTGGACTATTAGGATCAAGAACAATATCAAGTTTACCAAAATCAAACCAGCTAAGAACTGAAGGACCTCTCTTCGAAACATACAATTTAGCAATACATTTTCTATTCTTAAATCTGAAAACTAAAGTTCTGAACCCTAAAATATCTATTCTCCCACCAGAATATCCTTCAGGATTGATATCACTTTCTTCCAAATGACTACCTAGTCTTGGTGCAAATAGCTTTCTCCAGACAGATTCACACACTATAGAATACGGTGATCCTGAATCTGCATACATATTGATCTTTACCCCTCCAATAACCATGTCACATAATGGCTTCTTCTTGATGGTACGGTCATTTACATTTAGAACTGCAGAATCTTTTATGTTTAACACAAAAAGACAGTCATTGGAATCATCTGTATAGTCTTCATCATCACTATTCTCACTTAACTCAATGCATTTGACTTTCTGATTGGCATTACCTCTTCTACAGGCAGAGGTGAAATGTCCTTTTAACCCACAATTGGCACATTTCTGTCTCAAACCAGGACAACTTTTGTCATTTGCTAAATGTGATTTGCTATTGCACCTAAAACATTTAAGATTGTTCTTTGGAACTTCAGAATTCCCTTTGGAAGAAAATATTTGTTTCTTTTTAAATGTGTCCTTATTTTTACTATCATATTTATGGTTAATTTTTGCAACAATGTTTTTACTAACTGAAGCATCTTTCCCTTTAACTTGTAATGCACTTCTACAGGAAAGTTCAGCTTTTCTAACAATGGATAAAACAAAATCTAAGTTTTCATCCCCGTTAATCCAAAGTCTTTCCTGTATAGTCTCATTTTTAGAGTGCATGACTACCTGATCTCTTATGAGATCTTCTTGTAAATTTCCAAATTTACAATCAAGGGCTAATGTTTTCAGAGATGAGACAAAATTATCTACAGTTTCATCACTCAACTGTTTTCTTTGGAAAAACTTAAATCTAGAAATTCCTATGCACACTTTAGGAGAACAATACTTATCAAAATCATATATAGCTTTATCAAATACATTCATATCTCCACTAGCTTGCGAAGCAGGAAGTTGATTGAAGGCTTTTAGTCCTTCAGGTCCTAAAGAGTGTAAGAAAATTCCTTTTTTTTCAGGAGCTTTCATCTTACCATTTGCATCCAATGTCTCAATATAATTTAAGAAGTAAGCTTTCCACTCAATCCACGGCATACAAGGAGAACTACCAGCTGACCAATAACTTTGTGGAGGGGAAAGAGTATAACCTTGAGCACACATGGTGAATAAAGTAAGTAAAATAAAATGAGAAAAATAATTTACACTAAAAAAAATACTTATCAAAATAACAATGAAAAGTAAATATTTGAGATGCTGAAAAAAAAATAGTCAAACGATTTCTTGAAGAAAAAACGTTTTCATGTGTATAAATGAAGGTTAACTTAGTCTGTTCTGTAACTCCGATCTCTATGCGCTTCCCTCGCTTTCCATTTAGTCCGATTTCCTCTTGGTTGAAATCTCCGTTGTTTTCAACTGTAAAAAGAGACAGTCGGATAAGGAAAACAAAGTCACCTCTTCAGTTTCGGAAGAAATAGGGTAACCAATGGAGAGAAGCGTTTCAATGTTTCCGCGTATGGAAAAGAAACAGCCGTGGCTTCCGTTTCAGACGTGAAGAGCACACAGCGTATGGAAAAGAAACAGCCGTGGCTTGCGTTTCAGATGTGAAGAGCACACAGGAGGAAACGAAGAAATAAATGAAATCTCCTTTCTGAAATGCAGCGCGTCGCTGAAGGTTGTTCGTCACTTCTTTTCCAGGTACCGGAAACCAGACTGAATTCAGAGACTTTTATAAGTTCCGATGTAAATTTGGTCAAAAATGCGTAAATAGCATAAAATTAAGCAGAAAGTGCTTCCAGGAAGGTTCAATGCTCCGTCCCTCGTCGCCAAATTGTTGAGTAAATACCAACAAGTGATTTGATGAAATAATAAGTTTATTCCATATAAAGAAGCACTCCTGCATACATCCAAAGTCTCCAGGGACTCCGTGGTAACTGACCCACATTACAGTTAAGAACAAGCATAAACATACAGTGAACTGTAAATGGTCACGAGAATGCAGGGTTGAACAATAACACAGCTCGAGGTGATAAGTTAAATCAAAACATTGGCACGAGTCGGCACGAGTCCATGTGGGAGAAATGCGCGAGTGGACCTCGCGCCACGCATGTACTCGCGCTGACTCGTGTGCAGCTATACAACAACTGGTTATAAAGCAGAATGCATACAGCAAGAAGAGTATTATAAAATAATTAGTACTCAATTGGTGCTTCTAAAATACGCCTACCTCGATGTACCTAACCTAAGTCTAGTATGAGAGAAGAAGTAAGTGAGGTGTAGCATAAGTTTAGTATTCTTTGCCAAGAATCTATCCAAGCTTTCTCTTAGGGTCTCTTAGGGTCTCGGAGGGTCTAATCAGCTCCGTTTCTTAGTTTAGAATGAAGGAGATCTGGTATCTCTCTGTCTCGGGACTCGATTTCCCAAAACCTAGCAAAGTGAAGCTTGAAAACACTGGAGCTGGATTTCTCGGCAAGAGAAAAGACAGAGTCTCTCTCAGTGGTTCTGCTGGAGGGTCGGCTTCCTTCGGCACTTGCTGTAGCAGTGTTTCTGTTCGTGGACCCGGCGTGTTGGAATCCTAGGCATACTAAAGCCTATGGGAACTTTTCCCTGCACTATTAGCGGTCCTGCATAAGGACTTCTTTCTCTACTTGTCGGTCTCATCGTGTGAGTAGCAGGATTACTGTGATGTCCACGATTATTTTACATAGTCGGATACATCATTGAAGCCATCGCGCCGAGGAGGCCAATTAATCATGTCTGTCCTCTGAACACAATACATACTAGAGTGATGTAGCTATCGTGACAGGCGCACCTTCACCTCTGGTTTTGAATCGTCATATTCCAGCACTTATTAAAGGATTGAGTGATGTTACTATCATGATGGGCACACTTTTATCTCTGGAGTCGAATTGACATATTCCAACACTTATCAAAAGATCAAGATTTCTCATCGAGGATCAACTACTTGCGCACATGAAATAGTGAAAAATTAATGAACACACATTGATAACCTTTAGGCTCCGTACAGAACGGTGTATTATTAACAATAAGCCCTTATGAAGTTCTCTGATGGAGAACGAAACGCGTTGGTTGGAAAGTAAAGTGTGTGTTTTTTCGAACATTGAACATGAAATAAAGAAACTTTATTAAACTTACCTTGTGATCTTTGGATTTCTTATCTTCGCGCACGCCCACGCAATTGCACTCATCAGGCAAGTAGATAGTAGAACTGCTCCAAACCGCTGTGTGTTTGCTTTGGCAAGTGTGGGCATATTTACACCTTGAAGGTGCCGAGTTTGACGTAAAGGTGAACATAATAACGTCATCAAAGAATCTCAGTTCTTTGAAAACTCCATGAGTTCTTGGACAAATTCATATTCAAGCAAGGGGAAGTCCCTAACAGCTGAAGCCGAGTTTTCCAAGAAATCGTTGTGGATTCTCGGAACTAGTGGAAGTAGTCATGCCGTATTTGGACTGCATGAGCTATGTCTAAATATGGTTTATGATTTCTATGCCTATATAAGGATAAGGAGATTTATACCTATATAAGGGCATGAAGCGTTAAAATTACACTAGGTTCCTAAAATGCTAGACAACACTATACTGCAGACAGTGTTAAATTCAGCCTTTATTTATTTATCTGCAGTGTGGACAGCAGAGTTCATAACTTCAAAAGAGAAACAGAAACAATGTGAGAGAGAGGAAGAGAGAGAGAGAAAGAGAGAAAGAAAGACATTGAAAGTGTGAGAGAGAGAAAGTAATAGATGGAGCAGGAGAGGTAGTGTTGATACTGGAGAAAATCTTCGCAGCTCACCTTTTTGCCACCGGTGTGTGTCCAACCGTGTGCCGGGTTATTGTGCAACCGCAAGTTTAGTGATCTGAAAGATAGTATACAATTAAAAATTGCAGAGTACATACAACTGCGCACGTATATTTCTGCGTTACGCCTTTGCACACCCAGGCTGCTGTATTACATCAACCCCTACTGCAAGGAGGTGTCTGTGCGCTCTTTTCCTCCCAGGGTGCTATACCCCATCCACTCCCACTGCATAGCGGTGAGTTCTCATTACAGCGTACCCAGACTGCTGCACCCGATTCACTCCCAGTGTCCAGAGGTGAGTGCTCTTTCCTGTACACCCAGACTGTTGCAACCTATCCACTTCCATTGCCCGGCGGTGATTGTACATTCCTACGCACTCAAGTTGCTGCACACTATCACTCTCCTCCCACAGGTGACTTCTTGTTGCTTCGGAAACAAGCTTCTCTGCCACAGGCATGTTTCAAAGAGGGTCCACCCCGTATCCAAGCAATCTTCTTGGGCGTAGTTACGATGTCCACGCATCATCGCAGATTCCTCAAACGTTGAGCTTTGGAGGTGTTGGGGGGATGCCAATTTGTGAAACACAATATGTTAGATAAAAAGGAAGATAAGATTGTGTGTCATTTGTTCATCAAAGGTGAGAGGAAGACAGAGTGAGAGAGTGACTCTGAAACAAATATTTGCAGCTCACTTTTCTGTCACCGGTGTGTCTTCCACAATGTGCCTGGACATAGTGCACCATGAAGCTCCACATCTAAAAGATAGTAAAAGAAAGATGTTATGATTGGTAATTGCCATTATCTTAATGTGGAGTAGAATAACATCGCCCTTTCACACACCTTCCCTCCCCCATTAAAAATACAACCATTTGTACGGTTCCAACTTGTTTAACGGGCTTCGATTTATGAACAATTAGTAGAGTAGTAATGTTTTCCATCCGTTATAGAAAACAAATGGTGCGCTGTCATACATGTGGTTTCAATCATTACGCCCGTGTCTGGGCACAATAATTGAAACCTCATGTGCTATTGGAGGCTATTACGTGCAGCAAGCGAAAAATAGATACCAATAGGCCATGGACGGAGCAATGCGCCTGCCTCTAGTCAATTGTGTGCAGTCTTTTAGAATAAGTCGCACGCAAAGGCCAATGGTTTAGCACGGAAGGAAACAAACACGCACAAACGTGTGCGATTCATAGGTTAGGTTCATATCCCCGTTTTTTCACATAGAAAATGCCTTGTGCTGCATGCACTCCAACAAAGGCACGAGCTGTACTGCGCACAGCAGCGGAGGCGCGAGTCCTAAATGAATTGAGAATGGAAAGGTTGTCAAAATAAGATGGTAAATTTAAGTGTACATAGTATAAAAAAATAAATACTCATCTACTTCGCTACACATGTAGGAGCGACGGACATTTGACCGACTATAAAAACTTTCCTGCTATCGGAAATTGCTGCGTCACTTTTTTGTATCCAATCTGCTGCATCGCATCTACTCCCTCCGGTGCGCACCCACGCCTCACAGCTCACCTTTTTGTGGACAGAGCACCATCTACATCATGCAGTCCAGCTCTGCCACCAAGAAGTCTCACATTTGGTGATGAGTCTTGATATCGCTATGGCAAAGGATATACTCGTGCACCCATCATCATCGCAGGTTCCTCACCCGCTCAGTCCTTGTGGTACCACTAACTCAGTGACCAAAGAGGCCACGCACGTGTTGGTGGGCCCCCATGTTCGGTAGTTTGGGCCTACATGAGGCGTCCAAACCACCAGGACGGGCCAACACAGCGCTTGTGATAGGAGCAACTCTAAAATGGTGTAGCGCACGTGCGTCTGGTCTTTTTATTGGTAGGATCACGTGTGTTGTGATGCCTGTGCTGGATGGGTGTGGTGTGGATATATACCAGCCATGAGGGAGTGTGTGTGTGCCATTCTGACAACTAGACCTGGAACTAGCAAATCACTACAATGAAAATCTGGGCCATGTAGCGTTGTTGTGTTTTCCTGTAAGCGGAGTGGGCTGGCCTGATGTATGCCAGTGCTGCGCGAGGCTGTGAACAATGACTTCGGAGTTATGGGCGTGGCTCCATCGTGAGCTATCTGAGAAATCAACTGATTAGTGTGACTGTGTTGTAGTACTGCCGTCACCCAGGTCTTAAACGCAAATGTGTCATTATGTCTGTGAAGTCAAACAACATGGCCAACATGGAAGGTACGGGGAATCACTGACCCTACATTCATCCATAGGGCCACACATAAAAGATGGTGGACATGACGTATTTCTGCAAATATGAATGCTTGTTGTACATTCAGTCAAGTGTTGTAGCTGTAGTAATACAGGGCTATGAATGCTTTAGTTTGCATTTTTTGGCACATGAAGGGCAGCTAATATATATACCTCTCTGGTCATTTGGGTATACTGTTGAACTTGGTGATGGAAATCAATGTTCGAGCCTCGGAGTCGAGTCCACATCCTGTTATTGTAGACAAATCATGTAATCTACGCTTGCCTGAAAATGTACTGTAAATACGGGTCTCATATAAATCTCTGACATAGTTTTGGGTCGACTTCACGCTATATAAATATGCTACAAAAAAAACTCGAGCAATGGCACACACTTATAAATTTACTATACACTTTGCTTGCAGTATTGTAATTTTCCAGTTTCTACGTTCGCATTTGTAGAATGAGCAACAGAAAGTTAAATAACCGGAGGTTTTGTTAGTGCCAGAGGTAAGATGGTTGCATACAATGTTTACAGCACAATTTAATTTGCTAAGGCCCAGGTGCAGCATTTTACAAACATAATGAATACACAGACACAGATAGATAGTTGAAGTGGTTACGGTCACATGCGCTCGACTCCATTTTATTACGTTGCTGTTGGTAACAAGTATAATAGTAATCATCATATCCTACACAGATATTTTATCATAAACGGTTTAAGACTTCTGCTGTACAAAGGTAGGAGCACTACATTCAAAATAATACACAGAAGATTCTATTGTAAAATGGTTCATGAGTTGTGGTGCACTGAGGTAGGGGCAGTTTGTGTGGAGCCTGCGATGATGATGGTCCAGGCAGACCGCACTGGTAAGAATGTCTTTTGACTACTGAATTTTGCCTTAATAACGCCACGTGGCAATTATTTATGGTGTACTAAGTTAGTGGTACGTCTGGTGTTCAGCGTGTGCTCACCCTGCAATGATGTGTGGTCCGAACGGGCTGCACTGGAAGCATTGTCTGTTGCCTACTGGACTGAATCATCTGTAATCATGATTCAAATAAAAGATGAAACATATATGGAATACTTTGTCAAAATATGTAGGTTTCAGGGACATTATAGTTCAAATTGTGCCTGTGCTGTACATAGTGTAGACTGCCATTCAGTGTTCCTTTGCACTTGCAGGGTGAATTTTGCTATTGAACTAAACATATAACTGATATAAAAGAAGTATCTGAAGGAAGGATACTAAAGGGATATTGTGTAGGTTTGAGGGACGTTATACTTAGTTTGGTACTGCACTCTGAAAATAATGAATTAAGAGTCTATTTAATTGTGAGCTCTGATGACCGCAGTGTAGGCAGGAGGCAGCGGTTAGCAAGGCCCACGGCCAGATGGCGTTGAGTAGAGCTGCACAGTATTGGTAAGTTAGCGTGTCTGCAACCAATGATGATAAGTGGAGCACTGAGTTAGTGGCACCTTAAACATCAATGTTCTCTGGAGCTTGCGATGATGCATGCTCTGGCCAAGCCGAACTGGTAGCAATGTTTTTTGCCTACTGAATTCTGCCTTAATAAGACTACTTGGCGATGATTTATGGTGCACTGAGTTAGTAGCACCTTTGGCGCTTAGCGCGTGCGTACCCTGCGATGATGAGTGGTCTGGGAGGGCACAGCACTTGGACTAATGTCTTTTGTCTATTGAATTCTGCATTAGTTTGCTTTAAAAGTGATAGTATGCCTCATTGCATGGTCCGGGGGGGCCACACTGCTAGCAATATTTTTTGCCTAGTGAATTCTGTCCTAATATGACCACGTGGAGATGACTTGTGGTGCAGTGAGTTAGTGGTACCTGAAGAACTCAGCGTGTGCATAGACTGCGATGATTCGTGGTTCGGGCGGGTCGCACTGGTACAATGTCTCTTGCCTACTGCAATGTGCCATGTGCAATCGCCATTGAATCGTGAGCCCTCACAATGTAGATCGAAGACAGTAGTCAAGAATAGACCAAGAAACATTCATGGACCTCATGACTAAGGTTAAATCTGGCTCCCCGAAAGATTGCTGCCCCCCTTGGATCCTAAAGGAAGCTTTTGCGGCCTGCCCTGACCCTCCCATGACCTTACTTAACACCTCACCATTCCAACACCTTTAAAGAGGCATCTGTCATCCCTCTCCTGAAAAAGTCAGGAGCAGACCCCAGGACCTTGGCCAATTACCGGCCCATATCTCTGCTTCCCTACATGGCCAAACTACTTGAAGCCCACGTAGCCAAAAACCTGTCAGCCTTCCTGGAACAATCAGACTGCCTGGACACTCATCAGGCAGGGTTTCGCCATGCGCATTCCACAGAATCTGTTGTACTATCTGTCATGGACCACCTACGAGCAAAAGCGGATGGAGGATCCCTCAAGCACTCATGCTTCTTGATCTGTCTGCGGCGTTTGACACGGTCGACCACAACATCTTGGTCGACCGGGTCATGGACGCAGGAATCCAAGGATTAGCTCTTAAATGGATAAGCTCCTTCCTAAACAGCCGCTACCAAGCAGTCCGTTTGGGAAACTTCGCAACATCCAAGATTAACAACACATGTGGTGTCCCCCAAGGCTCTTCCCTTTCCCCCCACTTATTCAAACTTTACCTTCTCCCACTTATCTATGCACTCAAGGAAATGAAAATTCAAACCTTCAACTACGCTGACGATCTTCAGTTAATCTTCCGATTCAACAACTCCACCAATACTGTTCACGAATTCCAGACAATAATGCTGTTCATCCGGGACTGGATGAACAGCAATCATCTTAAATTGAATCCGGATAAAACGGAGGTCATCCTCACTGGTGGCCTAACGAACCCTTGGAACCCCCTCTTCTGGCCCATAGATCTGGGACAACCCCCCACCCCTTTTGCCTCTGGCAAAACCCTGGGGATAACAATAAACAGTGATCTCACCATGAATAAACAAATTGGAGCCGTGGTATTCACTTGCTGCTTCCAGCTAAGAAAAATAAGGAAAATTAGCAGATTCCTTAGCCAGGAAGCAAAGATCCAGGCAGTCCTTGCGATGGTAATATCCCACATCGATTACGCCAATGCTCTATACTTTGGCATTCCATCCTACCTCATCAACTGCCTCCAAATGATTCAAAATCAGGTGGCCAGGCTGGTCTTCCAAGCATTTTGGCACGTACATACCACCCCATTGCTGAAGAAGCTTCACTGGCTCCCTATAACCCAGAGATGCGCCTTCAAAGTGGGATGTATCATTTTCAAATCCTTGAACAATAACAATCCTAAATTTATCAATAATTTGATAAACAGATACACTCCTGCCCGCAACTTGCGATCTGCCCATCTGCACCTTTTGGTTGTACCTCCCTTCAGGCTAAAACATGCTGGAGGGTCAAGATTCGCCATCCTAGGCACCAAAATGTGGAACACCCTACCTCTGGAAACCAGAGCATGCACAGATCTCATGTGGTTCCGCAAACTACTAAAAACCTGGCTATTCAAGCAGGCATACTGTTAACTTCTCAGTCTACTCAAGCTTGTTCCCCTTCATTTCAGCCTAACTACCGTAGAACAGCACCAAGAAACCAACCTGGTGTACGTGCGCTTAACAAATAATGTTTAACATAACATAACATAACAAAATCTGAAGACATGTAGTACAAGTGTCTCTGCATTTAATAAAGCAAGGCTTAATTCAATGTTGTCTGTGGTGTAGATCCAAATCTGAATTCTAGTCGTGAACCCTGCTGTCCACACTGTAGATCAAAGGCAGTAGTCGATATAGACATAAGTCTGCGGTGCTGTGGCGCTGAGTTCGCAATGGGCCTGTATCGAGGAGGCACGTGGTCATGGAAGCATCCACGTGGCAGAATGAGGACCTTCACTGTGGCAGAGTCTTTTGTCTTCGCACAAGTGTGCCACGCTCAAGGCGTAGCCTGTGTTTTTATACTCTTATGTTGGAGTTGTGTACGTTGAACCAGCTCACTCCACTTCTGCTTCAAGGGGGGACAACTAGCTACATGACCGAGATATTCCCCAGTGTCTGAGATAATATGGTTGCGTCCACTGTGCAGTACACTACACGTATCAATACTATATCTACACACTGAAAAGTTTTTGATTTGTATTGTGAGTTGTGTATAGAATATCTCCGGAAGTCTTGGCATTGTGTAAATTATTGTTGATGTGCGAGTTCCCTCCCATATATGTAGTTGGTTGCCACATCTCTGAACATTCAGCTAGTGTGCTGTTGAGGGGATATATTATTTTGGGAGGGTTCATTGTCCTGCTTTGCGCTGCCTCTGAGGTAGTAGCGGGGGAGGGGCCAGGAGGGGTGGTTGTAGTGGTGTTGGTTGCTGGGTGTTGTGATTTTGTTGGGTGTCAGAGGTGCATAATTAGTACCTCTATCACATATTCGTCTTTAAATATGGGTGTGAGTTGGATGTGATTCACGCAGTACATAGTCGAAGTCCTTACATTAATTAAATGTTGATTAGATGTGTGTGTAGGTCTAGATGTGTGTGTAGATCTAGGAATCACTGAGTGGGTTTTTAGAAACTTGTATTGGTGTGTCATTGGATTCAAATATGGTACTCTGTATTTTACAGTGAGTGAAGAGAGGTTATACTAGTGTGTAAATATATATCCAATCTGTAGGTGTAATTAAAGCCTTATTTAAGGAACTGAAACTGGATGCCCGCATTCATTTCCGAAAAGCCTCTGAAGAAGAAAGAATAGACTTTCGAAACGCATCAGGCGGCAGAATTCGGCTAAACTATGTGAGCAGAGAACAGATGTCTTTCCATACCCTGATTAAAGACTTACGACCTTGTGTTTGTGGTTGAGTGCTGACTCAATGTGTGGGAACTTGGTCATTTGGAGCTTTGATATATGTGAGCAAGGACACAGCTTTGTGTCCGAAATGCGTCTGAGGCATGCACCGTTCCACAATGCAAATATAAACTCTGATACCGGCATATTCAGAGTCCGTGTTCCTGTTCTGTGCAACGAGGCACTGGGGAAGTTTAGAGTCGATATATATATATATATATTTATATTCATCACAAATGCCCCAAGCATTTTGAAGAGCAACACGACCTCTCTCTCACCATCCGGCATTCTGTGCAGCTCGCCAAAATCGTCCCTCTTTTGTTAATGTTTGCCAACGCGTTTCAAGGCACTCCTGCCCCTTCTTCATGAGCGGCTCATAAATACCATTGAAGCCTGCAGTGTTTTGTTTTCCGGTTTTTATTCACACCACATGTTCCCGCTGCAGCTCCTCCTATTACGTGTTGCTGCTTTATCTTCTGGGGCATGTAGGCACCACATTACAGGTAATATTTCTGCTTTAAGTAAGTTCAATGCATATTTACAACATTTGAGCATATTAAAATCCTTTAGTAGGTGGGGGGTTTGTCAGTTGGCGAGTTTCGTTCGCATCTAGAGAGAGGTGCCGTCAGAGCGATCAGTTCAGCTCCCAGCCTCTCCTTGTTTAGCTGGAGATGGTGCTTCTTCCACGGCAGGGACCGGCCGTGTGTTTCGATATTCATCACAAATGCCCCAAGCATTTTGAAGAGCAACACGACCTCTCTCACACCATCCGGCATTGTGTGCAGCTCGCCAATTCGTCCCTCTTTTGTTAATGTTTGCCAACGCGTTTCAAGGCACTCAGGCCTCTTCTTCATGGGCGGCTCATAAATTCCATTGAAGCCTGCAGTGTTTTGTTTTCCGGTTTTTATTCACACCACATGTTCCCGCTGCAGCTCCTCCCATTACGTGTTGCTGCGTTACCTTCTGAGGCATGTAGGCACCACATTGCAGGTTATATTTCTGCTTTAAGTAAGTTCAATGCATAATTACAACATTTGAGCATATTAAAATCCTTTAGTAGGTGGGGGGTTTGTCAGTTGGCGAGTTTCGTTCGCATCTAGAGAGAGGTGCCGTCAGAGCGGATCAGTCCAGCTCCCAGCCTCTCCTTGTTTAGCTGGAGATGGTGCTTCTTCCACGGCAGGGACCGGCTGTGTGTTTTGATATTCATCACAAATGCCCCAAGCATTTTGAAGAGCAACACGACCTCTCTCTCACCATCCGGCATTGTGTGTAGCTCGCCAAAATTGTCCATCTTTTGTTAATGTTTGCCAACGCGTTTCAAGGCACTCCTGCCCCTTCTTCATGGGCGGCTCATAAATACCATTGAAGCCTGCAGTGTTTTGTTTTCCGGTTTTTATTCACACCACATGTTCCCGCTGCAGCTCCTTCCATTACGTGTTGCTGCCTTACCTTCTGGGGCATGTAGGCACCACATTGCAGGTAATATTTCTGCTTTAAGTAAGTTCAATGCATATTTACAACATTTGAGCATATTAAAATGCTTTAGTAGGTTGGGGGTTTGTCAGTTGGCGAGTTTTGTCCGCATCTAGACAGAGGTGCCATCAGAGCGGAGCAGTTCAGCTCCCAGCCTCTCCTTGTTTAGCTGGAGATGGTGCTTCTTCCACGGCAGGGACCGGCTGTGTGTTTCGATGTTCATCACAAATGCCCCAAGCATTTTAAAGAGCAACACAACCTCTCCCTCACCATCCGGCATTGTGTGCAGCTCGCCAAAATCGTCCCTCTTTTGTTAATGTTTGCCAACGCGTTTCAAGGCACTCAGGCCCCTTCTTCATGGGCGGCTCATAAATACCATTGAAGCCTGCAGTGTTTTGGTTTCTGGTTTTTATTCACACCACATGTTCCCGCTGCAGCTCCTCCCATTACGTGTTGCTGCGTTACCGTCTGGGGCATGTAGGCACCACAGTGCAGGTAATATTTCTGCTTTAAGTAAGTTCAATGCATATTTACAACATTTGAGCATATTAAAATCCTTTAGTAGGTGGCGGGTTTGTCAGTTGGTGAGTTTCGTTTGCATCTAGAGAGAGGTGCCGTCAGAGCAGATCAGTTCAGCTCCCAGCCTCTCCTTTTTTAGCTGGAGATGGTGCTTCTTCCACAGCAGGGACCGGCTGTGTGTTTCGATATTCATCACAAATGCCCCAAGCATTTTGAAGAGCAACATTAACAAAAGAGGGAGGATTTTGGCGAGCTGCACACAATGCCAGATGGTGAGAGAGAGGTTGTGTTGCTCTTCAAAATGCTTGGGGCATTTGTGATGAATATATTTATATATATATATATTCACTGAAAAAACCATAGGTTTCACACCAGTTATAGGTAGGAATTAGCATTTAAAAAACCTATTAAATTCACTAAAAAAACCATAGGTTTCACATCAGTTATAGTTAGCTGGAAATTTTACTGTCATAAAACCATTGAAATTCCACATTATAGTTAGTTGGACTCACTATAACTTGCGCGTGTAATGCACTGCTGATGACGTCACATATTACATCACTCATGACATGGTCAGTGACATCACTCATGACATCACTGATGACACCATCCAGTGAATGTGTGTCTTTCTGAAAAATAACTTTTTTTATATATGTATTTGTAAAGGACGATGGAAGAATAAATGGTTAAATAAGTGTGTAAATGGATGTTTTTTTAAAAAAGAATTCATTGGTTAACTGCTGTATTAAGTGTATTTTAGTGAATACATATATTAGCAAGTAACTTTTAAATATTGTAATATATGTATCAGGGTTTCACTTTGTGTATAAGTGTCTGCATGGGTTGGTGACTGACTCACTGTTTGTATGTGTTTTGAAGACAGCATATGTGTCGGAATGTATGGGTGGATGAGTGTGTATATGTATGTGTTAGTAAGTGAATGACTGTCTCACTAGTGTCTTTATCAGTAACTACATATGTTTTAATCTAGTATATGTGAGTAATGATGTATAAAAGTGAGTATATGTGAGAGTGAGAGATTGAAAGAGTTCTTGTTTTAATAAGTATGTGTTTCTATAAGTGATTGTTTAAGAGAGTAAGTATGTGTAAGTTTCCTTAAAAGTAAGGTTGTAGTGTGTGTATACTTGTATATGCAAATAAATGGATGTTTATTAGTTTATTTGCATATGTGAGTATATGTGTGAGTAACGTTTTGATGACTGTCGGTGTGTAACAGGATGAATAGGTGTATCACTACATATGATGAGTGAGTATATGTATGAGTGACTATATGGAACTGTTGATGAATGTGTAAATGTGTATATAGATGGTGGAATTATTGAATTGGTTGTTGTAACTGGAATGGGTATCTCCATTTTTTAAAATGTTTTAATTTATATTTTTCAATATGTTTTTCATGGGTTACATTACAGTGAAAGGAGGTCTGTCACTCTGTCACAAGGATGATGTCATCAGTGATGTCATGAGTGATGTCACTGACCATGTCATGAGTGATGTAATATGTGGCGTCATCAGCAGTGCATTACACGCGCAAGTTATAGTGAGTCCAACTAACTATAACATGGAATTTCAATGGTTTTATCACAGTAACATTTCCAGCTAACTATAACTGATGTGAAACCTATGGTTTTTTTACTGAATTTAATAGGTTTTTTAAATGCTAATTCCTAACTATAACTGGTGTGAAACCTATGGTTTTTTCAGTGAATTTCAAAGGTTTTGTAAATGCTAATTCCTAAATTTAACTGGTGTGAAACCTATGGTTTTTTCAGTGAATTTTATAGGTTTTTTAATACTAATTCCTAACTATAAATCTCACTTTATAAGTAAGACTGTTAGCGCTCTAGTTGTTTAGAACACTCTGGTACATTCTGTCATTGGGCTACAGTTTGGCTACATCTGGCTGATATTTGGGATATATTTTTTTCTTGTCTCTGGTGGCCATCTTTGGGCTACATTGGGCTGCATTGGGCTACATTTGTGCTACATTTTGGCTCTAACATATATTAAGCCCAATGTAGCACAATACATATTTTTCAAAAGTTAATTTTTTTAAAAACCACTTAAGAATAGGGCTACCTGTCCCTACAATTTTACCTTTTTAAAAAAAAATTTTTTTTGGAGCGCTCCCGGAGCGCGCCCCGGGGAGCGCCCCAGAGAGCGTACTTCTATAAAGCGCCCCGGGGTGCGCTCCGGGGAGCGTCCCATGAGCGCCAATATCGCAAACGAAAACATGATCGTGACGTATCGCGTAGCCGTGTCCGCGTGATACGCACGGCGTAAGCGCACCCGGAAGTACTCGAGCGAATACGATCGCGCAACGTAAACATCCAACGCGCTCACGCTACGCGACCCGGGGCGCGCCTAGGGGCGCGTAGCGTAAGCACGTCGGTCATGTGACCTGAAAATAACACTTTTCATTGGTTCATAACAGTTTTGGTTTCATAATGATGAAGCCCCTGGTCTTGTGACCTGAAAATAACACTTCTCATTGGTTCAGGACAGTTTTTTTTCCAAATGATGAAAGACCCCACCTTTATTCCTTATTCTGACTTTGTCCTTTGACTGAGGAAGACCTGTTTGTACATCTCTGTACTTTTTTGATCTTAACAATGGCTTCAGTAGCAGCAGCAGCTGGTGCATCTGCCCCACCACCACCACCACCACCACCAACAGGACCAGCTCCAGTTTATATTGGTGGTCAAGAAGAGGAGGAGGAGGAAGAGGAAGAGGAGGAGGGGAGGAGAAGATGGCTTCCTGAAGAAAATACCCCATACAAGCCCAAGCCACACATTGTATGGGAGTTTTTTTCAATCCCAGAGGGGAAGAAAAAAGTCAATGCGGCCAAGGTAACTTGCCTAATCTGCAATGAAGAACTTTCAAGGGGCAACCCAAACAAAAAAATATTCATTTGGTAACTATACCATGATTCGTCATATGACCAGAAAGCACCCTAACAACTATTCTCGTGCAGAGCTCAGGGAACTGGCCAGTAACCTTCCCCATTCTTCAAGGACCACCTCTCAAAGAAACAAACCCACTTCATCAGGACCAGAAACATCAGAGATGATGCCTTGTATTCAGCCAAGATTTTCTGATTTTAAAATCACTTGTACTGCATGTGGCAAGCTTATCGCCTATGGTGAACAGAGCGTAAAGCTAATCGTCCTTGCAGGTGACAACCACAAGTGCCCCAAAAAGAACTAATTTTTTGGGTTTTTTGTTTTTTTGCTCCAGTTGAGCCAGTTTCAATTCCCTTTTTTTTGTTTCTCCCCCTAAAAAAATACAAAAAAAATATAAAACTGTTTTGAAAAGACAAAAAAAGTACAAAATGTTCAAAAAACACAAAAAAAATATAAAACAACAAAAAGAAGAAAAAAAAAAGTTCTTTTTAGAACTACCTCCAATTTCTAAAATATGGCTTTCTTTTTTAAAAACTTTATCATTCTTTTTTCCTCATAGTGCGCTCCCCGGTACGCGCACCGGGGAGCGCACCGAGCACTCCCCCCGCGCAAAACAAAAAAAAAAATATTTTAAATGCCCCGCTGGTCCCTTTTATTGCCCCCACATCAAACCTAGGGGGTCACAGGGGGTCTATCCCTGACGCCTTATGGTCATTTCCCCCTTTGTTTTAGCCACCTCTTGTGTCTCGATTTTACCGAGACACAAGATGGAGGCCGCTCCGGACTGTTTCAAATGTTTACAGACACCCGAGAACCACTCAGCTTTCCGTGCGCACCTCACGTGGCGCGCCCAGAGCGCTCCCCGGGGCGCGTACCGGGGCGCGGCTATAGATATATATATTTTTTGGGACCTAAATTACTCAAAATCTACTGGAGCACATATCTTGAGACATAGCAAAGGCACATCGGGCTACCAGTCCCTACAATTTTGCCAAGTTTGGTGTAAATTCATTCAGCCGTTCGGGCTAAAAGTGAAATCGACCGCCCTATGGAAATTAACATGGGGAAAACGCGTTTTGGGACCCCCCTTTTATCTCGGCCCCTGCTTGACGTATCCCCCCCAAACTTTCAGGGAAGGACCGGAGCTCAACGAGGCCATTTTCAGGAAATTTTCAGACAGATTCGTCAACCGGTGCCAAAGGTATTCCAAATAGAATTTTGAGAATTAACATTGAAAAAAATCCTAAATATAACTACCTACTGGCGACCGCCAGTAGGTAATATATATATATATATATATATATATATATATATATATATATATATATATATATATATATATATATATATATATATATATATATATATATATATATGTATATATATATATTACCTACTGGCGGTCGCCAGTAGGTAGTTATAGTTAGGATTTTTTTCAATGTTAAATCTCAAAATTCTATTTGGATTAACTTTGGCACCGGTTGACGAATCTGCCTGAATATTTCCTGAAAATGGCCTCGTTGAGCTCCGGTCCTTCCTTGAAAGTTTGGGGGGGATACGTCAAGCGGGGGCCGAGATAAAAGGGGGGTCCCAAAACGCGTATTCCCCATGTTAATTTCCATAGGGCGGTCGATTTCACTTTTAGCCCGAACGGCTGAATGGATTTCCACCAAACTTGGCAAAATTGTAGGGACTGGTAGCCCGATGTGCCTTTGCTATGTCTCAAGATATGTGCTTCAGTGGATTTTGAGTAATTTAGGTTCAAAAAAATATATATATCTATAGGCGCTCTCCGGTGCGCGCACCGGAGAGCGCTCCAGGCGCGCCACGTGACTTGCGCGCAGGAAGCTGATTGGCTCTCAGTTGTCTGTAAACATTCTAAACAGTCTGGAGCGGCCGCCATCTTGTGTCTCGGTAGGATCGAGACACGAGAGGTGGCCAAAACAAAGGGGGAAATGGCCATAAGGGGGCAGAGTAAACACCCCCTGTACCCCTAGGTTTGATGTGGGGGCCATTAAAGGGCCCCGCGGGGTCTCACCCTTTTTTTTTTTTTTTTTTGATTTTCGCGGGTGAAGCGCCTGGTACGCGCACCGGGGAGCGTATCGAGGAGGGTACTATGGAAAAATAATCACTTCAAAAAATTGTATGTTTATTAATTGTTTTTTTTTTATTTTTTTATTTTATGTAAGTACCTACATGTAGGTCTTAATGAAGAGACTTAAATTTAATGTACACCATCTACTTTGTAGACATCTTGCATGTTGTTATTGTATTTTTTGTGGTATATGGAATTCATAACATAGTCTGTCTGGAAAGGAGAAACAGATCTTTTAAGCACTCCCTGAGAATTTCTAGGGGATCATGAGTAGTCTATCCTGCTCCCTTATGAAAATGAGGTGTAAAATATTCATATGAGATAATATAGTGGGAGAAAGGTAGTAACTATGAGTAAACTTACTATGTAACAGAAAAATAGTTGAACAGTATACTATAAGTCTCACTTTATATTTTAAACATTTTTGGTAATACTTTATGAATTACATATAAAAATGAATATTGTCTCAAACAATTTGAAATTATTAAATATAAATTTATTCCTCTGATTCTTTTTCATAATTTAATAAAATTTCTAACATAATATTGTCCGGAATTTCCTCATAATTATAAGTACATGATTCCTTTTCTTCCAAACATTCTATTAACTGTTCATCCAAAGAGTCATCCATGAAATCTACTTCATCTTTTTGCTCTTCTGGTTTTTCCACCTTTATTTTGATAGAAGTAATATTTCCTTGATTTTCTCCTTCCATTTTCTTTCTGAAAATTGTATACAAATTAACTATATTAGTAGAGTTAGGGTACTGTATACCAGAGAAGCCTAACTCAATCCATAACTATTACAGAGAAGTCTATCTCAATCTATAACTAATACAGAGGGATAGTATATAACTAACAGAATATTTTTTCAGAAATTAACTTAAAGTGTACAATATACTTCCATAATAACAATTTACCTTGGAGAAATCAGTTGAAGTTGTCAGTGTAATTTGTTCTCAAATGTACTTCTGGAAGCAGTAGTCAAAATGGCTGTGTTTCCCTCTCTTCTTTTATATATATTCTTGTACTTAACCAATGAAACGTCAGGAAATAATCGTAGAAAATGAAAGAAAGTTTTTAATTGGTTGTAAATTCTAACATTTCATATGTGTTTTTGTCATGTAATTTACCTCAGGATATTTAGTCAGGCCTACAGCATAATTTTCTCAATGGAATTCCATCACATTTGGGTAAATGGTAGGGACTGCTATGTAGTAGGGCCTATTCTATATTTGATGAAAGTGTCTCCAGTGGTTTTTTTGTAAATTGCTTTCCCACCTTTTTTTATCGAGCGCTTACCGGTGCGCGCTCCTTTACGCGCAACAGCAGCGTTACGGGAGTCCTCCATTTTGTGTTTCGGTACAATCGAGACACAAGATGGAGGGTAAACAATGTTCGGTATGGGTAGAAGGGGGCACGGTAGAGACTTCTTGACCCTCTAGGTTTTCTGAGGGGGGCTTAGGAGGCTCATAAAGGTTAAAAAAAAATAAATTCTTTAATTTTCCACGGGGGGAGCGCCTGGTACGCGCACCGTTAAGCGTACCGGAAAGCGTACTATGGTGAAAAATAGTGAAAAAAGTTAGAAAAAGATAAACGTTTTGAATGATCAGAGGTAGGGTAGCTCTGAAAAGAGCTTTTGGGTTTTGTGGTTGATTTAGGTAACTACAAGTAGGTTCCAATGCAAATTCTGAAATTCAGGAGGAATATTCTATTCCCTTCATCTGAGAAGTGCACACCTTCTCCTCTGTAGATGTCTTGCATGTTGTAACGCAAGTTATTATTGTATATTGAACCCATTCCATAGTCTCTCATGTAAGCAGAAACAGATTTATTCACATGTTTCCGTGCTTTCTCAAATTGTGGACAAAATTGGTTGGACCAGTTCCATTTCTGTCTTTGGCATATATTGGAATATACCAAGGCAGTTTGTGGAAAAAGTGTCATTAATTGATCAAAGGTGTCCTTTAAAAGCATTTCCAGACCAACCCCAGTCATAGTGCCTAAATCATTTCCACCACAGTGCACTATTAAGAGGTCAGGTTTTGGCAAATGCATAAAGGTTTTCACCAATGGTATCAATTGGTGACATTTTAATCCTCTCTGGCTAATCCACTTGATTTCCACATTTGATAAATCAAGGTTGTGAAAATGTCTGCTATCTGCATACCTTTGAGCCCAGTGGATGTAGCTGTGTCCAAGGATCCAGACAGAAAACATGATGAGAGATGGTTCTGATGCAGTCAGATGATGTGTGGGAATGATATGGCAGTTGGAACAGTAGGAGTTTACAAAAAAATAATTGTGGAGTTTCACTGCTTTTGAATCAAAAGCAATGATTGGTGGATTCAGATAGTTGAAAACTTAAAGTTAGGGTGCATGGTTGTGTTGTGTTAAAGAAGCAATTTGAATGGTTAAAAAAAATTCACTAAAAGCTAAAATACTCTGGATAGGCTGGTGTATTGAGAGGTCAAACAGCCTTGCTGACTTAATTTGCAACATTGTACAATAAACTTTTGAACCTGAGAGTTCAGTTAGGAGGGAGTTGCTATGGAAACAGATAGAAAGATCTGAGAGGGGGAAGGGTGTTGGTTTGAAAATAGTGAGGGAAAACTTTTGATTGGTTGATTTAAGGCATATGTGTACAAAGTTAGAGATTTTCTATGCCAGTCTTGGTTTCAGTGTATTGAGTGCACACTTTTTGCTCTGCTAAAGAGAAATTGGTGTGTGTGTCTGACACTGTTTTCAATCTTCCAAAGCTTTTGTAAAGGTAAGTAATGATTTATTTAATTTACATAGAGACTTGTTTGCTCTATGGAGAATATTTAGAAGCAGATAGTTATGTTTTAGAAGTCAAATGGTATGCTAGTATATAAGTCCTGTGTTGTGTTTCTTATATGTTATTGAAAAATCGATTTTTGGGTGCAATTGATTGGTATTTGCATTTGGCCCTTTTTTATGATTGCCTTGTGCAGCTGATGCATCACTTTAAACATGGGTAATAAGTGATGCACTGGTGGCGCAAGGCCTTCATAAATAAGGCTCTGACTTTGTTTGCTGTTGATTTGATTTTGGATTTTTGATAATGCTTGATATCAACATTTGAAAGATAAAGGATTTGTTTTTGGGGAAACAGTGATGTTTCAAAAGTGATATTCTGTGCTTGTACATAGGTTGTGCGCAGTAATTTTTAAATGTTATTCAAAAATCGATTTTTGGCTGCAATTGATTGGTATTTGCATTTGGCCCTTTTTTATGATTGCCTTATGTAACTGGTGAATCACTTTATACATGGGAAATAAGTGACACTCTTGTGGCGCAAGACCTTCATAAATAAGGCCCTGACTTTGTTTGCTGATATTGAGTGGTTGTACATAGGTTCTGCGCAGTGTTTCTTACATGTTATTCAAAAATCGATTTTTGAGTGCAATTGATTGGTATTTGCATTTGGCCCTTTTTTATGATTGCCTTGTGCAGCTGATGCATTACTTTAAACATGGGTAATAAGTGACGCACTGGTGGCGCAAGGCCTTTATAAATAAGGCCCTGACTTTGTTTGCTGATATTGAGTGGTTGTACATAGGTTCTGCGCAGTGTTTCTTACATGTTATTCAAAAATCGATTTTTGGGTGCAATTGATTGGAATTTGCATTTGCCCTTTTTTATGATTGCCTTGTGCAGCTGATGCATCACTTTAAACATGGGTAATAAGTGACGCACTGGTGGCGCAAGGCCTTTATAAATAAGGCCCTGACTTTGTTTGCTGATATTGAGTGGTTGTACATAGGTTCTGCGCAGTGATTCTTACATGTTATTCAAAAATCGATTTTTGGGTGCAATTGATTGGTATTTGCATTTGGCCCTTTTTTAATGTTTGCCTTGTGCAGCTGATGCATCACTTTAAACATGGGTAATAAGTGATGCACTGGTGGCGCAAGACCTTCATAAATAAGGCCCTGACTTTGTTTGCTGATATTGAGTGGTAGTACATAGGTTCTGCGCAGTGTTTCTTTCATGTTATTCAAAAATCGATTTTTGGGTGCAATTGATTGGTATTTGCATTTGGCCCTTTTTTATGATTGCCTTGTGCAACTGGTGCATCATTTTATACATGGGTAATAGGTGACGCACTGGTGGCGCAAGGCCTTTATAAATAAGGCCCTGACTTTGTTTGATGATATTGAGTGGTTGTACATAGGTTCTGCGCAGTATTTTTTACATGTTATTCAAAAATCGATTTTTGGGTGCAATTGATTGGTATTTGCATTTGGCCCTTTTTTATGATTGCCTTGTGCAGCTGATGCATCACTTTAACCATGGGTAATAAGTGACGCATTGGTGGCGCAAGGCCTTTATAAATAAGGCCCTGACTTTGTTTGCTGATATTGAGTGGTTGTACATAGGTTCTGCGCAGTGATTCTTACATGTTATTCAAAAATCGATTTTTGGGTGCAATTGATTGGAATTTGCATTTGGCCCTTTTTTATGATTGCCTTGTGCAGCTGATGCATCACTTTAAACATGGGTAATAAGTGACGCACTGGTGGCGCAAGGCCTTTATAAATTAGGCCCTGATTTGTTTGCTGATATTGAGTGGTTGTACATAGGTTCTGCGCAGTGATTCTTAAATGTTATTCAAAAATCGATTTTTGGGTGCAATTGATTGGTATTTGCATTTGGCCCTTTTTTATGATTGCCTTGTGCAGCTGATGCATCACTTTAAACATGGGTAATAAGTGACGCACTGGTGGCGCAAGGCCTTTATAAATAAGGCCCTGACTTTGTTTGATGATATTGAGTGGTTGTACATAGGTTCTGCGCAGTGTTTTTTACATGTTATTCAAAAATCGATTTTTGGGTGCAATTGATTGGTATTTGCATTTGGCCCTTTTTTATGATTGCCTTGTGCAGCTGATGCATCACTTTAAACATGGGTAATTAGTGACGCACTGGTGGCGCAAGGCCTTTATAAATAAGGCCCTGACTTTGTTTGCTGATATTGAGTGGTTGTACATAGGTTCTGCGCAGTGATTCTTACATGTTATTCAAAAATCGATTTTTGGGTGCAATTGATTGGAATTTGCATTTGGCCCTTTTTTATGATTGCCTTGTGCAGCTGATGCATCACTTTAAACATGGGTAATAAGTGACGCACTGGTGGCGCAAGGCCTTCATAAATAAGGCCCTGACTTTGTTTGCTGATATTGAGTGGTTGTACATAGGTTCTGCGCAGTGTTTCTTACATGTTATTCAAAAATCGATTTTTGGGTGAAATTGATTGGTATTTGCATTTGGCCCTTTTTTATGATTGCCTTGTGCAGCTGATGCATCACTTTAAACATGGGTAATAAGTGACGCACTGGTGGCGCAAGGCCTTTATAAATAAGGCCCTGACTTTGTTTGCTGATATTGAGTGGTTGTACATAGGTTCTGCGCAGTGATTCTTACATGTTATTCAAAAATCGATTTTTGGGTGCAATTGATTGGTATTTGCATTTGGCCCTTTTTTATGATTGCCTTGTGCAGCTGATGCATCACTTTAAACATGGGTAATAAGTGACGCACTGGTGGCGCAAGGCCTTTATAAATAAGGCCCTGACTTTGTTTGCTGATATTGAGTGGTTGTACATAGGTTCTGCGCAGTGATTCTTACATGTTATTCAAAAATCGATTTTTGGGTGCAATTGATTGGTATTTGCATTTGGCCCTTTTTTATGATTGCCTTGTGCAGCAGATGCATCACTTTAAACATGGGTAATAAGTGACGCACTGGTGGCGCAAGACCTTCATAAATAAGGCCCTGACTTTGTTTGCTGATATTGAGTGGTTGTACATAGGTTCTGCGCAGTGTTTCTTACATGTTATTCAAAAATCGATTTTTGGGTGCAATTGATTGGTATTTGCATTTGGCCCTTTTTTATGATTGCCTTGTGCAGCTGATGCATCACTTTAAACATGGGTAATAAGTGACGCACTGGTGGCGCAAGGCCTTTATAAATAAGGCCCTGACTTTGTTTGATGATATTGAGTGGTTGTACATAGGTTCTGTGCAGTGTTTCTTTCATGTTATTCAAAAATCGATTTTTGGGTGCAATTGATTGGTATTTGCATTTTGCCCTTTTTTATGATTGCCTTGTGTAACTGGTGCATCACTTTATACATGGGTAATAAGTGACGCACTGGTGGCGCAAGGCCTTTATAAATAAGGCCCTGAGTTGCTATTGTATAAACTTAAATATGTTGCAATTTATTGTTTATATTGTTTGCTTTTTAACATTACTTTGTTGTTTGCTAATAGTGGTCTTTCATGTGTTTTTTTAACAGAACAACAGATTCAAATCAACTTCTGAAAAGCAAGCAAAAATGCCTTCAAGGCAAAGAATTATCAAAAATACCATAAGGAAAAGGAGAACATCAACAACAGAGTTTATGGAATCCTCTTCAACAACTACTTCAAAAAACACCAGAAAAGTTTCTGGTAAGCCAATTAAGTCTTTTCTTCGCAACATATGTCGTAGAAAAAAAATGATATTGCTAATGTGAACATACAGAAAAAGTCAACAAATCTAAAAAGGAAGGAGAGGCCCACAAAAAATGTCTCCATTGGAGCAGGAGAGAAGAGAATCTATAGCAATAGAAGGGTAAATCTTTTTAGGGACATTCGTAGGCGAATGTTTCGCAATAGGGTAGTTTTAAATTTGCTAAAAAATGATAAGAAAAGTAAACTGAGAGCTGCTTTTTACAAGAAAAAGAAAATTGTAGAAAAGATTGTTGATCAGGCTTTTGAAGTTAAGAAAAAATTATTTATTTTAATAATCAATAGAATTAGGATACTTAATAAGGCCATTGATGTTTTCAAATCGAACAGTAGATGGAAAAGAATTATTAATCGGAGTAATTTTTGTGAAGTATTTTCTGGTGAATGGATGCATAGTTCAAGTTCTGAGCCTTTTTTCAATGAGGAGAGTTACTTTCAGGAAAATGATTTGGTGCATGCAGTTGACACCAGTGGTCGAGCATATGAGGTGAAAGATTGTTGTGTGATGGAAAAAGAGAAACTTGTATCTAGAGATGCAGAAGAGGTGTTAGCTGATGAAGTTTTAGGGAGACGTACTAAGGGTCCAGTGTACACATGGAAATGCAGTAGTATTTGTAGTGTGCGGCAGGAATCAATCGATTTGCTTCGAAATTGAAGATCCTGCAAGAGTTAGATCCTTGTAGAGTGAGAGAAAGCACAGGTTTGCATGGGCATTCACTAGCTTGTCTTTCTAGAAAAGTTTGTCGGAGTGTTTTTCATCATTTTAGGATGTTAGCAGTGCATCATAATAACGTGAGGAAATTAGTGAGAAAGTTGTATTATGCAAAAAGTCCCGCACTTAAGCTTAAACAGTTAAACAGTGCTCTTTTGCATGGATCTGAAGTGGATGTGAAGACTATTTGTGAAGAAATTGAGTTTTGTTATTTTGGGAACAAAGAGGACAGTGTAGAAATAGATATAGTAATGGATGGTAATGCAGAAGATAATGGACAGATTTCAAGTATTGAAAAGTTTGATGAGGAAATTATCAAGTTTAAGGTGAAAGCAAGTGAAAGGCCTAATTTAACTTGTGTGTGTTGTCGACGGACTCATTATAAGATTCAGACTAGGTTAGTTGATTTATATGCAAAAAGTGAATTGGAAAATAATAGTGAATGGAAGGATTTTGTAAGTTATTTGTTGGAGGAGAATTCTTTTGATTTGAGTTTGGATCAGCGTATTTGTAATTATTGTTTAAATAAATTAAATGAAAATAAAATGCCTGCTAGAGCAGTTTATAATAATCTTCAGTTGATAGATATTCCTTCTGAATTGATGGATCTAAATACTTATGAATCTATTTTGATTCAATGTGTCCATCCTTTTCAGGCTATTGTACGCATGGAGCCTAAGACAGGGAAATTGCCTGCATCAGATTTACTGAGAGGATTAAAGGGAAGAGTTGTTTATTTGCCTCTAGATGTCAAGAACAATATTGATACAATTGATGTAGAAAGAGTAGAAGAAGATCCTTTAGTTATTCTAGTTAATGGGGTTCCAACAAAGAGTAAGAAAATCTGGCAAGATTTAGTGGATGTTAAAAAAGTCAAAAAGGCAACGTTGTATTTGGTCAAAAACAATTAGTACTACAAAGATGTAAGTGTTGGAGCAGAGGAAACAGCTATAGAAGAAGATAGTGATTCTTCAGTTGGTCAAATTGAAAAAGTTGATGTGTCTAGAACTGAAGAAATATATGAACATTATACTGTTCATCCTTTGCATTCAAAAGAAGTAATGGGAAATGCAATTGACTTGTTTCAAATGAAAGCAGCAAAAGGAAGTCCCATTAGTGTAAGGGAAGAAAGTTTGGAAGCTCGTTGTTTTCCACAATTATTTCCAACAGGTTGTGGTGGACGATATGATGATCGACCAGTTCAAATTCCTGCAGCTGAATACCGGACTCTAAGATTATATGCTGAAGATCCAAGGTTTCGTCAATGCATTCCATATTTATTTCATCTACTGTTTGAAAGTGATTTGTCTGGGCTTTCTTATGCAGTTAATCATATATTAAAAAGTGGAGCTCATTTTCAAAATGTTTGTGCAAGGGACTTTATGGAGAAAGTTAATCTGCAAGACAGTATTTTGGAATCTCAGCTAATCAATCTCATGGCATGTCAACGTGGAACCAACGAGTATTGGTTTCGTCGTCATGGAGAATTGAAATGTATGCTAAGAAACTTAGGAACTCCTACATGGTTCCTCACTCTTAGCTGTGCTGAGTATGCATGGGATGATTTACTTCAATTTCTATGGGAGGCAAATTAAAACATACCAAATATAGAATTGAAAACACCAGGAGAACTGTGTTCTTTAGATCCAGTGAATGTTTGCAGATATTTTAATCATAGATTTGAAGCTATGATGTCTTTTATTACCAACAAAAAAAATCCTCCCCTTGGAGAGGTTTTGGATTTCTTTTGGAGGAAGGAATATCAAGCGAGAGGTGCTCCTCATATACATATGTTGTTGTGGATTAAAGATGCACCCACATTTGGATCAGATTCAGATGAAACAGTGATGAGTTTCATTGAAGAGTATTCAACATGTGCTGTTCCAAAATCTACTGAAGAAAACAATTTAAGGCAACAAGTTTTACGTTTTCAATCTCATCGTTGTGGAAAGTACTGTCGTCGAAAATTTTAAAACAAAGAAAAGTACTACACGAAATGTCGTTTTGCATTTCCTCGACCAGTGATTACTAAGGGAAGAGTAAATAATTTAATGTCATCTCTACGACATACTGTGACGAGGAAATCTCCCAAAAATACATATAATTTGAAAAGAAATGAAGAATCTAAGTACATCAACGATTACAACCCAGTGATTTTGTCCATGTGGAATGCTAACATGGATATTCAGTTTGTTGCTGACAACTCTATTGCTGTGGCTCGATATGTGACATCTTACATCACAAAAAAAGAAAAGACAGAACTGAAGGAAATGTGGGAGGACATTTCACATGAAAAGAGTCTAAGCAAGAAATTATACAGTTTCAGTCTGAAGATGTTGTTGCATCGAGAAATTGGAGCATATGATTGTTCTGATCGGTTATCATCAGCAAGTCTCTATGCCAAATCAAGAACAATCATTTGGGTGAGTCTTGGTCTTGCTGCAACACGAAACCGAGTTTTGAAATCTGTACAAGAAATTGAATATTTGGCGGAGAAAGAACCAAACAGTACAGATATTTTGAAGACAAATATGTTGGATACATACTATCCAAATAGAAGTACTCACCTTGAGAACACTTGTTTGTATGAAGTTCTTCAAAACTACAGTTATAAGAGGAACATCACAGAAGATATCAATAATGGAAAATATGCACTCATTGGCTATGAAGGATGTCTAGTAAAGCAGAAAAAAGGCCATTTGATTAATCATCGAAAATTGAGTTGTGAAGTTCCAGACAAAAGAGAATTTTACTATTTAGCTCTTTTGCAACTCTTTAAGCCATGGCGTACAGAAGAGGAACTACTTGGAGATTTTCTCTGTTATGAAGACTCTTTTAATGCAACTAAGGATACCATAGAATGTCCTATTTTTCTAAATTATCTGCAAATGTTGAATGAAGAAATGGAGCAAGAAACCACAATTGCTGAAGAGATAGCTAGAAACAGTTCTCAAGATAGTCAGAGTTCTACTTCATTGAGCCAGGATCCACTAGGAGGACCAATTATCCAAAATGAAGCTGCCACTGCCATGGATGAGGTGGAAAGAGCTATGGAACAAGCTCAAGAGGATGGAGTTAACTTAGAAGATTTGGTAAAGCAACTAAACATTGAGCAGAAAAAGATATATGATGAAGTCACAGAGCAGATTGAACATGGATTCAGACATGAGAAAAAAGAGTGCTCATGTATATCATTTGACCCTGTCCGACTGTACGTAAGTGGAGAAGCGGGGACAGGAAAAAGTTTTCTAATTAAAGCCATTGCAAGTTATCTGCAGAAAAGGACTGATTCACCACTATCTTGTGTTGTAACTGCTCCAACTGGTCTGGCAGCACATAACATTAAAGGGATTACTCTACATCGTTTATTGATGCTGCCAGTTGAACATGATAATAAATTGCATTACAACAAGTTATCTGGAGATGCGTGTTCTGAAGTTTCAAGAGTCTTGAAGAAAATGAAACTTCTTATCATTGATGAAGTAAGCATGGTCTCAAATCTAATGCTTGCTTTTGTGCATTTGAGAATGCAAGAAATTCTTAAAACAGAGTATGATGTGTTATTTGGAGGAAAACACATTATTGTTTTTGGAGATCTATTGCAGTTGACTCCAGTAAAAGGACAACCAGTGTTTAAAATGCTCACACATGAAGATACCAGGAAGTCCCTTGAAAGCATTGGAAATGTTAATATATGGCTAAATTTTAAATATGCTGAACTGCTTCAAAATATGCGACAGGCCAAGGATGAAGATTATAAAAATATTCTACAAGATGTAAGAATTGGAAAAGTGACTGAGCTTGGGAAAAAAGCTTTGCATAGTCGATTAATTTCAAATTTGTATCCAAATGAAAACATTCTTCCAGAGAATATTTTTAAAAAAATGACTGAGAAGAAATCTGGGATATGTTTGGTGCCAACTCTGCAAGAATGTTCCATCTTCAACAACAAAATGTTAGAGTTAGAAAATGAAGAGATTGTGAAACTGGAAGCAATAGATGAAATAGAGCATATGGGTGCAACAATTGTTTTGTCTGAAAATTTGAAAACTAAATTGGATTCATTGGAGAAAAGTATTTCAAAAACAGCTGGTTTTGAAAAGACTCTGAATGTGTGTTTAAATTGTCGTATCATTTTGAGAAGGAATTTAAATGTTGAAAGAGGTCTAGTAAATGGAAAAATGGGTTATGTTGTTGATTTTGTGAATTACAGAAATAGAGATGGAATTGAATTTTTAAAAATAAAATTTGATGGCATTGAACAAGTACGACAAATAAGTCATGGTTCTGCTAGATTTTTACTTGTAAAAGACTTATATGTTCGCCGAAAACAGTTTCCTGTTTGTTTGGCGTATGCGGTGACAATTCATAAATCTCAAGGTTTAAGTGTAGATGGTGCTTTAGTGAACATTGGAAGATCTGTGTTTAAAGAGGGTATGGCATATGTGGCATTATCACGAGTCAGAACTTTATCAGGATTGTACTTGATTGCGTGTGATGAGACAAAGATTTCTGCAGATCTAGATTGTGTTAAAGAATACAATAGATTAAGAAGAGAATATGCTCCACATTTGCCTCAATATCCTCTGTTTGAAAAACGTGTGGTAGGCCGAAAAAGAAAAAATGAGGATAATTGTAGTGAGGTAGTTGCAAAAAGACAAAAAGTAGAGAAAACTGTAATTGAAAACAGGAAGAAAAAGAATTGTGGAGAAAATGTTGTTGGATTTCAGTTTGAAAATAGTTCTGGTGTCAACTGCTATGCTAATGCAGTGATTAATGTTGTTTTTTTTCTTAAAAGTTTACAAGAACAGATTGTTGAAAATCGGGATCAAAGATTGTGTGGTTTATTGAATTATGTGTTTGAGAAATGTAGCAGTGTTACAGCACAAATAGAAAGTGTAACAGAAATTCGAAATATTTTAGATATGTGTTCTGGTCAAGATAAATTTTCACAGAACATTCAGCAGGATTGTCAGGAATTTTTATTGTATATGTTTGGTGTTTTAGAAGATGAAGGTGTAGATGTAGATAATCTTTTCAGCCTTTCTTATCAATGGCAGCATGACTGCCAAAATTGTAGTTCATCAAGTACTACTAGAATAGACACTGAAAGATTTTTATATTTGACTTTACCACACTGTAAATCAGTGTCATTTAAAAATCTAGTTAAAGCAGCAGATCATAATATGGTGTGTACCCAATGTAACTATCCAATGGTATCCACATTATTTACACAAAGTTATGGTCAGTATATCATTTTTGTTTTCCAACGATGTAGACCTGATGGAACTAAATTGACAACTTCTATCAAAAATTGTGTAGCTTCTCAGTTATCAATTTCAGGAAGAACCTTTACAACTGAAGCTATTATTTATCATGATGGATCTTCGACAACCTCAGGACATTATACATGCTACTTAAAATCTGAAAATGGATGGAGTTACTGCAATGATTCTCATTTAACTTATAAACAACGTTTGCCTTATGACTCTACAAATTCTTATCTAGTGTTTTTAAAACCAAAGTTTTAGTAAAGGGAATTGGCCTTTGAAGACGGGAATAGATAATAAAAGTTAGTTAGTTAGTTAGTTATTCTAATATTTTAAATTATTTATCTCATGTAGATACTTTAAGTGGATCTCAAAGTAAAAAATACTGATATATCTGACACAAATTGGCCGTGAGGAAAGTGTAAGATATGATGTTCTTAGATCTTTTTTCATAGGAAGTCAATGAAATGGAAGTTATAGAGCACAGCAGACTTTTTTTCCACCAAAAGGACCTTCACTATTTGCAATTTGGCCTCACGGAAAAGTAAATGAATCAAAGATTAGTGTACATATATGAGATGTATGTTTGAATGGTTTTTTTTAAACACAATCTTTTAGATTGTGTTTTTTTTTCCCGCTGTTATATGATGAAGACTTTGATCTCACTAATTTAAGTGAAATTCAATATATTCTGAGAACAGCAAAAATAAATAATGTAACATATTGTAGAAGTTATTGTGTAGTTTGCATTGTGTAATTTATATTGTGTTCATATTGTCTTACACTCATTTTCTTTTTCACCCTTATTTACCTCTCTTTACTAATTTACACTCTTTTTTCATCGCTGTTTCTTTAGTGCACTTCATTCACAACTTCTCAATCTAATAGGAACTGTCTGCATTTCCTCTGTTCCTTCCACCACTTTTTATCTTTTTCATATTCTCACAGTACCACTGCTTTAGTTTCCTAACCCTCTCTTTCTTTTTCTCCATTTTTTTTTCTTTCGCACTCATTGTACTGTAGTTCACTTAGTTCTTCCTTTTGTCTTTCTGTGTACTTACTCTCTCACTCCTGTTTTATCCATCGTTCTATACTAACTTCATTCCTTTCATCCCTTCACTCACTCTCAATCATCTTCTATTCCTCTTTTTTATTTATAGTTTCTCAATCAGACTTCTCTCCTTTTCACTCATTTTTCTTTTATTTTCTTATCTTTACTGATTTTGTTTTGATATCTTACATTCTTTTAGTATCTTATTTATCTTTAGGAATTTGTTTTCTTTCTATTTCTTTTTCCTTTTTTTTCTCTTTCTACATTACTTTCTTTCTGTTTTTGTATCCTTCACTATTGCTTCATTTCTTAGTAAACTTTTGTAGATTTTTAAACCTCATGAACTGTTGCTTCTATTTTATTATATATTTTTAAGTAATTATAACGTGTTTTTTCTTTTATCTTTCACAGATACAAGTTTGCATTGATTATACGGTAAGTGTGTTTACAAAATCTTTTTTGTTATCACCTTTGGTTTTATTTTCACTATTTTTCTCTCACCCTACCTCACCCCTGGAAAGGGGCGACCACTCGGTCCCCCCGAACGTATGGCGGAGTGCCTCGATCCCCCCGGGAAGCCATTTTGGGCGGGAGGCGCGTCTCGGCTGGTATGCCCGAAGCGGCGTAGCCGGGGCGCGCTTTTTCCCACCCTAGAGTGGGCTGGCCTAGACACTGACGCAGCCAGCCACGCCCTCGGGGCAGGCAGGGGCGGGTTTACGCCCGCCCTGAAGACGGATAAAAAGGGACGCAAGACCAGAAGACGTCCTCTTGTTCTTGTGCTCTGAAGCTGCACCTCCTCGCTGCACGTGAGCTCGAGACAGAACGAAGAGCCAATTTTGAGCGTTTTGATCTTTCTTTTTGTCTTCCAGGTACTTTGTCGGAAAGATGCCCAAGAAAGGCGCGAAGAGAATGACGACTGACCAGATGGTTCGGGTCCTCGTGAAGGAGATGTCCGAACTAAAGAAGCGGATGGCGGAGCGAGACGGGGAGGGGGGATCGGGGCGCCCATCGGCTGGAGCAGCTCCTGGAGGAAAACCCAAGAGGCCAAGAAGGGGGCCAGCCGGGGGAGACGTCCCGGTTCCCTGTACCCCGCTCGAGGCGCCAACCCCGGTACCGGTGGAAGGGAATCCGATTCCCGTCGTGGTCACCCCGACATCCACTGAGGATATGCCTCCCGAGCTGGCGGCACAGCTAGCAGCGTGGTTGGGCGACGGTAGCGAGGGCGCCACGGCTGCCGAGGCACAGGCGCTGATGAAACGGTTGCGTGAAAAACGAGACGCAGCCAAGGTGCCCGCGCCGGCTGCAGTGATGGACAAGCCGCAAGTGGCGGGAGCAGCGTCCGGTGCAGGTAAGCGGCCATTGCCGATCGCGAGGGATGAGTCAGCACCCTCTCATAGAGAAAAGTTGGGGCAACATGTTCCTTTGGCAATAAAGGAAAAGATTTGGGCGGGGGAGTATGTGAACATTTTCTCCTTGCTTGTCGATCATTATGAAGTGGAAAATGTAAAGGGTCAGAAGGATCTAATGCATCCGAGTGTTTGGCGCGCAAAAATGGCCGCCTTTAAAGTGAATGAGAATATTGGCAATTGGGGCAATGCATGGGGAATTTTTACGTCAATTTTGGGGGAACGTAGGCCTGAGTTGCTTCCAGAGTTTCCAGTCTATCAGTCACGAATTATGGGGTACTCGACATCGCACCAAGGTAACCATTGGTTCTGTTATGATAACCTCTTCAGGAAGGCGATGGAGCATAACAAGAGTTTGACCTGGGACTGTTATGACTCTTTAACATGGGATAAAATGAAAGAGTCAGGAATGTTGAAAATGCCGTTGGTGGGGAGCAATGTTGGCGAGTCCTCCCGCCAATATGCGGGGACGCCCTTTCGGTCAGGTACGGGTACCGACGATTACTCGAGACCTGCCGGCAATACAGGGAAAAGGGGTTTCTGTTTCAATTTCAACAAAGGTAAATGTACTAGGCCCCAGGGATCGTGTAAGTTCAAGCACGAATGTAGTGGTTGCGGGTCGCCCCATCCTGAGTCCTCGTGCAGAGCCAGAACGGGTGAGAATGGGGGTAGAGGAGGCGCCAAACAGGTCTAATGTAGTCCGAGGGGCGCCTTTACCAACCCCGATTGATACCTTGGCAATGATTCCCTGGCTCAGTGAATACCCGGATCGTACTTCTGCTGGGGTGCTGCGGAACGGTTTTTCGTATGGTTTCCGCATCCCGGTAGGGGACTTTCAGGGTGTCGGGACGTGCAAAAACCAACTTTCCGTCCTGCAGCATACGACCGTAGTGCAGGATAAGATCCGGAAAGAGGTTATCCGAGGTCGGGTCGCCGGCCCGTTTAGTGTACCCCCGGTACAGAATTTTGTCTGTTCTCCTTTGGGGGTGGTCCCCAAGAAGGACCCAGGTGAGTTTCGGCTGATTCATAACTTGTCAGCTCCACATGGTCTTTCTGTAAACGATGCAATCGATCCAGAAGTATGTTCGGTGCGGTACGCATCATTCGATGAAGCCGTAGCCATTTTGAATCGCCTGGGGCCCGGGACGCTGATGGCGAAATCAGATATCGAGTCAGCGTTCCGATTGCTCCCGGTACACCCAGACGACCAGCGTCTTCTGGGATTCATGTTTCAAGGTTCTTATTACATGGATAGGTGTATGCCAATGGGATGCTCTATATCTTGTGCATATTTCGAGAGATTCAGTAGTTTTCTACAATGGGTCTTCACGAAGAAGACGGGTTTCCAAAATGTAATGCATTACCTTGATGATTTTCTGTTCCTTGGGGCAGCCGGGGATCTCGAATGTGGCCGGGCCTTGGCCGAATTTTGTGTGTTAATGAATCAATTTGGCGTGCCATTGGCACCAGGTAAAACTGTGGGTCCCACGACTTGCCTCGAGTTTCTGGGGATCGAGTTGGACTCTAGTGAGGGTTGTTTTCGTTTACCAGCTGCCAAGGTGTCGAAATTCAGGACAGCCCTCCAAGTATGTATAAATGCATCTAAAGTTACGCTGCATCAATTGCAGCAATTGGTAGGGCAGTTGAATTTTGCCCTAAGGGTGATCCCAATGGCCCGCCCCTTTTCCTGTTCAATTGCCCAAGCGATGGTTGGCCTAAAGGAGGGTCATCATCGCACGAGAGTCTCGGCTGAGGTCCGCCAGGACATGCGTATTTGGTTAGCATTTTTGACGGATTTCAATGGTCGAGTCGTCTGGCACAAACCAGCCGTGTCCTCTGAAGAGCTTGGTCTATGGACAGATTCAGCGGGAAGCATGGGCTTTGGCGCCATCTTCGGCACAAAATGGTCGGCACAAAGGTGGCCCACATGGTGGCATGAAGAGGGGCTGACGAGTAATATTGCTTTCCTTGAACTGTTTCCCATTTTGGTGGCCCTCAGAACCTGGCCTGAAGGGCTCAAAGATCATTCTGTCATATTTTGGTCTGACAATATGACCGTTGTAGAATGCATCAATAGTCAGGCAGCACGTTGTAAACTGATTTTAAGGCTGCTCAAAGAAATTGTCTTACTGTGTATGCAACTGAACGTGATATTCAGAGCAAAACATGTCCCAGGGGTGATGAATCAGGCGGCTGATGCACTGTCTTGTTTTCAAATGCAGGCTTTCTCGGGTTTCCTTCCCTCAGCGGACCCAGAGCCGGCACCCTTTCCCGAAGCTCTCTGGTCTCTCGGTGCCCCGAACTTCGTCACCTCGTGGGAGAGAGTCTAGCACCAAGGACGAGGAAGGCATATGAAGGGGCGTTTCGGGCCTATTTAGCCTTTTTGGGGACTGAGAGAGAGGGGCTTTGGGGCCATGAGGAGTGGGTAGTACATTTTCTGATGTCCTTGCGTAGGGCTGGGAAGTCGGTGGCTACGGCCCAGAGGCATCGTGCTGCCATTTCCTTTGTTGCCAGGGCTCATAATATCCAGGACCCGACAGCGTCTTTCGTGGTACAAAAGGCGCTGCGTGGGTGGCAACGCCTTGAGGGTCGCAGAGTAGATGAGAGGCGCCCGATAGGTCTGGATAGGTTGTCCCAGTTGCTGGCCACACTCCCTGCCACATGCTCGTCTCAGTTCGAGACGTTTTTGTTCCGAGCCGCTTTTACGCTTGCATTTCACGGGGCGATGAGGATAAGTGAGCTGGTGGCGAGGAACAAACGGGATGTGGTGGGGGGTTTGTGCCAGGAACACGTTCAGATCAGGGGTGAGACGATGACTGTCTCCTTTGTCAGGTCCAAGACCGATCAGGATGGGATGGGCGACTGCATAATCATTCGCAGGATTCCCGGGTCCTCCATGTGTCCGGTAAAGTGTTTAGAAGACTACCTAGCACGAAGGGTGGCATCATGGGGAGGGACATTGTTGAGACACGCGGACGCCACCCCACTGATGAAATTTCAGTTTCAGCGGGTGCTTGCGATGTCGATTGCCGCAGCGGGCTTGAACCCGGGCGAGTTTGGGACCCATTCCTTTCGAATAGGGGCTGCCACTGAAGCTACAGCCAGGGGTCTTAATGTTGAACAAGTGAAACGAGTGGGGCGTTGGTCCTCCAATTGTTATAAGAGATATGTGCGGTTGCACATGTTGTGAAGCTGTAATGATATACTCACGCTTCTTGTCTTTTGTTTGGTTTTCAGTTGCGCAAGCCTACGAGGCAGGGCGGACTATGCAGTCGACCCAACACCGGGCCAGCGGTCAGACATCACCGGCTGTGAGAAAGGAGGTGTGGGTCGTGGGCCACTCATACGTGAGGCGTGCCGCAGACGTATTCAAAGCAGGTGACATGATTCACATAGCTGGGGAATACGGGTACAGGGTGTCCTTCTACGGAAGAGGCGGTCTCTGTATTGACCAGTTTCAAACATTTTTTGAGGGTTTGTTAGGGCGGACGAGGTCACCGCCGTCTATAGTCATAGTACATTTAGGGGGCAATGATTTGGTCACCACCGGTAGACGACTTCTCCTGGAGGCAATGCTTTCCACTGTAAGTTGGTTGGCGAGGAGAGTTCCGGGGTGCACAATTGCGTGGTCCCATATGATCCCACGGAAGGTGTGGAGGGGGGCTATTTCGATTCCTGCTTTGAACCATTCTGTTAAAAAACTTAATAATAAAGTGAGTAGGTTGTTCCGTTCCAAGACATTGCATTCTATCTCGCATGGTTGTATTAATGATGACAGTATGTATTTGGGGGATGGGGTGCAGTTGTCTCGGGTGGGAAATGAGTTACTCATAGGAGACTTCTTAGCATGGTTAAAAACGTTGAATCATGACCTTTAGGTAGGAGTTTTGTGGGGGGTCCGGATAGCCGGTCAACTATCCGGCCTGTGGCGGTAAGGTCATGATCGGTGAGCACTAATTAGAAGATCCCTATGAGTGGGCGTCACCCAACACGGATGGGAGCGCTCGGGAGAGGTGGCCATTGGCCCCTCAATGGGGAGGCAGTCCCTTCTAAGGATGGGGTCGCCGGAAGTAAAGGAAAGGCGGTCAAGGCCCCTTCCTTTGTAGGAGGGGTTACAGCCCCCTCCTGGGGAATTTCCCGGGGCCAGTGACATCTGCGACGGCAGATGCGGTAAGTTGTGTGGGGTTAGGGGGAGGTCTACGATACCTTCTAGATACCTCACACGAGTCTTCGAACGACCTTTAACTGGCGTCGAGATTTTAGGTGCCCCCGTCAAGTCAAGGGAAATTGTTAGTAGTTGCACTTGAGGTACGCCTCCGTGCTGTCGCCCCTCCCAAGTGGGAGGGGTAAGTCTGGTTAGGGATCTTGACACCGGTTATGACCTTGCCGTTGGCCCTTAAACGTTAGGATGTACAATTTCAATATTTCTAGAGAATGTTTTGTAGGATGCTAGTTCGGCTAGGAGAACCTCTGTATTAGAGAATCTGTTAAGGTTAGCCAAACATCGCAATATGGTAATGAAATTGTACATAACATGAAACGTTTAATGTGTTTACTTTTTGTTTTAATAAATACGGCCGGGAGGGTCACTCCCTCCCACTTCCAAAAAACTTCAAGAACTGTTTCCGGTTTCCCTCCGTTTGGGGATTGTGTTGAGAGGGGGTGGCGGGTATCTCAGCCATATGGAAAGGGGCGACCACTCGGTCCCCCCGAACGTATGGCGGAGTGCCTCGATCCCCCCGGGAAGCCATTTTGGGCGGGAGGCGCGTCTCGGCTGGTATGCCCGAAGCGGCGTAGCCGGGGCGCGCTTATTCCCGCCCTAGAGTGGGCTGGCCTAGACACTGACGCAGCCAGCCACGCCCTCGGGGCAGGCAGGGGCGGGTTTACGCCCGCCCTGAAGACGGATAAAAAGGGACGCAAGACCAGAAGACGTCCTCTTGTTCTTGTGCTCTGAAGCTGCACCTCCTCGCTGCACGTGAGCTCGAGACAGAACGAAGAGCCAATTTTGACCCACCCACCAGCCCCTGAAGACAGCCAGTTGTTCGTAATAAAGTTGATCAATAATTCTGTTTCTGTTCATTTACAGGTTGTGATAGTATCATGTTGATGTTGAATATAATAAAGAATGGTTTGTTTTATGGCGGTTTTCGATTAAAAGAGTTTCGGATATAGGATTGAAGTTTTAAGCATGCTCTTTTTCGGTCATAATGGCCAATGTATTTGTAGGTTTTGTTAGCATTGTCGTATTTATTTTGGTAGGCGGTAAGGTCATGATCGGTGAGCACTAATTAGAAGATCCCTATGAGTGGGCGTCACCCAACACGGATGGGAGCGCTCGGGAGAGGTGGCCATTGGCCCCTCAATGGGGAGGCGGTCCCTTCTAAGGATGGGGTCGCCGGAAGTAAAGGAAAGGCGGTCAAGGCCCCTTCCTTTGTAGGAGGGGTTACAGCCCCCTCCTGGGGAATTTCCCGGGGCCAGTGACATCTGCGACGGCAGATGCGGTAAGTTGTGTGGGGTTAGGGGGAGGTCTACGATACCTTCTAGATACCTCACACGAGTCTTCGAACGACCTTTAACTGGCGTCGAGATTTTAGGTGCCCCCGTCAAGTCAAGGGAAATTGTTAGTAGTTGCACTTGAGGTACGCCTCCGTGCTGTCGCCCCTCCCAAGTGGGAGGGGTAAGTCTGGTTAGGGATCTTGACACCGGTTATGACCTTGCCGTTGGCCCTTAAACGTTAGGATGTACAATTTCAATATTTCTAGAGAATGTTTTGTAGGATGCTAGTTCGGCTAGGAGAACCTCTGTATTAGAGAATCTGTTAAGGTTAGCCAAACATCGCAATATGGTAATGAAATTGTACATAACATGAAACGTTTAATGTGTTTACTTTTTGTTTTAATAAATACGGCCGGGAGGGTCACTCCCTCCCACTTCCAAAAAACTTCAAGAACTGTTTCCGGTTTCCCTCCGTTTGGGGATTGTGTTGAGAGGGGGTGGCGGGTATCTCAGCCATATGTTTCCTTACTTTGCTTTTCTCACTTATTCTTTTCTTCCATGTTTACTTCCTACCACATTCAACTTCTTTCAGTACCTCTGTCTATGCACACTCCTTCACTTACCTTTTTTACTGGTTCACTTAGTCCCTTTGTGACACTCCTTCTTTTACTCTCTCTCTTCTTTCGCTCTATTATTCCCCATGTCTTACCCTTATTCACTTACATGTACCCTGTTTCACCCCTCTTTGCTTATATTCACTGCTATTTACTTTCCCTCCATCACTACTATTCCTTTCCTCTCATTCCGTCACTACCTGTCATTCCCATACTTAACTATTCTTCCTTTTACTTTCATCATCCATTTACATTCTCCCAGAACCTCTGCTTTAGTCTTCTTCCTATTTCTTCTTTTCTTTTGCTCCCTTATTCATTTTTCTTTTCTCAGTTACTTCCTCTTACACTTTTTATCTGTCTTACTATCTATTACACAGTCTCTCTGTGTTCCTCCCTTTAGCTCTCTTTCTCTTAACACCACTCTCTCTGTCCCCATTCCTTATGGTCACTCCTTCATTAATTTTGTTTTCTTTTTTTTTTGTTGGAGCGCTGACGGTACGCGCACCAGGGCGTTCACTGGTACGCGCACCGGGAGCGCTCCAGAGTCAAATATAAAAAAAAAAGTAAAATACTCTTTTAAAATAAAAATAGTATCTTAATATACATTATAGTGTTCATTTTTAGAAAAACATACCTTTCTCAGCTAAAGACATTTGTGAAAAAATAAGCTTAGAAATTCACTAAAAAGTACATAGGTATGAAGCCCTACAAAAAGTTAAAAATTAGCATTAAAAAAACCTATGAAATTCACTGAAAAAACCATAGGTTTCACACCAGTTATAGTTAGGAATTAGCATTTAAAAAACCTATGAAATTCACTGAAAAAACCATAGGTTTCACACCAGTTATAGTTAGGAATTAGCATTTAAAAAACCTATGAAATTCACTGAAAAAACCATAGGTTTCACACCAGTTATAGTTAGGAATTAGCATTTAAAAAACCTATGAAATTCACTGAAAAAACCATAGGTTTCACACCAGTTATAGTTAGGAATTAGCATTTAAAAAACCTATTAAATTCACTGAAAAAACCATAGGTTTCACACCAGTTATAGTTAGCTGGAAATTTTACTGATATAAAACCATTGAAATTCCCACGTTATAGTTAGTCGGACTCACTATAACTTGCGCGTGCAATGCACTGCTGATGACATCACATATTACATCACTCATGACATGGTCAGTGACATCACTCATGACATCACTGATGACACCATCCTTGTGACACAGTGACAGACCTCCTCTCACTGTAAAGTAACCTTTGAAACACATATTGAAAAATAGAAACTAACATTTTCAAAAAAGTGCATATACCCATACCAGTTACAACAACCAATTCAGTAATTTCACCATCTATATGCAAATTCACACATTCACCAACAGTTTTATGTATTCACTCATACATATACTCATTCATCATATGTAGTGATACCCCTGTTCATTCTGTTACACACCGACAGTCATCAAAAACTTACTCATACATATACTCACACATGCAAATAAACTAATAAACATCCATTTATTTGCATATACAACTATACACACATTAGCACATTACTTCTAAGGAAACTTACACATACTTACTCTCTTAAACAATGACTTACAGAAACACATACTTATTTAAACAGGAACTCTTTCAATCTCTCACTCTCACATATACTTACTTATATACATCAATGCTCATATATACAAGATTAAAACATATGTAGTTACTCATAAAGACACTAGTGAGAGAGGCATTCACTCACTAACACACACATATACACACTCATCCACCCATACAGTCCTGCACATATGCTGTCTTCAAAACACATATAAATAATGAGTTTTGCATTCATGCATCTATGTGGTAAGTAACAGCCCCACCAAACCATACAGACACTCATACTGATACTAAAAAAACATCTAATAACCCATATACACACACATGTAGCTACTCACCAACCCACGCAGCCACTTGTACACAAAGTAAAACACTGATACATATATTTAAATATTTAAACATTACTCGCTAATTTATGTATTCACTAAGATACACTTAATAAGCCAGTTAACCAATCAATTTTTTTTTAAAAAACATCCATTTAGAAACTTATTTAAACATTTATTCTTCCATCGACCTTAACATATACATATATAACATATATTTATTTTTCAGAAAGATACACATTCACTGGACGATGTCATCAGTGATGTCATTTGAGATGTCATCAGTGATGTCATGAGTGATGTCACTGACCATGTCATGAGTGATGTAATATGTGATATCATCAGCAGTGCATTGCTCGCGCAAGTTATAGTGAGTCCGACTAACTATAACGTGGGAATTTCAATGGTTTTATATCAGTAAAATTTCCAGCTAACTATAACTGGTGTGAAACCTATGGTTTTTTCAGTGAATTTAATAGGTTTTTTTAAATGCTAATTCCTAACTATAACTGGTGTGAAACCTATGGTTTTTTCAGTGAATATATATATATATATATATATATATATATATATATATATATTACCTACTGGCTATCGCCAGTAGGTATATATAGTTAGGATTTTTTCCCTATGGGATTTCTGAAAATTCTATGTCTAATAACTTTGGCGTTTGTGGACGGAATCGGCTGAAATTTTCAGGAAAATGGCACATTTTGTTTCTGAGCAGCCCCTAAAAATTTGGGGGGGGTTCGTCAAGGGGGGCTGAGAAAAAAGGGGGGTCCCAAAACGCGTTTTTTACATTGAGTTTTCCATAGGGCGGTTGGCCTCACTTTTAGCTCGAACGGCTGAATGGATTTGCACGAAACTTGGCAAAATTGTAGGGACTGGTAGCCCGATGTGCCTTTGCTAGGTCTCAATATATGTGCTTCAGTGGACTTTGAGAAATTAACGTTTAAATCAAGATATATATCTGTAACAGCGCTCCGGGCAGCGATCCGGTCCGCTTACTTTTCGCTTATCGGAACTTTGCGCGCAGAAAGCTGATTGGCTCTCCGGTGTCTGTCAACATTCTAAACAGTCCGGAGCGGCCGCCATCTTGTCTCTCGGTAGGATCGAGAGAGAAGAAGAGGTGAAAAACGAAAGGGGAATTTAATGAAAGGGGGCAAGGTATCCCCCTCTTGACCCCCTAGGAATGTTGTTGGGGTTATTAAAGGGTCCCGTGGGGAAAAGGAAAAAAAATGATTTTTCACGGTAGAAGCGCTTCACGGGCCGCGAACTGGGCCGCAAACTGGTAGCGAAACGGGAATTCGCCATTTTGTGCTTCGTTAATTAAATTACTAGGTATAAGGGGGTGCGGGAGACGTATCCTAATCCCCTATGTTTCCTGAGGGTGGCTGAGGAGGCTGATATATGTTGATACATCTCTTCCAGCGGCTGTGCGTGAGCTTTTTTTTATTTTGCTGCGTGACAGTCCGGAGCGGCCGCCATCTTGTCTCTCGGTAGGATCGAGAGAGAAGAAGAGGTGAAAAACTAAGGGGGAATTTAATGAAAGGGGGCAAGGTATCCCCCTCTTGACCCCCTAGGAATGTTGTTGGGGTTATTAAAGGGTCCCGTGGGGAAAAGAAAAAAAAAATGATTTTTCACGGTAGAAGCGCTTCACGGGCCGCGAACTGGGCCGCAAACTGGTAGCGAAACGGGAATTCGCCATTTTGTGCTTCGTTAATTAAATTACTAGGTATAAGGGGGTGCGGGAGACGTATCCTAATCCCCTATGTTTCCTGAGGGTGGCTGAGGAGGCTCGTATATGTTGATACATCTCTTCCAGCGGCTGCGCCATCTTGCCTTTTTTCCAATGCCACAATTTTGTCGTGCACGGCAGCCATTTTAGATGCCAGGCTGGTCCCAGGCTATCACCTACCCCTGCGGATGTAGTTTATGGCCCCAGCTGTAGAGAATTCAGACATGCCAACCCTCCTGATTCAGGCGTGTGACTACTGATTTCAGTGCTAGTCTCCCGCCTCCCGATTTCTGCAAGCAAAAACCCGGGGGCATATTACGAACAACTAGCGATAATTTTTGTCTCTAACTTGTTTAGAGACAAAAATTATCGCCGCACATCGGCGATTTTTATGGCAGATAAACCTTGCTATTATCGCAGAAAAGTCAGCGATATTCATGTATTATCGAGCAAATGCTTTTAGCCATGTTATCCACCTCCCATTGGATAACATGGCTAAGAACTGCTCAGGGCAGGTGTTAGATTTTGGAGATATTCGCGCTTAGCGCGAATATCTCCAAAAGTTGGTAATAGAAGATAGCGATGTTAGGGACTGTTTCCAGTTGCTAACATCTTGGTACGCCACTTTGCATGTCATTAGTGATAAGTATCACTGACATGCAAAGCGGGGCCCAAGATGGTCGCTATCTCCTTTTAGCTGTCATTAACTGGTGTTAGCGACAGCTTGGTAATAGGGAGATAATTTTATCTCCGCTTTCATGGCTTTTAAAGCCAAAAAAGCGGAGATAAACCCCCTTGATAATATGCCCCACGATTCCTTGGGGGGTTTCAGCTGACAGGGCTTGGTATTGTGTTACATGGTAATTTTTCCAGGAAACGTCAGAGGGTCGATGCAGGGGTTCTAGAAGAGGTGATAAACCATTTAAGCCTCATGAACAAGCGCATGGTCTTTTAAAGATTTGTGAAGTACTCGGGGCGGCGGTGTGTGTGTGCCCTCTTTTAGGAGCGGGCGGGGGGGCACTGCCAGCAACTTGCCAGGTCAGGTAGTGTTCAACACGTGCATCACCCTTTCTCTGCCTGCTATTGCGCTCCATGCTTCGGAAAGGTAAGAAAAAGAACGTGCATTTGAGTTTGAAATGTCCGATCCTGCAGCAGCACACTTCCAAAGCCCACACATGACAATAACCCGATTCAAGGCCCCATTCACCCGTTTTTAAAAAAATAGATAACACTCCAACAAAGTAAGATTATAAAACTTTATTAACTATTAACTATAACGAACGGAACAAAAACTAAAAACATTTAAACATTTTTCAACACAAAAAGCAACAATGGTTAGAAGCTGTCTTTTGTGCGAATAGTCCCAAGGCAGCACAACGTGCAGAGTTCTGGACGGCACCCAGGTGATGTCGCCTGGGTGCCGCACTGGTTTTGGGATCCTACAATGCAGCACAGAAAAACAGCGTGGGGCGTCCCGGGTGGTGCGGGGGGAGGCCTCGTCAGTAGCGGTCTGTTGTGCGAATAGTCCCAAGGCAGCAGAACGCGTTGAGATGTTGATGGGACTGTGTCCAGTGTCACATGGCTGACACAACATGTACGACAGGCACCCAGGTGATGTCCAGTAAACTGCCGCACTGGTTTTGGTATCCTACAATGCTGCTCCGAAAATTGGCGTGCGGCGGCCCGGGCGTGGGGGAGGCGGCGTGAACGGGCCTCCCCAGGTGGCGGCCATCTAGCTGAGTTGCGCCCGCTCTTGCGGCTACAGCGTCTCGCTCACCATGTTGTTGAGTTGCTCCCACTCTTGCAGTGCAGCGATAGGCGGCTGCAACATGGCTCTTAAAATGGCGGACGGCTCCTCGGTTTTGGGCCTGGTCCACTGAAATGGCCCTGGGACACCTTGGAACTCGGACGCTTGCCTGCTAGGGCTTGGGCTCCATTCTCGAAAAGCGTCCCCTCAGCCGTGAAGATTCTACAAAAGTCTTGGGGGCCCCCGACTCCCGCAGGCTTCCGGTGGGGAGCGGCTGCCATGATTGCTCGCGGAATGACCATGACGGAGCCACGAGATGGTGGTGCTCTCATGTTTACGCCAGCTTCAGTCTGAATGATCCAGAAACAAGGTGGGGCTTTCATCGTTTGGGAAAAAAAAATGTTCTAAACCAATGAAAAGTGTTATTTTTAGGTCATATGACCAAGCCTTCCATCTTTAGGAAACCAAAAGTAAAATGAACCAATGAAAAGTTTTATAAACAAGTCACATGACCTGTTATGCGGCATAGGGCTACAAAAAGCGTAGAAAATCCGTTGGCACGTGAGGCGGCGTCAGTAGCGGACCGATGTGCGAATAGGCCGAAGGCAGCACAACGCGCCGAGATTCGGATGGCACCGAGGTGGTGTCCAGCAAATTGCCGCACTGGTGTGGCCATCCTACAATGCTGCGCCGAAAGACGGCGTGTCCAGCTGAGTTGCGGTCACTGTTGCGGTACAGTGACTCGAACGCGCCGAGATCCGGATGGCACTGAGGTGGTGTCCAGCAAATTGCCGCACTGGTGTGGCCATCCTACAATGCTGCGCCGAAAGACGGCGTGTCCAGCTGAGTTGCGGTCACTGTTGCGGTACAGTGACTCGAACGCGCCGAGATCCGGATGGCACCGAGGTGGTGTCCAGCAAATTGCCGCACTGGTGTGGCCATCCTACAATGCTGGGCCGAAAGACGGCGTGTCCAGCTGAGTTGCGGAAACTCTTCCGGCACAGTGACTCGAACGCGCCGAGATCCGGATGGCACCGAGGTGGTGTCCAGCAAGTGGCCGCACTGGTGTGGCCATCCTACAATGCTGCGCCGAAAGTCGGCGTGGGGTGCCCCGTTGGCTTATGAGGTGATGTCAGTAGTGGACTGATGTGTGAATAGGTCAGAACCAGCACAAGGCGCCAAGATCCGAATGGCAAGTCCTGGATGTTGAGTGCCTCAGTTGAGAGTTGTGAGCAGTGCTTGTAAGACTGTCTGAAGCTTATTTGCACCTGCTGCAGCTTCACTATTGCCCTGGTGTGGCCAAAGGTGGCACATGACATAGGCGGCCGGCTCCCGAGGTGCGGCGGAACTTTTTTCCTTTTCCTTTCTGCTTCTTTTCCTACAATCCGTTTCATCTGAAGACACGTCCAGGTCCCTGAATGTGTGCAGCGGGACGCTATTGATTGAATGAAAATGGCGGCTTGACACAAAGCTGACTCAAGCGTTACTGTTGATGCTATACAGACAAAAATTGGTTTTCAGTTTGTACATTCTTCAGGTTTTTTTTTTCCATCCAAGTCTGATTGAGAGTTTGTAGAAAAATGGCTTCAGATTTTCCACATACTACTCTTCAACATTCTTCCTAAATGTAACAATGTGAAACTCACTAGGAGAATGGCTGTTTCTGTTTCCTTTCAAAATGCTGCCAACACTATTTTCTGAATGGAAGACACCATCTTGTAGCATAAAGGGCCGAAAGGGGTTCTGGTCTGGCCGATGGTTGGTGGAGACATTTTGACTATATCTTGGACCTGCCCGGCCTCGCCCAAAATGGCGCCGGTATAAATGGGACTCGTAACTCCTTGCCCGCAAATGTATATCTAGAAAATGTTATTGTAAGTGGCTGTATCGTATTTTAATTACAAAATGTATGTCCACCGATTCCGCACCTTTGTTCTTGCAACCTAATGGCCCGCTCGTTACGTTCTTCTACAGTGTAAATGTCTCCTCATCATATACGATTTCAGTTTGCTCCGTGGCCGGCCCACGTGGTTATAGGCCCGTATTTGTATACTGACATTTTCACAATAAAGGTTTTTAAAACAAAACACGGTAGTAGTATTTACATTGGTAAAGTTTTTACTTTTAGTCACTGTTTTCGAATCAGTAAAGGCAAGTGAAATAAAGCAGTCCAATTACATGACGGATAAAAGGTATAATATGTAGGAACGCAGTAAAGATAAATGCTTAAGGGCAGTTGTGTTTTTCATGTCTGCAATATAAAGTGATCGATAGGAATCTGATAATCAGGCGTATCGGCGACTAAGATAGCAGGCCGAATCTCTTTTACTCAACGGCTCCGTTATGGAAGGAAGAAACGCCCTTTTTCTCGAAAAAGGAATATATTTTACTTACAAGACAGTTGTAAATTTTCCGGGAAAGTACATTAGCCTGGAATATTATAACATATGTTTGAAAAAAAAATATTGTTCGAAAACAATAAAAAGCGTAATTTTTAGGTCATATGACCAAGCTTTTCATCATTAAATTAACAAAAGTAAAATGAACCAATGAAAAGTTTTATTAACAAGTCACATGTCCTGTTATGCTTACGTTGCGCGCTGCGCGCCGCGCCGCGGATCACTTCCGGGTGCGGTAACGCGGCGTGTCATATAACGCATTACGCGACAACGTAGGTCAAGAATATAGTCAAAATGTCTCCACCAACCAGCGTTCGGAACACAACTCCTTTCAGCAGTCCAAAAAGTTCTGTTAAATGACAACAGAGGGGACAGGCAACAAGAACCATCAGTCAAAGAGGGGGTCATGTTGGGGCGCTACCGGAACTGATCGAATTGGTAGTCTACAGTGTTTCTGGATGTTTCAGACTAAAGCTGGCGTCAGCATGAGACCACTACCATCTCGTAGCTCCGTCGTGGCCATTCCACGAGCAATCATGGCAGCCGCTCCCCACCAGAAGCCTGCGGGAGTCGGAGGCCCCCAAGACTTTTGTAGAATCTTCACGGCTGAGGGGACGCTTTTCGAGAATGGGACCCAAGCCCTATCAGGGAAGCGTCCGAGTGACTATATAACTATATATGGAATTTCAATGGTTTTATGCGAGTAAAATAAGGTTTTGTAAATGCAAATCCCTAACTATATATGGCCTAAAACCAATGGTTTTTTCATTGAATTTTCAAGGTTTTGTAAATGCAAATTCCTAACTATATATCCACTATAACCTATGGTTTTTTCTGTGAATTTCATTGGTTTTTTAATAGCAAATATGAAAAGCTTAAAAATGTCAAGTACGTGATAAATAAAAACATTTTCGTATTTATGCACGCTGATGTGCTTTGAACGCTGCACCCCCCCCCCCCTCCCCTCTTTTGTCTTAGTAGTACTCTCTCTTTGCAGATACTGAAGGGTAGTTAACGCAGGCCTTTACCCCCGTTGTAATCCGTCGTGGCTGCTTGTCTCTCCATTTGATTGATTGTTGTCCAAGCATTTACTGTTTTAGAATTGGTTCTCTTTGGATCATTCTCTATTTACAAACAAGCACAAAGTCGCAATACTCTGTTTAGTCTTTGCAGATAGTGAAAAATCGTGTAAAAAAAATAAAAGTAATCGAGCAAAATCAGTAGGCCACTAATTGGATCTCTTTTTGACCTCGCTAAAATAGAAATATTAGGAACAACCCTTCATGAGAAATACGAAAATAGTGAGATGAACTGAGCTCCACACCATGAGGGCTGCAAGACAGCTCGGCTCCATCACCCATCCCGCACAAAATAACGACAAACCGTATGCAAATATTAAAAATATAGACAACACACCAGCAAAGAAACAGGGTAAAACATTTTATTAAAAAACTATTTACATAACGTTGGTTTATAAGATGATGTCAGTAGTGGACCGATGTGTGAATAGATCGAAAGCAGCACAAGGCTCCAAGATCCGGATGGCAAGCTCCTGGATGTTGGGTGTCATAGTTTAGAGTTCTGAATTTGAGCCTTTTTGAATGTCTGTGCTTTGTTGAATCAAATGTGCGGCTTGACACAAAGCTGACTCAAGCGTTGCTACTGATGCTATGCAGACCAAAACTGGTTTTCAGTTTGTACATTTTTCTAGAATTTTAATCCAAGTTTGGTTGACTTTGTAGAACGATGGCTTCAAATTTTCAACATACGGTGTGGTGGCGCTGACTGGGAGGGGGCGCTTCCCTCCTGCCCCCTCCCCAAGTAAGATTTTCATACGTGAAAGTACGTTAATGGTTTTGGTCCCTGAGATGCTTTGATGTCACTGCCATTCTCAAATAGCATAAGTTCTGGATGTTGGGTGCCATAGTTAAGAGTTCTGAGCAGCGCTTGTAACACTGTCTGAAGCTTATTTCCACCTACTGCAGCTTCACTATTCTCAAAGTAAGTGAATGTCGTTTGTGGACCTGACTGCATTAGAAAACAATGTGATATGTTACCTTCCTAAACAGCTTGACGGAGGCCCCTGAGGGGCGGTGTGATGGCCATGGACTCGGAGAAGACGCTTGGCTCTGACACACTCCCCAAGTCTTATAGCACTGGCGTAGCCTGAGATTGCCCCCGACATAGGCGGCCGGCTCCCGGGATCCGGCGGAACTTTTTGCCTTTTGATGACTCTTCAATTCTGAACCTTGTCCCATCCAGCTGAGTTGCGCCCACTCTTGCGGCTACAGCGTCTTGCCCACCATCCAGCTGAATTGCGCCCACTCTTGCGGTGCAGCGATAGGCGACTGCCACAGGACTCTCAAAATGGCGGCCGGCTCTTCGGTTTTGGGCCTGGTCCACTAAAATGGCCCTGGGACACCTTGGAACTCGGACGCTTGTCTGCTAGGGCTTGGGTCCCATTCTCGAAAAGCGTCCCCTCAGCCGTGAAGATTCTACAAAAGTCTTGGGGGCCTCCGACTCCCGCAGGCTTCTGGTGGGGAGCGGCTGCCATGATTGCTCGTGGAATGGCCACGACGGAGCTACGAGATGGTAGTGGTCTCATGCTGACGCCAGCTTTAGTCTGAAACATCCAGAAACACTGTAGACTACCAATTCGATCAGTTCCGGTAGCGCCCCAACATGACCCGGAAGAGAAGAACTTGCCCTCCCCTCTTTGACTGATGGTTCTTGTTGCCTGTCCCCTCTGTTGTCATTTAACAGAACTTTTTGGACTGCTGAAAGGGGTTGTGTTCTGAACGCTGGTTGGTGGAGACATTTAGACTATATTCTTGACCTACGTTGTCGCGTAATGCGTTTTATGACACGCCGCGTTAGCGCACCCGGAAGTGATCCGAGGCGCGGCGCGCAGCGCGTAACGTAAGCATAACAGGTCATGTGACTTGTTAATAAAACTTTTCATTGGTTCATTTTACTTTTGTTAATTTAATGATGAAAAGCTTGGTCATATGACCTAAAAATTACGCTTTTTATTATTTTCGAACAATATTTTTTTTTCAAACATATGTTATAATATTCCAGGCTAATGTACTTTCCCGGAAAATTTACAACTGTCTTGCAAGTAAAATATATTCCTTTTTCGAGAAAAAGGGCGTTTCTTCCTTCCATGACGAAGCCGTTGAGTAAAAGAGATTCGGCCTGCTGTCTTAGTCGCCGATACGCCTGATTATCAGATTCTTATCGATCACTTTATGTTGCAGGAGTGGAAAACACAACTGCCCTTGACCATTTATCTTTACTGCGTTCCTACATATTATACCTTTTTTCCGTCATGTAATTGGACTGCTTTATTTCACTTGCCTTTTACTGATTCGAAAACAGTCACTAAAAGTAAAAACTTTACAAATGTAAATACTACTACCAAGTTTTGTTTTAAAAACCTTTATTGTGAAAATGTCAGTATACAAATACGGGCCTATAACCACGTGGGCCGGCCACGGAGCAAACTGAAATCGTATATGATGAGGAGACATTTACACTGTAGAAGAACGTAACGAGCGGGCCATTATTTGACAAGAACAAAGGTGTCTAACAGTTGCGGAATCGGTGGACGTACATTTTGTAATTAAAATACGACAGGGCCACTTACAATAACATTTTCTAGATATACATTTGCGGGCAAAGAGTTACGAGTCCCATTTATACCGGCGCCATTTTGGGCGAGGCCGGGCAGGTCCAAGATATAGTCAAAATGTCTCCACCAACCATCGGCCAGACCAGAACCCCTTTCGGCCCTTTATGCTACAAGATGGTGTCTTCCATTCAGAAAATATTGGTGGCAGCATTTTGAAAGGAAACAGAAACAGCCGTTCTCGAGTTTCACATTGTTACATTTAGGAAGAATGTTGAAGAGTAGTATGTGGTAAATCTGAAGCCATTTTTCTACAAACTCTCAATCAGACTTGAATGGAAAAAAAAACACCTGAAGAATGTACAAACTGAAAACCAATTTTTGTCTGTATAGCACCAACAGTAACGCTTGAGTCAGCTTTGTGTCAAGCCGCCATTTTCATTCAATCAATAGCGTCCCCCTGCACACATTCAGGGACCTGGTCGTGTCTTCAGATGAAACGCATTGTAGGAAAAGAAGCAGAAAAGAAAAGGCAAAAAGTTCCGCCGGACCTAGTGAAGCTGCAGCAGGTGCAAATAAGCTTCAGACAGTCTTACAAGCACTGCTCAGAACTCTCAACTGAGGCACTCAACATCCAGGACTTGCCATTCGGATCTTAGCGCCTTGTATTTTTGTTTTGTTCTTGATGGAGGGGAAACAACAAAAAACAGGCATTGAAAACGGCTCAACTGGAGCAAAAAAAAAATTACTTCTTGGGTGCATTAGGGCATTTATGATTTTCGAATGCCGTATTCATCAGGTTGATGCTCATGTTGCCATAGGACAGCATAGCACCACAGTGTATACAAGTTAACTTCATATGTTCAGATGAGGCAGGTGGCATATTTAGCATTCACCTTCTTTGATCCAGGAGGGATGGAGAAAAACTGCCAGATGAAACTTGAAACTTGGCCATCCAGATCTTGGCGCGTTCGACTCACTGTACCGCAACAGTGACCGCAACTCAGCTGGACACGCCGTCTTTCGGCGCAGCATTGTAGGATGGCCACACCAGTGCGGCAATTTGCTAGACACCACCTCGGTGCCATCCGGATCTCGGCGCGTTCGAGTCACTGTACCGCAACAGTGACCGCAATTCAGCTGGACACGCCGTCTTTCGGCGCAGCATTGTAGGATGGCCACACCAGTGCGGCAATTTGCTGGACACCACCTCGGTGCCATCCGGATCTCGACGCGTTGTGCTGCCTTCGGCCTATTCGCACATCGGTCCGCTACTGACAGTGACCGCAACTCAGCTGGACACGCCGTCTTTCGGCGCAGCATTGTAGGATGGCCACACCAGTGCAGCAATTTGCTGGACACCACCTCGGTGCCATCCGCATCTCGACGCGTTGTGCTGCCTTCGGCCTATTCGCACATCGGTCCGCTACTGACAGTGACCGCAACTCAGCTGGACACGCCGTCTTTCGGCGCAGCATTGTAGGATGGCCACACCAGTGCGGCAATTTGCTGGACACCACCTCGGTGCCATCCGGATCTCGACGCGTTGTGCTGCCTTCGGCCTATTCGCACATCGGTCCGCTACTGACGCCGCCTCACGTGCCAACGGATTTTCTACGCTTTTTGTAGCCCTATGCCGCAGAACAGGTCATGTGACTTGTTTATAAAACTTTTCATTGGTTCATTTTACTTTTGGTTTCCTAAAGATGGAAGGCTTGGTCATATGACCTAAAAATAACACTTTTCATTGGTTTAGAACATTTTTTTTCCCAAACGATGAAAGCCCCACCTTGTTTCTGGATCATTCAGACTGAAGCTGGCGTCAGCATGAGAGCACCACCATCTCGTGGCTCCGTCGTGGTCATTCCGCGAGCAATCATGGCAGCCGCTCCCCACCGGAAGCCTGCGGGAGTCGGGGGCCCCCAAGACTTTTATACAATCTTCACGGCTGAGGGGACGCTTTTCGAGAATGGAGCCCAAGCCCTAGCAGGCAAGCGTCCGACTTCCAAGGTGTCCCAGGGCCATTTCAGTGGACCAGGCCCAAAACCGAAGAGCCGTCCGCCATTTTGACAGCCATGTGGCAGCCGCCTATCGCTGCACTGCAAGAGTGGGAGCAACTCCACAACATGGTGAGCGAGACGCTGTGGCCGCAAGAGCGAGCGCAACTCAGCTAGATGGCCGCCACCTGGGGAGGCCCGTTCACGCCGCCTCCCCCCCCCCCGGGCCGCCGCACGCCAATTTTCGGAGCAGCATTGTAGGATACCAAAACCAGTGCGGCAGTTTACTGGACATCACCTGGGTGCCTGTCGTACATGTTGTGTCAGCCATGTGACACTGGACACAGACCGCTACTGACGAGGCCTCCCCCCGCACCACCCGGGACGCCCCACGCTGTTTTTCTGTGCTGCATTGTAGGATCCCTAAACCAGTGCGGCACCCAGGCGACATCACCTGGGTGCCGTCCAGAACTCTGCACGTTGTGCTGCCTTGGGACTATTCGCACAACAGACCGCTACTGACGAGGCCTCCCCCCGCCCCACCCGGGACGCCCCACGCCAATTTTCGGAGCAGCATTGTAGGATCCCTAAACCAGTGCGGCACCCAGGCGACATCACCTGGGTGCCGTCCAGAACTCTGCACGTTGTGCTGCCTTGGGACTATTCGCACAAAAGACAGCTTCTAACCATTGTTGCTTTTTGTGTTAATAAATGTTTAAATGTTTTTAGTTTTTGTTCTGTTCATTATCGTTAAAAGTTAATAAAGTTTTATAACCTTAATTTGTTGGAGTGTTATCTATTTTTTGAAAAACGGGTGAATGGGGCCTTGAATCGGTTATTGTCATGTGTGGGCTTTGGAAGTGTGCTGCTGCAGGATCGGACATTTCAAACTCAAATGCACGTTCTTTTTCTTACCTTTCCGAAGCATGGAGCACAATAGCAGACAGAGAAAGGGTGATGCACGTGTTGAACACTACCTGACCTGGCAAGTTGCTGGCAGTGCCCCCCCGCCCGCTCCTGAAAGACGGCACACACACACCGCCGCCCCGAGTACTTCACAAATCTTTAAAAGACCATGCGCTTGTTCATGAGGCTTAAATGGTTTATCACCTCTTCTAGAACCCCTGCATCGACCCTCTGACGTTTCATGGAAAAATAACCATGTAACACAATACCAAGCCCTGTCAGCTGAAACCCCCAAGGAATCGTGGGGCATATTATCAAGGGAGTTTATCTCCGCTTTTTTGGCTTTAAAAGCCATGAAAGCGGAGATAAAATTAATTCCCTATTACCAAGCTGTCGCTAACACCAGTTAGTGACAGCTAAAAGGAGATAGCGACCATCTTGGGCCCCGCTTTGCATGTCAGTGATATTTATCACTAATGACATGCAAAGTGGCGTGCCAAGAAGTTAGCGACTGGAAACAGTCCCTAACATCGCTATCTCCTATTACCAACTTTTGGAGATATTCGCGCTAAGCGCGAATATCTCCAAAACCTAACACCTGCCCTGAGCAGTTCTTAGCCATGTTATCCAATGGGAGGTGGATAACAAGGCTAAGAGCATTAGGTCAATAATACATGAATATCGCTGACTTTTCTGCGATAATAGCAAGGTTTATCTGCGATAAAAATCGCCGATGTGCGGCGATAATTTTTGTCTCTAAACAAGTTAGAGACAAAAATTATCGCTAGTTGTTCGTAATATGCCCCCGGGTTTTTGCTTGCAGAAATCGGGAGGCGGGAGACTAGCACTGAAATCAGTAGTCACACGCCTGAATCAGGAGGGTTGGCATGTCTGAATTCTCTACAGCTGGGGCCATAAACTACATCCGCAGGGTTAGGTGATAGCCTGGGACCAGCCTGGCATCTAAAATGGCTGCCGTGCACGACAAAATTGTGGCATTCGAAAAAAAGGCAAGATGGCGCAGCCGCTGGAAGAGATGTATCAACATATATCAGCCTCCTCAGCCACCCTCAGGAAACATAGGGGATTAGGATACGTCTCCCGCACCCCCTTATACCTAGTAATTTAATTAACGAAGCACAAAATGGCGAATTCCCGTTTCGCTACCAGTTTGCGGCCCAGTTCGCGGCCCGTGAAGCGCTTCTACCGTGAAAAATCATTTTTTTTTTTATTTTCCCCACGGGACCCTTTAATAACCCCAACAACATTCCTAGGGGGTGAAGAGGGGGATACCTTGCCCCCTTTCATTAAATTCCCCCTTAGTTTTTCACCTTTTCTTCTCTCTCGATCCTACCGAGAGACAAGATGGCGGCCGCTCCGGACTGTCACGCAGCAAAAAAAAAAAAAAGCTCACGCACAGCCGCTGGAAGAGATGTATCAACATATATCAGCCTCCTCAGCCACCCTCAGGAAACATAGGGGATTAGGATACGTCTCCCGCACCCACTTATAACTAGTAATTTAATTAACGAAGCTCAAAATGGCGAATTCCCGTTTCGCTACCAGTTTGCGGCCCAGTTCGCGGCCCGTGAAGCGCTTCTACCGTGAAAAATCATTTTTTTTTTTATTTTCCCCACGGGACCCTTTAATAACCCCAACAACATTCCTAGGGGGTGAAGAGGGGGATACCTTGCCCCCTTTCATTAAATTCCCCCTTAGTTTTTCACCTTTTCTTCTCTCTCGATCCTACCGAGAGACAAGATGGCGGCCGCACCGGACTGTTTAGAATGTTGACAGACACCGGAGAGCCAATCAGCTTTCTGCGCGCAAAGTTCCGATAAGCGAAAAGTAAGCGGACCGGATCGCTGCCCAGAGCGCTGTTACAGATATATATCTTGGTTTGAACGTTAATTTCTCAAAAACTACTGGAGCACATATATTGAGACCTAGCAAAGGCACATCGGGCTAACAGTCCCTACAATTTTGCCAAGTTTCGTGCAAATCCATTCAGCCGTTCGAGCTAAAAGTGAGTCCAACCGCCCTATGGAAAAATGAATGGGAAAAACGCGTTTTGGGACCCCCCTTTTTTCTCGGCCCCCCCTTGACGAAACCCCCCCAAATTTTCAGGGGCTGCTCAGAATCAAAATGTGCCATTTTCCTGAACATTTCAGCCGATTCCGTCCACAAACGCCAAAGTTATTAGACATAGAATTTTCAAAAGTCCCATAGAGAAAAAATTCTAACTATATATACCTACTGGCGATAGCCAGTAGGTAATATATATATATATATATATATATATATATATATATATATATATATATATATATATATATATATATATATATATATATATATATATATATATATATATATATTTGGAAGAAAAGGTTGCCACCTAGGTGGGAATGCACTTACAGGTAGGAATTAATGCCAGCGCAAGGGCGCGAGCTGCGAACAGAGTCCCTTTCCTGCCAGACGCGTTTCGGGCCAACGCCCTCTTCAGTGGGAGCACATGTGACATGACGGCAGCTGCAGGCACCAGTAAATACCCTCAGTGATTATGCACAGGTGTGGAACCTGAAGCAATGCTTTCTGGGACTGGTGGTTCGATAAAACCCAAGTGGGTCGCCGCCGCCATTCGCATGCAAAAAAAGTTTTAAAGGGATTGCCAATGTCCCCGCAAGCACCCCGCAAGTAAAGGCACCTCCTGTACCACAAAAAGCTGCCCAAATGAGGCAGCCGTGGACCCGCAGTTTGTCCGCGGATGTGCAAACCCGCGACCGTGGCCGGCCGCTAACAAATGGAAGAAAAGGTTGCCACCTAGGTGGGAATGCACTTACAGGTAGGAATTAATGCCAGCGCAAGGGCGCGAGCTGCGAACAGAGTCCCTTTCCTGCCAGACGCGTTTCGGGCCAACGCCCTCTTCAGTGGCAGCACATGTGACATGACGGCAGCTGCAGGCACCAGTAAATACCCTCAGTGATTATGCACAGGTGTGGAACCTGAAGCAATGCTTTCTGGAACTGGTGGTTCGATAAAACCCAAGTGGGTCGCCGCCGCCATTCGCATGCAAAAAAAGTTTTAAAGGGATTGCCAATGTCCCCGCAAGCACCCCGCAAGTAAAGGCACCTCCTGTACCACAAAAAGCTGCCCAAATGAGGCAGCCGTGGACCCGCAGTTTGTCCGCGGATGTGCAAAACCGCGACCGTGGCCGGCCGCTAACAAATGGAAGAAAAGGTTGCCACCTAGGTGGGAATGCACTTACAGGTAGGAATTAATGCCAGCGCAAGGGCGCGAGCTGCGAACAGAGTCCCTTTCCTGACAGACGCGTTTCGGGCCAACGCCCTCTTCAGTGGCAGCACATGTGACATGATGGCAGCTGCAGGCACCAGTAAATACCCTCAGTGATTATGCACAGGTGTGGAACCTGAAGCAATGCTTTCTGGGACTGGTGGTTCGATAAAACCCAAGTGGGTCGCCGCCGCCATTCGCATGCAAAAAAAGTTTTAAAGGGATTGCCAATGTCCCCGCAAGCACCCCGCAAGTAAAGGCACCTCCTGCACCACAAAAAGCTGCCCAAATGAGGCAGCCGTGGACCCGCAGTTTGTCCGCGGATGTGCAAACCCGCGACCGTGGCCGGCCGCTAACAAATGGAAGAAAAGGTTGCCACCTAGGTGGGAATGCACTTACAGGTAGGAATTAATGCCAGCGCAAGGGCGCGAGCTGCGAACAGAGTCCCTTTCCTGCCAGGCGCGTTTCGGGCCAACGCCCTCTTCAGTGGCAGCACATGTGACATGACGGCAGCTGCAGGCACCAGTAAATACCCTCAGTGATTATGCACAGGTGTGGAACCTGAAGCAATGCTTTCTGGGACTGGTGGTTCGATAAAACCCAAGTGGGTCGCCGCCGCCATTCGCATGCAAAAAAAGTTTTAAAGGGATTGCCAATGTCCCCGCAAGCACCCCGCAAGTAAAGGCACCTCCTGTACCACAAAAAGCTGCCCAAATGAGGCAGCCGTGGACCCGCAGTTTGTCCGCGGATGTGCAAACCCGCGACCGTGGCCGGCCGCTAACAAATGGAAGAAAAGGTTGCCACCTAGGTGGGAATGCACTTACAGGTAGGAATTAATGCCAGCACAAGGGCGCGAGCTGCGAACAGAGTCCCTTTCCTGCCAGACGCGTTTCGGGCCAACGCCCTCTTCAGTGGCAGCACATGTGACATGACGGCAGCTGCAGGCACCAGTAAATACCCTCAGTGATTATGCACAGGTGTGGAACCTGAAGCAATGCTTTCTGGGACTGGTGGTTCGATAAAACCCAAGTGGGTCGCCGCCGCCATTTGCATGCAAAAAAAGTTTTAAAGGGATTGCCAATGTCCCCGCAAGCACCCCGCAAGTAAAGGCACCTCCTGTACCACAAAAAGCTGCCCAAATGAGGCAGCCGTGGACCCGCAGTTTGTCCGCGGATGTGCAAACCCGCGACCGTGGCCGGCCGCTAACAAATGGAAGAAAAGGTTGCCACCTAGGTGGGAATGCACTTACAGGTAGGAAATAATGCCAGCGCAAGGGCGCGAGCTGCGAACAGAGTCCCTTTCCTGCCAGTCGCGTTTCGGGCCAACGCCCTCTTCAGTGGCAGCACATGTGACATGACGGCAGCTGCAGGCACCAGTAAATACCCTCAGTGATTATGCACAGGTGTGGAACCTGAAGCAATGCTTTCTGGGACTGGTGGTTCGATAAAACCCAAGTGGAGCAGCCCGTCAATTCAACAACACACCACAAAGAGGCCCAGTACTGGAGTAGCAGGCATTTATTCACCAGCATAGCAGCGCAGAAGATGCCCCCATGTCCTTACGCGTTTCGGCGTTACTTCAGCCTTGATCACAGGTGGGGTTCATTAGGTTGCAATTTGCACTCGTGCGTGCTTCGATCGGGCCTCTTTGTGGTGGGCTGCTCCGTGCCCGTTGTCAGAGGCCGCCCTGCAGGGTCGGGGGCTCCATAGCTCGGAGGCTGTGTTTGAAAACAATTACTGGAGCATGACCCACTCGCCACTGTTAAGCCCATGGAGGATTTGCTAATTAGTGAAAGTGCAGTGGCTGAAGGAAGGGATTCATAGTGAGGGACTCCTCACTACGATCGTGCTGGAGCCGGGGCATTTACACCAGATGCACATTGAAAACCAAGACGATGCGAAGAATTTCTCATCACATGCCTGTGTGAGTAAAGAACATTATTGTGACATGGATGCACGCAAAAAAGAACTTTTAACATCTAAAAATGGAAAACGAAAATGGATTTATTAAGATCCTGAACTTTGAATAACAGCGAAGTGCACCATGGGATTTGTATTTTTTTAATAGCAAGTCATGTGACCTCATAGGTCAAAAGCACGCACGTATGCAAATTGCAACCTAATGACCCCACCTGTGATCAAGGCTGAAGTAACGCCGAAACGCGTAAGGATATGGGGGCATCTTCTGCGCTGCTATGCTGGTGAATAAATGCCTGCTACTCCAGTACTGGGCCTCTTTGTGGTGTGTTGTTGAATTGACGGGCTGCTCCGTGCCCGTTGTCAGAGGCCGCCCTGCAGGGTCGGGGGCTCCATAGCTCGGAGGCTGTGTTTGAAAACAATTACTGGAGCATGACCCACTCGCCACTGTTAAGCCCATGGAGGATTTGCTAATTAGTGAAAGTGCAGTGGCTGAAGGAAGGGATTCATAGTGAGGGACTCCTCACTACGATCGTGCTGGAGCCGGGGCATTTACACCAGATGCACATTGAAAACCAAGACGATGCGAAGAATTTCTCATCCCATGCCTGCGTGAGTAAAGAACATTATTGTGACATGGATGCACGCAAAAAAGAACTTTTAACATCTAAAAATGGAAAACGAAAATGGATTTATTAAGATCCTGAACTTTGAATAACAGCGAAGTGCACCATGGGATTTGTATTTTTTTAATAGCAAGTCATGTGACCTCATAGGTCAAAAGCACGCACATATGCAAATTGCAACCTAATGAACCCCACCTGTGATCAAGGCTGAAGTAACGCCGAAACGCGTAAGGACATGGGGGCATCTTCTGCGCTGCTATGCTGGTGAATAAATGCCTGCTACTCCAGTACTGGGCCTCTTTGTGGTGTGTTGTTGAATTGACGGGCTGCTCCGTGCCCGTTGTCAGAGGCCGCCCTGCAGGGTCGGGGGCTCCATAGCTCGGAGGCTGTGTTTGAAAACAATTACTGGAGCATGACCCACTCGCCACTGTTAAGCCCATGGAGGATTTGCTAATTAGTGAAAGTGCAGTGGCTGAAGGAAGGGATTCATAGTGAGGGACTCCTCACTACGATCGTGCTGGAGCCGGGGCATTTACACCAGATGCACATTGAAAACCAAGACGATGCGAAGAATTTCTCATCACATGCCTGCGTGAGTAAAGAACATTATTGTGACATGGATGCACGCAAAAAAGAACTTTTAACATCTAAAAATGGAAAACGAAAATGGATTTATTAAGATCCTGAACTTTGAATAACAGCGAAGTGCACCATGGGATTTGTATTTTTTTAATAGCAAGTCATGTGACCTCATAGGTCAAAAGCACGCACGTATGCAAATTGCAACCTTATGAACCCCACCTGTGATCAAGGCTGAAGTAACGCCGAAACGCGTAAGGACATGGGGGCATCTTCTGCGCTGCTATGCTGGTGAATAAATGCCTGCTACTCCAGTACTGGGCCTCTTTGTGGTGTGTTGTTGAATTGACGGGCTGCTCCGTGCCCGTTGTCAGAGGCCGCCCTGCAGGGTCGGGGGCTCCATAGCTCGGAGGCTGTGTTTAAAAACAATTACTGGAGCATGACCCACTCGCCACTGTTAAGCCCATGGAGGATTTGCTAATTAGTGAAACTGCAGTGGCTGAAGGAAGGGATTCATAGTGAGGGACTCCTCACTACGATCGTGCTGGAGCCGGGGCATTTACACCAGATGCACATTGAAAACCAAGACGATGCGAAGAATTTCTCATCACATGCCTGCGTGAGTAAAGAACATTATTGTGACATGGATGCACGCAAAAAAGAACTTTTAACATCTAAAAATGGAAAACGAAAATGGATTTATTAAGATCCTGAACTTTGAATAACAGCGAAGTGCACCATGGGATTTGTATTTTTTTAATAGCAAGTCATGTGACCTCATAGGTCAAAAGCACGCACGTATGCAAATTGCAACCTAATGAACCCCACCTGTGATCAAGGCTGAAGTAACGCCGAAACGCGTAAGGACATGGGGGCATCTTCTGCGCTGCTATGCTGGTGAATAAACGCCTGCTACTCCAGTACTGGGCCTCTTTGTGGTGTGTTGTTGAATTGACGGGCTGCTCCGTGCCCGTTGTCAGAGGCCGCCCTGCAGGGTCGGGGGCTCCATAGCTCGGAGGCTGTGTTTGAAAACAATTACTGGAGCATGACCCACTCGCCACTGTTAAGCCCATGGAGGATTTGCTAATTAGTGAAAGTGCAGTGGCTGAAGGAAGGGATTCATAGTGAGGGACTCCTCACTACGATCGTGCTGGAGCCGGGGCATTTACACCAGATGCACATTGAAAACCAAGACGATGCGAAGAATTTCTCATCACATGCCTGCGTGAGTAAAGAACATTATTGTGACATGGATGCACGCAAAAAAGAACTTTTAACATCTAAAAATGGAAAACGAAAATGGATTTATTAAGATCCTGAACTTTGAATAACAGCGAAGTGCACCATGGGATTTGTATTTTTTTAATAGCAAGTCATGTGACCTCATAGGTCAAAAGCACGCACGTATGCAAATTGCAACCTAATGAACCCCACCTGTGATCAAGGCTGAAGTAACGCCGAAACGCGTAAGGACATGGGGGCATCTTCTGCGCTGCTATGCTGGTGAATAAATGCCTGCTACTCCAGTACTGGGCCTCTTTGTGGTGTGTTGTTGAATTGACGGGCTGCTCCGTGCCCGTTGTCAGAGGCCGCCCTGCAGGGTCGGGGGCTCCATAGCTCGGAGGCTGTGTTTGAAAACAATTACTGGAGCATGACCCACTCGCCACTGTTAAGCCCATGGAGGATTTGCTAATTAGTGAAAGTGCAGTGGCTGAAGGAAGGGATTCATAGTGAGGGACTCCTCACTACGATCGTGCTGGAGCCGGGGCATTTACACCAGATGCACATTGAAAACCAAGACGATGCGAAGAATTTCTCATCACATGCCTGCGTGAGTAAAGAACATTATTGTGACATGGATGCACGCAAAAAAGAACTTTTAACATCTAAAAATGGAAAACGAAAATGGATTTATTAAGATCCTGAACTTTGAATAACAGCGAAGTGCACCATGGGATTTGTATTTTTTTAATAGCAAGTCATGTGACCTCATAGGTCAAAAGCACGCACGTATGCAAATTGCAACCTAATGAACCCCACCTGTGATCAAGGCTGAAGTAACGCCGAAACGCGTAAGGACATGGGGGCATCTTCTGCGCTGCTATGCTGGTGAATAAATGCCTGCTACTCCAGTACTGGGCCTCTTTGTGGTGTGTTGATATATATATATATTACCTACTGGCGATAGCCAGTAGGTATATATAGTTAGGATTTTTTTCCTATGGGACTTTTGAAAATTCTATGTCTAATAACTTTGGCGTTTGTGGACGGAATCGGCTGAAATTTTCAGGAAAATGGCACATTTTGTTTCTGAGCAGCTCCTGAAAATTTGGGGGGGGTTCGTCAAGGGGGGGCCGAGAAAAAAGGGGGGTCCCAAAACGCGTTTTTCCCATGTTAATTTCCATAGGGCGGTTGGACTCACTTTTAGCCCGAACGGCTGAATGGATTTCCACGAAACTTGGCAAAATTGTAGGGACTGTTAGCCCGATGTGCCTTTGCTAGGTCTCAATATATGTGCTTCAGTGGATTTTGAGAAATTAACGTTTAAATCAAGATATATATCTGTAACAGCGCTCCGGGCAGCGATCCGGTTCGCGAACTTTTCGCGTATCGGAACTTTGCGAAGCGAAGCTGATTGGCTCTCCGGTGTCTGTCAACATTCTAAACCGTCCGGTGCGGCCGCCATCTTGTCTCTCGGTAGGATCGAGAGACAAGAGGAGGCCAAAACAAAGGGGGAAATGAAGGAAAGGGGGCAAGGTAGACCCCTTCTGACCCCCTAGGATTGATGAGGGGGATATTATAGAGCCACGCTGGGCCCAAAAAAAAAAAAGAAAAAATCCGATTTTTTCGCCGTAGAGACGCGTCTTGGTTCGCGAACCGGGCAGCTAACCGGGCAGCTAACCGGGAAGCTAACCGTCAGTGTAACCCAAAAAAAAAAAAATCCGATTTTTTCGCCGTAGAGACGCGTCTTGGTTCGCGAACCGGGCAGCTAACCGGGCAGCTAACCGGGAAGCTAACCGTTAGTGTAACCCAAAAAAAAAAAAAAATCCGATTTTTTCGCCGTAAAGACGCGTCTTGGTTCGCGAACCGGGCAGCTAACCGGGAAGCTAACCGGCAGTGTAACCCAAAAAAAAAAAAAAATTCGTTTTTTTCACCGTAGAGACGCGTCTTGGTACGCGAACCGGGCAGCTAACCGGGCAGCTAACCGGGAAGCTAACCGGCAGTGTAACGGGAGTCTGAGGAGTAGCTGATTGGCTGTCAATATTGTAAACAGTCCGGAGCGGCTGCCATCTTGTCTCTCGGTAGGATCGAGAGACAAGAGGAGGCCAAAACAAAGGGGGAAATGAAGGAAAGAGGGCAAGGTAGACCCCTTCTGACCCCCTAGGATTTATGAGGGGGATATTATAAAGCCACGTGGGGCCCAAAAAAAACAAACAAAAAAATCCGATTTTTTCGCCGTAGAGACGCGTCTTGGTACGCGAACTGGGCAGCTAACCGGGCAGCTACCGGGAAGCTAATCGGCAGTGTAACGATAGTCTGAGGAGAAGCTGATTGGCTGTTATCATTGTAAACAGTCTGGAGCGGCCGCCATCTTGTCTCTCTGTGGGATCGAGAGACAAGAGGTGGAAAAAAAAAAGGTGTAAATGAATGAAAGGGGTAAGGCAGACCCCTCCTGAACCCCTAGGATTGATGAGGGGGCTATTAAAGTTCCATGGGGGGTGAAAAAAAAAATTTGCGATTTTTCGCGGTAAAGGTGCTTCCTGGTACGTTAACCGGGCAGCTAACTGGCAGCGTAACGGGAGTCCGACATATTGTGTTTTTTGAACGTTTGTGATATGTGCACGTGTGGATTTTGTCTAATTAAGGTTAAAAAAATATATATATATCTGTAAGCGTGTTCTGGCGCGCTTACGTTTTGGGTTTGGTTTGCGCTGCAGAGACGATACGTCACGGTTATGCGATGCATCATGAGGCGTCTCACGGGCTACGTGATACGTCACTTAATAAAGAATATATTTTACAGCTATAGATATTAGCTTTTAAAAAACCAATGAAATTCACAGAAAAAACCATAGGTTATAGACCATATATAGTTAGGAATTTGCATTTACAAAACCTTGAAAATTCACTGAAAAAACCATAGGTTATAGACCATATATAGTTAGGGATTACCATTTAAAAAACCTTATTTTATTTGCACAAAACCATTGAAATTCCATATATAGTTAGTTGCACTAACTATATATCGCGGACCCGCAATCCACTGCTAATGATGTCACATATTACATCATTCATGACATGGTCAGTGACATCACTGATGACATCACTGATGACATCTCAAATGACATCACTGATGACATCACTGATGACAACACCCAGTGACTGTATGTTTCTGTAAAGTTAAAATATGTCTTACATATTGAAGAATGAGTGGATGTATAAGTGTCTGGATGAAGGATTTAGTAGGTGCATGACTGACTGTATGAGAGAATGATTAAATGTGTCTCACTGAGTGCATGGGTTAGTGATTAAAGTGTCTTAAATTGGCAATCAATATTTATGTTCTTCTGTAAACTGCTGCATGTTTAAATCAGTAGCTATATCAGTAACTATATGGGTTATTGAATGGTTGCCCAAGTATTTGTATGGGAGACTGAGTGTGTGTGTGGGTGGCTGGGAGGTGTATAACTCTGTGCATAGATGTGTGAGCGGTTGATTCCCTAGGTGTATGGGTTCAAAAGTGCATGTAGAAACAGCTGTATGGACAGTTGACTGTGTGCATGAGTATATTGGTGAGTGAATGGATATCTCAGTTCTACATGTCAAAGTAAGTACATATGTAAAACACACTCCATGTGAGAGTTGACATATATAAATAACTGAACATAAGAGTCAGTGAATGTGAGAGTGGCTGTATGAATCATTGTGAACTTGTATCAAGGATTGTATAAGAGAGTAAATATGTGTTAGTATATGTTTGAATAAGTAAGGTGTGTATAACTGTATAGTTAAGGAAATGGAGATGTGATTGATTCTTTGCATGACTGAATAGGTGTGTGAGTAACTCCATGGATGTGTGACAGTCTGTGAGTGCCTGTTTACACTGAGTGTATCAAAGGTTATATTAGAGTCTGAAGATGTATTATCACATAAATGATATCATCAGTGATGTAATCAGTAATGTCAAATGAGATGTCAGTGATGGCATCAGTGATGTCATTTGAGATGTCATCAGTGATGTCATCAGTGATGTCATTTGAGATGTCATCAGTGATGTCATCAGTGATGTCACTGACCATGTCATGAATGATGTAATATGTGACATCATTAGCAGTGGATTGCGGGTCCGCGATATATAGTTAGTGCAACTAACTATATATGGAATTTCAATGGTTTTGTGCAAATAAAATAAGGTTTTTTAAATGGTAATCCCTAACTATATATGGTCTATAACCTATGGTTTTTTCAGTGAATTTTCAAGGTTTTGTAAATGCAAATTCCTAACTATATATGGTCTATAACCTATGGTTTTTTCTGTGAATATATATATATATATATATATATATATATATATATATATATATATATATATATCACTGCTCCAAGACTGCACCGAGCCCTTGCACTCTCGGGCGGGTGCTCCCCAGCGGATGGTGCCCTCCGCAATATTCTCGCTACACAATTCCCGCGGTGTTCCCCGCAAAGAAGACAAGCACTCAGGGTGGCGAGCTCTAAGGTTTATTTTGTGAGCTGACAGTGTCCAGACGCGTTTCGGCATTCGCCTTCGTCGATGGTAACATGGCGGTGCCGAGACGGCCGTTTTTTATGTTTACTTGTCATAGACATTGTTAACAGACCACAATATCAATTCATGGTTGCCATCTTGCAATATGTACTCGGTTAGTTTACATTCACCAAGATCATGAAAACAGGATAAATCGACATGTATTCACATTTCGATATATATCAAAATATGTTCTTTAAGTATTTCTTTCACAATAAGTATTATTATTATATTGCCAGTTTGCGAGATCAAAATACCCGCCACTATCGCCCACAGATGGGCATTCAGAAGCATTCACTTCCTGCATTATCGTTATAGAGCCCCTAGATGGGCATTTATCCTGTCACCTTCCTTCTGAACCTGTTTCCTTGATGGACGAATACTGCCCATAAACAATGTTCTGCTTCACCATCAGCTAATAATCAAAATTCATAAGTTACATCTCCTTTTCACAGCTACCTAGTCACTCAAATGTACAGCCAATTCTTCATGTGTATTAAGACCTCCCGGTGTCTTCATTTGGAGGTTGATTATGTACCTCGATTCTAACCTCCTGAGGGTCATCAGCCTATCCCCCCCTCTGGGGTTAATGGGCACATGATCTAAACAGAAATATGTCAACAGCTCCCTGTTTCCTTTATGTAGAGCCTTAAAGTGACGTGCCACAGGGTACGTCACATCGCCATTGGCTATTGCCCTGGCGTGCCCCAAGACTCTAATCTTCGCTTGATGGATGGTACTTCATACGTACTTCAACCCACACGGGCACTGCAAGCAGTATAACGTGTAGGGAGTAGTACAGGTCAGGAATTTGTTTATCACTTTTGGTTTCTCTATCCCTGGTACCTTATAGGTTGCCACTTTCTTGCTTCTTTCACAAGCCTTGCACTTTTTACAGGGATGAAAACCATTCACCTCCTTAGCTAATCCTTTCTGTTCCTTTTTCTTGTAGCTACATGTGAGGCTGTCTTTGAGTGACCTGGCTTTACGGAACGTCAGGAGGGGTCTCCTTGGAATATTCATTCCAATAATAGGGTCCATCTGTAGTGGGCCCCAGTGTTTCCTGAATATCTGTCCGAATCTTGTGGCATCCTTTGAGTATGCCCGTCCGCGACCGGATCGCGACCAGCGCCAGGACCCCTGGCCCCCGAAGACCCCGACCGACCCGCCTGACGTACACCGCCGCCACCCTCATCGCACTCAACACCGGCCGACTCCCAGAATGCCATCAAGCCACTCCACGACGTACCCACGGACCATTCAGCTGCCACGCCTGCAAGTTCTCCTGCATCCGGACCAGCCCCGCACCAGCACCCGCCAAGCTGAACACCAGCAGCACCCACCTCAAGTGCATCCTGCTCAACACCCGCTCCGTCCACAGACACGCCATCGAACTCTGGAACCTTCTAGACGCCACAGACCCTGACGTTGCCTTCCTCACGGAGACCTGGATGAACGCCTCTTCAGCTCCCGACATCGCCATCGCTATCCCAGAGGGCTACAAGATCGTCCGGAGGGACCGCAACGCCAACCAGATGGGAGGAGGCATCGCCATCATCCACAGGAACACCATCCGTCTCACGACCAGCACCGACAACACCCTGACCAGCGCCGAACACCTGCATTTCCAGATCCACACCAACCCAAACACCACCCTCAGAGGCACCCTGATCTACCGACCCCCTGGACCACGCACACAATTCAGCGAGGACATCGCCGACTTCATCAGCCCGCATGCCCTCCCCTCCGCTGACTACATCCTCCTGGGAGACCTCAACTTCCATCTAGAGAACAACAACGACCGCAACACCAGCACCCTGCTTGACAACCTCGCCAACCTGGGACTCAAGCAACTGGTGTCCACCCCCACCCACCTCGCCGGACACACACTCGACGCAGTCTTCTCTTCCAGCACAGACATCGACTTCAGCCACGCCACAGAGCTTCAATGGACGGACCACAGCTGCGTCCACTTCACCTTCAAGAGAACGACGACCCACCAACACCAGCAACAGGCCGCCCGCAGAAGCTGGAACAAGATCACAGCAGACCAGCTCGCCACCTCCCTGAGCCAGCACCCTCCTGCCAGCTCAGCGAACCCCAGCCAGGCCGCCGACAACCTCACGAAGTGGATCAGCAACTGCGCGGACGAACTCGCCCCACTGAGGACCCCGCCTAGCAGACCCGGCAGCAAGAAGGCTCCATGGTTCACCGACGAACTCAAGAGCTCCAAGAAGAACTGCCGTGCCCTCGAGAGAGTCTGGAGAAAGGAACCGACACCGGACAACAGGACCTCCTTCAAACTTGCCACCCTGAAACACCACCAGCTGATCCGCGCCGCCAAGAAAACAGCATTCAAGGACCGGTTGGACAACAACGCACACAACTGCAAGGAACTCTTCAACATCGTGAAAGAGCTTTCCAACCCCAGCGCAGGAAACAACGACATCACCCCATCGCAAGACCTCTGCAACTCCCTCGCTTCATACTTCCACAACAAGATCGCGGACATACACAACAGCTTCTACAACCAACCAACGCACACCATGACCGAACAACCACCCCCCACCACCACCCTCCACGCCTGGACCCCGATCAGCATCAAAGACACTGTCCGCACGATGAACTCCATCCACTCCGGATCACCGACCGACCCCTGCCCTCACCACGTCTTCAACAAGGCCGACGCTGTCATCGCACCCCACCTGCGAGACATCATCAACACATCCTTCGACACCGCCACCTTCCCTGAGAGCTGGAAACACGCCGAACTCAGCGCTCTACTCAAGAAACCAACAGCGGACCCCACCGACCTCAAGAACTACCGCCCCATCTCGCTCCTCCCGTTTCCAGCCAAAGTCATCGAGAAGACCGTCAACAAGCAGATGGCCGCCTTCCTCGAGACGAACGGATCCCTCGACCCCTCACAGTCTGGCTTCCGAGCCAACCACAGCACCGAGACCGCCCTCATCGCCGCCACCGATGACATCCGAGCCCTGATGGACAATGGAGAAACAGCGGCCCTCATCCTCCTGGACCTCTCCGCGGCATTCGACACGGTCTGCCACTGCACCCTAGTACGGCGCCTCGGCAACATCGGAATCCAGGACAAGGCGCTGGAATGGATCATCTCCTTCCTCGACGGAAGAACACAGAGAGTCCGCCTACCACCGTACAAGTCAGAGGCCTCCGAAATCATCTGTGGTGTCCCTCAAGGATCATCTCTGAGCCCCACCCTCTTCAACGTCTACATGAGCCCCCTCGCAGGCCATCGTACGCAAACACAACCTCAGCATAATCTCCTACGCCGACGACACCCAGCTGATCCTCTCCCTGACCAACGACCCCACCGCCGCCAGAGCCAACCTGCACGAAGGGATGAAAGAGGTAGCCGAGTGGATGACGACCAGCCACCTGAAACTGAACTCGGACAAGACGGAGGTCCTCATCCTGGGCCCCTCACCCTCCGCCTGGGACGACTCCTGGTGGCCTCCCGCCCTGGGCACCGCACCCAAACCGACAGACCACGCACGCAACCTGGGCTTCATCCTGGACTCCTCCCTCTCCTTGACCAGGCAAGTCAACAACGTCTCCTCGGCGTGCTTCAACATCCTACGCATGCTACGAAAGATCTTCTGGTGGATCCCCACCGAGACCAGGAAGACCGTCACCCAGGCCCTCGTCACCAGCCGACTGGACTACGGCAACGCCCTCTACGCCGGTACCACCGCCAAGCTCCAGAAGAGACTCCAGCGGATCCAGAACGCCTCAGCCAGACTCATCCTCGACATCCCACGAACCAGCCACATCTCCGGACATCTGAGAGACCTTCACTGGCTCCCCGTCAACAAAAGAATCACTTTCCGCCTCCTCACCCACGCACACAAAGCCTGAGCTACCTCAACAGCTGAGTCAACTTCTATGCTCCCAAACGCCACCTCCGATCAGCCAACCACGCCCTCGCCGCCGTCCCCCGCATCCGAAGAGCGACTACAGGAGGAAGGTCCTCCTCCTACCTGGCCGCCAAGACCTGGAACTCCCTCCCTCCCGACCTGCGCCTGACCCAAGACCACCTCTCCTTCAGGAAGAAGCTGAAGACCTGGCTGTTCGAGCAGTAGCGGCACCCACCCCCCCCCCCAGCGCCTTGAGACCCTACGGGTATGTAGCGCGCTTTATAAGTGTCATTGATTGATTGATTGATTGTGGTAATCATTCTAAAACCAGCATTCTTATCTTCCCTTTTACTGTCACTAGTATGTGGTTCTAGCAGTTTCTCCCTTTTTAGATGGTCTACTCTGGTTTTCGCTCCCCTCAAAGTCTGTGCATTGTACCCCCTATTACAGAATCTCCCTATGCACTCACCCGCATCTTTTTGGAAGTCTATCTCACGTGTGCTATTTCTTTTTATCCGGAGTAGCTCTCCATATGGGATACTATTTTTTAGCCTCGGAGGGTGGCCACAGCGGGCATGCAAGATCGAATTGCCCGCAGTGGGTTTACGGTACAGCTTGGTACAGATGTTATTATCGATCACTGCTATTTCCAGATCTAGGAAATTCACCGACTGTGTACTCATCTCCACCGTGAATTCCAGATTGTAAATGTTGGTATTTAATATTCTTACATATTCTTCAGCACTCTCTCTCGGACCCCTCCAAATAACGAAGAGGTTGTCGATATACCTGTGCCAGGTGACTATCTTCTCTGTCCATGACCCATTTTCCGCTGCCCAGGCCACCTGCTCCTCCCACCAGCCCACGATTGCGTAGCTGGGGGCAAAGAATGTTCCCATCGCAGTCCCTTCCACTTGTTGGAAGTGTTGATCCTCAAAGATGAATATGTTGTTATATAAACAAAATCTAAGGAATTCTAACAACATGTTGTTATGTTCGGTGTATTTTGCCTCTCTATTGCCTAGATAGTATTGTGCCGCCTCCATACCTTGGGGATGTGCAATGCTGGTGTACAAGCTTGTGATATCCATTGCTATCATCAAGTCCCCATCTCTCCAGGTTATCTATTCTAGTTTCCCCAGGAAGTCTTTCGTGTCCCTAGTGTACGATCTTAAATTGATCATGAACTCAGATAGAAAGTGATCAATATAGATCAAAATGTGTTCCGCCAGGCTCCCTATAGATGGCACAATTGGTCTGCCTGGCGGACTGAGAGCATTCTTATGTACCTTGGGTAAGTGGTAGAAACAGGGAGTGATCGGATTCAATTTTCGCAGGAATAAATACTCCTCCGTTTCTACATCCCCTTCTCATACCACTTCCTCAACATTTCATGACAATCCCCAATACTTTTTTCATATACGCTTTTCTTTACTCTGGCATAATATTCCCTGTTATTCAATCGTCTCATTGCTTCTTCATTATATGCCTCCACAGTCTGCAGAACAATGTCCCCCCCCCTTATCAGAAGGTTTCAAAATTAATGAGGGGTGACTTGTCAGACCTTCAATTGCCTTATATTGTTCTTGCGTAAAGTTACAATCATTTTTATATCTATTTTCACAGTCACGCATATTCATCAGATCTTTAGTGACCCTTTCTACAAAAGTGTCCACAATGTCATTCGGCATTTGAGGAAGAAAAGTAGATACTGGCCTGAAGTTCGTTAAGGCACTTCTTTGTTCAATACCCGCAAATCCCGCTGGACTTGCTACTTCCACTGATTCCCTTTGTAGTTCCTCCAGTAACTGTACTGCAGGCACATCCCGTGCTGTTAAAATGTCTGTGTCAAGAGCCACCTTCCTCTTATCATGTCCATCTGTTTTTTAGGGCATAATTTGAAAAATTTTCGCAACTTTAATTTCCTTGCAAATTTAAAAAGATCAATCCGCGTTTGGTTATATTCAATTTTCTTCTTGGGGCAGAAAGTCAGTCCCAACTGTAGTACTTCTTTCTCAGTCTCTGTAAGAACACGTGGAGTCAAGTTAACAAAAGTCAGATTGTTGGACATTGTATCACTCATCGTCGCCTGTTGTACTTCTTCTTGCTCCTGGTCACCATTGGGGAACCTATTCCTTCTGTTCCCATACCCCCCTCTCCTGGTTTTCCTTCGTTTCTTGGTTCCGGGGGTTTCCCTCTTATGTTTTTCTGCCATGATTTTCGGATTACTTGAAACTCGTCCTGAAAAATCCCTTGCTTTTTTCCACCACTCCTATCTTGTTGCTGGTTCTCCTCATCCGATTATTCTGATATGTTTGCCTCTGACTCACTTGTCGTCGGTTCTGCAGCTGGCTGTGCTGTCGTTTTGTTGTGCAATGATTTCCTTGGTGCATTGTACTTTTTAGCGAACGTCAGTATCCTCCCTGACGCATAATCATGTTCGTCCCGCTCAAACTTTTCTTGTTTGCGGGTACGAATTTTAGCGTCATATATTTTGAGGCGTTTCTTCATCCCCTCTCTTAAAGTATCCTGCTTTGCGATGTCAGTGTCCACGCTAATTTTGCTTTCTAGTTTTGTGATCATTTCTTGTACCTTCTTATGGTCACTCCAGGCAAATTCTATCAGTATCAGCAGCATCTCTTTACTCGAATGCACAGTGTGTTCCGACCACTTTTCAAGGAGGAGCGGGTCCGGGTTCTCGTAAGGGGGGACTGTGTATATTCTGAGCCCACGTGGGACCCTTTCCACTTCCACATAAATTTGCAGTGATGTTCCTTCCCACCACTTACGAATTGTCAGGGCAAACAGAATAGAGAGGCTGGAACTCTTAGGCCTAGGAGGTACATGCCAACCAGTTGTTCCCGCCAAAAGAACTAGTGAGGAAACTAGACTGATTATTGGGTACAGTAATCAGCACAGGACCCTTCACAAAATAATCAAAGACAACTGGTCTCTGATATCCAATGATCCTATAATTGGCCCTGCAATGCCCAAATACCCTAGCATTACGTACCGCAAGGCACGTTCTATGAAAGACAGTCTGGTATCCAGTAGCCCAGAGGTAATTACAGGCTCATGGCTAGATGACAGCAAGGGATTTTTGCGATGCTCGACTTGCAAAGTTTGCAAACATGGAGTAAGCAAGTCGGAGGTACACACACCATTGTCTCCTTCCCCCATCAAAATTAAACAAAAATTAAACTGTAAAACAGAGTTTGCGGTTTACGTGTTGGAATGCCCATGTGGGCTCAGATATGTGGGCAGCACCAGGCCACAAGTCCATAAGCGGATCTTGCAGTACCTGCGTGCTATTACCCATGCTGATACTACATATCCTGTGGCCAGGCATTTCGAGCAAACACATGGGAAGGATGCCTCCGCTCTGAAAAACTTTGTGATAGATTGTGTTCCCCCCCAGAGAAGAGGAGGTGATAGAGAGTCGCTACTTAGAAAGTTGGAGACTCGTTACATCATATCACTCGATACTAAGGCACCTCACGGGCTCAACATGGGGGAGGATTGCCACTCCTATCTATAGTACCTAAATCACCTTGCTATTTGCACATTGCACTTTTATCCTCAATGAATTGTTACTGTCCTGTAAATAACAACTTAAAACTAGCAATTTTAAGAGTTTAAAAGTATAGCATGAACCCTGGACCCTCCTTTTGACCTGTTTTTATATATGAAAATGTAATGATCCAACATTTCTTTTGCACTATTTCACTTTGTGGTAGCACTTTATAGCCATCTAACATGTTTTGCACTTGATATTGCATATTTGCACAGTTATACGAATAATGGTGACCTCAGTGATGGATAGCCCACTTGGGCAGTATAACCTTCATTCTAGCATTGTCGGAATCCGTGACAACTGGCTCTTAAATTAATTCTTTTTGTGCTCACTAATTAACTTGTGTTTGAATTATTTGAACGCTTGAGTACCTTTTGAAATGAATTTTAATGGCAATATGATTATTTATAATTATTTATTGGCTTTTAACTTTTGTACATAATGAAGTTATTTTAGCCGTTGCCATGAATTTGTAGAGTGTAAATCGAATTACCGAGGTTCCCTATTTATACATTTCTAAAAACAAGTCATTTAAATGTAATTGTGAAAAGAATGACAAGTGACTTATTTTCTGTGCAATAATCGCATTTATGCTGCAATATTACAAATGTAGTCTTTTTTGAAAGTTGAGTATTTCCTTGCTTTCTATATCATGTGATGGCACTACTTGCACTTTAAAAGGGTGGTCATCCCTCGTGACGTTGTCATGTGATCAAGGCTACCTCTAGCCGAAACGCGTCATGGCGGACTGGTGCTGGGCTAAAAAGAACAATTTGCACCATCTTGGGTCTCGCCGGTTCCTGTTTGTTGGTGTGGCTGATTGCGCTGTGCTACCTACGTTAGGAACTGGACATACCTCATATATATATATATATATATATATATATATATATATATATATATATATATATATATATATATATATATATATATATATATATATATATATATATATATATAAGTCAAACAGGTTGCCCAATGTGGAAACGCCACACAACTGAGGGTTAGAAGCCTTTAATTCAGGAACCTCAGGTATGTAACAGCTACAGTTCACATACCAGCAAAGTTAAGCCCAACGCGTTTCAAGCACTCCTGTGCTCTTGGTCACAGGCAGTGACGGCAGTAACACCACGCTGTTAATGGAACGCCTTGATAAGCTGTACAAGTCCCGCCATTGTGGGCATGTGCCGAAGGGCATGTTGGTACTTGGTGTCCCATTATGATTATTTCACAGTGGATGCTGGTGTTCGCCAATTAAAATCACAAACAGTGTTGTCCCATTGGATCGGATGCGTGCTGTCTCTCTCGCCCTCCGGTATTTGAAGTTCCTGCACCAGCAGCTCAGTTCAACGGTGCTCGATTTCTGAACACCAAGTTCGCACAATGACGACAGGGCGTTTTCCGCAACCCGGGCAGGGCCGCAATTGATAAAGTCAAACAGGTTGCCCAATGTGGAAACGCCACACAACTGAGGGTTAGAAGCCTTTAATTCAGGAACCACAGGTAGGTAACAGCTACAGTTCACATACCAGCAAAGTTAAGCCCAACGCGTTTCAAGCACTCCTGTGCTCTTGGTCACAGGCAGTGATGGCAGTAACACCACGCTGTTAATGGAACGCCTTGATAAGCTGTACAAGTCCCGCCCTTGTGGGCGTCTGCCAAAGGGCATGTTGGCACTTGGTGTCCCATTATGATTATTTCACAATGGATGCTGGTGTTCGCCAATTAAAATCACAAACAGTGTTCCAGTGGATCGGATGCGTGCTGTCTCTCTCGCCTTTGTTGCACACGCCCATCAGGGCGGGACATTCAAAAACGCCCTACGAGGCTGAATTTAATTAAAAGCAGAAGGTCTGCAGTCACTGTTGCTGTTTCCTTCCTTTGAGGCTCGTGATCAAGGAGACCTGCTCCGAAACGCGTTGAGCCATGCATGCGAGATCGGAGGCTGAATGGTGATTGATGTGCTGCTCCGGCGTATGAAAGGGATTACCTTCTGTGAGGGCGAACTCTAAAGGGCAACCTGTGTTTTTTTTAATTGAATTGCGGCCTGCCTGGTCGCGAGGACACCCCGCCGCTTGCTAAGACGGACCGATGGCTATGTATTTGACGACATGCCATGTGGGACAGAAGGCCCATCGTCGAGGGAGACAAGGGCAACATTTGCGGTTTATTCAGCTCCTATATACCCACGAGGGAAGTTAATGAACTGTATATCATGGACACAGTAAACACCCAAATGGGTTTCATTTTTGAAGGTAGACACTGCAAGTACCAGAGTGCTTTGTTGCACACGCCCATCAGGGCGGGACATTCGTACACGCCCTACGAGGCTGAATTTAATTAAAAGCAGAAGGTCTGCAGTCACTGTTGCTGTTTCCTTTCTTTGAGGCTCGTGATCAAGGAGACCTGCTCCGAAACGCGTTGAGCCATGCATGCGAGATCGGAGGCTGAATGGTGATTGATGTGCCGCCCGGCGTATGAAAGGGATTATCTTCTGTGAGGGCGAACTCTAAAGGGCAACCTGTGTTTTTTTAATTGAATTGCGGCCTGCCTGGTCGCGAGGACGCCCCGCCGCTTGCTAAGGCAGACCGATGGCTATGTATTTGACGACATGCCGTGTGGGACAGAAGGCCCATCATCGAGGGAGACAAGGGCAACATTTGCGGTTTATTCAGCTCCTATCTACCCCCGGGGGAAGTTAATGAACTGTATATCATGGACACAGTAAACACCCACATGGGTTTCATTTTTGAAGGTAGACACTGCAAGTACCAGAGTGCTTTGTTGCACACGCCTATCAGGGCGGGACATTCGTACACGCCCTACGAGGCTGAATTTAATTAAAAGCAGAAGGTCTGCAGTCACTGTTGCTGTTTCCTTTCTTTGAGGCTCGTGATCAAGGAGACCTGCTCCGAAACGCGTTGAGCCATGCATGCGAGATCGGAGGCTGAATGCTGATTGATGTGCCGCCCCGGCGTATGAAAGGGATTACCTTCTGTGAGGGCGAACTCTAAAGGGCAACCTGTGTTTTTTTAATTGAATTGCGGTCTGCCTGGTCGTGAGGACGCCCCGCCGCTTGCTAAGGCGGACCGATGGCTATGTATTTGACGACATGCCGTGTGGGACAGAAGGCCGATCGTCGAGGGAGACAAGGGCAACATTTGCGGTTTATTCAGCTCCTATCTACCCACGAGGGAAGTTAATGAACTGTATATCATGGACACAGTAAACACCCACATGGGTTTCATTTTTGAAGGTAGACACTGCAAGTACCAGAGTGCTTTGTTGCACACGCCTATCAGGTCGGGACATTCGTATATGCCCTACGAGGCTGAATTTGATTAAAAGTAGAAGGTCTGCAGTCACTGTTGCTGTTTCCTTTCTTTGAGGCTCTTGATCAAGGAGACCTGCTCCGAAACACGTTGAGCCATGCATGCGAGATCGGAGGCTGAATGCTGATTGATGTGCCGCCCCGGCGTATGCAAGGGATTACCTTCTGTGAGGGCGAACTCTAAAGGGCAACCTGTGTTTTTTTAATTGAATTGCGGCCTGCCTGGTTGCGAGGACGCCCCGCCGCTTGCTAAGGCGGACCGATGGCTATGTATTTGACGACATGCCGTGTGGGACAGAAGGCCGATCGTCAAGGGAGACAAGGGCAACATTTGCGGTTTATTCAGCTCCTATCTACCCACGAGGGAAGTTAATGAACTGTATATCATGGACACAGTAAACACCCACATGGGTTTTATTTTTGAAGGTAGGCACTGCAAGTACCAGAGTGCTTTGTTTCACATGCCTATCAGGGCGGGACATTCGTAAACGCCCTACGAGGCTGAATTTAATTAAAAACAGAAGGTCTGCAGTCACGGTTGCTGTATCCTTTCTTTGAGGCTCGTGATCAAGGAGACCTGCTCCGAAACGCGTTGAGCCATGCATGCGAGATCGGAGGCTGAATGCTGATTGATGTGCCGCCCCGGCGTATGAAAGGGATTACCTTCTGTGAGGGCGAACTCTAAAGGGCAACCTGCGTTTTTTTAATTGAATTGTGCCCTGCCTGGTCGCGAGGACGCCCCGCCTCTTGCTAAGGCGGACCGATGGCTATGTATTTGACGACATGCCGTGTGGGACAGAAGGCCCATCGTCGAGGGAGACAAGGGCAACATTTGCGGTTTATTCAGCTCCTATCTACCCCCGGGGGAAGTTAATGAACTGTATATCATGGACACAGTAAACACCCACATGGGTTTCATTTTTGAAGGTAGACACTGCAAGTACCAGAGTGCTTTGTTGCACACGCCTATCAGGGCGGGACATTCGTACACGCCCTACGAGGCTGAATTTAATTAAAAGCAGAAGGTCTGCAGTCACTGTTGCTGTTTCCTTTCTTTGAGGCTCGTGATCAAGGAGACCTGCTCCGAAACGCGTTGAGCCATGCATGCGAGATCGGAGGCTGAATGCTGATTGATGTGCCGCCCCGGCGTATGAAAGGGATTACCTTCTGTGAGGGCGAACTCTAAAGGGCAACCTGTGTTTTTTTAATTGAATTGCGGCCTGCCTGGTCGCGAGGACGCCCTGCCTCTTGCTAAGGCGGACCGATGGCTATGTATTTGACGACATGCCGTGTGGGACAGAAGGCCCATCGTCGAGGGAGACAAGGGCAACATTTGCGGTTTATTCAGCTCCTATCTACCCACGAGGGAAGTTAATGAACTGTATATCATGGACACAGTAAACACCCACATGAGTTTTATTTTTGAAGGTAGACACTGCAAGTACCAGAGTGCTTTGTTGCACACGCCCATCAGGGCGGGACATTCGTACACGCCCTACGAGGCTAAATTTAATTAAAAGCAGAAGGTCTGCAGTCACTGTTGCTGTTTTCTTTCTTTGAGGCTTGTGATCAAGGAGACCTGCTCCGAAACGCGTTGAGCCATGCATGCGAGATCAGAGGCTGAATGCTGATTGATGTGCCGCCCCGGCGTATGAAAGGGATTACCTTCTGTGAGGGGGAACTCTAAAGGGCAACCTGTGTTTTTTTAATTGAATTGCGGCCTGCCTGGTCGCGAGGACGCCCCGCCAATTGCTAAGGCGGACCGATGGCTATGTATTTGACGATATGCCATGTGGGACAGAAGGCCCATCGTCGAGGGAGACAAGAGCAACATTTGCGGTTTATTCAGCTCCTATCTACCCACGAGGGAAGTTAATGAACTGTATATCATGGACACAGTAAACACCCACATGGGTTTTATTTTTGAAGGTAGACACTGCAAGTACCAGAGTGCTTTGTTGCACACGCCCATCAGGGCGGGACATTCGTACACGCCCTACGAGGCTGAATTTAATTAAAAGCAGAAGGTCTGCAGTCACTGTTGCTGTTTTCTTTCTTTGAGGCTCGTGATCAAGGAGACCTGCTCCGAAACGCGTTGAGCCATATATGCGAGATCGGAGGCTGAATGCTGATTGATGTGCCGCCCCGACGTATGAAAGGGATTACCTTCTGTGAGGGCGAACTCTAAAGGGCAACCTGTGTTTTTTTAATTGAATTGCGGCCTGCCTGGTCGCGAGGACGCCCCGCCGCTTGCTAAGGCGGACCGATGGCTATGTATTTGACGACATGCCCTGTGGGACAGAAGGCCCATCGTCGAGGGAGACAAGGGCAACATTTGCAGTTTATTCAGCTCCTATCTACCCACGAGGGAAGTTAATGAACTGTATATCATGGACACAGTAAACACCCACATGGGTTTTATTTTTGAAGGTAGACACTGCAAGAACCGGAGTGCTTTGTTGCATACGCCCATCAGGGCGGGACATTCGTACACGCCCTACGAGGCTGAATTTAATTAAAAGAAGAAGGTCTGCAGTCACTGTTGCTGTTTCCTTTCTTTGAGGCTCATGATCAAGGAGACCTGCTCCGAAACGCGTTGAGCCATGCATGCGAGATCGGAGGCTGAATGCTGATTGATGTGCCGCCCCGGCATATGAAAGGGATTACCTTCTGTGAGGGTGAACTCTAAAGGGCAACCTGTGTTTTTTTTAATATATATATATATATATATATATATATATATATATATATATATATATATATATATATATATATATATATATTACCTACTGGCTATCGCCAGTAGGTATATATAGTTAGAATTTTTTCCCTATGGGACTTTTGAAAATTCTATGTCTAATAACTTTGGCGTTTGTGGACGGAATCGGCTGAAATTTTCAGGAAGAAGGCACATTTTGTTTCTGAGCAGCCCCTGAAAATTTGGTGGGGTTTCGTCAAGGGGGGGCTGAGAAAAAAGGGGGGTCCCAAAACGCGTTTTTTGCATTGAGTTTTCCATAGGGCGGTTGGACTCACTTTTAGCTCGAACGGCTGAATGGATTTGCACGAAACTTGGCAAAATTGTAGGGACTGTTAGCCCGATGTGCCTTTGCTAGGTCTCAATATATGTGCTCCAGTAGTTTTTGAGAAATTAACGTTCAAACCAAGATATATATCTGTAACAGCGCTCTGGGCAGCGATCCGGTCCGCTTACTTTTCGCTTATCGGAACTTTGCGCGCAGAAAGCTGATTGGCTCTCCGGTGTCTGTCAACATTCTAAACAGTCCGGAGCGGACGCCATCTTGTCTCTCGGTAGGATCGAGAGAGAAGAAGAGGTGGAAAACGAAGGGGGAATTTAATGAAAGGGGGCAAGGTATCCCCCTCTTGACCCCCTAGGAATGTTGTTGGGGTTATTAAAGGGTCCCGTGGGGAAAATAAAAAAAAAATGATTTTTCACGGTAGAAGCGCGGCCGCGAACTGGTAGCGAAACGGGAATTCGCCATTTTGTGCTTCGTAAATTAAATTACTAGTTATAAGTGGGTGCGGGAGACGTATCCTAATCCCCTATGTTTCCTGAGGGTGGGTGAGGAGGCTGATATATGTTGATACATCTCTTCCAGCGGCTGTGCGTGAGCTTTTTTTTTTTTTTTGCTGCGTGACAGTCCGGAGCGGCCGCCATCTTGTCTCTCGGTAGGATCGAGAGAGAAGAAAAGGTGAAAAACTAAGGGGGAATTTAATGAAAGGGGGCAAGGTATCCCCCTCTTGACCCCCTAGGAATGTTGTTGGGGTTATTAAAGGGTCCCGTGGGGAAAATAAAAAAAAAAAGATTTTTCACGGTAGAAGCGCTTCACGGGCCGCGAACTGGGCCGCAAACTGGTAGCGAAACGGGAATTCGCCATTTTGTGCTTCGTTAATTAAAGTACTAGGTATAAGGGGGTGCGGGAGACATATCCTAATCCCCTATGTTTCCTGAGGGTGGCTGAGGAGGCTGATATATGTTGATATATCTCTTCCAGCGGCTGCGCCATCTTGCCTTTTTTCGAATGCCACAATTTTGTCGTGCACGGCAGCCATTTTAGATGCCAGGCTGGTTCCAGGCTATCACCTAACCCTGCGGATGTAGTTTATGGCCCCAGCTGTAGAGAATTCAGACATGCCAATCCTCCTGATTCAGGCGTGTGAGTACTGATTTCAGTGCTAGTCTCCCGCCTCCCGATTTCTGCAAGCAAAAACCCGGGGGCATATTACGAACAACTAGCGATAATTTTTGTCTATAACTTGTTTAGAGACAAAAATTATCGCCGCACATCGGCGATTTTTATCGCAGATAAACCTTGCTATTATCGCAGAAAAGTCAGCGATATTCATGTATTATCGACCTAATGCTCTTAGCCATGTTATCCACCTCCCATTGGATAACATGGCTAAGAACTGCTCAGGGCAGGTGTTAGATTTTGGAGATATTCGCGCTTAGCGCGAATATCTCCAAAAGTTGGTAATAGAAGGTAGCGATGTTAGGGACTGTTTCCAGTCGCTAACATCTTGGCACGCCACTTTGCATGACATTAGTGATAAGTATCACTGACATGCAAAGCGGGGCCCAAGATGGTCGCTATCTCCTTTTAGCTGTCACTAACTGGTGTTAGCGACAGCTTGATAATAGGGAAATAATTTTATCTCCGCTTTCATGGTTTTTAAAGCCAAAAAAGCGGAGATAAACCCCCTTGATAATATGCCCCACGATTCCTTGGGGGTTTCAGCTGACAGGGCTTGGTATTGTGTTACATGGTAATTTTTCCATGAAACGTCAGAGGGTCGATGTAGGGGTTCTAGAAGAGGTGATAAACCATTTAAGCCTCATGAACAAGCGCATGGTCTTTTAAAGATTTGTGAAGTACTCGGGGCGGCGGTGTGTGTGTGCCCTCTTTCAGGAGCGGGCGGGGGGGCACTGCCAGCAACTTGCCAGGTCAGGTAGTGTTCAACACGTGCATCACCCTTTCTCTGCCTGCTATTGCGCTCCATGCTTCGGAAAGGTAAGAAAAAGAACGTGCATTTGAGTTTGAAATGTCCGATCCTGCAGCAGCACACTTCCAAAGCCCACACATGACAATAACCCGAATCAAGGCCCCATTCACCCGTTTTTCAAAAAATAGATAACACTCCAACAAATTAAGGTTATAAAACTTTATTAACTTTTAACGATAATGAACAGAACAAAAACTAAAAACATTTAAACATTTATTAACACAAAAAGCAACAATGGTTAGAAGCGGTCTTTTGTGCGAATAGTCCCAAGGCAGCACAACGTGCAGAGTTCTGGACGGCACCCAGGTGATGTCGCCTGGGTGCCGCACTGGTTTAGGGATCCTACAATGCTGCTCCGAAAATTGGCGTGGGGCGTCCCGGGTGGGGCGGGGGGAGGCCTCGTCAGTAGCGGTCTGTTGTGCGAATAGTCCCAAGGCAGCACAACGTGCAGAGTTCTGGACGGCACCCAGGTGATGTCGCCTGGGTGCCGCACTGGTTTAGGGATCCTACAATGCAGCACAGAAAAACAGCGTGGGGCGTCCCGGGTGGTGCGGGGGGAGGCCTCGTCAGTAGCGGTCTGTGTCCAGTGTCACATGGCTGACACAACATGTACGACAGGCACCCAGGTGATGTCCAGTAAACTGCCGCACTGGTTTTGGTATCCTACAATGCTGCTCCGAAAATTGGCGTGCGGCGGCCCGGGGGGGGGGGGGGAGGCGGCGTGAACGGGCCTCCCCAGGTGGCGGCCATCTAGCTGAGTTGCGCTCGCTCTTGCGGCCACAGCGTCTCGCTCACCATGTTGTTGAGTTGCTCCCACTCTTGCAGTGCAGCGATAGGCGGCTACCACATGGCTCTTAAAATGGCGGACGGCTCCTCGGTTTTGGGCCTGGTCCACTGAAATGGCCCTGGGACACTTTGGAACTCGGACGCTTGCCTGCTAGGGCTTGGGCTCCATTCTCGGAAAGCGTCCCCTCAGCCGTGAAGATTGTATAAAAGTCTTGGGGGCCCCCGACTCCCGCAGGCTTCCGGTGGGGAGCGGCTGCCATGATTGCTCGCGGAATGACCACGACGGAGCCACGAGATGGTGGTGCTCTCATGCTGACGCCAGCTTCAGTCTGAATGATCCAGAAACAAGGTGGGGCTTTCATCGTTTGGGAAAAAAAAATGTTCTAAACCAATGAAAAGTGTTATTTTTAGGTCATATGACCAAGCCTTCCATCTTTAGGAAACCAAAAGTAAAATGAACCAATGAAAAGTTTTATAAACAAGTCACATGACCTGTTATGCGACATAGGGCTACAAAAAGCGTAGAAAATCCGTTGGCACGTGAGGCGGCGTCAGTAGCGGACCGATGTGCGAATAGGCCGAAGGCAGCACAACGCGTCGAGATCCGGATGGCACTGAGGTGGTGTCCAGCAAATTGCCGCACTGGTGTGGCCATCCTACAATGCTGCGCCGAAAGACGGCGTGTCCAGCTGAGTTGCGGTCACTGTTGCGGTACAGTGACTCGAACGCGCCGAGATCCGGATGGCGCCGAGGTGGTGTCCAGCAAATTGCCGTACTGGTGTGGCCATCCTACAATGCTGCGCCGAAAGACGGCGTGTTCAGCTGAGTTCCGGTCACTCTTCCTGCACAGTGACTCGAACGCGCTGAGATCCGGATGGCACCGAGGTGGTGTCCAGCAAGTGGCTGCACTGGTGTGGCCATCCTACAATGCTGCGCCGGAAGTCGGCGTGGGGTGCCCCGTTGGCTTATGAGGTGATGTCAGTAGTGGACTGATGTGTGAATAGGTCGGAACCAGCACAAGGCGCCAAGATTCGAATGGCAAGTCCTGGATGTTGAGTGCCTCAGTTGAGATTTCTGAGCAGTGCTTGTAGGACTGTCTGAAGCTTATTTGCACCTGCTGCAGCTTCACTAGGTCCGGCGGAACTTTTTGCCTTTTCCTTTCTGCTTCTTTTCCTACAATGCGTTTCTTCTGAAGACACGACCAGGTCCCTGAATGTGTGCAGGGGGACGCTATTGATTGAATGAACGCGCCGAGATCTGGATGGCACCGAGGTGGTGTCCAGCAAATTGCCGCACTGGTGTGGCCATCCTACAATGCTGCGCCGAAAGTCGGCGTGGGGTGCCCCGTTGGTTTATGAGGTGATGTCAGTAGCGGACCGATGTGTGAATAGGTCGGAACCAGCACAAGGCGCCCTGCACTGTTGAGCCTTTTTCAATGTCTGTTTTTTGTTGTTTCCCCTCCATCAAAAACAAAACAAAAATACAAGGCGCCAAGATCCGAATGGCAAGTCCTGAATGTTGAGTGCCTCAGTTGAGAGTTCTGAGCAGTGCTCACTAAACAGACTCGCTGCTGTGCTGGAGGACGCTTTGAAAGCGAACTAGCGCCAAACTTGCCTGAAATTCCCTTCGAGGTCGCGCTGCTGGTGGGAGCTCCTCCTTTGGTCGACGGAGTGTCCAACAGCTCCCAGCGTGCGCTAGACCCCACTCTGCTTGGCTGCCTGCACCGGGGGACTGCGAGGACCAGAAGCCTTTGCTTCCAACACCTGGTGCCTCTTCCCCCGGCGGTAACGCCCATCACCTGTGGTTTCCCTATTTACCTTTCGTGACACCCGCTTCGCGGGTGCCACTCACTAAACAGACTCGCTGCTGTGCTGGAGGACGCTTTGAAAGCGAACTAGCGCCAAACTTGCCTGAAATTCCCTTCGAGGTCGCGCTGCTGGTGGGAGCTCCTCCTTTGGTCGACGGAGTGTCCAACAGCTCCCAGCGTGCGCTAGACCCCACTCTGCTTGGCTGCCTGCACCGGGGGACTGCGAGGACCAGAAGCCTTTGCTTCCAACACCTGGTGCCTCTTCCCCCGGCGGTAACGCCCATCACCTGTGGTTTCCCTATTTACCTTTCGTGACACCCGCTTCGCGGGTGCCACTCACTAAACAGACTCGCTGCTGTGCTGGAGGACGCTTTGAAAGCGAACTAGCGCCAAACTTGCCTGAAATTCCCTTCGAGGTCGCGCTGCTGGTGGGAGCTCCTCCTTTGGTCGACGGAGTGTCCAACAGCTCCCAGCGTGCGCTAGACCCCACTCTGCTTGGCTGCCTGCACCGGGGGACTGCGAGGACCAGAAGCCTTTGCTTCCAACACCTGGTGCCTCTTCCCCCGGCGGTAACGCCCATCACCTGTGGTTTCCCTATTTACCTTTCGTGACACCCGCTTCGCGGGTGCCACTCACTAAACAGACTCGCTGCTGTGCTGGAGGACGCTTTGAAAGCGAACTAGCGCCAAACTTGCCTGAAATTCCCTTCGAGGTCGCGCTGCTGGTGGGAGCTCCTCCTTTGGTCGACGGAGTGTCCAACAGCTCCCAGCGTGCGCTAGACCCCACTCTGCTTGGCTGCCTGCACCGGGGGACTGCGAGGACCAGAAGCCTTTGCTTCCAACACCTGGTGCCTCTTCCCCCGGCGGTAACGCCCATCACCTGTGGTTTCCCTATTTACCTTTCGTGACACCCGCTTCGCGGGTGCCACTCACTAAACAGACTCGCTGCTGTGCTGGAGGACGCTTTGAAAGCGAACTAGCGCCAAACTTGCCTGAAATTCCCTTCGAGGTCGCGCTGCTGGTGGGAGCTCCTCCTTTGGTCGACGGAGTGTCCAACAGCTCCCAGCGTGCGCTAGACCCCACTCTGCTTGGCTGCCTGCACCGGGGGACTGCGAGGACCAGAAGCCTTTGCTTCCAACACCTGGTGCCTCTTCCCCCGGCGGTAACGCCCTTTCACTCCACCTTTAAATTAAACTATACTTCACGCAACGCGGGACGCGCGCGTGGAGAAGCGCGAGGCGAAGCCCGGGCCAAGGGCGGGCCCGTTTCAGCCCGTTCCAGACTGTGAGAGACTGGACTGGGCCACGGTATTTTCATTTCTGTTAATATTGTTGCATATCCTTCCGTCCACCCGTTGCACGGTGTGGTTGTAACTTACTGGGTCTTAATTTGTCTATTTGTAACAGCGTTGCCAGTTCTGACTGCATAAGACCCACTAGTTATAGTCCCCGTGAAGCAGAGCCCTTAATTATATAATTATAAAATTATAAATTATAATTATGTCTAGAATCACTAGAAGCAAAAAAACCGACAAAACCACCGACATTACGGGCCCACTTGACTTATTCCTACACAAGGCCAATGCAGCCATTGACAACACTATCCAATTGATAGATAGGCGGGTGTCCCACGAATTGGAGATGGCCAGAAAAAGATCGTCTATGGGCCCGTTGGCCTCAGCACAGACCCCCATACAAAAGGGGTCGATTATACCCCTGCTGAATCCCACAAGTGTACAAATTCACACAGTTCCAAACACTGTGGATTTGTCAGCAACACAGCTGTCATTAAGCTCCGAGTCGGACTCCAGGGTGGATCTGGAAAAAACACCAGATTTACAACTCTCACATAGTCATGAATTTCCTACAGAATCTAACATTATGGGGGCCCGGGAGGGTGCTATACCCAAGAAATCAAACAAGGGGGCGAAGCCACATGCGCAATTATTAGCTCCTCCAAATGGTGAGACATTTAATAACCTGAATACAAATAGCAATAACTTTATAGTGTCACAAACACCAACGCTAATAAGTAGTGTGGTCTTAAACACGCCTGCACAAAACATCACGACACTGGGGAACCAAGAGCCACTAGGTGCAGTGGGGGGCAAACAAAAACCTTGTACCTCATGTGTGACGCTACACGATTTCCTCACAAATAGCATGGGAGAACTCTTAAAACACCACCTGAAACCCCTGGAGAAAAGCATAAGGGTAATAGAAAAACAACTCGCCAAACTAAATACTCCTGCATTTACGCAGAAGTCACTCAGCATCCTAGATATGGGGGGGGGAAGACCAAACAACCAAGTAAACCGGCCAAATCGACTATACCAACGCAGCCATCCACAACACCAGCCGTAGGCCCACAGTCCTGTGATCCAGTTAAAGAAGGTAACTCCCAGCCCACGAAAAATGCAAAACAGAATCTCCAAAATACTTCCAAACCCCAAACTGTAGAGGGTAAGAGCCAAATTGTAGAGGGTAAGAGCCAACCCGTCACCGCGAGTGACTGCACACAACCTACCCCAGCCTTAGAGTCATTAAACAAACAACTAGCAAATTTAAAGGAGAACACACAAAAATCTCAAAAATCACAGCCCCCTCAAGTGCAGGGGAAACAGAGGACGGGATTTAGACCTAGACGGCCGTTCCATCTTCCACCTGAGGCCACCCCATTCACTGTGGTTCTAACAGGGGTTTCAGAATTACCAGAGGGCGCGGACGAGCCCCAGTGGTCTCTGAGAAATAAAGTTATGCAATGGCTTAGCCAAAATAGACCCATACAGCCATCGCACCAGAGCAGAATTAATTCACTCAGAAGAGTCTTCTGGATAGGGGATACAGATAAAAGCTTACAGGGCGATTGCGTTATAATCAACTGCGATGACCCTGCTATGGCTGATTATATCTCCTCTTGGCCAGCACTTGAAAAAAGGGGGGAGGTGGATGTACAACGCCTTTCCTTCTTCTATCCCCCGCTAAATACCCCAAATTATGAAAATAGAAATGGCTGGAATGATGTGCAGGATTGGCCCTGGACCCAGGTGGGCTACACTAACAGAAATAGAAATAGGAACAATAATAATAACGGATGGAACAGAGGCTGGAACCCCCGCTCCTGGCACCATAGTAGAGGCAACCCAAATTTCGACTACTGGGAGGGGGTCCCCATGAGGAACAGATTTGACTGTCTAGACATGGTCGATTGACCAAAAAAGGGTACCACAGGGATTTTAGAAGTCATCGTTCCCCCTCAAAAAATCTATGATGCCCCCATCCCAGCAGAAAACATTAATCATCTGAGTCCAAAGACTATAGCAGCCCAAGACATGTGCATGGTCTCACAGCCCAGACAGGAAGTATCCCGTGCTGTTGTGCAGGGGTCTTGTATGCTCAAGCTATCCTCCTGGAATATTGCTGGTCTTGCAAAAAAAGCGCAGGACCAGCTATTCCTAACTTTCATGGAAAAGCAGGACATAGTTTGTCTACAGGAGTGCTGGGACCCATACGAGACAACAGTAGAGGGGTTTAGTACTTTTTACATTCCCTCGATCCAGGGCAACCGAGGCAGAGGCTCGGGGGGACTTTGTATTTTCACCTCTAACCTCTGTAACATAGAACAGAATAACTATGAGGTAAACGGGCAAAAAACAGGCGTAGGGAGTTCACTACAAGGCGTGTCCATTAAATTAAATGGGCGCTGCTTCTTCCTGATAAACCTCTATAATAACATGCCAAAAGTAGAGGTAAAAAGTCTAATTGCGGAATTGGATTCCTTGTTAAAGAAAGGCGGCCAGGCGGCAGACTGCCTAGTGATAGCAGGGGATTTTAATTGTCACCTATGTCCCTACAGCCAATCAAAAAACTGTGGTATTCTTGATGCGCAAGGGGATCCCACCACACACTTCGAACACTCCTTAGGGGGAAATCTACTAAATCAATTCATGCACGAATGGGATCTGGCTTTCGCTAATGAACTCTGTCAGCCACCAGTACAGTTTCAAACAACCTTTTTTGGCCACGGGGCAGGCACTGTAATAGACTTCATCCTGGTCTCAAATAGGAACCAGGGCTGGGTGGGTGGGTTTGAAACGGAGGGCTTAGCAATAAGTGACCACTACCCCATTAGTATTTCCCTTAAACTAGGGATAATGGGTGCCCAAAAAACTAGTACCGCTGAGATATTACATGGCCATTCAGTGGCACTGGCTAGGAAAAACGGCTATGCCATTAAATGGGCAAAAATCGAACCCACGAACTTTCTGAAAGAGCTATTACAGAAAGAAACTAGACAATTTAACATCTGCCTGGAACTAAGTAATAACCCAGAACAAATAATACAAGCATTTGACGAGATTAAAGTAGAAATAAATGCTAAGCTAACTAAAAAATTAAAGGCAAGGGAGGTAACGAGAAAATATGGCTGGTTTAACCGAGCCTGCACTAGTGCTCATAAAACACTTCTACAGGCACTAAAGACTATTCCCAGGGATAGTAATCAAATCAAAAAGGCTAGACAAGCTTACAAGCTCACTATCCTGATAAGGAAAAAAGAACTTAAAAACGCAGCTTGGGAAGCCCTGATAAAGGCAAGTGCATTAAGGGACAATACGTCCTTCTGGAAAGAGGTAAACGCCCCTTTCTTTATGGATAGGAAGGAGGACATTATGGAAATTGGCATAGCTGAGGATGTCTGGGTCAATCATTTCACTGCACTCTATAAGAAAGACTCACTCCTGCTGAACATACAAGAAGAGTTGGCTGAGGAGAGTGAGATCCTCCCACAGCCACAGGGAAATTTCCCATTAAATGTAAGGTTTACCCCTGTAGAATTGGAACAAGCGATATCACAGAGTGCGAGCCTAAAGGCTCCTGGGCCTGACGGTATACCCATTGATCTCTTTAAAGGGAACATAGATCTCTGGGCACCCCTACTAGCAAATGTCTTAAACGCATATACGAAATCAGGCTTCCCCAGTACATGGAAGGAAGCGATAGTCATCCCAATATTTAAAAAAGGAGATAGACAAGATCCAAAATGCTACCGCCCCATTTCTCTTTTAGACAACTTAATGAAGGTTGCTGGCAGGGTTCTACTAACTAAATTACAAAACTGGTCCAAAAACAACGGGTTATTCTCGAAATTGCAATATGGTTTCAAGTCGGGGGTGGGAACCATAGAGCAGGGTTTAAACCTGTCCCTTATAATCAATAAATATATAAGATCAAAAAAAGGGAACTTGTTCCTGACATTTGTCGATTTAACTTCGGCTTTCGATTGTCTGGACCATGGAACCCTGTGGAAAACCCTGATCAAAATGGGGATTGATAAAAATATTCTAATTTTTATCCAGGAACTTTATAGGGATGCAGGAGCCTCGGTGAGACATGGCAAAAATGGCGAGCGAACGAAAAAATTCCCAATTGGTAAGGGAGTTCGCCAGGGATGCATTCTCGCACCGTTTTTATTCAATCTATACATAAACGAGGTAGCGGACTCGATGAATGCCCTAGAGGTGGACTACCCCAAGATAAACGGATCTGCAGTCCCGCTATTGTTATATGCGGATGACGCGGTGATAATGGCCCGCACTCAGCGGGGACTCCAAAAGGCACTAACAGGTTTTGCAACCTTCATGAGCTCAAGAGGCCTTATAATAAATGTGGGTAAAACATTCACGATGTCATGCACAATGAGAATAAAAGCCCCAGAGTGCAAAACATTTGTTAATAAATCAAAGATAGCGACGTCGAAAAATTTTTCCTACCTGGGTATCATTTTTAGCAATAGGGGGTCTTGGTCAGCAGCGATCACTTCCCGTAACCTGGCCTTTACCCGCACAATAGGGGCGGTCAAGCAATTTGCCAAAAAATTGGGCGGGAAACCCGTAGACACACTACTAAAGATCTATGTAGCAAAATGCGTGTCCACAGCTGTCTATGGGGCGGGGATTTGGGGAATTGCAGATAGCTCCGAAATCCAAAGGATGGAAAATGCCTTCCTGAGGTACCTCCTTGGAGTCCCACGATCCACATCCACCACCATCTGCCACAAAGAACTGGACAGACCTCACATCAGCGACATCATAAAGATAGCGCCAGTTATGTTGTGGCATAAGATCTGGACATGTGAGGACACGATTTTTAACAGGGAGGTGATTCAGGACTGCATGCAACAAGGAAATGGGGCTAACCAACCTTGGCTAACCTATGTAAAAAAATTCCTGAACTCCATTGGCAACCCAGAATTATTCTCGGATCCAGCATCATGTGCCCAAATTCACAAAAAAGCACTAAAAGAGATGTGTCTAGGCCTACTGGAGGACAGGAGACATTATTTAGACGGGAGCAAGTCCACCATTATAGCTCATCGCCAGATTTTGTATGAACATGGTTTACATCCCTATTTGGCGCCAAATATCTCCCCTTACCATAGAATGCTGCTAGCTCGTATGAGGACAGACTGTTTTTTTAGGCTAATAACGTTCCCTGCCCCGAATGATTGGTCAGTGAAAATGACCAAGTGCCCGTGTGATGGAATAGCCACCCAGTCCAATATACATTGCATACTCTTCTGCAAATACTACCAATGGGGAAGAAAAAAACACTTATTACCCTTGTTAAAACTGTGGGGCCTAAGAAGCTGTAAAGCAGCCCTCCACAGATTGTACTTGCTCCAGGATGAATGTACTATTAGAGTAATGATAAAATTTCTGTCGTTCATCATAAAATGTAGAGGGTCTATGAGAAATGATGAATAGGATGAGGGCTTTTGGAGTATTATCATGTGCCTAATAACATCATATAATACACAAATATGTCATGTTTACCTCTACCCACTGATCATGAAATTGCAAAGTCTCACGTTTTAATCACTCTCCAGAGGAAATAGTTCTTTTTTTTTTTTTTTTTTAAATGGTTTTTAATATCAAATGTAGTGATGACCAGGGTAAGATCCTGAATTTGTGTAACACTTGTGTAACACCCTATTTTAGTGTGTAAATATTCATCAATGTCGTTTTAAACTGTATTTTTGTAATGTTTGCTTATATGGTGTTTCGTTAAATACCGAATAAAGCTATTTTTGACTTTTTTGACAGTGCTTGTAAGACTGTCTAAAGCTTATTTGCACCTGCTGCAGCTTCACTAGGTCCGGCGGAACTTTTTTCCTTTTCCTTTCTGCTTCTTTTCCTACAATGCGTTTCATCTGAAGACACGACCAGGTCCCTGAATGTGTGCAGGGGGACGCTATTGATTGAATGAAAATGGCGGCTTGACACAAAGCTGACTCAAGCGTTACTGTTGGTGCTATACAGACAAAAATTGGTTTTCAGTTTGTACATTCTTCAGGTTTTTTTTTTCCATCCAAGTCTGATTGAGAGTTTGTAGAAAAATGGCTTCAGATTTTCCACATACTACTCTTCAACATTCTTCCTAAATGTAACAATGTGAAACTCACTAGGAGAACGGCTGTTTCTGTTTCCTTTCAAAATGCTGCCACCAATATTTTCTGAATGGAAGACACCATCTTGTAGCATAAAGGGCCGAAAGGGGTTCTGGTCTGGCCGATGGTTGGTGGAGACATTTTGACTATATCTTGGACCTGCCCGGCCTCGCCCAAAATGGCGCCGGTATAAATGGGACTCGTAACTCTTTGCCCGCAAATGTATATCTAGAAAATGTTATTGTAAGTGGCCCTGTCGTATTTTAATTACAAAATGTACGTCCACCGATTCCGCAACTGTTAGACACCTTTGTTCTTGTCACCTAATGGCCCGCTCGTTACGTTCTTCTACAGTGTAAATGTCTCCTCATCATATACGATTTCAGTTTGCTCCGTGGCCGGCCCACGTGGTTATAGGCCCGTATTTGTATACTGACATTTTCACAATAAAGGTTTTTAAAACAAAACACGGTAGTAGTATTTTCATTTGTAAAGTTTTTACTTTTAGTGACTGTTTTCGAATCAGTAAAAGGCAAGTGAAATAAAGCAGTCCAATTACATGACGGATAAAAGGTATAATATGTAGGAACGCAGTAAAGATAAATGGTCAAGGGCAGTTGTGTTTTTCATGTCTGCAACATAAAGTGATCGATAAGAATCTGATAATCAGGCGTATCGGCGACTAAGACAGCAGGCCGAATCTCTTTTACTCAACGGCTCCGTCATGGAAGGAAGAAACGCCCTTTTTCTCGAAAAAGGAATATATTTTACTTGCAAGACAGTTGTAAATTTTCCGGGAAAGTACATTAGCCTGGAATATTATAACATATGTTTGAAAAAAAAATATTGTTCGAAAATAATAAAAAGCGTAATTTTTAGGTCATATGACCAAGCTTTTCATCATTAAATTAACAAAAGTAAAATGAACCAATGAAAAGTTTTATTAACAAGTCACATGACCTGTTATGCTTACGTTACGCGCTGCGCGCCGCGCCTCGGATCACTTCCGGGTGCGCTAACGCGGCGTGTCATAAAACGCATTACGCGACAACGTAGGTCAAGAATATAGTCTAAATGTCTCCACCAACCAGCGTTCAGAACACAACCCCTTTCAGCAGTCCAAAAAGTTCTGTTAAATGACAACAGAGGGGACAGGCAACAAGAACCATCAGTCAAAGAGGGGAGGGCAAGTTCTTCTCTTCCGGGTCATGTTGGGGCGCTACCGGAACTGATCGAATTGGTAGTCTACAGTGTTTCTGGATGTTTCAGACTAAAGCTGGCGTCAGCATGAGACCACTACCATCTCGTAGCTCCGTCGTGGCCATTCCACGAGCAATCATGGCAGCCGCTCCCCACCAGAAGCCTGCGGGAGTCGGAGGCCCCCAAGACTTTTGTAGAATCTTCACGGCTGAGGGGACGCTTTTCGAGAATGGGACCCAAGCCCTAGCAGACAAGCGTCCGAGTTCCAAGGTGTCCCAGGGCCATTTTAGTGGACCAGGCCCAAAACCGAAGAGCCGGCCGCCATTTTGAGAGTCCTGTGGCAGCCGCCTATCGCTGCACCGCAAGAGCGGGCGCATCTCAACTACATGGTGAGCGAGACGCTGTAGTCGCAAGAGCGGGCGGAAAACAGCTGAATGGCGGAAGAGGCACAGTGTAGCAAAAGCGGGCGGAATGGCAACTAAAACGATAAAGGGGCGCCCCACTACAGCTTGTCTTCAGGTCAAACGGATTGTGGGACAAGGTCCAGAATTGAAGAGTCATCAAAAGGCAAAAAGTTCCGCCGGACCCCGGGAGCCGGCCGCCTATGTCGGGGGCGATCTCAGGCTACACCAGTGCTATAAGACTTGGGGAGGGTGTCGGAGCCAAGCGTCTTCTCCGAGTCCATGGCCATCACACCGCCCCTCAGGGGCCTCCGTCAAGCTGTTTAGGAAGGTAACATATCACATTGTTTTCTAATGCAGTCAGGTCCACAAACGACACTCACTTACTTTGAGAATAGTGAAGCTGCAGTAGGTGGAAATAAGCTTCAGACAGTGTTACAAGCGCTGCTCAGAACTCTTAACTATGGCACCCAACATCCAGAACTTATGCTATTTGAGAATGGTAGTGACATCGAAGCATCTCAGGGACCAAAACCATTAACGTACTTTCACGTATGAAAATTTTACTTGGGGAGGGGGCAGGAGCGAAGCGCCCCCTCCCAGTCAGCGCCACCACACCGTATGTTGAAAATCTGAAGCCATCGTTCTACAAAGTCAACCAAACTTGGATTGAAAAATCTAGAAAAATGTACAAACTGAAAACCAGTTTTGGTCTGCATAGCATCAGTAACAACGCTTGAGTCAGCTTTGTGTCAAGCCGCCATTTTGATTCAACAAAGCACAGGCATTGAAAAAGGCTGAAATTCAGAACTCTAAACTATGGCACCCAACATCCAGGAGCTTGCTATCCGGATCTTGGAGCCTTGTGCTGTTTTCGATCTATTCACACATCGGTCCACTACTGACATCATCTTATAAACCAACGTTATGTAAATAGTTTTTTAATAAAATGTTTTACCCTGTTTCTTTGCTGGTGTGTTGTCTATATTTTTAATATTTGCATAGGGTTTGTCGTTATTTTGTGCGGGATGGGTGATGGAGCCGAGCTGTCTTGCAGCCCTCATGGTGTGGAGCTCAGTTCATCTCACTATTTTCGTATTTCTCAAGAAGGGTTGTTCCTAATATTTCTATTTTAGCGAGGTCAAAAAGAGATCCAATTAGTGGCCTACTGATTTTGCTCGATTACTTTTATTTTTTTACACGATTTTTCACTATTTGCAAAGACTAAACAGAGTATTGCGACTTTGTGCTTGTTTGTAAATAGAGAATGATCCAAAGAGAACCAATTCTAAAACAGTAAATGCTTGGACAACAATCAATCAAATGGAGAGACAAGGAGGCACGACGGATTACAACGGGGGTAAAGGCCTGCGTTAACTACCCTTCAGTATCTGCAAAGAGAGAGTACTACTAAGGCAAAAGAGGGGAGGGAGGGGGGGCAGCGTTCAAAGCACATCAGCGTGCATAAATACGAAAATGTTTTTATCTATCACGTACTTGACATTTTAAAGCTTTTCATATTTGCTATTAAAAAACCAATGAAATTCACAGAAAAAACCATAGGTTATAGTGGATATATAGTTAGGAATTTGCATTTACAAAACCTTGAAAATTCAATGAAAAAACCATAGGTTATAGGCCATATATAGTTAGGAATTAGCATTTACAAAACCTTATTTTACTCGCATAAAACCATTGAAATTCCATATATAGTTAGCTAACTATAAGCGCTAACTATATATCGCGCACCCGCAATCCACTGCTGATGATGTCACATATTACATCATTCATGACATGGTCAGTGACATCACTGATGACAACTCAAATGATATCAATGATGACATCTCAAATGACATCACTGATGACATCACTGATGACAACTCAAATGACATCACTGATGACATCTCATTTGTCATCACTGATCACATCACTCATGTGATAATACAATGAACCTCTTCAGACTCTAATATAACCTTACATACACGCAGTATAAACAGACACTCACAGACTGTCACTCATCCATGGAGTTACTCACACACCTAGTCAGTCATGCAAAGAATCAATCACACCTCCATTTCCTCAACTATACAGTTATACACATCTTACTTATTCAAACATATAATAACACATATTTACTCTCTTATATAATCCCTGATACAAGCTCACAGTGATCGATACAGCCACTCACACATTCACTGGCTCTTATGTTCAGTTATTTATATATCTCAACTCTCACATGTATTGTGTTTTACATACGTACTTACTTGCACATGTAGCAATGAGAAATCCATTCACTCACCAACACACCCATGCACAGTCAACCGCCCATATAGCTGTTTCCACATGCACTCTTGAACTCATACTCCTAGTGAATCAACTGCTTACACATCTATGCACAGAGTCACGCACCTCCCAGCCACCCACACACACACTCAGCCTCCCATTCAAATATTTGGGCAACCAATCAATAACCCATATGGCCACTCTTATAGCTACTGATCAACACATGCAGCAGCTTACACAACAACAAACATACTGATGCACGAATTAAGACAGTTTAGTCACTAACCCATGTACTCAGTGAGACACATTTAATCACTCACTCATACAGTCAGTCATGCACCTACTAAATTCTTCATCCAGACACTTATGCATCCACTCATTCTTCAATATGTGAAACATATTTAAACTTTACAGACACATACAATCACTGGATGTTGTGATCAGTGATGTCATCAGTGATGTCACTGACCATGTCATGAATGATGTAATATGTGACATCATCAGCAGTGGACTGCGGGTGCGCGATATATAGTTAGCGCTTATAGTTAGCTAACTATATATGGAATTTCAATGGTTTTATGCGAGTAAAATAAGGTTTTGTAAATGCTAATTCCTAACTATATATGGCCTATAACCTATGGTTTTTTCATTGAATATATATATATATATATATATATATATATATATATATATATATATATATATATATATATATATTTTCAACAAAGAGTGCCCCACGGAGAAAGGCCACAAGGCCACAACACATAAACAGTTTGTCTTTCTTTTAATTGCAGTTTGCAGACAGGATTTGTAAAGGAGCACACAGCAACATTTCATCCTAGCCAGACGTGTTTCAGTACATAAATTCCCTTCCTCAGTGGCTGGTATAGAAACAGACAAAGCGGCAATGTCAGCACTTATATTCCTGCCCCAGTGGGCGTGGTCAACCGCTAGGCCTCCTGGTCCTTGTGGTTGCTCTGCATTTTCCTCAAGTGAGCCCGCTCCTTACTGCTCCCCAAATAACACATTCACATTGTCCCAGTGGGGCTGCAGGCATCCAATTCAAAGTACCTGTCACCGCTTTGTAACTGAAACTGCGAACATCGCGCTGAAACAGCGCTGTGTCTCCAAGTGCCAACGCCATATGGTGCTGGCCAGGACCCGCTGAACACAGCTAGGCCTCTCTCCTAGCAGGTGGGCGTCACTGCTTATGTAATCCAACAAAGAGTGCGGCAATGTCAGCACTTATATTCATGCCCCAGTGGGGCATGAATATATATATATCACAATGTGACCCTCGTACCGCGATGCGCTCAGCTACCGGTGCTCTGCTTAGGGGCCGGATCATGGCCCAAACAATTATTTTAATACATGGACGCAGCACTCCAGACCGGGGTTTGTTTAAAGCTTGGTTTATTTACACTTCAGCTCGAACCAACGAGTTTCAGCCTACCTCGGCTTTGTTCACAGTAAGTGAGCCATCATTTGTTTTCACTTTACATCTAATTTCTGCCATAAAGGGGCATTATGGGACATGTAGTATTCTTCTATTCATGCAATATATTTACAATTTATCAGACGTTAACCACTTCTTAACTTATATACATTAATACAGCAATTTTACATGCCTACTATGGGGTATAGTACCCATTTTTTTTACATGTTTGGCAGTCTCGATTGAAAAACTAAAATATTTCAGCCCTGTGTTGCATGCTGGTATGTGTAGTGCAGCGTTTTGCAACCAATTATCAAGCCAGTCATTATATGTCTAATCCTGGTGCAGTTAAGTCTCCTTACGTTACAGCGATGTGTCCCATGCAGAAGTTTGGTACTTTTATTATGTCCCATTTCTACTTTTCATTTATATTTTGCTGTTTCTTTTTTTCTTTTTCTGTTTCTGGTGATATTCACTTCTCAGTTTGTGAGGCATGTTGCGTAGGGTCATGGTATTGTTCCGATGTATTATCTCTTTTGATTTTAATGATTCATGCTTCGTACACCAGTTACAAATGTATTATTTTTTTTATTTTAATTTTTTTTGAGGGTATAGTACCCTGAGATATTAGGCCAGGTTGGATTGTTGCATTTTCTTACAGAAAGTTTGTATAATGTTGTCGTTAAAGTCTTTCCAGTGTTGTCATTCGATCATCACTCAAGGTGCACATAGAGCTCCTCGTCGTTGTTCATCTCTTTTGGTGCCTTAGTTTTGAGTCTGATGATTAGACGTGATTCTGTTTGTCTCAGTTTTTTTTCGTCTATCTCCTCCTCTTTCATCCGGCGTTACCATAAAGATTCCTTAGTATATCATAACCTTCCAATTACTGTTTGGCAAGATGCCATGTGTTTGGCTGTGGCATATGACATATCTTTATTTTTCACTGTTCTTATATGTTCTAATATTCACTTTTTCAGCATGCATGTGGTGCTCCAGATGTACTGCATTTTACATTTGTATTCAATGATATACACCACATATGTGGACGTGCTTGTTATTCTTTCTTGTATTGTCACCGTCTTGCCATTGGGTTCTTTAACGCTGTTTTTGTTTTGTCCGATCTCACAGGCCTAACATATATTGCATTTTTTTAAACTCTTTTGTTGATCAATCAACCAATTGCTTCTCTCTTTTATGTGCTTTTCTTTGAAATGGCTTTTCACTAGTTGATCTTGTAACAAATCCATTTTTCTGCAGCTGATCATTGGACCATCTCCTAGCATTTTTCCAATGTCTGGATCCCCACATTTGAGATGCCAATATTTTCTGATCTTCGTTGCAATGATGCCATTCTCTTTGGTGTACATTGTTATGAACCGTGTGGGGTCTTGTTCTTCTTTCTGTTTTTTGACCTTTGGATTTAATAGTTCAGTTCTCGATTTCTGTGCGGCTCGTCTTTTGCTTTTCTCTAGACTTCTTTCATTATAGCCTCTTGTCTTCAATCTGGTCATGGTTTCCTCTATTTTTCTTCAGCATCTTTATTCTTTGAGCAATTTCGCTTCATGCAAATGAATTTGCTGTAAGGGATGCTGGCAATTAGTGGTTGGGGATGGAAGCTGGTGTTGTGCAGTATGCTGTTAATAGATGTTTTCTTTCGAAATAGCGTTGAATGAATTCTTTTGTTCTTGATATAGACTTTCAAGTCTAAGAAATCGATTTCTTTCTTGCTTGTGGCATATGTGAAATCCAAGCCCACTTTATTCTGACAGAGTTTGAGGTAGTAGCGATTAAAATCTTGCAATGTTCCATTTCAGATTAAAAACAAATTATCTATCTACTGGACCCATAGAATTATTTTGTCTAGGTCCATTTGATTGGCTGGATTCCAATCGATTGTCTTCTCCCACCAGCCCATTGCTATATTCACTTAATTTGACAAAAAAGAGATGCCCATTGCTGTACTATATTCTTGTTTGTAAAATTGGTGGTTGAACAGAAAAACCTTATTTGTAAGACATAATTTGATCATCTCAAGATGCTTGCATGTGTGTTGAAGTTCACTGATGTTTCGTTGTTTGAGGAAGTAGTTACAAGCATTCAGGCCGATTTCATGTGTGATCGATGTGTACAACGACACTACGTCAATTGTCACCAGCAAAAATTCTTCATTCCATGTGATGTCGTTCAGGATTATGAGAAAGTCCCCCATATCTTTGATATACGAGCTCATATGTTTGGCAATTGAGACTAGATAGATATCAACGTATTGCGAGACATTTTCCTAGAGACTGTCACATGAGGAAACAATAGGTCTACCCGGTGGATCAATCAGTGTTTTATGGTTTTTGGGCAGGAAATAAATCGTAGGGATCACTGGAAAATCTTTTGATAAAAACTTGAGTTCATCATCATCATTGAGCTCAAGTGTATGTCCGACGTTTCTCGGATGTTAATGCCAGCGAATTATCCGGAGATGAAACAACGGGCACGGTGCCTACCTCTGAAGCACTGGCTAATAAAACCCCTTTTCAACAGGAGTTCAAGGTCATCCAAGAGAGCTGGCTAAGAGATGGCAAGAACAAACCCCTAGAAGAAGGAGTCAAACCCGACGCGGGGGCTGGAAAGGGAAGAGGCAGAGGCAACAGCCAAACCAGAGCAACTATGAGGGTAACCAGAAGCCAGAGGAGAGGCAGATGGTGAGGGCCTCTGACCAATTTACCATTGTGAACTTGTCCCAAAGAAAACTAACACCAGTGGAAGAGTCCGTCTTAAAGCTAGGACTCACATTTTGTCCGAATAAAAATATGGAGTACACCCAGACGCGGATTGATCTGTATAAATGTGTTCAGAAGGTCAAATTACATAAGTTTCATAAAATCAAACCCACGGCTAAAGAAGTCAAACAACTCAGACAGAATAAAAAGGATACTGGCCTCCTAACTGTTAATGACTTGACAGCCTGTGAAGCTCTGCATCACCTGAGACGAGAAGGGGACATGGGAACCAACACCATGGATAATACTCTCACTCAAAGACTAGTAAATGTTAACATCGATCAGATAGCTCCCAAGAGTGATTTTAAGTTGGCTTCCAAATTTGTCCCCCAAACTGCTGTGGACCCAATTGATATCTTCTCTGATGCGGTCACCAGGGATCTGATGGCCATGAGGACAATACGAAGTCACCAGAAGATACAATTCAATACCACCAAGGAACAAAAATTGGCCATCAAAAAGATAATGGAGGACAAAACGATTGAATGTAAACACTCAGATAAGGGAGGTAACATTGTCATAATGTCGAGGCCCAAGTATGTTGCAGAAGCTATGCGCCAACTACAGGACGTTTCTTGTTATGCTCCAATCAAGAAACAAGACTATCTATAAAGTATCAATGAACTTCATGCTCTGCTTAAAAAGCCACCATAAGCGTGGAAGGGTATACTCAGATGTGAGTCCCTAGCTCATTGCACCATCAGGATTCAAGCAAGCCGGGCCGAAGACGGCTGCAATGCCAGAAACCGGTCCCTGGTAGCTTGTTTCCTTCCCAGTATAAGAATTGGCTTGGTAGTTTGGTCTGCCCTGTTCCCATGATGCACTGGGCCAGGGTCAGACTAATTTGCATATAGCCAAGTTCTGAGCTGGGATGGTGCAGTGAGCTAAACAACGGTGATGGATCAAGCCCTGATCTTTGGACTGGGTAAGAGTGGTCTGCTTAATTCAGACACTCTGTTCATCACCACCCCCTTTTCTAAATAATTTTTGTCCACCATAAGCGTGGAAGGGTATACTCAGATGTGAGTCCCTAGCTCATTGCACCATCAGGATTCAAGCAAGCCGGGCCGAAGACGGCTGAAATGCCAGAAACCGGTCCCCGGTAGCTTGTTTCCTTCCCAGTATAAGAATTGGCTTGGTAGTTTGGTCTGCCCTGTTCCCATGATGCACTGGGCCAGGGTCAGACTAATTTGCATATAGCCAAGTTCTGAGCTGGGATGGTGCAGTGAGCTAAAAAACGGTGATGGATCAAGCCCTGATCTTTGGACTGGGTAAGAGTGGTCTGCTTAATTCAGACACTCTGTTCATCACCACCCCCTTTTCTAAATCTGCTTAAAAAATGGCATGACAAACAGATGCTAGACCTGGAGGAATACCTTTTTCTAAAGACCAGTAACCCTATCTTACCTTGTTTCTATCATCTACCCAAGGTTCATAAGAACATTGATGACCCCCCAGGGAGACCCACCATCTCTCTCCAAATTTCTAGACCACCATTTGTTCAGTTTTGTTTTGTCTTTGAAATCATATATCAGGGACACTACAGACTTTATTGAGAAGGTGGACCTTTTGGATTGGCAACCATCATATGTACTAATTACCTTGGACATCGCAAGTTTATACACTTGTATAGATCATGAACAGGGACTCCATGCGGTGGAATATTTCTTGAACAAAAGAGAACTTAAATACGCAATGCAAAACAAGATGTTGTTGGAATTAATTGCATTTTGCTTGCGCAATAACATTTTTCTCTTTCAGGACACCATCTATCGCCAATTGTCTGGTACGGCCATGGGCTCCTGCTCCGCCCCCTGCTATGCAAATTTATTCGTAGGCTGGTGGGAGGAGCAGGTAGCCTGGGCCCCCAAACATGCCACCTGGAACAACAAGGTGGTGGCATGGAGCAGGTACATAGACGATCTGTTCCTAGTGTGGGACGGATCAATAGATGAAGCCAATCAGTACATACAAATACTCAATGACAATGATTGTCACTTGAGATTTACTGGTGAAATCAACAGGGAGAAGGTCAATTATTTGGACCTACAAGTGAGTGTCAGTAATGGACGCATCTGCACACAACTTTACCGCAAACCTACTGCTGGAAACAGCGTTTTACACGCTTCCAAGCAGCCATCCCCATAAACTCATTAATAACATTCCGTATGGGGAGTTCTTACGTCTCAAGCGTAATTGCAGTCATAATGAGGATTTTGAAAAAGCCGCCAACGAAAGTGTAGAGAGATTCTTAATGAGAGGATATAATCCTAACCTTCTCCAAGACACCTTAAATAAAGTCAGGCAAGTACCCCGTACCAGCATTTTGGTTAAAAAATCAGGCACCACCACAGAGGGAAGATTCCGCATGACAACATCTTACTCTGCGGACTCTTTTAAATTAAGATCAATTCTGTCCAAGCATTGGCATATTTTGAAATCTGACCAAATTGTAGGGCCTGATATTCCCAGCGTACCACTAATAACATTCAGAAAGGCTTGATCTCTACGTGACCAATTAGTCCACAGTTATCTACAACCTATTGAGAAACAACTAGGCACCTTGAAGGATACAAAAGGCTTTTTCCCTTGTGGAAAATGTAAAGCCTGCTCTGCTAGTAAAAGGACACTAACCTATGAGGTCACAGGTTGCAGAGGTGGAAAGAAATTCAATAAATTCATGTCATGTTACACCGACCATGCGGTCTATTGTTTAGTATGCCCCTGCATGTTAAGGTACGTAGGGAGTACCATTAATCCTGTCAAATTAAGGATATTGGAACATATGCGGGCCATCGCGAAAAAAGATTTCACGTATCTGGTGGCCCGTCATTTTGCCATTGTCCATAACAGCGATTCAGAAAAGGGGGTGGTGATGAACAGAGTGTCTGAATTAAGCAGACCACTCCTACCCAGTCCAAAGATCAGGGCTTGATCCATCACCGTTATTTATCTCACTGCCCCATCCCAGCTCAGAACCTGGCTATATGCAAATCAGTCTGTCCCTGGCCCAGTGCATCATGGGAACAGGGCAGACTAAACTACCAAGCCAATTCTTCACCAGAAAGGAGACAAGCTACCGGGGACCGGTTTCTGGCATTTCAGCCGTCTTCGGCCCGGCTTGCTTGAATCCTGATGGAGCAGTGAGAAAGGGACTCATGTCTGAGTATACCCTGCCACACCTATAGTGGCCAAAAACGATTCAGAAAAGGGGGTGGTGATGAACAGAGTGTCTGAATTAAGCAGACCACTCTTACCCAGTCCAAAGATCAGGGCTTGATCCATCACCGTTATTTATCTCACTGCCCCATCCCAGCTCAGAACCTGGCTATATGCAAATCAGTCTGTCCCTGGCCCAGTGCATCATGGGAACAGGACAGACTTTTGCCCTGTTTCCATCATGCACTGGGACAGGAACAGACTAATTTGCATACAGCCAGGTTCTGAAACTGGGATGGTGCAGTGAGCTAAAAAACGGTGTTGGATCTAGCCCTGATCTCTTGACTGGGTGAGAGCTTTCTGCTTAATTCAGAGACTCTGTCCCTCACCACCCCTTGTTGTAAATATTTTTGTCCACCCTAAGCGTGGAAGGGTATTCTCAGATGTGAGACCCTTGCTCATTGCACCATCAGGATTCAGGCAAACCGGGCCGAAGACGGCTGTAATGCCAGAAACCGGTCCCCGGGAGCTTGTTTCCTTCCCAGTGTAAGAATTGGCTTTTGTAGTTTGGTTTGCCCTGTTCCCATCATGCACTGGGACAGGAACAGACTAATTTGCATACAGCCAGGTTCTGAAACTGGGATGGTGCAGTGAGCTAAAAAACGGTGTTGGATCTAGCCCTGATCTCTTGACTGGGTGAGAGCTTTCTGCTTAATTCAGAGTCTCTGTCCCTCACCACCCCTTGTTGTAAATATTTTTGTCCACCCTAAGCGTGGAAGGGTATTCTCAGATGTGAGACCCTTGCTCATTGCACCATCAGGATTCAGGCAAACCGGGCCAAGGCTGTAATGCCAGAAACCGGTCCCCGGGAGCTTGTTTCCTTCCCAGTGTAAGATTTGGCTTTTGTAGTTTGGTTTGCCCTGTTCCCATCATGCACTGGGACAGGAACAGACTAATTTGCATACAGCCAGGTTCTGAAACTGGGATGGTGCAGTGAGCTAAAAAACGGTGTTGGATCTAGCCCTGATCTCTTGACTGGGTGAGAGCTTTCTGCTTAATTCAGAGACTCTGTCCCTCACCACCCCTTGTTGTTAATATTTTTGTCCACCCTAAGCGTGGAAGGGTATTCTCAGATGTGAGACCCTTGCTCGTTGCACCATCAGGATTCAGGCAAACCGGGCCGAAGACGGCTGTAATGCCAGAAACCGGTCCCCGGGAGCTTGTTTCCTTCCCAGTGTAAGAATTGGATTTTGTAGTTTGGTTTGCCCTGTTCCCATCATGCACTGGGACAGGAACAGACTAATTTGCATACAGCCAGGTTCTGAAACTGAGATGGTGCAGTGAGCTAAAAAACGGTGTTGGATCTAGCCCTGATCTCTTGACTGGGTGAGAGCTTTCTGCTTAATTCAGAGACTCTGTCCCTCACCACCCCTTGTTGTAAATATTGTCCATAACAGCGACAGGAATCTTTTGAGGTATTTTTGCCTGGACCAAGTAGAGGAGAATCCGAGAGGAGGCAATAGATTGCTCGCACTCAGGAGACTAGAGTCTTGATACATTATAGACCTAGAGACTAAGGCACCAAAAGGTCTGATCATGGGAGAAGAACTGGCCTCTCACTTGGGTTAATAATCTGGATTACAGTATATGTGAGATTAATTTAGTATGAAGTTCTGAAACATATTACATCTGGGGGGATTCCGGATTTTTGATTGAAGATGCAGCTTGATTTATTTATGCTTTGAAGAATTGGTCATGTAATTGTCTACACCTTTATCTTAGCAGCCCATGAGGCTGCAATTGCCGATCCACGGCTAGATTTTCCTGACGATCGATCATGTGACCATTGTTTGGGGATCGCGTTGTGTTCAATGTCGATCTAGTCTCTTGGCCACTAGGCTCGTATGTATGAATGTTTCCGACTAGTAATTAAATGTGGTTTAAATTTTTGAGACAATAATTATGCCGATACACGGCGGTAACTGGTGTAACTGACTAGGTAACAACAATTTTTCTTAGCTCGTGTTTGTATTGTACATTTAAAGATGGCACTCAAAATTGCGCGTGTGGCTAAGTCCTTTGTTTGTTTTGAATCCATTGGCAAACATAGATAATGGCGCCGCGTACTGTTCCTCTGATGTGAATACTGACGAAGGGAGTTTTCTCCCGAAACGCGTCTTGTTCTATAATAAAACCCCCTTGCTGATATTCTGCTGTGCTTGCGAGTGCTGTTTTCCTGAACCCGGCTGGATATGATAATAAGGAAATTGGAGCTGTGATATTGAACGCGGACACCATCGCGTGAAAGCACCCGCTTTGAGAGTGGCTCGTGTTTCAGGTGTAATTGTGAGCTTGGATATATATATATATATATATATATTCAATGAAAAAACCATTGGTTTTAGGCCATATATAGTTAGGGATTTGCATTTAGAAAACCTTATTTTACTCGCATAAAACCATTGAAATTCCATATATAGTTATAAGCGCTAACTATATATCGCACACCCGCAATCCACTGCTGATGATGTCACATATTACATCATTCATGACATGGTTAGTGACATCACTGATGACATCACTGATGACATCTCAAATGACATCACTGATGACATCACTGATTACAACATCCAGTGACTGTATGTTTCTGTAAAGTTAAAATATGTTTTACATATTGAAGAATGAGTGGATGTATAAGTGTCTGGATGAAGGATTTAGTAGGTGCAAGACTGACTGTATGAGTGAGTGATTAAATGTGTCTCACTGAGTGCATGGGTTAGTGACTAAACTGTTTTAATTTGTGCATCATTATATCTGTTGTTCTACAAACTGCTGCATATGTTGATCAGTAGCTATATGAGTAACTGTATGGGTTATTGATTGGTTGTCCAAGTATTTGTATGGGAAACTGAGTGTGTGTGTATGGGTGGCTGGGAGGTGTGTGACTCTGTACATAGATGTGTGAGTAGTTGATTCACTATATGTATAGATTCAAAACTGCATGTGGAAACAGCTGTATGGGCGGTTGACTGTGCATGAGTGTATTAGTGAGTGAATGGATATCTCAGTGCTACATGTCAAATTAAGTACATATGTAAAACACAGTACATGTGAGAGTTGACATCTATAAATAACTGTGCATAAGAGCTAGTGAATGTGTGAGTGGCTGTATGGATCATTGTGAACATGTATCAGAGATTGTATAAGAGAGTAAAGTAAATATGTGTTAGTATATGTTTGAATAAGTAAGGTGTGTATAACTGTATAGTTGAGAAAATGGAGGTGTGATTGATTTTTGGCATAACTGACTAGGTGTGTGAGTAACTCCATGGATGAGTGACTGTCTGTTTACACTGATTGTATCTAAGGTTATATTAGAGTCTGAAGAGGTTCATGGTATTATCACATGAATGATATCATCAGTGATGTGATCAGTCATGTCAAATGAGATGTTATCAGTGATGTCATCAGTGATGTCATTTGAGATGTCATCAGTGATGTCATCAGTGATGTCACTAACCATGTCATGAATGATGTAATATGTGACATCATCAGCAGTGGATTGCGGGTGCGCGATATATAGTTAGCGCTTATAACTATATATGGAATTTCAATGGTTTTATGCGAGTAAAATAAGGTTTTCTAAATGCAAATCCCTAACTATATATGGCCTAAAACCAATGGTTTTTTTAATTGAATTTTCAAGGTTTTGTAAATGCAAATTCCTAACTATATATGGAGTATAACCTATGGTTTTTTCTGTGAATTTCAATGGTTTTTTAATAGCAAACATCAAAAGCTGTCAAATGTCAAGTACGTGATAGGTAAAAACGTTTTCGTGTTTATGCACGCTGATGTGCTTTGAACGCTGCCCCCCCCCCACTCCCCTCTTTTCTCTTAGTAGTACTCTCTCTTTGCAGATAGTGAACGGTAGTTAACGCAGACCTTTACCCCTGTTGTAATCCGTCGTACCTGCTTGTCTCTCCATTTGATTGATTATTATCCAAGCATTTACTGTTTTACAATTGGTTCTCTTTGGATCATTCTCTATTTACAAACAAGCACAAAGTCGCAATACTCTGTTTAGTCTTTGCAGATAGTGAAAAATCGTGTAAAAAAATAAAAGTAATCGAGCAAAATCAGTAGACCACTAATTCGATCTCTTTTTAACCTCGGTAAAATACAAACATTAGGAATAACCCTTCATGAGAAATACGAAAATAGTGAAATGAATTGAGCTCCACACCATGAGGGCTGCAAAACAGCTCGACTCCGCCACCCACACCGCCCAAAATAACGGCAAACCCTATGCAAATATTATAAATATACACAACACACCACCAAAGAAACAGAATAAAACATTTTATTAAATAACTATTTACATAACTATTTTATACTTTTTATTGCCCGATCCGGCTAGCTCAATCGATGGAGCATGAAAGTCATGCACTGATAACAAGCGTTGAGAGTTTGTAGAATGATGGCTTCAGATTTTCCACATACGGTGTAGTGGCGCGAACTGGCAGGGGGCGTTTGGATTCTACCCCTTCTCCAAATAAGATTTTCATACGTGAATGTTCCTTCATGCTTTTTGTCCCTGAGTTGCTTCCATGTCACTGCCTTACATAAATGGCATAAGTCCTGGTTATTGAGTGCCATACTTCAGAGTTCTAAGCAGTTCTTGTAACACTGTTAAAACCTTATTTGCACCTGCTGCAGCTTCACTATTCAAAGTAAGTGGGGTCCATTTGTGGACCTGACTGCATTGGAAAACAATGTGATACGATGCCTCCCTAAACCGCTTGACGGAGGCCCCCGAGGGGCGGTGAGATGGCGCGGACTGAGAGGGGGCGCTTGGCTCCTGCCCCCTCCCCAAGTCGTGTTGCCCTGGTGAGGCCTGAGATCGCCCCTGGCATAGGCGGCCGGCTCCCGGGGTCCGGCGGAATTTTTTCCCTTTTGAAGAATCTTTCATTCTGGACCTTGTCCCACAATCCGTTTCACCTGAAGACACGCTGTCGTAGGGCGCCCCTTTACCGTTTTAGTTGCCATTCCGCCCGCTTTTGGTACTCTGTGCCTCTTCCCCCATTCAGCTGTTTACCGCTCGCTCTTGCGACTACAACGTCTCGCTCACCATGTAGTTGAGTTGCTCCCGCTCTTAAGATTTGACCGAACTTTTTGGACTGCTGAAAGCGGTGGAATTCCGACCGCTGGTTGGTGGAGACATTTTGACTATATTCTGCACCTGCATTGTCACGTAATGCGTCATATGACGCGACGCGTTAGCGCACCCGGAAGTGCTCCGGTGCGCAAGGCGCAGCTTCCCGGAAACGATCCAGAGCGCACCGCGCAGCGCGTAACGTAAGCATAACAGGTCATGTGACTTGTTAATAAAACTTTTCATTGGTTCATTTTACTTTTCTTTTCCTAATTATGTAAGACTAGGTCATGTGACCTAAAAATAACACTTTTCATTGGATTAAAACATTTTTTTTCCCCAAACGATGAAAGCCCCACCTTGTTTCTGGATGTTTCAGACTGAAGCTGGCGTCACCATGAGAGCACCACCATCTCGTAGCTCCGTCGTGGCCATTCCGCAAGCAATCATGGCAGCCGCTCCCCACCGGAAGCCTGCGGGAGTCGAGGGCCCCCAAGACTTTTGTACAATCTTCAAGGCTGAGGGGACGCTTTCGAGAATGGAACCCAAGCCCTGGCAGACAAGCGTCCGAGTTCCAAGGTGTCCCAGGGCCATTTTACTGGACCAGGCCCAAATCCGAAGAGCCGGCCGCCATTTTAAGAGTCCTGTGGCAGCCGCCTACCGCTGCACCGCAAGAGTGGAAGCAACTCAACTACATGGTGAGCGAGACGCTGTAGCCGTAAGAGCGGGCGGTAAACAGCTGAATGGCGGATGAGGCACAGTGTAGCAAAAGCGGGCGGAATGGCGACTGAAACGATAAAGGGGCGCCCCACTACAGCAGACAAGCCTCCGCCATGTGCTTCAAAACTGCATATGTATCTCGTGATATCAAAGTTGGGCAACCAGTACAGAACAAGCAGTTACGAGTCCCATTTACACCGGCGCCATTTTGGGCGCGGCCGGGCAGGTCCAGGATCTACTGAAACATAAAAAATGAGGCTGACGTCTCTGAAGCAGTTCACGAACAGCAGGACATAGCAAATAAACATGAACTCTCTAAAGCTGTTAACTCACTGCAGAACAAAACAAGTGAACCTGAAACCTCTGGAATAATTGTCGCTCAAAAGAACAACACACAAAACTCTGTAGAGCCTGAAGAAAAAAAAACAGAAGGGCACTGTAGTTTCAGACACACTTAACACTAATGACTAAACAAAGATATCGTCTGTTTATAAAGCAGTTATCATCTTGACAGAATTGACAAAGAAGTGTACAGACACCAATGCATCAGCATTCTCGGAGATAACATCTTAAGGAACAAAGAAAGACCTGTTCACTCTTGACACCCCAGGTGCTGTGTATATTGCACTATAGTGCTGCATCGAGAAAACGGGCAACCCTATTGATGTGGATTTTTCATTATTGATTATTGTAAAGAAATGGCGACTCCCCCCTTTAGCAGATTAGCTAAATGTTTCATAATTTAGGCATAAAAGTTATATTATTGTTGTTGTTATTGTTGTTATCGTTATAGTTCTGGTTAATTTCAAAAAATGGTTAAATATATTTACAGTTTTTGTTGCGTTCGTTATATTTAAATATTAATAAAGTTTTAAAATGTAACTGTCTTGGAGTACTATATTTTTTTTAAAAATCGGGTGAATGGGGCCTTGAATCGGGTTATTGTCATGTGTGGGCTTTGCAAGTGTACTGCTACAAGATCGGACATTTCAAACTCAAATGCACGTTCTTTTTCTTACCTTTCCGAAGCATGGAGCGCAATAGCAGGCAGAGAAAGGGTGATGCACGTGTTGAACACTGCCTGGCCTGCAAATTGCTGGCAGTGCCCCCCCGCCCGCTCCTGAAAGAGGACACAAACACACCGCCGCCCCGAGTACTTCACAAATCTTTAAAAGACCATGCGCTTGTTCAATGGGAAGTGGATAACATGGCTAAGAGCATTTGCTGACTAATGCATGAATATCGCTGACTTTTCAGCGATATTCATTCATTGCGGCCGTTTTTTATCGCATTTGCGATAAACCTTGCTAATAGCAAGGTTTATGTGCGATAAAATTCGCCGAAGTGCGGCGATAATTATTGTCTCTAAACAAGTTAGAGACAAAAATTACCGCTAGTTGTTGGAAATATGCCCCCGGGTTTTTCCTTGCAGGAATCGGGAAGCGAAAGACTAGCACTGAAATCAGTAGTCTCACACCTGAATCGGGAGGGTTGGCATGTCTGGATACTCTACAGCTGGAGCCATAAACTACATCTGCAGGGCTAGGTGATAGCCTAGGTCCGGCCTGGACAATCGGACACAGAGGAAGAGAAGTGTCAGAGGGTGCGGTAGTGAATAGGGTGAAAGGGAGGTGTCGAGCGGGCACAGGGTGTGATTCTCAGAGAAGAGCAGCGCAGATGGGGGAAGTATATGGCCCATGCATGAGAGAGAGAGCGGGGGTGACCATTGCGTGGGGGAGATGCGTGCAAGGGTGGGGAGCCATGCTGAGAATCGGCGGCGTGCAGAGAGTGGCCCTGGTCAAGGTATCTAAAATGGCTGCCGTGCACGACAAAATTGTGGCATTGGACAAAAACGCAAGATGGCGCAGACAATGTTTATCAATAAGGATTCATTTATAACAAAATATTTACTCGCAGTGACAAAATGGTGTTCAACACTTCCTGATTTCCATCGAATCAAACGTTAACAAACGTCACGCAGCAAAAAAAAAAAAAAAAAAAGCTCACGCACAGAGCGGTTTTTAGCCATGTTATCCAATGGAAGGTGGATAACATGGCTAAGAGCATTTGCTGGATAATGCATGAATATCGCTGACTTTTCAACGATATTCATGCATTGTGGCCGATGTGCGGCGATAATTTTTGTCTCTAAACAATTAAAACGAAGCACAAAATGGCGAATTCCCGTTTCGCTACCAGTTTGCGGCCCAGTTCGCGGCCCGGGAAACGCTTCTACCGTGAAAAATCATTTTTTTTTATTTTCCCCACGGGACCCTTTAATAACCCCAACAACAATCCTAGGGGGTCAAGAGGGGTATACCTTGCACCCTTTCAATAAATTCCCCCTTCGTTTTTCACCTCTTCTCTCTCGATCCTACCGAGAGATAAGATGGCGGCCGCTCCGGACTGTTTAGAATGTTGACAGACACCGGAGAGCCAATCAGCTTTCTGCGCGCAAAGTTCCGTTTCGCGAAAAGTAAGCGGACCGGATCGCTGCCCGGAGCGCTGTTACAGATATATATCTTGTTTTGAACGTTAATTTCTCAAAAACTACTGGAGCACATATATTGAGACCTAGCAAAGGCACATCGGGCTAACAGTCCCTACAATTTTGCCAAGTTTCGTGCAAATCCATTCAGCCGTTCGAGCTAAAAGTGAGTCCAACTGCCCTATGGAAAAATGAATGGGAAAAACGCGTTTTGGGACCCCCCTTTTTTCTCAACCCCCCCTTGACGAAACTCCACCAAATTTTCAGGGGCTGCTCAGAAACAAAATGTGCCATTGTCCTGAAAATTTCAGCCGATTCCGTCCTCAAACGCCAAAGTTATTAGACATAGAATTTTCAAAAATCCCATAGGGAATTAATCCTAACTATATATACCTACTGGCGATAGCCAGTAGGTAATATATATATATATATATTAATACCACACCAAACTTCACCATCCAAGAAGGCGCTGACTCCGTGTATCTTAGTTCAAGGGTGTTTATTTCATATCAACTTCTGCTCAATATATATATATATATATTACCTACTGGCGGTCACCAGTAGGTATATATAGTTAGGATTTTTTCTCTATGGAACTTTTGAAAATTCTATGCCTAATAACTTTAGCGTTTGCGGACGGAATCGGCTGAAATTTTCAGGAAAATGGCACATTTTGTTTTTGAGCAGCCCCTGAAAATTTGGGGGGGTTCCGTCAAGGAGGGGCCGAGAAAAAAGGGGGGTCCCAAAACGCGTTTTTCCCATTCATTTTTCCACAGGGCGTTTGGCCTCACTTTTAGCTCAAACAGCTGAATGGATTTGCACGAAACTTGGCAAAATTGTAGGGACTGTTAGCCCGATGTGCCTTTGCTGGGTCTCAATATATGTGCTCCAGTGGATTTTGAGAAATAAACGTTTAAAAAAAACAGATATATCTGTAACAGCGTCCCGGATAGCGCTCCAGTTCGCGTACTTTTCGCGTAACGGAGCTTTGCGAAGCTTAGCTGATTGGCTCTCCAGTGTCTGTCAACATTCTAAACAGTCCGTAGCGGCCACCATCTTGTCTCTCGGTAGGATCGAGAGACAAGAGGAGGCCAAAACGAAGGGGGAAATGAAGGAAAGGGGGCAAGGTAGACCCCTTCTGACCCCCTAGGATTGATGAGGGGGATATTAAAGTGCCCCGCTGGGCCCAAAAAAAAAAAAAAATTGTGTTTCGTTTTAATTAAATTACAAGATGGAGGAAAAACAATGTGGGAAATGGGTATAAGGGGGTACGGGAGACGTATCCTGACCCCCTATGTTTTCTGAGGGTGGCTGAGGATGCTCATATATGTTGATACTTGTCTTCCAGCGGCTGCGCGTGAGCGTTTTTTTTTTTTTTTTGCTGCATGACGTGTGTTAACGTTCGATTCGAAGGAAATCAGGAAGTGTTGACCCTCATTTTGACACTGCGAGTAAATATATTGTTAAAAATAATTGTTATAAATTAATCCGTATTGATAAACCTTGTCTGCGCCATCTTGCTTTTTTTCCAATGCCACACTTTTGTCGTGCACGGCAGTCATTTTAGATGCCTTGACCAGACCCACTCTCTGCACGCCGCCGATCCTTAGCATGGCTCCCCACCCTCGCAAGCATCTCCCCCACGCACTGGTCACCCCCGCTCTCTGTCTTATGCATGGGCCATAAACCTCCCCCCATCTGCGCTGCTCTTCCCTGAGAATCACACCCTGTGCCCGCCCGACACCACCCTTTCACCCTATTCACTACCGCACCTTCTGACACTCCTCTTCCTCTGTGTCCGATTGTCCAGGCTGGTCCCAGTCTATCACCTAGCCCTGCGGATGTAGTTTATGGCCCCAACTGTAAAGAATCACCCCTCTTCAAAGGAGTTACAGTAGATCAAGGCCCCCACCCCATGAGATCCGTCACACCACACGCGTTCCTACTATCTGATAACGATCCTGTATTGTGATTGGTGAGGGAATTCTCACTGTAAGGGTGTGTGGGACCGAGCCTGAAGCGGAAGATTCCAGGGATGCCATTTTGTACATCAAAGTCTTCACAATTATGTGCCACATTAAAAATATATAGCACTCCAACAAAGTAGTAGGTTTATAACACTTTAATAGCTTATAAATATATACATCGCAACAAAAACAGTAAACACCTTAAAAAACTTTTATTAAAACAGAAGCAACAATGGTCAGTAGCGGTCTGTTGTGCGAATAGTTCCAAGGCAGCACAACGTGCTGAGTTGTGGACAGCACTCAGGTGAAGAACCATACCTTCTTTAAACCCCATGGTGACCTACTATAGTTTATTTTCTATTTCGTTCCCTTGCCATAACAAAATAAAAGTCTTGGGTTATTTATGGTAGGGAAGACTTTTTGTTTCTTCCAATTTTTTTTTTAAAACAAAGGTTTAAGGAATGGCAACCCTTAATGTGCATGTTTTCCACAGAAATTTGCCTTTGAAAACTAGAGGCAATATTTAAGGCCGAAATCTGTATTTTGTTTTTGGATACACATGTTATTTGTGTCTGTGTATTCATTTTTATGCATGACTTTATATGGAATGGTTAAAATAACTTATGATGCAACTTAACAGGAAAGATCACAAACATTTCAATGAGTGCCAGGTTTTACATAAAGTAGTGTTTACCTAGAGTGGTGCTGTGTAGGACACTCTGAATGGAAATTAACCAGAACTATAACCATAACAACAACAACAACAATAATATAACTTTTATGCCCAAATTACGCAAAGATCTAGCTAATCTACTAAAGGGGGGAGTCGCCATTTCTTTTGATAATTTATTCACCCATCCGTAGCCTCTCTAATCTCCATTACAATGTGTTTGTTGCTGTCGCTAGCTGATGAAAAACTAAAGTGATAACTTCCTCATCCTTAATTTGTCTTTCTTTGTTCCTTAAGATGTCATCTGTGTCAACCTCTTCCGAGAATGCTGATGCGTTAGGGATTTCCTTGTGTTTCTTAATAGCATTGGTGTCTGCACACTTCTTTGTCAATTCTGTGAACATGACAGCTGCTTCATAGACAGACGATATCTTTGTTAAGTCATTAGTGTTAAGTGTGTCTGAAACTACAGTGCCCTTCTGTTTTACTTTCCTCAGACACTACAGAGTTTTGTGTGTTGTTCTTCTGAGCGACAATTATTCCAGAGGTTTCATGTTCACTTGTTATGTCCTGCAGTGAATTAACAGCTTTAGAGACTTCATGTTTATTTGCTATGTCCTGCTGTGCGTCAACTGCTTTAGAGACGTCAGCCTCATTTGTTATGTTTGACTATATCCTGGACCTCCCGGCCGCGCCCAAAATGGCGCAGGTATAAATGGGACTCATAACTCCTTGTTGTGTACTGGTTGCCCAACCTTGATATCACGAGCTACGTATGCAGTTTTGAAACACATGGCGAGCAGGGACGAGAATTGATTGAACATTTTGACATCCCTATTGATATTAAGTTCTGATGTGTTATTGATTACTGTACTATTAAAAGATCGAAATAACGTCACTCATGTTACTTGCCCGCTTTTGCTGCACTGTGCCTCGTCAGTAGCGGTCTGTTGTGCGAATAGTCCCAAGGCAGCAGAACGCGCTGAGATCTGGACGGCACCCAGGTGATGTCCAGTAAGTTGCCGCACTAGTTTTGGTATCCTACAATGCTGCTCCGAAAAACGGCGTGGGGCGCCCCAGGGGGGGGGGGGAGGCGGCGTGAACGGGCCTCCCCAGGTGGAGGCTCGTCTGCTGTAGTGGGGCACCCCTTTACCGTTTCAGTTGCCATTCCGCCCGCTTTTGCTACACTGTGCCTTTTCCGCCATTCAGCTGTTTACCGCCCGCTTTTGCGGCTACAGCGTCTCGCTCACCATGTAGTTGAGTTGCTTCCACTCTTGCAGTGCAGCGATAGGCGGCTGCCACAGGACTCTTAAAATGGCGGCCGGCTCTTCGGATTTGGGCCTGGTCCACTAAAATGGCCCTGGGACACCTTGGAACTCTGACACTTGTCTGCTAGGGCTTGGGCTCCATTCTCGAAAGCGTCCCCTCAGCCTTGAAGATTCTACAAAAGTCTTGGGGGCCCCCGACTCCCGCAGGCTTGCGGTGGGGAGCGGCTGCCATGATTGCTTGCGGAATGGCCACGACGGAGCTACGAGATGGTGGTGCTCTCATGCTGACGCCAGCTTTACTCTGAAACTTCCAGAAACACTGTAGACTATCAATTCGATGAGTTCCGGTGGAGCCCCAACGTGACCCGGTAGGGAAGAACTTCCCTTTCCCTTTTTTGAGTGATGGTTCTTGTAGCACAATGTAGATGGCCGCGCTAGCAGTCAGCGTCCCTTTATAGCGAGTGGTGGTGGGCGTGGCCTCCGGTAAGGGGCGTGGCCTGCTGCCTTTGCAAGGAGCTCGCAAAGGAGTGTCTAGCCCAGTTGTCAAACAGCGCTAAGTTCGCTGATGGAAGCGGGAAGGTGACAGAGGGTAGGTGAATTTAAAAAGCACAAGAAATTACAATGAAATAAATGGTTAAAATGAGGAAAAACAAAGGGGGAAATGACCAAAAGGGGGCAGGAAAGACCCCCCTGACCCCCTAGGTTTGATGTGGGGGCCATAAAAGGGCTACGCGCACCGGGGAGCGTACCGGGGAGCGTACCCTGGAGGAAAAAAGAAAGAGTTTTTTAAAATTTATATTTTTTTATTGTTTTTTTGGAAAAAAACATTTTTTTGGTTTTTCTGAACAATTTTATATTTTTTTGTAGTTTTTCTGGGGTCAAACAAAACACAGGGAATTGCAAACAGCTCAACTGGAGCAAAAAAAATAAAAAATTGAAGTTGCTTGCTGCATTGGTGGTTGTCTGCAGCTCGATTGAGTAAAGTGATGCTTTGCTCACCATATGAAATTGTTTTGTTGCATTGTTGCAATATATGCAAACAAATTTAAATTTTGCAAACCTGGTTTGCACATTAGGGACCATCTTCCTAGCCTCTGCACCCGATGGAGTGGTTTGAATGGAGGTGCTTGAAGAAGAAGGATCGGGAGGGTTCTTGGTCAGTTCCCTGACCTCTGCTCTCGAATAATTGTTTGGGTGCTTCCTCTGCATATGCCTTATCATAGTGTGGTTCTCAAAAGAATATTTTTTGTTTGGGTTCCCTCTTGACAGTTCTTGGTGACAGATGAGGCAAGTCACCTTAGCTGCATTCACTTTTTTTGCACCTCTTGGCATCTTGAAAAACTCCCAAATAAAATGTTCCTTGGGTCTGTATGGGGGATTGTCCTCAGGCAGATATTGTATGTCCTCCTGCTCCTCTTCGTCCTCCTCTTCTTCTTGACCACCAATGTGGTCTTGTGGTGGTCCTTGTGGTGGTGGTGGAGGTGGTGGTTGTGCAGATGCACCTGCAACTGCTACTAGTGAAGCCATTTCTCACAGAATGAATGCAGGTCTTCTTCACTCAAACAACAAAGTGAAAATGAGGAAAAAAGGTGGGGTCTTTCATCATTTGGAAAACAAAACTGTTGTTATTTCCAGGTCTCATGACCTGGGCTTTCTCATTATGTGTAAACTAATAGTGTTCTGAACCAATCAAAAGTGTTATTTTCAGGTCAGATGACCCGACGCGCTTACGCTACGCGCCCCGGTGCGTGCCCGGGAGCGCGCACCGGGGCGCGCCCAGCGGCGCTTACGTTTCGTGATCGTATGCGCTCGGGTACTTTACGCAGCTAAGCGATACGTCACGATGTTGTTTTCGTTCGCGGGAATAGAGCTAACAGGACGCTCACCGGTACACGCCCCAGGGCGCTCCAAAGCACTGCGCTTACCGGTGAGCGCATCGGTACGCGCCCCGGGAGCGCTCCGAGGTAAAAAAAAAAAAAAAAATGAATAAATAAAACTATTACATAATTATACGATATAAAATTCGTTATAAAAAATATTACATTTCATACCTATAGAGATTTGCTATTAAAAAACCTCTGAAATTACCTGAAAAAAACATAGGTTTCACACCAGTTATAGTTAGGAATTAGCATTTAAAAAACTTATGAAATTCACTGAAAAAACCATAGGTTTCAGACCAGTTATAGTTAGGAATTAGCATTTAAAAAACCTATTAAATTCACTGAAAAAACCATAGGTTTCACACCAGTTATAGTTAGCTGGAAATTTTACTGACATAAAACCATTGAAATTCCCACGTTATAGTTAGTTGGACTCAAGTTCAAGTTCAAGTTCAAGTTTGGCATTTGTATAGCACACTACTCACCCATAGGGTCTCAAGGCGCTTGAGGGAAGGGGGAAATTACTTATCGAAGATCCAGGTTTTGAGCTGTTTTCTGAAGGAGAGGTGGTTCTGAGTCAGGCGGAGGTGGGTGGGGAGAGAGTTCCAAGATTTGGCCGCCAAGAAGGAGAAGGATCTTCCCCCCAAGGTGGACCTGTGGATGCGTGGTATTGTGGCGAGTGCTTGATTGGACGATCGAAGTTCGCGGGTGGGGGTGTAGAAGGAAAGGCGCGTGTTGAGGCATTCGGGTCCTAGGTCGTAGAGGGCTTTGTGTGCGTGGGTAAGGAGACGGAACGTTATTCTTTTGTTGACAGGGAGCCAGTGGAGGTCTCATAGGTGACTGGAAATTTGAGCTTTGCGGGGGATGTCTAGAATGAGTCTGGCTGATGCGTTTTGGATACTTTGGAGTCTTTTCTGTAGTTTGGCTGTGGTTCCGGCATACAGTGCGTTTCCGTAGTCCAGTCGGCTGGTGACCAGTGCGTGGGTGACCGTCTTTCTAGTCTCGGTGGGGATCCAGCGGAAGACTTTTTTGAGCATACGTAGGATGTTGAAGCAAGACAAAGAGACGGCATTGACCTGTCTGGTCATGAATAGGGAGGAGTCCAGTATGAAGCCCAAGTTCCGTGCATGGTCCGTAGGTGTGGGGGCATTTCCCAGTGCCGGTGGCTACCATGAGTCATCCCAAGTGGAGGGGGACGATCCAAGTATGAGGACTTCCGTTTTGTCCTAGTTTAGTTTTAGGCGGCTGTTTTTCATCCACTCGGCAACTTCTTTCATTCCTTCGTGTAGGTTCGTTTTGGCTGTGTTTGGGTCTTTGGTGAGGGAGAGGATCAGCTGGGTGTCGTCTGCGTAGGAGATGATGTTGAGGTTGTGTTGGCGAGCGATGGATGCGAGGGGACTCATGTAGATGTTGAAGAGGGTGGGGCTAAGTGATGAACCTTGAGGTACGCCGCAGATGACTTCGGTGGCCTCTGATCTGAAGGGGGGAAGGCGGACTCTCTGGGTTCTTCCGGAGAGGAACGAGATGATCCATTCCAATGCTTTTCCTGGTATTCCGATGTTACTTAGGTGTTGTATAAGGGTGCTGTAACAGACTGTGTCGAAGGCTGCGGAGAGGTCGAGTAGGATGAGGGCGGCAGTTTCTCCGTTGTCCAGCAGCATTCGGATGTCATCTGTTGCTGCAATGAGGGCGGTCTCGGTGCTGTGTTTGGCTCGGATTCCGGATTGTGATGGGTCGAGGGATTTGTTAGTTTCGAGGAAGGCGGCGAGTTAACTGTTGACAGCTTTCTCAACGACTTTGGCAGGGAATGGGAGGAGTGAGATAGGGCGGTAGTTCTTAAGTTCAGTGGGGTCTGCCGTGGGTTTCTTTAGGAGAGCGCTGAGTTTGGCGTGCTTCCAGCTCTCGGGGAAGGTAGCGGAGTTGAAGGAGCAGTTGATGACGTCTCAAAGATGGGGTGCGAGGATGGAGTCTGCTTTGTTGAAAATGTGGTGGGCACATGGGTCGGTAGGCGATCTTGAATGGATAGAGTTCATCAGGCGGATGGTGTCATCAGTGGTGACTGGGCTCCAGGAGCAGAGGTTGTTGGGGGAGGGTTTAGGTTCGGAGGTGGGTGGGGTGGACTGATCATTCGGCGGGCTAGCAAAGCTGTTGTGTATGTTGGCAATTTTGTTGTGAAAGAAAGATGCTAGGGAGTCGCAGAGGTCTTGGGAGGGAGTGATGTCATTGGTGCCGGCTGAGGGGTTGGTAAATTCTTTTACGATGTTGAATAGTTCCTTGCTGTTGTGGGCGTTGTTGTCGAGTCGGTCCTTGACTGCTGATTTCTTGGTGGAACGGATCAGTTGGTGGTGTTTACGGGTGGCGTTCTTGAAAGTGGTTAGGTTTTCGGTGGATGGGTCTTTTTTCCAAGCTTTCTCGATGGTTCGGCATGTCTTCTTGGATATCTTAAGATCATCATTGAACCAGGGGGCTTTTTTGTGGCCTTCTTTGGATGGATTGTTTCTCAAGGGTGCTAATTCGTCAGCGCTGCGGGTTATCCATTGTGCGAGGTTGGGGGCTGCTTGATTTGGATCTGATGAATTGGCGGGAGGGTTTTGGCCGAGTGATGTGAGAAGCTGGACGGTGGTGATCTTGTTCCAGTTTCTGCGGGGAATTGGTTGAGGGTTGTTATGGGTTGTGGTTTTTCGGTAGTTGAAGTGCACGCAGCTGTGGTCTGTCCAATGGAGAGCTGTGGTGTGAATGAAGGAGATGTATTTGCTAGATGAGAAGATTGGGTCGAGCGTGTGTCCAGCACAGTGGGTGGGGGTGTTGACAATTTGTTTAAGTCCAAGATTTGCGAGGTTGTCCAAAAGGGTGGTAGTGTTGTTGTCGTTGTTCTTTTCCAGGTGAAAGTTGAGGTCGCCTAGTAGAATATATTCCTCGGAGGGGAGGGCGTGTGGGCTGATGAAGTCAGTGATGTCTTCGCCAAATTGTGTGCGTGGTCCCCGAGGTCTGTAGATGAGGGTGCCTCTGAGTGTGGTCTTCAGGTCGGTGTGGATCTGGAAGTGGAGGTGTTTAGCTGCTGCAAGGTTGTCTTCGGAACTGGTCGAGATGCAGATGGTGTTTTTGTGAACAATGGCAATGCCTCCTCCTATTTGCTTGGTGCGGTCCTTACGGATAATCTTGTAGCCTTCAGGGATGGCTATTGCGACGTCGGGCGATGATGATGCGTTCAACCATGTTTCTGTGAGAAAGGCGACGTCCGGAGCTGTGGTGTCGAGTAGATTCCAAAGTTGGATGGCGTGTCTGTGGACAGAACGGGTGTTGAGAAGGATGCATTTCAGGTAGTTGGAGTTGGTGTTCTGTTTGGTGTATGTGGATTTGGTGAGGGTCCGGACGTAGGCAAACTTGCAGGAAAAGCAGGTGAATGGACCATGGGTGTGTCCTGGGGCGGCTTGGTAGCAGTTAAGGGGTCGGCCAGGGTTAAGTGCTGAGAGGGTAGCGGTGTTGTATGTAATGCGGGAGGAGTGAGGTTTGCGGGGGCCAGGGGTTCTGGCGCTGGGCGCGGTACAGGCGCGGACGGGCGAAGACAGGCTTACCTTTGGCGCACCTTCGGCGCAACCGCTGCGCGTGGACGCTGCGCGTAAGTCCATCTGTCTTAAATGGGGAGTGGAGGGGGGCGGAGCGTGGGAGGGGCAGCTGGGAGGCGGGAGCGAGGTGGAGGGAAGGTCTGGGATGGCACAACAAACAAAATGGCAGCAACACAAACAAACACTGCGAAGCAGGGTGAGCTAGGGGAACATGGCTAAAAAGCTGAGTGAGCAATGGAGGGCGTGATCAGCAGTGCTAGTACAGAGCGTATCTAGAGGAGTCAAAGCGCTATGGTATTATAGTGGGGCACAGGCGATTCAAAGCACAATGCGATTCAGAAGTAAGGCAAAGCGCTATTTCAATGAGGCACAAAGCGGTTCAAAAGGATGGGGCACGGGCGATTCAAAGCACAAGGCGATTCATTGCACAATGCAATTCAAAAGTAAGGCAAAGCGTTATTTCAATGAGGCACAAAGCGGTTTGAAAGTAAGGCAAAGCGCTACGATACCAGGATGTGAGAAGGTGAGGGGAGCGACTGCTTCTGTACAGGACAGGACGGTCACAGCTCTCCACGAGGGCGAGGTCGCCAAGAAGTATCAGTGGGTGGGAGGGGCAGCTAGGAGGCGGGAGCGAGGTGGAGAGAAGATCTGGGATGGCACAACAAACAAAATGGCAGCAACACAAACAAACACTGTGAAGCAGGGTGAGCTAGGGGATCAAGGCTAAAAAGCTGAGTGAGCAATGGAGCGCGTGATCAGCAGTGCTAGTACAGAGCGTATCTAGAGGAGTCAAAGCGCTATGGTATTGTAATGGGGCACAGGTGATTCAAAGCACAATGTGATTCAGAAGTAAGGCAAAGTGTTATTTCAATGAGGCACAAAGCGGTTCAAAAGGATGGGGCACGGGCGATTCAAAGCACAAGGCGATTTAATGCACAATGCGATTCAAAAGTAAGGCAAAGCGTTATTTCAATGAGGCACAAAGCAGTTTGAAAGTAAGGCAAAGCGCTACGATACCAGGATGTGAGGAGGTGTGGGGAGCGACCGCTTCTGTACAGGACAGGACTCACTATAACTTGCGCGCCTGCAAAGCACTGCAGATGACGTCACATATTACTTCACTCATGACATGGTCAGTGACATCACTCATGACATCTCTGATGACACCATCCTTGTGAGAAAGTGACAGACATCCTTTCAGTGTAATTTAACCCTTGAAACACATATTCACAAAGAGAAACAAACATTTTCAAAAAAATTGACATAGCCATAGCAGTTACAACAACCAAATCAGTAATTCCACCATCTATATACACATCCACTTATTCACCAATAGTTCTATATAGTCACTCATACATATACTCACTCATCATATGTAGTGATACACCTATACATCCTGTTACACACCAACAGTCATCCAAACGTTACTCACACACATACTCACACATGCAAATAAACTATTGAACATCCATTTATTTGCATATACAACTATACACACACTACCACCTTACTTCTAAGGAAACTTACACATACTTACTCTCTAAAACAATCACTTATAGAAAACATACTTATTTAAACAAGAACTCTTTCAATCTTTCATTCTCACATATACTCACTTATATACATCAATACTCACATATACTAGATTAAAAAGTATGTCATTACTGATAAAGACACTAGTGAGACAGTCATTCACTCACTATCACACACATATACACACTCATACACCCATACAGTCCTGCACATATGCTGTCTTCAAAACACATACAAACAGTGAGTAAGTCATTGATGCATCTATTTGATAAGCAACACCCCACCAAACCATGCAGACACTACTACTGATACTAAAAAAACTTCAAATAACACATATGCACACGCATGTAGCTACTCACCAACCCATGCAGCCACTTATACACAAAGTGAAACACTGATACAAACATTTAAATATTTAAACAATACTCGCTAATATATGTATTCACTAAGATACACTTAATAAGCCAGTTAACCAATCTTTTTTTTTTTAAAACATCCATTAAGACACATATTTAAACATTTATTCTTCCATCGACCTTAACATATACATATATAGAACATATTTATTTTTCAGAAAGACACACATTCACTGGATGGTGTCATCAGTGATGTCATGAGTGATGTCACTGACCATGTCATGAGTGATGTAATATGTGACGTCATCTGCAGTGCATTGCAGGCGCGCAAGTTATAGTGAGTCCAACTAACTATAACGTGGGAATTTCAATGGTTTTATGTCAGTAAAATTTCCAGCTAACTATAACTGGTGTGAAACCTATGGTTTTTTCAGTGAATTTCATAGGTTTTTTAAATGCTAAATCCTAACTATAACTGGTGTGAAACCTATAGTTTTTTCAGTGAATATATATATATATAGTCACTGAAAAAACCATAGGTTTCACACATGTTATAGTTACCTGGACATTTTACTCATACAAAACCATTGAAATTTCCCCGTTATAGTTAGCTTAGCTAACTATAACTCGCGTACCCGCAATGCACTGCTGATGACGTCACATATTACATCACTCATGACATGGCCTGTAACATTGCTCATGAAATCACTGATGGCATCTCAAATTACATCACTGATGACATCACTGATGACATCATCCAGTGAATGTGTGTCTTTCTGAAAAATAAATATTTTTTATATATGTATATCTAAAGGTCGACAGAAGAATAAATGGGTAAATAAGGGTCTAAATGGATGTTTATTTTGTAAAATTGATTGTATAACTGACTTATTAAGTGTATCTTAGTGAATACATGTATTAACCAGTAATGTTTAAATATTTAAATATCTGCATCAGGTCTCACTTTGTGTATAACTAGCTGCAAGGGTTGGTGAGTAGCTACATAATTGTGTATATGGGTTATTATTTTGTTTTTTGAGTATCAGTATGAGTGTCTCTATGGTTCAGTGGGGGATATTACTTAGCGCATAGATGCATGAATGAGTGACTCACTGTTTGTATGTGTTTTGAAGACAGCATGTGTGCAGAACTGCATGGATGATTGAGTGTGTGTATGGGTGTGTTTGTGAGTGAATGGCTCTTAATAGTGTCTTTATGAGTATCTACATATGTTTTAAACTAGTATATGTGAGTATTGATGTATAAAAGTTAGTATATGTGAGAGTGAGAGTTTAAAAGAGTTCCTGTATAAATAAGTATTTTTTTCTATAGGTGATTGTTTAAGAGAGTAAGTATGTGTACGTTTCTGTAGAAGTTAGTGTAGTTGTGTGTGTGTATAGCTGTATATGCAAGGAAATGGATGTTTGTTTGTGTGTGAGTAACTCTATAGATGAGTATCGGTGTGTAACAGGATGTATAGGTGTATGAGTACATATGATGAGTGAGTACATGTATGAGTGACTATATAGAACTGTTGCTGAATGAGTGGATATGTTTGTAGATGTTGGAATTACTGAATAGGTTGTTGTAACTGGTAATGGTATCTCCATTTTTTTGAAAATGTTAGTTTCTATTTTTGAATGTGTGTATCAAAGGTAATATTAGGGTGAGAGGAGGTCTGCTACTCTTTCACAAGGATGATGTCATCAGTGATGTCATCAGTGATGTCATTTGAGATGTCATGAGTGATGTTATGAGTGATGTCACTGATCATGTCATGAGTGATGTAATATGTGACGTCATCAGCAGTGCATTGCGGGGCACGAGTTATAGTTAGCTAAACTAACTATAACGGGGGAATTTCAATGGTTTGGTATGAGTGAAATGTCCAGCTAACTATAACATGTGTGAAACCTATGGTTTTTTCAGTGAATTTGCAAGGTTTTTTAAATGCTAATTCCTAACTATAACGTGTGTAAAACCTATGGTTTTTTTCAGTGAATTTCAAAGGTTTTGTAAATGATAATTTTTAAATGGATTAATTATTGTATTTCTTTCTTTTTATACTAATTTCCTACATTTTTCTTATAAATAATTATATTTATTTTATTTTTTAAGTTATATTTCATATTCTTAATGTAAAATAATAACAAAAGAAAACTTAAAAAAATGTTTTTTTATTAATACATTTTTTTTCAATATATTACAATTAAATTGTATTTCATTGTTTTTTTGGGGAATAGTTGGACCGTACGCGTATGGTGATCGCACCATACTTTGTACGGCAAATCGTACTCTGTGCGTACCCGCGCATACGTTACGAATGCGCTTTGACGTTACGCGTCGCATCAACGAATCCGCGTGATGTCATGTATGGCGCTCCATACTCGTACGGCGCGAAAGTTTCTAATTGTTCAAAAACATATATTTAATGTATTTAATGTACATACTAAGGGAAGACATTATCTGGGATAATCATGAAAATAGTTTTTTTTTACTTTTATTAAGCGTATAGTACTTTTAAAAGCAATTACGCAAATCGCAGCGGTGCGTCGTACGTACTTGCAACGTAAGAGCTCCGTAAGTGCACCGTAAGCATACGCAAAGCCATGTGTCTTTAAAAGAAGAGATTTGATTGGTTCATAACACTTCCTATTCCAACTGTTGAAAGACCTTTCCCATTTTAATTATTCTACTTTGACTTCCACAGGAGAAGCATCTCTTCTGTAGATCTCAAGTCATTTGGCACAACTAACCACCATGACTGCACCGGATGACTCTTCTTCAGAACATTCCGCTGAGGAACATTTTGTACCTGATGAGCCTCGGAAAAAGCGCAAGGAAGCAATAATCAGGACATTTTTTACATTTCCCCCAAAAAAGGTCAATGCTCCTAAAGTGACCTGCAAAATTTGTCAGGTTACTCCTCAAGGGGTGACCCGATGAAGAAGTACTCTTTTGGCACTGTGAGCATGGTGCGCCATGTGAAGAATCTACATCCAAACAATTATGCCAGAGTTCTAAGTCAAAGGTTGCAGGAGGACCAGGGATCTGCTCTTCGCAGTACATCAAGTGCACCACCACCACCACCGAGCGGTATGTTTGCAAAGATACAACCAGAATTTGCCGATTTGATTTTTCATTGCAAATTTTGCAACTAACTCCTGTGTTATGGGGAACAATCTATACACCTCATTCTCTGCAAGAAACTGAAGCACCGTTGTTCACGGCAATATTTTTTTTTTACACTGTCTTGTTGATGTTCCACACTTTTTTTTGGTTCTAGTTTCATTTTTTTGTTTAAAAAAACAAAAACAAAAACAACAAAAAAGTTGTTAAAAATACAAAAAAAGTAAAAGACTACAAAGACAAAAAAACAGTTCTTTTCAGAACTACCTCCACTGGTTAAAGAAAGAGCTATATTTCTATGATAGTGTGTAAAACTTTGTATGAATGAATGTGTAGTGCATAAATGTATGAATGAATACATTACTAGTGTATGGTGAATGTGAAAGTGCAGAACTATAAGGAACTGCTCCAGCATTAATCTATAAGCAGTTTACCTATAGTATACTGAGTACCTCCGAAGCACTTGAATGTAACATATGCACATAAATATGTTACAAGTCTATGCTTCAATTTGCAAAGCTGGTGAAACTGCCTGGATGAATTTCTATGTGTTATGGGTAGATTTACAACACCCTTGTGCCTCTTTCAACACAGCCGTTGTGTCACTTTTGTAATGCACTGGTGGTGCAAAAGATGTGCCATGGTGTGTAGTATTTACAATGTGACACATTTGGAAGGTGCATCACAATATAAAGCCCTGCGCCAGAAGGAGGTGATATCAGAGTACACAATAACTGACAAATCTTTGGGGATGTACCACTTATTGTACATCTGCTGATTAGTGTTTTAATGCAGTTAATGGATTCTTTTAGAACAGTGTATAGATAAGCACATAGTGCTGTATGGTCACTACAATACTGAAACTGAAGTGTGATAGTGTTTACTGGAAGTGTAAGGATAGAGATTAGGGAATGGAAGGTATAAAAGACAAGTTTCCCGGTGCATAGAACACTAGGTGCATAGTCTATAAAGGTTTGAAGCAGTCCATGCCCTAAGGCGTACTTTCCACCATGAGTACTTGGGTACTGGTTGAATGATTACGATCCAGCAAGGAGACTATGTGGCTGAATGTATAGCAGCTTCACTTTTACAACAGTGTATAGATAAGCATATACTGCTGTATGGTTCACTACAATACTGATACAGTAGTGTAAGAGTGTTTCGTGAAAGTGTAATGATACACACTGCGCAATTGAAGATATAAAAGGCAAGTTTGCTGGTGTATAGAACAGTGGATGCATAGTCTATAATAATTTGAAGCAGTCCATGCCCTAAGGCCTACTTTGGTGCGTGACTACTTGGAAAGCGACTGAATGGTTACACTTCTACAAAGAGATTGTCTAGCTGAATATATAGCACCTTCTGTTTTAGAACAATGCATACATAACAACATACTGACATATAACTCACTACAATACTAAAATAGCACGTTTGTTCAGGTCTTCTATGAAACTTACTAATTTTGAAACTGTCTTCGAAATTGTTTTGTTGATTTTCTATACTGATTTTTTTATGTTGTAGGTCCTTGTACAAAAACATAAACACTTAATTTTATCACTTTTTCTAATACTGAACACAAAACTAGCTTAATCAACTATTTCCCTTTAAAAAATATTATACAAACACCATTATCAACTTCTTTATAAGATTATATGATATAATATAGCCTTGTAGCCCGCCGTAGAAGGCTATACCAGCTATTAAAGCCTCTCTTCAGCATTAAAGACCGGAGTCGAAGGCTTTCAGCCAAGCCCACGCTTTGTGCATGCGTTCTGCCTGCGTGTTTCGGTGGTTGTTGTGTACGTAGGCGCCATATCTGCCCCTCCATCTAGGTGTGTACCCCAATGGTTCGCACTCACTGTGCGCATACTTGTACATTTTAGAAAAGGCACTGTCCATCAATCTGACATCCTGTTTGACCAATCACACCTCTAAAATCCTGTACATATTAGTTAACCAATAACTGTCATTCTAAGTTATAAGTAACCTCCCATCCTTGTACAAGTAAACTTTTAAGTAACCTCGCATCCTTCTAGACAAGGTTGACAGATTGCAGTATTTCCCGTACGATTGGGTGACTTTTTTCCCAGTTGTACGGGAAAACCGATGCTTAGCGGTGAGCTAGTTTTTGGGCAATATTGTAGTGTTTGTGCGCAATTTACTGGCCTGGACGGGCGCCCACAAGAGGATACCGTGGTGTGATGCCATCACCCCCTTTCAGTGTCAAATCAGAGCACTTGGCGCGCTACGAGAATGGTTACAAGTGGTCACTCATTGGAGATCCGATTCTGGGCCTGCATCTGCGCACATGATAACCCCGCCCCATCTCTGTCTGTTGTTAATTGTTGGTGCACACACTCACACTTGCACATGCGCGGTGCAAGCCCGCCCACACTCCCCAGATGTCACCACCTAGCTTTCTTGCTATTACTAAGCCTGGAAGCCAATACATTAGCCAATGGGAGGTCCCCCAGGGCCGTCATTCTTGTAGAGGGCAAAAACGCTACCAATGACGGCCCTGGGCTTGGTTTGGTCAGCCCCCGCGGTTCTCATATAATGCGGGCAGTGACGTGAGTATGCTCTCTTTTGCCTGCCTGTGCTGCGGTGACAGACGGACTCTCATCATTGTAGATTGTACTATGAACTGTTTGCTGGAGTGGAGGAGGACTCGTGACACTCGACGTGGCATAACTGCTGCTGCCGCCCAGCCAGGCCACCATAGGCGCGATGGCGGCGGCGCCCACGCCCAGCCCACCACAGGCACAGCCAAAGCCCCAGCCTTTGAAGTCAAGACAAGAGACAACAGAAGCAAAGGTAGGAGAAGCCGTCACAACATCAGCCTCCGCTGTAAATTTTACCTGCATGATAGTGTTTTTTTTACTGCGTCATGTGGCACTCCCAGCTCTGTTTTGCTTTATTTTTGTGCGCCACCTGCTTTGTGCTTCATCGTATTTGCTCCCTCTTAATCCTCCTGTGACTTTTAATATTTATTGCTACTTCACGTGGCCTTCCCAAGCCTCTATTCTTATTGATCGTATATGGTTGATCGTAATTTTTCCTTCTGCATCACGGGGCCCTCCTAGGCCTTTTTTAAATAAATTGTGCCTGCATGAATTTCTGTGTCGTATTTATGTTACTCTTGATAGTAAAGTACACTATATATAACAGGGCTGCTCATGTAAATGCTACTAGTGGGCCTGCAACAGTAATTGTGCCACCCAAACAAGTAACCCTAAATATAAAAGTCAGACTTGGCACTGCAGTGCCTGAGCGCCATTTCTCAAAGTGCCATGTTTTCAAACTGCAACCATTTGGCAGGCCTTACCCGTCCCTTTGTATGGACTGTACTCTGTATCCCTCGCTTAAACTTTGTTGGCGTATTGAGCTGTGAAGACAGGGTGACAATACATTTACTGATTGTATATTCACACACCTTTACAGTCATTTATGTCTTTATACTTGAATGTTAGCATGTAAAATTTGTTCTTTACATCTGTAATGCTTTTCTTTCAACGTTTTTTCCCGTTTATCTTCATTTTCCATAGAAATGGATGCCACTAAGTACCAAGAGCTTCTGGATTATATAAGCCGTAATGTGTATCCTGATGGTTTCAGTAATTTCCAGAAGCATGGATTATGTAGACTATCTAAAAAATTCTCTGGTGACGGTAGTATAATTTTTTCAGTATTGGCACATCATTTGAATGTCTAGATTAATGATGTTCTATTGGCCGATGTAATTATCTCCTATATAGGTGAAAAGTTAATAGGTTGAAGAACAGTACATGTGTAAGAACTGGGGGTCTCTAGTTGGCAGGGGTAGGTACCACTGCCTAAATAGGGACCCTTGCTTCTAGTCAGGTTAAGGAGGAAACCCTATGAGATAACCCCTGCTCACCCTCTAGATAGCTTGGCACGAGCAGTCTAGGCTAACCAGAGGCAATGTGTAAAGTATTTGTACTCACAGTAACACAGTGAAAACACCACAAACTGACTAAACAACAGTTTAGACAAATAAAGGTATTTAATCTAAACTACACAAGACCAAAACGACAAAAATCCAACATACACAGTTCAAGAATATGGTTTCAAAAGAGTTCTTAAAGTTTGCGATAGAATTCTCTAGGTTGCGATAGAATTCTCTACAGATGCAATGAAAAGTTCACAGTTGCGTCACGTTTAATCACAGTACCTTTTAGTTGCAACAAAGTTCCAAAAGCAGAAGCTGGTGCGGTGGAAAACAAGCGATGCGTTGCTCCTGAGACCCTGGGGAGGCGATGCGAAAGCCCCGCTGCGGCAGCGGGCGTGTTGCGACAAATCCGGTCCATATGGGGAGGAAGGCCACTTGTATGGAATCCGGTGCGTAGGTTCCGTAGGAAGTTTGTTCTCGCAAAGGCACGATGCGACGATCTTGTAGGGGCTGCGACGATCTCCGGGGTGACGATGCGTGGTCCAGCGGTGATCCTCTCTCTCGCAGCTCCTCGATGCAATGGTTCTGCGATGATGCTCGCAGCGACGTGATGCGGTCCGCAAGCAAGCGGTGCGGCAATCTCACCCAGCGACAACAGGCTCTGCGACGACACTCGCAGCGATGTTCGAGTTTCCTGCACCGGTCTGGTGCATCCCGCAAACGAAGGATGCGACGGCTCTGGCAGTGGCATCAGGCGCTGCGACGATCTCGACCTTCGTAGCGGCGGGAAACTTCTCGTACTGTCGTGGCTGCACTCCGCAAGCGAGCGATGCAACACTTTTCAATTCTCTCAGCAGAGTTCAGGGAAGCTGGGGGGTGAAGTCCTTTTGTTCCTGGGACTTCAGAACAGGGAGCCAGCTCTTCTCAGGCCCTTGGAGATTCCTTCTAGACAGGGGACACAGCACACTAGCAAAGTCCTTCCCCTCTCCTTGGCAGCAAAGCAACAGCAGGTCAGTCCAGCAGAGCAACAGCAGGACAGTCTATCTTCTTCAGTTTCAGCTTTGTCCATGGCAGAGGTTCCTTCTTGATTCCAGGATGATCTAATTGTCCGTTGTCAGGTGTCCTGTACTTATACCCCTAAAAGTCTTTGTTCTCTTTCTGCATGTGGGCCCTGAGCCCGGTCTGAACCAGTTCTGGGTGTCTCCTGAGTACTTTGTTTTGCTGGCTTCTCCTTTCCTTTCAGAGTGAGGGGCAGGGTCGTCAGCAGCCCATCGGGAGGTGGAGCCAGCATTGTGGAAGACAGGCACAGCCCTATTCAGGCCCAGGTGCTAACTCCTCCCACCACTCCAGTTGCAAATGCAGTCATTCAGCCTAGGGCTGACTCCGCCAGCCTCCTGGGCATCCCCAGCCTCTGTCACTCTTAAACCAGACAGTCAATCCACAAACAGGCCAAGGCACACAGAAAGGTCAGACAAGAGAACAGCAACTTTCTAAAAGTGCTGTTCTCAAACACAGGATTTAAAAACAACCTTTCCTAAAAGATGTGTTATTAAATTCTGAGTTCAGGGATACTAGATACGTATGTCCTATCTTGTTCCTGTGGGAAGAATTGCTGGAAGCCACTGTAGCCAGCATCCCCCATGTTAATCTGTGGAGCAAGATAGCCTTACAATAGTGAAAAACGAAAATGGCTGCCATTCACTATCAGAGCATGTCACCTGCACTAGTACATGCTCTACCTTTTTCATACACTGCAACCTGCCCAGGGGGGTACCTTGGGCCTTCCATAGGGGTGACTGATGTGCACAAAAAGGGAAGGGTTAGGCCTGGTCAGTGGGGACACTGACCAGGGAGGACATGGCAGTTTCTAAACTGCATACAGGCACTGCAGTGTCAGGCATGAGACATAATTTTAGGGCTACTCCTGTGGGTGGCACAATCAGTGCTGCAGGCCCACTAGTAGCATTTGCCATCACCAGCCCTGGCACACCCAGTGCACTTTACTAGGGACTTCATTGTGATACAAATATTCCAAACATGTATATCCAATCAGAATATCATTTTACATAGGGAGCACTTACACTCTGGCACTGATCAGCAGTGGCAGAGTGTCCAAAGCATCTAAACCAGCAAAAACGAAATCCAGCACAGCATCAAAAATTCAGGAGGTAGAGGCAAAAAGATAGGGGAAAACCACGCCAAAGATGCCAGGTCTAACAACGTGATTATGTCTTTCTGCACACAACATATTTACAAACTACATTGATGTAAGATAGGTATTTCTGATGAGCTTTTTGTGTTTGAGAAAGGTTTGTGGTAGGTTGTTAAACTAATTTCTTCTTTAAGAAATGTTACTTTTTCAAACCTTTTTGTAAGTGTTTTCTGCGATGATGCATGCCCACTGTAACAACGACTAAGACGCCTGCTTCGACACATAGTGCACCCTCTTTATATGACGCCAATGGCACAAGGTGAGCAAAGAAGCTTGATTCCGAAACAATAACAAGTTATCTGTCAAAGGAGAGAATATTTAGTATGCAGCAGGCGAGCACCACCCATTAGGCTAACGGGGCTTCAGCCCCTCACCCATCGTCTGTGTCTCTTCCACGTTTTAATGTCCTTTTATCTCTCTCTTTCTTACTGTCTCCCACATCGTTTTTTTCTTCTTTTTTACAGTTATGGACGCTGCTGTCTCCACTGTGCCATATAGAACCTTACCTGAGTTTAAGTGGTGAACTCTCTTGTCTACAGTGAAGCCTGCTTCGAGACATAGAGCACCCTCTTTTAATCATGGCACTAGGTGAGCAAAGAGACTTTTTTCTGAAACAACAACAAATTATCTGTGACTGGAGAGAGTCGATAGTGTGCAGCAGCTTGACTGTGTAGAAATGTATAATTACCACAGAGGAGTGACAATAGATAGGTTACAACAGTCTGAGGAACAGATCTACAAGCTTATTGTGCCACTTTTGTGTCACTTTTAACATGGGAAAAGTGGCGCGAGGAGCTTGAAATATGCGTCTGACTTTTCAAGAAAAACTCTCAACTCCAGACTCGGCAAGTTAATGAGGTGCCACAGTCTAGGTACGCAATATTAAGAACTCACATTAAAATGTACTTTTGTCAGGAGTTTCGCAATTCAGTTTACTGTGATTAATCAAATGTCCTTTTGTTTCCTTCACCAAACATCCTTCATAAGCAATCACGGCATATCGAGCAACAGCAATGGAATTGTCTGCAACGTATTCAATATACTTTGACGTATACAAGCAGAGTTAAATTGAAGTTGTGAAATAAAGTGTAAATTGAAGTGTGCTCTCTTCTGTAAAATGGATGGTCACTCATATAAACCAGAAGTCTTCAGTCTTTGAAAGGCTTTATTGCAGTCAACAGGATACAGCAGGATACAGGTATAAAGAGCTCAAGGTGGTTGCTCCAACTGCCTGTGAATCAATTCCAGTCCCTGGCCCACACATTCCAAACAAGTAATGCTTGGAATACATTGACAAGTATAAAGTAACATTCCAAACACTCTTATATAAAAGAGGTGCACTGAGAAATGAAACATAGACACCACATATCTCCCTCCTTTTAACAAAAATAGAAAATAGCGCTTACTGACCATATCTACTAGAAATCCTCCTAACTCTTGAACTCCTTCTGACATCAGGAAAACTCTGACCAATATTTACAACTGGATTATGAGCAGAGTTGATTCTGGCCAAGCGACCAAAATTCCACCACTGACCATTTTCTAATTTTGCACTGTTGCCTTTAATAGTGACTATACGAGCAGGATCCCTAAATTTTGATTTACCTTTTTGTAGCATCAAAGGATCCTTGACATGAACAATATCTCCAACAACAAATGTGACTTTTTTTGTTAGACACAGGCTTGGTGAGTTTATTACATCTGTTAACACTCGCTTCATCACTACGATTTTTAGCGATGAGAGAATTTTTTGCAACATCAAATTTTTTATCCAAATAATTCAATTTCCAAAACGGATTAAGTGTAGACACCACTTTTCTCCCTCTTATCAATTCAAAGGGAACACAACCTGATACAGAGTGAGGAGTGGTTATTATGCCCATACCACATCTCTGATGGCAGACACACAATGTGCTTTAGCTTTGATGGCACTCTGAATACATTCAACTAAGACCCTGTTGAATCTTTCAAATTTACCGTTTCCCTGAGGAAAATAGAAAAGGAGTACGTAAATGTTTCATACCCATCTTTGTCAAAAAATCTTGCATGAGTTGTGAAGTAAATTGAAATCCATTATCTGTAAGTAATTCCTCAGGTGTACCCTCTCTGCTGAATACATCCTGAAGAAATCAAATAACAGATTTGGTGTTTGGCTCAGAAACACCTCTGACCTCCACCCACCTGGATAAGTGATCAATAAGAACTATGAAATATTTCATACAAAGGGCAGAACATGAAATGGTCCAAGAAAATCTACTGCAACTTTTGCCATACTCTGTTGGGAGAAATTGAAGGTTTAGGAGATGGAGAATTTGTAACTAAATGTTTGTCACTGTATAAACATTGTGTACAATTGTTAACAAGTGCTTCCACATCTCGATCTACAGACGGCCACCAAAAATCATTACGTATTCTGCGCTTGGTGGCAGTCATACCCAAATGACCTGAATGTGCAGTTTCTAGAATTCTTTGTCGAAAACAAAATGGAGGAATTAATTTCCCTTCGCTGACTGAAAGTTTGTCTTCAAGAGATAATTAATTTGCAACTTTACAGAATGGTTGCAACTCAGGTTCAATAGATCTTTCCTTACGCCAACCTTTTACCACAAACTCCACAACTGTTTAAGTAGTGAATCACTTTCTAATGCTTTACACCACTCTACCATATCAGGGCAAATTACAGTGTCATCAATACTAGCAATAATACATTCTTCAATGTCTTCATCTGAATCATTAGACTTATCTTCATGCACAGGATGTCTGGACAAAAAATCAGCTTTGATATTCTTTCCTACAGCTATGAATTGTACAGTAAAATTAAATTCTAAAAGCTTGGTGTATAACCTCGCTAATCTAGCTGTTGCTTTTTTGATTTTGTTGCCAGAGAGTATATCAACCAATGGCTTGTGATCGATCTTCAAACAAAATGTTCTCCCCCACAGATATGGTCTGAATTTCTCAATTCCCCATACACACGCAAGCAACTCTTTCTCAATAACTGAGTATCTCAGTTCAAGATCTTTCATTCGTCTTGAGGCAAAACCAATTGTAAGCTCATTGTTGCCTGCCATTTGTGATAATACAGCAACCATGCCATACGACTGGCATGTACTGTAACAAATGTATCTCGACCTTCCGTGTATGCTTGAAGAACGGGAGCAGAAAGAATACTTTCTTTAATGCGTTGAAAATGGTCTTGAGAAGTGGCTGTCCATTTTTCTTTAATATACTTCTGAAACATTCAGTGAGACTTGCAAAATTCTTTATAAACTTGGAATAAGATTCACGAAGCCCAATGAATGAACGAAGTTGATCTTTGTCAACTGGATGAGGAGCATTGACAATGCCATCCACAATACTAGGTTTAGGTTTTACACCTTCTTTGGAAAGAACATGCCCTAAATACTCAATCTCATTTACTGAGAAAATGCATTTGTGATCTCTGACTATAACATGGTTGTCTTGTAATATGAAATACGGTAATAACATTTTCAAGAATAGTATTGTGTTATTCTTTTGAAATAGTGTGTACCAAGATATCATCTTGAAATACAACTACATTAGCAATATCCTTAAGCATATTGCTCATTACTTTCTGAAAAACAGATGCAGCTGACGCCAAACCAAATGGCATCTTGCGGAATTGGAAAAAACTATCAGGTGTAACGAAAGTAGTGAAATGCCTTGAAGACTCATCCAGTTCCACCTGATGGAACGCAGCTCGTAAGTCCAGTTTAGAAAACCATTTGGATTGACCAACTGCAGTGATAAGATCCTCAATGCGAGGTAATGGAAAATTTTCCTCCCAAATAGCATTGTTGACGGAGCGCAAATCAATGCATAAGCGTAGTTCGCCATTTTTCTTTTTGGCCAAAACAATCGTAGAAAGCCATAGAGTAACATCAACTTTCTCTATAATACCATCTTTTTGCATTTTATTTAACATTGCAGAAAGTTCATTTCTAATACTGTGAGGTACATTGTGTAGCCTATGCTTGACTGGTTTAACACCTTCTTTAATCTTAATAGTGTGACGAAAATGTTTAATCAAACCTATTTTGTCTGAGAATACACTTTCAAATTTTTCTTTCCAAACCGTGTGGTCAGATACTGAATAGGTAAGAGAAACAGGATGTTTGTGACCAGGTTTGATGATCATCCCAAATTCCGCTTGATGCCACCAACCGAGAATATTAATGCCTTTATATGCTACATAAATCTTACCATGAATGGTCTTCGTTTCAAAAGTTTTATTGCCACAAAAATACCCAGCTAAATCAATTCTGCTGCCTTCAAATGCTGTAGTGACAACATCAGGGGGCAATAACTCTTTATGAGCCCAACTTTGTTTGTACTTGTCAATGGAAATAATGGTACTTCTTGCCCCAGAATCTATAAGTAGCGGAATGTTGATATTGTCAATAATTTCTGAACCAAGGGATCTGAAATTGTGTTATCCGAATGTACATTGTTGATGTCAATACAGTCTACAGCTAACATTAACTCTTCAAGTTTGTTTTCTACAGCATCAGTATCAACATCAGAGTCTTGAGCAAATCTAACAGGGTGACGTTTGCCTCCTCTACAAACATTGCCAAAATGAGCAATTTTCATGCATTTCCAGCACTCCTGTGCTGTAGCTGGACAATTTTTAAAATTTGATACAAGAGAATTAGAACCACATCTAAAACATTGTATTTTCCCACGACCAAAAGATGTACCTAGAGGACCTCTGGTTTTCTTTGCTACATTATCAGTAGAATGTGGAGGCCTTATTGATACACCACCAAGGGTTGTAGATGGTGAAGGTTGAGATGCAAAATTTTAGAATCACTTTCAGTAGTTTCAATGCTTTTCGCTATATCAATAGCTTCATCCAATGAAGGATTCTTACAAGACAATAGTTTTTGTGGAATTTCTTTCGAAAAACATCTAGATACTAACTGATCTCGAATCAATTGTGAAGTGAAATGATCAAAATCACAATAGCTAGCCAAAACTTTTAATGCTGTAATGTGAGTGTCAATAGATTTATTAGGACCCTGGATGCGAGTAAAAAGTTTGTGACGATGAACCACTAAATTAACTTTTCCTTCAAAGTAAATAGATAATTTTTTAACTGCAAGTTGAAATTCATCTAGATCACCTACATCTTGCCCTAAATATACAGGTAAGTGGCCAAAAACATTTTGCCCTTCTACACCTAAGTAATAATATAAAAGACTACGGGGGCATATTACCAAGGGGGGGCGATAGGCAAATATCTCTGATTTAGCGTCCGTTTTCAGCCGCTAAGCAGCGATAATTCTATCGCCCCATTAGCAAGCTGTTGCTAACTGATGTTAGCGACAGCTTTTAGGTGATACCGAGCGGTTTGGGGCCCGCTTTGCATGTCAGCGATGTTTATCGCTAATGACATGCAAAGTGGGCGTACCCAACCAGTTAGCGACTGAAAGCAGTCGCTAATGTCGCTATCGCCTATTGGCAAGGCAGGTGTAGCGCTGGAAATATCTGCGCTAAGCGAGAATATCTCCAAATACTAACACCTGCCCAGACCAGTTCTTAGCCATGTTATCCAATGGGAGGTGGATGACATGGCTAAGAGCATTTTGTCGCTAATGCGTGAATATCGCTGTATTCTCAGCGATTATTCACGCATTTCGCCGCTATCGCTGGATATTTTAGCACAATGGACAAAAACGTTTCTAATAGCATGTTTTCTCCGCTAACATATCCAGCGATAGGCAGCGATAAAAAATTGTTGCTAAGCCTATTTAGCGATAAATATCGCTACTTGTTGGTAACATGCCCCTACGTTTTCTTTCTGGTTCGAGCTTTAAACCATCAATACCACCAAGATATGCTTCAAAAGATCTGAACTAAAGACGCCATTTCAAAGGGGGTTCTCCAGGATCCTGTTGAAACAAGGCAGGAGGAGTAACAGATTGCATGTTGTGAACAGGAAACTGACCAAAGTAGTATGGAAAACAATTACACAACAGCAAAGTGGCAAGTAAAATAAAGCACCAGTACCTGAAAAGAAAATATTAATTAAATATAAACAGCAGAAACAACAATAAACAAAGATGCAGATAAACAAGTAGTGTGTTGACAACTGCGGTTGAAATGAAAGAGAAGAAAAAAAATGTAGCATCAGCACACTAAAAATAGCGTGTTAATTACTGAAGAAGAAAAAAGCCATGAAGAGCCAGCAGATGGCGCTGTGACTGAATGAACTGGATAACTAAAAAATAGATCAGCTCTTATTGTAGAACAGTTCCTTTGTGAAACACGTAGAGCACTTCTATGTTGATAATCATGAACAGATTTGAGTGAAGCAGTAGTGAGATGAACTGTCATGCAAAAGCACAAGGTAAAAAGATTACAGGCGTCGATGTTTGATTTCCAATTTGTTCCTTTTAAAGAAATGTCACTTTTAAAATAAAACGCTGTGAAATAAGCAGATACGTCGGAAATTGGCAGCTTGAGAACTTAGAAATCACACAATACTGAGAACCGTGTTAATCTTCAACATAAAGCCGGAATGTTTGAAGCTTTACTGAACTCACTGGAAAATTCGTACTGTAAATAGCTTTAATGGACAATAAGAAGGGTTTATTTTCAAAACTGGCTGCACGCGCTGGAGATTAGATGTTGTAGACAGAGTTGAATTGGAAGCAGGAAACTTCCCTTCACGCTTGAATAAAAGTGCTAAAGTGAAAGCGTAATAAATTATGCTCGGTGGCTTTGTGAAGTGAGCATTTAATTGAATGGTTAATAGCTTTCCCTTCACGCTTGGATGAACGCACGCTGAGATGTTCACTTTAAAAATAATGATGGCTTGACTTGGTGTTGTGGAGTGCGTGCTGAAGCTGTAGTCAAAGGTTAATAAAAATAAAGTTTTCCTTTCACTCTTGAATGAGCACTTCAAAGTTAATGCGCATTAAAATATGGTGACTTTATTTGAAGTCTTTTTACCTTTAAATGAGCATTTGACTTTTATATAGGCCACCCACATCAATGCCACTGTTTCCTATGTCTTTTAGTGAGCAAATTGCTAACCTGACTCTGGATCACACCTGGGTCATGTTGGTAGGCGATTTCAATTTCTGGTTTAAAGATCCAGCAGAGGGCCCACAATCGGCAGAGCTTACTGACCTCCTGCTCAATCTCAATTTTAAACAACTGGTGCTCTCCCCCACTCATGTCAAAGGACACATTTTAGACCAATTATGGTCTAATACTACTTGTGTGTCCTCTCCACTAATTCTGCCTTGCCTATGGTCGGATCACTCTATTCTTAGCTTTAAGATCCGCGTCAAGCACACTAGAACTACAGTGCCTACCACTGGCAAATTAGCCAGAAACTGGAATGCTATGGATAAGGATGCCTTTTTACAGTCCTTAGCCAATGACGCCCCCTCCTTGGACGAAGATATAAACCTGTCAGTCTCCACCTTAAACAATTGGCTTCAAACAGCTAGCAATGCCTATGCCCCTTATAAAATCATCAAACTAGCTCGGCGTACGGACGCCAATAGGTGGTTTTCGGCTGATCTGAAAGCCAAGAAACAGGCCCTCCGGCACCTCGAACGTGTGTGGCGACGTGAATACAACTCTGAGGAAAAAACCAAATACATCAGGGCTAGGAAGGAATATATGAATGCCATCTCGACAGCAAAGACAGAGTATTTCTCTTCACGTATCGTGGAATCGACAAATAAATCCAAAGATATTTTCTCAGTTTTCAATGAGCTGACTAATTTGGAGAATGTCCGTCCTAAAGTAGTCCCCACGCAGTGTCTGTGTGACTCACTTAATACTTACTTTAGTGACAAAATTATAGACATTAAAGCTAGCATCCCCCAACCTAAGGTCCCAATCACGGCTGGCATGACAATTAAGTCTACTTCTGCCACCCTCACGAACTTTCCACCTATAACTGGGGATCAGCTTTCAGAACTCTTGACTAGAGTTAAATCCGGATCTCCACTGGACATCTGTCCTCCTCGTATTCTGAGAGAATGCTTTTCTGCCTACCCTATCCCTGTACTCGCCCTCCTTAACGATTCCCTTCTGTCGGGAAGAGTCCCGTCAGCTTTCAAAGAGGCAACGGTCATACCTCTTTTAAAGAAACCTGGCGCCGACCCGGCGTGTAAGGCAAACTATAGGCCCATCTCTTTGCTGCCTTACCTGGCAAAAATCTTAGAAGCATACGTGGCAAAGACCCTCTCTAACTTTTTGGAGGAGTCCTCTTGCTTCGACCCCCATCAGGCTGGGTTTCGGCCGGCGCACTCAACGGAAGCAGTGATCACTGCGGTGCTGGATACCCTCAGAGATTGTGCAGATAGACGTTCTCCCCAGGCACTAGTGCTACTGGATCTGTCGGCCGCGTTCGACACGGTCGACCACAACATCTTGATCGACCGTGTCGGCCAGGCCGGCATCCGGGGCATAGCAGCCTGCTGGTTGAGATCCTTTTTGGAGGGCCGCTCTCAAGCGGTGCGCTTGGGGGACTTAACTGGTGTGAAACAACTTACCCCTTGTGGAGTTCCACAGGGCTCCTCCCTGTCACCTCACCTTTTTAATATCTATATTCTTCCCCTTATTCAAACTCTCAGGGATAGACAGGTGAGAGTTTTCAACTATGCAGACGATTTGCAGTTACTCTTTACCGTTGATAACACTGCCCAATCCATCAGCCATTTCCAGTCGACCATGACGTTTATTAAATCCTGGATGGATCAAAATCAACTAAAATTAAACTCAGGTAAAACTGAATTGGTTTTGACCGGGGAAAGTGCCAAGCACTGGGGTCCCCAATACTGGCCCATAGATCTGGGCCAAGCCCCACAACCATCACCATCGGCTAAAACCCTTGGAGTCATTGTGGACAACGATCTTTCCTTAAAGGCACAAGTAGGCCAGGTGGTCTCCAAGTGCTTCTATCAATTGAAAAAAATTAGGAAAGTCCGGCGATTACTTACGTATGAAGCAACTATCCAGGTTGTGATTGCCACAGTTCTGTCCCATCTGGACTACGCCAATGCCATCTACTTGGGTCTCCCAGGCTATCTTCTTAAGCGTCTCCAGATGGTACAGAACTATGCCGCAAGGTTAATTCTGAAGCAACCTAGGTGGCAAGCAGCGACCCCCCTCCTTACTGAACTGCACTGGCTCCATGTCATTCAACGCTGTGCCTTTAAGGCTGGCTGTATGATGTTTAAATCGCTGCATGGCAGAAGCCCCGAATTTATCAATCAATTGGTCATTAGATACGTCCCCTCCCGCAGTTTACGTTCTTTCCACTTGGGTCTCCTTCAGATTCCCTCGTTTAAGCTCAAACGTTTTGGCGGACGCAGATTTGCTATACTTGCTCCTCATTTCTGGAACACCCTCCCATTGGAAATTCGGCTCTGTCAGGATCTCCTACCTTTCCGGAAGGCCCTGAAGACGTGGCTCTTCAGACAAGCTTTTTAACCTTTTTTTTCCTTTCCACCTTGTTGTGTTTCATCAGATCAGCGCCAAGAAACTAATCAGTGTTAGTGCGCTTTATTAAATAAATTAATAACATAACATAACATAACATAACATTTGACTATATGTGCCAGCAAAAGCCAGGAAGAACATTTAATTGAAACACACAGTACTTCCCTTCAGACTTGTGTTAGTATAATTAAAAAAAAAACGATGGTGGCTCGACGTAATAGACTGAGTGCCGAGTAACTCACAGCAGGCAATATCTAGAGCAGGGAAGTGAACGTTTGGAATAGCGCGAGCAACAGCCCGTGTTAGTTACATTTGAATAAAAACACGGGCACTTGCGCAAACCAGAAGGATGGAAATGATAAAATATCCAAACTCGAAAATTGAATGCCAGTAGGGTTCAGGAGATGGAGCTAAAACACTGCAAATGTAGTTCTAGAATTAAAGATTAATTCTGAACAGTATGTGGAAGCTGCCAAACGGGACTGCAAAGCCTTTTAAAAATTTGGATTTTCGCAAATAGGCGAGGTATCGAATCAGTCCATAAGCCCTCAGTAAAATTGTGAAGTCATTAAGAAGTTACAGTACCTTCTTGAAGTAGTAGGAAGAAGAGAGAGAAAAAAAATATTCTCATCCCAAGCTGTCGCTAAAATTGAAGTGTGCTCTCTTCTGTAAAACGGATGGTCACTCATATAAACCAGAAGTCTTCAGTCTTTGAAAGGCTTTATTGCAGTCAACAGGATATAGCAGGATACAGGTATAAAGGGCTCAAGGTGGTTGCTCCAACTGCCTGTGAAACAATTCCAGTCTGGCCCACACATTCCAAACAAGTAATACTTGGAATACATTGACAAGTATAAAATAACATTCCAAACATTCTTATATAAAAGAGGTGCACTGAGAAATGAAACACAGACACAACATGAACTCTGATGGCTGCATTTGTTTATACAAGGTAAGCATAGTGGCCTAGATTTACAATGCCTCCAATTAAATGCATTAGAAATAAATCAGCGTATTTACAATCCTGTTGTGCCACTTTTGTGTCAGTAACGCAGTAGGCACTTCCATATAGACACCACTTGAACGCGGGACTATAACAGAAGTGAAATGTATCAGGCACACTGCACACGTAAAATCGTAGTTTTACCTTGATTTGTAATGTTTCACCTCATTTACTCACATCTACATAATTTTAAACTCTAATTTTCTTTTTTGTTTGGCAGATTACCTATCGTACGTCTTTTGGAGTCCACATCACAATTTGTTTATAATATTGTTTTATTAAATTAATTTTTCTAGTTGTTTATTATATTGTTATCATTAAGTTACGTTTACAGTTATTTTTGTTTTAATAAAAGTTAATAAAAAAAACATAATACTTCTTTTTTTGGGGGGGTGACGGTCCACAATAAAAATAATACTTTTAATTTAAAGTACTATAGTAAGATGTTCAAGAGTAGGTTTGAAAAGTACTGACTGTACAATAAGTTATATTTTCTCTGGATGGACTACAACATAGAAAAGAAATCAAAGTAAAACAAAACAATGTGTATCACATTTACAAACCTCTTGCGACATTTTCCCCCTACAAAATTAAGTATGTGGGCCTCAAAAACACCCTTCAAACCACGGAAACAATCACTCCCCAAAGATTTCTATATTGTATGAGAGGGGCTGCGTGACCCTCCCCCTAGTGCCGTGGAGTCTACGACTCCCAGACCCGGTTGCTTCAGTGTCCATTGGGGGAAACAGCCATTATAACGCGGTCATAAGCACGAGTGATCGTCACCACGAAGCCATTAGCACGCATATTGCTTTACCACGCATGCTTTTACAACTAGTATACATTTACCACGCATGATAAAGGCATAAGCATGATAATGGCTTTATGGTGACGGACACGCGTTGTAATGGCTGTGGCTTACGTGCTTCAAATTAGTTTTTAGGTATGCGTGTGACCAAGTCTGATAACATCGGAAGCCAAGGACAAACACCGTGGTGTTTGTGGCAGGAAATCTCATGGATCACAGAGAAGATAGGCGGAGGGTAAAATGAAAGTAACAGGTATAATAAAAATAACGGAGGAAAACTACTAAAATGGAGTATGTAATCAATGTTAGGCGCCTCGGCAATACCTTTCACATAAATATAGATAGAATATGATTATTAATATATTAAAAAAGTATAGCAGCGGATGACACACACAGCCCAGGAAAAGAAAGTGGCAAATTTAATACCTGAAATGAGGACAGCTTTGCTTGGCGATCTTGAAGAAAAAGAAAGAAACATGGGCTTGGAAACGAGGCTGTGCATGCATAGAGAGTACAACTGGCGCACAAAAAAAATACGGAAAGTTTTACATACTATCATAGAAATATAGCTCTTTTTTTGACCAGTAAATTTAGTTCTCAAAAAGAACTGGGTTTTTTGGAGCCCCAATGCCCCCACGATCCCAGACGGCTCCCAACGTCCTTTGAGAGCGGGCATTGCTTTGTCAGAGAGAGCAGCTAACATGCTGCTCTCTCTGACGAAAAGTAATCTTCTTCCCTACTTGAAAGAGAGAGCAGATTAACTTGCTCTCTCTTTCAAATAGGAAAGCGGTTTGCTGTGGTAAAGTGAGAGCAGCGACGCTCCCGCCCTACCATAGCAAACAGCAGTGTCTCGGGGGTAGGCACCCCGAGACACTGCAGGAGCCGGCCCTGGGAGGTGGTGGTGCCCAGGGCCATCAAGGGCTCTAATAGGGGGACCGCGTGACTCCTTCCCAACATTAAAAAGCCCCGGGGAGTTCAGGTTCCCAGGGCAGGAAGGTCATTTTACATATTACTGCCCCAGGAAGGTGGCGGTCCACGGGGCGTGTAGGGGGGGAGAGGGGGGGCTGATTTATAATTTGAAGTACTATAGTAAGATGTTCAAGAGTAGGGTTGAAAAGTACTGACTGTACAATAAGTTATATTTTCTTTGGATGGACTACAACATAGAAAATAAATCGAAGTAAAATAAAACAATGTGTACCACATTTACAAACCTCTTGTGACATTATCCCGTGCAAACCTACCCCCCTACAAAATTAAGTGTGTGGGCCTCAAAAACGCCCTTCAAACCACAGAAACAATCACCCCCCCAAAGATTTCTAAATTGTATGAGAGAGGCTGTGTGGCCCTCCGCCTAGTGCCCTGGAGTCCACGACGCCCAGACCCAGTTGCTGCAGTGTCCATTGGAGGGAAACAGCCATTACAACGCGGTCATAAGCACGCGTGATCGTCACCACGAAGCCATTAGCACGCATATGGCTTTACCACGCATGCTTTTACAACTAGTATACATTTACCACCCATGATAAAGGCATAAGCATGATAATGGCCTTGTGGTGACGGACACGCATTGTAATGGCTGTGGCTGACGTGCTTCAAATTAGTTTTTAGGTATGCGTGTGACCAAGTCTGATAACATCAGAGGCCAAGGACAAACACCGTGGTGTCTGTGGCAGGAAATCTCATCAATCACAGAGAAGATAGACGGAGGGTAAAATGAAAGTAACAGGTATAAGAAAAATAACGGAGGAAAACTACTAAAATGACGGTGGACGGAGGATGTAATCAACGTTAGGCGCCTCGGCAATACGTTTCAAATAAATATAGATAGAATATGATTATTAATATATTACAAAAGTATAGCAGCGGATGACACACATGGCCCGGGAAAAGTAAGCAGCAAATTTAATACCCGAAATGAGGACAGCTTTGCTTGGCAATCTTGAAGAAAAAGAAAGAAACATGGGCTTGGAAACAAGGCTGCGCATGCATAGAGAGGACAACTGGTGCACAAAAAAAATGGAAAGTTTTACATACTATCATAGCAATATAGCTCTTTTTTTGACCAGTAAAGTTAGTTCTTAAAAATAAATGTTTTTTTTGAGCCCCAATGCCCCCACTATCCCAGACGGCTCCCCGCGTCCTTCGAGAACCGGCATTGCTTTGTCAGAGAGAGCAGCTTACATGCTGCTCTCTCTGACGAAAAGCAATCTGTTTTCCTACTTGAAAAAGAGAGCTGATTAACTTGCTCTCTCTTTCAAATAGGAAATCGGTTTGCTGTGGTAAAGTGGGAGCCGCGACGCTCCCGCCCTACCATAGCAAACAGCAGTATCCCGGGGGTAGGCACCCCGAGACACTGCAGGAGCCGGCCCTGGGAGGTGGTGGTCCCCAGGGCCATCAAGGGCTCCAAGAGGGGGTCGAGCGACCCCCCCGAACATTAAAAAGCCCTGGGGGTGCAGGTACCTGGGGCTGGAAGGTCAGTTTACATATTACTGCCCCTTGAAGGTGGCGGTCCCTGGGGCGTGTATGGGGGAGAGGGAGGGGGGGATGAAAACATACTTTAAAAAAAAAGCCCATAGGGGGTGGCGGTCCCCGGGGCTGCGGGGGGCTGTGAGCCACAGCATACTTCCAAATAAAACCCTGGGGTTGGCGTTGCCCAGGGCTCGGGGGGCCTTATAAGCCCCCCATTATGGAAAACAATTGCCCCCGGGATTTGGCCCCCCCGGGAGCTAATTAAGAATAAAACAGACTTCTATTTTTTTTTTCCCTTTTCCACCGTGTACGCATACGATACGAGTACCCCGCGATTTCTTATTTTTTTAAAAAAATGAAAATTTGGGCCTAAACATCCATGTGGGACCCCCTGAGCAGACCTAGAGGGTCAATATGTTTCTACACTGCTCCCTTTCCTTATTTTTCAACTTTGTTTTACTGTTTTCTTGTGACTCAGTTCTACCGAGGCACAAGATGGCTGCCAGCACTTCCTGGTTTGGCGTGTTGACAGACAGTTGACATCCAATCAACATGCAGCTCGTGCTCGTAATTGTACGGATTTCCGTACGCGTACAGTACTGCATCTCTAGATATCACTATGATTTTACTTTTGATTTTCTCAGGAACGACTCAACGGATTTACACCATGTAACAAAAAGCACAATCTGCGTACCAAACTCTACCTCTCTGCCAAATTTGGTGTAATTCCGTTCAGCAGTTTGGGCTGCAGCCCTGGCTAAAGGTCCCTATGGAAAATTGCATGGGGAAAACACGTTTTGGGACCCCCCTTTTTTCTCGGCCCCCACTTGACGGATCTCCCTCAAACTTTCAGGGAAGGAGCAGAGCAGGCCATTTTCTTGGAGAATTTTACAAAGATTTGTCCACCAGCGCCAAAGTTATTCCAAATAGTTGTGGATTTCCTATGGAAAGTAGGTCCTACCTATAACTACCTGGTTATATATATATATATATATATATATATATATATATATATATATATATATATATATATATATATATATATATATATATATATATATATATATATATATATATATATATATATATATGCAGCTCCAAAAAACACCATCCTGCGAGTCAGTCTTGCGGCGAGTGCTGGTACACGGTGGTGTACCGCGTAAACATTTGCGCTCCAAAGTTCTCCCTCGAGTTCTTTCAATGGTAAGAAAAACAGCACTCACGGGATCTTCAGCTTTTTAAACGGATTTTATTCTTAAGACAGACGCGTTTCCGGAACCGTCCCTTCCTCGGTGTCTACAAGAGCGCATTATTTTAAGAGCCTAGTTTGCATGATAAGTAGTTACAACAAGGGGTGGTGAGGGACAGAGTCTCTGAATTAAGCAGAAAGCTCTCACCCAGTCAAGAGATCAGGGCTAGATCCAACACCGTTTTTTAGCTCACTGCACCATCCCAGTTTCAGAACCTGGCTGTATGCAAATTAGTCTTTTCCTGTCCCAGTGCATGATGGGAACAGGGCAAACCAAACTACAAAAGCCAATTCTTACACTGGGAAGGAAACAAGCTCCCGGGGACCGGTTTCTGGCATTACAGCCGTCTTCGGCCCGGTTTGCTTGATAAACACAGATAAGGGACTAAGCCGCATATGCTAACATCAGCGCCATATTGAAGGCTGTTTTTACAAACATTGTCGGCATATAACTTTCTAAACTGAAATAGTTTTACACTTATTATACGTGTATATTACAATCTTGCCGTGGATCGGCAATGGCAAACCTCGACATGGATTGCATCCCCTAAATTTACAAATTACTATCATGCATGATTTGTCAATTTCGTCTGCCCATACTCAAATATTTACATTTCAGGTGTGAAAACGTATCCTACTATTTGACACGTTTACAAAAAAGTTCTTCTTCAACTGGGTTAATTTATCAAAGCATATCAAAATTGCTACATTTTCAATCTAAGCCGTGGATCGGCTATTGCAGCCTAAATATGGCTGCTACCACTCTCAAATGATTTTGATGTATATATTAGGCAAACAATAATCCCAATTTTCGTCTCGACTATACAGGTGAGTTGAATCAAAACAAAACAAAACCAAGACCAGCACCCCTTAGCCCATCTTTTCATCTGACATTTCAATAATCTAAATTATTAACTTTGCAAAATCAAGAGAATCACATACATGGCATAAGGATACCAAGTTCAAGGAAATGACACCACTGTTTACAGGTGACCAGCCATGTATCAGAAATTCATATACCTCTATGATCTATATATGATGATGAATTTCCATTCAATATGAAGATGAGGATGTCGTTAGCCCAAATGTGCTGACAATTCTTCTCCAATATTCAAACCCCCTGGTGCCTTTGTTTCTAGGTCCACTATGTAGCGTGAGTCTAGTCTCCTTAATTTTTGCAATTTATTGCCTCCCTTCATGTTATCTGATACATAGTCTAAGCAGAAATATTGTAATAGACTCCTATCGCTATTGTGCTTGATGGCAAAATGTCGTGCGACAGGGTAGGAGAAGTTTTTGTTTGCAATAGCTCTCATATGTTCAAGGATTCTAAGCTTTACTGGGTTGATCGTGCTTCCGATATATCTCAAATTGCATGGACAACATAAACAGTATATAGCATGGCTGGTATGACAGGACATAAATGTGTTGATCCTTCTACCCCCTCTACAACCTTTGACTTCATATGTTAAGGTGCGTTTACTCGAGGCGCAGGCTTTACACCTCCCACACGGGAAGAAACCCTTTGCATCCTTTAAAGTCCTAGTCTTTTTTGCCAACGGTTCAAGGTGGCTATTGACTAGTTGGTCTCGTAATGATCGTGCCTTTTTAAAGGTTATAAGTGGAGTGACGGGAATATCTGGGCCAATGATGTTGTCAGTCTTTAAGACATGCCTGTGTTTCTTTAAAATGGCCCTTAATCTGTTTGAATTGGTAGAGTAAGGGGTAATTAGTCTGAATTTACCCCCCTCCCCCCATCTCACGGGGTCAATTGTTCTTAACAAAGAGCGACATCTTGGATTGTTTACGTACTCAATTCAATGCTTTCTGCAGAAGATTATCTTTGTACCCTCTTTCAAGGAATCTACCCACACTTTCATTAGCGGCCTTTTTAAAGTCACTGTCAAGTGAGCAGTTGCGTCTCAGTCTCAAAAATTCCCCATAGGGGATACTGTTGATCAATCTACGTGGGTGACTGCTAGACGTGTGTAAAACACTATTTCCTGCAGTTGTTTTTCGGAAAAGTGACATTTTTAGTTTCGCTCCACTGACCTCAATTTTCAGATCTAGATAATTAACATTTTCTTTGCTTATCTGGCCAGTGAACTGTAGGTTGCAGGTGTTAGTATTAAGCAATTTTATATAGCTCTCAGCCTCTTCCATTGGACCATCCCAGACCAGAAATAGGTCATCAATGTACCTATACCAGGCCATGACCTTATCCGTCCATTCTGTGTTTCCAGGGGCCCAGGCTACCTGCTCCTCCTACCAGCCAACGAAGAGATTCGCGTAGCTGGGGGCGAAGCAGGAGCCCATCGCCGTACCAGATACCTGTCTAAAGATGTCATCCTGAAAAAGAAAGATATTATTCCTTAAACAGAAATCGACAAATTCAAGCAACATTCTGTTATGCATTGCCATTTTTAATGGCCTCTTATTCAGGAAATATTTCACAGCTTGCAGGCCCTGTGTATGTTCAATACACGTATAGAGGCTGGTGATGTCGAGTGTTATAAGGCTGAATGTTGGTAGCCAATGTATCGTCTCAATTTTTTCAATGAAATCTGTTGAGTCTCTGATGTATGATTTTAGTGACAAGACAGATTCAAACAGAAAATGATCCAAAAATTTAGAAAGATTTTCAGTAAGTCCCCCAATGGAGGTGATGATTGGTCTCCCAGGCGGGTGTTCCATGTCCTTGTGCACTTTGGGTAAGTGATAGAACGTTGGCAACGTGGGATTGATGGTCTTCAGAAACAAGTATTCTTCAAAGTCCAGAATTTGTTTATCGTGCCATGTTTTCAGCAGGTTATGTAGTTTCTCGATACTTTCCTGGTAAGCCTTTTTGGTAGTTGGTTCATAACAGTCCTTATTCCCAAGTTGGCGCATTGCTTCTTCCACGTAGTTCTCCCGTGACTGTATCACAATATTGCCTCCTTTATCCGAGGGCTTGCATACGATTGATGTGTCCTCGGCCAAAGCCTTCCCGGCTTATCTCTGGGATTTCGTGATGTTATAACGGTGTTTGAGGGTTGGTTCTACCCGCATTGCCATCAGATCCCTGATGACCGCATCCGAGAAAGTGTCGATGGCATCCGCCACGCTTAAAGGTAAAAATTTAGAAGTCAGTTTCAAACCATTACTTGGTGCTTCCTGTTCTATTCCAACATTATCCAATCTTGGAGTCAGTGTGACAGTAGTCTTATTGTCATTCAAAGAAGTTTCATTTCGAAGATTTGTCAAGAGTTTGCATGCTGTCAAATCGTTGACACTTAATAGGTCAGTCTCCCTTTGGCTCATTCTGAGACGTTTGGTTTCTGTAGGTGTTGGTTTGACCTTATAGTATTTATGTAATTTGATTTTTCTGATAAACTGGAAAAGGTCTATCCGTCTTTGCGTGTATTCCATACACACATTGGGGCAGAAGGTCAAGCCCAGTTTAAGAACAGACTCTTCACAAGGTTTCAAGGTTCTGTGGGATAAATTTATGATCGTTAGGGAGTCTGGTTGGTTTACCACCATGCTCCCCTTTTGCTTCTTGTTATTCTTGTGGTTGCACTCATTTTTGCTCTTCCCCTTCCCCCTTCCAGCCACCTCGTCTGGTTTTTCGTTTCCCTCGGGGGGTTTGTTTTTCCCACCTCTCAACCAGTTTTGTCTTATTAGATTGAACTTCTGCTGAAAAGGGGTTTTGGTAGAAACTTTTGAAGGTCCTGCAACCTCGTCACCTGAGACCTCTCCCTCGGTTACCTCTGATTCCGAGGTTTCTACCCTAGACTGTGATGTAGGGCCAGGGGTCAAGCTTTTCTTGGCTAACTCTTTGTGTGTTTGATCGTATCTTTTAGCAAAGGTTAATACTCGGCCTAGACAATAGTCCGTTCATCGTCTGTCAAATTTTTCTTGTTTTCTCATTTTAATTTTCATCTCATATTTTTCAAGCCTTTTCTTCATTGCTGTGCGTAGAGCTTCCTGCCAGTCTTTATCTTGATTTTTTGATAGTTCTTCTTCCATGGCTTTGATCTCTTTCACCACTTTATCACGGTCACTCCATGCAAATTGCAAGGATCTCTAACATGCCTTTGCATGACAAGGCTATATGTGCAGCCCACACCTCCAGCAACAGGGGATCCGGGTTTTCGTATGCTGGGATTGTGAAAATAAGTAATCCCCGCGGAACTCTTTGAACTTCAATATATCCTTGTAAGGAGGTACCCTCCCACCATTTTCGTAACTCCCGTTCGTAGAGTTTCTCTAGTTTCAGATACTTGTTCGTTAAGGTATTGTCAGCCTCCTCGACAACTTTCACAGGGGGTGGCTGGGAGACATCAGGGCTTTTGAATATTCCCCCTGCCGCGTCTCTGGTGGGTCAATGTGGTATTCCTAGCCATAGGATATCACCCCTCCTATCCGTTAATGCGCTGTTGTAGTCCCTCGCCTTACCGCTCACTGATACTTCGGAACAGGTACACTTTTTAAGAGAAAACAGGCTTACCGCACTTCGTCGCCACAGTGTTGTGTTTGTCCTGCTCTCCCCGTGCTTAGTATGTTGTTCTGAAGATTCCACTCTCGTTCGATTTCAACAGTGGCAGCGGTGCTCTCGCTAGTAAGTTATGCAGCTCCAAAAAACACCATCCTGCGAGTCACTCTTGTGGCGGGTGCTGCTACACGGTGGTGTACCGCGTAAACATTTGCGCTCCAAAGTTCTCCCTCAAGTTCTTTCAATGGGAAGAAAAACAGCACTCACGGGATCTTCAGCTTTTTAAACGGATTTTATTCTTAAGACAGACGCGTTTCGGGAAGCGTCCCTTCCTCGGTGTCTACAAGAGCGCACTGCGCGGCGCCATTATTTTAAGAGCCTAGTTTGCATGATAAACACAGATAAGATCAGCGCCATCTTGAAGGCTGTTTTTACACACATTGTCGGCATATAACTTTCTAAACTGAAATAGTTTTACACTTATTATACGTGTATATTACAATCTTGCCGTGGATCGGCAATGGCAATCCTCGACATGGATTGCATCCCCTAAATTTACAAATTACTATCATGCATGATTTGTCAATTTCATCTGCCCATACCCAAATATTTACATTTCAGGTGTGAAAAACCTATCCTACTATTTGACACGTTTATAAAAAAGTTCTTCTTCAACTGGGTTAATTTATCAAAGCATATCAAAATTGCTACATTGCCATCAGATCCCTGATGACCGCATCTGAGAAAGTGTCGATGGCATCCGCCGCATTTACTGGTAAAAATTTAGAAGTCAGTTTCAAACCACTACTTGGTGCTTCCTGTTCTATTCCAACATTATCCAATCTTTGAGTCAGTGTGGCAGTAGTCTCATTGTCATTCAAAGAAGTTTCATTTCGAAGATTTGTCAAGAGTTTGCATGCTGTCAAATCGTTGACACTTAATAGGTCAGTCTCCCTTTGGCTCATTCTGAGACGTTTGGTTTCTTTAGGTGTTGGTTTGAACTTATAGTATTTATGTAATTTGATTTTTCTGATAAACTTGAAAAGGTCCATCCGTGTTTGTGTGTATTCCATACACACATTGGGGCAGAAGGTCAAGCCCAGTTTAAGAACGGACTCTTCACAAGGTGTCAAGGTTCTGTGGGATAAAGGTATTTTGACCTCTTCTTCATGGGCGGCTGCTTCAAAGTCTTTGGGAAAGACCAGCATGCTATTTAAGTGTTATCTCCGCCCTCAGTGGGTGTTGCTCAGTGCTCGGTGCTACCAAGGGTATTAAAAGAATGCTGCCAAGGAAGTTTGATGGAACCCACTGAGGGTATGCACTTCAAGTACCAGCATGCACCGAGCGCTGAGCAACACCCACTGAGGGCGGGGATACACTTAAATAGTATGCTGGTCTTTCCCAAAGACTTTGAAGCAGCCGCCCATAAAGAAGAGGTCAAAATACCTCGAAATGCATCGGCACTGTGATTGCAATACCGGATTGTTATGCTGGTCGCCATGATTCAATAAACCTTGGTTTTAGCAGCATTGTGTGCTTCCAGGTATGCTTGGGCATTTGTGGAAACATTAATCACGCAGCAGCCCTGCCGCGCTGGGATGCACCATCTGAAAATGAAGAGGCTGCGGTGGAAACTAATTGTCACCGATGCGGTAATGCTGTTAAGGCGTAAATAGACCAGCGAACTGCCCAGCACCCTACCAAGCGTATTAAAAGAATGCTGCCAAGGAAGTTTGATGGAACCCATTGAGGGTATGCACTTCAAGTACCAGCATGCACCGAGCACTGAGCAACACCCACTGCACTGAGGGCGGAGATAACACTTAAATAGAATGCTGGTCTTTCCCAAAGACTTTGAAGCAGCCGCCCATGAAGTAGAGGTCAAAATACCTCGAAACGCGTCGGCACTGTGATTGCAATACCGGATTGTTATGCTGGTCGCCATGATTCAATAAACCTTTGTTTTAGCAGCATTGTGTGCTTCCAGGTATGCTTGGGCATTTGTGGAAACATTAATCACGCAGCAGCCCTGCCGCGCTGGGATGCACCATCTGAAAATGAAGAGGCTGCGGTGGAAACTAATTGTCACCGATGCAGTAATGTTGTTAAGGCGTAAATAGACCAGCGAACTGCCCGGAACCCTACCAAGGGTATTAAAAGAATGCTGCCAAGGAAGTTTGATGGAACCCACTGAGGGTATGCACTTCAAGTACCAGCATGCACCGAGCACTGAGCAACACCCACTGAGGGCGGAGATAACACTTAAATAGCATGCTGGTCTTTCCCAAAGACTTTGAAGCAGCTGCCCATGAAGAAGAGGTCAAATACCTCGAAACGCGTCGGCACTGTGATTGCAATACCGGATTGGTATGCTGGTCGCCAAGATTCAATAAACCTTGGTTTTAGCAGCATTGTGTGCTTCCAGGTATGCTTGGGCATTTGTGGAAACATGTATATATATATTCACTGAAAAAACCATAGGTTTGACACCAGTTATAGTTAGCTGGAAATTTTACTGACATAAAACCAATGAAATTCCACGTTATAGTTAGTTGGACTCACTATAACTTGCGCGCGTAATGCACTGCTGATGACATCACATATTACATCACTGATGACATGGTCAGTGACATCACTCATGACATCACTGATGACACCATCCTTGTGACAGAGTGACAGAACTCCTTTCAGTGTAATGAAACCCTTGAAACACATATTCAAAAATAGAAACTAACATTTTCAAAAAAGTGGATATACCCATACCAGTTACAACAACCAATTCAGTAATTTCACCATCTATATACACATCCACTCATTCACCAACAGTTCTATATAGTCACTCGTACATATACTCACTCATCATATGTAGTGATACATCTATACATCCTGTTACACACCGACACTCATCCAAAAGTTACTCATACACATACTCACACATGCAAATAAACTAATAAACATCCATTTATTTACATAGATAGATATACACACACTACCACCTTACTTCTAAGGAAACTTACACATACTTACTCTCTTAAACAATCACTTATAGAAGCACATACTTATTTAAACAGGAACTCTTTCAATCTCTCACTCTCACATATACTCACTTATATATATCAATACTCACATATACTAGATTAAAACATATGTCGTTACTGATAAAGACACTAGTGAGGCATGACCGAATGTACACACCTTGGTATTTTTTTAAAAAATATAAAAGGTTTTATAGTTTAACAATTGCATGCTTGAATCGAGCTCGGAAGATATATAAAATCCGGATGTGTTTGGATTTACTCCTTTTCACGTTTTGAAACTTCGCTGAATTAGACCGCTACTTCCAAATGACGTACGTGACCAGACACTGTCACCGCGTACACGTCCTGAGACGCGCATGTGAAGTCATGTGACTTGAAAACAACACTTCCAATTCGTTCTTAGTAGTTTCTATTCTGCAATTTACACGGAGCACTCCACCCACTTCCCTCACTATCTTTTCTACTCTAAAGAGAGAATAACGTCCAACATTTTTCGGAAGACTTTGCTGAAATGGCTGCTGTTCCGCATTCATCTTCCGAATATGAAGGAAATGAGCGACTACCTTTAAAAAGAAAAAAGGAATCTTTTATTTGGCAATTTTTCACTTATCCTGAAGAACAAAAGAAAGTGAATGCACCAAAAGTAACTTGCACGATATGCAAATCGGTTCTCTCAAGAGGAAATCCAACAAAAAAATATTCCTTTTCCATACATACCATGGTGCGGCATGTCAAACAAGTGCACCCTGTGGAATTTGCACAGGCATCGACAAGAGCCCTGGCCACGCTATTACCATCAGAGGTGGCCAGCACATCTTCTGGTGGACGACCTGTATCTCCATCGAGTGCGGTGATGGACTTGAGACCATATCTTGCGAAGGTGCACATGAAATGCAACGAGTGTGGCGAAATTCTTCTGTACGGAGAGCAGAGCCTCATTCTTATTAAACTAAAAATTGAGAGTCATAAATGCCCCGAGAAAAGATACATTTCTTCATTTCATTTTGATCCTGTGTCACACTTGAAAATGTTGTTGCAAGTTTAAAAAATCAAAAACAACATAACACTTGTTTTAAAAAAAAAAAAAAAAGTTATTTTCAGAACTAACTCATTTTACCAAAAAGAGCTCCAGGAGCATATTATAAAGGGGGTTTATCTCCGCTTTTTTGGCTTTCAAAGCCAAGAAAGCGGAGATAAAATTCTCTCCCTATTACCAAACCAAGCTAACACCAGTTAGTGACAGCTAGGTAGGAGATAGCGACCATCTTGGGACCCACTTTGCATGTCAGTGATATTTATCACTAATGATATGCAAAGTGGGCGTGCCAAGGTGTTAGCGACTGTAAACAGTCGCTGACATCGCTATCTCCTATTACCAACTTTTGGAGATATTTGCGCTAAGCGCGAATATCTCCAAAAGCTAACACCTGCCCTGAGCAGTCCTTAGCCATGTTATCCAAATGGAAGGTGGATAACATGGCTAAGAGCATTAGCTCGGGAATGCATGAATATCGTTGACTTTTCAGCGATTTCATGCATTGCAGCTGATTTTTATCGAATTTTCGATAAACCTTGATAATACCAAGGTTTATTTACGATAAAATTCGCTGCAGCTCAGCGGTAAATTTTTGTCTCTAACCAAGCAATAGCGATAATTATCGCTATTGCTTGGTAATATGCCCCCTATTCAGAAGCTGAAGTATCGACGCTCTTTTTCAGGACAATTATGCAAAAAAGCGACGATACTTCAGAATATTATGAAGGACACGTAATACATTATCGTCGATTTCATCCACAGAACACTGCCGATAAAACGACGATAATAGCCTTCATAATATGATGTATGACTTGCAACCGAAACCTACGCTATTTGCTTTACATCTAACATTAGATACGATTGCAATTCATAAAGCATATTATCAACGCCGTTATCACCACTATATCTGCACTTTTCTGCCGATAAAAGCGGCGTTAATGTTTTACCTATCCCTGAAAATATTCTGCTGCACCTTCTTGAAAACGGCATTACATCGCCTGCCGTAAGACCACTTTGCATATGTTACGTATACTAAGAAAGTAACATGCAAAGTGGGCGTAGGTCAAAGCACATTTAAAATGTGGTTGGAGGACAAAACACCCCATCACAAAAAGAGGCGTTGTGAGAAAAAGTTTATCGCAAAACTGTTAAAGCCTCCTCTAATCAAACATTCAACATCGTTAACATAACAGTGTAGTAAATAAAACTAAATCCACCCCGTCCCCTAATTACAAGGCACACATTACTGAGGCTGTTACAGGATTTACTATCACATATGTGTTTCCATTGATGTTGAAGCACTAACACCGTGGAAAATACCACCGATAGCGGCGATATTTTTAACGCCGAGCACCAGCGATTTTTATCGCTTAGAGTCCTTGCTAATATGAAGGTTTATCTCCTAAGTCTCTGATTCTCAAACTGTGCAACACGGCTCCCCAGTGTGCCGTAATGAGGTGCCAGGGGCGCCGCGCACACTCTAGTGTGACTAACCATCCATAAATTCCACGAACATCTCTACCCTGTTATCTGCAATTGTAGGCATCAAAAGGAGCTACGCTGCTCCCCTCTGAGAGGCCTCACTCCCACTGCTGCAGCGGCCTCGAAGTCCTCCAGGAGCACAGGAACAGCCCCTCCCATCCATTGAAGTTCTGTGTCGGTCTCATTACCACTTACTAAATTAAAATAAGCACTGAAGAATATTCAAGTATGTAGTACTCCTCCTGCTACAGCATACAGAATGCATTCTGTTAGGTATAAAAAAGTGAAACACCCACGATACAATCATATAGAACACTTCCTCTAAAGAAGCCTGTGAATAACTTTAAAACATCAGGGTAACCATTTTTTCCCCTCTCTCATCATTGTTAAAGATAAGTATTTACAATACTATATTAAACAATGCCATGGTTGTTGCTTTTTAATTTTAAGAATCTTGCAATCATTCACAAACCCAATACTCATGGCTTCTTTTTCGTGACAAAAATCTTGCAATATTACATATCTACATAGAATAACAGAAAAAGCATAACACTACAAAGGCCGAACACTCTACTAAACGCAGATTTGTAACCTATGGGGCAGATTTATGTTAACTACTTCATACCCAGATATGCACCAGTTAATGTGCACCACAGTATGCTAGTGCTCCGTCACCCATGGTGTGCCACATTTAAAATGTGGCGCACCATGGTACAAAAACAGCATACATGCGTAACACATCTGTGCTGAAAAAGTAATACATTGCTAAAGTTGCATCGCAAGTGTGATGCAGCTCCAGCAAGGCTCACCAGTGCACTATATTCACAATGCTGTGTCAATACCTACCCCTGCTTCAAGCACATGCACAGTTTTGAAACAGCATGGGCCTGAAAGTCACTGAGTGAAATCTCATGTATTACAGTCAGCCACTTTCAAGACGCATTCCTTCAGAGGAACACTTCCTTATGGTGCAGGGCTTTAGAATGTGACATATCTCCTAGATCCATAACGTTGTAAATATGGTACATTATTTCCACTGTCATTGTATTAAATAAAGTGACGAAATTGTGGCGCAAAGAGACGCAACATCAACATAAAGCTGCCACAATGTGTTTTAAAGTGCCTTTTAAATTACAACCAACACTCTCTTTGAAGAGACCCCTCATGTTTTTTTAACACCTGTTAAGTCCTTCCATGCTCATGACAGAGCCGCTCCGTCACGAGCATCGCCTGAGCTGTCCTCAGGACGGACCAGTTTTGTAATGGGCTTGCCGCTGTGCTTGCACAGCACTAATATTGTGCCTCCATGACACGTTCTATTGACTAAGAGGAGCCATGGCAGAACCACTGTATCATGAACACATCTCAACCGTGGCTCGTGAAGGAGTGGCTCTATCATGAGCATACAAGTACCACTCAGCCCCCCGGCCCCCTAATGCTGAGGCAAAATTGCCACTGCAGCAAAGGACTTAAACTCCTGGAAAGAACACCATGTAACATTTAATATCATTTCCCATCAATGTTTTCAAATATCAGTGTTGCTGAACTCACTCAGTGAAATGTCGCTCATTTCATTAAATCACTTTTTTTTTATTTTATTTTTTATTTATTTTTTGTCCTCATCTTGCGATTACTGTATGCTTATGGAGTGTCAGGTGTCTGCCTCTTTGTTCTTTTCCGACACTGCCCCTTGTTATCTCTAGGCTGGGGAGTTTTGACTTCTAGATGGTATGAGGAGTTTCCTTTGCTCGTTGCATATCAAAGCTTCTGGCTTGAATCGGGGGAGGGAGCTAGCCAACTTGGCTACTCAGCAAGTACCATACTTGTCCACCAGAAGATGTATCGCTTTAATCATTGGACTTAAGTTTGGATCTTATTTGGTGTTAACAAAAGTTTCAAAACTATCCCAAAACTTAAATCTTTTGCTCACATTTCTTAGCTTATCAAGTTTGTTGATTCTTATTGCCGAGTTCAGCCATTCTGTATGAGTGGGGCTAGAGGCTCCTATCCATTTTATACAGATTTCTCTCCTTGCGAGTACTATTAATACAAAGAGGAGATTTTCCTGCTCCTTAGTAAGCCCCCCTTCATAACTTGGGTCTAATATCCCGAAAAGAATAAGTGTAATACTCACACTTAGTTGTTTGGACAGGATAGTACTCAGGGTCTTACCGACTTGATCCCAATACTCTTTCAGTTGAGGGCAGTTTTTAAACATGTGGATGTCGTCTGATTTTTCCTCGCCGCATTTTGGGCATTTCTTTATTCCAGCATTTTTAAATTTGGAGAGTTTTTTTGGCGTCCAATAAGCCCTATGAATAGTGTACAAATGATTCCTCTTCAGAGCGGCAGATTTCAAGTTAGACCAGCATTTGTCTACTGATTTTTCCCAGATTAAGTCCAGTTCTGTGGTTACAATATCTTTCCCCCATATTTGAGTTTCCATGTTGTTATTTGTATCATTGGCCATTATCAAAGCCCAATACCACTTTGCTACTTCCTTAGGTAGTCGCGCTGTATTAATCATGTCATCTTCCAGTTTTTCGTTACCATTAATACTAGGCAGAGTGCTAGACCAGCTTTGCATTTGGTAATATTTAAATTTAGATAAAGTATTATTTGATATTTCTTGTAGTTCTATCCATGTTTTTAAGTTTGTACCATTTAGGATTTGTCCCCAATATACGATGTCAGCTTTTTTTAATGCCAATGCAAGAATGTCTTTTAAGCATTCTGGGGTTCCAGGAGAGTCCCAGATAGGAGCCCACTTACTGTAATACGATATGTTCAGGATACTTCTAATTTGTGTCCACATCTTTGCTGCATCCCTTAATATCTTTAGCTTTATTTTTTTGAAATATTTGGGGTGTCCAAACTTAAACAGCGCATTATCTTCTGATTTTGTGATTACCTTGAAGTAGGCGGGATAATATTCGTGGTTTTTTAATAATATTTTGATATTTTTGAATTGGAAAGCTCTGCAGTATTCCACCAAGTCGGGGCTAGCCAACCCACCATCTTTCTTGCTCCTCCTGATCTTTTTCCATGCTATTCTCGATCCTTTTGCTGCCCATATGAAGCTTGTTAAGTCTCTCTGTGCTCAAGCTAAATCTGGTTTTCCAAATTCCATTGGTATCGCGTTAAATAGGAATGTAAACTTTGGCAGGATGGTCATCTTGATTATATTCGATCTCCCAATCAGACTCAACGGTAGAGAGGTCCATGTCTCCAGGAGTTTTCTTACTTCTCCGGCAACTTTGGTTAGATTTCTGTTTGCAATCTTCATTATATCATGATTGATTAGGATTCCTAAGTACCTTATTTCGTTTTTTATATAGTTGCTTTGAAAAGTCGTATTCCATGTCATGACCTCTGTCTTCGTTTCATTCACCAAGTAGCCTGAAATTATCCCGAAATTCTTTAAAGATTTCTCAATTTTTGTTTTAGCTTTTGGATAATTGTCAGTAAAGATCATTAAATCATCTGCATATAAAGCGATTTTTTTCTCCCATGTGTCGTATTTGAATGGAGTGATTTTGTTGTTGTTTCATAATTCATTTGCCAATGGTTCAATATATAAATTGAATAATAAGGGAGAAAGCGGGCATCCCTGTCTCGTTCCTCTAGTTATCTTTATATTTTCTGTTAACCTGCCATTGATTAGGACCTTTGATCTTGGATGTTTATAAATTTGATTTACCATACCGATAAAGTGAGGTCCAAAATTGTTATTAACCATAACTTTCTCAAGAAAGGCCCAATTGACTCTATCAAAAGCCTTTGCGGCATCAACAGTGAGTACGGTGAGTGGGATTTTCTCAGTTGTGGCGATATCTATTGCAATTAGAAGATCTTGTGTTACTTCATGTAGGTGTCTTCCTTTAATGAAGCCTTTTTGATCTTGATGTAATAGTTTTGCGATTATTTTCCCTAATCTAGCTGCCATTATTTTGGTAAATATTTTATAGTCTGCATTTAATAATGATATTGGGCGGTATGACTCGCATTTATGAGGGTTTTTGCCGGGTTTCAGAATTACTGTAATTATGGCATCATTCCAGGAGTCTGGTATGGTTTTATGTTGTATTAAGATTAGATTAATTAGTTTGGTTATATGGGGGAGTACAGTGGTTTTCAGTTTTATGTATAGTTCATTTGGTAGGGCATCCGGCCCTGCTGCTTTTCCCTTTTTTAAACTTTTGATAGCTTCTGCCACTTCTTCTTCTTGAACCTCTTTTTCTAGCTCTTCTTTTTCGTTCTCTGCAAGTTTAAGAAGTGCTGCATCTTTAAGGTATGAGTTAATCATTTGATCCGAGGGAGTTATATCTTCCGTGTATAAATCTTTGAAGAATTTCCAGAATTCCTGTCTAATAGCATTTTCATCAGTGGTAGGAGTTGTTTGATCATCGGGAATAACACTATCAACTTTGTTTTTCGCTAGATCCGTTTTGAGCTTCCATGCCAGCCATTTTCCGCAACCCTCACCAAACTCATGTTACGCTAACTTGCTAGAATCCCATTTTTTCTTTAACCTGTCTTCCAAAATTTGATCTATTTTATCTTTTTGGGTCTGTCTTTTATTAGAAGATCTCGTTTTTTTCCTTCCTCTTGTTCTCTGGATATGACGATATATAAGGAGCTGATCTCTGATTCCAAGTCTGAGATCTATTGTTTTAGCTGTTTATTTTTATGTGCCCCTAAACTCAAGAGTTTACCCATTATGACAGCTTTATAAGTGTCCCATGTTATTTGTTCTGAGGTACCAGATGCGTTTAACTCAAAGAAGATATTTGTTTCTGTTTCTAGTTCCTTTATAATTTCTTCGTCTTCCAACAAAGTTCTTTCGACTGTGAATCTCCTTTCAGTTATGTTTTCTGTAAATTGTAAAACTAGTTGCACTGCTGAATGATCTGACAGATGAGCTGGTAAGTGGGATACTTTTTTCCCTTCTTTTGATAAGTTGTTGCTGACCAAAAAGAAGTTGATCCTAGATTTATGTCCCAGTTTTTTGTTATGTAGTGTAAACGGGTGTGATTTTTCCCCTTTGTTTTTCCAGATGTCTACCAGATTGAGATCTCTTTTATAAGACACGATCCATTGTCTCATTTTCTTTAAGTTTATGTGTCTGCTTGGTGGTGATCTGTCTAATTTTAAGTCCATTACCAGGTTAAAATCACCTCCCAATATTATTGGGGAGGTGACTAGTAGCAGTTGTGAGTATAGTTTTTTCAACGGATCCGCATCGTCCAAATTCGGACCATAGTACCCTGCAATAGTAATGGGGGAATTTCCTATTCTGATATTAGCTATAGCCCATCTTCCTTTATTATCCACTTCTGAACTGATTATATTAGCTTTTAGGGATTTTTTAAGAATTATCGCTATTCCTTTAATGTTACATTGTTGTGTTGTGCATATTAATGTATCTACCCACCATAAGCTCTTAATAATTTGATTCCATTCATTTTTTAATAGGTGAGTTTCTTGTAATATTATTATCTCACTTTTCTCAGTTCTAATATACTCCAGAATTTTATTCCTTCTGCTTTTTGTCCTCAACCCGTTTACATTCCACGATAGGATTTTTACATCCCTACATGCACTCCCCATTTTATCTGTTTAGTTGTTATGAAGTTATGATTCACTCCTAGTTGTTTTAATTTTTTAAGTATTAGCAGATGAGGGTTTTTTTGGTTTTTTTCCCCTATTTTGCTCCCCACCCTTTTTTGTATAGTTTTATGTTTTCTAAATTGTGCTTTACATTTACCCTCCCCGGGGAAGCCTCCCTCTTCTTCTCTTTCGGTTATCTTCATAACCCTTTTGGCTTCCCGATCACACCTCCGTGATTTTTATCTATGTACAAAAAAAGAATTTTGTTGGTTGGTTTACAGCTTCTTCATTTTTATTCTATTCTTTGTCCTATCCTTAGTTATAATTTAGATCTGTTTCTTTATGTTTCTCAATATATATTTTCTGTCTTTTCTCTTTTTTTTTTTTTTTTCCCGTGTCAGTGTTTATACAAGATATACAGATTTATATCATGTCATTAAATCACTTTTAAAGCATGCCTTATAACAATGCACCCAATCCTATGTGGAAGTGCTTATATTAAACATGACATTGCTTTAACCAGAATAGACAAAGAAATGACACAGTGATGTAAAAGTTTCTTTATTTTTTATACTTACCTAAAAAATAGTAAAAAAGTAAAGTAAATTTCTTTTAAAAACGTAGTACCTGTGGAAGAAAAGTAAAAATAAGATTATAATGTACATTTCATAAAAAGAAAAAAAAGTAGAAGTCAATAAGAGAGAGGTAGAGAAAACTCTCGGATGTTATTAGTTGTACTTACCTTATAAATATAATATCTGTGGAAGACAGTAAAAAAATCTGTTATAATACATATTTCTAAATTCAATGTAACAAAATAACTCAAACAACATATTAAATGGTTTATTTTTGCTGTCCTCAGAATACATTGATTTTCACTATAAACAGTGATTTCAATATTAATCATCATATAACAGCGGGGAGAAAAAAAATAATCAAAATGATTGTGTTTTAAAAACCCATACAAAATCTCCATACATATTATAAATACCTGGAAAAAACATGTCTTAAATGTTTTTCTCAAATTCGCAATTTCTTGAGTAAGCACACTACATCTTTCAGAGTTACAAACTAATTAAACTATACAACCTATTTTTAAATATATCTCAACAAAGCCCCGTGCAAGTATCTTCTATAAAAATGTATCTTAAGTACACATTTTCTTCTCTCATACCTTTCCGCGTGCCCAAATTGTATAAGTTAACTCATTATCTTTTAAATACCTCTCCCAAAAACTTGCGTCCATATATGTTTTAAAATATTTATCTAAAGTACTGATTTTCTTCTCTCATATTTTTCCACGTGGCCAAATACTATGAGTTAAGTAGTTTTTTTCTGAAATTTCTTAATCTTAGTCTTATCTAATCTTTTGTGAACCTTTACAGTTAAAATTTGTAACATGTTTTATACCATAAAACATTAAGTAAACTTGTACCTGATGTTATCACTATGCCAAACACAAATTTCATTTATAGATTTGTACACCCTCAGTTATATGATATTTGTAAACAAGAAAGTTTCATATCTTTACAGTATTAATCTTCCTACAGCAAGTCATTCTACTGAAATTTGGGTTCTAAAAATAGCAGATAGGAGTTAGTTGAGGCAAAAGGCAAACGTTTCTTAAAAGTCAATTGACTATCATTGCAAAGCGTCCAGCCGCTTGCACACTTCAAATAAGCTGTATAATGTCCTGATGATGTTGAAGGCCCTTCATGATAAATAATGGCTACAGTTACAAATGTTCTTCTAGAAATAGATACTTGAGAAGCCACAACATTTTTAATTAAAGTTGACAATTTACTCCCATCAGCTCTGCATCGTTGAAACATTAATATTACATATTGTCCATATCTATGGATAAATAAAGTTGATAACATTTCAGACTTACATTGAGAACAGACCATGTTCTGATGCGCATCATTAACTCGTTTTTTAAAAGAGACTTCTTTACAGTCTGGTAATGTTAAATATATAAATCTTTCACTGTGTATATCAGTATTACTTGAAAATGAACAATTATCACACTTATGTTCCCATTTATAAGAAAGGCCAAAAAGACTATTAATATCTACACCTTCATCTTCCAAAACTGTAAACATATACATAATAAATTCCTGACAATCTTGCTGAATATTCTGAGAAAATTGATTTACTCCTGCACATATGTCTAAAACATTCCTTAGTTCTGAAACACTTGCTAATTCACTATCACCACTACTACATTTTTCAAATATAGAATTTAATGAATAGCAACATGTTTGTTCCTGATTTTCTACAATCTGTTCCTTAACATTTTTCAGAAAAAAAACAACATTAACTACTACATTTGCATAGCAGTTGACACCAGACCTGTTTTCAAACTTAAATCCAACAATGTCTTCAATACTAAATGTTTTCTTACGCCTACCAACAACAGCTACATCTTTTTTTCGTCGTTTCTCGACTACTTCAGCACATTTCTCCTCATTTCTCCTTTTCTGACCAACCATACGCCTTTCAATTAAAGGATATTGAGGTAAACTTGGAGCATATTCTCTTCTTAACCTATTATACTCCTTCACACAATATAAATCTGCACTAATCTTTGTCTCATCATAATCAATTAGATAAAGTCCACAAAAAGTTCTAACTCGCAATAAAGCAACATACGCCATACCCTCTTTGAATACAGTGCTTCTAATATTTACCAAAGCACAATCTACACTTAAACCTTGAGATTTGTGAATAGTCACTGCATATGCCAAACAAATTGGAAATTGCTTCCGACAGACATATAAGTCTTTCACAAGCAAAAAACGAGTTGAACAGCGACTAATTTGTTGAACTTGCTCAATTCCATCAAATTTTATTCTTAAAAATTCAATCTCATCTCTATTTGTATAATTGACAAAACCAACAACATTACCCATTGCTCCATTTACCAATCCTCTTTCTACATGTAAATTTCTCCTTAAAATTATCCGACAATTTAAACATACATACAGTTTTTTCTCTAAACCAGCAGTTTTAGATATAGTTTTTTGAAGAGAATCCAATTTTAACTTCAACTTTTCAGACAAAACAATAGTACTACCTTCATGCTCTATTCTATCTTTAGCTTCCAGTTTCTTAATTTCTTGATTTTCTAAATTCAACATTTTCTCATTAAAAACTGAACATTCTTTCAGAGTTGGCATCAAGCATATCACTGACTTATCTGCTACCTCTTTACTATATATTTTTTCAGGTACATTATCTTCATTAGGAAACAGCTTGGTAAGTAATCGTGTTTGTAGAGTGTGTTTCGCATCTTCGGTTAGTTTTCCAATCCTTATATCTTGAAGAATATTTCCATATTTAGTATCCTTTGCCTGTCGCATATTTTGAATCAGTTCGGTATATTTGAAATGTGACCATATATTAAGATTTCCAATACTGCCCATGCACTTTCTGGTCTCCTCATGCGTAACAGTTTCAAATACAGGTTGTCCTTTCACAGGAGTTAGCTGCAGTAGATCTCCAAAAACTATGACATGTTTACCTCCAAATAACACATCATACTCTGTCTTAAGTATCTGTTGCATTCTTAAATGCACAAAAGCAAGCATTAAATTGGATACCATGCTTACTTCATCAATAATAAGAAGTTTCATTTTTTTAAGGACTCTAGAAACTTCAAAACAAGCTTCTCCAGATAGCGTGTGATATTGTAATTTATTTTCATGTTCAACTGGCAGCATCAGTAAACGATGTAAAGTAATACCTTTAATATTATGTGCTGCCAATCCAGTTGGAGCAGTAACAACACACAACAGTGTTGACTGAGTTCTTTGCTGTAAATATGTAGTAATTCCTTTAATTAGGAAACTTTTACCAGTTCCAGCTTCTCCACTTACATATAGTCGAATAGGTTCAAATGACATACATGAGCAATCTTTTCTCTCCTGACGAAAGCCATGCTCAATGTGCTCTGTCACTTCATCATATATCTGTCTTTGCTCAACATTAAATTGCTTCTTGAATTCTTCTAAGTTGATTACTTCCTCTTGACCTTGCTGCATTACTTTTTCTACCTCATCCATGGCGGTAGCTGCTTCATTTTGGATAATTGGTTGTCCCAGTGGATCTTGACTTAATGAAGCCGAACTTTGACTACCTTGTGAACTATCTCTAGCAATCTCCGCTGCAATTGTGGCTTCTTGCTCTATTTCATCATTCAACATTTGGAGATAATTACTAAAAACAGGATATTCAATACTACTTTTAGATGCGTTGAATGAATCTTCATAACTATCAAAGTCCCCAAGTAGTTCCTCTTCTCTACGCTATGGTTTAAAGAGTTGAAAAAGAGCAAAATAGTAAAATTCTCTTTTGTCAGGTGTTTTGCAACTCAGTTTCCGATGATTAATCAAGTGTCCTTTTCTTTGTTTCACCAGACATCCTTCATGTCCAATTACAGCGTATACACCTTTATCAATGTTCTCTGTAACATTCCTTTTAAAAGTGTAGTTTTGAAGTATTTCATACAGACAAATGTTTTCAAGCAGAGTACTTCTATTTGGATAGTATGTATCCAACATACTTGTTTTCAGAATGTCTGTACTGTTTGGTTCTTTCTGGGCTAAATATTCAATTTCTTGCACAGGTTTCAGAACACGGTTTCGTGTTTCTGCAAGACCCAAACTCACCCAGAGAATAGTCCTTGATTTAGCATAAAGACTTGCTGATGATAATCGGTCACAACATTCATATGCTCCAATTTCTCGATGAGATAACATCTTCAAACTGTACGTATACAATTTCTTGCTTAGGCTCTTTTCATGAGAAATGTCTTCCCACATCTCCTTCAGTTCCGTCTTTTCAGATTTCGTGATGTAAGACATTACATATCGAGCCACAGCAATAGAGTTGTCTGCAACATATTGTATGTCCATGTTAGCATTCCACATGGATAAAATGACTGGGTTAAAGTCATTTATATATTTGGATTCTTCACCTCTTCTCAAATTGTACGTATTTTTAGGTGACCTTCTGATATTATGTCGCAAACATGACATCAAATTGTTGACTCTTCCTTTTGAAAGTACCGGTCGTGCAAATCCAAAACGACATTTGGTGTAGAATTTGCTCTTTGATTTGAATTTTTGCCGACAATATTTTTCACAACGATGACTTTGAAAATGTAACACTTTTCCTCTTAAGTCCTTATCAGTTGTACTATTAGGTATGTCACAAGTGGCATACTGTTCAATAAAAGACAGTACAGTCTCATCCGAGTCTGTTCCAAATTTAGGAGCATCCTTGATCCATAACAGCATATGAATATGAGGAGCAACTCTTGCTTGATATTCTTTTCTCCAAAAGAAATCCAGTACTTCACCAAGAGGCGGATTTTTCTTGTTTGTAATGAAAGACATCATAGCTTCAAATCTATGATTAAAATATCTGCAAACATTAACTGGATCTAATGAACACAGTTCTCCAGGTGTCTTGTAGTTTATATTTTCTATGTGTGCATTCGCCTCCCGAAGAAATTCAAGTAAATCTTCCCAAGCATACTCTGCACAGCTTAGAGTTAAAAACCATGTTGGTGCTCCTAAGTTTCTAAGCATGCACTTCAAATCTCCATGACGACGGTACCAATACTCATTAGTACCACGCTGACAAGCCATTAAATTAATTAGGTGTGAATCCAAAACACTATCTTTCTGTTGCACTTTATCCATAAATTCCTGTGCTGAAATATATTTCAGATGAACTCCACTTTTTAAGATATGGTTTACTGCATAAGACAGACCTGATAAGTCACTCTCAAACAGAAGATGAAACAAATATGGAATGCATTGGCGAAACCTCGGATCATCTGCATATAGTCTTGTTGTCCAGTATTCAGATGCAGGAATCTGCATAGGTCGATCATCATATCGTGTACCTTCACCTGTAGGGAATAACTGTGGAAAACAACGACCTTCCAAACTTTCTTCCCACACACTATTAGGATTTCCTTTCGCCTTTTTCATCTGAAATAATTCAATAGCATTCCCTATTGCTTCTGTGGAATGCAGTGGATGAACACTGTAATGTTCATAAATTCCTTCACTTCTGGATACGTCAACTTTTTCAATTTGTCCAATAGACAAATCACTGTCCTCTTCTTCACTTACATCTTCTTCTTCTACGTATACATCTTTAAAGTACTTATTGTTTTGGACTACATACAACGTTGCCTTTTTGACTTTTCTAACATCCACTAAATCTTGCCAGATTTTCTTACTCTTTGTAGGTACACCATTAACTAGAATAACTAGAGGTTCCTCTTCTACATTTTCAACACCAATTGTTTCCATATTTTTTTTTTAAATCGAGTGGCAAATATACAACTCTACCCTTTAATCCTCTTTGGAAATCTGAAGGATTTAATTTACCAGTCTTAGGCTCCATACGAACAATAGCCTGAAAAGGATGCACACATTGAATCAGAATAGTCTCATAAGTATTTAAATCCATCAATTCTGATGGAATATTTATCAACTCTAGATTATTATGAACAGCTCTAGCAGGCATTTTATTTTCATTTAATTTATTATAACAATATTTACAAATATGTTGCTCAAAACCCAAATCAAAATAGTTTTCCACCAACAAATAAGTTGCAAAATCCTTACATTGACCATTACTTTCATCTTCACTTTTTAAATATAAATCAACTAACTTAGTTTGACTTTTGTAATGAATGCGTCGACAACAGACACAAGAAAAATTTGGTTTCGCTCGTGCAATTACCTTAAACGTTATTATTTCCTGTTCAAAATTTTCAATATTAACATGTCCAACATTTTCTAATACATTTCCTTCTATAATTATATCAGTTTCTGCATTATCTTCCTCTGGACCAAAATAACTTACCTCAATTTCTGCACAAATCTTCTCAACATCTAATTCACATCCATGCAAAAGAGCACTATTTAACTGTTTAAGTTTAAGTGCTGGACTTTCTGCATAATACAACTTTCTCACAAATTTTCTCATTTTAGTATGATGCACTGCTAACATCCTGAAGTGATGAAATACACTCTGGCATATGTTTTTTAGAAAGACAAGCCAGAGAATGACCTTGCAGACCTATTTTTTCTCGCACTCTGCAATGATATAATTCTTGCAGCATTACAATTTTTTTTAAGACTTTCTTTAGTGTACTTACGTAAGAAATTGCAAAATAAATCAATTGAATCCTGTCGTACACTACAAATGCTACTACAATTCCAACTGTAAACAGGAACATTAGGACGTCCCTCTAAAGCTTCTCCAGCCATCACCTCTTCTGCATTTCTAACCACAATTTTCTCTTTCTCAATTACACAACCATCCATCACCGCATATGCTCGACCACTGGTGTCAACTGCATGCAACAAATCGTTACTTTAAAAGTAACTCTCTTCATTAAAAAATGGCTCAGAAGTTGAAGTATGCATCCACTTCCCAGAAAACACTTTACAAAAATTACTCCTATTTATGTGTCTCTTCCATTTACTTTTAGCTTTTAAAACTCGTATTGCCTTATTTAGTGTATTTATTCTATTAAGTACTAAAATAAATAATTTTCTTTTTGTCTCAAACGCGCGATCAACAATATCCTCTATATATTGTTTCTTCTTAAGAAAAGCAGATCTTCTTTTAGAAACTTTCTCCTTTTGTAATAAATTCGAAACTACTCTGTTGTAAAACATACGCTTCCTGATTTGGCTAAATTGATTTGTCCGAGTTTTACTGTACACATTTTCCTGTCTGCTGATTCCAGAAACATTTTTATCTTTGGTTCCATGTCTCCTTCTCGATACTGGTATACTTTTTTCCTTGTAGACTTCAATACTAACATTTTTCCTTCCACATATTGCTTTCAAAAACCTTTTGGTTTGCTTACCAGGAGCACTCTTCTTTTTATCCGTCCTTTGTTCTTTTGATAATTCTTGAATTCCTTTCTTCTTCAAATTGTAAGTCCGTTTATAGAGCTTTCTTTTTTTAGTTCTGGTCGTCATCTTAATTTAAGATTTTGATGAAATTGTCAATCTGTAAAACACAAACATAACAAATATTATAGTTGACTACTAGCATATAACGTACAAATTAAAACCACAGATTCATTTTCTAAGTAGAATAAAGAGAATAACAGAAAGTCTCTGAACAGAGTAGGAAATCCTGTAGTGAATGTTGGTTCTAAATTTATCACACTCCATATCTGTTTTAACATTATAGACAGTTTTTAATTCTAATTTTTAAAGCATACAAACAGTACAGTTTTTTCAAGAACTATCGGTCATCGTAGATGTTTTAATCTTTTTTTACTACAATCTCTTTTACACTTCATGAGAACATGTCTTATCACTCTCATAAAGCAGATCATCGACGAATAGGACAAGAAAACTGTCTTCAAGAATGCTTTACTATCAAAAATTTTTTTATTTATTCAAAAGTTCATAATTTAGTAGAACGTCCAGCATTACATCATCAGGGACTTCTTCAAGTCCAAAGTCCTCATCTCCTTTTACCATCTCTAAGTAAGCTGGGTCTAAAGACATGTCCATAAAATCATCATTTTCGTCTATTTCCTCTTCAAAGACCATGTCTAAAATTTGCTCCATCACTTCGTTAATGATTTCAAAATGAATTTGTTTCTCTTCTGAGGAATTCTCCATAACTAGACTCAGTTTATTCTTCTGTATCCTTTTAAAAAATATAGAGACTAAATTATATCTTTTTTCATAAATATATAACTTAAAAGTACCTTTACTAATTTTTAAAGTACATATATTTTTATAATTTCTAACTTATTAACTCTATATATTTTAAGATACCACGTTCCTCTTGTTTTGAAAAGAAATTGGCAATATAACCCTAAACATTAACAATGATCTTTTTTTTCCATTAAATAATTACTGTTGTTAAAAGACATTTTACTGTAAAATTTATTTTTAGATTTTCTACACATCACAAATATTGATTAACTGTAGAATTAATTTTTAGAGACCCATCTTTTGAGTTCACCAGTACAAAGTGCTATGTAAACTATATGCACTCGGAAGTGAAGGCTCACACTATACAAACCACAGCATTCACTTAACCGATTACTACTTCCCACAGAGACAGTTCCTTTTATGTTTCAACAGCATAATCACCATGTAAATGTCATAGCATATACAAAATGTCATACTAACCATGAAGAACCACATCATAATAAAGCTCTGCATTAATATGTAAAACAGTGGCTATACATAGTATAATCACAGATATGCAGGAAAGATGCCCATCACACCTAGAACCATATCATAATACCTCTCTGTAAATAAAGGAGAAAGACTGCCAAACATAATGCAACAAGATTTCAAAAATAATGAGCACTTCACAAGAATTAAGTAATGGAAACCTGAAAGAATTATACTCCATTGATCCGTAAATCTGAACTCCATCTAAAAGAACACATGCACCAAGCCCATTAAAAGATAATTTCAACAGTCAGTGGAGAATATCTCAAAATACATATCTAGTATAAGCAGATACAACCCATGTGAAAAATTCAAGATAAAATCATGTTCCAAAATGAAATTCTACAAACATTTTTAAAAATCTTCTTTATTATTTTCATGTGCACCCAAAAAAATTGCCTATGCAAAAATACCAACTCACCTGAAAAAAAGAATATAATTCCTCAAATTGTGTAATTCAGAAGGCAGGTTGTTGCTTTTCAGCACCAAACACTATAAAAAAGAAAATAATAAAATTTAATTAACTTATTACAGACTTATTTCTTACACAACATAGAGCCATTATAGCAAAGAACAAGCATAACAGATAAGCATAACAGATAAATTCCCCAAGATTCTCTATCATTAGAATAAGATACAAAATGTCTCATTTCTGAAAGCGTTGCGCCACAGATATGTTACTTTTTCCCATGTTAAAACTGATGCACCAGCGACACAAGGCCTTCATAAGTAAAAGCCCATGTGACGGAGAACAAGTGCATACACAGAAAACACCTTGATCCCCCCCCCCTCTTCACTGGGCTCCACGCTCCACCCCGCCCGAACCCCCGGTTACAGAGCCCCCTACCTACGCTCCCTGCCCAGGGCTGCCATGAGCCTACAGCCGCCCTTGGAAAATGCATAAGACACAGCAACAGTAAAAATCAAAGAATAGGCAACATGCAGAAAAACTGCAGAGTAGATAAAGAAACATATTTTTAAGATAACACCATTGAAAAACATGTAGTAATTTTTTTAATCTGCCATGCATCTGGCCCTCCACGACCGCTTTGGAAACTCCTGCTTTAAACTTTTACATTTCATTTTCACACCACACACACGTTTTGTAAAAACTCATGTAACGGACAACAACTGCATACACAGAAAATGCAGGGCTGGCCATAGCCATATGCAAGCTGTACACCTGCACTGGGCCACCAAACCCCAGGGGCCACAATGCCAATATATATCCTTAATATAATAATCCTCTGACAATAGATACATGTTTGCGTGACGGCCCATGCCAGGAATTTGGCGTCCTCTGGCTCTGTTCCACTTCCAAACACCCTGACCCCCCCCCCCTCTTCACTGGGCTCCGCACTCCGCCCCGCCCGGACCCCTTGTTACAGGGCCCCATACCTACGCTCCCTGCCCAGGGCCACCATGAGCCTAGAGCCGCCCCTGGAAAATGTATAAGACACAGCAATAGTAAAAGTCAAAAAATAGGCAACATGCTGAAAAACTACACAGTAGATAAAGAAACATATTTTTAGATAACCCCATTCAAAAACATGTAGTTATTTTTTTAATCTACCATGCATCTGGCCCTCCAGGACCGCTTTCGAAACTCCTGCTTTAAACCTTTACATTTCATTTTTAAACCATACACACGTTTTTTTTCAAAGCTGCATATTAAACGCCTAAACATGTATTTAGTCGTCCACATGCAGGCACTTTCAATTACATGACTTATTTAAGTAGAATCCCTGTAATGTTGCATATCTTTTCAAAAATACACCAGTGTCTGTTATTATGACGATTTTATTTCATTCTTCATCAGTGATTTTTTTTTTACATATAATGAAAATCACTATGACTTTTTAAACGACAAAGCTTACGCGGTAAAAATCACTCTGCATTTGCTTCCCTTTAAGAATGTAGTTTATCTACCCCACACATGTGAACCTTGATGTTTCCATCTGGCAGCGAATACCGGCCTTGAATCACAAGACATGAACAGCCTTATTGTCACAAAAACAAGTTAGCGTAGCATCTGTTCGCACACATATCTTTCACAAAAGAGTAACCTTCCTTTACAATTTGCTGAAGTGACTCCCTTAATTTTAAACGATCCTCCACTTCAAGACAAGCTATTTTTTTTATAACTACTAAGCAATGGTTTAGTGACTACTCTGCCAGAAATTATATCAAGTCATTCTGCTACTCTTCACTCCTGTTGAACTGCCAGTGCTGCGACGTTTGTGTTCCCAACTTGTTTATTTCAAAATGGATGTCCCTCCTGTCTTCGCAAACGAGCCGGAACACTTAGAACTATTTCGCCAGAGGATGCATGACTACTACGGCATCTTAGCACTCTCGACTTTGAATACTTCATATTGATTATCATTTTGATGTTCCTATTTCACCTGTGTACAACCTGTATTTCATTGCCTGAGCTGTGATTTCATGTGGGCCCTGGACTTATGTCTCTGCAACTTGGTACCTCCTGAAGTGAATTACAATCATCTCATGAATCCGTTAATTGATCATGAAGAGCTTTGTTGCAACAGAGGGATTATGGCCTTTGCAGCGATACAAGGAGTTCTGGGTCATTGGAATATATTCACAGCGGCGCAAGATTTCCTGACAGACAGCTACATTGAAAACCCACCGAGCTGTCCTCTGATGGTAATAGAGGCTCCGGTAATAACAGATCATGAATGCTGCTTTCCTCTTTTCAATTGGATGCCTGACATGTTTTCGGATGATAACAGTGACTTCCTGTTAGAAGCAGTTGCTGCCTACTTTGCCTACACAATGGTAGGATAACTCTTATGCAAGCCATTGACGTCCACATTTCGTTTTGCCTCCCTATCTTTTTCACGTTTTCTTGGATATTTTCTTAACATGAACAGACCTATTGGCTTTACTAACAGTGGACACACGTTTGACTAGCGTGAAGAGAACATGGTGATGAACTGCGCACAGTCCATGAGGAAGGGGCGTTTGTTGGCCCCGAAACGCATCAGACTCAATTTTTAACTCAAGGGAACCTGTGAACATTACTGAGGAGCGAAACACAGACCGGAGGGTCGGATGAAGCGGTGAGCCCTCCCGAAGCACTTGCGCAATTTGCTCCACTATATATATATATATATATATATATATTACCTACTGGCGATAGCCAGTAAGTATATATAGTTAGAATTTTTTCTCTATGGGACTTTTGAAAATTCTATGTCTAATAACTTTGGCGTTTGTGGACGGAATCGGCTGAAATTTTCAGGAAAATGGCACATTTTGATTCTGAGCAGCCCCTGAAAATTTAGGGGGGTTTCGTCAAGGGGGGGCTGAGAAAAAAGGGGGGTCCCAAAACGCGTTTTTTCCATTCATTTTTCCATAGGGCGGTTGGACTCACTTTTAGCTCGAACGGCTGAATGGATTTGCACGAAACTTGGCAAAATTGTAGGGACTGTTAGCCCGATGTGCCTTTGCTAGGTCTCAATATATGTGCTCCAGTAGTTTTTGAGAAATTAACGTTCAAACCAAGATATATATCTGTAACAGCGCTCTGGGCAGCGATCCGGTCCGCTTACTTTTCGCTTATCGGAACTTTGCGCGCAGAAAGCTGATTGGCTCTCCGGTGTCTGTCAACATTCTAAACAGTCCGGAGCGGACGCCATCTTGTCTCTCGGTAGGATCGAGAGAGAAGAAGAGGTGGAAAACGAAAGGGGAATTTAATGAAAGGGGGCAAGGTATCCCCCTCTTGACCCCCTAGGAATGTTGTTGGGGTTATTAAAGGGTCCCGTGGGGAAAATAAAAAAAAATGATTTTTCACGGTAGAAGCGCGGCCGCGAACTGGTAGCGAAACGGGAATTCGCCATTTTGTGCTTCGTTAATTAAATTACTAGTTATAAGTGGGTGCGGGAGACGTATCCTAATCCCCTATGTTTCCTGAGGGTGGCTGAGGAGGCTGATATATGTTGATACATCTCTTCCAGCGGCTGTGCGTGAGCTTTTTTTTTTTTGCTGCGTGACAGTCCGGAGCGGCCGCCATCTTGTCTCTCGGTAGGATCGAGAGAGAAGAAAAGGTGAAAAACTAAGGGGGAATTTAATGAAAGGGGGCAAGGTATCCCCCTCTTGACCCCCTAGGAATGGTGTTGGGGTTATTAAAGGGTCCCGTGGGGAAAATAAAAAAAAAATGATTTTTCACGGTAGAAGCGCTTCACGGGCCGCGAACTGGGCCGCAAACTGGTAGCGAAACGGGAATTCGCCATTTTGTGCTTCGTTAATTAAAGTACTAGGTATAAGGGGGTGCGGGAGACGTATCCTAATCCCCTATGTTTCCTGAGGGTGGCTGAGGAGGCTGATATATGTTGATACATCTCTTCCAGCGGCTGCGCCATCTTGCCTTTTTTCGAATGCCACAATTTTGTCGTGCACGGCAGCCATTTTAGATGCCAGGCTGGTCCCAGGCTATCACCTAACCCTGCGGATGTAGTTTATGGCCCCAGCTGTAGAGAATTCAGACATGCCAATCCTCCTGATTCAGGCGTGTGAGTACTGATTTCAGTGCTAGTCTCCCGCCTCCCGATTTCTGCAAGCAAAAACCCGGGGGCATATTACGAACAACTAGCGATAATTTTTGTCTCTAACTTGTTTAGAGACAAAAATTATCGCCGCACATCGGCGATTTTTATCGCAGATAAACCTTGCTATTATCGCAGAAAAGTCAGCGATATTCATGTATTATCGATCTAATGCTCTTAGCCATATTATCCACCTCCCATTGGATAACATGGCTAAGAACTGCTCAGGGCAGGTGTTAGATTTTGGAGATATTCGCGCTTAGCGCGAATATCTCCAAAAGTTGGTAATAGAAGGTAGCGATGTTAGGGACTGTTTCCAGTCGCTAACATCTTGGCACGCCACTTTGCATGTCATTAGTGATAAGTATCACTGACATGCAAAGCGGGGCCCAAGATGGTCGCTATCTCCTTTTAGCTGTCACTAACTGGTGTTAGCGACAGCTTGGTAATAGGGAAATAATTTTATCTCCGCTTTCATGGCTTTTAAAGCCAAAAAAGCGGAGATAAACCCCCTTGATAATATGCCCCACGATTCCTTGGGGGTTTCAGCTGACAGGGCTTGGTATTGTGTTACATGGTAATTTTTCCATGAAACGTCAGAGGGTCGATGCAGGGGTTCTAGAAGAGGTGATAAACCATTTAAGCCTCATGAACAAGCGCATGGTCTTTTAAAGATTTGTGAAGTACTCGGGGCGGCGGTGTGTGTGTGCCCTCTTTCAGGAGCGGGCGGGGGGGCACTGCCAGCAACTTGCCAGGTCAGGTAGTGTTCAACACGTGCATCACCCTTTCTCTGCCTGCTATTGCGCTCCATGCTTCGGAAAGGTAAGAAAAAGAACGTGCATTTGAGTTTGAAATGTCCGATCCTGCAGCAGCACACTTCCAAAGCCCACACATGACAATAACCCGATTCAAGGCCCCATTCACCCGTTTTTAAAAAAATAGATAACACTCCAACAAAGTAAGGTTATAAAACTTTATTAACTACTAACTTTAACGAACGGAACAAAAACTAAAAACATTTAAACATTTCTCAACACAAAAAGCAACAATGGTTAGAAGCTGTCTTTTGTGCGAATAGTCCCAAGGCAGCACAACGTGCAGAGTTCTGGACGGCACCCAGGTGATGTCGCCTGGGTGCCGCACTGGTTTAGGGATCCTACAATGCTGCTCCGAAAATTGGCGTGGGGCGTCCCGGGTGGGGCGGGGGGAGGCCTCGTCAGTAGCGGTCTGTTGTGCGAATAGTCCCAAGGCAGCACAACGTGCAGAGTTCTGGACGGCACCCAGGTGATGTCGCCTGGGTGCCGCACTGGTTTAGGGATCCTACAATGCAGCACAGAAAAACAGCGTGGGGCGTCCCGGGTGGTGCGGGGGGAGGCCTCGTCAGTAGCGGTCTGTGTCCAGTGTCACATGGCTGACACAACATGTACGACAGGCACCCAGGTGATGTCCAGTAAACTGCCGCACTGGTTTTGGTATCCTACAATGCTGCTCCGAAAATTGGCGTGCGGCGGTCCGGGGGGGGCGTGGGGGAGCCGGCATGAACGGGCCTCCCCAGGTGGCGGCCATCTAGCTGAGTTGCGCTCGCTCTTGCGGCCACAGCGTCCCCTCAGCCGTGAAGATTCTACAAAAGTCTTGGGGGCCCCCGACTCCCGCAGGCTTCCGGTGGGGAGCGGCTGCCATGATTGCTCGCGGAATGACCACGACGGAGCCACGAGATGGTGGTGCTCTCATGCTGACGCCAGCTTCAGTCTGAATGATCCAGAAACAAGGTGGGGCTTTCATCGTTTGGGAAAAAAAAATGTTCTAAACCAATGAAAAGTGTTATTTTTAGGTCATATGACCAAGCCTTCCATCTTTAGGAAACCAAAAGTAAAATGAACCAATGAAAAATTTTATAAACAAGTCACATGACCTGTTATGCGGCATAGGGCTACAAAAAGCGTAGAAAATCCGTTGGCACGTGAGGCGGCGTCAGTAGCGGACCGATGTGCGAATAGGCCGAAGGCAGCACAACGGGCCGAGATCCGGATGGTACCGAGGTGGTGTCCAGCAAATTGCCGCACTGGTGTGGCCATCCTACAATGCTGCGCCGAAAGACGGCGTGTCCAGCTGAATTGCGGTCACTGTTGTGGTACAGTGACTCGAACGCGCCGAGATCCGGATGGCACCGAGGTGGTGTCCAGCAAATTGCCGCACTGGTGTGGCCATCCTACAATGCTGCGCCGAAAGACGGCGTGTCCAGCTGAATTGCGGTCACTGTTGCGGTACAGTGACTCGAACGCGCCGAGATCCGGATGGCACCGAGGTGGTGTCCAGCAAATTGCCGCACTGGTGTGGCCATCCTACAATGCTGCGCCGAAAGACGGCGTGTCCAGCTGAGTTGCGGTCACTGTTGCGGTACAGTGAGTCGAACGCGCCGAGATCTGGATGGCCCCGATGTTGTGTCCAGCAAGTTGCCGCACTGGTGTGGCCATCCTACAATGCTGCGCCGAAAGTCGGCGTGGGGTGCCCCGTTGGCTTATGAGGTGATGTCAGTAGTGGACCGATGTGTGAATAGGTCGGAACCAGCACAAGGCACCAAGATCCGAATGGCAAGTCCTGGATGTTGAGTGCCTCAGTTGAGAGTTCTGAGCAGTGCTTGTAAGACTGTCTGAAGCTTATTTGCACCTGCTGCAGCTTCACTAGGTCCGGCGGAACTTTTTTCCTTTTCCTTTCTGCTTCTTTTCCTACAATGCGTTTCATCTGAAGACACGACCAGGTCCCTGAATGTGTGCAGGGGGACGCTATTGATTGAATGAAAATGGCGGCTTGACACAAAGCTGACTCAAGCGTTACTGTTGGTGCTATACAGACAAAAATTGGTTTTCAGTTTGTACATTCTTCAGGTTTTTTTTTTCCATCCAAGTCTGATTGAGAGTTTGTAGAAAAATGGCTTCAGATTTTCCACATACTACTCTTCAACATTCTTCCTAAATGTAACAATGTGAAACTCACTAGGAGAACGGCTGTTTCTGTTTCCTTTCAAAATGCTGCCACCAATATTTTCTGAATGGAAGACACCATCTTGTAGCATAAAGGGCCGAAAGGGGTTCTGGTCTGGCCGATGGTTGGTGGAGACATTTTGACTATATCTTGGACCTGCCCGGCCTCGCCCAAAATGGCGCCGGTATAAATGGGACTCGTAACTCCTTGCCCGCAAATGTATATCTAGAAAATGTTATTGTAAGTGGCCCTGTCGTATTTTAATTACAAAATGTACGTCCACCGATTCCGCAACTGTTAGACACCTTTGTTCTTGTCACCTAATGGCCCGCTCGTTACGTTCTTCTACAGTGTAAATGTCTCCTCATCATATACGATTTCAGTTTGCTCCGTGGCCGGCCCACTTGGTTATAGGCCCGTATTTGTATACTGACATTTTCACAATAAAGGTTTTTAAAACAAAACACGGTAGTAGTATTTACATTTGTAAAGTTTTTACTTTTAGTGACTGTTTTCAAATCAGTAAAAGGCAAGTGAAATAAAGCAGTCCAATTACATGACGGATGAAAGGTATAATATGTAGGAACGCAGTAAAGATAAATGGTCAAGGGCAGTTGTGTTTTTCATGTCTGCAACATAAAGTGATCGATAAGAATCTGATAATCAGGCGTATCGGCGACTAAGACAGCAGGCCGAATCTCTTTTACTCAACGGCTCCGTCATGGAAGGAAGAAACGCCCTTTTTCTCGAAAAAGGAATATATTTTACTTGCAAGACAGTTGTAAATTTTCCGGGAAAGTACATTAGCCTGGAATATTATAACATATGTTTGAAAAAAAAATATTGTTCGAAAATAATAAAAAGCGTAATTTTTAGGTCATATGACCAAGCTTTTCATCATTAAATTAACAAAAGTAAAATGAACCAATGAAAAGTTTTATTAACAAGTCACATGACCTGTTATGCTTACGTTACGCGCTGCGCGCCGCGCCTCGGATCACTTCCGGGTGCGCTAACGCGGCGTGTCATAAAACGCATTACGCGACAACGTAGGTCAAGAATATAGTCTAAATGTCTCCACCAACCAGCGTTCAGAACACAACCCCTTTCAGCAGTCCAAAAAGTTCTGTTAAATGACAACAGAGGGGACAGGCAACAAGAACCATCAGTCAAAGAGGGGAGGGCAAGTTCTTCTCTTCCGGGTCATGTTGGGGCGCTACCGGAACTGATCGAATTGGTAGTCTATAGTGTTTCTGGATGTTTCAGACTAAAGCTGGCGTCAGCATGAGACCACTACCATCTCGTAGCTCCGTCGTGGCCATTCCACGAGCAATCATGGCAGCCGCTCCCCACCAGAAGCCTGTGGGAGTCGGAGGCCCCCAAGACTTTTGTAGAATCTTCACGGCTGAGGGGACGCTTTTCGAGAATGGGACCCAAGCCCTAGCAGACAAGCGTCCGAGTTCCAAGGTGTCCCAGGGCCATTTTAGTGGACCAGGCCCAAAACCGAAGAGCCGGCCGCCATTTTGAGAGTCCTGTGGCAGCCGCCTATCGCTGCACCGCAAGAGCGGGCGCATCTCAACTACATGGTGAGCGAGACGCTGTAGTCGCAAGAGCGGGCGGTAAACAGCTGAATGGCGGAAGAGGCACAGTGTAGCAAAAGCGGGCGGAATGGCAACTAAAACGATAAAGGGGCGCCCCACTACAGCTTGTCTTCAGGTCAAACGGATTGTGGGACAAGGTCCAGAATTGAAGAGTCATCAAAAGGCAAAAAGTTCCGCCGGACCCCGGGAGCCGGCCGCCTATGTCGGGGGCGATCTCAGGCTACACCAGTGCTATAAGACTTGGGGAGGGTGTCGGAGCCAAGCGTCTTCTCCGAGTCCATGGCCATCACACCGCCCCTCAGGGGCCTCCGTCAAGCTGTTTAGGAAGGTAACATATCACATTGTTTTCTAATGCAGTCAGGTCCACAAACGACACTCACTTACTTTGAGAATAGTGAAGCTGCAGTAGGTGGAAATAAGCTTCAGACAGTGTTACAAGCACTGCTCAGAACTCTTAACTATGGCACCCAACATCCAGAACTTATGCTATTTGAGAATGGTAGTGACATCGAAGCATCTCAGGGACCAAAACCATTAACGTACTTTCACGTATGAAAATCTTACTTGGGGAGGGGGCAGGAGCGAAGCGCCCCCTCCCAGTCAGCGCCACCACACCGTATGTTGAAAATCTGAAGCCATCGTTCTACAAAGTCAACCAAACTTGGATTGAAAAATCTAGAAAAATGTACAAACTGAAAACCAGTTTTGGTCTGCATAGCATCAGTAGCAACGCTTGAGTCAGCTTTGTGTCAAGCCGCCATTTTGATTCAACAAAGCACAGGCATTGAAAAAGGCTGAAATTCAGAACTCTAAACTATGGCACCCAACATCCAGGAGCTTGCCATCCGGATCTTGGAGCCTTGTGCTGTTTTCGATCTATTCACACATCGGTCCACTACTGACATCATCTTATAAACCAACGTTATGTAAATAGTTTTTTAATAAAATGTTTTACCCTGTTTCTTTGCTGGTGTGTTGTCTATATTTTTAATATTTGCATAGGGTTTGTCGTTATTTTGTGCGGGATGGGTGATGGAGCCGAGCTGTCTTGCAGCCCTCATGGTGTGGAGCTCAGTTCATCTCACTATTTTCGTATTTCTCATGAAGGGTTGTTCCTAATATTTCTATTTTAGCGAGGTCAAAAAGAGATCCAATTAGTGGCCTACTGATTTTGCTCGATTACTTTTATTTTTTTACACGATTTTTCACTATCTGCAAAGACTAAACAGAGTATTGCGACTTTGTGCTTGTTTGTAAATAGAGAATGATCCAAAGAGAACCAATTCTAAAACAGTAAATGCTTGGACAACAATCAATCAAATGGAGAGACAAGGAGGCACGACGGATTACAACGGGGGTAAAGGCCTGCGTTAACTACCCTTCAGTATCTGCAAAGAGAGAGTACTACTAAGACAAAAGAGGGGAGGGGGGGGGTGCAGCGTTCAAAGCACATCAGCGTGCATAAATACAAAAATGTTTTTATCTATCACGTACTTGACATTTTAAAGCTTTTCATATTTGCTATTAAAAAACCAATGAAATTCACAGAAAAAACCATAGGTTATAGTGGATATATAGTTAGGAATTTGCATTTACAAAACCTTGAAAATTCAATGAAAAAACCATTGGTTTTAGGCCATATATAGTTAGGAATTAGCATTTACAAAACCTTATTTTACTCGCATAAAACCATTGAAATTCCATATATAGTTAGAAGCGCTAACTATATATCGCGCACCCGCAATCCACTGCTGATGATGTCACATATTACATCATTCATGACATGGTCAGTGACATCACTGATGACATCACTGATGACAACTCAAATGACATCACTGATGACATCTCAAATGACATCACTGATGACATCACTGATGACAACTCAAATGACATCACTGATGACATCTCATTTGTCATCACTGATCACATCACTCATGTGATAATACAATGAACCTCTTCAGACTCTAATATAACCTTACATACACTCAGTATAAACAGACACTCACAGACTGTCACTCATCCATGGAGTTACTCACACACCTAGTCAGTCATGCAAAGAATCAATCACACCTCCATTTCCTCAACTATAAAGTTATACACATCTTACTTATTCAAACATATAATAACACATATTTATTCTCTTATATAATCCCTGATACAAGCTCACAGTGATCGATACAGCCACTCACACATTCACTGGCTCTTATGTTCAGTTATTTATATATCTCAACTCTCACATGTATTGTGTTTTACATACGTACTTACTTGCACATGTAGCAATGAGAAATCCATTCACTCACCAACACACCCATGCATAGTCAACCGCCCATATAGCTGTTTCCACATGCACTCTTGAACTCATACTCCTAGTGAATCAACTGCTTACACATCTATGCACAGAGTCACGCACCTCCCAGCCACCCACACACACACTCAGCCTCCCATTCAAATACTTGGGCAACCAATCAATAACCCATATGGCCACTCTTATAGCTACTGATCAACACATGCAGTAGCTTACACAACAACAAACATACTGATGCACAAATTAAGACAGTTTAGTCACTAACCCATGCACTCAGTGAGACACATTTAATCACTCACTCATACAGTCAGTCATGCACCTACTAAATTCTTCATCCAGACACTTATACATCCACTCATTCTTCAATATGTGAAACATATTTAAACTTTACAGACACATACAATCACTGGATGTTGTGATCAGTGATGTCATCAGTGATGTCATTTGAGATGTCATCAGTGATGTCATCAGTGATGTCACTGACCATGTCATGAATGATGTAATATGTGACATCATCAGCAGTGGATTGCGGGTGCGCGATATATAGTTAGCGCTTCTAACTATATATGGAATTTCAATGGTTTTATGCGAGTAAAATAAGGTTTTGTAAATGCTAATTCCTAACTATATATGGCCTAAAACCAATGGTTTTTTCATTGAATATATATATATATATATATTACCTACTGGCGGTCGCCAGTAGGTAGTTGTAGTTAGGATTTTTTTCAATGTTAAATCTCAAAATTCTATTTGGAATAACTTTGGCGCCGGTTGACGAATCTGCCTGAAAATTTCCTCAAAATGGCCTCGCGGCACCCTGGTCCTTCCCTGAAAGTTTGGGGGGGATTTGTGAAGCAGGGGCTGAGACAAAAGGGGGGTCCCAAAACTTGTTTTCCCCATGTTAATTTCCATAGGGCAGTCGACCTCACTTTTAGCCCGAGCAGCTGAATGGATTTGCACCAAACTTGGCAAAATAGTAGGGACTGGTAGCCCGATGTTCCTTTGCTATGTCTCAAGATATGTGCTTCAGTGGATTTTGAGTAATTTAGGTTCTAAAAAATATATATATCTATGACAGTGCCCCGGTACGCGCACCGGGGAGCGCACCAGGCGCACCACGCGACTTGCCGCAGAAAGCTGATTGGTTCTTGGGTGTCTGTAAACATTCAAAACAGTCCGGAGCGGCCGCCATCTTGTGTCTCGGTAGGATGGAGACACAAGAGTTGGCCAAAACAAAGGGGGAATTGACCATAAGGGGGCAGAGTAGACCCTCCCTGACCCCCTAGGTTTGATGTGGGGGCTTTTAAAAGGGAGCGCACCGGGAAGAAAAAAGAATGCCAGAGTTTAAAAAATGTTGGCAATATTTTATAAATGGGAGGTAGTTCTGAAAAGAACTTTTTTTATTCTTTTTGTAGTTTCATATTTTTTTATTATTTTTCTGAATTTTTTTTTTTTTTTTGTGTTTTTGAACAATTTTATATTTTTTGGTTTTTTTTTTTAAGGGAACAAACAAAAAACAGGAAATTGGAAATGGCTCAACAGGAGCAAAAAAAGAGAAAAGAATTACTGTTTTCTTTCCTTGCTGCATTTGTGGTTGTCTATAGCATTATTTATTAAGGTGACGCTAAGTTCACCATAGCATAAAGTTTTGCCACAGAAAATGCACAGAAATTTGACCTTGCCAAATTTTGGCTGAATATTTGGCACCATTTGGCGTTCTTCTGGTCCAGAAAGTGAGGGTACTGAAGAGGAAGTGCTGGCCACAGGGGGTGGGTTGTTCCAAAGTTCCTGGACATCAGCCTGGGCTAAATTATTGGGATGCCACCTCTCCATGTGGCGGATCATGGTCTAGTTACCAAAAGAATATTTTTTGGAGGGATTGCCCCTGGAGAGAACTTTGTCACAAATAAGACAGGTGACTTTGGGGGCGTTCACCTTTTTTTTGGTCATCTGGAAAAGAAAAAAATTGCCAAATGAAGTGCACTTTAACGTGCCTTTGTCTTGGTTCTTCTGGGAGGAAGCTCCTTCGTTGTTGATCCTCCTCCTCTTCTTCCTCCTCTTCTTCTTGTCCAACAAGAAACTGTAGTGGTGGACCTTCTTTTCTGGGTGGTGGGGGTGCACCAGCTGCAGCAACAAGTGATGCCATTGTTTCCTCCAAAATAGCTCTTGCTCTCTCAATGAAGAAAGTAAGAATGAGGAAAAAAGGAGGGGGCTTTCATTATTTGGAGAAAAAAAATGATGAGAACCAATGAAAAGTGTTATTTTCAAGTCACATGACCCGATTCGCTTACGTTACGTGCTCCGGCACGCTTACGTTACGCGCTCCGAGCCGCGCCGCGGGCGCTTCCAGGTGCGTTTACGCAGCGCATCATAAGACGCATCACGCGGCTACGCAATATGTCACGCTTACGCGACGCGTCACGATGTTGTTTTCGATCGCGACATTGGCGCTAACGGGACGCTTCCCGGTTTGTGCACCGGGGCACTTCAACATACTACGCTTTCCGGGGCGCTCACCGGGAGCGCTCCAAGACAAAAAAAAAATATATATATATATATATTTTTTTTTTTAATTGAAAAATTGTAAGGACTAGTAGCACGATGTGCGTTTGCTATGTCTCAAGATATATGCTCCAGTTGTTTTTAAGAAAATTAACTTAAAAAAATATATATATTGGCCTACTTTGGGCTTTACATATGTTAGAGCCCAAATGTAGCCCAAATGTAGCCCAATGTAGCCCAATGTAGCCCAATGTAGCCCAAAGATGGCCACCAGAGACAGAAAATACAAATGTAACCCAAATATCAGCCAGATGTAGCGCAACTATAGCCCAATGATAGTATGTACCAGAGTGTTCTAAAGAACAACTAGAGCGCTAACAGTCTTACTTATAAAGTGAGACTTTTAGTTAGGAATTAGCATTAAAAAAACCTTTGAAATTCACTGAAGAAACCATAGGTTTCACACCAGTTATAGTTAGGAATTAGCATTTAAAAAACCTATTAAATTCACTGAAAAAAACATAGGTTTCACACCAGTTATAGTTAACTGGAAATTTTACTGACATAAAACCATTGAAATTCCCACGTTGTTTTTTTAAAACATCCATTAAGACACTTATTTAAACATTTATTCTTCCATGGACCTTTACATATACATATATAAAACATGTTTATTTTTCAGAAAGGCACACATTCACTGGATGGTGTCATCAGTGATGTCATGAGTGATGCCACTGACCATGTCATGAGTGATGTAATATGTGATGTCATCAGCAGTGCATTACACGCGCAAGTTATAGTGAGTCCAACTAACTATAACGTGGGAATTTCAATGGTTTTATGTCAGTATATATATATACAGAGATGACTGACACATCTCAGTAACGGACCCAGACCCGTGAGGAAGAGGCACCCCCATCTGTCAGGACGATGTGACATGAAGCAAGAAGCTTCCTTTAAGGAGTGCCCTCCGACTGCTGAAAACGTCCAGAAACGGAGCTCGAGATGGAAGGGCCACCGAGTGAGGCCCGCCCCGACTTGGTATATGAACATTTTCCAAGCAGCCAGGGTTTGCGGAGGAATTTTCCTCAGCACGACACACTTGAAGCAAACCAAGTTTGAAGGAGAGTTAAAAGCTGCACGGAGGCACTGTGGTCGTGAAACCAAGCTGGTTCAGCATAACCGAGGTATGGAAATGTCCTTTTAAAAGCAAGATTGCACTCGGTATGCTTCAGAACTGTGAGCGGTTTTACCAAAATCGACATTGGAACCCCTTATCATTTTAAAGAACAGTCATGATGCATTATGGGGAATTGAGTCCCGGAGGTGTATATTGGGAGAAAACAAACTCTGAACAGAGGGAACTTCTTATTGACTATATTTGCAGTTACTTACAACCCTCAAGACGTGCAAAAGTACTGACCTTTGTTCTATTGTTGGAAACACTGCACCACCTGTGAAAATCCTAAAATGACTGCGTCTTTAACAGGGATCAACGGACTTGTTGTCCTTTTTCAGTGTCTCAGAAGCTACGTTTTAAAAATCACAACGAACCCACAGGCAAAGCAGCAAAGGCATGGAGAAAGAGTCGCTAGACTCGAAACGCGTCTGCCATTTAATCTTTTAAATAAAGAGACCAGTTCAAGTGAGTTTGGTGTGGTCCGTGCAGCGTTTTTTGTAGCGCCTGCGTTTGGTGGATATATATATATATATATATATATATATATATATATATATATATATATATTACCTACTGGCGGTTGCCAGTAGGTAGTTATAGTTAGGACCTAGTTTCCATAGGAAATCCTCAACATTCTATTTGGATTAACTTTGGCCCTGGTGGATGAATCTATGCGAATTTCTCAAAGAAGATGGCTCGGTCGGCTGCGCTCCTTCCCTGAAAGTTTGGGGGGGATTGGTCAAGTGGGGGCTGAGATAAAAGGGGGTCCCAAAACGTGTTTTCTCCATGTTATTTTCCATAGGACGTTTAGACACGGCTACAGGTCGAACGGCTGAATGGATTTATAAGAAATTTGGCAAAACTGTAGAGTCCGACTCGCAGATTACGCTTTTTTTGGAATGGTGTAAATCCGTTCAGTAGTTGCTGAGAAAATTAAAGTTAAAGTGAATTATATATCTATACGCGCGCACGGGTGCGCGCACTCAAGCGGCTGCGCGTGAGCGGAAATTTTTTTTTGCTGCGTGACGTCTGTTAACGTTCGATTCAAAGGAAATCAGGAAGTGTTGACCCCCATTTTGTCACTGCGAGTAAATATATTGTTCATTTCAAAGCGTTGGGACATGGAAAAGGGAGAAGGTAGAGATTGTCTTGCTGCGTAGTTTTTCTCAGGGTGTGCAGTAAGGCCCTTAAACGCCAAAATATATATATATTTTTTTTTTTAAAGTTGCGGGGTGCGCGCACACCTATTTACAAGAGTGTGAAAATGGAGATAAATCAGAAGTTTGAGTGCTTAGATATAAGGTGGCTCTAAAAAGAGCCCTTGTGTTAATTGAGTTTTTTCTGCATTTATAAGTAAGTACCGATGCAGAGCTTGATGTTGCAGAGGAAGATTCTGTTTCCTTCATCCGTGAAATGAACACCGTCTCTCCTATAGACGTCTTGCATGTGGTAACGTAAGTTGTTGTGGTAAATAGAACCCATGCTATAATCTCTGAGGAAAGCAGAAACAGATTTATTTACATGTCTCCTTGCTTTCTCAATTTGTGCACAATGTTGATTGGACCAATTCCATTTCTGTCTTTGGCATGTATTGGAATATACCAAGGCAGTTCGAGGAAAAAGTGTCATCAATTGTCGAAAGGTGTCTTTTAGAAGCATTTCCAGACCTACCCCAGTCAATGTGCCTAGATCGTTCCCACCACAGTGCACAATTATAAGGTCTGGTTCTGGGAGATGCATAAAAGTTTTCACCAAAGGTATTAATTGGTGACATTTCAATCCTCTTTGGCCAATCCACGTTATCTGCACATTTGGTAAATCAAGGTTGGAAATTCGTCTGTTTGCTGCATATTTTCCACTCCAGTGAATATAGCTGTGTCCTAAAAGCCGAACCTTAATTATCAAGGCAGATGCACTCATACTCCGATGGGTTCTGGAAGTGGAATGGTAGTTAGAAGCTGAAACTCAGGATAAAAAAATGGATGAGGCTTGGTGTGGTTGAAAAACAAAAAATGATTGGTTGATTCTAATACCTCAAGATTGAAGACTACGTTGCATGTTAATGTTATGTAAAACCAAAAGTACTATTGGGTGTGAAAAAAATGACATGTAACAGAGCTGTGGATAGGCAGGTGTTTCTGGAGGGAAAACAGTGTTTTTAGTTTGCTGTAGAACATTCAGATATGAAATTTTGACCTGTGCCTTCAGCCAGGTGCAGAATGAGGTGTTACCATGGAAACAGCCAGAGATGGCAGTGGGTGATGGGTGACTTTTATGTGACATTAAAAATATTGTGAGGGAGAACCAACTGAAATGTAAATTTGATTTCAAAATTTTGCGGGAAGAAATATGATTGGCTGAAGAGACATATATGAGTCTGTATTGACTGGATATCTGTGCCATTGAATTTTGGTTGCAGTGATAGAAGCATAATTGAGAGTTCCGTCAAACGAATATCTGTTTTGTGACTGTCACTGTTGTACATCGTACAAAGCATTGGTTAAGGTAAGTCTGTAACTGTTTGTTTTGTCATGTACTGTAAAATATGGTTTACTCACAAACATTGATTGATTTTCCTCATAGTCTGAAACTAAACTCATTTTTGGCTGTCATAATGTGTTGTATTTCTAAAATTATTTTTCCATTTAAATGTGAAATATGAAGTATAAAATATGTTTAATATAGAGAGTAATTATTTGTGTGATTTTGAAGCCTTTATATATAATGAGAGAAGTTGTTTATGAAGTGAAAAAATGATATTAGCAGAGAGACAGATAATGCAGATAGAGAGAGAAATGGTAAATTACATGTGATACCGTCGTTAAAAAATGCTAATGGTTAATGAATTCGTAAACTTTCTGTCAGACGACAAAATTACAGTGCGGTTTCTGGACGTGGCCTGCACTGGTGGGGTGAGAGGGCGGTTTCTGGCTGCGGCCTGCATTGGTGGGCGTAGGGTGAGAGGGGCAGGTGGTTGAGTGAAATAAAATGAAAAGTTGGTACATTAAGGGGGTCATTAGGATGGCGGACGGAAGTGCCTCCGCATACCCTGAGTATGCGGAACAGGCCTATTTTCCGTGCGCCCGTCGCGGACACTCCGTCCGCCAAATCAGGATACGAAATACGTGGCAAAATCCGTCCGCGGCGGTAGAACAAGGTCCGCCGCACCACCACACCCAACTATGCGGCGGACGTAACCGTACCAGAGACTCCGCCGTACGGACTGACGACTAGGACCGTCCTCCAAATCAAGATGGCGGAAAACACACATAAAAGCGCGGCGGATAAACAACCTGCCTGAACACGGCGGATGCTCCACAGCGACCATACCCACCACGAGCCGCACGCCGACATGGACCCTGCACTACAGGCTTACCCGATACTCTACGCGATCCAGTACGTCCTCGTCTTGGCCCACCATCGACGACGACGCAGGTAGGCACCTAAGCATTCGCTGTCTGGAGAGGAGTACCGGCCAGGGCGGTGACGTAGGGAGGGGGGAGTGACATGTCCCAAAATGCACAAATGCCTGTGTACGGCAACGCCTCCAAGGGCCGTGACCCAGGTAGGGGAGAGTGACACGTAGCACAACCAGGGCTCAAGTCGGGGTACCACGCGGGTCGACGGCGTCCCCCCACTAATTCAACAGGGAGCATGATAACTATAAACTGCAACTGAGTGGAAGCCACCCTATGTGTCGTCACTTCCTGTCGTGATTTCAGCGTCACCCCACTTCTTGTTGCAGGACTTGGGTCCTGAGCAGAACCCACCGCCCCCAAGAAAATACCAATCCACACCAGCATCACACACGCAAGAATGACTCTGACAAAGCACGACACATGAATCGCAAATTTATTTACGCAGATTCGGAGCAAAGTCACAGTCTAGGATGGAGCATGCCCATATTGGACACCAGAGCAGGTACATCAGATGCAGTACATCACTATGAGGATAGCAACAGGGCAGCAACAGGGCAGTGTGGACACCAGAGCAGGTACATCAGAGGCAGTACATCAGTATGAGGATAGCAACAGGGCAGTGTGGACACCAGAGCAGGTACATCAGAGCCAGTACATCAGTATGAGGATAGCAACAGGGCAGTGTGGACACCAGAGCAGGTACATCAGAGGCAGTACATCAGTATGAGGATAGCAACAGGGCAGTGTGGACACCAGAGCAGGTACATCAGATGCAGTACATCAGTATGAGGATAGCAACAGGGCAGCAACAGGGCAGTGTGGACACCAGAGCAGGTACATCAGAGGCAGTACATCAGTATGAGGATAGCAACAGGGCAGTGTGGACACCAGAGCAGGTACATCAGAGGCAGTACATCAGTATGAGGATAGCAACAGGGCAGTGTGGACACATGAGCAGGTACATCAGAGGGCACAGTACAGCAACTTACAGCACACTATCAGGTGGATTGCGTGAAGTACCCGCATCGGACACACTGGCAGCACCAGAAACCGGAGTGTGACACACAGCCACAGATGTAGTGACTGACACGTGAGCCACAGACCCAGATACACTGCCAGCACCTGATACAGGAGTGTGACACACCGACACAGCCCGAGTTACTGACACATGGCCCATAGACCCAGATACACTCCCAGCACCTGATACAGGAGTGTGACACACCGACACAGCCCGAGTTACTGACACATGGCCTATAGACCCAGATACACTCCCAGCACCTGATACAGGAGTGTGACACACCGACACAGCCCGAGTTACTGACACATGGCCTATAGACCCAGATACACTCCCAGCACCTGATACAGGAGTGTGACACACCGACACAGCCCGAGTTACTGACACATGGCCCATAGACCCAGATACACTGCCAGCACCTGATACAGGATATGTCTCGACGGATACCCTGCCACTAACAGACACATGGGAGTCAACTGCACCAGCGCCACTGTGACCACTGAAATGATGAGCCACAGGACTGTATGGTCCAGGAGGCAGGGTGGCTCTGGGAGCGGGGGATAGTTGCAATTGGCCGATATCGGATTGGGCATGTGTCAATGCTGTGTGTCTACGCTTCTTTTGGACATGTGCCTGCACCCTGGACAGGACAGGACTCACAAGTCGACCGGACTGAGAAGCAATTTCACCCACCATGGGAGGTGCATGTGCTGGGGGGGGAATGGTCTCTGGGGACGTGCTGGAGCCTGCTTGTCGTTTGCTGTTTGGCTGCCTTGTGGCCTCTGCAACATGTGTCATGGGGGATGCCACGACAGGGTCCACCTGCATCCGTCCCTGACGGGCCATGATGGGAGTGGATGTAAGGGGTGACTCCACTGCTGAGTCTTCTGTATTCCGTTTGCCAGAAAACAGCTGTCTCAGAGCAACTATGGGTGATGTATGCCTGTCCCTGACAGCGCCACTATTCATGGGCGAGTCCTTGGGCCTTGGATGTTCCATTTCCGTAGGAGTACTGTACTCTGCGGACTTGCCCTGTTCCCTGGATGGTGCCCTCTTCCAGGCAGCAGACTTGTCGTCTGTGGTGTACATATCAGCTGGACACCCCTTCTGCCCGTGTGTGTCCCTGCCCCTGGGACTGTCCGTGCTCCTCTTAGGTGCGTTTGTCTTGTGACTATTCTTGTCCCTGCCCTTGGGAGTGCCTCCTTCCTTCGTAGTCTCCCTGGCCTTGGGAGTGCCTACATCCTTCCTGCTTTCCCTGGCCTTGGGAGTGCCTACATCCTTCCTGCTTTCCCTGCCCTTGGGAGTGCCTACATCCTTCCTGCTTTCCCTGGCCTTGGGAGTGCCTACATCCTTCCTGCTTTCCCTGCCCTTGGGAGTGCCTACATCCTTCCTGCTGTCCCTGGCCTTGGGAGTGCCTACATCCTTCCTGCTTTCCCTGCCCTTGGGAGTGGCACCTTCCTTCGTAGTCTCCCTGCCCTTGGGAGTGCCTACATCCTTCCTGCTGTCCCTGGCCTTGGGAGTGCCTACATCCTTCCTGCTTTCCCTGGCCTTGGGAGTGCCTACATCCTTCCTGCTTTCCCTGCCCTTGGGAGTGGCACCTTCCTTCCTAGTGTCCCTGGCACTGGGAGTATGCGAGCCCTCAAGAGATGTATTCGTCTTCTCACTGTCCTCGTACAGGGTAGTGTCAATGGAAGCGGGAGTGAGTCTTGGCCTGGTAGTACCTTGTGTGTGGGATGGCTGTGCAGCATGTGTAGCCATTACACCCAACCCCTCTTTTGCCTCACGTGTGTGTACTCCACTATATCTGACGTTGTCCTTGTGAACAGAGTTACCTGACCTAGGGGATGGGGTCTGAGGCCTACGTGCCTTGACGTGCTGGCTGACGCTGCTTCTAGTGCAATAACCTGTATTAGAGTCCAGATCAGAAAATTCACTCCCCCCTGACACATCCAGAGTTGTAGATGGTGGAACAGAAGTACCACCCAGTCCATGCGACTGTGCAATGGCAGACGACACACTGTTAGACAATGACTGCAGTGTCCTGTGTACACCAGCCAGATCACCATGCATACCTTCCATGAATGCCACCACCTGCCCCAACTTCCTATCGTGGTCTTGGAATGCATTAATCATATTGGTCTGGCCCACACACAGCTGTCGCAGCAGATCAACAGCCTCTGCACAAAGAGAATTTTGGGTCACCGAGGCTGGGGCAGCGGTGCCGACACCGAACGCCACTCTGCTCCCCCTACTCCTGCGTGCACGTACAGTACATGGTGCAGTTGCCGGCAGGGTGGGCCCTGTGTGCTGTGTCCCGACCGAAGGTGTTGGTTGCCCACTCCCAGTCTGTGACAACAGTGCTGACTCACCAACACTGTCGGAAGATGATGACGATGTTGTCTCCACATGCGAGTCCTCCGGGACGGTCCTGTCCCCCTCTCCGCCGCTGGCCCCTTCGGTGTCAGTCTGCGTGTGCGCGACGTCTGATCCGGATGCATTGCCTTCTGTAATCTCCGCCGTATGTGGCTGAGTGCCCTCTGCCAAAGCTGAAAAGCACAGGAAATGGGTGTAAGTAATGGGCACACACACGTACAGTACTGCTGCGGAATCCCTAAAGCCACTGATGACACTGTCCATCGATCCCCCAACCTGCACACAGCCCACCCCAAGCAGTCATCCTCACAGGAATTCTGTGGCGTTGGCCGTAATACATGTACAGCATGCACACTGGGCATGAGGAACTACATCAGCACACAAGTGTTGCCAAGGGGTGACGGAGCACTACAGCATGTGCATGACAACTGAACAGCTTAGCAGGTGGCGTCTCAACATTCCGCATGTGCAAGTGCAAAGTTAACTGTGGCAATGTCACCAACATGCCATTGGAAATAGACTCACGATAGACGGAAGACCCTAATGTGTGTGGGCAACCATACATGCATTGCACTCACAAGCAACATACACTGACAGTAAGCTTACCGCCACGTTGCTGTTCATCCACACGCAACCGCTCGGACAGGTCAGGATGCGTCACAGCTATGATACGGTGCATGAGAGGGGTCATTGAGCGTCGGGCCAGACGTGCCGTCCGTGGAATCAGCCCTAGTGTCACTTCCGCTACATTCTTGCTCAGTCTGGAAATGTCGTCCCAGCGTTTGTGGCAGTGTGTATGTCGTCTATTGGACACCCCCGCTGCTCGTACTTCACGTGCAATGCTCCTCCACACGTCCTTGCGAAGGTGCAGCTTTACCTACCATGATGGGAGACAAAAGGGTGGAAGTCAGTGGACAGTTGGCCAGTCACACAGATAGGAGCAACACATTACTCTCAGCAGCCATGCACATATCGATTCTTTAGTTGGTCACACATCACACCGCCAAGTTTCCAGAGCCCAGGTGCCATATGACACCTCATGCACTACAACTTATCCCCCACTGCACTTACCGCCTGTCCGGGTGCGCCATACAGGCGTCCGTAGTTGCGGAGCACAGCGTCCACGAGGACATCCAGCTCCGCGGCGGTGAAGGGACGAGACCGGACCTCTTTGACTCTCGACATGGCAAGGTCACGGAGTATGGCACTAGAGCGGAAGTCGGTGGTCAGCTCCGCAGCAGCAGGTGGAGGTGATGGTCACAGGCAGCAGTCGGTGGTCAGCTCCGCAGCAGCAGGTGGAGGTGATGGTCACAGGCAGCAGTCGGTGGTCAGCTCCGCAGCAGCAGGTGGAGGTGATGGTCACAGGCAGCAGTCGGTGGTCAGCTCCGCAGCAGCAGGTGGAGGTGATGGTCACAGGCAGCAGTCGGTGGTCAGCTCCGCAGCAGCAGGTGGAGGTGATGGTCACAGGCAGCAGTCGGTGGTCATCGTAGAAAGTTTGCTTTTGCACATCACACATATATAGGGCCCAGTGGCCATGTCAGTGGCATACGGCGCCAGCCATTGGTCCGCCGTGAGAGCGTGTTTGGAATTTGGCCAATGATTGGCCCTGGTGTTGCGGTGAACACCATACGGTACTTTCAATTGGCCAACCGTGGCCCATGTCCACACCTCCCATTGGCTGCACTTGCACAGACCGTCACGCTCACACACCGGCAACTGCACGTGCTAGAGACCGGGACGGAAGCATCATTTGCAACAAAGTTGTAAGAGTGGCGCCACCATGGCGGGGCACGTATTCGGCGGGGGAGGTGGAGGCCAATACAGCCATAAGCTGATGTCCATGCACATGCCAGTTCATGACCCCCTTACAGTGACATTGCATCAGGCAGCCTACACCGGCCGGCCCAGCTCTACCCACTACCGCCGTGCCAGACCTAGCCCTTGACCGCCGTTGCGGCCGTGCCAACTACCGCCGCTTCAGGCCCCCTCCACTACCGCCGTGCCAGACCTAGGCCCATGACCGCCGTGCCAGGGCCGCCAGGGCACGGCGGTAGTGGAGGGGGCCTGAAGCGGCGGTAGTTGGCACGGCCGCAACGGCGGTCAAGGGCTAGGTCTGGCACGGCGGTAGTGGAGGGGGCCTGAAGCGGCGGTAGTTGGCACGGCCGCAACGGCGGTCAAGGGCTAGGTCTGGCACGGCGGTAGTGGAGGGGGCCTGAAGCGGCGGTAGTTGGCACGGCCGCAACGGCGGTCAAGGGCTAGGTCTGGCACGGCGGTAGTGGAGGGGGCCTGAAGCGGCGGTAGTTGGCACGGCCGCAACGGCGGTCAAGGGCTAGGTCTGCACGGCGGTAGTGGAGGGGGCCTGAAGCGGCGGTAGTTGGCACGGCCGCAACGGCGGTCAAGGGCTAGGTCTGGCACGGCGGTAGTGGGTAGAGCTGGGCCGGCCGGTGTAGGCTGCCTGATGCAATGTCACTGTAAGGGGGTCATGAACTGGCATGTGCATGCACATCAGCTTATGGCTGTATTGGCCTCCACCTCCCCCGCCGAATACGTGCCCCGCCATGGTGGCGCCACTCTTACAACTTTGTTGCAAATGATGCATCCGTCCCGGTCTCTAGCACGTGCAGACAATTGGAATGTTGAACGCGGGCCGCGTATGGCCAGACGTCAACAGCGGAAGCAGTGCACCGCCATTGCGGCGTCAATGAGTGCATGTCAGCTGACGATGCACGATGCACTATGTTTAATTGTCTGCAGCTGCATGATGAGGGTTGTGTGCGTGATTGCGTGACTCCACACTTCATGCTCTATCCCATGGTTTCCATACCATGCCCATCGGTGTGCCACTAATGACCGTCACTTTTGGGTCATGTCACATGCCTTGTTGGCAGTGATGTTGAGGTGCAACAGAGTGCATTGGACATGTTGCAACACATCATGTAGCTGGTGGGTGCACATTGCTACGTCAATCCATGTTGTTGTGACAATCAGAGGTGTCACACATAAGCAAATCGTACACTGCCTATTACATGTTGGATAGAGTGCGGTGACATGTGAGTGAGTTGCACAGACATGCGTTGTATGTGAATTGACTTCCATTCCATTTACTCCCACACAGGAGGGCTCAAAATGTCCATCGCCCATATACTGTGCTGGAGGACATGGTAGACGAGGAGGTGGTCCGGAAATTCAGGCTTGATCGACGTTGATTGCTGGAGCTTGTGAACAAGTTGTCTCCTCACCTGCAGCCGCGGAGAACTTATCCAGGCTCAATTTCACCCACCCAAAAGGTGATGGCGGCACTCCATTTTTTTGCAACAGGCACATTCCAGTACACTATAGGACATGCCGGGGGAATGTCACAGGCCATGTTCAGCACGGTACTCAAGGATGTACTGACAGCCATGATGCTGTACAAGCATGAGTACATACATTTTCCACAGGCGGCAGAGTTGGCAGCGGTCAAGGCAGACTTTTATGCACTGGGTGGCATTCCACACGTTGTGGGTTCAATTGATGGCACGCATATTGCGATCATCCCGCCACGGGCACGTGAGCAGGTGTTTCGGAATCGGAAGCACTTCCACTCCCTTAACGTGCAGGTGGTGTGCCAGGCCGACAACATTATCTCGCATGTGTGTGCAAGATTTCCTGGCTCTGCACATGACGCCCACATCATGCGGAGCAGCATAGTCCCACGACTGATGGCAAATCTGCGTCCGGCACAAGCCTGGCTTGTTGGTGAGTATGCTGTGGTGACTGGAGTGATATCTGGGTGGCTTGGTGTGGCCACATGTTCAGGTACTGATGTCTCTCTCTAATTCCCACATACACAGGCGACTCGGCTTACCCAAACAGGCCTTGGCTTCTGAGTCCAATTCGCAATCCCACCACAGCAGGAGAAATGCGATACAACGATGCCCATGGTAGGACACGTCGAGTGGTGGAACAAACATTTGGCCTGCTTAAGTCTAGGTTTCGGTGCCTAGATAAGACTGGAGGGGCCCTGCCTTACGCACCTGGCAAAGTATGCAAGATTGTGATGGCCTGCTGCATGCTCCACAACCTGGCTGTGCGAAATAACATTGCACTGATCTTGGACCCAGATGAACAGCAAGTTCCTCGCCCTCCCGACCCACCCATGTCGACTGATGAGGATAGTGGTGAGGAGGAAGGTGTGGACCAGAGGCGCCAGCTCATAGCACGCTACTTCCCTTGACTGTGAGTGTGCCCCTCTTGTGCTGCTTGTGTATGCCCTGTGTAGGTTTGCTGCTCTGGTGTCATTGTGTTGGGGATCATCTATGTGTTTTGTTATGTGATGTATGCATGTGTGTGTGTGTCTTCATTTATGAGTACATGCACTTCTCCATGATGTGTGTAGTGTCAGCCATTCGTGTAGTGATGTGTGTGGTTTGTTGTAAGTTGCACTGCAGTGAGTTGGGATGAGTGTGATGCTGTTTACTAACGTCTGTTTGCGGGTTCTATGTTTCCCTAGGTCACTCCGTTGCGGCATTATTCTGTACCTGTTGGATCCCTGAACCTGGTTACGTCTGTTTCTGATGCAATCATGTGAATAAACATGGAGGCAACACATCATTGAGTGAGTAAGTGGTATTTATTTACAGATTGTGCATAGGTGTAGGTGCATATTTACAAAGGAGTGAAGGGGTGGGGGAGTGAGAGTCCAAGGTAATGGTAGATGAGATGGGCGTGCAGACACCACATAGGGTGGTGTGTGCCTAGTGCAGCAGGCCTGTGGCAGGTGGGTCCGGATACTTTCCAGGTTGGATCGGAGGCTCAGGTACTCCAATGAGTCACTGTCGGCTCCTCTTGGAGCGTGTGCCATGTGCTCCAACACTGCTCTCGGCCACTTCCTGCCTCGGACGGCCCCTCCGTCTTTGTGCCGGCACGGGGTCAGCTAGGGGCGCAGGCTGATTCGGTAACACATCCGCCGCCAGGGGCGCAGTCGGCGGTGGCGGTGTTGTGGCCGGTGCCGGTGTTTGAGGGGGGGGGGGTGGTGTTGGCGGATGCCCTGGCGCTGAAAATGTCGACCAGTTGGCCAAGCCGCCTCTCGATGGCCCCCAACATGGCGGTGTTGTCCACAAAGTCCTGGTGGGCCCGGTCTGCATGTTCCTGGCTACGTGCATAGCCCGCCTCCACCCGGACTAGTGCTTCATGGCACTGTTGCACAGCAATCAGTGTTGTGTCCTCAGCCCTTCTTTCCGCCCTGCTCCTGCCTGCAGGATCTGCCCTTGCAGTGGTGGGTTGCCTGACTGTCTCCCTGCGTGGCTGGGATGGCGCTGGCCCAGCGTTGGCGTCGGGGTTGGGCAGGGCGGCAGGGGCAGAAGTGGTGGTAGTAGTGGTGGTGGTGGAGGTGGTGCTGGAGGCAGCTGTGCAGGTCCGAGTCGCCGGTGTTGTTGTGATGCCAGTGCCCGTAGTCGTTGTAGTTGCAGGTGTGACCTGCGTGGCAGAGGTCCCTGGCTGGCTGCTCGATCCGGCACCATCCTCTGCCCCGGAGTTGGCTGCACAATCGTCCCATGAGTGCTCGGAGTTTGGGGATGCTGGAGGCCTGGTGTCAATGGCGGCAGTCAGATTAGGATCCCCTGCAAAAGAATAATGTGATGATGAGTAATGTTGCCTATACGTGTACATGTATTTATGGTTGAAAATCAGTCGGCATTGGCACACACCCCACCCACCACCACCACCCTCTCTATGGACATGGGGGCCTGTTGGAAGTAGGACTAGTGACCCCTCACACACCCCACCCACCACCACCACCCTCTCTATGGACATGGGGGCCTGTTGGAAGTAGGACTAGTGACCCCTCACACACCCCACCCACCACCACCACCCTCTCTATGGACATGGGGGCCTGTTGGAAGTTGTAGTTCCGACCCCTCACACACCCCACCCACCACCACCACCCTCTCTATGGACATGGGGGCCTGTTGGAAGTTGTAGTTCCGACCCCTCACACACCCCACCCACCACCACCACCCTCTCTATGGACATGGGGGCCTGTTGGAAGTAGTAGTTCCGACCCCTCACACACCCCACCCACCACCACCACCCTCTCTATGGACATGGGGGCCTGTTGGAAGTTGTAGTTCCGACCCCTCACACACCCCACCCACCACCATCACCCTCTCTATGGACATGGGGGCCTGTTGGAAGTTGTAGTTCCGACCCCTCACACACCCCACCCACCACCACCACCCTCTCTATGGACATGGGGGCCTGTTGGAAGTTGTAGTTCCGACCCCTCACACACCCCACCCACCACCACCACCCTCTCTATGGACATGGGGGCCTGTTGGAAGTAGGACTAGTGACCCCTCACACACCCCACCCACCACCACCACCCTCTCTATGGACATGGGGGCCTGTTGGAAGTTGTAGTTCCGACCCCTCACACACCCCACCCACCACCACCACCCTCTCTATGGACATGGGGGCCTGTTGGAAGTAGGACTAGTGACCCCTCACACACCCCACCCACCACCACCACCCTCTCTATGGACATGGGGGCCTGTTGGAAGTTGTAGTTCCGACCCCTCACACACCCCACCCACCACCACCACCCTCTCTATGGACATGGGGGCCTGTTGGAAGTTGTAGTTCCGACCCCTCACACACCCCACCCACCACCACCACCCTCTCTATGGACATGGGGGCCTGTTGGAAGTTGTAGTTCCGACCCCTCACACACCCCACCCACCACCACCACCCTCTCTATGGACATGGGGGCCTGTTGGAAGTAGTAGTTCCGACCCCTCACACACCCCACCCACCACCACCACCCTCTCTATGGACATGGGGGCCTGTTGGAAGTTGTAGTTCCGACCCCTCACACACCCCACCCACCACCACCACCCTCTCTATGGACATGGGGGCCTGTTGGAAGTTGTAGTTCCGACCCCTCACACACCCCACCCATCACCACCACCCTCTCTATGGACATGGGGGCCTGTTGGAAGTTGTAGTTCCGACCCCTCACACACCCCACCCACCACCACCACCCTCTCTATGGACATGGGGGCCTGTTGGAAGTAGGACTAGTGACCCCTCACACACCCCACCCTCCACCACCACCCTCTCTATGGACATGGGGGCCTGTTGGAAGTTGTAGTTCCGACCCCTCACACACCCCACCCACCACCACCACCCTCTCTATGGACATGGGGGCCTGTTGGAAGTAGGACTAGTGACCCCTCACACACCCCACCCACCACCACCACCCTCTCTATGGACATAGGGGCCTGTAGGAGTGCTTTAGAGGTTGGTGAGTATGTGGACTGCATGCAAGGCTGGGGTATGTGGGATGTGTCTTCAGAGTTGTGTGGCCCACACCGTGTTGTTGTGTTTGTGGTGGTTGGTTGGTACTTACCAGCCTCTTCTCCATCAGGAAGTCCATCGAGGGTGTCAGGGTGCAGGATGGTCAGCACCCTCTCCTCCCACTCGGTGTATGGTAGGGGCTCCGGGGGGGTTCCACCGCCGGTATGGTTGGCCCGGAGGAAGTTCTTGGCTCTTATAGACTTCACCCGGGTCTTCAGGTCGTGCCACCGCCTCTGGATGTCTGCCTTGGTTCGCGGAACGCTCCCGGAGGCATTGACCCTGGTCACGATGCGGTCCCACAGGCTGTTCTTCCGAGCTATGCTCGTCTGCTGCACGAGGGACCCGAAGATGTGGGGTTCCACACGAAGGATCTCTTCCACCATTACCTTGAGCTCGGTGTCGGAGAATTTAGGATTTTTTTGGGGTGCCATGGTGCTCGGAGGGTGTGTTTGTGTGGAGTGCGGAGGTGCTGGTGTGTGCTGTTTGGGTGTGGTGTGGTGGGTGTTTGTGTGCAGGGTGTCTTTGGGTGTGGTGTGGTGGGTGTTTGTGTGCAGGGTGTGTTTGGGTGTGGGTTATGTGTCTGAATCAAATAGTTTGCTGTTTGTCAAGTCAAGTATTGTCTCCTGCTGTCAGCTATGCTGGGATGCAGAGGATTTCGGGAGTGGGTGGGAGTCAATTTATAGTCTGTGTGTTGGCCCTGTGTGAATGTTGATTGGCAGTCAGGTGATAGGCGGGTGTGTTGTCAGGTGTGGTCTATGCAGTTCTTGGGGGTGGGTAATTGTGTCTAGTGTTTGGTTTAGTTGTGTCAGGTGGGTTGTCGTCCATTTTGCTGTGTTTGGTGATGGATTCTGTCGGTATGTATGCCATTTGAATGACTGTAGGGATGTTGGACTTCCGCTGTGGTGCCCCGTTTCTCATTGCATTGCTACCGCCGCGGACGTGGATCGCGGTGACTACCGGGGTACTTGCGGAGTTATCCTAATTGCGGACACGGAAAGTACGCAGGTATCGCGGGGGAGGTTGTTGTTCTCCTGGTCATGTGCGTACGCGGCGGTCGGTGTTTTGTGGGTTCCATCCGCATGCCGCGGAATCAGGTGTACTTCGACCGCCGCGGACGGGGATTGTTGTGCTCCGTCCGCCGCGGTCGGCGTTTCCGTCACATTTGATCCTAATCGCTAATGCGGTTTTTCCGCAGCCAGGTCCGGAGTATCTAGACACCTTCCACGGCGGACGGAGCACGTTTCCGTCCGCCATCCTGATCGGCCCCTACATGTGATACCGTCTTGAAAAAGTGGTAATGCTTAATGAATTCTTAAACTTTCTGACAGACGACAAAATTACATTGTAGTTTGTGACCGCGGCTTGCACTGGTGGGGTGAGAGGGGGAGGTGGTGGAGTAAAATAAAATGAAAAGTTCTGACCATGAGGTTGTACACAGATTTGTGCAGTAAATGTGTTCGTAAATTGAGGTACCAAACGGAGTATAAAAATATCTCTCTCACTCCTGCTGTTTGACTGCATCTTCATCTTCCTTCTGTTTTCCGTCTCCGTTGCTCTGTGTTATCTTATTGTGTGTGTGTCTGTCTGTGTCTGCCTTCAGTCCGGGCTGAGGAACTTTGCTGTGGAGGCACACACAGATAGTCCCATCAAAGTAGTTGGAACGTTTTCAAAAAAATATTTATATAATTGAAATGCTTTTTTGAAGCGCTAGTGAATGTCTTCTTTCACAATTACCGCTCGGTTGCTTCCATAGAGCAGAGGGTATGTTGTATTTCACTACTTAGTGCCTCCGCATCTGCAACCTGTTCTCTGGTGGCTGGCGGAGAAGTGTTTGTTATTGTGGAGATGAAAGGGTGATAAGGAGTGAAATACGACATAGCGTCTGGTCTGTAGAAGCGTGGGAGCAGTGATTAACACTGAGTAAAGCGGAACTGCGGCGGTGCTTGGTAACAGTAATAAATTATTTTTTACAGAGGTACAACTGTCTGCATGGTACGCGATCTACTAAGAAAGGGTTCACGGGCCGTTATAGGCCTGCGGGTTCTAGTATGAGTAAGTCAGGTCGACAAAAGAAAACATTAAGTTAGTACAGCTAAAGTTACGTGGAACACATGAATACTGTTTCAGTATACAATCATTTTAGTTGAGATTATGGATTAAAAGAGAGAACGTGTATATTTGAAATGTTTATTCAGAAATGCACTGTTTTCAAGGCAAGTCCCTTATCTAATACGAGTACAGACATTGCAAAAAACAAAGTAATTGGTATAGTCACTAGTACATAGAATACAAATGGTATAGTTGATGAAAAATGAATATGGTTTAGCAAAATTAATTGTACACTCTTATGAGGAAGTATATTATATTTTAATAAATGGAAGAAGGTCTCTGGCCTTTCAGTTTAGGAACGATACATGAAAATGCTAGTGGTTAGACATCATGTCTTTATCAATCAGCTCTCTGTATGCGAAAAACGCGCCAAAAGCGACAAAATGGCAAGAGGTGCATGTATGTAATCTGTTGGATCGTTCGCAAATCAGTGTTGAGAAGAACTACTGTATTGAGATATCTTTTGAAGGTTGCAGTATTGCATTTGAAATACAGTACGAAAAACAATGAAAATATTATTGAAAGAACATATTTTTCTCTTATGTATTAAAAAATATTTTAGTTTAGGGAAAATTAAAGGAGCAGAGGTGTGTGAGGCGGAAATAAGCAGTTCAAAGGCGAGATGGCGTTTACAGTTATAAAAATCTCATTCTATATTTTCACATTAATCAGGGCACATGTAGCATATATCAGCGAGTTTTGCTTCGAGTACGTTTGAAATAAGATAAGATAAGATATGCAATAGAATTGTTAAGATTAGAGTTTAATAAAAAATAAAGTTCAAAATCGAGTAGCTGAAGAAAAAAAATTTTGTCCACATAAAAGACCAAAATTTAACCAGCAGGAAATCATAATGTCCACTGTTAGTAAAGCCAATAGGTCTGTTCATGTTAAGAAAATATCCAAGAAAACGTGAAAAAGATAGGGAGGCAAAACGAAATGTGGACGTCAATGGCTTGTATAAGAGTTACAAAACAACAAACGTTATGGAGGGTCAAGGGGAATATATTTAATAACCTGTCCGCTCACACCCCTATTATCAATACAAAATACAAAAAGGAGCGGAACAGGTCCAGGAGATGGTGTGTAACTAGACCAGTAACCCTGAAGCAACAGAATGCATAAGCAAACCCATGCTGCTGGAAATTATTGGTAACCCCATGGCTGGTTCAAGACCCATCAGACCACCCTTACGGTGGAATTAACGTCACCTGGGAATTGCTGATCAAACCAAGCCACATCAAGCCAATCAGTGCCGGTGTGGGAATGGATGTCAGAAGGGTGGTCTGATGGGTCTTGAACCAGCCATGGGGTTACCAATAATTTCCAGCAGCATGGGTTCGCTTATGCATTCTGTTGCTTCAGGGTTACTGGTCTAGTTACACACCATCTCCTGGACCTGTTCCGCTCCTTTTTGTATTTTGCATAAGAGTTATCCTACCATTGTGTAGGCAAAGTAGGCAGCAACTGCTTCTAACAGGAAGTCACTGTTATCATCCAAAAACATGTCAGCCATCCAATTGAAAAGAGGAAAGCAGCATTCATGATCTGTTATTACCGGAGCCTCTATTACCATCGGAGGACAGCTCGGTGGGTTTTCAATGTAGCTGTCTGTCAGGAAATCTTGCGCCGCTGTGAATATATTCCAATGACCCAGAACTCCTTGTATCGCTGCAAAGGCCATAATCCCTCCGTTGCAACAAAGCTCTTCATGATCAATGAACGGATTCATGAGATGATTATAATTCACTTCAGGAGGTACCAAGTTGTAGAGACATAAGTCCAGGGCCCACATGAAATCACAGCTCAGGCAATGAAATACAGGCTGTACACAGGTGAAATAGGAATATCGAAATGATAATCGATATGAAGTATTCAAAGTCGAGAGTGCTAAGATGCCGTAGTAGTCACGCATCCTCTGGCGAAATAGTTCTAAGTGTTCCGGCTCATTTGCGAAAACAGGAGGGACATCCATTTTGGAATAAACAAGTTGGGAACACAAACGTCGCAGCACTGGCAGTTCAACAGGAAGTCCACAGAAATAAGTCGCCGACTATGGAGTGAAGAGTAGCAGAATGACTTGATATAATTTCTGGCAGAGTAGTCACAAAACCATTGCTTAGTAGTTATAAAAAAAATAGCCTGTCTTGAAGTGGAGGATGCGTTTAAAATTAAGGGAGTCACTTCAGCAAATTGTAAAGGAACGTTACTCTTTTATAACGAATGCTGTTGTCTGTGAATATTAGCTAAGTGAAAGATATGTGTGCGAACAGATGCTACGCTAACTTGTTTTTGTGACAATAAGGCTGTTGTTCATGTCTTGTGATTCAAGGCCGGTATTCGCTGCCAGATGGAAACATCAAGGTTCACATGCGTGAGGTAGATAAACTACATTCTTAAAGGGAAGCAAATGCAGAGTGATTTTTACCGCGTAAGCTTTGTCGTTTAAACAGTCATAGTGATTTTCATTATATGTAAAAAAAAATATCACTGATGAAGAATGAAAAAAAATCGTCATAATAACAGACACTGGTGTATTTTTGAAAAGATATGCAACATTACAGGGATTCTACTTAAATAAGTCATGTAATTGAAAGTGCCTGCATGTGGACGACTAAATACATGTTTAGGCGTTTGATATGCAGCTTTGAAAAAAACCTGTGTATGGTTTAAAAATGAAATGTAAAGGTTTAAAGCAGGAGTTTCGAAAGCGGTCCTGGAGGGCCAGATGCATGGTAGATTCAAAAAATTACTACATGTTTTTGAATGGGGTTATCTAAAAAATATGTTTCTTTATCTACTGTGTAGTTTTTCAGCATGTTGCCTATTCTTTGACTTTTACTATTGCTGTGTCTTATACATTTTCCAGGGGCGGCTCTAGGCTCATTGTGGCCCTGGGCAGGGAGCGTAGGTAGGGGGCCCTGTAACAGGGGGTCCGGGCGGGGCGGAGTACGGAGCCCAGTGAAGAGGGGGGGGTCAGGGTGTTTGGAAGTGGAACAGAGCCAGAGGACGCCAAATTTCTGGCATGGGCCGTCACGCAAATATGTATCTATTGTCAGAGGATTATTATATTAAGGATATATATTGGCATGGTGGCCCCTGGGGTTTGGTGGCCCAGTGCAGGTGTAGAGCTTGCATATGCCTAAGGCCAGCCCTGCATTTTCTGTGTATGCAGTTGTTGTCCGTTACATGAGTTTTTACAAAACGTGTGTGTGGTGTGAAAATGAAATGTAAAAGTTTAAGGCAGTAGTTTCCAAAGCGGTTGTGGAGGGCCAGATGCATGGCAGATTAAAAAAATTACTACATGTTTTTCAATGGTGTTATCTTAAAAATATGTTTCTTTATCTACTGTGCAGTTTTTCTGCATGTTGCCTATTCTTTGATTTTTACTGTTGCTGTGTCTTATACATTTTCCAGGGGCGGCTGTAGGCTCATGGCAGCCCTGGGCAGGGAGCGTAGGTAGGGGGCTCTGTAACAGGGGGTTCGGGCGGGGTGGAGCGTGGAGCCCAGTGAAGAGGGGGGGATCAAGGTGTTTGGAAGTGGAACAGAGTCAGAGCACACCAAATTCCTGGCATGGGCTGCCACGCAAATATGTATCCCTCCTCAGAGGATTATTATATTAGGGATATATATTAACATGGTGGCCCCTGGTGTTTGGTGGTCCTGTGCAGGTGTACTGCTTGCATATGCCCAAGGCCGGCCCTGTATTTTCTGTCTATGCACTTGTTCTCCGTCACATGGGCTTTTACTTATGAAGGCCTTGTGTCGCTGGTGCATCAGTTTTGACATGGGAAAAAGTGACATATCTGTGGCGCAACGCTTTCATAAATGAGACATTTTGTATCTTATTCTAATGATAGAGAATCTTGGGGAATTTATCTGTTATGCTTGTTCTTTGCTATAATGGCTCTATGTTGTGTAAGAAATAAGTCTGTAATAAGTTAATTACATTTTATTATTTTCTTTTTTATAGTGTTTGGTGCTGAAAAGCAACAACCTGCCTTCTGAATTACACAACTTGAGGAATTATATTCTTTTTTTCAGGTGAATTGGTATTTTTGTATAGGCAATTTTTTTGGGTGCACATGAAAATAATAAAGAAGATTTTTAAAAATGTTTGTAGAATTTCATTTTGGAACATGATTTTATCTTGAATTTTTCACATGGGTTGTATCTGCTTATACTAGATATGTATTTTGAGATATTCTCCACTGACAGTTGAAATTATCTTTTAATGGGCTTGGTGCATGTGTTCTTTTAGATGGAGTTCAGATTTACGGATCATTGGAGTATAATTCTTTCAGGTTTTCATTACTTAATTCTTGTGAAGTGCTCATTATTTTTGAAATCTTGTTGCATTATGTTTGGCAGTCTTTCTCTTTTATTTACAGTGAGGTATTATGATATGGTTCTAGGTGTGATGGGCATCTTTCCTGCATATCTGTGATTATACTATGTATAGCCACTGTTTTCCATATTAATGCAGAGCTTTTTTATGAGGTTGTTCTTCATGGTTAGTATGACATTTTGTATACGCTATGACATTTACATGGTGAGTATGCTGTTGAAACATAAAAGGAACTGTCTCTGTGGGAAGTAGTAATCTGTTAAGTGAATGCTATGGTTTGTATAGTGTGAGCCTTCTCTTCCGAGTGCATATAGTTTACATAGCACTTTGTACTGGTGAACTCAAAAAATGGGTCTCTAAAAATTAATTCTACAGTTAATCAATATTTGTGATGTGTAGAAAATCTAAAAATAAATTTTACAGTAAAATGTCTTTTAACAACAGTAATTATTTAATGGAAAAAAAGATCAGTGTTAATGTTTAGGGTTATATTGCCAATTTCTTTTCAAAACAAGAGGAATGTGGTATCTTAAAATATATAGAGTTAATAAGTTATAAATTATAAAAATATATGTACTTTAAAAATTAGTAATATATTTATGAAAAAAGATATAATTTAGTCTCTATATTTTTTAAAAGGATACAGAAGAATAAACTGAGTCTAGTTATGGAGAATTCCTCAGAAGAGAAACAAATTCATTTTGAAATCATTAACGAAGTGATGGAGCAAATTTTAGATGTGGTCTTTGAAGAGGAAATAGATGAAAATGATGATTTTATGAACATGTCTTTAGACTCAGCTTACTTAGAGATGGTAGAAGGAGATGAGGACTTTGGACTTGAAGAAGTCCCTGATGATGTAATGCTGGAAGTTCTACTAAATTATGAACTTTTGAATAAATAAAAAAAAGTTTGATAGTAAAGCATTCTTGAAGACAGTTTTCTTGTCCTATTCGTCGATGATCTGCTTTATGAGAGTCATAAGACATGTTCTCATGAAGTGTAAAACAGATTGTAGTAAAAACGATTAAAACATCTACGATGACCGATAGTTCTTGAAAAAAGTGTACTGTTTGTATGCTTTAAAAATTAGAATTAAAAACTGTCTATAATGTTAAAACAGATATGGAGTGTGATAAATTTAGAACCAACATTCACTACAGGATTTCCTACTTTGTTCAGAGACTTTCTGTTATTCTCTTTATTCTACTTAGAAAATGAATCTGTGGTTTTAATTTGTACGTTATATGCTAGTAGTCAACTATAGTATCTGTTATGTTTGTGTTTTACAGATTGACAATTTCATCAAAATCTTAAATTAAGATGACGACCAGAAATAAAAAAAAGAAAGCTCTATAAACGGACTTATAATTTGAAGAAGAAAGGAATTCAAGAATTATCAAAAGAACAAAGGACGGATAAAAAGAAGAGTGCTCCTGGTAAGCAAACCAAAAAGTTTTTGAAAGCAATATGTGGAAGGAAAAATGTTAGTATTGAAGTCCACAAGGAAAAAAGTATACTAGTATCGAGAAGGAGACATGGAACCAAAGATAAAAATGTTTCTGGAATCAGCAGACAGGAAAATGTGTACAGTAAAACTCGGATGAATCAATTTAGCCAAATCAGGAAGCGTATGTTTTACAACAGAGTAGTTTCGAATTTATTACAAAAGGAGAAAGTTTCTAAAAGAAGATCTGCTTTTCTTAAGAAGAAACAATATATAGAGGGTATTGTTGATCACGCGTTTGAGACAAAAAGAAAATTATTTTTTTTAGTACTTAATAAAATAAATACACTATATAAGGCAATACGAGTTTTAAAAGCTAAAAGTAAATGGAAGAGACACATAAACAGGAGTAATTTTTGTAAAGTGTTTTCTGGGAAGTGGATGCATACTTCAACTTCTGAGCCATTTTTTAACGAAGAGAGTTACTTTCAAAGTAACGATTTGTTGCATGCAGTTGACACCAGTGGTCGAGCATATGAGGTGAAGGATGGTTGTGTAATTGAGAAAGAGAAAATTGTGGTTAGAAATGCAGAAGAGGTGATGGCTGGAGAAGCTTTAGAGGGACGTCCTAATGTTCCTGTTTACAGTTGGAATTGTAGTAGCATTTGTAGTGTACGACAGGATTCAATTGATTTCTTTCGCAATTTCTTACGTAAGTACACTAAAGAAAGTCTTAAAAAAAATTGTAATGTTGCAAGAATTAGATCATTGCAGAGTGCGAGAAAAAATAGGTCTGCAAGGTCATTCTCTGGCTTGTCTTTCTAAAAAAATATGCCAGAGTGTGTTTCATCACTTCAGGATGTTAGCAGTGCATCATACTAAAATGAGAAAAATTTTGAGAAAGTTATATTATGCAAAAAGTCCAGCACTTAAACTTAAACAGTTAAATAGTGCTCTTTTGCATGGATGTGAATTAGATGTTAAAAAGATTTGTGCAGAAATTGAGGTAAGTTATTTTGGTCCAGAGGAAGATAATGCAGAAACTGATATAATTATAGAAGGAAATGTGTTAGAAAATGTTGGACATGTTAATATTGAAAATTATGAACAGGAAATAATAAAGTTTAAGGTAATTGCAGGTGAGAAACCAAATTTTTCTTGTGTCTGTTGTCGACGCATTCATTACAAAAGTCAAACTAGGTTAGTTGATTTATATTTAAAAAGTGAAGATGAAAGTAATGGTCAATGGAAAGATTTTGCAACTTATTTGTTGGTGGAAAACTATTTTGATTTGGGTTTTGAGCAACGTATTTGTAAATATTGTTATAATAAATTAAATGAAAATAAAATGCCTGCTAGAGCTGTTCATAATAATCTAGAGTTGATAAATATTCCATCAGAATTGATGGATTTAAATACTTATGAGACTATTCTGATTCAATGTGTACATCCTTTTCAGGCTATTGTTCGTATGGAGCCTAAGACTGGTAAATTAAATCCTTCAGATTTACAAAGAGGATTAAGGGGTAGAGTTGTATATTTGCCACTTGATTTAAAAAAAATATGGAAACAATTGGTGTTGAAAATGTAGAAGAGGAACCTCTAGTTATTCTAGTTAATGGTGTACCTACAAAGAGTAAGAAAATCTGGCAAGATTTAGTGGATGTTAGAAAAGTCAAAAAGGCAACGTTGTATTTAGTCCAAAACAATAAGTACTATAAAGATGTATACGTAGAAGAAGAAGATGTAAGTGAGGAAGAGGACAGTGATTTGTCTATTGGACAAATTGAAAAAGTTGACGTATCCAGAAGTGAAGAAATTTATGAACATTACAGTGTTCATCCACTGCATTCCAAAGAAGAAATAGGGAATGCTATTGAATTATTTCAGATGAAAAAGGTGAAAGGAAATCCTATTAGTGTGTGGGAAGAAAGTTTGGAAGGTCGTTGTTTTCCACAGTTATTCCCTACAGGTGAAGGTACACGATATGATGATCAACCTATGCAGATTCCTGCATCTGAATACCGGACAACAAGATTATATGCAGAAGATCCGAGGTTTCGCCAATGCATTCCATATTTGTTTCATCTTCTGTTTGAGAGTGACTTATCTGGTTTGTCTTATGCAGTAAACCATATCTTAAAAAGTGGAGTTCATCTGCAAAATATTTCAGCAAAGGAATTTATGGATAAAGTGCAACAGAAAGATAGTGTTTAGGATTCACACCTAATTAATTTAATGGCTTGTCAGCGTGGTACTAATGAGTATTGGTACCGTCGTCATGGAGATTTGAAGTGCATGCTTAGAAACTTACGAGCACCAACATGGTTTTTAACTCTAAGCTGTGCAGAGTATGCTTGGGAAGATTTACTTGAATTTCTTTGGGAGGCGAATGCAAACATAGAAAATATAAACTACAAGACACCTGGAGAACTGTGTTTATTAGATCCAGTTAATGTTTTCAGATATTTTAATCATAGATTTGAAGCTATGATGTCTTTCATTACAAACAAGAAAAATCCGCCTCTTGGTGAACTACTGGATTTCTTTTGGAGAAAAGAATATCAAGCAAGAGGTGCTCCTCATATTCATATGCTGTTATGGATCAAGGATGCTCCTAAATTTGGAACAGACTCGGATGAGACTGTACTGTCTTTTATTGAACAGTATGCCACTTGTGACATACCTAATAGTACAACTGATAAGGACTTAAGAGGAAAAGTGTTACATTTTCATAGTCATCGTTGTGGAAAATATTGTCGGCAAAAATTCAAATCAAAGAGCAAATTCTACACCAAATGTCATTTTGGATTTGCACGACCGGTACTTTCAAAAGGAAGAGTCAACCATTTGATGTCATGTTTGCGACATAATATCCGAAGGTCACCTAAAAATATGTACAATTTAAGAAGAGGTGAAGAATCCAAATATATAAATGACTATAACCCAGTCATTTTATCCATGTGGAATGCTAACATGGACATGCAATATGTTGCAGACAACTCTATTGCTGTGGCTCAATATGTAACGTCTTACATCACGAAATCTGAAAAGACGGAACTGAAGAAGATGTGGGAAGACATTTCTCATGAAAAGAGCCTAAGCAAGAAATTGTATACGTACAGTTTGAAGATGTTGTCTCATCGAGAAATTGGAGCATATGAATGTTGTGACCGATTATCATCAGCAAGTCTTTATGCTAAATCAAGGACTATTCTCTGGGTGAGTTTGGGTCTTGCAGAAACACGAAACCGTGTTCTGAAACCTGTGCAAGAAATTGAATTTTTAGCCCAGAAAGAACCAAACAGTACAGACATTCTGAAAACAAATATGTTGGATACATACTATCCAAATAGAAGTACTCTGCTTGAAAACATTTCTCTGTATGAAATACTTCAAAACTACACTTTTAAAAGGAATGGTACAGAGAACATTGATAAAGGTGTACCCGCTGTAATTGGACATGAAGGATGTCTGGTAAAACAAAGAAAAGGACACTTGATTAATCATCGGAAACTGAGTTGCGAAACACCTGACAAAAGAGAATTTTACTATTTTGCTCATTTGCAACTCTTTAAACCATGGCGTAGAGAAGAGGAACTACTTGGGGACTTTGATAGTTATGAGGATTCCTTCAACGCATCTAAAAGTAGTATTGAATGTCCTGTTTTTAGTAATTATCTCCAAATGTTGAATGATGAAATAGAGCAAGAAGCGACAATTGCAGCGGAGATTGCTAGAGATAGTTCAGAAGGTAGTCAAAGTTCGGCTTCATTAAGTCAAGATCCACTGGGACAACCAATTATCCAAAATGAAGCAGCTACCCCCATGGATGAGGTGGAAAGAGTAATGCAGCAAGGTCAAGAGGAAGTAATCAACTTAGAAGAATTAAAGAAGCAATTTAATGTTGAGCAAAGACAGATATATGATGAAGTGACAGAGCACATTGAGCATGGCTTTCGTCATGAGAGAAAAGATTGCTCATGTATGTCATTTGAACCTATTCGACTATATGTAAGTGGAGAAGCTGGAACTGGTAAAAGTTTCCTAGTTAAAGGAATTACTACATATTTACAGCAAAGAACTCAGTCAACACTGTCGTGTGTTGTTACTGCTCCAACTGGATTGGCAGCACATAATATTAAAGGTATTACTTTACATCGTTTACTGATGCTGCCAGTTGAACATGAAAATAAATTATAATATCACAAGCTATCTGGAGAAGCTTGTTTTGAAGTTTCTAGAGTCCTTAAAAAAATGAAACTTCTTATTATTGATGAAGTAAGCATGGTATCCAATTTAGTGCTTGCTTTTGTGCATTTAAGAATGCAACAGATACTTAAGACAAAGTATGATGTGTTATTTGAAGGTAAACATGTCATAGTTTTTGGAGATCTACTGCAGCTAACTCCTGTGAAAGGACAACCTGTATTTGAAACTGTTAATATATGATCACATTTCAAATATACTGAACTGATTCAAAATATGCGACAGGCAAAGGATACTAAATATGGAAATATTCTTCAAGATATAAGGATTGGAAAACTAACTGAAGATGCGAAACACACTCTACGAACATGATTACTTACCAAGCTGTTTCCTAATGAAGATAATGTACCTGAAAAAATATATAGTAAAGAGGTAGCAGATAAGTCAGTGATATGCTTGATGCCAACTCTGAAAGAATGTTCAGTTTTTAATGAGAAAATGTTGAATTTAGAAAATCAAGAAATTAAGAAACTGGAAGCTAAAGATAGAATAGAGCATGAAGGTAGTACTATTGTTTTGCTTGAAAAGTTGAAGTTAAAATTGGATTCTCTTCAAAAAACTAAATCTAAAACTGCTGGTTTAGAGAAAAATCTGTATGTATGTTTAAATTGTCGGATAATTTTAAGGAGAAATTTACATGTAGAAAGAGGATTGGTAAATGGAGCAATGAGTAATGTTGTTGGTTTTGTCAATTATACAAATAGAGATGAGATTGAATTTTTAAGAATAATATTTGATGGAATTGAGGAAGTTCAACAAATTAGTCGCTGTTCAACTCGTTTTTTGCTTGTGAAAGAATTATATGTCTGTCGGAAGTAATTTCCAATTTGTTTGGCATATGCAGTGACTATTCACAAATCTCAAGGTTTAAGTGTAGATTGTGCTTTGGTAAATATTGGAAGCACTGTATTCAAAGAGGGTATGGCGTATGTTGCTTTATCGCGAGTTAGAACTTTATGTGGACTTTATCTAATTGATTATGATGAGACAAAGATTAGTGCAGATTTAAATTGTGTGATGGAGTATAATAGGTTAAGAAGAGAATATGCTCCAAGTTTACCTCAATATCCTTTAATTGAAAGGCGTATGGTTGGTCCGAAAAGGAGAAATGAGGAGAAATGTGCTGAAGTAGTTGAGAAACGACGAAAAAAAGATGTAGCTGTTGTTGGTAGGCGTAAGAAAACGGTTAGTATTGAAGACATTGTTGGATTTAAGTTTGAAAACAGGTCTGGTGTCAACTGCTATGCAAATGTAGTAGTTAATGTTTTTTTCTGAAAAATGTTAAGGAACAGATTGTAGAAAATCAGGAGCAAACATTTTGCTATTCATTAAATTCTATATTTGAAAAATGTAGTAGTGGTGATAGTGAATTAGCAAGTGTTTCAGAACTAAGGAATGGTTTAGACATATGTGCAGGAGTAAATCAATTTTCTCAGAATATTCAGCAAGATTGTCAGGAATTTATTATGTATATTTTTACAGTTTTGGAAGATTAAGGTGTAGATATTGATAGTCTTTTTGGCCTTTCTTATAAATGGGAACATAAGTGTGATAATTGCTCATTTTCAAGTAATACTGATATACACAGTGAAAGATTTATATATTTAACATTACCAGACTGTAAAGAAGTGTCTTTTAATAAACTAGTTAAAGATGCGCATCAGAACATGGTCTGTTCTCAATGTAAGTCTGAAATGTTATCAACTTTATTTATCCATAGATATGGACAATATGTAATATTAATGTTTCAACGATGCAGAGCTGATGGGAGTAAATTGTCAACTTTAATTAAAAATTTTGTGGCTTCTCAAGTATCTTTTTCTCGAAAAACATTTGTAACTGTAGCCATTATTTATCATGAAGGGCCTTCAACATCATCAGGACATTATACAGCTTATTTGAAGTGTGCAAGCGGCTGGACGCTTTGCAATGATAGTCAATTGACTTTTAAGAAACGTTTGCCTTTTGCCTTAACTAACTCCTATCTGCTATTTTTGTAACCCAAATTTCAGTAGAATGACTTGCTGTAGGAAGATTAATACTGTAAAGATATGAAACTTTCTTGTTTACAAATATCATATAACTGAGGGTGTACAAATCTATAAATGAAATTTGTGTTTGGCATAGTGATAACATCAGGTACAAGTTTACTTAATGTTTTATGGTATAAAACATGTTACAAATTTTAACTGTAAAGGTTCACAAAAGAATAGATAAGACTAAGATTAAGAAATTTCAGAAAAAAACTACTTAACTCATAGTATTTGGCCACGTGGAAAAATATGGGAGAAGAAAATGAGTACTTTAGATAATTATTTTAGAACATATATGGACGCAAGTTTTTGGGAGAGGTATTTAAAAGATAATGAGTTAACTTATACAATTTGGCCACGCGGAAAGGTATGAGAGAAGAAAATGTGTACTTAAGATACATTTTTATAGAAGATACTTGCACGGGTCTTTGTTGAGATATATTTAAAAATAGGTCGTACAGTTTAATTAGTTTGTAACTCTGGAAGATGTAGTATGCTTACTCAAGAAATTGTGAATTTGAGAAAAACATTCAAGACATGTTTTTTTCAGGTATTTATATAGCCGAGATACCCGCCACCCCCTCTCAACACAATCCCCAAAAGGAGTGAAACCGGAAACAGTTCTTGAAGTTTTTGGAAGTGGGATGGAGTGACCATCCCGGCCGTATTTATTAAAACAAAATTAAAACATTAAACGTTTCATGTTATGTACAATTTCATTACCATATTGCGATGTTTGGCTAACCTTAACAGATTCTCTAATACAGAGGTTCTCCTAGCCGAACTAGCAACCTACAAAACATTTCTTGACATATTGAAATTGTACAACCTAACGTTTAAGGGCCAACGGCAAGGTCATAACCGGTGTCAAGATCCCTAACCGGACTTACCCCTCCCACTTGGGATGGGCGACAGCACGGAGGCGTACCTCAAGTGCAACTACTACCAATTTCCCTTGACTTGACGGGGGCACCTAAAACTCGACGCCAGTAAAAGGTCGTTCGAATACTCGTGTGAGGTATCTAGAAGGTATCGTGGCCCTTATCCCAACCCCACACAACTTACCGCATCTGCCGTCGCAGATGTCACTGGCCCCGGGAAATTCCCCAGGAGGGGGCTGTAACCCCTCCTACAAAGGAAGGGGCCTTGACCGCCTTTCCTTTACTTCCGGCGACCCATCCTTAGAAGGGACCGCCTCCCCATTGAGGGGCCAATGGCCACCTCTCCCGAGCGCTCCCATCCGTGTTGGGTGACGCCCACTCATAGGGATCTACTAATTAGTGCTCACCGATCATGACCTTACCGCCTACCAAAATAAATACGACAGTGCAAATTAACCTAAGAATACATTGGTCACTATGACCGAAAGAGCATGCATCAAATTCGACACTAACTGAATATCTTTAATGGCAAACATACTCAAAACGAACATTCTTTATTAACTCAAAATCAGCATGGCACTACAACCTGGAAACGAAAACAAAACAAAATTAATCAACTTTATTATACACAACTGGCTGTCTTCAGGGGCTGGTGGGTGGGTCAAAATTGGCTCTTCGTTCTGTCCCGAGCTCACGTGCAGCGAGGAGGTGCAGCTTCAGAGCACAAGAACAAGAGGATGTCTTCTGGTCTTGCGTCCCTTTTTATCCGTCTTCAGGGCGGGCGTATACCCGCCCCTGCCTGCCCCTGAGGGCGTGGCTGGCTGCGTCGGTGTCTAGGCCAGCCCACTCTAGGGCGGGAACGAGCGCGCCCCAGCTACGCCGCTTCGGGCATACCAGCTGAGACGCGCCTCCCGCCCAAAATGGCTTCCCGGGGGGATCGAGGCACTCGGCCATAAGTTCGGGGGGACCGATTCGGTCGCCCCTTTCCATATAGCCGAGATACCCGCCACCCCCTCTCAACACAATCCCCAAAAGGAGTGAAACCGGAAACAGTTCTTGAAGTTTTTGGAAGTGGGATGGAGTGACCATCCCGGCCGTATTTATTAAAACAAAATTAAAACATTAAACGTTTCATGTTATGTACAATTTCATTACCATATTGCGATGTTTGGCTAACCTTAACAGATTCTCTAATACAGAGGTTCTCCTAGCCGAACTAGCAACCTACAAAACATTTCTTGACATATTGAAATTGTACAACCTAACGTTTAAGGGCCAACGGCAAGGTCATAACCGGTGTCAAGATCCCTAACCGGACTTACCCCTCCCACTTGGGATGGGCGACAGCACGGAGGCGTACCTCAAGTGCAACTACTACCAATTTCCCTTGACTTGACGGGGGCACCTAAAACTCGACGCCAGTAAAAGGTCGTTCGAATACTCGTGTGAGGTATCTAGAAGGTATCGTGGCCCTTATCCCAACCCCACACAACTTACCGCATCTGCCGTCGCAGATGTCACTGGCCCCGGGAAATTCCCCAGGAGGGGGCTGTAACCCCTCCTACAAAGGAAGGGGCCTTGACCGCCTTTCCTTTACTTCCGGCGACCCATCCTTAGAAGGGACCGCCTCCCCATTGAGGGGCCAATGGCCACCTCTCCCGAGCGCTCCCATCCGTGTTGGGTGACGCCCACTCATAGGGATCTACTAATTAGTGCTCACCGATCATGACCTTACCGCCACAGGCCCGGATAGTTGACCGGCTATCCGGGCCCCCCACCAAAACTCCTAGCTAAAGGTCATGTTCCAACGTTTTCAACCATGCTAAGAAGTCTCCTATGAGTAACTCATTTCCCACCCGAGACAAATGCACACCATCCCCCATATACATACTGTCATCATTAATACAACCGTGCGGGATAGAATGCAATGTCCTGGAACGGAACAACCTACTCATTTTGTTATTAATTTTCCTAACAGAATGGTTCAAAGCAGGGATCGAAATAGCCCCCCGCCACACTTTTCGTGGGATCATATGAGACCACGCAATTATGCACCCCGGAACTTTCCTCGCCAACCAACTTACGGTGGAAAGCATTTCCTCCAGGAGAAGTCGTCTACCGGTGGTGACCAAATCATTGCCCCCTAAATGTACTATGACTATAGACGGCGGTGACCTCATCCGCCCTAACAAACCCTCAAAGAATGGTTGAAACTGGTCAATACAGAGACCGCCCCTTCCGTAGAAGGACATCCTGTACCCGTATTCCCCAGCTACGTGAATCATGTCACCTGCTTTGAATACGTCTGCGGCGCGCCTCACGTATGAGTGGCCCACGACCCACACCTCCTTTCTCACAGCCGGTGATGTCTGACCGCTGGCCCGGTGTTGGGTCGACTGCATAGTCCGCCCCGCCTCGAAGGCTTGCGTAACTGAAAACCAAACAAAAGACAAGAAGCGTGAGTACATTGTTACAGCTTCACAACATGTGCAACTGCACATACCTCTTATAACAATTGGAGGACCAACGCCCCACTCGTTTTACTTGTTCCACATTAAGACCCCTGGCTGCAGCTTCAGTGGCAGCCCCTATCCGAAAGGAGTGGGTCCCAAACTCACCCGGGTCCAAGCCTGCTGCGGTAATTGACATCGCGAGCACCCGCTGAAACTGAAACTTTGTCAGTGGGGTGGCGTCCGCGTGTCTCAACATTGTCCCCCCCCATGATGCCACCCTTTGTGCTAGGTACTCCTCTAAACACCTCACCGGACACATGGAGGACCCTGGAATCCTGCGAATGACTATGCAGTCTCCCACCCCACTTTGATCAGTTTTCGACTTGACGAAGGATACCGTCATAGTCTCACCCCTGATCTGAACGTGTTCCCGGCACAAACCCCCCGCCACATCCCGCTTGCTCCTTGCCACCAGCTCACTTATCCTCATAGCCCCGTGAAATGCAAGCGTAAAAGCGGCTCGGAACAAACAGGCCTCGAACTGAGACGAGCATATGTCGGGGAGTGTGGCCAGCAACTGGGACAACCTATCCAGACCTATCGGGCGCCTCTCATCTACTCTGCGACCCTCAAGGCGTTGCCACCCACGCAGCGCTTTCTGTACAGCAAAAGACGCTGTCGGGTCCTGGATATTATGAGCCCTGGCAACAAAGGAGATGGCAGCACGATGCCTCTGGGCTGTAGCCACCGACTTCCCAGCCTTACGCAAGGACATCAGAAAATGTACCACCCAATCCTCATGGCCCCAAAGTCCCCCTCTCTCAGTCCCCAAAAAGGCCAAATAAGCCCGAAACGCCCCTTCGTATGCCTTCCTCGTCCTTGGTGCTAGACTCTCTCCCACGAGGTAACGAAGTTCGGGGCACCGAGAGACCAGAGAGCTTCGGGAAAGGGTGCTGGCTCGGGGTCCGCTGAGGGAAGGAAACCCGAGAAAGCCTGCATTTGAAAACGAGACAGTGCATCAGCAGCCTGATTCATCACCCCCGGGACATGTTTTGCTCTGAATACCACGTTCAGTTGCATACACAGTAAGATAATTTCTTTAAGCAGCCTCAAAATCATTTTACAACGTGCCGCCTGACTATTAATGCATTCTACAACGGTCATATTGTCAGACCAAAATATGACAGAATGATTTTTGAATCCATCGGGCCAGGATCTGAGGGCCACCAAAATAGGAAACAGCTCAAGGAAAGCAATATTACTCGTCAGCCCCTCATCGTGCCACCATGTTGGCCACTTTTGTGCTGACCATTTTGTGCCGAAGATGGCGCCGAAACCCATGCTTCCCGCTGAATCCGTCCATAGACCAAGCTCTTCAGAGGTCAAGGCCGGTTTGTTCCAGACGACTCGACCATTGAAATCCGCCAAAAATGCTAACCAAATACGCATGTCTTGGCGGACCTCGGCCGATAACCTTGTGCGATGGTGACCCTCCTTTAGGCCGACCATCGCCTGTGCAATCGAACGGGAGAAGGGGCGGGCCATCGGGATCACCCTTAAGGCAAAATTCAACTTCCCCACCAATTGCTGCAATTGATGCAGCGTAACTTTAGATGCAGTGATACACATTTGCAGGGCTGTCTTGAATTTCAATACTTTGGAAGCTGGTAAACGAAAACAACCCTCACTAGAGTCCAACTCGATCCCGAGGAACTCGAGGCAAGTCGTGGGACCCACAGTTTTACCTGGTGCCAACGGCACGCCAAATTGTTTCATTAAAACACAAAATCCAGTCAAGGCCCGGGCACATTCATCATCCCCAGCGGGCCCAAGGAACAGAAAGTCATCGAGGTAATGCATCACATTCCGAAAACCTGTTTTCTTCGTGTAAACCCATTGCAGAAAACTACTGAATTTCTCGAAATAAGCACAAGATATCGAGCACCCCATTGGCATACACCTGTCCATGTAATACAAACCTTGAAACATGAATCCCAATAAACGTTGGTCATCCGGGTATACCGGGAGCAAACGGAACGCTGACTCGATATCTGATTTCGCCATCAGCGTCCCGGGCCCCAGGCGATTCAAAATGGCTACGGCCTCATCGAATGATGCGTACCGCACCGAACACATTTCTGGATTAATTGCATTGTTGACAGAAAGGCCATGAGGGGCTGATAAATTGTGAATCAATCGAAACTCACCCGGGTCCTTCTTGGGGACCACCCCTAAAGGAGAACAAACAAAGTTCGGTACCGGGGGGACAGGAAACGGGCCGGCAACCCGACCTCGGGTAACCTCCTTCCGGATCTTATCCTGTACTACAGTAGTATGCTGCAAGACGGAAAGTTGATTTTTGCACGTCCCGACACCCTGAAAGCTACCCACCGGGATGCGGAAACCATATGAAAAACCGTTTCGTAGCACCCCAGCAGAAGTACGATCTGGGTATTCGCTGAGCCAGGGAATCATCGCCAGGGTATCAATCGGGGTTGGTAAAGGCGCCCCTCGGACTATATTAGACCTGTTTAGCGCCTCCTCTACCCCCATTTTCACCCGATTTGGCTCTGCACGAGGACTCAGGATGGGGTGCCCCACAACCACTACATTCGTGTTTAAACTTACAAGATCCCGGGGGCCTAGTACATTTGCTTCTGTTGAAATTGAAACAGAACCCCCTCTTCCCTGTATTGCCGGCGGGTCTCGGGTAATCGTCTGTACCCGTACCCGACCGAAAGGGCGTCCCCCCATTTTGGCGGGAGGACTCACTAACAGCACTCCCCACCAATGGCACTTTCAACATTCCCGACTCTTTCATCTTATTCCATGTTAAAGAATCGTAACAGTCCCAGGTTAAACTTTTGTTATGCTCCATCGCTTTCCTGAAAAGGTTGTCATAACAGAACCATTGGTTACCTTGGTGTGATGTCGAGTACCCCATAATTCGTGACTGATAAACTGGAAATTCAGGGAGCAAATCAGGCCTACGTTCCCCCAAAATTGCCGTGAAAATTCCCCAAGCATTACCCCAGTTACCAATATTTTCATTCACTTTAAAGGCGGCCATTTTTGCGCGCCAAACACTCGGATGCATCAGATCCTTTTGACCCTTAACAGTTTCGACCTCATAGTGATCAACGAGCAGGGAGAAAATGTTAACGTATTCCCCCGCCCAAATCTTTTCCTTTATTGGCAAAGGAACATGTTGCCCCAATCTTTCTCTACGAGAGGGTGTTGACTCATCCCTTGCAATCGGCAATGGCCGCTTACCTGCACCGGACGCTGCTTCCGTCCCTCGTGGCTTGTCTATCGCCGCATCCGGCGCGGGCACCTTGGCTGTATCACGTTTCTCGCGCAACTGCTTTATGAGAGTTTGCGCTTCGGTAGCCATGGCGCCCCCATTACTGTCCCCCAACCATGCTGCTAATTGTGCCGCCAACTCGGGAGGCATATCTCCGGCAGGCGTCGGGGTGACTATCACGGGAATCGGATTCCCCTCATCCGGTACCGGGGCCGGTACCGGGGCTGGCGCCTCGAGCGGAGAACAGGGAACCGGGACGTCTCCCCCGACCGGCCCCCTTCTCGGCCTCTTTGGCTTCCCTCCGGCCGGTGGACGCCCCGATCCCTCCTCGCCGTCTCGCTCCGCCAACCGCTTCTTAATTTCGGACATGTCCTTCATGAGTGCCCGAACCAACTGGTCAGTCGACATTCTCTTTGCTCCTTTCTTGGGCATCCTTTCGACGAAGTATCTAAAAGACAAAGAGAGAGATTAAAACGCTCAAAATTGGCTCTTCGTTCTGTCCCGAGCTCACGTGCAGCGAGGAGGTGCAGCTTCAGAGCACAAGAACAAGAGGATGTCTTCTGGTCTTGCGTCCCTTTTTATCCGTCTTCAGGGCGGGCGTATACCCGCCCCTGCCTGCCCCTGAGGGCGTGGCTGGCTGCGTCGGTGTCTAGGCCAGCCCACTCTAGGGCGGGAACGAGCGCGCCCCAGCTACGCCGCTTCGGGCATACCAGCTGAGACGCGCCTCCCGCCCAAAATGGCTTCCCGGGGGGATCGAGGCACTCGGCCATAAGTTCGGGGGGACCGATTCGGTCGCCCCTTTCCATAATATGTATTGAGATTTTGTATGGGTTTTTTAAACACAATCATTTTGATTGTGTTTCTTTTTCCCCGCTGTTATATGATGATTAATATTGAAATCACTGTTTAAAGTGAAAATCAATGTATTCTGAGGACAGCAAAAATAAACCATTTAATATGTTGTTTGAGTTATTTTGTTACATTGAATTTAGAAATATGTATTATAACAGATTTTTTTACTGTCTTCCACAGATATTATATTTATAAGGTAAGTACAACTAATAACATCCGAGAGTTTTCTCTACCTCTCTCTTATTGACTCCTACTTTTTTTTCTTTTATGAAATGTACATTATAATCTTATTTTTACTTTTCTTCCACAGGTACTACGTTTTTAAAAGAAATTTTCTTTACTTTTTTACTATTTTTTAGGTAAGTATAAAAAATAAAGAAACTTTTACATCACTGTGTCATTTCTTTGTCTATCCTGGTTAAAGCAATGTCATGTTTAATATAAGCACTTCCATATAGGATTGGGTGCATTGTTATAAGGCATGCTTTAAAAGTGATTTAATGACATGAGCGACATTTCACTGAGTGAGTTCAGCAACACTGATATTTGAAAACATTGATGGGAAATGATATTAAATGTTACATGGTGTTCTTTCCAGGAGTTTAAGTCCTTTGCTGCAGTGGCAATTCTGCCTCAGCATTAGGGGGCCGGGGGGCTGATTGGTACTTGTATGCTCATGATAGAGCCATTCCTTCACGAGCCACGGTTTAGATGTGTTCATGATACAGTGGTTCTGTCATGGCTCCGCTTATTCAATAGAACGTGTCATGGAGGCGCAATATTAGTGCTGTGCAAGCACAGCGGCAAGCCCATTACAAAACTGGTCCGTCCTGAGGACAGCTCAGGCGATGCTCGTGACGGAGCGGCTCTGTCATGAGCATGGAAGGACTTAACAAGTGTTAAAAAAACATGAGGGGTCTCTTCAAAGAGAGTGTTGGTTGTAATTTAAAAGGCACTTTAAAACACATTGTGGCAGCTTTATGCTGATGTTGCGTCTCTTTGCACCACAATTTTGTCACTTTATTTAATACAATGACAGTGGAAATAATGTACCATATTTACAACGTTATGGATCTAGGAGATATGTCACATTCTAAAGCCCTGCACCATAAGGAAGTGTTCCTCTGAAGGAATGCATCTTGAAAGTGGCTGACTGTAATACATGAGATTTCACTCAGTGACTTTCAGGCCCATGCTGTTTCAAAACTGTGCATGTGCTTGAAGCAGGCGTAGGTATTGACGCAGCATTGTGAATATAGTGCACTGGTGAGCCTTGCTGGAGCTGCATCACACTTGCGATGCAACTTTAGCAATGTATTACTTTTTCAGCACAGATGTGTTACGCATGTATGCTGTTTTTGTACCATGGTGCGCCACATTTTAAATGTGGCACACCATGGGTGACGGAGCACTAGCATACTGTGGTGCACATTAACTGGTGCATATCTGGGTATGAAGTAGTTAACATAAATCTGCCCAATAGGTTACAAATCTGCGTTTAGTAGAGTGTTCGGCCTTTGTAGTGTTATGTTTTTTCTGTTATTCTATGAAGATATGTAACATTGCAAGATTTTTGTCACAAAAAAGAAGCCATGAGTATTGGGTTTGTGAATGATTGCAAGATTCTTAAAATTAAAAAGCAACAACCATGGCATTGTTTAATATAGTATTGTAAATACTTATCTTTAACAATGATGAGAGAGTAAAAAAAGGTTAACCTGATGTTTTAAAGTTAGTCACAGGCTTCTTCAGAGGAAGTGTTCTATATGATTGTAGCGTGGGTGTTTCACTTTTTTATACCTAACAGAATGCATTCTGTATGCTGTAGCAGGAGGAGTACTACATACTTGAATATTCTTCAGTGCTTATTTTAATTTAGTAAGTGGTAATGAGACCGACACAGAACTTCAATGGATGGGAGGGGCTGTTCCTGTGTTCCTGGAGGACTTGGAGGCCGCTGCAGCAGTGGGAGTGAGGCCTCTCAGAGGGGAGCAGCGTAGCTCCTTTTGATGCCTACAATTGCAGATAACAGGGTAGAGATGTCCGTGGAATTTATGGATGGTTAGTCACACTAGAGTGTGCGCGGCGCCCCTGGCACCTCATTACGGCACACTGGGGAGCCGTGTTGCACAGTTTGAGCATCAGAGACTTAGGAGATAAACCTTCATAATAGCAAGGCCTCTAAGCGATAAAAATCGCCGGTGCTCGGCGTTAAAAATATCACCGCTATCGGTGGTATTTTCCACGGTGTTAGTGCTTCAACATCAATGGAAACACATATGTGATAGTAAATCCTGTAACAGCCTCAGTAATGTGTGCCTTGTAATTAGGGGACGGGGTGGATTTAGTTTTATTTACTACACTGTTATGTTAACGATGTCGAATGTTTGATTAGAGGAGGCTTTAACAGTTTTGCGATAAACTTTTTCTCGCAACGCCTCTTTTTGTGATGGGATGTTTTGTCCTCCAACCACATTTTAAATGTGCTTTGACCTACGCTCACTTTGCATTTTACTTTCTTAGTATACGTAACATATGCAAAGTGGTCTTACGGCAGGCGATGTAATGCCGTTTTCAAGAAGGTGCAGCAGAATATTTTCAGGGATAGGTAAAACATTAACGCCGCTTTTATCGGCAGAAAAGTGCAGATATAGTGGTGATAATGGCGTTGATAATATGCTTTATGAATTGCAATCATATCTAATGTTAGATGTAAAGCAAATAGCGTAGGTTTCGGTTGCAATTCATACATCATATTATGAAGGCTATTATCGTCGTTTTTTCGGCAGTGTCCTGTGGATGAAATCGACGATAATGTATTACGTGTCCTTCATAATATTCGGAAGTATCGTCGCTTTTTTGCATAATTGTCCTGAAAAAGAGCGTCGATACTTCAGCTTCTGAATAGGGGGCATATTACCAAGCAATAGCGATAATTATCGCTATTGCTTGGTTAGAGACAACAATTTACCGCTGAGCTGCGGCGATTTTTATCGCAAATAAACCTTGGTATTAACAAGGTTTATCGAAAATTCGATAAAAATAGGCTGCAATGCATGGAAATCGCTGAAAAGTCAGCGATATTCATGCATTACCGAGCTAATGCTCTTAGCCATGTTATCCACCTTCCATTTGGATAACATGGCTAAGGACTGCTCAGGGCAGGTGTTAGCTTTTGGAGATATTCGCGCTTAGCGCAAATATCTCCAAAAGTTGGTAATAGGAGATAGCGATGTCAGCGACTGTTTCCAGTCGCTAACATCTTGGCACGCCCACTTTGCATATCATTAGTGATAAATATCACTGACATGCAAAGTGGGGCCCAAGATGGTTGCTATCTCCTACCTAGTTGTCGCTAACTGGTGTTAGCGACAGCTTGGTTATAGGGAGATCATTTTATCTCTGCTTTCTTGGCTTTGAAAGCCAAAAAAGCGGAGATGAACCCCCTTTATAATATGCTCCTGGAGCTCTTTTTGGTACAATGAACTAGTTCTGAAAAGAACTTTTTTTTTTTTTTTTTAAACAAGTGTTATGTTGTTTTTGATTTTTTAAACTTGCAACAACATTTTCAAGTGTGACACAGGATCAAAATGAAATGAAGAAATGTATCTTTTCTCGGAGCATTTATGACTTTCAATTTTTAGTTTAATAAGAATGAGGCTCTGCTCTCCGTACAGAAGAATTTCACCACACTCGTTGCATTTCATGTGCACCTTCGCAAGATATGGTCTCAAGTCCATCACAGCACTCGATGGAGATACAGGTCGTCGACCAGAAGATGTGCTGGCCACCTCTGATGGTAATAGCGTGGCCAGGGCTCTTGTCGATGCCTGTGCAAATTCCACAGGGTGCAATTGTTTGACATGCAGCACCATGGTATGTATGGAAAAGGAATATTTTTTTGTTGGATTTCCTCTTGAGAGAACCGATTTGCATATTGTGCAAGTTACTTTTGGCGCATTCACTTTCTTTTGTTCTTCAGGATAAGTGAAAAATTGCCAAATAAAAGATTCCTTTTTTCTTTTTAAAGGTAGTCGCTCATTTCCTTCAGATTCGGAAGATGAATGCGGAACGGCAGCCATTTCAGCAAAGTCTTCCGAAAGATGTTGGACGTTATTCTCTCTTGAAAGTAGAAAAGATAGTGAGGGAAGTGGGTGGAGTGCTCCGTGTAAATTGCAGAATAGAAACTACTAAGAACCAATTCGAAGTGTCTCAGGACGTGTACGCGGTGACAGTGTCTGGTCACGTAGGGCCATTTGGAAGTAGCGGTCTAATTCAGCGAAGTTTCAAAACGTGAAAAGGAGTAAATCCAAACACATCCGGATTTTATATATCTTCTGAGCTCGATTCAAGCATGCAATTGTTAAACTATAAAACCTTTTATATTTTTTAAAAAAATACCAAGGTGTGTACATTCGGTCACGCACGAAAGTTTAAAAAGACATTCGGCTCCATTTAATGAAAATTTTCATAGTAATAAAAAAGAAGCCTAAGTTTAGTCTTTTTGACGTACTATAAGTTCTTTGATGGGTCTATGAAGAAATTCAATAAGTTCAAATTGCAAAGTTTTCACGAAATATATAGGCGGGTGCGTGCACTCGGTCGCGCACGAAAGCCTGGAAAGGCGATATCCATTTTATTGACAACTGTTGCTGAGAGTGCGCGCACCGGGTCGCGCACGAAAGTTTGGAAAGGCAATTTTTATTTACAGACACATTTGAATGCGTTCACAATAAGGCAAGGTACAGACTTTCTAATTCTGTACCGCTTTACAAGGAGTCTCTATGCAACTTGAACAGTCAAGAAAACGGCTTGTTTCCGAAAAAAATATTGCCAGAACTTCATTGACAAAAGTATAGGTTGCATTCACGAGATACTTCTGAATTTGCATTTTAAAAACCTATGAAATTCACTAAAAAAAACATAGGTTTTACACACGTTATAGTTAGGAAGTAGCATTTAAAAAACCTATGAAATTCACTGAAAAAACCATAGGTTTTACACATGTTATAGTTAGGAAGTAGCATTTACAAAACATATGAAATTCACTGAAAAAACCATAGGTTTGACACCAGTTATAGTTAGCTGGAAATTTTACTGACATAAAACCAATGAAATTCCACGTCATAGTTAGTTGGACTCACTATAACTTGCACGTGTAATGCACTGCTGATGACGTCTCATATTACATCACTCATGACATGGTCAGTGACATCACTCATGACACCATCCAGTGAATGTGTGTCTTTCTGAAAAATAAACATGTTTTATATATGTATATGTAAAGGTCGAGGGAAGAATAAATGTTTAAATTATTGTCTTAATGAATGTTTTTTTTTTAAAGAAATGATTGGATAACTGGCTTATCTTAGTATCTTAGTGAATACATATATTAGCGAGTAATGATTAAATATTTAAATATATGTATCAGTGTTTTACTTTGTGTATAAGTGGCTGCATGGGTTGGTGAGTAGCTACATGTGTGTGTATATGGATTATTAGATGTTTTTTTAGTATCAGTATGAGTGTCTGTATGGTTTGGTGGGGGTGTTACTTAGCATATAGATACATCAATGACTGACTCACTGTTTGTATGTTTTTGGAAGACAGCATATGTGCAGGACTGTATGGGTGGATGAGTGTGTATGTGTGTGTGTTAGTGAGTGAATGCCTGCCTCACTAGTGTCTTTATCAGTAACGACATATGTTTTAATGGTGTGTTACTCTTACAACGCATCTTTTACGTCGCATTCCGTTACAACGCAGATTTTACAACGCGGGATCCATTACATCGGATGTCATTACAATGCATGGCATTACATCGCAGATGCTATTACAACGCATACTATTACATCGTAAGTATTGGTAAGTATTTAATTTTTTTTTTATTTTATTTAATATTATTTAATTCATTTAATTATTATTAATTATTAAAAAAAATATTTATTTTTGTTTTTAATTATTATAAATTAAATATATTAATTTAAGTGATTTTTTTAAATAAGTGTGAGTATAGGAGTATATGTTTTGGGGTACAGGGGTGTTTTTAGGTTTTAGGGCAGGGTTTGGGTTTTGGGGTACAGGGGTGTTTTTAGGTTTTAGGGCAGGGTTTGGGTTTTGGGGTACAGGGGTGTTTTTAGGTTTTAGGGCAGGGTTTTTGGTTTTGGGGTACAGGGGTGTTTTTAGGTTTTAGGGCAGGGTTTTGGGTTTTGGGGAACAGGGGTGTTTTTAGGTTTTAGGGCAGGGTTTGGGTTTTGGGGTACAGGGGTGTTTTTAGGTTTTAGGGCAGGGTTTGGGTTTTGGGGTACAGGGGTGTTTTTAGGTTTTAGGGCAGGGTTTTGGGTTTTGGGGTACAGGGGTGTTTTTAGGTTTTAGGGCAGGGTTTTGGGTTTTGGGGTACAGGGGTGTTTTTAGGTTTTAGGGCAGGGTTTGGGTTTTGGGTTACAGGGGTGTTTTTAGGTTTTAGGGCAGGGTTTTGCGTTTTTGGGTACAGGGGTGTTTTTAGGTTTTAGGGCAGGGTTTGGGTTTTGGGGTACAGGGGTGTTTTTAGGTTTTAGGGCAGGGTTTTGGGTTTTGGGGTACAGGGGTGTTTTTAGGTTTTAGGGCAGGGTTTTGGGTTTTGGGGTACAGGGGTGTTTTTAGGTTTTAGGGTAGGGTTTGGGTTTTGGGGTACGGGGGTGTTTTTAGGTTTTAGGGCAGGGTTTGGGTTTTGGGGTATAGGGGTGTTTTTAGGTTTTAGGGCAGGTTTTGGGTTTAGGGATTAATTAAATTATATTTACCATTTTAAAATTAATTGAAATATATTTAATAAATTAAATTAATTATTTTACATTAATTACATTTTTTAATTACATTAATTAAATTAAATAAAATATTATTATTAATTTTATTTAATTATAAAAACATATGTACATTAAACTATTTTTTTTATTAAATTGAATTAATTAAAATTTTAAATATAATTACATTTATTAAATATTTTTTATTTTATTAAATTAAATTAATGACAATTTTTAAATGTCTTTTAATTAAATCATTTAAAAAAAATAATTACAATAAAATAAATAACATTTTTAAAAAAAGGTATACTTACCTATACTTACGATGTAATGCCATGCGTTGTAATTGCATCTGCGATGTAATGCCATGCATTGTATTGACATCCGTTGTAATGGATCCCGTGTTGTAAAATCTGCGTTGTAACGGAATGCGTTGTAATACAACGCGTTGTACTGACACCAATCCGTTTTAATCTAGTATATGTGAGTATTGATATATATAAGTGAGTATATGTGAGAGTGAGAGATTGAAAGAGTTCCTGTTTAAATAAGTATGTGTTTCTATAAGTGATTGTTTAAGAGAGTAAGTATGTGTAGGTTTCCTTAGAAGTAAGGTGGTAATGTGTGTATATCTATATATGTAAATAAATGGATGTTTATTAGTTTATTTGCATGTGTGAGTATGTGTATGAGTAACTTTTGGATGAGTGTCGGTGTGTAACAGGATGTATAGATGTATCACTACATATGATGAGTGAGTATATGTATGAGTGACTATATAGAACTGTTGGTGAATGAGTGGATGTGTATATAGATGGTGGAACTACTGAATTGGTTGTTGTAACTGGTATGGGTATATCCACTTTTTTGAAAATGTTAGTTTCTATTTTTGAATATGTGTTTCAAGGGTTACATTATACTGAAAGGAGTTCTGTCACTCTGTCACAAGGATGGTGTCATCAGTGATGTCATGAGTGATGTCACTGACCATGTCATGAGTGATGTAATATGTGATGTCATGAGCAGTGCATTACACGCGCAAGTTATAGTGAGCCCAACTAACTATAGCGTGGAATTTCATTGGTTTTATGTCAGTAAAATTTCCAGCTAACTATAACTGGTGTCAAACCTATTACCTAACCAAATTACCAAATGACCATACATATATATATTTTATATACATGTATATATATAGTCAAAATATACATATACATATGTAATAACTTTTTTTCAAATGTTTAAAAAAGGTTTTTTATACATTTTTTATTAATATCTCAAATATATACTTTTTTTCAAATAAATATATATATAGACGATCTGTGACCAAGGGCGGACGCCCGAAACGCGTCAGATTTTGGTGAACTTGCCTTTTTAATAAATCTTGCCGAATGAAGATTGGGACTTGCGTGGTTTTTCCTCGCTGCTACCTTGCCGGTGGTTCTGTGGTGAAAGATTGCTGTTGGCGCATATATATATATATATATATATATATATATATATATATATATATATATATATATATATATATATATATATATATATATATATATATTCACTGAAAAAACCATAGGTTTGACACATGTTATAGTTAGCTGGAAATTTTACTGACATAAAACCAATGAAATTCCACGTTATAGTTAGTTGGACTCACTATAACTTGCGCGTGCAATGCACTGCTGATGACGTCACATATTACATCACTCATGACATGGTCAGTGACATCACTGATGACACCATCCTTGTGACATAGTGACAGACCTCCTTTCACTGTAATGTAACCCTTGAGACACATATTCAAAAATAGAAACTAAAATTTAAAAAAAAATGGAGATACCTATATCAGTTACAACAAGCAATTCAGTAATTCTACTATCTATATACACATCCACTCATTCACCAACAGTTCTATATAGTCACTCATACATATACTCACTCATCATATGAAGTGATACACCTATACATCCTGTTACACACCGACAGTCATCCAAAAGTTACTCACACACATATTCACACGTGCAAATAAACTATTGAACATCCATTTATTTGAATATAGAGTTATACACACACTTCCACCTTACTTCTATTGAAAATTACACATATGTATTCTCTTAAACAATCACTTATAGAAACACATACTTATTTAAACAGGAACTCTTACAATCTCTTACTCTCACATATACTCACTTATATACATCAATATTCATATATACAAGATTAAAACATATGTAGTTACAGATAAAGACACTAGTGAGACAGTCATTCACTCACTAACAAACACATATAGACACTCATCCACCCATACAGTCCTGTACATATGCTGTCTTCAAAACACATACAAACAGAGAGTCAGTCACTCATGCATCTATGTGCTAAGTAATACCCCCACCAAACCATATAGACACTCATACTGATACTAATAAAAATATCTAATAACCCATATACATACGCATGTAGCTACTTACCAACACATGTAGCCACTTATACACAAAGTGAAACACTAATATATATAATCAAATATTTAAACATAACTCACTAATATTTATTTTTCAGAAAGACACATATTCACTGGATGGTGCCATTAGTGATGTCATGAGTGATGTCACTGACCATGTCATGAGTGATGTAATATGTGACGTCATCAGCAGTGCATTGCACGCGCAAGTTATAGTGAGTCCAACCTACTATAACGTGGAATTTCATTGGTTTTATGTCAGTAAAATTTCCAGCTAACTATAACATGTGTCAAACCTATGGTTTTTTCAGTGAATTTCATAGGTTTTTTAAATGCTACTTCCTAACTATAACGTGTGTAAAACCTATGGTTTTTTCTGTGAATTTCATTGGTTTTTAAAATGCTAATTCAGAAAAATGTCGTGTATGCAACCTATACTTTTGGCAATAAAGTTCTGGCAATATTTTTTTCGAAAACAAGCCGTTTTCTTCACTGTTCAAGTTGCATAGAGACTCCTTGTAAAGCGATACAGAATTTGAAAGTCTGTACCTTGCCTTTTTTTAAACACATTAAAATTTGTCTGTAAATAAAAATAGCCTTACTAAACTTTCGTGCGCGACCCGGTGAGCGCACTCTCGGCAACAGTTGTCAATAAAATGGATATCGCATTTCCAGGCTTTTGTGCGCGACCGAATGCGCGCACCTGCCTATATATTTCGTGAAAACTTTGCAATTTGAACTTTCCAAAAACAGCTCCAGGAGCATATTATAAAGGGCGTTTATCGGCTTTCGATCGTGCGCGACCGTGTGCGCGCACCCGCCTATATATATTTCGGGAAAAGTACGCGATTGCAACTTATTAAATTTCTTCATACACCCACCATAGAACTTATACTACTCAGAAGATATATTAAATCCGGATATGTTTCGATTTACTCCTTTTCACGTTTTGAAATTGGACCGCTACTTCCAACCAGATACTATCACCGCGTACACGTCCTGAGACGCGCATGTGAAGTCATGTGACTTGAAAACAACACTTCCAATTGGTTCCTAGTAGTTTCTATGCTGCGTCAATACCTACGCCTGCTTCAAACACATGCACAGTTTTGAAACAGCATGGGCCTGAAAGTCACTGAGTGAAATATCATACATTACAGTCAGCCACTTTCAAGACGCATTCCTTCAGAGGAACACTTACCGTTTATTAGAGGTAGATCGTCCGACTCCACCGGAAAACACCCCTAATAAAAAAGACATATATATAAAATGCGGACTAGCCGCTGTATCGTACTAGCAAACTTTAACTTAAAAATCGTTAGAGAAAACAAAAGGAATCGAACAAAATCAATAGGCCACTGATAGGATCTCTTTTTGACCTTGCTAAAATAGAAACATTAGGAACAACCCCTCATGAGAAATATGAAACTAGTGAAACTAGTGAGAGAAACCGAGCTCGACGCCATCTTGCCCCCTTTTAGGACCCATCACGAACATAGATAGCCCTACATAGCAAAACGTGATCTTATCGCCTGCCCAACTTCAGATCTGACCCCCCCCTTTTGCTCTCATGTCCTGCCGGAATGTCCGGCTGTAGATTACAATCACATGTTCCATTTGGGAGGGGAAACGACATCAGAGCGACAAATATTAGAAATATACCACACAACAGCAAAATAACAGATTAAAACGTTTTTATTCTTGAACAAAAATATATTAAAACAACTATGGAGAACCATTACGCGAATAGTCCGGAGGCGACACCATGCGCCAAGGCCTGTCCACAGGATGAACCAAGGAATCCGTTCCTGGGACTGTGGCAAAGAGCAGCCGGTCGCCATCGGCCAGAGAAGGCATGGGCCCGACCCGAGTTGTCTTCCCATTCTCTTCCTCTTTCGGCGCCTTGCAGGCCACGAGGGGGGGATGTCTTGCATATGCCTCCGACCCCCCCCCCTCTCTTCATCGCCTGGTCCGGCCATAACAAATGTCAGCAAAACGCCGTGGGGTACACTGGGAGGGAGAGACGGCGTGGACGATAATCTTTCGGCGCCTTGCAGGCCACGAGGGGGGATGTCTTGCATATGCCTCCAACCCCCCCTCTCTTCATCGCCTGGTCCAGCCATAACAAATGTCAGCAAGACGCCGTGGGGTGCACTGGGAGGGACAGGCGGCGCGGACGAGCCTCTCCCGCCTCCCCACGTGCAGGCCCCTCACCTGCACCCCCAACGCTCCACGCACCCGTCAAAGGACTCGTCCACTCTTGCGGTGCAGCGACGCTCCATGCACCTGGCAAAGGACTCGTCCACTGTGGCGGTGCAACGATGCTTCGCCCGACAGGCTTGAGTCCATCAGCTCCTGCAACCCAGTGACTGCCGGTGGTTGCAGATCTTTCCTTTCAAAATGCTGCCAACAATATTTTCTGAATGGCGTAGCCACGAGACGTTGGCGCTCTCATGCTGACGCCAGCCTCAGTTTGAATGACCAACAATCCAGGGCGCGGCGCGGAGCGCGTAACGTAAGCATAACAGGTCATGTGACTTGTTAAGGCTTTTCATTGGTTTAGAAATATTTTTATGAGCATATTTGACTATTTTATTAAAGACACTACACATAACCTGTTTTTCAAGTTATGTTTAATTTTAAATGAAACGGTTTACATTTTCACTTTTTATTTCCAGTAAATTTGAAAAATAAATGTTTATAGTTCCATATACTGAAGCACGTCAGCTTCCCACCCTATGTCATACAATTCTGACAAATCGGCATCCTCATCATGTTCTTCATCATCCTCAGGATTTAAATCATCTAAGGGTTCCACTTCCACTGACGTTTCAATGACATGTTCAACAATAACATCGAGACCAACGGATTGCTCATTATCACTCATGGTTAATGTCCTTATCTTTAAAGAAAGAGAACAACAATGAGATGTTGCAGAGTAAGAGACAAATCTCAGACACTATAATAGTAAAATTGTTTAACAACAGTAACATTTTGCAGCTATTATTTAGCCATGTCCAGCGATGCTGAGGAGGTGAGTCCTATGTCCAAGTTTTCAGTGAACAGGACTCATCTCTTTTTAACCTTCGATAAGCTTCACCAACTCTGTGTCCCCTGCTCATACTTAAATGTAAAGGAGCAGATTTATGTTAACTGGCGCATCCCCAGAGATGCACCAGTTAATGTGCACCGCTGCTCTGCCACCCATGGTGTGCCGCATTTACAATGTGGAGCACCATTTACTCGCAGTGACAAAATGGCGGTCAACACTTCCTGATTTCCTTCGAATCGAACGTTAACAGACGTCACGCAGCAAAAAAAAATTCCGCTCGCGCGCAGCCCCTCCTTCTCCAAAGTAGCAATGTTGGGCTACTTTTGGGCTGCTTTCTAGTAGGGTTTTTGAGCGTCAGAAAGTCTACAAAAGCCGTCGGCAACGGCCTGGGATGGAGAACCATTACGCGAATAGTCCGGAGGAGACACCACACGCCAAGGCCTGTCCCCAGGATGAACCAAGGGATCCGTTCCTGGGGCCGTGGCAAAGAGCGGCCGGCCGCCATCGGCCAGAGAACTGGCATGGGCCCGACCCGAGATGTAGTTGTCTTCCCATTCTCTTCTTTTTTCGGTGCCTTGCAGGCCACAAGGGGATGTGACATACCTAATAGTATAACTCATATATATCCGATCTCCCCCTCTCTTCATCGCGAGAGGCGGCGCGGACGAGCCTCCCCAGATGGAGGTCCCTCAGCTGCACCCCCAACGATCCATGCACCCGGCAAAGGGTTCGTACTCTGTGGCGATATAGGGACACTCCACGAGCCCAGCAAAGCGTTCGCATACTCTGGCGGTATAGGGACGCTCCACGAGCCCAGCAAAGGACTCGCCCACTGTTGCGGTACAGCGACGCTCCACTCACCCAGCAGGGTCTCGTCCACTGTGGCGGTGCAACGATGCTTCGCCCGACAGGCTTGCGTCCATCTGCTCCTGCAACCCAGTGACTGCTGGTGGTTGCAGATCTCCTAAAAATGGCGGTCGACTTTGCAGGAATGGGCCTGGCGTGAAAAGTTGGCCTGGTCACCTGTTAACCAGAAAATGGGCCCCTGTCTTTCCTTTCAAAATGCTGCCAACAATATTATATCAAACTCTGCATCGGTACTTACTTATAAATGCAGAAACAACTCAATTAACACAAGGGCTCTTTTCAGAGCCACCTTATATCAAAGCACTCAAACTTCTGATTTATCTCCATTTTCACACTTTTTGTAAATAGGTGTGCGCGCCCGAGTGCGCGCACCCCGCAACTTTTTCGAGAAAAAAATATATATATTTTCGCTTTTAAGGACCTTACTGCACACCCTGAGAAAACCTACGCAGCAAAACAATCTCTAACTTCTCCCCTTTCCATGTTCCAACGCTTTGAAATGACAATATATTTACTCGCAGTGACAAAATGGCGGTCAACACTTCCTGATTTCCTTCGAATCGAACGTTAACAGACGTCACGCAGCAAAAAAAAATTCCGCTCATGCGCAGCCACTTGGGTGCGCGCACGCATGCGCGCCTATAGATATATAATTGACTTTAACTTTAATTTTCTCAACAACTACTGAACGGATTTACACCATTCCAAAAAAAGCGTAATCTGCGAGCCGGACTGTACAGTTTTGCCAAATTTCTTATAAATCCATTCACCCGTTCGACCTGTAGCCGAGTCTAAAGGTCCTATGGAAAATAACATGGAGAAAACACGTTTTGGGACACCCCTTTTATCTCAGCCCCCACTTGACCAATCCCCCCCCAAACTTTTAGGGAAGGAGCGCAGCGGACTGAGCCATCTTCTTTGAGAAATTCGCTAAGATTCTTCAACCAGGGCCAAACTTATTCCAAATAGAATGTTGAGGATTTCCTATGGAAACTAGGTCCTAACTATAACTACCTACTGGCGACCGCCAGTAGGTAATATACATATATATATAATATGTGTATTTATATATATACATATTTTATTAAATAATAACATGAAGTGACGTACCGGACGAGAATCCATGTACATTGCTGAGCGTTAGTTCTGGATCCTCATACAGAACGCTGCTCCTGCATGATTTTCCACATATATATTTTTGAGATATATAGACAAAAATATTATTAGGTTCAAGGATAGAGGTTTGTTAAGATAGTTACTAAACTTGTATATTAATAAATGAAACTTCTTAAAAGTTTTTTTAATAGTAATTTCAGGAATCGCGGTACGTCCGTGTAGATTGCAACTTCCATATTCGCATACAGGGCGCAAATCTATTGTTTTAAAAACAATAAAATTGTATATTAATATAGATTTGTTTACTGTTATTTAACTGAGGATGTACAGTTATTTGGAATTGAAATATTAAAACATACAACCTAATATAGTTCAAATGCAAAATAAAAATTAAACAAAACAGAATTGCGTCAGGTACGCAGGTTCACCCCGTAGGAGGCACGCACGCCATGTGACACAAAAAAAAGAGATTTGATTGGTCAAACAACCTGTCATGATTAAACTTGCTAGATCCCTCCCTCTTTCTTGTTTTTTAGGGTGTGGTCACTAATAGTCACTCTCATTTTAGGACCACCTATTTCGCAGGAAGGTTGGTGTTTTTTACATTTTGTTTTTTACCTATCAAAATGGCAACATCAAGAGACCTGCAAGAAGAGGAGGAGCAGACTTTGCTGGAAGAAAAGGATGAACCCCCAGAAAGAAAAAGGAGAGCATTGTTTGAAAGTTCTTCACAGTTCCAGAAGGAACAAAAAAAGTAAATGCCCAAAAGGTGACATGCAAGGTATGTCAGAAGGTGCTGTCTCTGGGCTCCGAGTGCAAATATTCTTGTGGCACGTCCTCAATTTACAAACATCTGAAGATGATGCATGGAAACCGTCTCGCCAGAGCCAAACTGGCAAGACTGAAGAGTGCTGCTGAAGGACAAGGGGCACAGTCATCAACAATCCAACTTGGTGACAGGGTGCAGCGCCACCATCTCTGCCTGATTTTGCAAAAATTGCACTGTTATGTCCAAGGTGCAAAACAGTTTTGAGTGTGGGTGAGCAAGTTGTTCAAACATTGCTGGACACTATAAATGCTCATCATTGTTGAAATATTTTTTGTTCATGCAGTTATGTACACTGTTTTGTGCTATTTGTTTTGTTTAATTTTTTTAATTAAAAATAAAAAAAACACCAAAAAACTATAATATAGTTATAAGAACACCAAAAACATAAAATAGTTTTTCACAAAGAAGAAAAAAGGTTCTTACGGAACCAACTATTCTGGTTTAAAAAAGAGAAGCTATATGGGGTATGAATACATGAGTCAATAGATAGTGTCTGTGTGATTGCATTAGTGCGTATATAGTGTCTGAGTGATTGCAAGAGTAAATGTGTTGAGTTTGAGTGAATGGTTGAGTACAAGAGTAGTGCATGAGTGAATGGATGAGTGCATAAGTAGTGCCTTAATGAATCCTTGAGTGCAAGAGTAGTGCCTGACTGAGTACATGGGCAGTGCTTGGGTGATTGCATGAGTGCAGGGGTTTTGCCTGGGTTATTGCATGAGTGAATAGGTAGTGTCTCAGTGAATGGATGAGTGCATGAGTAGTGCCTGAGTAAAAGGATGAGTACATGGTTAATGCCTGGGTCATTGGTTGAGTGCATGCATAGTGCCTGAGAGATCCCCTTGGGGATGAATTGTGTGGCATACAAATGAGTGAATGATAATAATAATAATAATAATAATAATAATAATAATCATAATAATAATAATATTAATAATAATAATTATTATTATAATAATAACAACAATAATAATAATAATAATAATAATAATAATAATAATAATAATAATAATAATAATAAAAATAATAATAATGGTTGAGTGCATGGGTAGTTGACTTCAAGAATAGTGCTTGAGTGATTGCATAAAAGCATGGGTAGTACCTGGGTGATTGCATGAGTGTGGAGTAGTGCCTGGGTGATTGGATGAGTGAATGGGAAGTGCCTGAGGGAAAGGTAAGTGCAAGGGTAATGCCTGGGTCATTGGAAGAGTGCATGGGTAGTGCCTGAGAGAATGGTTGAGTGTAAGAGTAGTGCATGAGCAATTGCATGACTGCACAGTACTGCCTGGGTGATTGAATCAGTGCATGGGTCGAGCGTGAGTGAAAGGATGAGTGCAAGGGTAATCCTTGGGTCATTGCATGAGTGGATAGGTACTGCCTGGAAGAATAGATGAGTGTATGGGTAGTGTCTGAATGAATGGTTCAGTGCAAGAATAGTGCCTTTGCATGAGCATATGTGTAGTGATTAAGTGAATGTTTGAGTCCATTCGAACTTGTGTGACTGAATGGATTAATCCAACTATAGTGCCTGGGTCAATGGATGAGTGCATAGGTTGTGCCTTGGAGAATGGATGAGTGCATGGGTAGTGTCTCAGGGAATAGGTGAGTGCAAGAGTAGTGCCAGAGTGATTGCATGAGAGCATGGGCAGAACCTGGGAGATTGCGTAAGTGCAGGGGTACTGTCTGAGTGATTACATGAGTGCAAGGGTAGTGCCTGAGTGACTTAATGAGTGCAAGCGTAATATGAGTGATTAGATCAATGCATGGTTACTGTGTGAGTAAAAGGATGACTCCAAGAGCAATGCCCAGGACATTTGAAATGTGCATGAGTAGTGCCTGAGGGAATGGATGGGTGCATGGCTAGTGCCTGCGTGAATGGTTGATTGCAAGAATAGTGGCTGAGTGATTGCATAACTATATGGGTATTGTTTAAGTGATTACATGAGTGCATGGATAGTGTCTGGGTGATTGCATGAGTGTGGGGTAGTGTGTGAGTGTACAGATGAGTGCATGGGTACTGCTTCTATGATTAGTTGAATGCAAAAATAGTGCCTGGGTGATTAAATGACTGTGTGGATAGTGCCTGAGTGATTTCATGAGTGAGGAGGTACTGTCTGGGTGATTGGATGTGTGCATGAGTAGTGCCTGAGTAAAAGGATGAATGTAATGGTAATGCCTGGGTCATTGGATGAGTGCATGGGTAGTTCCTTGGAGAATGCACAAGTGCATTAGTAGTATGGTAAGGTAAGGTAAGGTTTATTGTACAGTTAATAAAAACTCACAATATAAAAACTTACAAATGTATAAAAAAGCAACCATTGTTACAGTTGAAATATAAAAGGAGCAAGTGAATTTGCTTGTTAAAATCATAAGTGTCACAATAGGTTTTAATCTGACCATCAGGAACAAAGAGAACTCACAGGGGCTTAGCACAGTTTTGAGTTGGCTAGTGCTTTAGGCGAGCCATGTGTCTGTTTCATGAGTCTTCTGGCCACAATGTCAAAGAATTTTGTTAGTCTGCATTTTAACTGAGTCTCTTCAGGGTTAAAACACAGCATCACGGCCTCCCTACAGCTTGTTATACCCTTCTGGTTCCATAGGGCCCGGAGTAGAGATGACCTAGTATCCATAAGGTTTGGACAAATGCAAATTATGTGAATAAGGTCCTCTTTTCCTGATAAGCCGAGTCTGAAGCTGTTTGGTGAGCGTTCCCTTTTCCAAGGTACCAGGTGCGACAAGATGGGTATAATCCCAAAGCGTAGGTTTAAAAACTTATTTTTTGTTATCTGTGTGAGGCCCGTTTTTAGGTATTCTTGTGGTTTCAGAGCACTGTAGTGTTTCAACGCGGTCCATCCATGGGCCCTCTTGGCCAGGGTGTCTTTGTCCTCTATTGAAGAAATCGTCTTGGTTAATTTTGTTACTATTTTTTTGAAGGTTTTGAGGTCTGCTGATGACTCCCAGAGGTTTGTTAGTTCCAATGTCTTCAGTGAGTCTTGTAGGTAGTTCCTTGCCGGTGAGTTTTCTCTTGTGGATAGTTCATTCCAAAGTTGGGCGTTTAACGATCCGTGGTCGGCACTTCTAATTTTCTGCCATGTTTTATTGTATGTGCCCCTTCTCTCCACCGTTTGGTTTTGTAGCCCGAATTCGAGGCAGATTTGGGCATGTGATGTATAGGTGGGTAAATGGAATATTGCCCTATATGCACGACTTATGGTGTTATCTAGTGTCGTGGCGTCTTTTCCTTGCATGGAGTCACTACCATACGTGAGCATGGGTTGCAGGCACGCTCTTATCACCTGCAGAAGAGGGTCCAATGATCGGTCTGGGAGAGCTTTCTTCAGGGGTTTGATCGACACATTAAATGTTGTTCCCTTCCGACGAATGGCCTCTAATTGGTGTCTGTGTGAGCCTCTGTTGTCTATGATAACGCCTAGGTACTTATAAGTGGTAATCTGCTCTAACCTCTGTCCATCCAGAAACCAAGCCAGTTTCCTTTTTTTGTTATAATTCATTGTCATAATTTTTGTTTTATTTAAATTGATGGTTAATGAGTTATTTTTAGAAAATGTTTTGGTTGTTTTCAAGAGATTTTGGAGGCCGATCGGGGACCGGCTTATGACGACCAGATCGTCAACATAAAGGAGGTTTGAGAGTGTGGTTTCGCCTAGCCATGTGGCATGGGATTTGGTTTTCTCCAGTTCGCCGGGGAGATCTGTGAGGAAGAGGGTAAACCGCATAGGGGCTAGGACACAGCCTTGTTTCAAGCCTTTGGTGGTGCTGATTTTCCTTGAGATGTGTGTACCGGAGCCCAATTTCATCCTAACCCAGGTGTTGGTATATAGAATGATCAGCTGCTGTAGGAGTGGCCCTGGAATCCCCCATCTTTCCAGCTTCTGCCAAAGTTTGCTTCAAGGAGTGGGGTTGGATAGGCTGGCCTTTTTTATGCTCTGAGTTTTATTCCCCACTGAGAGAATCTAGACGATTCTCCCATGATTAGATTTGCAATGTTGGTTGTTTTCCAGGTGGTCTTTGTTATTTCATGGGCTTGTCGATCGGTAGCGGGGAGAAATTCTATTCCAAGCAAATCTGTTGTATTAATGCTCTTTAAGCTGTTGATGGTATTGATGAGCCTTAGGATGTTGCCCCTGTTTAGCGTGTCCACTTGTCCTCTTGATTTAAATTCTGGGGTAAAGAGAATTATGTCCGACTCTTTAGTTCCCAGAGACAATGTTTGCTGGAATGTGTATGTCTCACTTTGGTTTGCTCCATGTAGTTGTCGAAATTTGATTGTTTTGGCGCAGCGTGATGTGCTCTCTCCCTCAGTTTGCTCCACGGGCTGCGCACCGGCTACTTCTATAGTACTTATTTTCCTAGAGTTCCTTGAGGGTTCTTGGATGATGGTCTCAGTTCTACTATAGATACATTTTCTGGGAGAAACAGCGATAGTAGGACCTGCGTTGACTGTGGTGGACTCCTCTGAGGCCTCTAAGGCCTGCCTCGTGGTCTCTGTAGCTGATTGTGATGTTGCTACCGGATGGATACCTGTGGGAGGGTAGTCTGTTCTTTGTACTACTTTTGCAGATTCGGATAGTTTGCTAGGTGGAATGCTATTGATTTGGCTGATGGGCTTCAGTTCTGTCTGTTTGCTCAAGATCACTTTAGATGTCGATAGTGCTGTGTCGCTTATGCTTAGTGTCTTTGTATTCAATGAGTTTTTATGTGAGGGTGATGATGTTGTACGTTCCGTGTCTGGCTCACCTTACCCCATGAAGTTATTTGAAGATTTTCTTCAGTGGGGTCTACTCCTATCGCCTTTCGGTTCCTACCCTTTCTTTTTTGTTTGCGGGGTGCACGCGCGTTCATTGGGCTCATTGAACCGCCTCTTTCGTTAATTGAGATATTCTGGGGGGGGCTCTTCTAGTGAGACGTTGGTAGCGTGTGATTGTTGGCCTTCCCTAAAAATTCCATGAGCGTCGTTCCAGGTTCCTAGTGGCTTTTTGTTGAGGATTGTTCTGCTAGGCTTAGCCTCTGCAGTATTCGGCGCTGTAGTGTTTGATTCTAGGTTCCCCATAAAGTTTCCCAGCATCGTAGGCAGTGTGGATAGTTTGTCAAGTATTGGTGAGCAGACACAATTTGTTCTTTCTATTTGTATTAGTTTTGCTGCCTCTTGTCCTCTTTTTATAAGGCCATTGAGATCTGCAAGTTTTCTTTCTATGCCCATGGTGGACTCTGCTAGTGTTTGCAGGACAGTTAGCTGCAGTTCTAGTTTGTATGATTGGTATTGTAATACTGTTGATGACAGCTGGATTGTATTGAGTATAGTTGCCCAAAAGGTTTCTGTAGGGCTTCTGCTCCCCTAAGTTAGCAGGTGTAAGTTTTCTTCGCTAGTGCTGTTTGTAGATGGCTTGGAGTTGTTTGATGCTACTAGCTCATTTCATTCTTGTGATGCCAAGAAAGTCATGTCCCTATCCGAGGAGGTTGAGTCCCCATGTGCCAAGTTAGGGGAGAGGTTTATGGGGTCTTTTTTCTTGTCCTGCCTGATGGCTATCGGGATGTCCCCTTTGGTTATTAGTTTCTGCGTATGAGTTGTTGTTGTTGTGTGCGTGTGGTGTGGCGCTCCCTTGTTCATGTATGTCTTGTGCCTGTTGGTTAAGTGGAGGGGAATGGGTAGGGGATAACTGTCCTGTTATGAAATTGAGCGCGGATTCATATTTGCTCTGTGTGTCTGTTTCTGTCGCTAGCCCCATTGAGTTTGTTGCCTGGTCGCCTTCCCCTGTTCGTGGCGTTGTTTGGCTGGTGTCACTCTCAATAGATGCAGATCTTCTAGGTACTCGTGCCCATCGCGGTTCGGTCCCTGTTGTACATCTTGTTTGGGCCGAGGTCTCCTTTGGAATTGATGGTGTGTGTACATCTGCAACTGTGTAGGTTGGTAGCTGGGCCAGCGAGCAGTTTGCATCAGCGGGGTGCAGTGGGGACTGTAGGCCTGTGATGAAACCGTTTGTTGAATATATAGCTTTTCCTGGATCTTTCAGAAAAGTGAATTTTGTGTAGATTTTAGGTTGAAAGTAGTTTTTTGTTTTCCTTAAGGGCTGGTCTTCTATATTGATTAGGTCGTGGGAGTTTTTCCTTTTTTCGCTACAAGGCGTTTGTTTTTGCGCTTTTGCGTTACCTTTTCTCTGGCGATGTTACTGAGCTTTGTGCACTGCCTATTAGCAGACTTTCATCATTGCTTTTTTTGATATTGTTGAGATTACATTTTCGTAAAGTCGCTGTTGCTTGTGGCTTGGCGCTTGTATCTCTCCCAGTAACTGCCTAGCTTACCCGGAGGCTGGTTGGGGGTCGGCAGTTGCGAGAGGGTGTGACGGGAGGGTATGAGTGAGGGTGGGTAGATGGAGTACCAATTTACAAGATCTGTGTGGGGGCTTTGCTCAAGATGCGCAAGACTAGGTTGGTGTCAGTAGGCAGGATGTAGGCCCCAGTCATAAAAACACTAGGTCACTATCGCCCACTCGATTCCTTCCTGCTCATATGCAGTCCAGCCCACTAGCTCACCTTCTAACGTTGTGGACCTGGGTGACGGTCAGGGTCAAGGTCGTGGTTGAGGTCTGAGTCGAGGTAAAGTTTGCAGGTACCTCCTGGGCCCACTCGCGGTGTATCCTCAGGACGCAGCCGTCCCCTTCATCTTGTCTGCCTGATTCCGTGGCTTGCGGTCACTGCGATCTCTGCCGCTGCCGTGGTTTTGCCCAGCCTCTGCCACTGCCACTGCCACTGCAGATTCCCTGTTGCCTTGTTGCCTAGTTACACAAAGCAGCGGACACCCCTTATAGCTCGCTTTTGGGGACACCTGGTTCTCCCTGGTTCTCTCTGGTCCTCCCTGGGTTTGTCAGCTGGGCTGGCGGGAGATGTGATGGGCAACGAGCTGTGGTTCCGTGCTCGGGTTCAAGTGCGGCTGTGGAGGCGAGGGAGCGGGCGAGGCAGGAGCAGGAGCCAACAGGACAGGGGCTCTACCGCTCTACCGCTCCACTGCTAAACCAATGTTCTGCTCTGCCCCTCTGGTCTGCCCCTCTGTTGCTTGCTGTAGATGCAGGGGGTGGGGGAGCGGGAGCGGGAGCTGGAACAGAAGTCCAACCGGGACTAAGCCCTGACGCTCTACCGCTCCACCGCTAGACCACCAGACCGCTTCTTCCCCGCTTTACCTCTCTGTTTGCTCAGGTGCTCCAGGGGTCTCAGCGTGCCGAGGAAACAAGCTGGTTTGGGTTGCTTGCGGCACTTTGTTGTACAGTTGTACAGTGGTGCAGTGAGGCTCTGCGGCTCGGCGGCACGGCTCTTCCACCTCCTCTTCTGTCAGATGCTCGGCGGCTTCGGCGTTCAGGGCTCACCGCAAAACTTGGAACGGAACGAAATGAAAAAGTGCATAAGTAGTGCCTCAGTGAATGGTTTAGTGAAAGAGTACTGCATGCGTGAAGGCATGCGTGCACGAGTACTGCCTGGGTGATTGGATCAGTGCATGGGTAGTGCCTGAATGAAATAATGACTGTAAGAGTAATTCCTGGGTCATTGGGTGACTGCATGGTTAGTGCCTGAGTGCATGTGTAGTGCCTGAGAGAATCAATGAGTGCATAGCTAGTGTTTGAGGGAATGGTTGAGTGCAAGTGTGGTGCCTGAGTGATCGATTGAGTGCATCAGTAGTGCCTAGGTGATTGCATAAGTACACAGGTAGAATCTGGGTGATTTGATGAGTGTATCTAAAGTACCTGAGTGAAAGTATGAGTGGAAGGGTAATGCCTGGGTCATTGGATGAGTGCATGGGTAGTCATTGAGGGAATGGAGGAGTGCATGGGTAATGCCAGAGTAAATGGTTGAGTGCAAGGGTGGTGCCTGAATGATTGCATAGGTACACAGGTAGTGCCTGGGTGATTGAATGAGTGCTTGGGTAGTGCCTGGGTGATTGCATGAGTGCAAGGGTAGTGCATGGGTGAGTAGTTTCCAGGTAGATGGATTGGTGCTAGGGTAATGCCTGGGTCATTGGAAGGGTGCATAAGTAGAGCCTGAGTGAGTCCATGATGGTATGGGCAGTGCCTGGGTGATTGTATAAGTGCAGGGATACTGCCTGGGTGATTGGATGAGTGCATGGGTAGTGCCTGAGGGACTTTATGAGTGCAAGGTTAATGTCTGGGTGCTTAGATCAGTGTATGTGTAATGCCTGAGTGAAAGGGTGAGTGGAAAAGTAATGCCTGGGTCACTGCATGAGTGAATGGGTAGTGCCTGAGAGAATAATTGAGTGCATGGGTAGTGCCTGAGTGAATGGTTGAGTGCATTGGTAAGGCTGGAGTGAATGGTTGAGTGCAAGAGTAGTGCCTGTAGAATGCATGACTTAATGGGTAGTGCCTGGGTGTTTGGATAAGTGCATACGTGCATATCTAGTGCCTGAGTGAATGGATGACTGCATGGGTAATGCCTGGGTCACTGGATGAGTGCATTGGTTGTGCCTGAGTAAATAGATAGGTACATGGGTAGTGCCTGAGTGAATGGATAGGTACATGGGTAGTGTCTGAGTGAATGGTTGGGTTTAAGAGTAGTGCCTGATTGATTGCATAACTACAAGGATAGTATCTGTGTGATTGAATGAGTGCCATGGTAGTGCCTGTGTGACTATATGGCTGCATGGGAAGTCCCTGAATGAAAGTATGGGTGCAAGGCGAACGCCTGGGCCTTGGATGAGTACACCAGTAGCCCTTCAGGGAATGTATGAGTGCATGGGTAGTGCCTGAGTGAGTGGTTGAGTACAAGAGTTTGCCTAAGTGAATGCCTGGCTGCCTGTGAAGTAACTATAGGCGTACAATCTGTTCCACTCGCGGAATTTGCGGATTTTTTGTCAATTTCACGGTCTGCGAATCGCGCAAATTTGCCCAAAAATCTGCAATTCGCAAGCTGGCGGATTTTTTTGCTTGGTCGTGCTTGAAAAATACAATATCGTGCGCGCTGCGTTGACTTACCGTGATTCTGAGTTCTATGAGTTGTTTTTCTTCCGGTTTGCATGTGTTGCGCCATTTTGGATCTTGCTGCATGATCGCGCGAGAGTTTTTCGACCGCTAGTACGTCATCGCGGGCCGCCATCTTGCACAGCGAGAGTTTGACAACGCAAGTTTGTCATAAGGGCCCGTGATCACATATCGCGGGAGTAAACAATCGCGAACACGTAGATGTGGCGCCCAGCTGACTTCCGGCGGGAGAACAGCTCGCTTTCCCAAACTTGCAAAAATTGCAATTCTGCACAAGAAATCCACTGCAGGCAACAAAAACCTTCTGAAAATGATGATTTTGATCAGATTGACATTTGGCTGCACTTTTTTGTGCAAGGAGTCCATTTTTTTGGGGGGGGGGGAGGAAGGAAGTGCCCCAGAGTCTCCAACTTCCTGTTCCTGTCCAGCAGGCTCCTCCCATTGCTTTGTTCATGTCCTGGTCACTTTTCATTTGGATCTGGAGCTGGACGGATTACTTTTTGTGGCTGCTGCTGGATATTTGTATTTGAGGACTTGTAAATGTAAATGTAAATGTAAATGTATTGCGATTTATATAGCGCACGTGTCACCCGAAGGCATCAAGGCGCTTGCCTTGGGAACCCGTCCTGGTATTCCCCTGTGAGATAACCCCAGCAGGGTATCCACAAGGTGAAAGCCAGGCATCCCGCCGCGAGGGGCCGTAGTGGAGATTAAGCAAGCTATTGCGCAGAGTGTGAACCCGTGAGTCGAGTAGGCACCGGAACGAGAATTATCGAGTCCGTGGAATTTTTTAGCCCAAGACCCCCGAGGCGGGGATTTGAACCCTGGTCCAGGACTGATCTCAGCTTCTGGGTCTGCCGCCTCTAACCCCTGAGCCACACTTCTCCACTTTTGGGACTTTGGAGTTTGGATCACTTTTGGATTTGAGATTTTACAAGTAATCTGGTGTTGTTTCTTTGGGGCATTGCAGTTGCTGCAACTCCAATTTTAAAACTTTTTCACAACATTTAAAAAATATATATTGTGTGTAGCCACAGTATCCAGTAGGCCCAGGGTTAATCATGGGTGCATGATACAACTGTTTCTGTGAGTTTGGTTGAACTTAAATCTCATTTATGTCATGGAATTTTAGCTCCCTTTTATATGTGGATTTTTTTTTAATTTTGGGGTGCCTGTAAAGCCACACTAGCCAGTAGGCCCAGGGTACTGAGTGGTGCATGGACCAAGTCTTTCTGTGGGGTGTCTTGAATTTAAACATCATTGAGGGCATGGATGGTATTGGATTGGGGTGATTTTTGTGTGTTTTTTTACTTTTTGGGGTGTTGTTGGGGCCTGGCCATGTGGGTGGGGGCCATTTTGATGCCTGGTACAGGCAGGGCCTGGCTATGTGGTGGGGGTGAAGGGGCCTGGTCATGTGGTGGGGGTGAAGGGGCCATTTTGAAGCCAAGCAGTGTGCTCAGGCCTGCACCCAGTTTGCCTTGCTTTCATCCATTATGCCCAGGGGTACTCAGTGGTGCATGGGACAAGTCTTTCTGTAGGGTGTCTTGAATTTAAACATAATTGTGGGCATGGATGGCATTGGATTGGGGTGAATTGTGTGTGTTTTTCGACTCTTTGGTGGGGTTTTGGGGCCTGGCCATGTGGGTGGGGGCCATTTTGAGGCCTGGTACAGGCAGGACCTTGTCCATGTGGTGGGGGTGAAGGGGCCATTTTGAAGCCAGGCAGTGTGCTCAGGGCTGCACCCAGTTTGCCTTGCTTTCATCTATTATACCCAGGGGTACTCAGTGGTGCATGGGCCAAGTCTTTCTGTGGGGTGTCTTGAATTTAAACATCATTGAAGGCATGGATGACATTGGATAGGGGGGATTTTTGTGTGTTTTTCGACTTTTTGGTGGGTTGGTGGGGCCTGGCCATGTGGGTGGGGGCCATTTTGAGGCCTGGTACAGGCAGGGCCTGGCCAAGTGGTGGGGTGAAGGGGCCATTTTGAAGCCAGGCAGTGTGCTCAGGCCTGCACCCAGTTTGCCTTGCTTTTATCCATTATGCCCAGGGGTACTCAGTGGTGCATGGGCCAAGTCTTTCTGTGGGGTGTCTTGAATTTAAACATCATTGAGGGCATGAGTGGCATTGGATTGGGGTGTTTTTTGTGTGTTTTGCGACTTTGGTGGGATGTTGGGGCCTGGCCATGTGGGTGGGGGCCATTTTCAGGAGGCCTGGTACAGGCAGGGCCTGGCCATGTGGTGGGGGTGAAGGGGCCATTTTGAAGCCAGGCAGTGTGCTCAGGCCTGCACCCAGTTTGTCTTGCTTTCATCTATTATACCCAGAGGTACTCAGTGGTGCATGGGCCAAATCTTTCTGTGGGGTTTCTTGAATTTAAACATCATTGAGGGCATGGATAGCATTGGATTGGGGTGTTTTTTGTGTGTTTTCTGACTTTTTGGTTGGTTGTTGGGACCTGGCCATGTGGGTGGGGGCCATTTTGAGGCCTGATACAGGCAGGGCCTGGCCATGTGGTGGGGGTGAAGGGGCCATTTTGAAGCTAGGCAGTGTGCTCAGGCCTGCACCCAGTTTCCCTTGCTTTCATCTGTTATGCCCAGGGGTACTCAGTGGTGCATGGGCCACATCTTTCTGTGGGGTGTCTTGAATTTAAACATCCTTGAGGGCATGGATGGCATTTGATTGGGGTGAATTTTGTGTGTTTTTCGACTTTTTGGTGGGTTGCTGGGACCTGTCCATGTGGGTGGGGCCATTTTGAGGCCTGGTACAGGCAGGGCCTGGCCATGTGGTGGGGGTGAAGGGCCATTTTGAAGCCAGGCAGTGTGCTCAGGCCTACACCCAGTTTGCCTTTCTTTCATACATTTTTCCCAGGGGTACTCAATGGTGCATGGGCCAAGTCTTTCTTTGGGGTGTCTTGAATTTAAACATCATTGAGGGCATGGATGGCATTGGATTTGTGTGTTTTGCGACTTTTTGGTGGGTTGTTGGGGCCTGGCCATGTGGGTGGGGGCCATTTTGAGGCCTGGCCATGTGATCGGGGTGAAGGGGCCATTTTGAAGCCAGACAGTGTGCTCAGGCCTGCACCCAGTTTTCCTTGCTTTCACCCATTATGCCCAGGGGTACTCAGTGGTGCATGGGCCAAGTCTTTCTGTGGGGTGTCTCTTCTATTAATGTAAACAACCATTTTTAATTAGAATTGCAATTTTTATTTTGGGTCTTTCCGTTTTTGGGTGTGTTGTAAAAATAAATGCCTAGTTGTAAAAATGAATTGAAACACGACATATGCAACATTTATTTAACTGATGTTCCTCTGGCTTCCTTTGCTTTTAGGTGCACAAGAGAACCACAAAGCAGTCATCGTTCATCATCAGTGCCAGTAAGAAGTCCTGCTGCGGTGTGTGCAGCACAACGTCACGCGACGTCACATGTGGCCACAGACAACTCTGTAACTCGTGCAACTGCGGCCTGCTGCTCTGACATCTGAAGAAGATGGGCCCAAAGAATGGTGGCCGTAGCTCCTCGACCAAGAAAGTTACCAGTGCCACTGCCAGTAAGAAGGAGCAGAAGAAGCAAGTGGCGCCACTTACCAAGGAGACTGGTGTGCCTACAGACACTTTTTTTGGGAGAAAAAAAACTACACCTGCAGCAGCGGGGTCCACCGGGGACCAAGCTCCGAGCAGCACCTCCGCTTCATTGGGCTCAGTGCCACCACGCCAAGTTAGGTCCAAGGCCATGAGTGCTGGAGAGGCAGCCACTTTAATTGTTCAATCACCATCGACCAGTGATGTTGGCTCATCGCAAGAAAGTAGCATTGAATCAACGCAGGGTGTAACTCATCTGACAAGTGTTCAACAACCACAGCCGCAACGACAACCACAGGTGCAACTAGTAAAAGCGCAAGTACATGCGCAAGGAGATGGGCAAATGGAGGCGCAAGTTGAGGCGCAAGTGGAGGCACAAGGAGAGGTGCAAGGAGAGGCGCAAGCAGAGGCGCAAGGAGAGGCACATGGAGAGGCGGAACTAGAGGCACATGAAGCGGCACAACTGCCCGCAATGCTTATTCCTCCAGAAGTTGGGGCACATCAGGAAATCGAGATTGAAGCGGTGGTATCCTCCGAGGAAGCCACTCCTCCTGATGATGATCCATTGTCTTCCAGATTCCCAGCAAGAAAAAGGTCAAAGAGGGCTACTACAAGTTTTTCTTCAAGCCCCCTTCCTTCTGATGATCTTGATGTTGATTGGACCCCACAAATGCAGTCTGAGAGTGAGGCACGCCATGAGCCGACAAAGGTAGCTAAGCCAAAAAGGAAGGTTCCCGCAAGGCTTCCACTTATAGGTGATGACGACGAACAAGAAGTGTTGTATTCTGCTGCTGATGAATAGTCTGATGACGACCCAGTCATCACAGCCGTCACTCCAGGCCCGGCGGGCATGAAGCAGACAGACATTTTTACCCTATCCCGAATTGCTGCTGAGCGTGATGTGGGCGGCGTGGCACTGGTACCACCACCAATGCAGTTAACTACTACACCAACACGACCTACAGCTTCCATATTTTCTCGTCAGAAGGGCCGGCAGGGACCGCCATCCAGCTCGACCTCCATTACCTCAAGCAGTGGTGCTGTAAGTGCACAACAGAGTCAAATTCAGCCACACCCATCCTCCACTTCATCTGGCATTGAAAGTAGCACCTCCCCCACCAGCAGACATCTCCAGTCCCCAGTTTGGGACTTTTTTAGTGTTAGCAAAAAGGCGGAAAACATGGTCGTTTGTTAAATTTGTAAAGCTGTAGTTAGTCGGGGTAAGCTTGGTACCAACTATGGTACCGGAGGCCAGAGAAGTCATCTCCAAAAACACCACTCTTTCATTTGGGAGGCGCACATGAGGAAGATCCGGGAAACCACACGTACAACAAATCCAAATGTATCCATTCATATTGCATCTGATGATAACGAGGGGCTGATCGTGCAGGGGGAAGTGAAGAAGCGACAGACATTTTTTCTGGTACACCCAGTACCCCTGGCAGCAGCACTGCAGTGGTAGCACCCATACCCTCTACACCAGCAACATGTATGAGGCACACTAAGAGTTTGGGAGAGACACCAATGCAAATAAGTACATCAATGAGCCTAACTGGGTTGAAGAAGTCTGGATCATCATCATCACATATGAAAACGGTCCAGAACACCATTAAAAGAATGTTTTGGTCAGAGGCGCCATTTGAACGCAACCACCCAACGGCATGTCTGTATAACGCAAAGCTGGTTAAAATGCTAGCGCTGGACCTTCTCCCTTTTTCTTTCATGAAAGTGGTGGGTTTTCTAGAATTTGTGGCAACAGTCTGCCCTAAATGGAAAGTTCCTAGCCGGTCCTATTTTGCCAGAGTTTCAGTTCCAGCACTATATGAAGCTGTGCTGGAAGTGATTGGGTCAGCTTTGCAGAAGAGTGCTGTTCACACTATCCACCTGACAACGGACATGTGGACCAGTTTCCAAGCCGTGGATTACATGTGCATCACTGCACACTGGGTCTCTTTTGCAGGGGTTAGAGAAAAGATGTCTACAGGTGTTGACCCTGCCACAATTTTTCAAGCGTCTCGGAAACATGCAACAGTAGCCATGTTTGCCATGGAGAAATCTCATACTGCATTAAACATTTTGGATGAGTTTAAGAGTAAGGTCTCTAAATGGCTGGTGCGAAGAAGTTGCATGATTGGTTATGTTTCCACGGATAATGGCAGTAATATAGTTAAGGCCATGCATGATGGTGGCTACTTCAGAGTGCCCTGTTTGGCGCACTGCATTAACATTGTTGTGCAAGATTTCTTGAAAAAGAGAAAACACAGCCAGCATGTTACTGACCACCTGCCGAAGAATCGGCACGCATTTCAGCCATTCTTTTAAGGACCGGAAGGAGATGAGGATCATTCAACGTAGCCGTGGAGTGCCAGTCAAAGGACTTATCCAGGAGGTGGCAACACGTTGGACCTTCTCCCTTTTTCTTTCGTGGAAGGGGTGGGCTTTCTAGAATTTGTGGCAACAGTCTGCCCTAAATGGAAGGTTCCTAGCCGGTCTTATTTTGCCAGAGTTTCGGTTCCAGCACTACATGAAGATGTGCTGGAAGTGATTGGGTCAGCTTTGCAGAAGAGTGCTGTTCACACTATCCAACTGACAACGGACATGTGGACCAGTTTCCAAGCCGTGGATTACATGTGCATCACTGCACACTGGGTCTCTTTTGCATGGGTTAGAGAAAAGATGTCTACAGGTGTTGACCCTGCCACAATTTTTCAAGCGAGTCGGAAACATGCAACAGTAGCCATGTTTGCCATGGAGAAATCTCATACTGCATTAAACATTTTGGATGAGTTTAAGAGTAAGGTCTGTAAATGGCTGGTGCCAAGAAGTTGCATGATTGGTTATGTTTCCACGGATAATGGCAGTAATATAGCTAAGGCCATGCATGATGGTGGCTACTTCAGAGTGCCGTGTTTGGCGCACTGCATTAACATTGTTGTGCAAGATTTCTTGAAAAGAGAAAACACAGTCAGCATGTTACTGACCACCTGCCGAAGAATCTGCATGCATTTCAGCCTTTCTTTTAAGGCCCGGAAGGAGATGAGGATCATTCAACGTAGCCGTGGAGTGCCAGTCAAAGGACTCTTCCAGGAGGTGGCAACACGTTGGAACTCAACCTTTTACATGCTTGAACGTCTGTTTGAGAAGTACAAGGTAATCAATGAGTAGGTCAATAGCATTAACATACGGTCTGCTCCTATGAAAGACATGAGGCTAGAGCCGGAGGAATGAGACCTAGTTCAAAGCCTGACAGACATGCTTTGTCCTTTTGAGGTCTTCACCCGTGAAGTCAGCAGGGAGGATTGTAGTTTGGGCAAAGCTATCCCATTGTTGTTCATGCTAGAGCAACAACTGAAGGCGGTGTCTTCAACGTTCCAAGCTGATGTTCACAAACAAGACGCATATCGGTTGGCGGAGAGCTTATAAGCCGCTTACTTGTCAATGAAAGGCTTAAAAAAATACATTCAGAACAACATTAAATTTCTGCCACTATTCTGTATCCACGGTACAAAAAGGCACTGACCAGCAAAGTATTCCTTCCTTTTGATGAAGAAGATTTTTCAAAGTACAAACATTGGCTAGCTGTGTCAGCCACTCGGTTAGAAAAAGAGCGGCAGTAAATTGAAGGAAACACCACAAGTACTACTGAAGCAGCAGGCCATCCGGCGTCAAGGTCCACTTCTGTGGCTGAAGGCAGTCACTTTCCCTCACAGCCGTTACCGACAGCAGCAACAGTATCCTCATCATCATCAGCTGCACCAGGCCCAGCCATAATATTGTCAGATTGGATAACTCGGCATGGGTTTGCTCGCTCCAGTGTTGATGTAAAGGAAACACATGGTGCGCAAAGTGGAGCACCACCCAGGGAGGCCCTTGAGTGGATGGTGCAAACCTATCTGGAGGACCCAACAGAGGTCTACATTGATCGTGACCCATTGGTGTATTGGTATGGGAAAAAGCCTCTCTGGCCACTGCTCAGCAGGCTGGCTATAAATTATTTGTCTTGCCCACTCGCAAGCTTGTCTTCGGAAGGAGTTTTCAGTGCTGCTGGTGCCATTGTCACTTCAAAAAGGTCCCGCCTCCCGCCCAAAAATGTGGAGAGGTTAACAATGATCAACACGAATCAGCACTTCATACCACCAGATTACAAAATATGTGAATCCACGCAGGAAGAAGAGGACACCGACTTAGGTGACGGAAGCTCTTCTCTGTTAGCTGAACTACTCCATGTTCAATTCACAGAGTTTGAGGACGATGGGAAGTAAAGCATGACGATGGACCCTTCCTGCTAACAGGACCTGACTTACTTTCTCCCCAAACAAATATATAATCCCCTCAAATTACACTAGGGGTTTGTGTGCACACTGTATGGCACCCACTGTTACTGTGCCTATTCCCTAGGGAATGAAATACAGAAAAACAACCGCAAAGGTGCATCACAATATTCTTCAAGACCCAATATAATTAATGAATCGTGGAAAGATAAGATTTTTCTTGTTTTTTTCAAAAAGTCTTTATTTTCAATCCTTAACACAGTACAGCCGACGCGTTTCTTCCCACTGGGACTTCTTCAGGGCTGTTAATACAAACATATTTACAATAAGTATTTAACACAAAACATAAAATTACACACAAAGATTTGACAACACTTACATGTACAGCTCGAGAAAAGTAAGTACAACAAACATGGTTAAAAATAGGCCTATATTTTGAGAACCAACCTATACAAACATGAACTACAATAGGCCTAATTTCACATTTAATAAAAACAACGATTGCTTAAACAGACAGCCGGAAAATAACTTGAGAGGTGGTTTCACAGGACACCTGGCAAGTATTTCACGATTATATTCAATGCAGTAATCTAGAAACATTTCAGCTGGATGAGTTGGGGGAAGAGGAAAATAGACAACATTTGAGGTTCGTTTGAGAGTACCTACAACCATATTCTGAGTCTGTCATTAATATTAGTTAGATGATATTGGACAAAGATATATAGGAGGAGAGAAAGCAGGAAAGCTAGAGTCATGGGCATAGTGGGGAGAGAATCTTAAATGTGTTAAAGAATGTACCTTGTTTACTCAAACGCAATGCCTTTCAGTCAATGTTCCACATCCGGAGTCTATATGGTGCCTTTCCATGTGTCAGATGTCTATGTAGAAACTTGATGTATAACTTGGCTGGGTCTTCTGAGCCGATTTGAGTTAATGATCAATATAAGAAAGAAGAAAAAGGAATACACAATGAGGTGCCAAGACAGAAATACAAAGTGGCAAACCCAAGTCACTTGGTACATGAAACTTACTTATTAGGTCTCGGAGGCTTTAAGATGTGGGTGATGCAAAATACATGTAGATTTAGATCAGCGTTGCCACGTAGTAGAGAAGTGTTTATAGATCAAGAGAATCTGAAAAATGTGAAATGTAAAATAGGGGTGTTAAATTCCCTCAAGAGCTAGCAACCCGGAAACATAATTTCTCTCATAGGGGGAAGGGTCATAATACCATTGAGTCACTAGATGATACTAACAACGGTCTAAGTCAAGGATAAATTACATGCCCTAAGAAGAAGTTAAATTTCACCTTGCATCATAGGCTATTACCTGTATTAAATTCGAACGTTTACTGGTATTAATATTATATATATCAATTTAGACGAAGATGTGGGCACTGGACTTCAGTAGGCCTAGGAAGTAGAAAAAGATGAACTGACTGAAACAGAAATAAGGCAGAGAGGCCAAATGCGGCAAATTAACATGAAGCATCTACAAGTCAAAAGACAGAGCCTATGACTGATGTGGTACAATATATTTTTTGTCATCCTTTTGGTGTTGATCCTATTCTATACGGAATGAACTGAGCAGGAAAATGGTTCACATACTGATCAAGGCTCTTGATCCTATAAGGATCACTCTCCCTACCCGAACCGGTTATAGAATAAAAAATGAAAAATGAGTGTTCAATATTTTAATACCTAACTCCACAATAGCAGAAAGCTCTATCAGTGCACAATATGCATTGCGAGTGACATGGTCCGTGATTCATGGGCGCAGAGCCAATCTCCAATGTGATAAGTTCTCATATCACTAGAGCAGTAAGCTCTTACCATTATGAGATATTCCATATATTACAAAGGAGCCTATGCATGCCCATACCCTTAATCTTAAAGAGAACAATCTCCCAAAAAAAAGGGTGGCATTATAAAAGTTTTAAAATGTAAATAAAGAATACAAGATTTCTGGCCCCCTAGGCTGGTAATTGATACCTAACTGATCCACCCCGTGTGAGTGACAAAATCCTGTCTTAAACATCTACGCTCTAAGGGGGAATTTAAAAAACAGCATTTCTATAGCAGCCTTACCGATCATAATAAATCGTCCTGCAGTCTTCCACAGAGCCTTCCTCCTTTCTGAAATGCGCCACCGATCCACCCAGACATGATTGTAGGGTAACTGACTAAATTTATAGTCAGACTAATGAGGGAAGATTAGATGCACCTGAAATTGACGCGGAAAATGCTGTTACTCGCATCCCGGCTTTAGCAATATCAATGCATGAAAGTACGACGGCCATCTTTAAATGTATAAGAGAACACTGTTGTTTAATGTTTGTGAGTTCATAAAAGTGGTGCGAAAAGTTTCTTAAATGTCCTAGGCCATGTATAATAGAAGGGAAATGACAACCCCTAATGATAGATGTACGAATACATGTGCCATGATTTAAGTTTTAAAAAAGAAAGTGAGTAATGTGATGGCTCGCATAAGAGCCTAATCAATGAAAATCCTATTTGATGTCCCGGTTGTTCACTACGGTACAGCGGCTACCTATTGCCAAAAAATAGAGGTCAGGTACTTCGTTTTGAATCTAAAATACATTGTTCTTTGGTAGATGATGAGAAATAGGAATAGCTGTGCGAAGTCTGAGGTACAGAGTTAAAAAGCGCCTCCTGCATAATAAATCGCAAATGAACTTTAAGGGTGAAAATCCTATTCGGTATCCCAGTCATTGTACAGGGTGGGGCCGCGGTGATCTAATACTATAAATAGAGGTCAACTGCATCGTTTGCAATGCCCGTTACAACGTGCTGTGGTAGATGAGTGGCGAAGGAACAGCCCTACGGAGCCTGAGGCACGGGGTTCGAACACGCCTCCTGCACCTTCCGTATTTGAACAAAAATAATAAATTCGCTCAGAACACTTTATGTGTATGGCATCAATATTGAAAAGATCGACGAGAACGATTTTTTAACCAAAATTAATTGGGTTTGTTTAAACATATACATATTCCAATCCCCCATGGTACACACAGTAAAAGCAACAATTAGGAGGAGAGACACAATCCAAGGGAAAGAATATATACTGGGTGAGGGAAAAGAGATGAGACAGACAGGATGAAGAGGACATAGCATGAAAATACATTTCAAATGAAAATAAGCACTCAATATTCACAGTGAGTTGAAATAAAATGGAAATCTTATACAGTGTTCCTTTGGCAAAGAGGTTGAAAGTACATTATATACAATCAGTCAATCATGTTTTCTGTTTTCACACAGTAACATTTGCAGAATAAAGTAAGGAATACAGAAAAGTAAAGCAATACAGGTAATAGCCTATGATGCAAGGTGAAATGTAACTTCTTCTTAGGGCATGTAATTTATCCTTGACATTGACCGTTGTTAGTATCATCTAGTGACTCAATGGTATTATGACCCTTCCCCCTATGAGAGAAATTATGTTTCCGGGTTGCTAGATCTTGAGGGAATTTTGCACCCCTATTTTACATCTCGATGTATGATGCGGGTATGGATTTACATTTTTTCACATTTTTCAGATTCTCTTGATCTATAAACACTTCTCTACTACGTGGCAACGCTGATCTAAATCTACATGTATTTTGCATCACCCACATCTTAAAGCCTCCGAGACCTAATAAGAAAGTTTCATGTACCAAGTGACTTGGGTTTGCCACTTTGTATTTCTGTCTTGGCACCTCATTGTGTATTCCTTTTTCTTCTTTCTTATATTGATCATTAACTCAATTCGGCTCAGAAGACCCAGCCAAGTTATACATCAAGTTTCTACATAGACATCTGACACATGGAAAGGCACCATATAGACTCCGGATGTGGATCATTGACTGAAAGGCATTGCATTTGAGTAAACAAGGTACATTGCTTTAACAAATTTAAGATTCTCTACCCACTATACCCATGACTCTAGCTTTCCTGCTTTCTCTCCTCCTATATATCTTTGTCCAATATCATCTAACTAATATTTATGACAGACTCAGAATATGGTTGTAGGTACTCTCAAACGAACCTCAAATGTTCTCTATTTTCCTCTTCCCCCAACTCATCCAGCTGAAATGTTTCTAGATTACTGCATTGAATATAATCGTGAAATACTTGCCAGGTGTCCTGTGAAACCACCTCTCAAGTTATTTTCCGGCTGTCTGTTTAAGCAATCGTTGTTTTAATTAAATGTGAAATTAGGCCTATTGTTGTTCATGTTTGTATAGGTTAGTTCTCAAAATATAGGCCTATTTTTAACCATGTTTGTTGTACTTACTTTTCTCGAGCGGTACATGTAAGTGTTGTCAAATCTTTGTGTGTAATTTTATGTTTTGTATTAAATACTTATTGTAAATATGTTTGTATTAACAGCCCTGAAGAAGTCCCAGTGGGACGAAACGCGTCGGCTGTACGGTGTTAAGGATTGAAAATAAAGACTTTTTGAAAAAACATGAAAAATCTTATCTTTCCGCGATTCATTAATGATATTGGGTCTTGAAGAATATTGTGGTGCACCTTTGCGGTTGTTTTTCAGAGTTTGAGGACGAGCTCTACTTTCCTGACAACGAGGCTTGAAAAACGTACTTTTTGTTTTCTTCCGTTCTTTTTGACTTTTATTTCTATGTGTCTTTCTTTGATTTGCAACTTTTAGCACAACAAAACTTTAATCACAACAAATCCATCAGCAGCACTGTATTCGTCTTATTTTCCAAATTGAAGGTGCCGCTGTCTGCATTCCTGAAGTTCACAACTCTGTCATGCTCCTCTATCCTCCTCTTCCAGACTCCCCCTATCCATTTCCCTCAAGGCAGATGGCCGATTACGCAGAATCCAGAAACTGTCGCTTCAGTCCGTACACGAGTCCCCTCAAAAGAAGTGGGACTGGAATGACTCACTATGCTGACTGCACCTTCTGAAATTGACACGAGAGGCTGCCCTGTGGCCCTTCACTTAAATAAGATGATGACAAGTGGAACAGGTAATGAATGATGAGATGGCATGCAGTGGTGGACAACCCTGGCTGTCTGGCACTGATGAAAGCAATTGTTGTTTGTTTGTTGTGCTTGAAGTGAATCCTATCTATGTGTTCAGTTATTATTATTTAATCTTTTACACACTAAATGTAACTCAAGTGTACTCTGTTACCTTGTTTTGATACAAATTGTACTTCTACTGCAGGGGCCAGCCACTACGTTGCATTTTTCAGTATGGAAAATGTCCTTGGACTCAGTTTGTAGACAACATTGAGTTTGCCAATAACATACCATGATGATAATGAGTCTTGATGATTAAAGTTACATATTATCTTTATTCTTTACACTGTCACTCACTGGGATGTATGGATCATCATCATTGTGGGTTTAAGGAAGAAACATGGCCGTTTCGTGAGTGGCAAACAACAGGTAAACAAGTCAACAACAACCACATCAGACCTACATGTCTGTCTAGTCATGGTATGGGAGTGGTTGAGCCAGTGTAGTGTATGCCAGAGACCAGACAGCAGTTCATGTAAAATTGTGGCTATGTGGCTTGCTGCATAAAATTAGATATGCTTTGTCTGTCTGTGTCAAAGAGGTATGCTACATCATCAGGGTGGTTCACTCAGTGGTGCCTGCCTTGACCATCTGCATGGCCCTGGCCTGCTTTGTGCAATTACTATCCTTGAAAAGGAGACTCAGAGTACGCACTTTAGAAATGATGCCTGTATGTAATACTGTCGCCTCTGAAAGTGTTATTTTTGTACTACACACCGTACCTTATATTTTTTCTCAGCGCTGTTTTAATATCCCTTCCTGTTTTTCCATCAACAATTGCAGGCCGGCTTTTACATTGTGCCATGGGAACAACATCAATCTGCACTTCCGCATCCGCCAGGCAGGCAGTGGACAGTGTGTCTGGTCACCAAGAGTGATCGACTGAGCATCAGATGTAATGGAGGACTACTGTGAATAAGAGGAGAGGCTGGATGCATGCAACTTCCCAAATTGAACAGGACAACATCAACATACAGTTACAGTATCCTTTCCTCTTCACTTCTCCTTATCTTTTAAATAACTTATTGTTGTGAACTTCTATGAGTGGGACTCTCTGCTTCAAATTCATCTCTACAGCTATTTCATAACTTTCTTTGCTATGATGTACTACTAAGTCATTCTCTCTCTGAGTGAAATTGCGTAATTACAGCAGCTCTGTACTGTCTAATAGTTTAGTACTACTTAGAAAGTTGTAGTTAGTACAACTTTTCAGTAACCGAACCATCCATTTAGCAAACAACTTCATGCATGCACTTCCTTTATGTCCCTTAAAATATTTATGGATATCTTTGTATCCAAAGATTTGTTTTTCTTCATTTGTTGTTTGTCCATGCTGTGTTTTTTTCCTCTCTCCACAAAACTTTCCCAAAAAACCCCATTCCCATCCAATTTTCAAACCCTAACCCTCTTACCCCGGGCTGTGTGGTTTTCATTGAGGTGTGACTAAATTACAGCAATAATTCCACACACTTGCTGGGGAGGATAAGGTGCAAGCAACCTCTTCAAAACAATTTTAAGGCAGCTAGATGAATCCTAGGATATTGTAATTCTGCTTACAAAAACACCAATGAGTAACTATTTTAAAATCAATTCTGATTTTCATGCCCACCATCGATTGGATCCATCGTCAACATCATCCTCCTACATGTCAAGACTTGTTACACTGCTGTGTCACTGTTCTTGTTGTAGCCATAATCATCCATGCAAATGTTTTTCTCCCATACTTATCTTCAGCATTGCTTAGACTACAAATATACTGTTCCTTCTAATACTCCTCTCAGACCACTCAATGTCTCATTTTTTTCCTTTGTTTTTCATATGCTGCTACTGCTAGTGTGGTACCACTACTACTACCACCGGTACCACTCCTACTACTGCCACAACAATGGAATTTCTGTCCTGGATGGATGGGCAACCGTAATAGCCATTTGCCATGCAGCCAGCGCTGTGCCTAGCTCTATTCTCAAACACGAATCACAGGTAAGCCTTTTGGGGAGGTAGAATAATGGGCTAGGACTCGGAGGAGAGGAGAGACTGAAAGTAGTACTACTAAAGTACTAGTAGGCCAATTGAATTCACTAACTCTGTTAGTGGCACTTTTGTAAATTTTTGGACGTTTTAGATATTTCATGCTGGTAAGTTTGAGGAAACCAAACGTGCAGTAACCCCCGCCCACCACCCCACAAAATTATATGAATGCGTACACTATGTTGAAGTATGTAAAATAAATAAATATATATTTACCCTAACAAAAATAAAGCTGTCCATAGACCCAAACCACCCCCTGCCTAACCCCAACAATTGTCCATTTCAAATGTCCCGCAAAAAAACCCTCAGAAATAGAATTCCCAACTCCCTATTCCCACCCCCCCAACAGTCTTTAAAAAAGGGGCAAGGGACACAGTCACTTCCGGCAGTGTCCTGTGGACAGATGGTCCTGCAGCTCTCTGCCGAGGTCCCGGAGCTGATGCTGCTGCTTCTCCACCATGATCTCCAGGTAGTCCACTCGGCGGCGTAGCTGGCGCAAGGCGTGCCATCCAGGCTCTGGGGGGGCAGCTGCTGGTGTTCTTGCAGCTGAGCGGTGGCGGCGGGAGGCTTCCGGACCACGGCGCTTTGCTGGAGGCTGCTGACTGGTGGACCTGGGGGCACTGGATGAGGATGCAGCTGTTGCCGCCTCCTTCTCCTTGTCTTACTGTGCCCACGGCCGGCGATATTTGGCACAAATGGCCTCCAGCTTGCGGGCCCGGACAGCCATCTACTTTCGGGTGAGCTTTTGTGGAGCATCTATATGAAAAGAAAGAAAAATACTGTAACCAATACTCTTTAACAATAACACAAATAATTCAACAGAAAGTTGTCTCACAGTAACACTAGCAACTTGCAAGCACAGTATACCATTTTGGCATGTATCTTTCCGCCGTCTTTGTAGGCCTGTAACATTAGTGGGAGTTTCAGGAATTTTACTAGCAGCACTATGGACTCACTACATTGTCAGAGAGTCAGAGAGTACACCAGTCTTCTTCTTTTTTTCTCTAGTTTTGCGAAAGAAATTACTTGTACGTGAACTTGTGGTAGCCGCCGGCATAATGCCAGCTCAGTCAGCTTGCACCCAAGAAAAACAGACACAAGCCATGGTGATGATGCAGACTCGCATTACTTTAAGCAGTACATGCTGGTGGGGATAGGGACGCTCTTAATTTTCTATAGGGGTGGCACTGGCCATACTCAGTTACATCTAGGGCTACCGCTCAATGTAATTTATATTTTGCACTGCCCCCCGGGCCTTCAGTACTACAAAAGGAAAATGAAGATTATTCATTTCTGATCATGTATCCAGTCGATCACATGATCTTTGCTTATATGATGGATGACTTTAGGTGCTTTGTTGTGATAGATTGAGTGAACAACAGCAATAGTCTACCCATGATTGAAACAGCTGAAAGAAAATTATTATAATAGGGAGTGAGTGTGGTACCCATAATTTCCGGCGGAAGGGACTTGACTTGATATAATGTCAACTATACAATACATACACAATATATGCTATGCTTGCAAAGTAAACTACTGTACTGTTAGTCAAGGGAGAATTTCTGAACAATCACAACTTCTAGTATTTGGATTTCCTCTGCTTTCCTACTTTGGCACGGACATGCTGTTCAAACAAAGTAACACTCTTCATCCACTGAGCGACTGCTCTACATACACCTCTGCTATCTATGAGAAGAAGATACCATCCATGCTTCCACAGTAAACGTCTATCATTCTTCTTAATGTCTCAACTTTACCAACTTTACTTTTTCTCAACAACCAACTAACATCCTATTCATTTTATTTGGTAAACCACCGTCTTGACTTGCATTTCACTTTCACCCCAATGATATATTGCAATGCACATCACACATGCATTTTCTGATTCACCCACACAGGCAGTCATCTTTTCTTTCTCCTCCAACCATCCTTGCTTCAAGCAACCATGCATCTGATTCCTTCCTATCAGCCACCTCTGCATGCATTCAAAAACACATATCTTTCTTTACAGTCATAAATGTTACGACTCGCTCGTCCTTCCTTACCCCCTCTTTCCCTTTTAGTTCATCACATCCCTCAAGTTCATCTGATCAGACTTGGCTTCACGATAAAAGTTTCACAGCTGAGTTGAAGTGAAATAGAGGGGGTCATTGCTTACTCAAGAACTACCACCGCTAATGCTATGGCTAAGTCAAGGGTGGCTATCTTCTCAGTGATTGGCAAAAATGTAGTTCTAAAGTAGTAACTGTTCATAACAGTACATTATACTTCTACTAGTGTACTGTCTACTGTACAGTACATCATACACCCCTTTGCAAGCCTATTCTAAAATGTCAATAAGTAAGGAGCTTTATAACTTACCACCGTCCGCCGCTGCTGAGCCTTCCCCCTCAGCTCCTCCTGGTGGCACTTGTGGCGCCGCCGCATCCGCCCCTGGAGTGGACCCCTCCGTGCTGCTGGCCCCGGCACTGGTGGTGGGAAGTGCCGCATCCGATGTTGTGATGACGCATAGAAAAAAAACATGTCCTATTTAGATGCCATACACGACCCTCTATTTCGTCTTGTAATGGAAGAGAACATGTTAAGTTATAACACTTAAACAATTTTTAATTATTGGGACTGAAAAAAGTCACGGTTTTGGGGAGGGTGTTAACTTATATGCTTAGTCATAACATGCTACACTTTTTGGCACAACTGGTGAAATGCTTGCTTTTTACCGTGCAACATTTTTCTAATTACAGAAAGAACCACCTACTCCTCATCACCACCAGGAGGACTTGAAGTTCCAACAAGGTGAGGGCTCTCGAGTCCGGCACAGTTACTTCTGACTGAGGTATGTGGAAAGTCGAACTGCACCTATCATCAACAATGTCCTATTTCTCTTTTCCACACTTCTGTATGTGCAGAATAGTCCCTGAAACACTAGCGGTATGGTATGTGCTACTATCAAATCAAAAAGCCAACTACTAGCTTATTCTTGGTGGACATTGACATTTTGTTGTTGGAAATTGTCAAAGCACTAACATTAAGAAGACTGGAATAGACAGCAATGGCAACTCAGAGGACTGCACTCAGTGCCTCTAGAGCTATTGCTGGATCAGAGTTTTGTTTAACACCGTTTGCCGACAAGGCAAGCTTAGCTACCTACACAGTCCTACTCATAATAATAGTAAGTAGCACAGAGAGTGATGGTAAAGAGGCAGGATAAGAATGTAGAAACAGTCTACAAGAAGATCAAAGACTATTTTGTAAAAAATAGAATTAGGAAACAGTTTGGAATGAATTGGAGGTATAAAAGTTAGGGAAATATAATTATATTAACAACAGAACAACTTACTGGGGCCAGCAGAAGAGCCTGCAGAGGACCGTTCCTGCCCACTTTGTTCCGCCGGAGTCTCAGTAGTCTTCTTGCCCCTGGGAGGTGCTGATGATCATGGAATAAACACAAACATGAATGATTGTTTTTTTGAAATATTTGATTTCTTTGACCACAATCTAAAATTATCTTGAGGAAACAAATTACCACCAATTGCACTACATGTATTGATTGACCTATCTGATCTGGTCAACTAGGATAGATAGTACAGTATTGCTGGATTCGCAGACCGTGTACTAGGAAAGTTATGTAAATCACTAACTAAACCAACAACAAAAAGGTTCTACTACAACTGCCAGCACTCAGCAGCACGCGACGTGAGAGACACAGTCCGTCATCATGATTGCAGACCACTAAAAAATGTCCTACTACTAAATAACAAGTCATATATTCAACCTATCAGTCCACCACTATCTCTTCTTAGTGGCAGCAGGAGTACAAAGGAAGGATTAGATTTGAGTCTCTAGTCTCTCTAGCATTACGCAGTTCTGCTCAAATGAGCACAAAGTTGCAAACAAGTAAGCAAAGTAGCAACGCCACTGAGCAGGCGAGCACCTGCAATCACAGAAGCTATTTAGACATTAATTTACCTGCAATGTAAACGAATCGGCAGCATTCTTGCTCTTCGGGAAAAACATATATTAGCAATATAGCACAGAGCAGAAGAAAACAAAGTCGTTTATAGCTACTCACCAAGGCCAGGGATCTCCATGCCTAGCACGTGGAGCAGGTCCTGCTCCCGGTCGAGGAGGTCAGCACACCGGTGCGTCGCTTGGTCATAGGTGTGCCGGACCCCCGACTCCCTACGCATGACCCGGCACACCTTATCCCACAGCTGGCGATGCTCCTGGAGGCCATATGCTCCTGGAGGCCATACCCTGAACCGGGCCTGCCCCCTGCAGCCACGGTCTTGGGGAGGTGGCGCTGGACGTAGAAAATCAGTGTGGCCACCTCCACCGTGCTGAAAATCTCCCTGGCCACTACATCCTCCCCCCTTAATCGCCCGCAAGGGAATCGGCTACGGGGTGGGGGACCCTTCCCCTTGCTCTTCCCGGCTCCGTTTGCCATGGTCCTGGACAGGAAAGTTAAATAAAAAATAGGAAAGAATAGGGAAAAAGTAAATAAAAGAAAAGAGTTAAAAAAAGTAGTTTAAAGTAACCAAAAGTAGAAAAAACACAAAATATAGATGTAGAAAAAGAGAGGGCTAAATAATGAGTAAATACGATTTTTTTAAAGTTCAAAGAAACAAAGGATTGCAAAGATTAGGGGAGGATTGAAAAAGCATGCCCAGAACCATAGCAATGAATGAAAAACAGTATTTCCCTCGTGAGCATGCAAAAAAGGCACGCGACCACGTAATCGCGCCCCGTGAACAACGCGAGAATGCAACTAGCGCCCGGAAACGGAAAAACGCAACCCAAACAAGATGGCCATGCCCATCTACGACCACATGGGTAACTTCCCGGTCGGTGCGCTGCAAGAGGCCCGCGAACATGCAAATTGTCCCATGAACACGCCCCCAAAAAATCCGCAAATTCGCAGATTATGCGGAACGCGAATTTGCACGAATTTGCGTACCGCAAATTTTCAAATTTCACCCATACTTACTGTGTAGTTCCTGGGTGATCGGATGAGTGCAGGGGTAGTGCCTGGGTGATTGAATGACTATATGGGTAGTGCTTGAGTGGAAGGATGGGTGCAAGGGTAATGCCTGGATCATTTATTGAGTGCATAGGTAGTGCCTGAGTGAATGGATGAGTGCATGGGTAGTGCCTAAATGAATGATTGAGTGCAAAAGTACTGCCTGCGTAATTGCATGAGTGCATGGGCAGTGCCTGGATGATTGCATAAGTCATTTTCAACATTGCTAAGTTATCATGAGCTCTGCTGCCATTATGCTGCTTTTGCATGCGTTACTATGTGACTTTATTTAGCAAAACTCTGTTTGTCATTTCACATGAGAACTGTCTGCTTTCTGTGTTCTCTGCTTATTCCTGGAGTTTAGTCTGAACACGATGTGCAAGGTCGATAAACATGCCCCGTGATTTTCTGTTCTGGTCAGTCCCTAGCACCGAGAAAAAACATGCTAAACACAGCTGCACTGCTAGAAATTGGTGCTTTGATATTACAGGGATGAATGTTGTTCACACACACTTGGAGAGAGACCTTTCCTTGGAGATCAGCTATGCTGTTCCTATGATGTAAAACTTCCATCTAGGCTCTAAGGTATGGGGTCTGAGCCCATACATCTTCCTTTATATAATAAACTTCCACTTACCAAGGGAAGGGTGGTTAGGTCTTATAGTCCTTTTTCCACTCTCTGTATATGATGACATCCCCCTTTATATTCTATGGAATTGTAACAATGCTAGCTCACCTCAGACGTGCTGCAGAGCCTTGCTGCCCTTCGAGCTGTGGTTTATTGGAACACTCCTCGAGTACGCCGATGACCAGTTGCCGTGAGCTTCCCTTCAATGATAGGAACACAGCTGAACAGCAGCTATTGACGACTGGCGTCCATTCCGCCAGTCGTTGTATCCTTTAAACACCCACCTGAGTTGGTATGGTGTTATTAGCTCACACATCCCTCATTTTGGTCCTGTATTAAGCCACAGCACCTCTGCGGAAGGCACTACGGCTGAAACATGTTGACCTTATGATCACACACAACCATGCTAGGTTGAATTCTCCAGGCATGGGACTTTAACTATTTTTAACCATGACCCCTAGATGCACCATTAAAATTGTTTGTTAACCAACCAGGTAGTTAGTTCTAATCTCGCTAGCACTCACTTTCTCACTCTCTCCCGTACACCGGCTCATCTTAAGGTTTAGTATACCTCCTGTCACTCACAACTAAAACATCCCTGAGCTCCTCCCTCTCAGTGAGGGGGTTGTAGCCCGTACTGTGACCGGGTTCGCAGTGCAAGGAGGTTCCTGATGATGAGGCATGCCACCTACAGGTGGGTGAGGGAATTTGTCCTATAAAAGGGAACCCCCAACACTCCTCTCACTTTTTCTTCTCTTGTTTTAACCCAGGGTGGCCTATTTGTGTTGTTAGTTCATTGTAGAGGAGTGTGCTTACAATTATAACAATGCTAGCTGTTTTAGGTTTATGCATTTTGCAGCTGGTAGTGGCTTGTATACAGCTTTATAGAGCATGATAGTTAAAATGAACATTTTGAATCCTTTTTGTGGACAAGTACGAGTGAGTGAGCGAAAGTGTATGTCTTGCTACAGCGATTGTTGAGAGAGTAGGTAGTGTTGTGTTCTGGGTTGTCTTATTATTTGTAGCTTTGTGATGATGTAAGAGAACAAATGAGAAACTATAGCTAGTCGGTTTTGGGATTTTGGGTACTAAGGTGGTAGGTAGGTACAACGCCTAAACACCCAGGTCCTGTTTTCCTGCGCATAGTTTTGGGTATGTGCAGTATACCAGCTACACTACCCTTAGATAAATGCTGTTTGCCTAATAAGCAAGGAGGCAGGTTAGTACCAGAGACCCAATGAGTTCTCTGTGTGCTGCTAGTTGTTTGTTACCTAAATGTATGGCAAGTCCAAGAATTGGACGAGGATGGCTCACTCACGTAACGTAACATGCTTCATCATTTTCGACCTCATCCCACACTTGCAAGATGTTACTACCAGGGAGGACTCAACCACAGAATGGGGGTTTTCTGAGGGAGTTCTTAGATATTTCTTCTCTCATGACAAAGAATTAGGTCTAGTGTAGGACTTTCAAAAACTATGGGTTAATCAACTGCAGTATCCTTTAATTTGGTGGTATACCTGGTTGAGAAAAAGATTAACTAAGGGTAAATACAGGCGGCATACATAGGTGTAATGACCTGTATGTGTCACTGGACAAATACTTATGCCAACATGTTTCTGCCTCTGATCAGCTGTGGGTCTAAGGCATTCATCAGGACTGTGACTATGCCCCCTACATTGCAATTAGTAAGTGCTGGGTGGGCTTAGATATAAAAAGAGGACCCACCTCTCAACTGGTATCATAGATAAATACAAAAATCAGCAAAGATTGTTGTTTATGAAATAGGTGAAAAAGGAGCTATAGTTGACTTAACTTAGCACGATATTCGACCAGAGAGATGGTCGCTTTTACCAAAAACATTTAAAATATGTAGCCCTATATGAAACAAATGAATTAACAAAAGACGAGTGATTAGGGTGAGTAGACTAACTTTAGCATTTGGTGACATATATAAGGTCAGTCTCATGAATGTTACATAACAATGCAGTGATGATCAAAATGAGGAAAGCAGACACAAATAAATACCTAGAACTATTTAGCTAGGTGCTTCATGGTCTGTTAGGGGTGGGTCTCTCCTATAGTCACACTCTTGAGTCACAATAGATATATAAGATAGAGTTTAGACAGATACCATCTCTATGGAAACACCAGAGAATGTTTAAAAAATATATATATATTGCCCTATTGTGGTTATAACAGGAATGGTAGTGAAAATATTCAGGCCCTACATGTAGTATAAGTTATATATAGAAGCACAACAACACTTCAGATACACTTAAAACATAAAACCACACCCCTGTCCTCTTTTGTTATAGTTGTGAATTACAAGGATACCAAAATATCCTGTTTCACTGCCTCTTGAAGGGCCTGCATTTTAACAATCGTCAAAACGCTCCAAGGAAGACTTATCAAGGTAGAGAACACACTTGCCACCTAACTTGCCCCATCGAGCAGCCGCCTGGTGCAGTGGCTTTTTGCCTGAAAGTTTCCGCTTTTAAGCTTCCAGGTCACAGTAAATTTAGGCGATCATTTGCACCTGTGTCTGAGGGCCATAGCCGAGGGTTAGGTGAGAATTCAATCCAGACTGGACCCTGAAACTTCCAGGCAAAGACCCATGGCGAAGCCCCCTTTCCCATAGCCACTATACATGTACCAGATTCCCAAGTTGAAGGACGACCAGGAAGATTCTTTTAGAAAACACCAGGTTTTATTCACGGCTTGCTTGTGGCATGTACACAGGAAAACCACTCCGAAAATTCAAGCTGCCAGACGCGTTTTGGGAGAAACCTACTCCCTTCTTCTGTGGCGCAGTATGTTAGGCACAAGAACTAACTGTCTTTATTGATTGCCACGCCCCTGGGCGGGGACGCTGCCACTCCTGCGGCATCTTGGACATTGTAGTTTATCCCAAGTGGGTGTAAAGTTCGTGTGTTTGTGGCACCAAAATAAAATCCAAAGTGGGCGGAGAGGGTGATCTGTGCCTTGTCACACTGCTTTGTAGCCATGAAAAAGCGTTCGCGTGAGCACTAACTGGAATCGTGCTCACGTGTCTTCCATCCGCTGACATCACGCACCCAGTGGTGCTGACTCGGATCCATTAGCTGGGGGGTCACCTTCGCGACCGGACGGCCGCTGAAACATTTCACATGTACCAGATTCCCAAGTTGAAGGACCACCAGGAAGATTCTTTTAGAAAACACCAGGTTTTATTCACGGCTTGCTTGTGGCATGTACACAGGAAAACCACTCCAAAAATTCATTCTGCATATATATGTTTAATTTATTTTAGCGTTATATGTATTAGTTATTATTTTTAAACATGTTTTATATTTTTAACTGTGTTTCTTTTAATTATATGTTTTATTTACTTTATTTTGCATAATTTTTTAACATTTCAAAAATCAATATTTTTTACAACTATATTTTTGACAGCGATATTGTTTTCCAGTATTTTTGTACCTACCATGATGTAGATAGGATGTCGATATTCTTTACTTCAATATTTTTGCGTTGATATTTTGCTACCTCGATATTCTGTTCCTTGATATTTTGTCAGTGATCCTTTTAGAATAAGAGCGGGGTGAAAGGACAACCAAATGTTAATGTGTTTGTTGCTGATTTCTCAGAGTGGGTATTGAATGTTTCTAAAGGCGTGTTTAACAGTCGCACTAAGGGGTTGAGGTTCCGTGACGATTTGAACCCGTGTTTTCAATATCGTCGGAAATACATAATATTGGTATCTGCGAACCGCAAATGATCCATTTAGCATATCCTGGTGTTTTTGCTATGCTACGAGCAAGAGTACTCCTGTCATAAACACATTTCTGATCTACCCATGGCATCCATCTTAGATCATGGCAGCCATTTTGTGTTTCTTGCCCTCACATACGCAATAACCTCTGATCACTTCATTTCAATTAAGGATACGTAGGCTTAGCCGACGATTCACCTCTTTAAGTGACACGTGCACCTTGGAACAGAACACGCTGTAGCTGCATGACTCGACAAAGGCTGCCTCCTCTGCCCGAGGCCAGCCCTACCGAACTGGTTCTCGTGTCCATTGTCCCGATCATGATTAGGCGGCCGAAGCCGGTAGCCTTGCCCATTTACAACCCACAAACATCCCTTATCCCACTTTTCTATCTTCCACACCTGGCTCCGTTCCTTTCTTTCTGAATCTTTATTAGGGGGAGGCAACGAAATTTACGATGAGGCGGTCCGGCTCTTGAATGCAATATTGACAAGGGATTGTGATGAACTAGTGGGAACCCCTCTTCGTAATGTTTGGCATCAGATATTATCGACGGTTCCTGTGTAACGCCAAATATTTATTGTTTAGGACACAAAGGTTTGGGAATGTACTAACATGTGAAGTATTTGCCTGGAGCACAATTTTTAGTATATAAGGAGCAACCCTCTATGTACAAATCGAACAGGCTCCTAGACACTGCCCATGCGTGGTTTCTGTGACTTCTGTGTCCCTGCAGTAATAAACCTTTGGTCTTTGACGCCACCATCGAGAAGCCCGTGTTTCTGTTTATTTGTGCACCAAGGCAGGTGGAACTCCGGGGTCTTCGGGTGTTGTTCCCTGACACCTCTGGACGGAACCAAAAAGTCCAGAACTCCAGGGTCCATTAGGATGGCGGACAGATTGCCCCCGCCGGCACGGCAGTAGCCACCGCCGGCCCGGCGGGGGCAATTTGTCCGCCATCCTCACAGAAAAGCCCCCCGCCACATTAGGATGGCTGGGGGGTCCACGGCAGACAGCAAGACTGTCTGCCGCTTTTCTGCCGGTGCTTACATATGGTGGCGGTGTCTGCGAGACACCGCCAACCATATTACGATGCCGGTGGTCATATGCCTTTCCAAGGCGGCATTGCCGCCGTGGAAATGCAAATGGTCTTTGCTTTGGGGGCACGTTTCGGGTCCCCAGGGTGAAGGGGTGGTGGGGGGTGCACATGGGGGTACCTATGGTACCCCCCTGCATTTCAAAGTACAACATGGCTGGCACCGCGCGGTGCCTGTCATGTTGTGCTTTGAAACACACAACATGCATTTTCAGCATTGCCCGCTGCAATGTTAAAAATGCAGGATGCACCCACCACTGTGGCGGGTGCATCCTTATTCGACACACGGGGCCTCCACCCCTGTGGTGGGCGGTTTCTTCCTACAACAGGATGGTGGACGGACTTTGTCCGTCCGTCATCCTAATTGACCTCTAAGTGCCAGCCGAACAACCCATTGCCCACACATTACATTAAAACAGTCCTCCTCAATGGCAGATCTACAATATCTGAAGCTACATCCATATAAAACCCTTCCAAGACTTTGACCATGATGTCACTGCTTTCACTAAATTATTTGTCTACTTATCCTTCATACCACCACTTGATGTTATCCTCCTACTATGAGACAATAACTTTCACCTCAAGAGAGCATAAAACTGTTTGTGAGGATTTACTTGACCAAAAAGCACTCCAGATATGCAAACTAATTCCCTAATAATCTCCTCATTTAAAAGCATTACTTTGAAAGTTAGGGACAGAAAACCACTATGGCTGAATATCTTATCCAGGACACTTGGCAGAAAATAAAGTTTTTTTGATGGTTTCCCTGATAATAACAGTGATCAACAAGTCTCCTCTAGTAATCAGACTTCCCTGGGGGATTTGAGTCCTCCCATGAGAAAGCGCCGAGGACACATACCTGCTCTAATTCTTCCTATCAAATAACTGCATACTACAACATTGAGCATTTCATACGCACAATAAGAGTTCCATCCTGCAGTGGATTTTTGAAAAGAAATATCACTTAGAAATCTCTGACTCATAACTAGGATTGAACAGACCATTACATCATTCTATTCAAAATCCTAATATTAATGCAACCTACTACTGCTAAACCTGAGATATAAATGGTAAAATCTAGGGACCTAAACATATTGACGAAAATGGCAATAGACACTGTGATTCACTTGACAAAACCACAAACAGAGCCACATGATGACCCCTCTGAAGTCTGCGAAGCTTTGAAATGATGAGATCTCAAGTGCTATGCCAAACTACCCTTTGCCTCTTCCAAATTGAAAAGATGCATGTCAATCTCGAAATTGGGTAATATTGGCTTACATAAAATATGAATACCCATACTGGCCTCTCAAAAGCATTAGAGAAAGTCCCCCAAGTCCACCAACTTCTTAAACTGCAAATCGCCAGAAAGGCACATATTCGAACTATATACCATACAAAATCCAGTAGCGGTCCGCAACATTAACAGCTGTTGAGGGGCGATGCCCAAAAAACTCACCAGAAGTTTGTAGATGGCTACAGGGTCTGGTCGCTGGCTCTGTCTTCTTCTAGTGATCTTGGGCATAATGGTAGGGACTTCCTCCCTTGTGCCATGTGAATCCAATCAATTCTGGAGCTGCAGCACAGCTCCAGGATTAGATGGAGAAGGCTAACTCAGCGCTCATTTTGAGGGTGGGGTCCTTCTGCTGCAATCCCTGGGCTGTTCCTCAGCCTCGGGATGCAGGCTCTGGAGTGTAGACAGCCAGCCTATCTTTCATGCGCACTGGCAAAGGGCTGACGTAATCGTGCCATCGCACTAATGTAGCAGCATGAGCCTTCCACACATGAGGCCCCACCTCCTGCACTGGCAGCAGGCGGGACGACACTACCCCACCATAACGGAGGGGCTGCCACTGGAAAATCTTCATGAATACCGAATTTAGCAAGACACCGTTTTTGAATCCTATGAAAGAAAATTAACAGAGGATGCCTCAAAAGAACACAGAGTATTCAGCATTCAATCTCTGCCTCAGCCATTTACCACTATCCCTAGAGATATTACTTATATTTCTTATTAAATTTAGATCCACCTCCGATCCCACTTACATCAGCTTACAGGAGGAATGAGTAACAGTGCTTTAGACGTACATGAACAATGGGTTATCGAAGTATTCCTTCCATCCAGCCAAGCCCCCCCCGAAAATAGCACGTACATAGAAATAAGGACGCATAGAAACACACAGATAATTACCCAATAGCTACAGGGAGGCAGAGGGTATGGTTCTCCACACTCTAAGATTCTAATGTTCGGGAAAATGTATAAAGGGACCTCAAACATTATCAAACAGTTGCATCTGGTCTCAAATCGTGTATAAATGCCGTGCATTAGTCAAAGACGGTCAAAGACGGAAGTGATGCTCCTGGGGAAACAATGGACGACCATCCCCCCAGCACTCTGGCCCGATGTGTTCGGGGAAATCCCCCCCCCCCCCGAAGCGTGAAATCAAGACCCTCGGTGTGTGGCTCGAACCAGAGCTTTCTATGAAGACACAAGCAGCCAAAACTTCGGGCACCTGTTTCGGGCTCATGCGCACGACCCGCAAGATTCTCCCCTTACTGCCACCTGCTTCCAGGAAACTGCTTATCCAGGGACTAGTACTGTCTCGCCTAGACTATAGCAACTTGGTCTACCTGGGAGCCCCTGAGGCCACCCTGACGAAACTACAGCGGACACAGAACGCTGCAGCAAGCCTGCTCACCAACCTCCCCTCCAGAATGTCCGCCAAACCGGCCCTCAAGGCTCTGCACTGGCTCCCTGTGCGCCAAAGGGTGCAGTTCAAAGCCATGTGCACGACACACAAGCTGATCAACGGATCTGACCCTGCGATCCTTAGCAGCATGATCACCCCCTACAAAGCACCCAGATCCCTACGATCCGAGAATGAGCACCTGGCCAACACCCCCAGATTCAAAAGGACTCGCACAGGAGGACGACGCTTCTCTGTTCAAGCAGCTACTGGATGGAACGCTCTACCACGCTCCCTCAGACTTGAACCCAACTACCTGGTATTTCGCAAAAAATTGAAGACACACCTATTCCCTAAATAAACTCCCTTAATAAGTGTCTCTCCTCTCCCCCTCCCCCTCAACAGGATCACAATTCTTATAGCACGGGGATGCCCTTGGGGCACCAGGCGCTTTACAAATCGTTATTAAATTAAATTAAATTAAATTAGTGGCTAAGCAGCAGAGTTCAGGAACCCACTGCCGGTGAGTGAGCACCTGCGTGAACCACCAACGATTTAGTATACATATGTTTGCAACCATTTGACCTGTCGCAATACACCTACTAAAGCGTGAAGCCATACTGTCAGTGTCCAAGAAATCATGTAACAAAGCAAGTTTGGCAGAGTCTGTGAAAGGAACAAGGGGGCATATTATCAACAGCCAGCGATAATTATCGCTGGCCGTACATAGCAATAGCAATAGTATATTATCGCCATGATAACGCTATATTTACAATGCATAGAGCTGTGGTGATAATATTTCAGCGATAGCGGTGTTATTAATGGAACATCGCTGGTTATCCAGCGATGTTCCGTTGAAAACGGCGATAACATTGCTGACACGACTCTCTGGTTGTATCAGCATAATCCATCCCCCATTAAAAGTATGCCTTAGTCAGGAATTTAACAGACGTTAAATTCCTGAGTTAAGGCTGAGGTAGTGCGATTTTTTTTAACGCTGCACCTCCTTGTTAATATTGCGAGAACTGCCTTCACGATATTAACATGTGTTGTTTTCACAGCCACGCCTTATTTGCATCTCATTAGCGATGCGAGGCGAGGCTGTGAAAAAGCGGGCTAAACATGAAGAAACACGCGCTAGCGTGTCCTTGATGATATTGCGATAAAATTATCGCCGCTTTTCGCCCAAGATAGGACGCTAAAGCGGCAATAGTTATATCGCCAGCCCTGCTAATATGCCCCAAGGTTAATAGCATGGAGTGTCTGCCAGATATTGTGGAGCTAGGTAGGGGCAGGACCAAAAGATAGGACAAAGGTCACAACGATCAGTCGAGCACCTCCAACAGGCATCGCTTGGCAGAAGTTTAGCCCTACGCAATTTGTATGGGGACCAGTACCACTTATTCAGGACCTTAATGTAAGAGCATTTGAGCTTTGCCATCTGACAGGAGTGGTCTTGATGAGTCATAAGCTCTGTCCAGCTCTCATCAGAATAAACAACCTCAACTTGGTCCTGCTAGAACATTTTAACTGCCAGCCATGTGTCATGAGAGTACACATTGTCAATAAGGATCTTGTCACATTATAACCATGGCACTAGAAAGTCCCCATTGTGTTATGTAAGCCAGAAGGGTAAATTCTGGGAGGAGGACGGGGGTCCTTTCCCAATGCATGCCCCACAGAGAGTCCTGCAATTGCATTATCTTCATAATTCTGACTGGCAACTCAAAGTCCAATTGCAATGTTTCAAAGGGCTTAAAGGTATAACCGGTAAGTAAGTTGTCAATCATCCATACCCCTGCCCATCCCACTGCCCAATGAAGTCATCAAATCATCGGGAGGTGTATGACAATGCCCCATTAGACCATAGTGGGACACCTCTATGAATCGAGTTGTTTATACCCTAGAGTCTATGGGAGTCTTTTGATGTCTACCACATTACCATTAAGTATAGAGAAACAGAGGAGGAGCTTCGCGCACATCCAAGATGGCCACGTGAGCTTAGGCCTCCCAAGACCCTCGTAGCCCCCCGAATATATCCTGTTGTTTATCCTGTTTACTGTGGAGTGCTTTTTGTAGCGGAACCGAAGGAGTATCGAATACTGAAAACCGCGTCCCGAACGTGCCCCGGACACCAAAGTTGGAGAATCGGAAAGTTTGAGGCCTGTCTCTCTTGGATGTCCGGTGCTTGAGTTGGCACTGTGCCCGAGTTGTAACGCGACAACAATGGCTCTGAGTACCGGAAGTGAATGGCCCGGCCTCGCAACTTCATTTGGTTTCGCTTTTGATTTCGCCTGGAACTCTCGGCGACCCCGCTGGGGTCCACTCCATATCATCTGAGGCCCTGGTCGACGACAGTGGGCCATGTTATGAGGATACTTTAACAGAGGTCAGACCTGAGGAATCGAAATCGAGGATTTTGGCTGCGTGTCTCACCAGTGAGGGCGCTGCGGCCTGGTCTTCGTGCTGATTAATGGATAGTACGGAACTACAGATGGCTGGCAGGCTATCCTAAAGAATTGAAAGCAAGGGGCTCGATATTGGTCCAACTATAATGCCTATCGAGCATTGCCGCCCCGAACTGGACGACGAACATAGGATTGTCCCAAAATGGCAACCAAGCCGGAGGGAGATAAACGACAATCGAAATCCGTTAGAGGGAGAAGGTATACCCAATCTAACAACATGGACCGGTATGCACAAACTAAAGGGTCGCCTAGTGGATTGGGAAAGTCACAGGAAGGAGTAAAAGAAACCTCTGTCCTGGAAGCGGAGCCGACGTTACAAGGTGTGATGGTCGCCATTGATGGGATCAGGTCCTCTCTTTAACAGGAGATGGAGACCTCGGCTCATAAACTGGACACTGTGTCTATTGAGGTAAACTTGATTCGAACAGACCTCACGAAGACGAGTGAGAAAGTGAAATCACTGGACATTAAGACGGCTAGTCTTACGAATGATGTAACAGAATTACAATCGGAAGTTCGGACTCTGATGGCCTCAAATGACCTGGCTATCCGTAGATTGGAGGATTTTGAAGGGCTGGCCCGGAGGAACAACGTATGCATCATTGGAGTGCCGGAAAAGGCAGAGGGGCAGGCTGCTGACCTCTTCGTCGAAGATTTGGTACTCAATCATCTCTTGGGCCCAAAGGCCTGAGCAATTTCTTTACCATCGAGAGAGCGCATAGAATTCCTGGAGGTAAACCGCGTATCGGTGTCCCGCCCTGAAACGTGATAGTGAGAATATTTCATTTTAGAGACAGAGATGCGATCCTCCAGGCCTCCAGATCTGGGGGCCCTTTGAAATACGAAAACTCGTCCATCAGTTTTTTTCCGGACTTCATGCAGGCAGTCCAGAAGCAGAGAATGAGCTTTATGGGGTTAAACCGAAGCTTCGTGATAAGGGACTCAAGTATGCCATGATGTACCCGGCCAAGCCGAGAATTGAAAACGACGAGAGAGTTTACTTTTTTGACAAGCCGGAGATCGCAGCAGACTGTTACCATGAGAACTGGGGAAAGTTAGGGAACGGACTATTGTTGTACTCTTTCCGATAAAATGTTTTAGCACAGTAACTATGGGGGGTCAAAGGGCTGTCGGTGGGTCTCTTTCCTCCTCATATTTAGCTTTTTCGTAGTTTAGAGGTTGGGGCGACAGGCACATTGCAAGTTGGGGAGGCTTGATAGTCGTAAGCAGGGGTGCAGGGTGGGGGTAATGTAACGGAAAGTTTGGTGGGGAGGTGGGGCGGGGTGTTCCTTTTTCGTTTTGTTTTTGTGTTTTTTGTATTTTTGCAAGGCATTGTACTCCAAGATTGCTTATTGATGGTGCGGGATTGAAGGAGGATTGGGCCCTTTTTATGTTCCGTGATGGGGGCTAGGGGGTTGCGAGTATTGAGTTGGAATGTGAATGGGTTGGGGGATAAAATCAAGCGCAGTGTGATCCTACAATTTCTCAAAAGACACTCCCCAGATGTAGTTCTACTTCAGGAAACGCACTTGGTAGGGAATGCATGTAAGGCAATGCATAGAAAAGGCTATCGGCTGGTAGCGCATGCTGGATTTACTTTGGGGTCCTGGGGAGTTGGGATCCTCCTTAGAAATTCTCTCCTGTTTGTACTTGACTCCATCGTTGCAGAAGAGAGGGGTCGATATATAGCGGTGTCAGGACGTTGGGAGGGTTATGCTCTCTCCTTGGTCTTGATTTATGTCCCCCCGGGTCTACAAACCACTACCTATACGGAGTTGGGGAAGATTGTTTTAGACCTTCCTAGAGGGTTGTAGATTCTGGGTGGCTATTTCAATGCTGTAGTCTCCGGCACCATGGACAGGTCTCCGCCCCGTGCTGCGGGACAGGCACAAAGATGGCTTCCTGACTTCCTGGAGGCTCTGGGTCTGGTGGATAGCTGGAGATTGTTTCATCCTAATCAGCGACAGTATACCTTCCACTCTGGTGCACATGGTAGTCTCTCTCGAATCAATTATGGTCAAGTACCGGCGGCCGAGGCGTCGTATATTACTAAAGTAAAGCATCTGGCTAGAGGTATTTCGGATCACTCGCCGCTCTGGATCAGATTTGAAATGACCTTAGGTTCAAGTGGTAGAATCGCCCCCATAAATCCCTGGCACTTGTGTAATCCTAGGATTCGCAAGGAATTGTTAAAAGCGTTGGAGCACTATTTTCAGGAAAATGAGGGTTCGGTTTCCTCGTCAATCTCGCTATGGGAGGCCTTTAAGACAGTGATTAGAGGTCAAGCCTTGTCCTTGTCCCTGATTACGGTAGTCAAAAAACAGAAAGAGGAAGAGGTGGTGAGAGTTGAATCGGAAATAGCAAACATTGAAATGGAATTAGAACAGGAGGTGACCCGTGCTAGATTGCATGTTTTGCAACTTAAGCAGCTTGAGTACAGGACGCCAGTCACTGATAGCGCGAGAGCCCTGAGCCGAGAGCAACAAGGGCGTCTATATGATGTGGGGGACAAGGCCGGTAAACTGATTGCTTGGTTGGATAAGAAGAATAGAGCAGACTGGGTAGTTCCCGAGATTGAGACGATGGAGGGGACTTATATAAATGACCCACGAGGGATAGTGGATAGTTTTTCCTGACTATTTTCGTAATGTTTACACTTCCGTCTCAGATAGGCCGGAGGATGATTCGTGCCTATTACTAAGGGATATTCAACTTCCATGTTTGACTGAGGAGGATCGCGACCTCATGGATAGTAAGCTTACCGCGGATGAGATTGCCTTGGCAGTGCGCTCTTTGAATTCTGGGAAAGCAATGGGTCCCAATGGTCTCCTGATCGAGTTGTACAAGCTTAGACCAGATAGGATTGCCCCCTATTTGAGAGATATGTTTTTGGAAGCTCGAGAATGTGGGGTGTTGCCCCAAGACCAGAGAGTGGCTTCGAAAGTGATGATACCTAAGGAAGGGAGGCCGAGATCCAATTGCGCTTCGTACAGGCCGATCTCATTGCTGAATTCGGAACCCAAGATATTGGCTAAAGTGTTGTCTAATAGGTTGATCAAGGTCATTAGTGAACTAGCACATCCAGACCAATCTGGATTTATTCCGCACAGAAATACTGCTTTGAACCTAAGGCGGTTACACGGGGTTCTAGCCAGGGCGCATACCTTGCGAGAACCGGCCATAATAGCATCACTAGACGCAACGATGGCCTTTGATACGGTGGAATGGCCATATCTGTTGGCTGTTTTGGCTAAATTTGGTTTTGGTCCAGAGTTCATTAGCTGGGTGCGTCTATTATATACCGAGCCTCTTGCACAGGTTGTTGTGAACAATCGTGTTTCGGCGCCATTTTGTCTTGGGAGGGGCACTAGACAGGTGTGCCCGCTCTCTCCCCTTCTGTTTTCGCTGGCTCTTGAGCATCTTGCGGCTTGGATCCGTTGGGAGCCCTCGATCAAGGGTATTCGTTGGTCCCTGCAGTTTGAAGATCGTATCTCTTTATATGCTGATGACATATTACTTTATTTGACTTCTCCCAGGAAATCCCTTAACGTTGTCTGTGATGTTTTAGCCTCTTATAGTAGAAATTCAGGACTGATAATAAACTGGGCAAAATCCTATCTTTACGTATTGTGTGGTGACGCCCACACCCTGCCTCGTAACTGTCCTATTCAGAACGCTAAGGAAGGGTTCAAATATCTCGGGATTTATATTTCAATTGATCCTACAATTCGATATGACAAAAACCTTCTCCCTCCACTGGCTCGGCTGAAAAGCGACGTAGCTGGCTGGAAGAAGCTTCCGCTGTCGCTGCTGGGACGGGCGGCCCTTTTCAAAATGATGTCCCTACCCCGTTTTGTTTATGCCCGCCAGAACACTTTGGATGTGGTACCGGCTAGTTATTTTCGAGAAGTGGAGGGAATGCAGCGTAGTCTACTTTGGGAAGGCAGATCACGTATAGCGTTAACTAAGTTGACGCTGCCATGGTACGATGGAGGAATTGCCCTCCCTGATATTAAGACATACTATTGGGCATCACAGTTGGGAGCTATAAATCATGGTACTTACGGGTCCAATACGGATCCGGGTTATACACTGGATAAATGGCTGCTCCCTGGTGGTAATTATAGCAGAGCGCTGTATACCAGATCTATAGAGAAAAGTTTGATGGGGCCGACTAGAGTGGCGGTACGTATATGGCACGATGTTACTTGTTCATTGGGATGGAAAAAACGTCTGACTTTGGCTACCCCTTTATTTGGATCGGATAGGTTGGGCAGGTTATGGAATACGAAGGGTTTTGACAAAAGGGACTTGATAGGGATTACCACCGTGGGCGATGTTTGGGCAAAGGAAAGGGTTAAGTCGTTTGCTGAATTACAAACTGAATATAAGCTGAGTGGGACAGAGTATTTTTGCTATGCGCAAGTGAGGCATGCATTGAGGTCGGTATTCTCCGAGGGGGAAGAGATACCAGAGGCGTCCCGATTGGAAGACCGAATACTTGATGGGCATCTGCCTGATAGCACCATTTCTCTCATTTATAAAAGTGATAAATCACAGAGCGGATCTTTTAGCAGATTTAAGGGACAAGTGGTCGCAGGAGGGTGTTGAAATTGACGATGAAGATTGGCAATCTGCAGTTTCTTCCCCTAAGGAAGTTGCGATTCCAGCGAGATTGAGGTTCGTCCAGTTGAAAATACTGCACAGGGTTTATGTCAGAGGTCCACGTCTGATTGGAATGGGTTTAACGGAGGAAGGCCTGTGTAAGCGTGGATGTGGTAAGTTGGGAACGTTTCTTCATATCCTGTGGGAATGTCGATATATGACAGACTACTGGAGCATAGTCCATAATGTTATGCAGGAAGTAACAGGTGTGGCTCTTTTGCCGGAAGCTAGGAGATGTCTATTGAATATTTGGGAGCCTACAGACCTGAACACTGCACAAATTTGATGGGTCACTCTAGGGGCCATGATAGCTAAGCGGAACATTGCACAGCAGTGGGGATCAGCAAGGCCGCCTACGATAGAAGGGTGGAAAGAAAGCATGGATTGGTGTATGTTCCGGGAAAAAACTGTTTATCTGGCAAGGGGTCGCCCTCGAAATTGGAACAGTGTTTGAGGTCCTTGGAATCAGTACAGTGGAAATATTTGGGTACCACCTGCAACTGTTGTCTTTGATACTCCTCTTTCCCCATGACCCTTACATGTGAATCTGCCTGACATCTGTGCTCTATACACCCCTCGCTAATATTTTCTGTACCATATGTTGAATTTGTGAACGACCCTCTTCTGTACTATGCACCGATGTATTTCTTGATGCCTTGTTTTAATGAAAAGAAATATAAAAAAAAAGTATAGAGAAACAAACTTAGATGCACGAAAATCATACAGTATCCCCATGCCCTCGGAGGCCTGCACTTCATTGGTCTCCAAGGTCACCCATATTGGTTGTTACTCCATGGGCTCCAAAAAAAAAAGCAGTTGTGACAGATGGTGTGAACGATAGTATAGGTACATGTCGAACGATTGCAACCCATCAGCCGGAGTATCCATCCTTGTAGATCGGCACGGGATTGAGACAGATTTTCCTCCCAGCCCAGATAAACGTCTTAAGTTGGTTCTTCAAGGTGCTTAGTAGTGCTTTGGGGACAAGTAGTGGTGGTATACAAGAACATAATTAAATCAGAGGGGCATATTATCTAAGACCGGTGTTAAAATTATTGCCCTTTTATTGGCAGGAAACTTAAAATGGTGATCATTTTAACACCGGTCCTTGATAATATGCCCCAGAGTGTCATCACCATCTTTACCATCTATACCCTGCACCAAAGCGAAACATGCAAGGTAGACCCGTGCAAAAAATCATTCTCCATCTTTGTCATCAGGGGCTGCAAGTTATCATCCACCATATTTTCTTGGCATCTTTGACTAGGATACCTAGATATTTCAGCTTAGAGGTTTTCGATGTGAAGCTGAAGCTAGTATGCAGGGGTCTTTGTCCATGTGCAGCCATCGCAGTGCCTCAGTCTTAGACCAGTAAGTTTTTCATCAAAGAAAACAGTGTGTCTGGGTCACTAAGGGTGAGTTAAATAACATTAGCGTGGAGCATCACTTTGCTGCACCCCCTTGTGTATCAATGCCCTGAATCTGATCAGACCAGTAAATAGCCACCGCCAATGGCTCCAAGGCCAATAGGAACAACAAGGGAGATAATTGACATCCTTGTCTCTCCTATTTGTGAATAATGAAAACCCTCAACAGAGCTCCCACACTCAGACTCTGCCATAGGGGCAGTGTAGGGTCATACGACCTTTGCCAGATAAGGAGGACCTATCCCTACTCTCCCCATCATGTTGAACAGGTACTTCCATTCAACCCGATCGAAAGCCTTCTCAACATTAAAGGGCAGCTGGGGTTTGTCGTCAGGATCATTCTGCACTTGCCATGTGGCATTCATTTGGAGGCGCATGTGGTTTTGAGACGAGGGAACAAGCACGACCCTAATTGGGATGCATGGATCAGACTCGGAATTACCCTTTTTAGCTGGGCCGCTAGGACTTTTGCAAGCACTTTCATGTCCATGTTATTATGTGATATTGGGTGATAGTTAGCACATTGGGTGTGGTCTTTGCCCAGCTTCAGTAAGAGGTTGAGAAGCACTTAGTTCAACTCCGCTCTCAAGGAGCCAGAATTTCAGTTTGCTTCAAGACGTTGAAAAGGAGGGCTACAATTAAATGCTTATTAATTTTATGGGATTTGATGGTAAATCCATCCTTTCCTGGCAATTTATTGGTGGACAGGTCTGTAATAGCACCCACAATCTCGTTCTCTGTAATCTCGCTGCCTAAAAGCAATCTGCCTGACTCAGACAGAGTTGGCAACTGGAAGGCCTTCAAAAAAGGCCTGTGCATATGATAGATCGACTGGTTAATCAGAAAAGTAGAGGGAGCCAAGGAAACAAGCAAATGTATCCACAATGTGCACCGAATGCTTCACCAGCTGTCCCACTTCGTCCTGTATTATCACTGGGGATGGCCTGACATGGCTCTGTTTGTTGCAGTTGTGCTGTCAAAAGCCTCCCTACCTTATCTCTCTGTTCATAGTGGTGCCACTTAAGGCACTGCAGATCACAGCCAGCTTGTGTTGTAAAATAAGTGTCCAAATCATATTTAGCAATCTCAAATTGATGAAGAAGTCAGGACGTGGGGTGGTTTGTGTATTGTCTGGTAAGCCTAAGCACCTAGCCTTCTAGTATTGCATGTTTTCCCTGTGTTCCATCTGTTTGGTATTGCAGATTCTCGCATACGGTGTCCTCTTAGAGTGGATTTACAGGCCGCCCAAAGAACTTGAGGTGAGGAAGAGGTGTATTCATTCTCTGTATGGGCCATAGGTTTTTGTTTGTTCTCAGGTAGTCTGTAATGGGAAAAATTAAACCTCCAGCATTTGGAAGTAGGCAAGATATGGCCTAGGTCCATTTCCAGTAAAACTGGGGCATGTCCGCAATCCCCCCTGTCTATACTGTGGTCCCATACGAGGGCCATTGAAGCTATGCTCAGGAAGAAATAATTCATTTTCGAGCATGTCCCATATGCACAGGAGAGGAAAGTATACTCTCTTTCAGGCGGATGTGTCAGGTGCCAAGGGTCGGTTAAGCTGTGATCCTGTAAAACAGCCTGGGCCTGGGTGTTGGTTCTAATGAGTGGTGCCAATGGTAAACAACCTTTACAACGCGGCCAAAACACCTCAGTGCCATCACAAGGCAGATTTTAAAACGCATGTCGTTACCACGACTTGCACTGGAGAGCGCTCTAGACAAAGGAATAGTAGATTTACTATTCCAACACCTTCCCTACTGTACGTAGGCTGGAGTTGGACTAGTAAATCATACTATTACTAAGTCCAGCACCCTACAGCGCAAGTCATGGTAACGACTTGCGTTGTAAAAGCTGCGTTGTGATGTCCGCGATCATTTTGATCGCGTGGCAACATCATACATCCGTGCTAATATGTCTAAGTAAGGGTTGAGCGTCAAGTTCCAATTCTCCTCTATGATCACATTGACACTGCTGAATTCTGTCATGACTCTGCAGAGGGAAGAGAGAAAAGAAGTTCTATCCTGACTGGAGGCATAAACGGATCCCACCACTAGGGTCCTGTCCAAAGTCTTCAGTTTAAAAAAAAACAGAGGGATCATGTAGATCTGTCCATGTCTTCTGAAAGGTATGGGGGAATGATTGTGTATGAAGATGGCCACCAGCACGTCTTTGTATATCCGGAGGAATCCGTAGAGTAATGAGTCATGCAGGAGTTTCTAAGAAAGCTGCTGCTAATGACCCTTATCATTCAGTCTCTCTTTAGTTTATCTGGCTCTGGGGCAGAAGGATGACTTTACAGCAACAGTGCTATATTAGGGTATTTTGAGGTATGGCAGGGTATTTTTTGTTTTATGTAATGATTAAGGCAATTGATGCTGAGGGATGGAATACAAAGGTACTTGTGCCGTGGTGGCATGGTCATGATGTGTGGCTGTCCAAGGGAGGTAGCGGAGAAAGGGAAAATGTGTCCCACTCGAAGCAGTGAAAATATCAAGATGGAAAAACATAGGCCATTAAAGTGTATGTTGTACACTGCGGGCAGCAGGCAATGCTGGGAACTAAGTGAGACTGTGGATGCGTAGCGAGAAGAGTGGGTTCTACATTGCTTGGTTAGCCTGAGCTCTGCTGCCATGATACTGCTTTTGTGCACGTTACTACATGACTTTATTTTGCAAGACTCTGTTTTTGCCTTTCATATGAGAACTATCTGCTTTCTGCATTCTCTGCCTGTTCCTGGAGTTTAGTCTGAACACACTGTGCAAGGCCGAAAAACTATGCCCCGGGTTATTCTGTTCAGGTCAGTCCCTAGCACTTAGACAAAACATGCTACACAGCTGCAGATGCGGGAAACCCATGCTTTGATATTATGGGATTGCATGTTGGTTTAACACACACTTAGAGAGAGACCTTTCCAGGGAGAAGAGCTCTGCTATTCCTATGATGAGAAAACAACATTCTAGGCACTAAATTATTGGGGTCTGCTGACAAAGCTCAGAAATCTTCCTTTATATAATAGAACTTCTTCTGGTCAAGGAGAGGGTGATTAGGCCTTATAGTCCTTTATCCACTGTCTGTATACGATGATTTTTCCTTTCATAGTCTATGGATTTGCTACAATGCTAACTGTTTTAAGTCTATGCATGTTGCTGCTGATAGTGGCTCGTATACTGCATTATAAAGCACGATATTTAAAATAAACATTTTAAACTATTTCAGTGACTGACTATTCTTATTGTCAACAAGTACGAGTGAGTGAGCAAAAGGGTATGTCTTGCTACAGTGATTCCTGAGAGTGTTGTGTTTTGGGTGGTCACAAAGCTACAAATGATTATTTGTAGCTTTGTGATTATGTAGGAGAACAAATGAGACACTATAGCTAGTCGGTTCTGGGATTTTGGGTACTGAGGCAGTAGGAAGGCTTAACCCATACACACTGAGGTTCTGTGTGTGCAGAATCCCAGCAACAGGGTAATTGTCGAATGAGGTACAAGCCTAATCAGAAACAGTCAAATGTAATAGCAGGATACTTAATAAGTGCAGCGTGAGAACTTGACATGTCTTTGTGAAACCAACAATATCCGGAAAGGAAACTGCTTTAAATGAGTGTGTATCTCCCAACTCTCCCCATACCCAGCACCTCAATAAAACAACATTGTCAGTTAACGATCCAGGCCCATTCTGGGAATGTCATAACCCTAACAGAGTGGCAGGGTCATGCCAATGAGGGAAGGTACATCAAAACAACAAGCAATCAGCCGTAGAGGTGCCTTTGAAGTAAAGTTTGGGACCAATAGCTATCCCAGGAGGAGAATACATATGTAAAAGGCTGCATTAAAGATTAACAGTGAATAACTTCATATGGATCTTAGCCACTTGGTGCCGAGGGAGACTTTGGCAGCTCCTCCAGGTCTCCCCAAGGGACATGGCAGTCAGGGCTTTATGGGTAAGCATGAGTTATCTCAGCCTGCAGTGGCAAAAAACTGCTTCATCACAGGGAGCTCTGTTCTCCATTTTTCAAGACAGTGTCCACTCTTTGACGCTCAGCTATATTTTTACCAGCGGTGAGTCCCAAATCATGGGGCGAGGCTGATTCTCCCACCCAAAAAATCCCATACTCCATCTGCTGATGGGGAGGTACCCATAGTTGCCATGTCCAAGGAGTACAGATTTTATTCAAGGTCATCCATATCCTCAAATTCCCTGATTTTCCAGTTGATAGAGAGCAGCATGGAAGCAGGCTCCAGAAGGCCACAGCGGATGACAGGATTTCTGAGAGCAGGTCACAGCATGAGCAATTTATGGGAAAGGTTGGCTGCAATGTGAATCCTAGTATCTTTGTAAGGAAATTGTCTGTTGTGTGTTTTTGTCACTGAAATAAGATGTCGGGCCTGTTGACGGTCAAAGAAGCAGGTAGTGATTTGCCTGGGGTGTTCTGCCTTGCATTTCCTCTGGGTCGTGCACTGTGGGCCCCCTGAAATTGCAAACAGGGTGAATATGTCAGGCCCATAATATCTGGCATAAAAGTTGTTAGGAATCTGCCCATATCCTTCCCTTCTGGCTACTCTGGTACTGTCAAGAAGAGAACATCATACCTCCAACAGTTTTCTGAGCATATACCAAACCTCAATACCTACATCAGGATGGGTCCCTAAATGATCAGGTGGTCCTCCATGGCCTCTACTTTGCGATCGGTGGCCGCATGTTGAAAGTTACAAGATCACTCCACAGGTCGATTTGATGCCTGTGAGCTCCCTCATTAGTGTCTCTAGGTTAATGTTGGTAGGGGTGTTTGGGAGCTGTTTCAACTTTCTGTCATTATTCATATTTTCAGAAATAAACTCCTGCTTAGGAAATTTTATTTTGAAAAACAAAAAAAGCTTAAAGGTTTGGTGGGCGGCTGTGTAGAATGACAGCAGCCATCCACAAAACCTTTTGTACATTGAAAGGAACCACCATGGCAGTGGTTCCTTGCAATGTACAGATACCCCCAATGGGCTGGCAGTCATATCTACATATGGCAGGCAGTAGTCTGTCAGGGTGGCAGAGGTAATATGCTGTGCCACCTCAAGGTACATAATACTGTACATGGAACCCTAAATCAGACTCCTAGTGACAACTGCTCTTTAACTCTCTTCACTTCCTTTGAGTGATTGTTCTTACTTAGAAGAAAACTCTGTTAAGCACAATCAAAACCCCACTCAAAGTTTGCATACTTAATGTCCCTCAAAAACTAAGAATTCATACCACACAGCGTTCTCTGTTAACTGTTTAATTCAATCAATCAATCAGGGATTTATTGAGCACACTACTCATCCGTAAGGGTCTCAAGGCAGTGGGGAGAGGGGGTTCGGGCAGCTACAAGGTTATCCAAAGAGTCAGGTCTTGAGGTCTTTTCTGAAGGCTTGCAGTGTAAGGCTTGGTTTGAGGTGGAGGGACAGTTTGTTCCCGGTCTTGGCCACGATGTAGGAGAAGTTATCTGCCCTCGTTCTGGCTCTGTGAATGCAGGAGATTTCGGCAAGGGCTATATCGGCCGAGCAGAGTTTTCTCTTGGGGGCATAGAAGGAGATTCATTTTAATTTAGTTACTTCCCACCATATACCCCTACAAAGCTCACAACACCTACAAAACTCTCAACCCACACCTAAAACATAAAGAAGCTAATTAAATACACGTTCAACATAAACATTTATCAACAATCAAATTATTATTAATATAAAACTTAATTCTCAATAAAATATAAATAATTCACTTTCCACAATATATCCACAAAACAAACAACTCTCTCCTCAAAATTGACAAAAAATGATTACATGATTAAGAAAATTAATTATCAAATTAATAAAAAATATCAATTAAAAAATGTATTATTACCTAATTAAAATACATTTTCCTCCCACATATACCCCTACAAAACCCAGACACAATACCTCCAATTGAAATTAAAAAATGTAATTGCACACTTTACAAGATAGATGATCAATCAAATATTTATTGTTAATTTAAAATCTACACATTAATTACTTAGAATTAATTTACTTCCCACCCTGTCCCTATAAACCCCACAACCCACAACTAAAATAAAAATGTATTACACAATTAAGATAATTATCATTTAAATAATTAATATTAGCTAACAACTAATTATTAATTCATTTGAATTAATGTACTCCCCACCCTGTACCCCTATAAACACCACAACCTGCACATAAAAAAGATTGCACAATAAACATAATTAATTATCCATTAAATAATTAATATTAATTAAGAACTAATTCTTAATTAATTAAAAAAAAATTACTTCCCATACGGTACCGCTATAAACCCCACTATCCGCACATAAAAATTAAATCAAAAACAAACTAATTACCCAATTAACATAAGTAAATATCAATTAAATAAATAATATTAATTTAAAAATAATCCGTTTATTATAATTAAATTACTTCACACCCTGTACCAGTATAAAACCACAGCCTGCTACGGTACTAAAAATCACAAACATGGATTTACTTCAATTTAATAAATACTAATAATGTAACAACTATAATAAAAAACACAAACAATATTTATATATTTTTACATCATATACATTTAAAATATATACTAAAATACATAACAATAACCCAAAAGCGAAATTATAACCAACTATATTTTTGTAACTGATATAAATGACTTCAATATTTTCAAAAAACAATATTACTTACCTTATATTCCATATTCATGACAACAATAGTCTTGCTGATATTACCATATCACAATATTTTTTTACTCGATATTTTGGTGAATCAATATTTTGTACTCAATCTTTTTTCTGAACACCCTATCAAACCCTAGCACCAGCTTCTTGGAAACTTCTGCCTTGATGCTGGCCTTGACCCTGTCAGTCAACCTGTAAATCTTGTGTTTTACAGGAAGGCTGTCTCCAGTGTCCATGTCATGGACACACCAATGGGTGATGCCTTGGGTCAGGGAAAACAGGGAGGCAAAGTGTCCCAGCACCTGGTGATAGACCCTCTGCTGCTCCGGGGTCAGGGTGAGGGAGATGTTCACACCATCCACTGACCCATCTTGCTCTTTGGTAGACAGGCGGTCAAGAAGAAGCTCACTCTCCTCTTCCATTCCAACATCTGTTGCCAGGGACATGTCCACTTCAGAACTCTTAAAGTGAGGATTGAGGGAGTTCACGTGCAGGACCCTCAAAGGGTTCCTTGGAGACTGCAACTTCATCAGATAGGTGATATCACCCGTGTGTTCCACCACCTCAAATGGCCTAGCCTACTTGACCTGGAGTGTGCAAGGATCCATTGGGGCCATCTCCCACACTTTTTGGCCAGATTCAAACACTACCAAAGAGACATTCTGGTTATATCATAATTTTGTCTCCTGGCTGGCTTCTGGGTTCTCTTGGGTGAGCTCCCTGAAGCATGCACTCTGGTTTCTAATGGCCAGCATGTAGCTAAATACATCCTGGGGAGGTTTCCTGATAGCTTTTTCCGAGCCTTCTCTCACCAGACTGAGAATCTTCTTACAGGATGCCCATACATTAATTCAAAGGGACTGAACCCTAAGAATTTCTGCAGTATTTCTCTGTAAGCAAACAGCTGGCATGGCAAGAGAACGTCCCACTTACGCCTCATGGGGTCTCCTAGACATGTGATCATGCCTTTCAGGGTTCAGTTGAATCTCTCAACCAACCTGTTTCCTTGGGGATGGGAAGGAGTGCTGAGTTTGTAACTTACACCACACTCCTCCCATAGAGACATCATATACTTAAATATGAAGTTGGTACTCCGGTCAGATCCCACCTCTCTGGGTAACCCCAATGGGAAAAGATCCCCGTCAATGCACATCTCATCACTGGGGCTGAGATTGTCCTGAGAAGGACAGACTCCGGGTACCGGGTGGCATGATACACCAAGACCAGGAAGTATCTATCTTGGGGTCCAGGGGCCCTAAAATGACAATTCCCACCTACTCAAAAGGGGTGCTCACCACAGGAAAGTTTGGAGAGGAGCTTTTACCTTCCTCCCACTCTTACTACTTGCATGGCAAGGATGGCAAGACCTACAGTGTGCATCTGAGTGCCTTCCCATTTGGGGCCAATAGAAGTGAGTGACAACCTGACAAAGGTTTTGTCTGCCACATTGTGAGTCAGACCCAATAGGATGGCTCAGAAGTGCTGAGGTGCCACTAGGACAGGGACTGATTCAGGCTCCTCAACCTTAGGCTCATTATACAGGAGACCATTCTCCCAGTAGATCGAATGTGATCCTGACTGATCACCAGCTCCCTGGTCTGAAGCCTGCTTGCCAAACCAATTACAATAGGGCATACAATCTGCTCACAGCAGAATTCCTCCCTGGTGGGACCTCCCCCTAATGCTGCCACTGGGTAAACTCAGGTAGTTCTCCCAGTTCGGCCACTTGCTTCCCTGTAGACTCCAGGGCATCCCCCTCAAGCTCTGCCTCTGCCTGGACATTGGGAACTTCTGGAGTAGGTTTCAGACACCCCCTTTATCTCCTTTTTCTGGCAGACACCTGAGCCACTCTTTCAGGCTCCAGGACCCCTTGATCACCTCTATCTGGCTTCCATGGACCAAGTGGTCACACACGCCCACTCAGGGCCCAGGGCCCAGTATTCCACCTTCTCCCAAGGGGAACTCTCCAGGTCATTGCCAAGCAGACAATTAACAGGCATGGTGGGAATCACCACTAATGGCAAGGTAACTGAGACCCCTCTCCCACTCAAAGGGAGCCTGTACCACCTTACATAAGTGCTCTGAGTTGTCCACTGCAACTACTGTGTGAATCACATTGTGTACTATCTGCTCCTCAGACACCAACTGACACCTTCCAGATGTCCCACTGGTGCCTGTGTCTCTCAGAGCCTCCACCCTCTGTCCATTGTTTGTCACCCACTGCCCATATTTCTTAGATTTATCAGGCAGAAACGTTCTCTGGACCATCTCACTGTCCCCTAGTGAGACAAGGGTAATATCAGTTGGCTCATACCCTCCACTTGGAACTAATTGCTCCCCCAGCTGTACACTGAGATAACCCACGTGACTGAACACTAGTGAGTGCTGGTGTTTTTTTGGTACACTTGGGATCTCCTCTCATGTGACCCTCCTGATTACATGCAAAGCACTTACAGGGTCCCTTCTCTCCCCAGGCTTACTTCTAGGGGAGCAGGGCTTCTTACCACCAGGAGCTTGGAATCTTCACCCTGGTATCTAGTTTGGGGACCTTTAGAGAACTTCTTCTGGTTACCCTTTTCCCTGACTCTTCTGCTGATGACACTGCCCACCTTTGGCTGGGTTTCCCTCATACCCCCTGTGGACCCTGACACTCGTCCACTTGTCCGCCTCCTGAGCAAGCATCCAGGGATCAGTCAGCTTGTGCTATCCATCAGATGCTGGAGCAGCTCTGGAAGACAAAAACTATGCTCCCATACAATCATACAACCCCTGATAGTCCGTTACTTTGCTGCCCTTTATCCAACCATCCAATGACCTGCAAAAAAGATTCACACATTCAACACAAGTGTTAGACTCAACCTTTCTAAAAGATCTGAACTTCTCCTTACACTGCTCAGGGGTGAGCCCATGCCTCAGACACAAAGCCTCCTTCATGTTGGGGTAGGTAAGTGTACGTGCCTCTCTCAGGGGCGTCAATGTGCAGTTTTGGAACACAAAGACTATAAAAATGCTCTTATGCAATTAAATCATACAACCCCTGATAGTCAGTTATGTGGCTGCCCTTTATCCACTCATCCAGGGACGTGCAAAAAAAATCTCACATTCAACCCAAGTGCTAGACTCAACCGTTATAAAAGATCTGAACTTCTCCTTATACCTCTTATGGGTGTATCCATACCTGAGGCACAAAGCCTCCATCATGTTGGGATAGGTAGTAGTAAATGTAAATGTAAATGTACAGGAATTTATATAGAGCAAATCACCAAGCGGTTTCTAAGCGCTTGCTTAGGGAACCCGTCCTGGTATTCCCCTGTGAGATAACCCCGGCAGGGTATCCACAAGGTGAAAGCCAGGCATCCCGCCACGAGGGGCAGTTGTGGAGATTAAGCAAGCTATTGCCCAGAGTGGCAGAGTGTGAACCCGTGAATCGAGTAGGCACCGGAGCGAGAATTGTCGAGTCCATGGACATTTTAGGCCTCAAGACCCCGCCGAGCCGGGAATTGAACCCTGGTCCCAGGCTGACCTCTGCTTCCAGGTCTGCCTCCTCTAACCAGTGAGCCACACTTCTCCATAGTACCTGACTCTCTCAGGGATATCAAGGTCTCCCTTCTAAGGGTGAGCGGGAAATCCGTTACGCTCGCGGATTTTGCGGATTTTTGGGAAATCCGCAATCCGCGAATTTTGCGGATTTCCTGAAAAATCCGCAAAAAAAAATCCGCGAATGTAACGGGTTCAAAAGTTGAGCCCCCACTCATGCAACTATTTTACAATGGCGCCAGCAAGCTGCCAGCGCCGTTGTAAAATAGTTACAAAGTTAGCTTGCACAGGAACCACCAGATAAAACGAAGCAGGTGCTGCTTTATTTTATCTAAGTGCTTCCTGTGCAAGCTAACTTTGTAACTATTTTACAACGGCGCTGGCAGCTTGCTGGCGCCATTGTAAAATAGTTGCATGGCTGGGCACAGGTCTGCAGCTCACTCAAGGGACCCCTGCGCCCTTCGGGGCGATTGCATAGTAACACACACATGGTCGCTCGAACTAGTTGATGCTCAAATTCAGTGACTCATTCATTAGCCCAAAAACAATTGTGAGCGTCGTCGAGGCTGGACAGGTGTGCCTTCTTCCCAAATCTACCGTGGAAAATCAGCTGTGATGCTGGATAGGCTTTGCATCCTTGACTTTCACGAACAAAATATCCGTGCTGTTCCTGTGACCAGGAGCTTCTTTCTCTTCATCTGCTGAACTGATCTTTCTCTGACCTTTTATTCACACAAGAGGCACATACCCTACTGGGCACATTGCGTTCACACGGGTTTCTGCAAGTTCGCACGCGTTTTGTACAATTTCGCAATTTGCGAAATTGTACAAAACCCTCGCGAACTTGCAGAAACCCGTGCGAACATAAAAAAAAAAATCCGCGCCGATTTTGCGGATTTTCGCAATCCGCAAATTCGCAAATCCACAAATTCGCGGATTGCCAATCCGCAAAATCCGCTCATGCCTACTCCCTTCACTCTACCTCATAATGTTTCCACAACTCCCCCCATTGCTTCTCTGGGACCTCTTTCATGCGGAGAGCTACCGCATAAGCTGCAAACCGAGCATAGATGTCCTTCCCTTCTTAAAATTCTGCACTAGATCCTTTGGAATGTATACCTTCACTACAGTCTGCACTGGGCTCCTTCTGTTTGACCTTGATATCCAGTTCTTTCAAACTCAACTCATGTGACAAAAGCAATTTCTTATCCTCAAAGGCAAGGGTTTTCTCCTTGACTTTATCGTGCTGCTCGTGTACCATTTCAAGCTTTTGCATCTGGATCTTCGGGAGCTCCTACTCATGATCTCTGGCTCTCTGTCTGTCCTCCGCCTTCTCTTGGGGCCACACTTCTAGAAAAGGCACTGCTGCCAGGCCTGGGGGTCATGATCCCCCAAAGGTAAATCTTGAGCTTCAAAATCCCATGGCTGGCCTTCATATGCCAACTCCACTACATCATCCTCACCTCCAGCGTCTTTTGCTACCCAAAAGGCCACCAAGGGATCCTGCAGTTCCCCTTTCCAGACTGAGCTACTCATATGATAACCAAGATCCTTGCAGAACTGCTTTAAGTCACTCATGGTGTAGGGATACAATTTCCCAATCAAAAATGCGCATTCTGCCACAATAACTGCTGGTTCACCAACATGAGACATGACTGTCCTTCAAGGGATATCACAAAAAAAGGAAATAAAATGAAAAATAATATGTGTTTGCATAATGGTCTGCACTAGACTAGTTATACACACTAATTACTGTGGGTCAAGTGCAAATACAAGTCCAAATACTAACCGCTGACCACCAATGTTAGAAATGGGGGTTTCTAGTTGGCAAAGGTATGCACCTTGTCCAATTATGGACCCTTGCTTCTAGATAGAATAAGGAAGTTACACTCCTCAGATAACCCATACTCACCCCCTATGAGCAGACAGGCTTATCCCAAATAATCCTTGAAGTTATTTGCACCCAAAAGCACAGTTTCACAGTGAAAACACCACAAAATAGACCATGCCAATTTAGAAAAATAAGTAATATTTTATATAAGTTTTGACAAGACCAAAACAGCAGGAACATAACATAACCAATACCAACAGAAAAGAATGTCAATAGCCCTCAAGGGGGGGTCTTGTAAAATCAGAAGGGATTTGTTTGCAGGAGAGGAAGCACAAGGTTACTCACTCACAAATTGGTTTAGCTGATCTCCGGGCCGTACGTAGCGGTCCCACAGGTCCAGAAGCTGGTTTCTTCAAGTCGGATCATGAGGGCTCCTCCTTCGATCATGGGGAGGGGAGATGCGGCGTACTTCTGGCCTCTGGGTCCTGGGACATTTGGGTGCTGACAGATTTACGGCAGCCATCTTTCGCAGAGGCCGTAAGAGTGACGTCACCCTGGTTTCCCTCACAGACAGTCGCAGGTTCTCCTGTGGCAGCACTTGGGCAGACGAGGTAGGCAGAGAGGGCTCCCTTGTCAGGATTTAGCACTAGCTTAGTAACGCTGGGGTACCACGCTTAGGAATTTCCCAGGAGCTGGCGGTGCTGACAAACAGAATTCTTTCCTTGGCCCATGTCACGGCACCCGCTTTCTCAGTGCCTCCACTCTCAACATGGCACACACTTGCACAGTGCCTCAGCTCCCAGCACAGAACACGTTTGCACAGTGCCTCAGCTCCCAACACAGCACACGCTTGCACAGTGCCGCGAGGGGAGAGAAGAGAACTCGCAAAGTGTTTGGTAGATCTTCGAAATGGGCTGGGGGAAGACTTTGTTGTCCATGAGTCTAGTACAATAGGAGGCAACCACCGAGTCTAGTACAATAGGAGGCAAGCACCCAGAATCCCTTGGAGATCTTTTCAAGTAGAATACCATAACAGGGCAAAAAGAGTCAGTCCTTTTCCTCTGCCCATAGATAGAAGCAGCGACTGCAGGCCAACCCCCGTGTGACTGTCAGAGTGAATGCAGAACCCCAGCTCCTGTCCCTCCAAAACCAGATGGTGAATACTCAACCAGGCAGAGGCACACAGGATTGTTAAAAAAGAAAATGTGCACTTTCTAAAAGTTAAAGGAAGAAATGGTTTTGACCCAACTGATGGGTGGCTTGGCAGGACCTGGTTAAAGTTACACAACAAGAGACTTAGGGGTTCAATTGGATGACGCTGTTTGCAACATCAGCGGTGCAGGCGGAAATCGTCTTTTTCCGAACTCCAGGAGCGGTCCTCTCATCCCCCATAATACAATGGGCAAAGATAACCCATTTCCTGTCTGCTTGACAGTTCCTGGATCTGCCAGGAATTTCCTTCCGCAACGGTGGTGGAGGGAGTCAATAGAGAAAGAAGGCTGTTCGGAATGACGTCCCGACCACAGGACAAATCCCGATGCCTCAAACAGCCCATCACAAAGCAGCAGAGAAACCAGCCACTCAGAAACGGCAGAAGCACTACTGCAGAGAGTGAAACTAGAATTCCGGGTACCTCCACGTGTTCCTGACCGCTATGGATCCAACTCTTCAAGCCCTTCCGCTGCTGTACCTCATCAACTACCAGCAGATTAGACATCACTGCGGTCAACACCGCAGCTACATAAATAACACATCTCCACAATACAACCTCAACACACAACTCTTGTGCTGAAATACAGTTCCTGTCTACATCAGACACTCTGGTGGAGACATGAACATATCCCCCAGTGTTCCCACACTGCTTGCTAGAAATTGACACCGCCACATCGGGGTCAGTCATCACCATAGAAATCTCTGCAAGGTCACAGTCATGTCACCGCAGCGGTGAAGACGTGAGAAAACTTGCGCACAATATAGTAGGCAGGGCCGGCCCCAGGCATGGACAGTGTGGGCAGCTGCCCAGGGCCCCACCTATACCCTACCCACATGATGGCCCTCATCAGTTGCTCACAGCATGCTTCCCACATCCATTTATGCCCATGCTGTGTTGTCCCTCTTGTGATCCCCCTCAGTGCACTATTTAGCAGCCAGGTGAGGCTCTACCTCACATCTCACACATCAAAGGGCAACGTAGAATGACTGAGAAGGTAGGGTGAAGATGAACACCCTGCACAGAAGCTCAGGGGCCGGACAACCCTCTTCCTCACACCTGCCTTCCACTCATGTGAACAAAACAGAGTAAATCAAGAAATGAAGAGTCACTCTGCATAATAACAACAACTGAACTGTTCACACTGCATTTCAAGTCAATCAGACAGATTCCACACTGACACCCTGCTACATACACAGACCATCGGTCAGAATCAATGTATGACAATAAATGGAATAGCCCAAAATTGAGTGCAGAGTCCTGGAAAACCATGGAGCAAGCCACATAGCATTTGTACATGAAATTCAAGAGGAGGAACATATCACACTACCCTTAGGCCATCAAATCAGACATGAGTGGCACAGTGATATAAATAAATAAAGCTAAAGTGACATCTGGGCAATATCACTGGATACAGCAATGCAAGCTTTGCATAGGCACAGCAATGAAAGGAAGTGTCAGAAGCCATGCAGTGGCCAGCCCCACATCTGTGTTAACTACCTTGACATGGGTATTTATTTATTTATTTGCGGGTTCGTATCGCGCTTGAATCGACTCCTTCCGGAGTATCTCTGCGCCCAAATGGTATGCCACCAGCACAACACACATGGCTCATTTTCACACACCCTGATTGTCAAACCCAAGTAGGATCTTCACACATACCCCTCATATACCCAACTCACAACTGGAACACTCAACACCTGTGAAAAATACATATAAGGGTGTCGAAATTTGACGATGGCTGGGTTAGCGCTTAGCTGTGCTACACGTTATTCTCCTTATCTTGACCATACTAGAAAACGCCATCTTGTATGTTACGGCGGCCATCTTAGACCATGAGCGGCCTCGTGGCCAGCGTGCCCTTTAGTCCGTTGTCCGTACCACTGACCACTCGAGTTTGCCCAGCAACAGGCTATTTTTAGTAACGGTCAAGCCTGTACATGCGCAGTCCCAACTGACCAGTCACCCCTCAGGAATGTGCCGCCAAACTGACCAGTGGGGTTGTAACCCCTCCCATGAGCTGGCTGTGTTCCAAAAATGACCATATATGTACATAAAGCTCTGTAACTTTGTACCGCCTATCTTTTTATTACCTGTAAATTGTATAAAAGAACGAGTCACACCGATGTTCGGTGTGATACTTCTTGCATTACCGAAGGGTGCTGTAGGAATGTACCACCACCCCATGGGGTCTTAATAAACTTGTTCTTTGTACTTTTCAGTTTCCGTGCCAACAGTTCTTTCAGTGTAAGTGGGTTATCTATGGAGCATGTAGGCCTTGGGAACCCGATACCACAAATTGGCGACCACGAAGGGACTCATCGGCGACTCGGATGCCCGAAGGAGAGGTTGTGACGAAGGATTGGACACTCGCCATGGACGCGTACGCTGCCACCGAGTGACCCGAGTCTTGGCACCCACGGTGTTTCTTCCTTTCCTTCTGATCTGACCTTCCAGGTGGCGCCGGTCTCCGACTGAGTTCTTGATCGTCTGCGTTGCTGGATAAGTGCCGCTTGGCTGATTCGATTAAAGACCTTGGCAGTTGGAATCTGGACCTTTTGAGATTTGGGTAAGATTTGTGATCGGTAAGGTAGTCTGCGGACGCTTACTGAAGTCCTATGATTTGGGATCGGTAAGGTAGTCTACGGACGCTTGCCGAAGCTCTGTGACTGTGACTTTGATTTGAGTTAGCTAACATTTGTGAATTTGTGAACTTTGAATTTATATGTGTAGTGCACTTCACATAGGCAGGCATGTAGAGATGTTTCTCTAATCTTGTTTTCTATTTTGAGCGGCACATTGGTGTGAAGTACCATAAGTGCCATTTTGTACGGTATCACGCTTCGTGATACTTTTTGAACATGCCTGTTTTAAGCACACTCCGAGGGATGTGCTGTCTTGGGAATGGTACCACAATTAGGTTAGCGGAATCACAGCCGGTTCCCCCAGAAGGAACTCCAAACCGTGAAATGTACATCAAATTCGGCCTTCCCCCTATAATGTACAGTAAGTTATGGCATAAATACACCAAAATCGATCTTGAATTGCAATGGCCACTACATGGGTCGTTCGATTTGCGAAAGGTTCAGTTTGTGGAGCAGTGTTTGTTTCAACGAAGGTCGAGACAAAATATGTTTGATTGTGTGCGAATGTGGGAGAAAGCGGTGCGTGAGCGAATGAAACGTGAGGTTGCCTTGGCGGACAAAGAGCAGCGCAAGGCTGTTCGTGATAAGGCTTTACAGCTTGAGGAGAAGGAGGCTCAGGAAAAGAGAGAGAGGGAGGAACGGGAACGTAAATTGCAAACGACTGGTCAATTCCCTATTCGTCGACCGCTTTATCCTGTCCTTAATAATGAAATTGATGATTTTTCGTTACTAGATCGATCGCCGCCTCCGTACGTTCCACCTACGGCTCCGACTGTGGACTCGGACGATGACGGACAGGATAAGTCGGGACAAGGGAGCAAGTCGAGTATCAGGTTATCTGCGGAAAGATCAGCAGATTTGCGTAGTTGGGCCCGTAAATTAAATACAAATTTTGTAACTGTGGCTGAAGTTATTGCCGAGAGAGGTAACTGGACAGAACAAGAATTGATGTGTTTTTTGTCTGCTTTGGCTGGTGAAGTTGTTACCGCATTTCGTAAAAATTCGGATACATTAGAACCTAAGGCTGTATCGGTTCATCATGAGAATCTAGATAAAGGTTTATTTGTTCTTGCAGATGTTGATACATTTTTCAAGCAACTGATCCAGCTGCGGGATGAGACTTCCAGATTGCGGGACGAGCGGAAAAAGAATAAGGAGTCCGGGCCGGAGTCCACTGGGCAGTCTAAGGAGTGTTCTCTCCGGGGTTCAGATAAGAGTTCTAAAATGCATGTCATGCCTATGCGTGAAGCTGCGCCTTTGTATGTTCCACCTAAAGGGGATGGTACAGACGATGATAAAACATCGAAGGATGCGAAGGGGTATTTTATATATAATTGGGTGTATACGCCTTGGAATACAGCAGATGTTATGGCGTTGAAAAATTCTTTGCCTGACCTTAGTAAAAACCCGGCAGCATTCTATGAAGGGGTGGAAGGGGCTATTTCGTCTTGTGTGATGACTCTTGTCGACATAGATTTGTTTTTTGGGTTAATTCTTCCGCCTGACATGTGGAGATTAATTCGTAAAAATAATGATGAAACAATACTTGGGGGAACGTGGAAAGAGATAAACGAAGCAGATTTAGAAAGGGAACCAGCATGTAAGCCATGTCAGTTGATTCTAAACCTCCCGGCGGCTATTTTCATTAAATTAAAAACGCTTGTTCCTTCTAAAAAGATCGATTGGACCATGTTAGCTTCATGCAAACAAAAGTCAGCTGAAACGGTTTCAGATTTCTTTACACGCTTCGAAGGAGCGTTTCACGATTACAGTGGTCAATCATTAACAGATGATACGGGTAGGCATTTGTTTGTAGATAAGTATGTGGCTAATCTCCTACCGGAGATCGCAAAACGATTAAAAACGAGTGAAAGTTCCTGGGCCACGGCGACCCCTGCGTCTTTGTTAACTATGGCTCAGTATTATGAGCGGCATGAAGTGGAGGCTAAAGAAAGTGTTGATAAGAAAGCGAAGGAATTGAAAACGAAGGTGATTTTGGCACAGGTTCGTGGAACACAGTCTAGAGGGAATGATAGAGGCAGACGAGGTGGAAGTAATACGTCGTATGGTCGTACGGATATAGCGGAGGATCAGTGTGCCTATTGTAAGGAGTTTGGGCATTGGGCTGATGATTGTCCGGTACTTCGTGAACAACGTAGTCAGTGTGGTCGAGGAGGTGGAAAGTCGAGGAACAGTTATTCGGGGGCGAGAGGTGGCGGAGGTGATCGTGGAAGGGTTGAAGAGAGGGGCCGTGGCCAGGACGAGCGAAATACTTTTGATAGACGAAATCAATATCAAATATCGGAGGGTGAAAATGTGGAGCATCAGGATTATGTGCATGCATAGGACTGCGTAGGATGGGATACGGAATCAGTTGAGGTGCCGGTAGATCAGAGAGGTCCATATGTGTCAGCGGGCATTTTGGGTTCTACTGATCAGTTTTTAGTCGACACAGGAGCTACTCGTAGCGCTTTGTCAAAAAACTTGGTTCTGAGGGCTCCCCTGTCTGGCGAAATGATAACATGTGTAGAGTTTGATGGCACACCCTCCCCTAGCCCATTGTCAAAACCCCTCGCACTTTGTCTTGATAAATTTTTTAGTTTTGGTCAATTTTTGCTGTCGCCCTATACACCAGATAACATCTTGGGCATTGATTTGCTTAAATATTTTCGAGCAACGATACGTTGCGCTCCCAAGGGAGTGCGGGTTATTTTGAATGACAATTACCCTGAATCGGACAGGTTTTGCACTATACAAGACACTGCAGCTTTGGCCTCTCTCCCGCACACGTTATGGGCGATCTCAGATACGGATGTGGGAGAGATGCGTATTCCACCTATTCGAATTACTGTAAAGGAGGGAGTACCTTTGCCACGTGTGCCACAGTATAAGATTTCCAGGGAAGGTGAAATTGCCCTGACACACATTGTCCAAGATTTGATAACTGCAGGAGTAGTGGAGGAGGTTCCTTACAATGTTTGCAACAGCCCTATTCTCCCGATTCTTAAGAAAGATACTGACGACAAAGTCTATCGTTTTATTATTGATTTGAGAGAAATTAACAAAATTGTCATTCTCCAATATCCGGTGGTGTCTGACATCACAACATTGCTTACACTGGTGCCACCAACGGCAACAACATTTAGTGTTATTGACTTGAAAAATGCGTTCTTTTCTATCCCTGTCCACCCTGATAGCAGATATTTGTTTGGCTTCACATTAAATAATAAATCGTATAGATTTTGTCGTGTTCCTCAAGGTTATACTGAGAGCCCTAGCATCTACAGCCAGGCTTTGAAAAGACAGCTTGATTCTTTTGAGTTACAGTCTGGGGTTGTCCTTATCCAGTACGTCGATGACCTTTTGCTAGCTGCAGACTCTTATGCACAATGTGAGGAGAGTACAATTGCTTTGCTTTCCTTTTTGGCACAGAACAATCATAAGGTTTCCAAGACAAAAGCTTCAATACTGTAGACCCAAGGTGACCTACCTCGGTCATCTTTTGTCTAAGGAGGGGCGTGCATTAACATCAGATCGAATTCAGGCGATTTTAGATACACCAATTCCCCGCACTCAGAGAGATGTACGTGCTTTCATAGGTTTGACGTCCTTTTGCAGACAGTGGATCATGGGGTTTTCACACATTATAAAACCTTTGTTAGCGTTACTGTCCAAAGCAACGCCAATGCCCCTTGAATGGACAGATGAATGTCAAAATGCATTTGAACAATTGAGACAAGCCCTCTGTTCTGCACCCGTGTTAGGTACACCAGATTATACAAAGATTTTCACGTTGTACGTGCACGAGAAAGATGGGTGCGCGTTATCAGTGTTAGTGCAAGCACACGGGGACAAACAAAGGCCATGCGCATACTTCTCGGCGGTTCTTGACCCTGTAGCACGAGGGTTACCTGGGTGCTTTCGAGCAGTTGCAGCAACAGCGGTAGCTATACGACAGAGTGAGGGAATAGTTTTATCTCACAAATTGTTGGTGTTAGTTCCCCATGCAGTTGATGCCCTGTTGAATCAGACGAAAACCCAGTATCTCACGAGTGCACGATTGACAGGATATGAGCTCACACTTCTGGTGCCACATATCACACTGAAAAGATGCGCTACCCTGAACCCTGCCACTTTATTGCCCTACCCGGTTGAGGAGGGTTAGGAAGAAAAACATCATGACTGTGTTTTCCTGACCGAGGAACAGACAAAGGGTCATGTCGACTTACAGGATATGCCACTTCCAGATGTGGATGGGGAACTGTGGGTTGATGGATCGTGTTTGAGGCTGCCAGATGGTACGACTTCCGCAGCATATGCGATCACGACACTTAAAACAGTGGTAGAAACAGCTAGAATACCACAGAAATCGGCTCAAGCAGCAGAGCTGATAGCCTTGAGAAGAGCCTGCGAATTGAGTGCTGGCCTATGTGTGAACATATACACAGACAGCCGGTACGCCTTTGGAGTAGCGCATGACTTTGGGCTACTCTGGAGAGAGCGTGGGTTTTTGACTTCTCATGGAGTACACATTATGCACGGAGAACTAGTGCGTGATCTCCTAAACGCGTTGCTTTGTCCAAAGAAAGTAGCGATAATTAAATGCAGTGCCCATAAAAAGATCACTGATAAAGTGGGTCAAGGAAATGCTTTTGCCGACAGCATAGCGAGACAAACGGCTATGTCTCGAACTGACTCCCCCATGTACGTAACACAATCACAGGCTGAGCAATGGTATGATGCTAGAGCAGAGATACTAGATATTCAGAAATCAGCTACTGAATCAGAACTTGCGGCATGGGCAGCAGAAGGGGTGCTAGATGATGAGGGTTGTTGGAAAAGCAAGGATATGGAGAGATGGAAATTGCCTGCAGCTTACTTGCAGGCGATGGTTCAAATGACACATGGATTGGCGCACGTGGGAGCACTTGCAATCACTCGATTGTTAACGCGAGTTTGGGAGCATCCCGAGATTGCCAATACTGTAGTGCAGACCTGCCTGATATGTTTACAGCACAATCCTGCAAAGGGGACCCATACTCCGAAAGGAGGGTTCGTTCCACCGTCTGTACCATTCGAGGTACTCCAAATGGATTATATCCAGCTTGAGCGCTGCAATAACCTTAAGTATGTCTTAGTGGTGGTGTGTGCCTTTAGCAAATGGGTTGAGGCTTTCCCCATGAAAAGATAATACAGCTTTGACAACGGCTAAGGTGTTGCTCAAGGAGTACTTCCCTCGATTTGGAGTTTGCAAATTTTTGTGGAGCGATAATGGGCCTCATTTTGTCGGGAAAATTGTGGAGTATGTGCTGAAGGGGTTAGGGATCCAGCAGAAGTTTCATGCTGTGTTCCACCCTCAGGCAGCAGGTCTTGTCGAGCGGTACAATGCCACGTTGAAACTAAAACTGGCTAAGATTGTAGCATCTACGTCATTGAAGTGGCCGGATGCTTTACCGCTAGCATTGCTCTCTCTCAGATCAGTGCCCAACTCTCGAACAGGCCTCACACCGTATGAAGTGGTGTTTGGAAGGCCTATGAATATTTGGGGAGTGCCTAAGCCACGATTGATACATGATGTGCCTTGTATAATGATGAACGATTATTTGGCACGATTAACAAATGATTTGCTTTCTATTCATCAACAGGTTCGAGAAGCGCTCCCTGACAATTCTACTGGAGAGGCTCACAATCTTCTTCCTGGTGACTTTGTGATGGTGAAGTCGTTTGAGAGGGCGAACAGCTTGGAACCTTGGTGGCGTGGCCCCGAGCAGGTCCTCCTGGCTACTCGAACAGCTGTACGAGTGACCAATAGAAAGCGGTGGGTGCACTCAACTCACTGCCGTCGTGTTTCTCCTGATCTGGTGAATCCTGCCGTACTGACTGACTACAAGGAGATTCTGGATAAAGAAAAGAGCCCAGCTGTGACATTGGCCGAAGTCGAGGGAGCCTTTCCGGACCACACTGCTTCTGGACGACTGCGTTACGATCTGCGGCCACGATAAGGAGAAGATTTATTTTGGTTTTCGAGACTGGTTGGTTACCGCTCTGGGGTTTGTGAAACGGAAGCCGGGAATCTCAAGGGGGGGGATCAGTTCTGCCAAGAGTAGCGACACCCGTCTTGACCCCGGAGAAGAAAACAACGGCTACCTCGGAGCTCAGCACCGTATTTTTCCTTTTTTAGGTATATATATATATATGTACATTTGAGACTTTGTGAACTCTTTTGAACTATGGCGTCTACTGCAGCGCGAGACAAAAGAATACTTGGTGCCATCTTATTCGTCTTGACAATTGTGGTAATAGCAGTGATAGCTTGGGTAGTTGAACTCGTGGTGCCTGCACATGAACATTTGCTGCCGACTACCCCGGCTCCATCTGAACATTTTCACTTCACCTTGCCCTACCATGAAGAACGGCACCTACAGACTTATTTGAACAATAGCTTTATTCAGATCCTGCATCATACTCATAACATGACAAATACTTCCAATTGCTGGGTGTGTGGGATGTTGCCTGGGCATCAGAAGAAAGGGGGCACTCCACTCATTCCACTCCCGTTTTCACATAATGGATCCTGCAATGCCTGGTACACTCTTCTATTCACTTTGCGATGGCCAACGAAAGGGGGGGTGCTCTTCCGTTTGAATAAGATTTGCTACCATGACCGGGATGGGTATCCACGAGCTGAGGGTACTCGATTTGAATGGGAGGAATATCGCCCCGATAATGCATCTGCACCCCGTGTTTACAGCAACCAAAGGAACATCAATGTATCTAGTTCACATGTTATTAATGTTATTGCTACTAAAGCTGATTTGTGCATACCTAATAAAGGTACAATCCCGGTTGGAAAAAGTGAATGCAACACTACACTTACATTTGTCAGCCCGAATGGCATATCGTTTGTAGCATCTCGTAATACTTATTTTATTTGTGGAACGAAAGGCTATCATCAGCTCCCGTTGGGATGGTTAGGCACCTGTTATGTATCCTTTGTATTGCCCCCTGTATTTATTGCCCCACCAATGTATCATAATGATTATGTACTTTATCACGACTTCGTGTTGAATCGTGTTAAACGTACTGTTGTTCTGGACGACATCGACCAGACTGATACTGCTTTGCAACAATATGTGGACTTTAATTTGGGACTGTTGTCCTTTGTGGGGGCTGCTTTGAATAGTCGGAAAATACGACGATTGACCAGTGTTGTTGAGGCTGTAGCCAATGATACTGCTATTGCACTAGGGAATATTACGGAAGAACTTCAGATTTCTAGGATTGTTACGCTCCAGAACAGAATGGTTCTAGATGTGGTTCTAGCTGACCGTGGGGGGGCATGTAGAATCATCGGAAGCAGCTGCTGTGTATACGTACCTGATAATTCGCCATCTGTTTATGATGCCATTTCGAAGTTGCACAAGATAGCCGCCGAAATACACCCAGACAATGGAACTTGGACTTTTTCAGGATGGTTTTGGTCAACACTTACAGCTTGGGGTTGGAAATTATTAACAATTCTATGTGTCATTATTGGAATACTGTTCTTCGTATGCTTATGTATACAATGTGGTCCCGCCCTATGTTCCATGTGTTTATCAGCCTGCATCCCGTCCAGACGTACTCTTGCTCAGAATGAAATGGTGCTGCATAAAGAAGTTGCTCAAATAATGTTGATTGATATCGAAGATGAATACCCGGACTATGTCCACTATGAGGTAGCTTCAGCTAAACGCTAAAAGGGTCGTCTGTCGTAATTTGACGATGGCTGGGTTAGCGCTTAGCTGTGCGACACGTTATTCTCCTTATCTTGACCATACTAGAAAACGCCATCTTGTATGTTACGGCGGCCATCTTAGACCATGAGCGGCCTCGTGGCCAGCGTGCCCTTTAGTCCGTTGTCCGTACCACTGACCACTCGAGTTTGCCCAGCAACAGGCTATTTTTAGTGACGGTCAAGCCTGTACATGCGCAGTCCCAACTGACCAGTCACCCCTCAGGAATGGGCCGCCAAACTGACCAGTGGGGTTGTAACCCCTCCCATGAGCTGGCTGTGTTCCAAAAATGACCATATATGTACATAAAGCTCTGTAACTTTGTACCGCCTATCTTTTTATTACCTGTAAATTGTATAAAAGAACGAGTCACACCGATGTTCGGTGTGATACTTCTTGCATTACCGAAGGGTGCTGTAGGAATGTACCACCACCCCATGGGGTCTTAATAAACTTGTTCTTTGTACTTTTCAGTTTCCGTGCCAACAGTTCTTTCAGTGTAAGTGGGTTATCTACGGAGCATGTAGGCCTTAGGAACCCGATACCACAAGGGTTTAAAATAAGGCCCTGTGAGTCTCCTGACAACCAATGACACAACCTGGTGTGTATCTACAAATGTCAGAATCCCACTCTGGGATGTCTTTATCAATGCTGATCAAAAAATTATAACCAACAACAAATCTCACAAACAACATCCAAAAAACTCCAACAAGCTCAGCCTTTGCAGGCAAACAGTGAATAAACAATGTGACCCTCGACAGAACAGGAATACATAACATTTTTACTCTGGACAAATGCACAGACACCATGCACTTGCCCAATCAAACTTTGCATTATCAAATGCCAATCATGAACACTAGTTATGATCAATGGGACAAATCAGCTAACACAGACATAGACACTACACCAGTTATCAAGTGAGCATGGTGTCAATGTGTAGCACAAGCATGCACATGCACAATCCTGACAAGTGACAGGTCAAATTAGGGAGGACATAGCACAAATGTGCACTCAAAAGAAGCTGATGAACAAGAATACACATTGTGACATTCACACAAGAAATGCACACTACAAATCCGACTCACATCAGAATGCATTATAAAGCACAAACTTCTCTCACACAATGTCATGCAAATAGAACATCACACACACATGCACCTGTCAGCAGAAAGAGCCAACACTGGCCAATCATTGCATCCACAAAACATCCTAAACAGCGATCTTTTTATAACGACTTACCTGAACAACGAATCCTGAACAACGACAATTCCTGAACCGCAACAAACTAAACCACAACTTTTTTAACAACGACCTTCTTTAACCATGACTATCTACACCACAACTTACTTAATCCTGTCATGATCGTTGTTTCTTATGTTGGGGGCCCTATTACTCACTCGGCACTAGGAAAGCAGGCACAGAGGAGAGCGGTGGGGCAGAGAACCTTCATCCTGCCATGATGGTAATTTATTATGTTGGGGGCAGCAAAAACTACGAGACTCTCTCCTCCGTCCTCCCCCCCCTTGACTAACCCTGGGCGTAGGACTACGCTTGCGTAGTTTGCGCAACTACACGTAGCGGGCATTTTTGCTTGCTCGCGGACCTCAACGTCAAGTTGGAGACCGCGCGCGAGAAAAAAACACATCCTGGCGAGACTTTTTCCTTGCTCGTGATCAGCAACATCAAGTAGCCGATTGCGAGCGTGGAAAATAATCCTCCTGGTGAGATTCTCAACGTGGGGAGGTCAGGTTTCTCATTGTGAGTGGTCACATATGCTTGCAACTGCTCGCGGTGAGAAACTACCAGTCTGCACTGAGAAAGCTGCAGCTCGAGTACAAATCTACTCGAGAGGCAGAAAATGACTGCTTTCACTGTGCAAGATGCGGTTTGCAATGATTGCACAGTGCGGACCAGCATCCGGCACTGTGTAATCAGTGCGAACAGCATTTTACACAGTGCACTACGCAGTTCGCGTGGCTACGCATAGCTTGCATAGTGTGAAGTGCACTTTGCGTAGCTAGGCGTAGTGCTACTATGCAACTACGCCCAGGGTTACCCTTGACCAGACACACTCATGGATCCCTAGTACTCACTCTGCACCAGGAAAGCGGGTACGGAGGAGAGCGGAGAAGCAGAGAGCCTTCATCCTGGCAGCATGAATGTTCCTTTGGGGCACCGCGTCTTTGGGAATGCTCCGGCCTCATGCCCCCCATATGTTTCACTCTGCACTGCTAACACCAGGAAGGCAGGCACTGAGGTGAGCGGGAAAGCAAGCAGCATTCATCCTGCCAGCATGATAATATGTTGGGGCACCAAAAATCAAGAGTCTCTCTCCACCCCCTTGACAAGACAAGCACATGGCCCCCTATGACTCTCTTCGGTACCAGGAAAGCGGGCAAGGAGGAGAGCAGGAAAACATGGCAGCCTTCACCCTGCCAGCATGATAATACATTGGAGGCACTGCGACCCCCAAAAACGGTAATATAAGGATTCTTCACTAAAAATTGTTTATAAACAAATTCATCTATTATTAAAAAAAAATTAAATGTCAAAAAGATGTGGATTTAAAAGAACATAGTGCCGTTAATTAGTAATGAGCAATGTAAAGATTTTTCGTGGTTTAGGAACTCGTTATTAAAAAAGTCATGGTTTAGCATTGCTCGTTGTTTAGCCTTTGTGGTTAAGGAATTTGTGGTTTAGGCAGTAGTTGTTTAATCATACATTCATTGCATCCATCAACAATGAAAACACAACATATGCACATACCAATACATCACATAGTCAACTCAGCTGGCCATCAGGGGGATACACACCAGGCAAGAACAAGGCAACATACACTGACAGCAGTGCATGCACAGTAAGCAGTGTGTGGACACCAACAAAACCAGTATCACACATATCTGAGTGCTCCACCATGAACTTCCACACCACAAATCATCACAGCACACAGATCACATCACATTCAGGAAGGGTGGCAGTACCTCAGAAAACACACATACACCTTAGCCATCACCCACAGCTGCACAAATCTGAAAACCCAGATCCATACAACATGACTAGAGGACTGTGCTGCCCAAACATATGCACTGCACATGAGCAACCATGACTGCAATCAAGTAGATGAATATACAACATAACTAATTGTGAAACTTTCCTGAGTGGCACATTGGTCCCGTACACAGATCATCCTCCCACAGTATAGTGTCACACTATGAAGTGGTGGGGAGGGTCACACACTGGCAAGGCACGGGGTGGAAGACATGAGACTGTACTGGTGTTTACATCAGTATTGGACAGGTGAGGAGTGTACAGTTCAATAACACATAGAGGAGTAACTCACAATGTGTAAGCATCAGAAGCACCTATAGGGGATGGTATGACTCTTCGTACCACATACCATACTTGTCCCATAAATGTGTCAAGTTACAGCAATGCATGAGAAAACTCACAAATAATGTCAGTGTGTCTGAGCAGGTCAGCACAGTGAGCACAAACTTTAACAAGGCCTATGGCTGATCAACAAAACACAACACAGACTTTGCAGTGACACACTCTGCATACCCACAACTGACAGCAACAACAAGTAGTTGTCCCCCAGGAGTGTAAGGACACACCAACACACTGCACAGTGCTCAACCTACAACTCATATGTGCCCACAATCTGAAGCACATATCTGACAATGTAAAAAAAAGGCACTCATTACCTGGATCATACATGTGTGTAGTTGGCAAGTGCAGGCGCACATACACTTCAACACTACTGACAATGACAGGCCAATCACACTGTATGACTCCTCAAGTACACACATTCGAATGTACCCATTTGACCATGAAGACAAGCTTACACAAGATGACTACACATCAACACTGCTGTTCACTTATCAAAAAATATCCCACATATATGACGGACCCTGGCCACCAAGCAAGTAATCCTGGGGATATAATCCACCTCTGTTGTGGCAGTGCATCCTAATATGACATGTCTACAATTTAGCAAACCTGACAATAGAATGATTAAGATAAGAGTAGATCATCACAAACAACCATCATTGCACCCTCAAGCCTCAGAGTCAAGAACAACAAAAGTGCCTGGGACCTCTGGCAACCTATGAAAAAGTAAATCAAGTAATTGCCAATGTGGAAGTGACATACAGTGCATGTGTCACATGAACATATACCCATAGATAAAACTATTTTTATTTAGCAAGGGCAGCAACAAAGCAGACAACATGAGTAACAGTCTTTATTACGTAATATCCAGATAGGCATCAAAAGTGCAAACCATCAAGGACATTGGCCAGTTCAAATTCCTAGTATGCACATGTGTGCATGACAAACTGCACAGGAAATGGGATTCAAAAGTAACAAACAGCAAGGCCATTGGCCAGTACACATTCCTAGCATGCACAGGTGTGCATGACAAACTGCACAGGAAATGGGCATCAAAAGTACAAAACTGAAAGGGCATTGGCCAGTCCATAGTTGTAGTCGGCAAATGTGTGGATGAGAAACTGCACTGGAAATGAGCATCAAAAGTACCAAACTGCAAGACCATTGGCCAGACCATATGTCTAGTCTGCACATGTGTACATGAGAACTTGCACATCAAGTGGGTAACACATTCCACTGCCATGGGAATCACTACAGCTCAGGAGCTACATATGGGCAGTCCAGGCACCGGAGAAATAGTGTGGGGAGGCGGACCTGGCCTAAATATTTGGCTTTAAGTTAAACTGGAGGGGGCTGATTGTCAGGGCCAGTTGGAGGACTGGACCTGAGAGAGAGAGAACCGGCTGAGGTAGATGCATCCGTGGCAGTGGGAGCCTGAGGGCTGCTTGAACCGGGTGGATTGGTGGCACGGGGAGGTGGATTCATGCTACATGGAGGCACAGTGGTTGAGGGTAAATGTTGAGGGCTGGATCTCAACTGTTTAGAGATTTGATAGCCCACTAGTGTCTTGGCTGGAGTGGAAAGTGAGGTGGGCACAACAGCCTCACTCTCTACCAAAGGCGTATCAGGTGCAGGTGGCTCTTCCCATGGGGATTTTCTGGACCTGGTGGTTTACTTGGGGTGGCCTTGCCTCTTCCCCTGCATCCCCTGTTGCTGAGGTAAACCCCCACTTTGCTTTCTTGTCACTACTTCACAGGGGTGTGGGTGGGAGTTGACGTTGTGGGTGAATCTGTCTTTGAAATCTGTTTGGGCTTGGTCGTTCGGGGCACCAGGTTCGCAGCAGACAGGCAAGTGTTTGTGGGTCTTTGTGAGCAGGTGTGGGGATGGGAGTGCCCTTGGATGGTGGTGATTTTGATACATGTGATGTTGATGCCTGCTTCTTGACCTGATGCCCCTGAGTGTCTTGTGATGAACTTTTGGTTTTATGCTCATGTGTGCCCGTTTTGTGTTGTGGTGATGGTGTCTATGGTCTGGTACGCTTCAAGTGCTGCTGTTGTGTGCTGCGTGTGGAGGACTTGGTGCCTGAGGGCTCTGGTGTGTAGGCACTCTCGTCAGGTGGTGCCACTGGCAGGGTGGTTGCTGAAGGGACAGGAGCTGGACTGATAGCTTGTGACTGCTGAATGGCTGCCATCACTGTGGAGGAGAAAGATTGGACAGTTTGGTGTAGGCCACCCACATTGCAATGAATACCCTCCATGAATGCACCTACCTGTGCCAACTTCTTGGCATGATCCTGGAAGGCATGCAGGAGAGCTGTCTGACCCACAAACAGCTGGCACAAAAGGTCTACCACCTCCACACTGAGGGCAGTAGGGAAGACAGGGGCAGGGGCAGCGGTGTCTGGGGGGAAGGAGACTCTGCCCTTCCTAGGGCTGCTTGCATGAACCGCACTTGGGGGAACATCCGGGGGGCAGGCACTGAAAGAGGTGTTGCAGATGAAGAGGCAGATCTGGAACTGCCTGTGCCCCCCAACATCGAGGTGTCACCGCTGGAGTAGGAAGATATGTAGGTTGGTGTTTCCGGGTGTGGTTCATCCAGGGCACTCCTGTCCCCCTCCGAGGTGCTGGTCACATCCGTGCTAGTGTACTCATGTGTAGCAGTCGAGCCAGAAGCTTCCTCACTGGTGTCAGTCCCCCGTCCTTCCCTGCACTCAGTAGATTCTCCATGTATATTCAGCATGTGCTACATTTATGCAATCATCAGAAGATGCATGGAAACATGCATTGTGGATAGTCATGCTCCATGTGTCATTGACACAGTCAAATAGCTGGCCATATGCCTCCCTGTAACCACACAGACTATTCTCTGTAAGCATACCCACGTGCCTATAGGTGAGATAGCTATACATCAAAACATGTTGTCTCTGTCACTTATGGAGTCTCTTTAAGGGAACACCACAGATACAAACTCTAAAATTTACTTTTGCAATGGCTACAAGCTCCTGATATCCACCATGATGTGCTTCGAGCACAACTACAGTTGTGCATTGGTGTCAGCTGCTGAGATGTAACAATTTGTCTGTTGTGCACAGCACACATCTACGAATGCACACCAACATGATGCTCACTGCTGTTCCCTGCCAGGTGATGTCTATGACACTCATACTGCAGCATATGTCACAATCATCATCTCATCTGCCAATGACAAGGGACATGGTTTTAAACGCATGAGAAAACCACATGTTGTACAGATGCAGAACAGCTGCACTCAACACTGAGGCCACTTAGAAGCCATTGCATCACACTAGAGACATCACAGAGCTTCGCATTGGCTCACGGTTGGGATTCATGCAGTCACTCACACCCAAAGTCACACTTTGCACAATACTCACCCCCAACTTGCTGCTAATGGTCCCTCAAGTTTCCATTCAGCTCTGGCTGTGTCACTGCCAAGATGTGGGCCATTAGTGGTGTCATGCTCTTGCGCGCCAACCTGCCATTCCGAGGGAGCACCCTCAGTGTCATCTCTGTCACGTTTTTGCTCAGCCATCAGATGAGAACCCACCTCTTATGACAATGTGTGTGCCATCGGTTGGAGACACCCAGAGCCCGCACCTTGTGTGCAATGGCCTTCCATATCGACTTACGCTGGTGGACCTTAAACTGCAGGCATGGGAGACCAGAAGAAGAGGTTTCAGTGACACTTTGTTATGCACCCCTGTGTGTCAGTACAGGAGCATGAAAATACATAGAACACTAATGCCTAAATGTTGAGCAGAGGCCATACCGCATGGCACATGGAACACTTGCATCGAATAACCTCAGAGAAATGTTTGCATGTATGAGGATGGACACAGTACATGGCCTTCTCATACACATGCAGAGTGCACATTACAGACTCACTGTGTCCAACACTACACACCCCTCAATGTCATTGACCAGTGCATGGCTACATATGTCATGGTGGTTACATTTAGGGCCATGATCTCACATTCTCACACTCTTCTCAAAAGGAGTAATCCTGTCTTGTGCGATCCTCAGGTCTAAGATAGCTCATTGAGAAATAGGGTGGTGGAAAACACATATGTTTCACTCAGACCATTTAGTGATGGGTTCTTGTAAAATTGGGCAGTTTCTGTGCAGGCCAGAGGGACTCACACTATGGGTAAACGGGGCCCATCAGAGAAATCACATGCATGTACAACATGGGAGGGTAAACAGTGCCCACACATACGAGACTAAACACATAATGAAATCAATAGAAGGATGACATCTCCAGCTCACATTAATCGATGTGTCATAGGTGAATTACCACCAAGAGTGTTACACTCAGGCATTGTGCTCTTGTGCATAATGCACACATCACCATAGGGTAAATTTGAAAATTGTACACACATCATTCAGTACCCTCTGGACAAAATACATTTGTAATGTCACAAATGAGCATGTGAAGACTTAATGGCCTATGATATCACATAGCACAGGCAATGTTTGTTCAGACTTCGACTGTCTCAACCCAGCATTGTAACTGTAAGGCTGCAAAACCACTGCATGTCACTCCCATCCTTCAATGCAGTCATGTATCTGTGTAAATAAGGCTACACACCCCATTAACATGTAGTCTGCATGATAGGCAGTCTATCACACATTTACATTAACCAGTCTCAGAACCACGTGTGTTCACTTTTGCTGAAGAAGAGCTGTAGAAGTGTCCATGTTGCCATCCTCCCCACATACTCAAGTGCAATTCTCACTAGGCCATGTATGGAGCATACTATATGAAAAATATGGATGCATGCAAATTGACTCACGGGCATATACTACTGTAGATCAACATCATGTGAGAATTCTGAGCACTCTTAAACCTTTGAACAGGAACAGGGGTGGGAGAAAACCCCTTCACCTCAGCCACATCTCCGGACATCTGAGAGACCTGCATTGGCTCCCCGTCAACAAAAGAATCACCTTCCGTCTCCTCACCCACGCACACAAAGCCCTACACGATCAAGGCCTGAGCTACCTCAACAACCGCGTCAACTTCTACGCTCCCAAACGCCATCTCCGATCAGCCAGTCACGCCCTCGCCGCCGTCCCCCGCATCCGAAGAACGACAACAGGAGGAAGGTCCTTCTCCTACCTGGCCGCCAAGACCTGGAACTCCCTCCCGACCGACCTGCGCCTGACCCAGCACCACCTCTCCTTCAGGAAGAAGCTGAAGACCTGGCTCTTCGAGCAGTAGCAGCACACCCCCCCCCAGCGCCTTGAGACCCTCCGGGTAAGTAGTGCGCTCTATAAATTTCTTGATTGATTGATTGATTGATTGAGCAAGGTTCACCCCTGGCATTATTGTAAATGCAGTTTCAGTTACTTGCTTGCTTCAAGAGTGTTTGAGTGTTTTGCCACGGTTGGCGCAGATAGTGCTGATTTTGAGACACCTGTTTCTGGTTCTTTAACTGTCATCAGTAGAGATTACAGTCTTTCAAATTTGGCGAACCTTGCCTGAGAGGTCAGCGGTGTGCTCCCACATCCTTTTGTCTATTTAAAGTACTCCCATGAGTTATTGAGCTGACAAACTCATGGATGAAGCACCTGCGCGCCAGTGAGAGGTACCAGACCTGATATAATGTTTGGCAGCCTACTCATCAAACTCCAAAATAAAAGACTGTATTCTCTACTGATGATGGTTAATAAACCAGAAACACGTGTCTAGAGATCAGCACTATCTGCACCAACCTTGGTGAAATACTCGAAAATATCGGAGCGAGCTACAAGAGACTGCATTTCCCAGAATGCCAGGGGAAAACCTTGCCTGAGAGGTCAGCGGTGTGCTCCCACATCCTTTAGCCTATTGAAAGTACTCCCGTGAGTTAATGAGCTGACGAGCTTGTGGATGAAGCACCTGCACGCCAGTAGGAGGTACCGCACCTGATATAATGTTTGGCAGCCTACTCAGCAAACCCAAAAATAAAAGACTGTATTCTTTACTGATGACGGTTAATAAACAAGAAATATGTGTCTAAAGATCTGCACTATCTGCACCAACCTTGGCGAAATACTCAAAAATGTCAGAGCCAGCTACAAGAGACTGCATTTATCAGAATGTCTGGGACGAACCTTGCCTGAGAGGTCAGCGGTGTGCTCCCACATCCTTTTGTCTATTTAAAGTACTCCCGTGAGTTATTGAGCTAACGAGCTCGTGGATGAAGCACCTGCGTGCCAATGAGAGGTACCGGACCTGATAGAATGTTTGGCAGCCTACTCAGCAAACCCCAAAATACAATACTGTATCCTCTACTGATGATGGTTAATAAACCAGAAACACATGTCTAGAGATCAGCACTATCTGCACCAACCTTGGTGAAATACTCGAAAATATCGGAGCGAGCTACAAGAGACTGCATTTCCCAGAATGCCAGGGGCGAACCTTGCCTGAGAGGTCAGCGGTGTGCCCCCACATCCTTTAGTCTATTGAAAGTACTCCTGTGAGTTATTGAGCTGACAAGCTTATGGATGAAGCACCTGCGCGGCAGTGAGAGGTACTGGTCCTGATATAATGTTTGGCAGCCTACTCAGCAAACCCCAAAATACAAGACTGTATTCTCTACTGATGACGGTTAATATACTAGAAACACGTGTCTAGAGATCAGCACTATCTGCGTCAACCTTGGCGAAATACTCGGAAATATTAGAGCGAGCTACAATAGACTGCATTTCCCAGAATGCCAGGAGCGAACCTTGTCTGAGAGGTCAGCGGTGTGCTCCCACATCCTTTTGCCTATTTAAAGTACTCCTGTGAGTTATTGAACTGACGAGCTCGTGGATGAAGCACCTGCGTGCCAATGAGAGGTACATGACCTGATAGAATGTTTGGCAGCCTACTCAGCAAACCAAAAAAGAATACAAGACTGTGTTCTCTACTGATGACGGTTAATAAACCAGAAACATGTGTCTAGCGATCAGCACTATCTGCGCCAACCTAGACGAAATACTAGAAAATATCGGAGAGAGCTACAAGAGACTGCATTTCCCAGAATGCCAGGTGCAAACCTTGCCTGAGAGGTCAGTGGTGTGCTCCCACATCCTTTTGCCTATTTAAAGTACTCCCGTGAGTTATTAAGCTGACGAGCTCGTGGATGAAGCACCTGTGTGCCAATGAGAGGTACCGGACCTGATAGAATGTTTGGCAGCCTACTCAGCAAACCCCAAAATACAAGACTGTATTCTCTACTGATGATGGTTAATATACCAGAAACACGTGTCTAGAGATTAGCATTATCGGCGCCAACCTTGGCGAAAAACTCGAAAATATCGGAGCAAGCTACAAGAGACTGCATTTCCCAGAATGCCAGGGGCGAACCTTGGCTGAGAGGGCCGTGGTGTGCTCCCACATCCTTTTGCCTATTTAAAGTACTCCCGTGAGTTATTGAGCTGACGAGCTCGTTGATGAAGCACTTGTGTGCCAATGAGAGGTACTGGACCTGATAGAATGTTTGGCAGTCTACTCAGCAAACCAAAAAAGAATACAAGACCATATTCTCTACTGATGACGGTTAATACACCAGAAACATGTGTCTAGCAATCAGCACTATCTGCGCCAACCTAGGCGAAATACTTGAAAATATCGGAGCAAGCTACAAGAGACTGCATTTCCCAGAATGCCAGGGGCGAACCTTGCCTGAGAGGTTAGCTGTGTGCTTCCAGAACCTTTAGTCTATTGAAAGTACTGCAGTGAGTTACTGAGCTGACAAGCTTGTATATGAAGCACCACCACCCCAGTGAGAGGTACCAGACCTGATATAATGTTTGGCAGCCTACTCAGCAAACCCCAAAATACAATACTGTATTCTCTACTGATGACAGTTAATAAACCAGAAACACGTGTCTAGCGATCAGCAGTATCTGCGCCAACCTTGTTGAAATACTTGAAAATATCGGAGCTAGCTACAAGAGACTGCATTTCACAGAATGCATGGGGCGAACCTTGCCTGAGAGGTTAGCGGTATGCTCCCACATCCTTTTGTCTATTTAAAGTGCCCCCGTGAGTTATTGAGCTGACGAGCTCATGGGTAAAGCACCTGCACGCCAGTGAGCGGTACCAGACCTGATATAATGTTTGACAGCCTACTCAGCAAACCCCAAAATACAAGATTGTATTCTCTACTGATGACGGTTAATATACTAGAAACACGTGTCCAGAGATCAGCACTATCTGCGCCAACCTTGGCAAAATACTCAAAAATATCGGAGCGAGCTACAAGAGACTGCATTTCCCAGAATGCCAGCAACTAACCTTGCCTGAGAGGTCAGCGGTGTGCTCCCACAGCTTTTTGTCTATTTAAAGTACTCCCGTGAGTTATTGAGCTGACAAGCTTGTGGATGAAGCACCTGTGCGCCAGTGAGAGGTACCAGACCTGATATAATGTTTGGCAGCCTACTCAGCAACCCCCAAAATACAAGACTGTATTCTCTACTGATGACGGTTAATATACTAGAAACACGTGTCTAGAGATCAGCACTATCTGCGTCAACCTTGGCGAAATACTCGAAAATATTAGAGCGAGCTACAAGAGACCGCATTTCCCAGAATGCCAGGGGCGAACCTTGTCTGAGAGGTCAGCGGTGTGCTCCCACATCCTTTTGCCTATTTAAAGTGCTCCATTTTTCTCATAGGCAGATGAGAAGATTGCCTTCTACGAACCAGAGATTTAAAGATCTTTTGAAAGATGCATGTGTAGCCAGTATACGTGTGAGGGGTCTCCCACAATTCCCACAGTTCTCTATCGTGCACTAGTTGTACAAAATGTATAGTATTTAATCTTCTTTATTTTACATGGTGGAGCTGGATGTTTTTCATGGAACACCTTACAAGTTACAACAATACAAAGGTTGTTATTAAAAAAATAAAGATTTTGAACTTGCACATATACTCTGTGGTATATTTTGAGTGTCTGTGGTGTTGTGGACTTAAACGAGTGAGTGAGCGAAAGGGTGTTACTTATGTTCTGGGTTGTGTAATAAAATCATTGGGTATATCTAACTATCTTCGTGTGGGGGTCGGGAGTGGGACAAATGACTATGACTGAGATACTATAGGTAGGTAGATGGTCAGTGAATTGTGGGGTCTTCTGAGTTCTGTGACTGGGGTGTAAGTCAGGTCCAACCTCCCTATCACCAACATCCTATTTTCTTGTGCATAGTTCTGTATGTGGCTGTGCAGAGAATAACCACAACAGTAGTAGTAGTATACTAACCTAACAAAAAATAGTAGACAAACATCTGGTTGCGCATTTGTTGGTGGGAATTGACAAAGACTAGAGATTACAGAGGACAACGCAAAAGACAGGAGTGGACCCAGTGGCTACTGCTATTCTATCACAGCTTTATTCAAAATAATACCTTAACTAAAGAGTGGCCAACAGGGCAAGCTTAGCTGCAGACAGTCTAATAGTAGTAGCACAGAGAGTCATAGGGCAGAGGCAGTTTGAAGAAACTGAAAGAAAGTCAGGGATGGCATTGGATACCCAAAATTTGGAAAACAAATTGAAGACCAAAGAAGCTTTTGCTAACATTGAATTAGGAAGGAGGCTTAATTAATAGGTTAGAAAAAAATATGGTGCGTTAAAAAGTTAGGGAAATATAATTGTTAATAATATAAGCACTGTAGGACTTACTGGGGCCAGCAGCAGGATCCTCGGTAGAGGAGCGCTCCTCTTGTGGTTGTCCCGCCGACTCAAACCCCGTCTTCTTGCCCCTGGGTGGTGCTGGTCATGTAAGAAATAATAAAGAAAGAGAAACATTGAGTGCTGTGAAACAAATACGATTCAGAAAAGGGGGTGGTGATGGACAGAGTATCTGACCCATGCCCTCACCACATCTTCAACAAAGCAGACTCCATCATAGCACCACGCCTCCGAGACGTCATCAACTGCTCCCTCAATTCGGCCACCTTCCCGGAAAGCTGGAAACACGCAGAACTCAGCGCCCTTCTGAAGAAACCCACAGCTGACCCCACTGAACTCAAAAACTACCACCCCATCTCGCTCCTTCCTTTCCCGGCCAAAGTCATCGAGAAAGCTGTCAACAACCAGCTTGCCGCCTTTCTCGAAAGCAACAAATCCCTCGACCCCTCACAGTCCGGATTCCGAGCCAAACACAGTACTGAGACCGCACTCATCGCAGCAACAGATGACATTCGAGCCCTACTGGACAATGGAGAAACAGTCGCCCTCATCCTCCTTGACCTCTCCGCAGCCTTCGACACAGTCTGCCATAGCACCCTATTACAGCGCCTCAGCAACATCGGAATCCAAGGAAAAGCTCTGGAATGGATCACCTCTTTCCTCACCGGAAGAACTCAGAGAGTCCGACTCCCTCCATTCAAATCAGAGGCCTCTGAAGTCATCTGCGGCGTGCCGCAAGGATCGTCACTCAGCCCCACCCTCTTCAACGTATACATGAGCCCCCTCGCAGCCATCCTTCGCCAACACAATCTCAACATCATCTCCTACGCTGACTACACCCAACTGATCCTCTCACTCACCAAGAACCCCAACACCGCCAAAAACAACTTACACGAAGGAATGAAAGAAGTAGCCGAGTGGATGAAGCACAGCCGTCTGGAACTGAATTCAGACAAAACAGAAGTCCTAATCTTAGGTACATCCCCCTCCGCCTGGGACGACTCTTGGTGGCCAGAGGCCCTTGGAAAAGCACCCATCCCGACGGACCACGCACGGAACCTGGGCGTCATCCTGGACTCCTCACTCTCAATGACCATACAAGTCAACGCTGTCTCATCATCCTGCTTCAACATTCTTCGCATGCTCAAAAAAACTTTTCGCTGGATCCCCACCGAAACTAGAAAAACGGTCACTCACGCACTTGTCACGAGTCGCCTGGACTACGGAAACACCCTATACGCCGGTTCCACCGCAAAACTCCAGAAAAAACTCCAACGCATCCAGAACGCCTCAGCCAGGCTCATACTTGATATCCCGCGTAAAGAACACATCTCTGGTCACCTGAAAAACCTCCACTGGCTCCCCGTAAATAAGAGAATTACCTTCCGCCTATTAACCCACGCACACAAAGCACTTTACGAACTTGGACCCGAATGCCTCAACACACGATTGTCCTTCTACACCCCCTCCCGTCAACTATGATCCTCCAACCAAGCCCTGGCCACTGTTCCCCGCATCAACAAAGCCACCATGGGAGGTAGATCCTTCTCCTACCTGGCAGCCAAAACTTGGAACTCTCTTCCCACTCACCTTCGGCTTACTCAGAACCACCTAGCATTCAGAAAGCAACTTAAAACTTGGATATTCGACAAGTAATTTCCCCCCTTCCTCAAGCGCCTTGAGACCCTATGGGTATGTAGCGCGCTATATAAATTTCTGACTTGACTTGACTTGACTTGAATTAAGCAGAACACTCCTACCCAGTCAGCAGATCAGGGCTTGATCCATCACCGTTTTTTAGCTCACTGCACCATCCCAGCTCAGAACCTGGCTACATGCAAATTAGTCTGTCTCTGGCCCAGTGCATCATGGGAACAGGGCAGACCAAACTACCAAGCCAATTCTTTTACTGGAAAGGAAACAAGCTTCCGGGGACCGGTTTCCGGCATTACAGCCGTCTTCGGCCCGGCTTGCTTGAATCCTGATGGTGCAGTGAGCAAGGGACTCATGTCTGAGCATACCCTTCCACGCTTATGGTGGACAAAACGATTCAGAAAAGGGGGTGGTGATGGACAGAGTATCTGAATTAAGCAGAACACTCCTACCCAGTCAGCAGATCAGGGCTTGATCCATCACCGTTTTTTAGCTCACTGCACCATCCCAACTCAGAACCTGGCCACATGCAAATTAGTCCCTGGCCCAGTGCATCATGGGAACAGGGCAGACCAAACTACCAAGCTAATTCTTTTACTGGAAAGGAAACAAGCTTTTCTGAATCGTTTTGTCCACCATAAGCGTGGAAGGGTATACTCAGATGTGAGTCCCTTGCTCACTGCACCATCAGGATTCAAGCAAGCCGGGCCGAAGACGGCTGTAATGCCAGAAACCGGTCCCCGGAAGCTTGTTTCCTTTCCAGTACAAGCATTGGCTTGGTAGTTTGGTCTGCCCTGTTCCCATGATGCACTGGGCCAGGGACAGACTAATTTGCATGTAGCCAGGTTCTGAGCTGGGATGGTGCAGTGAGCTAAAAAACGGTGATGGATCAAACCCTGATCTTTGGACTGGGTATGAGTGGTCTGCTTAATTCAGACACTCTGTCCATCACCACCCCCTTTTCTGAATCGTTTTTGTCCACCATAAGCGTGGAAGGGTATACTCAGATGTGAGTCCCTTGCTCACTGCACCATCAGGATTCAAGCAAGCTGGGCCGAAGACGGCTGTAATGCCAGAAGCCGGTCCCCGGAAGCTTGTTTCCTTTCCAGTACAAGAATTGGCTTGGTAGTTTTGTCTGCCCTGTTCCCATGATGCACTGGGCCAGGGACAGATTAATTTGCATGGAGCCAGGTTCTGAGCTGGGATGGTGCAGTGAGCTAAAAAAGGGTGATGGATCAAGCCCTGATCTTTGGACTGGGTAGGAGTGGTCTGCTTAATTCAGACACTCTGTCCATCACCACCCCCTTTTCTGAATCGTTTTTGTCCACCATAAGCGTGGAAGGGTATACTCAGATGTGAGTCCCTCGCTCACTGCACCATCAGGAATCAAGCAAGCCGGGCCAAAGACGGCTGTAATGCCAGAAACCGGTCCCCGGAAGTTTGTTTCCTTTCCAGTACAAGAATTGGCTTGGTAGTTTGGTCTGCCCTGTTCCCATGATGCACTGGGCCAGGGACAGACTAATTTGCATGTAGCCAGGTTCTGAGCTGGGATGGTGCAGTGAGCTAAAAAAAACGGTGATGGATCAAGCCCTGATCTTTGGACTGGGTAGGAGTGGTCTGCTTAATTCAGACACTCTGTCCATCACCACCCCCTTTTCTGAATCGTTTTTGTCCACCATAAGCGTGGAAGGGTATACTCAGATGTGAGTCCCTTGCTCACTGCACCATCAGGATTCAAGCAAGCCGGGCCGAAGACGGCTGTAATGCCAGAAACCGGTCCCCGGAAGCTTGTTTCCTTTCCAGTACAAGAATTGGCTTGGTAGTTTGGTCTGCCCTGTTCCCATGATGCACTGGGCCAGGGACAGACTAATTTGCATGTAGCCAGGTTCTGAGCTGGGATGGTGCAGTGAGCTAAAAAACGGTGATGGATCAAGCCCTGATCTTTGGACTGGGTAGGAGTGGTCTCCTTAATTCAGACACTCTGTCCATCACCACCCCCTTTTCTGAAACGTTTTTGTCCACCATAAGCGTGGAAGGGTATACTCAGATGTGAGTCCCTTGCTCACTGCACCATCAGGATTCAAGCAAGCCGGGCCGAAGACGGCTGTAATGCCAGAAACCGGTCCCCGGAAGCTTGTTTCCTTTCCAGTACAAGATTTGGCTTGGTAGTTTGGTCTGCCCTGTTCCCATGATGCACTGGGCCAGGGACAGACTAATTTGCATGTAGCCAGGTTCTGAGCTGGGATGGTGCAGTGAGCTAAAAAACGTGATGGATCAAGCCCTGATCTTTGGACTGAGTAGGAGTGGTCTGCTTAATTCAGACACTCTGTCCATCACCACCCCCTTTTCTGAATCATCCTGTGGGTTATTGAACTGACAAGCTCGTGGATGAAGCACCTGCGCGCCAGTGAGAGGTACCGGACCTGATAGAATGTTTGGCAGCCTACTCAGCAAACCAAAATAGAATACAATACTGTATTCTCTACTGATGACGGTTAATAAACCAGAAACATGTGTCTAGCGATCAGCACTATCTGCGCCAACCTTGGTGAAATATTAGAAAATATTGTAGCGAGCTACAAGAGACTGCATTTCCCAAAATGCCAGGGGAGAACCTTGCCTGAGAGGTTAGCGGTGTGCTTCCAGAACCTTTAGTCTATTGAAAGTACTGCCGTGAGTTATTGAGCTGACGAGCTTGTGGATGAAGCACCTCCATGCCAGTGAAGGGTACCAGACCTGGTATAATGTTTGGCAGCCTACTCAGCAAATCCCAAAATACAATACTGTATTCTCTACTGATGACGGTTAATAAACCAGAAACTCGTGTCTAGAGATCAGCACTATCTGCGCCAACCTTGGCGAAATGCTTGAAAATATTGGAGCGAGCTACAAGAGACTGCATTTCCCAGGATGCCAGGTGCAAACTTTGCCTGAGAGGTCACCGGTGTACTTCCACATCCTTTTTTCTATTTAACGTACTCCCGTGAGTTATTGAGCTGACGAGCTCGTGGATGAAGCACCTGCGTGCCAGTGAGAGGTACTGGACCTGATAGAATGTTTGACAGCCTACTCAGCAAACCAAAAAAGAATACAAGAATGTATTCTCTACTGATAACGGTTAATAAACCAGAAAAATGTGTCTAGCGATCAGCACTATCTGCGCCAACCTTGGCGAAATACTAGAAAAATATTGGAGCGAGCTAGAAGAGACTGCATTTCCCAGAATGCCAGGGGTGAACCTTGCCTGAGAGGTCAACGGGGTGGTCCCACATCCTTTAGTCTATTAAAAGTACTCCTGTGAGTTATTGAGATGACAAGCGTGTGGATCAAGCACCTGCGCGCCAGTGAGAGGTACCAGACCTGATATAATGTTTGGCAGCCTTCTCAGCAAACCCCAAAATACTAGACTGTATTCTCTACTGATGACAGTTAATAAACCAAAAACACATGTCTAGAGATCAGCACTATCTGCGCCAACCTTGGTGAAATACTTGAAAATATCGGTGCGAGCTAGAAGAGACAGCATTTCCCAGAATGCCAGGGGCGGACCTTGCCTGAGAGGTTAGCGGTATGCTCCCACATCCTTTTGTCTATTTAAAGTACTCACGTGAGTTATTGAGTTGACAAGCTCGTGGATGTAGCACCTCTGTGCCAGTGAGAGGTACCGGACCTGATATAATGTTTGGCAGCCTACTCAGCAAACCCCAAAATACTAGACTGTATTCTTTACTGATGACGGTTAATATACCAGAAACACGTGTCTAGAGATCAGCACAATCTGCGCCAACCTTGGCAAAATACTCGAAAATATCGGAGCGAGCTACAAGAGACTGCATTTCCCAGAATGCCAGGTGCGAACCTTGCCTGAGAGGTCAGCGGTGTGCTCCCACATCCTTGTGTCTATTTAAAGTATTCCCGTGAGTTATTGAGCTGACGGGCTGGTGGATGAAGCACCTGTGCGCCAGTGAGAGGTACCGGACCTTATATAATGTTTGGCAGCCTACTCAGCAAACCCCAAAATACAAGACTGTATTCTCTACTGATGACAGTTAATATACCAGAAACACGTGTCTAGAGATCAGCACTATCTGTGCCAACCATGGCAAAATACTCGAAACTATCGGAGCGAGCTACAAGAGGCTGCATTTCCCAGAATGCCAGGTGCGAACCTTGCCTGAGAGGTCAGCGGTGTGCTCCCACATCCTTGTGTCTATTTAAAGTATTCCCGTGAGTTATTGAGCTGACGAGCTCGTGGATGAAGCACCTGCGCGCCAGTGAAAGGTACCGGACCTGATATAATGTTTGGCAGCCTACTCAACAAACCCCAAAAGACAAGACTGTATGCTGTACTGATGACGGTTAATAAACCAGAAACTCTTGTCTAGAGATCAGCACTATCTGCGCCAAACTTGGCGAAATACTTTAAAATATCGGAGCGAGCTACAAGAGACTGCATTTCCCAGAATGCTAGGCGCGAACCTTGCCTGAGAGGTCAGCGGTGTGCTCCCACATCCTTCCATCTATTTAAAGTACTCCCATGAGTTATTGAGCTGACGAGCTCATGGATAAAGCACCTGCGCGCCAGTGAGAGGCACCGGACCTGATATAATGTTTGGCAGCCTACTCAGCAAACCCCAAAATAGAAGACTGTATTCTCTACTGATGATGGTTAATATACCAGAAACACGTGTCTAGAGATCAGTATTATCGGTGCCAACCTTGGAGAAATACTCGAAAATATCGGAGCAAGCTACAAGAGACTGCATTTCCCAGAATGCCAGGGGCGAACCTTGCATGAGGGGTCAGTGGTGTGCTCCCACATCCTTTTGCCTATTTAAAGAACTCCTGTGAGTTATTGAGCTGACGAGCTCGTGGATGAAGCACCTGTGTGCCAATGAGAGGTACCAGACCTGATAGAATGTTTTGCAGTCTACTCAGCAAACCAAAAAAGAATACAAGACTGTATTCTCTACTGATGACGGTTAATACACCAGAAACATGTGTCTAGCGATCAGCACTATCTGCACCAACCTAGGTGAAATACTAGAAAATATCGGAGCGAGCTACAAGAGACTGCATTTCCCAGAATGCCAGGGGCGAACCTTGCCTGAGAGGTTAGCGGTGTGCTTCCAGAACCTTTAGTCTATTGAAAGTACTGTCGTGAGTTATTGAGCTGACGAGCTTGTGGATGAAGCACCTCCATGCCAGTGAAGGGTACCAGACCTGGTATAATGTTTGGCAGCCTACTCAGCAAATCCCAAAATACAATACTGTATTCTCTACTGATGACAGTTAATAAACCAGAAACACGTGTCTAGAGATCAGCAGTATCTGCGCCAACCTTGTTGAAATACTTGAAAATATCGGAGCTAGCTACAAGAGACTGCATTTCTTAGAATGCATGGGGCAAACCTTGCCTGAGAGGTTAGCGGTGTGCTCCCACATCCTTTTGTCTATTTAAAGTACTCCTGTGAGTTATTGAGCTGACGAGCTCGTGGATGTAGCACCTGCGCGCCCGTGAGAGGTAACGGACCAGATATAATGTTTGGCAGCCTATTCCGCAAACCCCAAAATACAAGACTGTATTCTCTACTGATGACGGTTCATAAACCAGAAACACGTGTCTAGAGATCAGCACTATGTGCGCCAACCTTGGCGAAATACTGGAAAATATCGGAGCGAGCTACAAGAGACAGCATTTCCCAGAATGCCCGCCGCTTACCTTGCCTGAGAGGTCAGCGGTGTGCTCCCACATCCTTTTGTCTATGTAAAGTACTCCCGTGAGTTATTGAGCTGACGAGCTCATGGGTAAAGCACCTGCCCGCCAGTGAGCGGTACCAGACCTGATATAATGTTTGGCAGCCTACTCAGCAAACCCCAAAATACAAGACTGTATTTTCTACTGATGACGGTTAAAATACCAGAAGCACGTGTCTAGAGATCAGCACTATCTGCGCCAACCTTGGCAAAATACTCAAAAATATCAGAGCGAGCTACAAGAGACTGCATTTCCCAGAATACCAGCGGCTAACCTTGCCTGAGAGGTCAGCGGTGTGCTCCCACATCCTTTTGTCTATTTAAAGTACTCATGTGAGTTATTGAGCTGACAAGCTCGTGGATGAAGCACCTGCGTGCCAGTGAGAGGTACCGGACCTGATATAATGTTTTGCAGCCTAATCAGCAAACCCCAAAATACAAGACTGTATTCTCTACTGATGACGGTTAATAACCAGAAACTCTTGTCTAGAGATCACCACTATCTGCGCCAACCTTGGCGAAATGCTTGAAAATATCGGAGGGAGCTACAAGAGACTGCATTTCCATGGATGCCAGGTGCAAACTTTGCCTGAGAGGTCACCGGTGTACTTCCACATCCTTTTGTCTATTTAACGTACTCCCGTGAGTTATTGAGCTGACGAGCTTGTGGATGAAGCACCTGCGTGCCAGTGAGAGGTACCGGACCTGATAGAGTGTTTGACAGCCTACTCAGCAAACCAAAAAAGAATACAAGAATGTATTCTCTACTGATAACGGTTAAAAAAACAGAAAAATGTGTCTAGCGATCAGCACTATCTGCGCCAACCTTGGCGAAATACTAGAAAAATATTGGAGCGAGCTAGAAGAGACTGCATTTCCCAGAATGCAAGGGGTGAACCTTGCCTGAGAGGTCAACGGGGTGGTCTAACATCCTTTAGTCTATTAAAAGTACTCCTGTGAGTTATTGAGATGACAAGCTTGTGGATCAAGCACCTGCACGCCAGTGAGAGGTACCAGACCTGATATAATGTTTGGCAGCCTTCTCAGCAAACCCCAAAATACTAGACTGTATTCTCTACTGATGACAGTTAATAAACCAGAAACACATGTCTAGAGATCAGCACTATCTGCGCCAACCTTGGTGAAATACTTGAAAATATTGGTGCGAGCTAGAAGAGACAGCATTTCCCAGAATGCCAGGGGCGGACCTTGCCTGAGAGGTTAGCGGTATGCTCCCACATCCTTTTGTCTATTTAAAGTACTCACGTGAGTTATTGAGTTGACAAGCTCGTGGATGTAGCACCTCCGTGCCAGTGAGAGGTACGGGCCTGATATAATGTTTGGCAGCCTACTCAGCAAACCCCAAATTACAAGACTGTATTCTTTACTGATGACGGTTAATATACCAGAAACACGTGTCTAGAGATCAGCACTATCTGCGCCAACCTTGGCAAAATACTCGAAAATATCGGAGCGAGCTACAAGAGACTGCATTTCCCAGAATGCCAGGTGCGAACCTTGCCTGAGAGGTCAGCGGTGTGCTCCCACATCCTTGTGTCTATTTAAAGTATTCCCATGAGTTATTGAGCTGACGGGCTGGTGGATGAAGCACCTGTGCGCCAGTGAGAGGTACCGGACCTTATATAATGTTTGGCAGCCTACTCAGCAAACCCCAAAATACAACACTGTATTCTCTACTGATGACAGTTAATATACCAGAAACACGTGTCTAGAGATCAGCACTATCTGTGCCAACCTTGGCAAAATACTCGAAACTATCTGAGCGAGCTACAAGAGACTGCATTTCCCAGAATGCGAGGTGCGAACCTTGCCTGAGAGGTCAGCGGTGTGCTCCCACATCCTTGTGTCTATTTAAAGTATTCCTGTGAGTTATTGAGCTGACGGGCTCGTGGATGAAGCACCTGTGCGCCAGTGAGAGGTACCCGACCTGATATAATGTTTGGCAGCCTACTCAGCAAACCCCAAAAAATACAAGACTGTATGCTCTTCTGATGACGGTTAATAAACTAGAAACTTGTGGCTAGAGATCAGCACTATCTGCGCCAACCTTGGCGAAATACTTGAAAATAACGGAGCGAGCTACAAGAGACTGCATTTCCCAGAATGCCAGGGGCGAACCTTGCCTGAGAGTTCAGCGGTGTGCTCGCACATCCTTTTGTCTATTTAAAGTACTCCCGTGAGTTATTGAGCTGACGAGCTCGTGGATGAAGCACCTGCGCGCCAGTGAGAGGTACCGGACCTGATATAATGTTTGGCAGCCTACTCAGCAAACCCCAAAATGCCAGACTGTATTCTCTACTGATGACAGTTAATAAACCAGAAGCACATTATCTTACTAGGTGCTGCCCCGCAGAACGCAGCTCGTGGGGGAAAACATAGTGAGTAAGCAGGTTACTCAGCAAGCTAGGCATAGCAAGTTTCAAAATCTTAAAGGAGGGACACAACACCCTAAATTGGATGAGTTTCTCCATAGGGAGCCAATGAAGTCTCCGAATGATGCCAGCAACAGGGCAGAATCGCGTGAGTCCCACCAAGGCTCTGGCAGCGGCATTTTGGACACGTTGCATCCAAAGTATTTCAGCCTTATTTGCCCCCAACAGAAGGGAGCTAGCGTAGTCCAGGCGAGATAAAATAGTCGACTGGACAATCAGCTGATGTGTCGATGGTTCAAAGAACTGCAAAAGGGGCTTAAGACCCTGCAGAAGGCCAAAACACGTACCAGCCACTTTCCTGGTGTGGACCTGAAAACTAAGAGATGAGTCCATCCATACCGCCAGATTTGTTACCACTTCCTTTGAAATGGGGATGTCACCCAGAACAGTCGGCCACCAATGCTTGCTCCACAAGCTCGCGTTCTTCCAGAGCAACAGGACCTCAGTTTTGTTGGCATTCAGTTGCAAGCAGTTGGTAGCCATCCATTCAGCCACGGCCGCCATCCCATCTCTAAACCTGGAGGCATTAGGAGAGGAGCCTTCAGCCAAGGTCACAACAAGCTGCGTGTCATCAGCAAATGAGTCCATGGTAAGGTCCCACTGCCTGGCGACTGCTGCCAGAGGCTGGACATACAGAATGAACAATGAAGGGCTCAGTGCCGAGCCCTGGGGTACCCCCTGGTCGATGGAATGGACCTGAGAGAGAAACAGGGGATGTCTAGAGATCAGCACTATCTTTTTTTTTATTTCTTTTTTTTTATTTAGGAAGTTTTCTATAGCGCTGTCAAGACCCGGGGGTAGCAGAGCGCTTTACAGTAATAGAATGACAAAAATCTGTATAAACATATGCAGCACATAAACATAAACATGAACATAACATATGCAAGGTATAAGCATTCAAAGAGTGACATTGTAAGCAGAACATGGGTGAGTTGCCGAGCTTCTTTGATTATGGGATTCACTGTAGTCACATAGTTCAGGGGTTGCTTGCTGACCCCAGTTATCCGCAGCCAAATGAGCGGATCAGGAACAAGGATTTGAGTTGCCTTTTGAATTCCACAAAAGAAGGAATAGTTCTGATGTGCGGGGGGATGGAGTTCCAGATTTTGGGGGCGTTTCCAGTGAAGGAGCAGTCCGCTGTTCTTTTCTTTCTGGTTTTGGGTAGGATGAGCAGGAAGGAGTTAGAGCTTCTCAGATTCCTGGCTTGGCCTGCTTTTTTGAGTTTACTTGCCAGGTATTCGGGTTTGCCGGTATGGAGGGCTTTGTGTGTTAGGCAGGCCGTTCTGAAGTTACTTCGCATTTCTACTGGGAGCCATTAGAGTTCCTTGAGTGCTGGGGAGATGTGATCCGATTTTTTGATGCCGGTAATCATTCTAGCTGCAGCATGTAGTGTTGTTTTGATCGGTGCCAAGTTCGATTTCGGGATGCCTGTTAGGATTGCGTTCCCATAGTCTAGCCTTGACAGTACCAGAGATTGAGTGGCCAGTTTGAGATCCTTGTTAGGAATGTAGGGTTTGATCTTGTTCAACAGTCTGAGATTAAAGAAAGCACCTTTGGCTGCATTCTAGATGTGTTTTACCATGTTTAGTTTGGGGTCTATGATGATGCCAAGAGATTTAACAGAGTCGGCTAGATTTCCTTTAAGCGCATCAATAGCTTTAGCCATTCGGTGATTTGCGTGTTGTCTTCCTTGTTCGAGATGAGGAGTGTCTCCGTTTTGTCTGGATTCAGTTTCAAGTGATTGTTTGTCAGCCATTGTTGAACATCTTTCAGGACAGCATTTAGTCTATGTATGTCAGTGAGAGAGGAAGTTTCCAGATATATTTGTGTATCGTCCGCGTAGAGGTGAAAGCGGATGTTGGCTTTTCTGAGTAGCTTGGAGAGTGGTTCCATATAGATGTTAAAGAGCTGGGGCTGAACCTTGGGGGACGCCCCCTTATTGACCTGTTGGATTTCGGAGGTGAAATTCTTGATTTTTATTATTTGTGTTCGGTTGTGTATGAATGAGGAGAACCATTTGAGAACTACTTCGCCGAGGCCTGCTCTTTCTTGAAAAGCCTTGGTGAGGAGTTTGTGATCCACCGTATCGAATGCTGCAGAAAGGTCAAGGAGAATGAGGAGGCAGCATTTGTCTGAATCCAGAGATCCGTGGATATTGTCTAGGATGTTCAGCATCGCTGTTTCTGTGCTACATCCTTGTCTGAAGCCAGACTGGAGGGGGTCTAGGAGATTGATGTTGTCCAGATGGTGAGTCAGTTGCACGAGTACACATCGTTCCAATGTTTTGGCTAGTAGAGGGAGGTTAGATATTGGTCTGAAGATGTTCAGGTCTGTTGAGTCAAGACCTGTTTTTTTCAGCAGGGGGATAACTTGCCCAATTTTTAGGCAGTCAGGGACCACTCCGTTTTTTAGGGAGCTGTTTATGATTTTGCCCCATATAGGTGCAAGAGAGTGTTTAATTTTCATGATTAGTGAGGGAGGAATGGGGTCAGAGATATGAGCTGATGGTTGGGAGGACGAGATCAGCGAGATTATCTCTGCGTCTGGGACAGGGCGTGTAGGAGAGTAGGGTCTGCAATCCTATGATCACCCAGATTTTTTTGCTTTTGTTTCACTGGTTTACGACTTTCTCTGGCTGTGGGCCTGCCAATCAGACCCACAGCCTGGCTGTTCTCTTTCTAAATTACCACATGTACCCTAGGTGCATTTACCAATTGGTACTGGGCCACCTTATCAGACCCTGTAACTCAGGGCATAGGTGTACCCAGGGCTGCCAGGGGCTGAAGCATGTATTATGCCACCCCTGGCTGGCCTCCTAAATTTGACACAACTGGCTGCATGACAGCTGGGGCAAAGTCGTGTAATCACCCTTTGCTATAGGTGTAGTATACCTATACCTAACCCTAAAATGGACACACAGATTCCTATCAGTCACTCCTATGGCAGGCCTTGACAATCCTGAAGGCAGAGTGCTTGGAATCGTGTGAGATGGTGCTCTGGCATGAGCTGAGCCTGTCTGCAGCTTGCGGAACCAAGTCCTAATAGCTGTTCCATGATATTGCATACCATATACTCTTAAGTGCATTATAATCCTCGCGGTTAAATGCTAACTTTGGTGTTGCTTTATCAAAACATGTCGAGTAAGGTGTCATACGAATTGGAATACTAACCCCTCGCCAATTCTGGCGACGGGGTTAGCATTCCACCCTTCTAGAGGGACACGACATGTATGTAACTGTGAACCCCGGTTAAAGTTAACTGAAGCCTCAGCTCCACAAAATGGATGCTGCCACCACAGACACGAGTCTGACCTCCTGCTGCTGGGAGTCCTTCCAGCGAGGGAGGCCTGGACAAAGGGTTTCCTGTCAGGGGCGGTGCTAGCACCGTCCCAGACATGGTTTTGTGTATCCTGGGTAGGCAGGGCTTTACAGGAAGGTGACTGCTGAGTGGCACCCCGGTGCTCACTACGCATAGGCCAGTCTGAACCAGTTCCAGGGGCACACCAGCCCCTGGCCTGGGGAAGTCCGGCATGGGAGAGGGGTGTAACCACCCCCTCCTAGTCCCACCCATAGGCAGGACCTAGTCACCGGGTCAGCCCCCTTTTTTAGTATAAAGATGGGAGCGGGCCCCCTGTTCAAATTAGATCATCTTTGGAATCAAGACACGACTTTCTTCGAAACGACATCAAGATTTCTTCTTCAAGATTCTCCCTTGTGGCTAAGGAGTAGTCACCCTGCATCAAGCGGGCACCATCCTAAGAACACTGCGGTCTGCTGCAAGTCCTTCATCACGAATCCGACGACCCAGCTCAACGAGACCCGGCTTCCCTGGCACCTCTGACCTCTACTCACCTCTACAGCAAAGCTGAGAACCGTGAGTGCGACGAGACCTCGAGGGACCGACGATCGCCAAGACTGCACGACTTCTTTGTACCAAGCCCACCGAGTCTTCCACTGGTGAGTGCTTTGGGGTCCGAGAAGCCCCAACCCTGAGCAGCTCCAGCACCGAAGATCAGCCCTCCAGCATCTCCACGATCTGCGTGGGGCCCTTCTGCTTTTGCGTGCTCACCGCGCTGTGTGGCTACTAGCCGGCTGGCTTGTGGCCTTCTTCACGACGCCCGACGACATCACTGCTGCTGGTCTGGTTGCTCCAGACTGGCCCTTGCTTCCTTCTTCAAGAGAGGCACCCCGGACCCTCCTGGTCCACTCCAGACGCCATTTTAGGTCCACCGCGTGGGCTTGAATTTGCCAAGGCTTTGTTGCCCAATCCTGGGTCCAGCGACGCCGACAGCTTCATCCATCGTGGGACAGATCGCTCCTCCATCCTGGTCGCCGACAACGCCTCCTGGTCTGTGAGATCTGCGGTCACAGCGTCACCCACTCACCTTGTCGAGGTGGCTACCATCCGGTGCCCTCCTGGTGCCCACTGACTACTGGCTAGTAGTCTCGAACTTGGTCCCCTCTGCTTTCAGGTGTCATCTTCCATCGATCCAGGCTTGGATCCACCGAACTTTCTTCACTGGTCGCCTGCCAGCAACTTCTTTCTTCCAGGCTCCTGGTCCGGCAACGAGGATTCCCGACGTCTTTTGAGTCCTATGCAGCTGCAGCCCCTGGGCTAGGTAACTTCGGCATTTCGGTGCCCCAGCATAGCCTCACTATCCAAGGGTCAGAATCCACTTTCGTTTTCCTCCTACCAGGTCGGATTCGCCCGAGAACACTAACTTTGCAATTTCTAGCTACCATAGACTTTGTCCCGCATCTCGCGTGAGAGTGCACACACTGCACCCGAGTCCCCTGGGTCTCCTAGAAGTAACCTAACGATTCTATAGTCAAGTCCTAGCGATTCCAAAGCCTATTAGTACTGTACTTACCTGCTAGTAATTTCGCATTCCACTTTCTGAGTATATGGTTTTCCGTGCCCCTCGGGCATTTGTATATACTGTGCTAACTTAAGTATTTTTGTAAGAGTTTTGGTTTGTGCTTAGTACCCTGTCCTCATAAAGAGTACAGGGCTGTTGTGATTCTTAATAAATAACTGTTTATTTTCATAACACTTGTGTGGTGTCCTTTCACTTGGTGTTCAAGGGGTATATGTGTGGTATAACAGCTGGCTTAACACGCCCTCTCGAGTCTTTAGCCTTAGACTGCTCGTATCCACGCTACTAGGATAGCTGGTCTATAAGGTTGACGTACAACCAATCATCAATAAGGGTTGCTGGACTGATACATAGTGTTCACTAGAATAGTGAGCACTGCATATCAGGCCACCTTCTCACAGGGCGGAAGCTAAGCCAGGGGGTGCTAAGAGAGCCGGGAGAGAGAGCCTGAGGAGCAGCTGAACTGGTCTTCTTGGGGTGTGAATTGTTGGGGTCAAGTGAAAGTTCAATTTTTGTGATCTTTTCGTTGAAGAAGTGGGCGAAATTGTCGCAAAGATCTTTGGACGCTAGCACAAAAGGAGACAGTGGTTTGGACGTTTGTTGCCTGATGATGCTGTAAAGTTCCTTCGGTCTATTTTTGGCTTTGTTCAGAGCCTGGCGGAAGAAGCTGGATTTTTTGTTTTTGATGTGGTTGTTGTATTTCCTTCGGGCTGCTTTCAGTTGATCACGAAGGATGGCCGTTGGGTTGTTTCTCCACTTTCTTTCCCTGGCTCTTAGAGTTCTCCTTTCTGCGTTGAGGTCAGCGTTGAACCACATTCTGTAAGGGATAACTCTGCTTCTTTTGAGCTTTAGTGGCGCAAGTTTGTCGAGTATGGACACTAGCTCGGAGTTGTAGCAGTCAGTGAGCTCATTGGTGGAAAGGTGCGCTTTATTGGCCGGAAGAAGAGAGCTTAAGTGATCATCCAGGATATCCAGGTGTATTTGAGAGAGGTTTCTTGTCCATTTGGGGGGGTTTATGTGAGGTAATGGGGTGATTGATATAAAAGAGGATCATGTGGTGGTCTGACCAGTCGACAGGAAGGATGTGGTTGATCAGGATTGATTTCTTTTGTGAGATGATAGCATGCAGTGTGGCTCCTTTGTAATGAGTCTCCTCTGTGTAATATTGTTGCAGGTTGTTATCATGAAGGAGGCTGGATAACGATTGGATTAGGGGATTGTGGTTATTGGAGTGTGCCTTGTGCAATCAGGTCGGAAAGTTGTTCTCCAAAAGGGTTATTTTTACCTGGGGGGTGGTAGAGCAGGTGACACCGAAGAGAGTCTTGGTCATTGGTCTTGATGATGGTGGATAGGCATTCGAATGTATCGTAGTCAAAAGAGGTGGTTTCCGAGATGTCCAGGCTGTCCTTGTGGATGATAGCCACCCCTACTCCCCTATGCTCTATCCTGTCTTTTGTAATGAGGGAGAAGCCAGGTGGTACGAGCATGTCGAGGCAGGGAGGGGATATCTTATTTAGCCAGGTCTCTGTGAGGAACGCAATATCAATATCGTGAGTGAGGATGGCTTCAGCTGGTTCTGTTGCGTGCAGTGAGGCCGATCTACAGTTGATTAGCAAGCAATTGGAGTATTGCTCCTGATCGCTGGCCGATTTATCTTTGATCTCCCTTGGTATGGCGGTGAGGACCGGGTATCTCTGAGGTTTAGTGGTGAGGTGGACTTTCCGGTGACCTGTGATTACTTGGATTTTGGATTTGGGAGAATCTAGGGCGGGGGTGATGTATGTGGCGGCTAGTAGGGTTGCTTCGCTGTCTGACATAGGTGCTGCTGATCTTAAAGGCCTTGAAGTCAAGTGTTTGGTGTCTGATAGGGGGTTAGGAGGAGTGTGGGAAGGAGTATGAGTCTTGGACCTAGGGAAGGGGTCTCCGGTTTTTGTAGTCTGCTGTAGTCAGGATTCTGAGATCTTCGGGGGGGATAGTGAAGCTGGGTACTAGAGGTTTCTGTGGGCCTAGGAGAGCTGATCCGTCAGCGGGGGGCATTTGGAGGGTCTGCGGGTTATACCTAAGTTGGAAAGGATCTCCAGTAGGCCCTGGATGATTGTGACAATCTGGTTTTCGAGAGCCGCGAGGCGTTGTGACACAGAGTTGAGGGAGGGGATGGGGGTATCTGGGGTAGCGCCAGGTGTGTTGTGGTTCGGTTTGGGGTGTTGAGGGGTCCGGGGAGAGGACGGGGGAAGGGGAGGGGAAGGTGCAGGGGAGGACTTTGAATGACTGTGAGCTGGGATGTGACTCGAGGGGAGGGGGGTTCCTGAAGGCGGAGGAAGGGGAGGGGAAGGCACAGGGGGAGGCTTTGAATGACTTGAGCTGGGATGAGGCTCATGGGATCATGTTGAGGGATCAGGGTGCGGTTGATGGGATCAGGTTGAGGGAACCGGGGAGAAGGCGGGGGGAAGGGGAGGGGAAGGGACAAGGGAGGGCTTTGAGTGACTGCGAGCGGGGATGAGACTCGAGGGGAGGGGGGTTACTGAAGATGGAGGAAGGGGAGGGGAAGGGACAGGGGGAGGCTTTGAGTGACTGTGAGTTGGGATGAAGTTCGTGGGGCATGAGGTTCCTGGAGGCGAGGAAGTATTGCCAGTGGGGGGATGAGGGAGGCGGTACCTGGGGGAGGTGTGGCTGTTGGAAGAGGGGATTGAAGGAGGGGTTGGAGTTTCCTGTTGTGGCTGGTTGGTAGTAAATGCCCATTGTGAGACAACGGGGCGGGGGGGGGCGTAGCAGGCAGGAAAGATATCACAGAGGAGAGGATCATAGTCTTCTCTGTTAGTGGTGAGAGAGGGCGGAGAGGGGGTTGCGGCGTGGTGAGGTAGAGTTGGGGAGGTTGATCTTAATGTGGGGAAAAGGGCGTAGAAGGCTTCAAGGTTCTTGTTATTGGCCTGGATAAGGACCGTGCCGTTGGTGTAGATGGTCATCGTAGTATAGCCTCTATCGACCGATCCAAAAGGGAGTATAGTGGTAAGTTTGCAACTATGGGGAGTGGATGTGGTTTTGGCAATAAATAGTTGCATTATGATCACGGAGGTCCAGTAATCAGGTCTCTCAGTATGGAATATAAGGTCCATCTTAGTCGGACCATTTGCAGACGAGTGGTAGATGTCTGTGTTTAGGGTTTCCCTATGTTGACGGATAAGGTTCTGTTTGAAAGAGCGTCTCGATTTAGTAGAGAGGAGGGGGGAAAGACGATGGTGAAGGAGTTACGGCTGTGGGGTTTCAGGTGGGTAGATAATACTTGAGGGGAAGGGGAAGGTCAGTCTCGAGCCATCCTGAAGGTAGTGAAGGGCATGAGAGTACCTTAGTTTAGTTACAGTGTTGCGCTGGGTGACACAACTCACCAAGGTTGTATCTGGTGTCCGCGAGCGGGAGAATCTTTGAAGACAGCCAAATTGTAGACGATCCAGCATCAACTAGAGGATTGCGGGGAGGGCGATGTTGACGGCTGAAGGTGGCTCCGGTACCTGTAAGATTAGCTCTGGAGGTGTCCTGGGGTCACGGGAAGGCAGGGGAGCGACGATCACGTTAACATGTAATCGGGCAGACAGTTCCTGCTTTCCGATAGCGTGAGTCAGGCTGCACTTCCTTGCTTAGAGGTGGGCTAGAAGGTATGGAGCTGAGGCGCCAGCTTTGTTAGAGGGCAGAGTTTGAGCGTTTAAAGCAGTCATAGTGCCCGAGTTGGGCCACAGATTGTGGAAAGGCTAGCGTTGCTTCTTTGTTGACTGATTCGACAGGCTACGGTGACGCCCTACCGTGTCTCACGTATCTAACATGAGCACATGTTTGACTTGAACAAGGAGCGCGCTGTGCCTTTCGGGGCAGTATGATCCTCATGGTTGGGTCTGGGCAGGACGATCTGTACCTCCTTGGTGCGCTGCAGGTAGGGGGGGTAACTTGGGTGCCAGGTGTACTATAGATAGGAGGGCAGGAATCTGGGAGGTCAGGTGAACAAGGGGTGAAACGAACAATGTACTCACTGTTGCAGGAGAGACTGGAGCGCAAAGGGGAAATAACACGTTGCGGGTCCCTAGCCCTCTGTGAAACGAACAATGTGCTCACTGTTGCAGGAGAGACTGGAGCGCAAAGGGGAAATAACACGTTGCGGGCCCCTAGCCCGGTGTGAAACGAACAATGTACTCACTGTTAGGTGCATATAGCAGTAGACTTTTCGTTCGGAAACAGTTTTAAAGCCTTCCGAGTGATGTGGTGTCTCCACTTTAATCCCATATCTCAGATTCTGTAACATATGGCAGTACCTACGTTGGCTTGGGATATTTGGTTTAAATTGGTGTGGGTTGGATTAGTTGATTAAATGCAAATCGAAGGATACCTTTGGTCACCCCCTCAGCTTTGCTGGATAGCTCCTACACATGGATAAAGGTGTTGGAGATGGTTTTAGGTGCTTGTTTTCTTGATAGGTTATCCTTCTAGAAGCAGAGACGGTTTTCGATTTTTTTCTCATGCTTTGACCCTCATACCGCAGTTCTTGATTTTATTCTGATTGATTTTCAGCTTGTTCCTTATGCAGAACAGTTCAATGGCTATCATTTGAGATTGGAAGGCACTTTGTGTCTAGGCTAGAAAGACAGTTGTTGGCATAAAGGAGTAGTATTTTTACATCTTTTGATTTGAGGCACGTCTGGTGTAGCAGTTGGAATAATAGAATACATTTAATTTATGTAAAACAGGCGTCCGTGTAACACTCTGCAATTGGTCGGAAATTTGTTTCTTCTTTTATTGCTCGTGCCAATTTTAACTTGAGCATTTGAGTTGGAGTAGAGTTCATCGCAGTTTTAATAACCGTTGAATTATCTGAACACTTTGATAGGGATGAGCTGGCTAGCCTTCGGATGCTAATTATGGCTACTAGATGAAGCCCAGAGTTATAACAAGAATGCTATCTCAATATCACCAATGTCTTCATGTAGCTTAATAGAGTAATTTTGTGTCCTATTTGTGGGCAGGGAGCAAGCAGAGGCCTCTATGCGATTGGCTTGGGCTTGGAATTGTTGATCTGGCAGGTGTATAAAAAAAGGCCAGAAGGTGGCGCTGCTGCATCATTTTTTTATGTTCTTAAGCTCCTTATTCCACAATGTTTTCGAAGCGATGGGGGTCAGCGTTAATTGGATGTTGAGTTCACAGATGAATTCACAAGGCTGATACTCGCAGACCAGTCGTTTAGAAATTGCACGGTTTATTAGATCCATCAAGCTCCCACGTACTGTACTATGGGAAGAATTCCGTTTATTTTGAAGAGTTCAATTCGTTTAGTGTATTGTTCATTGCAGATAGGTGAACTCCAGCTGCAGAGTTGTAGTCCTCTTTCAATGTCGTCCTAAACCAAAACCATATGTGCACGGGTGCACTCGGGCCCCTCCTAGGTTGCAGTGCAGTTCAATTATTGATTCAGTGATCATGAGATCCTACTAGGGGATCAGGCAGTCACCTCCAGGTCTTATTAATGTGTTACTGCTGCCTCCCACCAGAGGGGCCCCCAACTGGCGAATTCAGCACTCGTACAGGCTTCCTGGATGGGTTTACATTCGGTGGAGGCGGGCCCCCTGGGGAAGCTCAGCCCACAGGCCGCCACCGCTTTCCAAGAGCGAGGGTCAGGGGATGCTCAATACCGCTTCCCGGACCGCCCCCGTACCTCCAGTGAGCCGTTCCCTCACTCTCCCCCACCAGGACTTCAGTGTAGGCAGCAAAGTCAGACAAGAGCCTCAGCACCCGTGCCAGGTTTTCAGTGACCTCCTTCAAGCGTGTAGGTAATTCTGCACTTTAGAAGTCACCTTTCATTTGCCTTCAGCCGCTGCCCAGTTACTGCACCCCTCGCGCCTCAGGCAATCCTCCTCGCTTCATCGGGTGGCGACCCAGGGAATCGGCCGCCCGTCACCCCTCAGCAACTCTTCTGCCCATGAAATCGTGGCCGCCACTCACAAATTGTGGCACCGATGCAGGGGCACCCGTAGTGCGGTCCGCGCTCCTGATTCAGTGCTCAGGGACCATTGACCGCAGCCGCACTCTATCTCAGCCTCACCTACGCCATTTTGGGTCGTCTCGGTACCTCCGGTCAACTCCTTCATCATGGCCGGATCTCGGACAGATCTTCTCCCTTGACACCATCGAGTCTCGCCGCCGGTGCTCGGCCAGTCAAGAGGCTCAGTGGCACAAAATGCAGCCCCGGCTGTCCGTTTTCAGCAGGATACACGCAAGGCTGATGCGGAGCTCTCTGCTCACGCGTCCGCCATCGCTGCTGTGCTTGAATTGAACCTTGGCGAAATACTCAGAAATATCTGAGCGAGTAACAAGATACTGCATTTCCCAGAATGCCAGGGGCGAACCTTGCCTGAGAGGTCAGCGGTGTGTCCCCACATCCTTTTGTCCACTCTTAAACCTTTTCTCGGACACTTACCAGTACATCTGGCGCACCATATAGCCTCCCATCCTGTGAAAGGAACTCGCCCACCAGGACCTCCAGCTCCTCTGTGGTGAAGGGACGGGCCCTGATGTTCTCAATTCTCGCCATCACTGGGTCCAGAATACAGGAACAGCAGCAGTTGGTGGTGAAGACTGGCAGGCAGCAGTGTCTGAATGCAAGTGAAATGTGTGGCTCTCTAACAGACATTTAGAGATTGGCTCCTGGGGGTGGTTCAGTGGTACTCAGCTGCTGCAATTGGTCTGCCTGGTTTGCATTTTTCAATTGTGTCCAATAACCCGGACCACGGTAGTGGCCCACGCCTACCGCAGGTTTCAAAATTGTATCTCACTTCTGCGATCGTGGTTCCAATTGGCTGCAATTGCATTGGCATTGACCTCAGGGGCCAGGCAGTCGCTACCACGATTTGGCATCTTTCAATTTTAACCAATGACCGGGTCCGCGGTAGCAGAGCACGCCTACCGCGGCTTTTAAAATTGTATTTCACTTCCTCGATTGTGGTTCCCATTGGCTGCAAAGGCATGGGCATTGGTGGTGGCACACAACGGGGTCCAGGTCAACCCTTGGCGTAGTTCGCATAGTAGCGCCACGTGTAGCCACGCGAAGTGCACTTCTCACTACGCGAGCTACGCAAACTGTGTAGTGCACTGTGCAAAATGCTGTTTGCACTGATTGCACAGTGCCGGATGCTTGCCTGCACTTGCAATCAGTGCAAACCGCATCTTGCACAGTGCAAGCGGTCGTTTTCTGCCGCTCAAGTAGATTTCTAATTGAGTGGCAGCTTTCTCAACGCCGACTGGTAGTTTCTCATTGCCAGTGGTCGCGTATGCTCTCGACCACTCGCGATGAGAAACCTGACCACCCCGCATTGAGAATCTCGCAGGGAGGGTTATTTTCCACGCTCACAATTGGCAACTTGACGTTGAGGACCGCAAGCAAGCAAAAAATAACTGCTACGCTATGCCACGCATGTTTGCACTATGCTACGTGCAATTTGTGCGAAGTAGCGCAAACTTCGCAAACTACGCAAGCGTAGCGTAGTACTTCACCAGGGTTAGTTCAGATGGTCGCTACCGCGATTTGGCATCTTTCATTCGTGGCCAGTGAATACTAGACCTTCACAATGTATCACAGCACCTGCTTGCAAAATTGAATGCTAGTGTGACATTCAACTCATTGATGCCTGCACATGCCGTGTCAGTTCACATGATTACATGCTTTGGCATGTACTTCCTCACATGTCACCTATTACATTTGTGTGCATGTACACAGATTTGGTATGTAATGGAGTCTCATATTTGTGAACATGTCAATGTGTGAGATGGCTAATCAATACACAGTAATGATGGCCTGACCACATAATGTGCCTATATCACTGTGCACATTGCTCTATTGATTCTGATAGTTGATCAGCTTACACACACCATGCTCATTGTGTAGAAAAGTTGTGCTCTATGCAACTTAAGCAAGAAGGTGGGGCAAGTACAGCAGCTACGTGGAAGTCTACAGTGTTGCTGTTTCCAACATGTGCTGTGTCAACTACTCCTAGGGCCGGTGACACAAGATGTAGCAGTGTACCATTTACAATTCACATAGTCAGAATCCGTTTTGGAGGAGGGCAGTATGTACATACTGACCACATGTGCAAATAAATGAGATCAAGGTGTCTCTGCATGTGACTTGTGCATTCATCTGTTGTTACAGTCAAGTCATTATTGGTGCTGCATCAGTCAATATGTAAGAAGTTTGACACATCTCATAGGGGAATTACCATTACTTGTGTCCCCTTTCATATTATGTAGGAGACGACCAAATGTGCATTGTCGTTCCCAGTACTGGTGAACATGGAGGATGAAGACATATTAAGGATATTCCGTCTGGATCGCCTTACCCTTCAAAACCTATATGGTCAGTTGGAGCCCCATTTGAGACCTCACAGAACCTATCCAACTGCTTTGACGCCAACAGTTAAGGTGATGGCGGCCCTGCATTTCTTTGCAACTGGTTTGTTTCAGTACACGGTAGCCATCGCCGGTGGGATGTCTCAAGCTATGTTCAGCATGGTGCTAGGTGATTTCCTGTCTGCAATGATGACATACAAGGACCGCTACATCCACTTCCCAAGGAGACATGAATTGATAGGTGTGAAGGGTGATTTCTATGATCTTTGACACATACCTAATGTTGGCGCCTACCAGAACGGGAGAGGAACTACAACTCCCAGGTACCCTGTTGTTTGAATGGGCAGGGTCTTCTCGTTATTACTCAGCAAACGCGAGCAGTCTGCACGTGTAATTCTACCCGCTAGATATGGCCGTGAGGTTTCTCTGCTTCCTGGTTCTCTGTATAGCGAGCGTTTCCCTGCTCCTCCAGTGGTTCGTGAGACGTCTCCCCGCTGAGCTGCAATGTTTCCTGGGACCGCGCTGAAGTAAGCGCTGCTGCAGCAGGGAACTTGTTTCGTTGGTACTGCGCTGAGGTAAGCGCCGCCAAAACTGTGGATTCTTGTACTTTGATTCTGATTTGGGATTAGTGGATGTCGCTGACGTAAGCGCTGTCTTTTCCCTGCTTTCCTTGTTCAACCTTTCTGCAGGAACAAGGACTTAGGATATTTGGTTTTTGTGGACTGTTCTTTCCGCTCTATGCTTCCATGGATTATTGACTACAATATACTTGGGCTCGAGTATCTTGAAAAAGACAGGGGAAATAGTCCTCGTGCTGCGCTTTTGTTCTGGAACTTCGTTCTTTGTTTCAGTACATGTCCTCAAGCGCATATGGAACAGTTCTTCCAGTGACTGTGTGTATCTTTCTTTTTCAAACAACATTGGGAGAGTCTTCTTTTGGATTACCTTATTTTTTGATCATTTGTTTCTAAGCTGAGTGAAGAGCTGATTGGGGATGTACTTTGGAATTCTCTACCTTTATTTTCTTCTGAGAATGAAAGAAATATCTTTGGGTTTGTATGAGCAAGTGTGTTTGTGTTTTGGCTACTAGCATGGATGTTTGGGTTTTGACCTGTCTTTGCTTTCTTGTTGTAGGTATACAGCAGTACAATTGGAGAGAAGTATCTTTATGTTGATACACAGGTATAGAGCAACATTACCTAGAAGATTCTCAGGTAATAGGCAGTGGTAATGAGATCATTTGAGTGTAGCAGATGTATATAGGATTGGTGTTAACCTTGACTTCTTTTGTTAGAGGTATCTTCATCCCCGCTGTTCCTACCCTAATTCCTTTCCCTCGCCTGATTGCCTTAATACTCTGTGTTGCGTTATTCAGAGTTAGGGACATCGGGAGGTGGACCCCTTTGTGCATCGCCCTGATCCAAAGTATTCACCGTGGTTCTTACAGAATTACGCGCCCACGATATATCACTCCTTCCGATTTGGGCGAGTCACAAACATGGCGTCCTTAGATGAGTATTACCAGCGCTTGTGTTAGTACAACAAGAATTGGCTGCCTCTAAAGAAGAAACTGCTGCCCTCAGGGAAAGGGTGGACCAACAAGCTAGAAATCCATTCGATGCATCACTAGTAACGTCCCAAATACAAGTAAATGTACCTCCCACAATTCCATTGGCTAGTCCTGAGAGGTTTTTTGGAGACCCCCTAAAAATTCAAACATTTCTAACGCAGATCATGTTGTACTTTTCATGTAAACCAGCTTCATTGCCCACAAACCATTCTAGGGTGGCCTTTGTCATCTCATATATGACTGGAGATGAGGCCAATTGGGCGCTACCTTTGGTCAAAAGTAGAGAGTTTGAAAGGGTGTTTGATAGGCGGGCTACAACCTTCTCTGCAGATAGGGAGTTGTTGGAACTTAGACAGGGTAAACAGGATTTGGTGACTTACCTCACTAAGTTCAATCGCCTGATTGCTGAAACAGCATGGATGGAGGAAAAGAGAATGTCCCTGTACTATCAAGGTTTAAGGGACGAAATGAAGGATGTGATTGCCCAGATTGGTCCTCAGCCTACCACGTATACAGATTTAATGAATCTTATGTTACGTTTGGATCATAGGTTAGCAGAGAGGAGGGGAGAGAGGATGTATACTCATTCTGCGAAAACAGAGAGAGGGGCTCGAAGAATGGTGTCCTCCTCTGAGCAACATTCTGAACCTATGGAAGTAGGAGCTATTAGGGCCCCGTTGTCTAGAACAGAAAGGGAGAATCGCAGGATGTTGGGCTTGTGTATGTATTGTGGGAAGAAGGGTCATTTTGTGAGAGACTGTCCCACCAAACCCAGGAAGCAGGGCATGTACTATTCCAGTAGACTCTGATATTCATGATTTAAAGAATCCTCAATGGAAAAAGGGGATGCCTCTGAACACTGAAATTCATGATTTAAAGAAACCTCAATGGAAAAAGGGGAAGGCATCCCAGGTCTATCATTTGAATGCAATTTTCAACTTTTTAGTGTCTAAATGTAAAAATTATTAAGTCAACATTCAAAGAGTCAGGAGTTGAACTGTATCCCCTGACGTGAATTTTAGTAATGTTACATTAATTTAAGCATGAAATATTTTCAGGGTGAAATCTGCAAACTACACAGCAGGAGGTGGACAATCTGTCAAAATGTTGTAAATCAATAATTATGTATAAAGCGATACATCTTCGGATACACTTTATACAATGATCATGATTACTAGGCCCGGGAGGAATTTCATTTACATCAGATGAATCAGAGGAATTTTGGTAATTCTGCATTACTCTGTGATGTGGAATTACCAATAATAACACTAGCATAATTGCTTTGGGGGAAAACAATCCTATCACAAGAGCCCATTTAGCAGGCGTGAGTGACTGCTTGTGCTCACTATTCGTGTTCTCTGCAGTTCTCTGCATTTTGCGCTATTACTCAGAGCACAAAGCATCCTTGCATCCATTTAGGATGTCATGTGCATTTGGCACTATGCAACTAGTATTAAATGTTGATATTAAGAGGGGGGAATCCTACCTCAATAGCACATTTAGCACTATTTCTAAGGCAGAATGCATTTTCTTGCCCAATTTGGACGTTAGAGGGGGAATTTTTGGGCACATGAACAACTGTTTTAGGCGATCACTAATAGAGAATCAGGCTGTTTGCGCACACTAAAATGGCTTGTGCAATGTACCAACCCTATTTTGCTAGTCGGTAACCTATTACTGACTCGCAAAATAGGGTTTCCGAGTCACTATTAGGAAGGGGTGTGCAACGGTGTTCCTTCCTAATACTGAGTCGCAAGGGCATGAGTTATTTAGCAACCGGAATGCAGTAGCAAAACAATTGCAGTTCATTGCCTATTGCAAGTAGGTGGGAAGCCAAAAGCAAACGGGAAGGGGGCCCCAGGGGACCTCTTCCCCTTTGTGACTGGCAGCAAATACATTTTTGAAGAGCAGGCTGTAGTCCCATGGATCACTGCCTACTCTTAAAAAATGAAACAGAAACATTTTCTTTTTCTTTTTCTTTTTGAAACGCATCCCGTTTTCCTTTAAGAAAAACGGCATACATTTTTAAAAAAAGTTGTTTTATTTAAAAGCAAACACAGACATGGTGGTCTGATATCCCCAGCAGGCCACCATCCCTGTGTTCTTGCCCATTCCAAATGGGTTGATAATTGCTGCCTGCCTCATGAATATTGATGAGGCAGGTCTATTATGACCCCACTGGGAATCGCTAAGGTGTATGAGACACATTACTAAATTTCATTTTCCGAGTCTTTTATTGTGAGTTGCACAAAATCACAATTAGAGACTCCAAAATGAAATTGTTGTATATATGGCCCCAAGTGCTAAGAAAATAGTGCTAAATGCTTGGAGTGAATTGGAGAAAATTCTTAACCCAAGAGCACTTTTAGCAAGTGGCTGCCCATACTTGCTAAATGCAGAATTACTTTTCTCGCGTAATTGTGGGGTATCTTGCGGGATTCTTAGGTAATTCTGGATGACAATGCTACATTGAATTACGTGGGTTTATGCCTCCCTTTCTAGTAGGCCAGCAAGTTAGTTCAATTATGCCTTGTGATGAAGCCCAGAAACTAAAATTCTTTATAAATGATGACTCAATCCACTATCACACTTATCAATCAATACCAGGCCCATAAAACATAGAGAGTGAGGTGAATGGATCATTATGTTGTATATGACTTTAGGCAATAAACTATCTACAATAAACAAGTCCAGCTTGTCATTTTGAAAAGTTTATTTTTTTAAATTCATAATTGAAAAAATCTTTATTAACTCTCTTTATTAAAATCAAGCATTTCGTTTTATTAATTCAAGTCACATAATCATTGGCACAATGTAAGCTGTCAAGTTAGAATTGATCAAAATGATGAATTTAAGAAATCAAAACATTTTCTCTAAGTTAGTTTTTCTAACCTGAAAGAGAAACAAATAATAAACAGTTGAATGCTTACAATCCCAAGGCAATCCGACAGCGCTTCGCCCCTCTGGAAAAGACAGTCCCAAACCCTTCAAGAGAGCCAATTTTATATCATTTTTCGCTCTCAAAACTAACCAAATGTAATATTTTAGAAAAGTTCAGCACTACGATTGGATGGTGGCTGTCAGGCCACCTCAGCTACCAGTCCAGAGAATATGCGCGTCACTATGCCATTGTCCATAGAGTGACATCAGCTTCCGAGGTTTTGCAACAAAAAGTTGCCAATCTACTTCCACCTAAAGCTCGGCAGATTCATGCCTGTCACTTCCTCGGCCTTGAATAAGATCATTCAGAGCAGTCCATGGAAATAAGCTCAATTGTTAGAGCCTCTTTTTTTTTTTTATAAGTCAGAGCCACGAGAAGTAAGTTCAATAAACTCTTGTATGGAAAGTTTCCAACGTGTACACTTGGCTCCAGCTTCTGCTCAGTTCAGGCCGACCAACTTTTCTCCAAAAGCAAAACTAGGCCTCATCTCACTATTGAGCTAATATTTAAACAAACACAAAAAGAGTGATTAATTCAAGTAAAGCAAACCCTTCTGTACCACCAAGTCCCTTATTAATTATTAATTAACCCACTAATAAAAAGACATTTAGCAAAAACAAACATTTAAAGCAGCACATAAAATATCCACCATTCTTCATGTAATCCAGCTTTATGTTTCTGAAAGAATAAAAAGATAATTAAATGATACACAGACAGACAAACACAACATAAGACATACATGTAAGCACATAAATAGGCACATGCCATAAATGATCAGCTGCATATTAATAGTGACAAAGACAATAGGACAGACACAACAAACAGGACAATATTAATAATGTGTTACAAAAACAGACTTGCAAATGCAACAAGAGCACATGTAATTAGTTTCCCGCGTGTATATGTGTGGTGCAAACTTAATCTAGGTTGTGTTAATTAAACAAATCATGCAACAGCTCATTAATTGCTTTAGTTCATGTTATGGGGAATTGAATCCACAAGTCAGAATAAAATATTTTCTGATGCCCGCTTCATCAACTCCCTCATCTGGTGATTTTAAAATCACCAAACAACACACAAAATTTAGAATTTTTTTTACCCATTTTAGAGACAACACACACTGAATTCTCTCGATATTAGTTTCCCTAAACCCCTGTTTCAGCTGTCTGCTTATCTCTATCAAACTGAACTCTTCGCATTTCTTCTAATTCATATTCCTTTTCTTGTTCCTTTCTGAGTTTATAAATCCTTCTCTTTTCATTCTGATGCTTCCTCCTCTTGTGGATCAAACAACTAATTTTTAGCAGCATTATCATTATAATAATGACAATTACTGGATAGAGCACTTTGCCCAAAATCGATATGCCAAGTTCTGAAAACCAATCTTTAATAACCTCCATTCTCTTCCCAATTTTCTCAGTAAAAGTCTCTTCCTCCATGGGTTCTATTTCTTCATGGAAATGCGTGATATTTTTAACAAGTAACTCTATATCCCGACTTTTGTCAGGTATATAAGTACAGCAATGTTGGACATGCAAGACCCCACAGACTCCACCTCTCTTTTGCAAGCAGAATGTCTAGAGCAAGACGATTCTGCATAACCATACTTCTGGTCGCAACAAGTTCTGTGCTAACCAATTGGAAACCACTTGCAGTATCAGTTGACAACCTATCTACAATTGTAGAAACTTTTCTAATTTTAATTGAATTCATTGTAATCCCCACCATAGGAATAACAGCACCAAAAATGTCTCCCAGGATTTCAGTGAAACTTTCTCTTTTGTACCTATTCTGATTCAAATGTTCACCAAATTCAAAGGTACCCTTTTCATTTCTGTCAACATGAAATATTTTCGGAAAGACCAGGCCAAGATAACATGTCCCGTACCAGTGGTCCGGGAGGCTAAAATATGCCTTATTACCACAAATAAAATAAATTCCAGGGAAAATTGGATCCTTTCCACCTTTGAATCCCCATCCCCCTTCAATACGATAAGTATCTTCACATTGACTAGCACCCACAAAAAGATTATCATAAAGGGTATTATCTCTTCTGATGCAAAATTTACCACTAACTGGTTCATCAATGTGTATTGCTGCATTAGTATTAACACCATTTAACTTAGCATCTTCTAACTGCCAGTATTTAGATTTAGCATGTTTTAGTTTTTCATTTCTTTTGTTGGTTGGTTGGTTGATAGCTTTATTTCGATATTTGGAATATCTTAAAAGCATTTACATAACAAATTTAAAAACAGTGCATCAATAAGAAAAAAAGACTGACATTAAAAACATCCAATAGGGAAGAATAGTAAATCGATCATAATAAGTTAATTAAAAGGAATTAAATTGAAATAGACAGTCTTTTTAAGCGAACCAACCAAGCCCATTTTAAAAACTTAGAGACAGCACAAACAATATTGGGGGCAGTGTCCGTTTGTAAAATCCGTAGGGCCACCAAACAATCTCGAATCCCCAGTTCTCTACAAATTGGTTTAAGCCAACGGGATCTTGGTCGCGCATAGTCCGGGCATTCAAAAAGGAAGTGTGCCACGGTTTCACGTCTGTCAATACATAAGGCACAGTTACATGAAGTCTGGTTAGATACTTTCCATCTAGAAACAAGATCCGCAAGCGGTAGGGTCCCTAATCTAAATTTAAGTAAAGAGCCCGATCCATGGGGATGGTAATAATGTCAAGGTATGGCTCAAGGGCAACAACGTCTTTGATTTCCAAGAAGGCTGCGGTGGATTTGCAGTGTCGCTGGTTGCTAATGAGCCTGGCTGAGACCCATTCCCAATAGAGTTTTTTCAAGGTCTCCTTGAGGGGTGATGAATGTGTAAACCAACAGGAGCCCAAGCCCAGATCCCCAAGCAAATGTTTGATGTCTTTAAGCCATTTGATCTTTTGCCAACCGTCTGAATGCATCACCTCCGCCAATCCGTCTGCATAAGATTTAAGTTCAGGGACTCTCCACAGGCGAGCCCACAGCAGGAGTGGTCGAAGGCGTGCCTGATCCTTGATTGCCTTACAACCTGCATCCAGAAGTACTGGGACTGTCGGAGTACTTATCGGAATAGCCAACAAATCCTTAATGAATTTGTTTTCTGCCTTGGTCAGGGAGTCCGTATTGCCCAGGCCCCATAACTCTGCTCCGTAGAGTGATGCAGAAACTGCCCGGGCTTTGTAAATGTCTAGAATCTAAGCTACACAATGTTTCGATGAGTTGTTATACTCCTTTAGCAGTGCTCCCCCCACCCTTTTGAGGCCCAGAGTCAATTTGTTTATGTGGGGGGTCCAACTCAGTGTATCGCTCAAGCGAATTCCCAGGTAGTCAAATTCTGAAACTCTTTCGAGAGCAATCGAGTTCAGAATAGGCGGGCGACCAAGTTTTCGCGGTGGGTGCATGATAAGGTACTTTGTTTTGTCCACATTAATGATAAGACCTCTTTTTACACAAAAATCCTGGAAGCGGTCTAGAAGCTTTTGTAGACCTTGAGGGGTTTTCGAAATGAGAAGGGTGTCGTCGGCAAACAACAGGGTTGGGATCTTTACGCCACCCAGAGTGGGGGCGTCTGCTGGATCTTCAAGCAGGTGCTCGACCACCCCATTTACATAGAGAGAAAATAGGGTGGGAGCTAAAACACAGCCCTGTCGGACACCCCTCTCAACTGGAATTTTGTCGGTCTTTTCCCCGTTTAAACCCCACCTGACCTGGGCATAATTGGCGTTGTGAAGTTCAATAAGAAGGTTTAGAATATAGGGGGGTATTCCAAGACCATACAACACCCTCCAGAGTTCCTCCCTAGGAACCAGGTCAAAGGCAGTCTTTAAGTCTATAAAGGCCAAGTAAAGACTGCCCTTGCCTAGTTCCACCACCTTCCAGTATAGTAACAGGAGTCTGAAGACTTGCTCAATTGTTCCAGTGCCTGAGCGAAAGCCTGCTTGCATCTCAGACAGAATGTGGTTATCATCCACCCATTGGAGGATCCTTCCCAGGATAACTTTCCCCGCCAGCTTCTGTGTGGAGTCTATAAGGCTAATCGGCCTATAGTTCCCGGGGAGGTCCCGGCTGCCCTTTTTAAAAATCGGGACTACCTCTGCCCCTCTCCAGGACTCAGGAACTGTTCCTCCCTCAATAATGGCATTCAAAAGTACAGAGATCAACACCCCCCATTCGACTGGATAGGCTCGAAGGAGGTCCCCGGGTAACCCATCCGGGCCAGCAGCTTTTAATGGCAAGATGGTTTTTATCAGGCTCGTGACCTCCCCTGCAGAAAAGTAATCCAAATCTCTATCCAAGGTGTAGGGGGGGAGAATGAAGGGGTCATTTAACAATCCTTCTGTAGCTGAGTAGAGAGCCTTGAAGTGGTTGGACCACGATTGGGCGGTGATAGTACACGTCCTCAAGGTGTCATCCGGACGGTTCCTACTGCCCACCAGGTCCCAAAACCCTTTCGCATCTCTCCCTCGACTAGCAGCCAAGAGGTCCTGCCAAAAATTGTCCTCCCACTCCTTTTTGGCATGTTTTTGACAGTGGGAGTATAGCCTTCTCGCCTCTCTGGTCCTAATTGGGCATTTGGATTTGGCAGCTTTAACAAGTAGTTTCTTAGCTTCCCTACACTTGGAATTAAACCACCCTTGTCTAGTCCTGGGGCGAGGATTCTTCGTACTAGCACTTCCTCGGACAATAAAAAGATCACTAAGAGCCTGTATCAGGTTACAAAACCCTGCAGGCACATCCGCCAGCCCTCCCTCAGGACTAGCGAGGTTTTCCAGAGCTGCAGCTACTAGCTGTGTTATGGAAGATGTCTTATCCGCTGAAAGTGATAACTTAGACCACTTTAGCCGTCGGCTACAGTTGGAAACCACAGACATATCTGGGGCGGGGGGGGCAGACAATTCTACTCTCTAAGTGATCTAGCCATCTATGGTTCAGGGTGAGAGAGAGGAGATTGTGGTCACTCTCAACAGAGGGTATAATCGCCATGTCCTTTACCAGACTCCAGAGATGGGTGTCGAGAAGGAGATAGTCGATTCTTGACGTGTGACCTGGCCTATTGTAGGTGTGGGCTCCCTCTTTATCAGAGGTGGTCCTGCCATTAAGAGCCCTCAGGTCAAATTCCATTATTAAGGAATTGACCTGAAGCACCACATCCGTCCATTTTTTGACTGGGCTGAGATCTAGGGCTGGGATCCCCCATTTATTGTCATCTTCCTCCTGGTCCTGGGTGACTTCAGGGCCAAGCGGTTCGAAAGTACAATTAAAATCACCCGCAACTAGGGTACGGTTCTTGTATGGAGAGGATCGAAGCGAAGCCTCCAGACAAGCAATGGTAGGGGATTCTCTACCCCCTTTGGTACCGCAGGCATATATGTTGAAAATATTGGCAACAACATGCCCCCTGAAGTTTTTAAGTGTAATATTAAGAAGATCATGACAATTGGTGTCATGCTCTTCCACCCTGCAATTTAGTGCGGAGGACACCCAAACAAGGAGGCCGCCCGATGGACGTCCCCTGCCTGACTCGGAATGAATAGCTGGTAGAAAGTGGGTGGAATATCCAGCCTTATGGAGAGGCTCTTTACTCCAAGTTTCCTGGAACAGGCAGATGGAGTATTGCTCCACCTGAGCGTTCCAATCCGGCAGGGCCAGCTTCCTGTGCAGATCGGCCACATTCCAGCTGAGAACCCTAATGAGTGGGTCCGCCACAGCCGAAATGTTGCAGGGCTCGACAGGGCCTGGATGGCCCGACATTTCTTTTGTAAACAGCCCTTCTCTCCTCAACCATGTTAAGGAAAGTCTTTTCTTCAGCTCTCATTTTGCATGTTAAATTATTTCTATAGGCGTATTCATAGTTTAGTTCATTAGTAACTAAAAAGAATTCCCTCATCTGCTTCCCAGGCTTTACTTTGTTTAAGCTATTTACAACTTTGAGATTTGCAAAAACCTCATCAAAGTCTGAGTAATAATACTCCAGACGACCAGTTTGATAGAACAGGCTAGCAATCACACTACAGGTAATGCCATAAGTGAGAGGTAACATATTATATGTCACTCCCTCAGAAACAGAAGCGGGTAATTTTACGCACACGTAGCAATCTTTGACATTCATTACTTTGACATATTCAGATAAAAGCCTTGAAAATGAATTGGTTGATAAATCACCAATAGATCTATCTTGATGAGACACTAGATCATGATTAATAACTCTACTGGACTTGCCAGCATGCTTCTCATGATTAGACTCTACTTTACTAGTTATATTAGTCTTAGATTTTTGCTTATTAACATCAAAAGGATAGACCACAGCTAAAATTAGCCAAAGTAAAATTAATAATATCACACAAATTGAAGTCATTTTGCAGCACCTTTTAAAAATTGAGCACCTAGAAGTATCTGATCTAGGCATTTCTAAAAACAAAAATGTTAAATTCAAAAGAATGTAAGTAACTAACAAAATTATATCCCCCCTTTTAATTTTTTTTTTTTTAAATAAAAAAGATTTTGACCCTAAACAGTTTTTCTTCGACCTTGTGTCACAAAATATGTCTTCTTCAGCTAAACAGAATTTCTTCGACCTAAAGTCACCTAACAAGTTTTCTTCAGCCTTATGCCAGGAAATAAATCCTCAACTAATTTCTAACAATTTTAATCTCTGTCACTTTCTAAAAATTCCTGACCACTGCTTTCCACTTCAACAATTGGTGGAATTACAATATAGGTCCACTCTGGAGATTTGTATTTCTGATTTGGCCTAATTACTCTTTTTGTCTTACGAGTGATAACCTCTATTTTCTTGATTTCGCCCTCGTTTTTCTTTTCAAGTTCACTTCCTTGACTAGAAATTTTGTTAACCTGTTCCTTTGATTTCTTCACTAGTTTGAATTTCAAATTATTTTCAGGCCAAATGTCTCCTTTTCTCAAGACTTTTTTCTTTGGCACACATTCGTTACATTCAGATTTCCAAGCTCTTTTTCTGTGTTTTCTTATTTCAGATTCTTCATCACTTTCAGTGTCTGTATCAGAGACATCAAATCTGTACCTAGGAACTTCTTTACTCGGCAACTTCACTCCGTTTGAAACAATACCTTTACTGGTACTTGGCAATTCTTCTTCTTCTTCAGGAATCACCTTCAGCTTCCCAGCTTCAAGCTTTTTGTTCACAGAGTTACTTCTTCTTTGCCTTTCAATGGTATCGCTCAGATTTTCGTCTCGCTCAGAATTTTCTGCTTCTTCTGAATCTCTCTTTTCTCTCAGAGACTCTTTTTCAAGCAAATCATCATCATCAACACCTCGATTTACAGTTTTCAGATCTTCTTTATTCAAGCTCTGACTTTCATCTAGATTCTCTTGATGTTGATTTTCTTGTTGATCATCAGAATCAGGATCTTCTGGGTCTCTTTCTGAATCTGAATCAGCTGAACTTTCTGCATCAGAATTTTCAGGGGTTGACACACGAATTGTATGGCTTGGATGAATCCACTTTTTCAGTCCTCTGCACTTTATTGCATTTGTTGTTATTAGAATTACTTGACGTGGCTTCTGCCACCTTGGTGATAAACAGTTCCTTCTTCGGTGAACCTTTGTTCTCACCCAGTCACCGGGTTGCAAATCATGAGCTTGTACTTTTTCTTTTGAAATAATGTCAGTTCCCACCTGATGAAATACAGAATGCACTACATCAGATAGATGTTGGCAGTATTCAAAAATTGCACTATCATTAATACTCATTAATTTGCCAACTGGAACAAATGCTTGCCTCATCACTCTGCCCATCACTATATCGTGTGGGCTAAGACCTGTCTTTTTATCTGGGATGCTTCTCATTGACATTAGAACAAGAGGAAGTCCATCTGTCTACTTTACTCCTGTAGCATCACACATTTTTGCGATCCTATTTTTGATAGTGCCATTTATCTGTTCAACCACACCTGATGCCTGTGGTCTGTAAGCACAATGCATTTTTTGTTCGATCTCTAAAGCTTTACAAATCATTTCCATCAAACTGTTCTCAAAATGACTTCCACGATCATTTTCAATGGTAACTGGAAATCCATACCTAGGTATGATTTCCCTTAGAAGTAACTTTGCTACAGTAGCAGCATTAGCATGACGAGTTGGGAAAGCTTCCACCCATCTTGAAAACAGACAAACAAATACCAAAATATAATGTAGACCATTATGCCTTGGCATTTCAATAAAATCCATCTGCAATCTGGTAAAAGGACCACCCTCCCGTCCTATGATTCCCATGCTTACAACAACTTTTTTGTTGGGATTCATCTGTTGGCAGGTCAAACATCTTTGACAAAGTGACTCTGCAATTGTTCTGAACTTTACATTGTACCATGTTTCCCTGAATAATCTAATCATGGACCCTTTACCTACATGTCCTTGACCATGACACAATCGTGCCATATCAGCAATCATGCTGTCTGGCATTACAACTCTTCCATCTTTGTGTACCCAGATCCCATCTTCCTCTCTTGGTCTGCAATCACTTTTTAGCCATGTGTCTTTCTCTTCCTCACTTGCCTCATCCTGTAAATCTTTTACTTCCTGCCATGTCTCAACTACAGAAATTAGCATGAGAGAATTCATTGTGTGACTTTCGTCTTTTTCCCGATTGATTGCATAATTGTTTCTGGCACAATATTTTGCCATCTCATCCGCGAAAGCATTTCCTTTGGTAATGTAATCATCTCCTTTTTTATGAGCTGAACACTTCACTACTGCTATTTGTTCTGGTAACTGAATGCCATCAATCAATCTTTTAATCAATTTCTCATTTCTAATTGGTGTTCCTGCAGAAGTTAAATAACCTCTATTGGATCACAGTTGTCCATAATCATGAACAACACCATAACCATACTGACTATCAGTCACTATGGTTACTCTTTTGCCAACTGCTTTTTCACAGGCTCGAATTAAACCAATTAATTCTGCAATTTGAGCGGAACGAATTCCATCCAAAGGTGAACCTTCAACAACATCTGAAACTGTGTACACTGAGTATGCTGCTCTCAGAATCCCTTCATCATTTCTCAAACAAGATCCATCAACAAAATATACTATATCTGATTCAGGTAATGGAAAATCTTTTATGTCCTGTCTTGGTTTTGTACAGTAATCCACAACATCCAGGCATTCATGATCAATGTCATCCTCATTACTTACCTCAGTAATAACTCCATCAGGTAATAATGTGGAAGGGTTCAAGTTCACACACCTAACAACTGACACATTGTCTGAACCCAAAATTGTTTTCTCATATTTTGTTAGTCTGCTGCTTGTTAAATGTTGAGTTCTACTTCTGGTAAGGAGAATTTCAACTGAATGAGGTACATATACCTTTACAGGAAAACCCATAATGATACCCTCACTTTGCTCAAGACTTACACTTGTTGCGGCCACTGCTTTTAAGCAACCTGGCAAAGCTTTTGCAACAGGATCCAAAACAGATGAAAAGTATGCAATTGGTTTTCTCAAGTATCCATGCCTCTGAATAAGGACTGACAATGCACAACCTTCTCTTTCACTGCAGTAGAGTTCAAATTCCTTCTCATAATCTGGCATACCCAGAGCTGGAGCTTCACATAAGCTCTTTTTTAACTGCTCAAAAGCTTCCAGCTCAATTTCTGACAATCTGATTGGATCTTTTATATCTGCTTTTGTTAATCTCTGAAGTGGTTTTGCAATGACTGAAAACCCACTAATCCAATGTCGACAGTAACCAACCATTCCTAGAAACATTCTCACCTGTCTCTGTGTTGTCGGTGGTTGTATTGCTCGAATCATTTTAATTCTCTCAACTGTCACTTTTCTGGTTCCCTTTGCAATTCTATGACCAAGATATTTCACTTCTTGTTTACAAAACTGCAATTTTGCTGGTGAGACTTTATGTCCCTCATCTGCCAAACGATTTAACAGGGTAATGGTATCAGTAACACAATTTTCTCGTGTTTTGGCTGCCACAAGCAAATCGTCAATGTACTGTACCAATGTGGAATTACCAGGCAATACTAGATCTTCCAGGGATTTCTTTAATAATTGATTAAAGATAGATGGACTCTCAGTATACCCTTGAGGGATACGACACCATGCTAGGATCCTATTTTGACCCTAAAAGCAAAAATTTTCTGGCTATCTGGATGTAATGGAACTGTAAAGAAGGCATTACACAGGTCAATGACCGTGTACCATTCTGCATCATGTGGAATATGGTAAAGAATTACTGCAGGATTTGGAACAATGGGACAGCAGGGAACAACTATCTGATTAATTTTTCTTAAATCTTGAACAATTCTGTATGTTCCATTCGGCTTTTTAATACCCATAATTGGTGAATTGCATGGGCTGCTTTCAATTTCTTTTAACACACCTTGACTTATGAATTTTTCAATCACAGCAATGACACCTTCAATTGTCTCTGCCTTCATTTTATAATGAGGAACATTTGGAAAATCAATTCCCTGTTTAACAGTGATTTTTACTGGATCAATATTTTTCATAAGACCCATGTCATTTCCTGTTAGGTCCCAAATTGCTGGATTAACTGGCTCTTTGAGCTCTTCTGGCAAATCATTTTTATCAAATACAGGAAATATTGGTGTTTTTTCTTCTTCCACCATCATCATAGTCCATTTATAAAGCCCATCTTCTTCTGCTGTTTGCATTTCAATGCCTTCTGGTGAGCAATATATTCTGCAATTCATTTTGCATAATATATCACGACCCAACAGATTCACAGGACTGCTGTCACAAACTAGAAATCTGTGTTTATCTTTGTAGTTGCCTATTTCCACTTATACTGGATCTGTCAAACTTGTTTTAATTTGCTGATTAGCTACACCTACAACTTGAATTGTTTCACCCGAGAGAGGAAGGTTTTCTATTTCTGTTGATCTAACAGTAGAACGGGTAGCACCTGTGTCCACAAGGAAAGTGATATATTTATCATTTACTTTACCATTAACAAATGGACCAGACTGATCTACCTCAAGAGTGGGTCCAAGCACACACTCTTCCTCCTCTCTCAGGCACCGTCATGAGTAATCTTCTGATGAATCACTCACCTCTTTGTCACTTAACCAAAATTGAGAAGCATTTGTCATGTTGACTTTTGACACATTTTTAACCGAATTGTTTCCACAGAAACCTGTTTCAGGAGAAAATCTTTGTGTGTTAGCACTACCAGGGAATGGTGCTTGAGGTAACTGACTCTGTTGAATTTGATTCTGCTGTACCTGGTTTTGTTGCTGAAACTGGCTTTGCTGTGTCTGGTTCACTATCTGTCGCTGCTGACTTAGCTCATTCAGTTGCCGCTGTAGCTGTTGCTGTTGCTGTGGACTTAACTCACACTGCACCTGTGGATTCAATTAATTATTTTTTTAATTTCTGGACGGGTTTTTACACTCTGGCTTCCAGTGTCCAATTTCGCCGCAATTAAAACATGGGAGCTTTTGTTTTAGCTCTTCAACATTTACATTAAATTTTGGCTTAGAATTATTAAAATTACCCTTGAACTTTCCCTGTTGCATAGAGCCTAACTGTTGTTGTTGTTGCTGCTCAGCTAGCTTCACCTGTGCCCACATTGCCTTCTCCTTAAGACTCTTCTGCCTTGCATCTATCTCATCACTGCAATATTTTGCTTTTCTCAGGATGTCATCAACTGATAATGATTGCCAACAAACAATTCCATTTCTAATCATGTCACCAATTTCAGGTCTCAAGCCATATACAAATCTGTATATAAAGTGGCTCATGTCTTTTTCACTTAATTTTTCATAGCCACTGTACTGTTTAAAGACTAACAGTAACCTTTCATAAAATGAATGAACTGATTCTTTTGGTTCCTGGTTTGTTCTGTCTATTTTAACCCAGTCCACTTCTTTTGGGGGAATTTTCCCTTTCAGCCAATAAATTACTTTTTAATAAAGATCCATGACATCTTTTGATGGAGCACCTGTTATTTTATCTCGGGCAGGTTCTTCTTTTGGCCAATCCACAGAAATCTTGCATTCTGTCCAAAGATCTGATGGAACAACAATGTCAAAGAATCCATCCAGATCAATCCACAGAACCTTTGACACCCTTATGAATCTGTCTACCTGTTGGTACCACTCCACTGGTTTCTCCCTTAAACGTGGAAAATCATTGGTAAACAGGAGGATATCCTGTCTGGACCAAGGAACATGCACATACCCTCCTCCAGCTATTTCTCTCATTGGAAATTCAGAAATTTCATCATTTCTTAGTCTTTTATCTTGTTCTTTCTTTGACCATTTTATCCTCCATTTACCTAATTCACCTAATTTTCTGAGAAAACTTATTAATTCTCTTATGTGAGTTATTCTTCCAGCAGCATTTAAATTATCAATGTCCCTCTCAGAGAAATCCACCCTGTAATGTTTCTGTAAATGTTTTTGTTTGCTCAAATCAATTTCTAACTCAGCAGCCATTTCTTCCAGTTGTTCATACCTGTTTTTAGTTTTCCACTGAACACTTTTGCAAATAAACAACAATTCATCATCTTGATACAACTTCAAATTATCAGTACCAATTGTGCCAATAATTAATTCTTCCAGGTCAGCTTTTAATTTAGCTACATCAAGCTTTTTATAATCAGGAGCTTCAGGGGACATTCCATTTTGAGATAATTCTGTTCTGTTTAAACTTTTTTCTGACAAACCTGAGTCTGAATCTGCCACAGTTGGTGTTTGCGAACTTGATAAACTTCCATGCAGTGTTAAATTTGGCATCATAGATTTTTCTCTATGAATCTCTGAAAGTTCTGAATAAAATTTTTCAGCAACTTTTTGAATTTCAGCATTTAATGGAACTGTTAAGGCTGTTTGTCTATTATCTCCTTGGTCAAAAACTGGTACCACAGGACCAATAGTTACTGGTACTGTAACTGCTTCCATGCCTTTTGTCAATTGTTCAATTAAATCTTGCTTTGCTTTATTGTAACTAGAAATTTCTTGCTCAGTTGGTAATCTTTCCTGATTTCTTACAGAATTATTTTCTTGATGAGCAACTCTGCTTCTTTTAGGTGTACTACAATTATTTACTGAACCGAATCTTTCAGGTAATTTTAAAAATCTGGGAGAACCTTCCTCAACTTCTCTAGGAGGTGCACTTGGAGAAGCTTCTGTAGAAACTCTCGGGGTAGATTGAGAACCTGCTTGATAAGGTGGCAGTTTAGGTTTAGTGGCATAAATATCTTCTAAAACTGCATCATCTAATTCCTCATCAATTCCTCTTCCAGCTGTCTTTTGTTCTAAATCTTCATTAATCATTATTCTTATGGGATACAGACCATCATACATGTCTGCCTTTCTCCAGCGTCTCACTTTATCTTCATGTGTTTCTTTATTTACAACATATTTTGAATATTTGGGTGCTGAACACTTGCTTTCACATTCAAGTTCCATCATCTCAACCCCCCACTCAACTAAAGCTTCAAATTGTGTAGGTCTTGGCTTTGGCACAAGATCCATCATCTTTCCTCTCAGATTTTGTAAAACTTTCATATTGAATGACCCATCTTCTGGCCAGGCTAGTACACCATCCTTTTTGGTATACTGCATCCAGTTATCAAACCAAATTACAGTATGATAACCATATTCACCTTTCATATAGGCTGCAGCGTTTTGTACTTATGAAGTAATTTACCACCACGTGTCTCAATTTTCTTGTCAGGTTTAAAATAATTTTTCACCTTTTGAAACCATGTAGGCTTTTTTTTATAATCATCCCAATAACTCATGTTTGTATTTTAATGCTGTTTTATCAAAAGCTATAAATATTATAATTTTATTTCTAACTCTAAACAACTGTTTTTATCTAATATTGTATTAATTAAATAATTAATATCCTTACTTTAATTACCTTTGCTGCTATTGTCCTAATCAGGGTATCTGTTGCTATATTATTTACTAATTAACAGTGGTAAATATCAAAAATAATTTTAAAATTTAAAAGAAATGAAGCTTTGGGCATGAATAGCGTGGGAAAACTAATTTTTCAGCTAAAAGTAAACAATGTGCATCAGCACGAGTATTTCACCCAATCAGCGTGTGGCTGCACAGCGCTCAGCCAATCAGAATGTCTGCCAGAGCCTTAACCAATCCGGTCGCGGTCGAGCCTCACCCAATCACGAAGCCTCACTCAATGGCTCATAAGCCTTCCTTCACCAAGTCACAGCCTAACAACACTGAGCCTGAAATGTAAGCCTACTTCTTATTCTTACAAATCCCCAAGCAGCCGGCACAAGTGTAGCGTAAAACACAAAAAAATAAACAACCTCGAGGCTCACGAAGCCTCAACCAATGAGGTCGTGACCCTTGTGTGACGCTACGCGTCAACAACCAATGGGTGCGCGACCAACCTTTTCAGGACGCACTGGGAACCAATCAGGGATGTACGCGTCACCAACCAATGGGTGCGCGACCTTTATATGACGCGCTGGGACCTTCACTAATCACAGCGCGGCCCCTTCGTATATATTTTAAAGCCGTTCAAGGTGAGCGGGCCAAAGAAGTACAACTAATTAAATCAGAGATCGCCAGAACCTCGCCTAATGAGAGCGCGGCTCTCCCATGTGACCTACACAGAGCTTCAGTCTCCACTCAATACACGGAGCCTAGCCCAATAGGAGCACAGCTCTTTGATGACGCGACGCGTTAGCATCCAATGGGTGCGCGATCCTAAAAGAAGGACAAAAAAAACTTGGCACACACACTCGGTCCCTCTCTACACGCGCTGCCACACTTTAATTACCATAAATGCACGCATTGAGAACATGCGTTAATGAGACTGAGCAAGTATCCATCTACGGAGCCTCGCCCAATCAGAGCGCGGCTCTAACTATGACACGTCGGCTTTTGGTCCAATGGGAGCGCGGCGGCTGACGTAGGCAGCTGCTGCAGCTGATAGCTCTCCTCTCGCTCCTGAGAACGCCCCTCCTTCACAGAAAACACTCGGGACACCAAATGCTCGGCACACAGTTTAGTAACATTGAAGAAATTAAACAGTCAGCTATTCAAATGAGGGAACGCGAACAATAAAAAAAAAGCTCATGTCTTTGGTTCTAACACCATTCAACAGCGTGTGAGCTAAATGAAAGGAAAAGTCCTCCGGGTTCCAAAAAAGTCCTTACATAGAGGTTTCACAAAGGATTGTAAACTTTACTCAAGAAAGTTGTTTGAATATTTATTCATATATTCGTTGCTTGTTGCATTCACAAGTGTATTTCATTATTCAAATTTCATTTTTGCACTCATATGATCCCAATGCATTTCGGCATTCCAATCATGCCTTCATCTGGGGATATGTTTCTGTGAACGAAGGAAATGTTTGTATTTTACATAAAGTATAAAATGTTCACTGGCTAGATAGTGCACTGTGACCAACAATGGTTTAACTGTGCCAAAGCGTGCTCAAAACTGTGATTTGTTAAGATAACGGGTTGATGTGCTTAGGAAAAAATATATAAGGGTCGGTTCAGGTGTGCAGCGTGATTAATAGTGAACTAACGAGAACGGGTGAAAGATAGTGAATTAGCGCATAGATTAAAGCGCGAGGTAAAAGCACGTGTATCACGCTCGAGTTTTAAAGAGACTCGTGCTGTGATTACCGAGCGTATCAACATATAACATTCAAATCGTTCTGTGAACAGAGTGCTTACCGTGAAAGTGCGGACCGGGTTTCTAACGCCAACAGTTTAAGCTGTGACCGGGTTCGAGTGAGGTTGTGACCAGGAAGTAAATATAAGCAAAAGGGTGACGCAGGAGCGAAGCATTAAAGGGGACGTGTGGGAATCGTAATACCAGAAGGTGAAGGGTTGTTTAAAAATAAAAATAAAGGTCGGAGCAGCTGTGAAGGGTGACATGCATTGATAAAGTATGTGCGAATATGTGTGAATATAAGAGATCCGAAAATGAGATTGTCATATAGATACCTTTCTAATCATGATCATAAGACTTGAGATATAAACAATAAGAGCAATAATATAAACCTAAGTATATGTGCACCAGCCTATATGAGAAAACAATACATTACTTTCAGTAAAAAATCAAACTGTAAATGGTATAGCGAGTTAACCACTCTGCGGATATAAGGAGTCATTGGCTGAAATTCCAGCGGTTCAAAGATAACATGAATATTCCACTCGGTCATTGAGGCCGAGCGGTTTCATGCTGTTTAATGTAAAAATCCAGTAGTTTTCTCTTCTCAAGAGTTCAATGTGATTGTCTTTACCCTCTTGTTGTTTGACGGTTTCCAAAACGCAGTATCGTAACTGGCTGATGCCATGGCCTGCTTCCATAAAATGCTGTGCTACAGTAGATTTGAGTTGTTTGTTCCTAATGTTGGACTTGTGCTCATTGAGTCTTATTTTTAGTTTCCTTTGAGTTTGTCCAATGTAAATTTTGCCGCATGGGCATTTCAACATATAGACTGCATTGCTGGTATCACAAGTCGCTGTAGCTCTGACTTTGATTTTGTTGCCCTTCATTGGGTGATTAACAGTATTCCCTTGAATAACACTGTTGCAGTGGTTACAGTTTCTGCATGGGATTGTTCCTTTGTACTCAACGTTGATTTGATGAGATGTTTTCAAAAGTTCTCCTAAGTTTCTTGCTCTAGTGAATGCAAAGGTGGGTTGAGTATCGAAAATTTTGTTGAAGTCAGGCTCTATCCTTAGGATTTCCCAGTGTTTTCTGATGATTTGTTTGAATTTGTTGCTAGATGTTGAATATTTGGAGACTACGGTGATGGAATCCTTATCAGATGTTGGAGTGTTAGACAATAGTTGGCTTCTGGATTTGGTTTCAGATCGTTGTATGGCCTGGTCGAGGACATGGTGCGGGTACCCTCGAGATTTGAATCTCTGTAAGGTGGTTTGCATCTCTTTTTGGAATAGGTGATTTTCTTAAGTAATTCTTTTGGCTCTGATGAGTTGGCTGTATGGCAGATGGTCTTTCAATGGTTGTGGATGAAAGCTGGAATAGTGTAGTGTGTTGTTTCTGTCTGTTTTTTTCCGGAATAAACTGGTGGTGAATCCTGTGGCAGTGTTAGTGACTTTAACATCAAGAAAAGTTATGGATTCAGTGTGGATTTCATGTGTGAATTGGATGCGTTGATCTATGGTATGCAATAGTGCCAATTGTTGTTGCAAAATGTTCTTAGGGCCTTGCCATATTAAAAAGATGTCATCTATAAATCTTACAAATATTTTCAGGTGATCAATCCATTCTGTTTTGTTGAGGATATGATCTTCTTCAAATCTGTGCATAAAAATATTTGCATAGGCCGGTGCTGTCGAATTGCCCATAGATGTTCCCGTTAGTTGTTGATACCAATCATCTTTCCATGTGAAATAGCTAAAAAACAGTGTGAATTATAGAAGTTCCATTAGAAAAAGTTTTAAGTGATTGTCCAAGTCAGTTCTCAATAAACAGTATTCAATGGCTTCAATCCCCATTGAGTGTGGGATAGATGTATATAAACAGACAGAAACAACACACTACACTATTCCAGCTTTCATCCACAACCATTGAAAGACCATCTGCCATACAGCCAACTCATCAGAGCCAAAAGAATTACTTCAGAAAATCACCTATTCCAAAAAGAGATGCAAACCACCTTACAGAGATTCAAATCTCGAGGGTACCCGCACCATGTCCTCGACCAGGCCATACAACGATCTGAAACCAAATCCAGAAGCCAACTATTGTCTAACACTCCAACATCTGATAAGGATTCCATCACCGTAGTCTCCAAATATTCAACATCTAGCAACAAATTCAAACAAATCATCAGAAAACACTGGGAAATCCTAAGGATAGAGCCTGACTTCAACAAAATTTTCGATACTCAACCCACCTTTGCATTCACTAGAGCAAGAAACTTAGGAGAACTTTTGAAAACATCTCATCAAATCAACGTTGAGTACAAAGGAACAATCCCATGCAGAAACTGTAACCACTGCAACAGTGTTATTCAAGGGAATACTGTTAATCACCCAATGAAGGGCAACAAAATCAAAGTCAGAGCTACAGCGACTTGTGATACCAGCAATGCAGTCTATATGTTGAAATGCCCATGCGGCAAAATTTACATTGGACAAACTCAAAGGAAACTAAAAATAAGACTCAATGAGCACAAGTCCAACATTAGGAACAAACAACTCAAATCTACTGTAGCACAGCATTTTTTGGAAGCAGGCCATGGCATCAGCCAGTTACGATACTGCGTTTTGGAAACCGTCAAACAAAAAGAGGGTAAAGACAATCACATTGAACTCTTGAGAAGAGAAAACTACTGGATTTTTACATTAAACAGCATGAAACCGCTCGGCCTCAATGACCGAGTGGAATATTCATGTTATCTTTGAACCGCTGGAATTTCAGCCAATGACTCCTTATATCCGCAGAGTGGTTAACTCGCTATACCATTTACAGTTTGATTTTTTACTGAAAGTAATGTATTGTTTTCTCATATAGGCTGGTGCACATATACTTAGGTTTATATTATTGCCCTTATTGTTTATATCTCAAGTCTTATGATCATGATTAGAAAGGTATCTATATGACAATCTCATTTTCGGATCTCTTATATTCACACATATTCGCACATACTTTATCAATGCATGTCACCCTTCACAGCTGCTCCGACCTTTATTTTTATTTTTAAACAACCCTTCACCTTCTGGTATTACGATTCCCACACGTCCCCTTTAACGCTTCGCTCCTGCGTCACCCTTTTGCTTATATTTACTTCCGGGTCACAACCTCACTCGAACCCGGTCACAGCTAAAACTGTCGGCGTTAGAAACCCGGTCCGCACTTTCACGGTAAGCACTCTGTTCACAGAACGATTTGAATGTTATATGTTGATACGCTCGGTAATCACAGCACGAGTCTCTTTAAAACTCGAGCGTGATACACGCGCTTTTACCTCGCGCTTTAATCTATGCGCTAATTCACTATCTTTCAGCCGTTCTCGTTAGTTCACTATTAAGCACGCTGCACACCTGAACCGACCTTATATATTTTTTTCCTAAGCACATCAACCCGTTATCTTAACAAATCACAGTTTTGAGCACGCTTTGGCACAGTTTAACCATTGTTGGTCACAGTGCACTATCTAGCCAGTGAACATTTTATACTTTATGTAAAATACAAACATTTCATTCGTTCACAGAAACATATCCCCAGATGAAGGCATGATTGGAATGCCGAAATGCATTGGGATCATATGAGTGCAAAAATGAAATTTGAATAATGAAATACACTTGTGAATGCAACAAGCAAAGAATATATGAATAAATATTCAAACAACTTTCTTGAGTAAAGTTTACAATCCTTTGTGAAACCTCTATGTAAGGACTTTTTTGGAACCCGGAGGACATCTCTCAGAGTTGAGAGTGCAACCCTTTCTCATTTACTACGCCTCCAGGCAGAAGGCGGTACTCTGGAGTTCCACACAAACTGTTTAAAACGTTCAAATCACGCTGTGCGCCCAGCAAAAAATCCTTTTTTCCTAAATGAAAGGAAAGCACGCGCGCGGCAATTAATAGAGAATCTGGGGATGGGCGCTACTGAACGAGCTCACAAGACTACGTTTTTTATTTAGTACAATGCAATCAAGCCAGTATTTGCTAAAATAGCGCAATCTACAAGAGGAAGGAAAAAATCAGAACAGGAAGAAATACTTATAAAATAAACAGTATTTCGAGCATTGTTCGCGCCTCAACCAATGAGAGCGCTGTTTTTCTCTGTCCAGGCACATCAACCAATCAAAAATCCTTTTTTCCTAAATGAAAGGAAAGCACGCGTGCATCAATTAATAGAGAATCTGGGGATGGGCGCTACTGAACGAGCTCACAAGACTACGTTTTTTATTTAGTACAATGCAATCAAGCCAGTATTTGCTAAAATAGCGCAATCTACAAGAGGAAGGAAAAAATCAGAACAGGAAGAAATACTTATAAAATAAACAGTATTTCGAGCATTGTTCGCGCCTCAACCAATGAGAGCGCTGTTTTTCTCTGTCCAGGCACATCAACCAATCAGAGCGCGGCAGGCTCTGACGTATGCAGCAGGCTGCAGCTGCAGGCTCTCCCCACACGCTTCCACTCCCAAAACAGCCCCTCCCTTCAGAATTTTCGATTGGGGCACTTTTTAAAGGATTTTAATAGCACACAATGCTTCTAAATACATTTAAATGGTGTAAAACACTTTACAATACCCTAAAATAACGTATTCTTTACTATAAAGCTCAAAAAACGTTTCCAATCATTTTATAAAAACGCAATTAATAACAACATTAAAAACAAACCATTTGTCTGCTTCTCTAACAAAGAGATAGTTTTAAACATTCATTCAAGTATTCTCAGTGTGGAATAGACAACGCTATTCTCACAGAATAGTTTCAATTGCTAATAGAGTAATTCTTACCCTACCCTTCAGTTTTACAAACCATTCACACACTTTCAAACAAGAAAACCCTGTTCATACACACATGAATTCTTGGCAGGACTTGAACCAACCACAGAAAACATCAGGCGTTGATAAGAAATAGACGACGCTACGCTATCTCTCACCCTTCTCTCAAGCTTGGATAAAACCTACTATTCTCTTCACAGAAAGCTTTATAACAGGCTCACCCGGTCCCTCTGCTTAATTCTACAATTTCATAGGCAATCCTCACTATACATTTAACCATGCAATCTAAGGTCCCTAAACTTGTGTTGTATGTCCACAACACGTGATATATTCTATACCACAATTTTGAAACAGACAAATGCACTGTGTAACTCTTCTAGTCACACTACCTTGCCGGCAATTAACCAGGAATTTTTCACACTACTGGAAAAAATTCCATAAGACTACATATAACAATCTGACATAATCAAAAACTTAACAGTTGTTAAACATCAATCCTATGTCTATACCGACATATATGTAACATGCATGTCAAAAACAACATATAACCGTCTGATGCTACCAAATTGATGAAGCCCAGAAACTAAAATTCTTTATAAATGATGACTCAATCCACTATCACACTTATCAATCAAAACCAGGCCAATAAAACATAGAGAGCGAGATGAATGGATCATTATGTTGTATATGACTTTAGGCAATAAACTATCTACAATAAACAAGTCCAGCTTGTCATTTTGAAAAGTTTATTTTTTAAAATTCATAATTGAAAAAATCTTTATTAACTCTCTTTATTAAAATCAAGCATTTAGTTTTATTAATTCAAGTCACATAATCATTGGCACAATGTAAGCTGTCAAGTTAGAATTAATCAAAATGATGAATTTAATAAATCAAAACATTTTCTCTAAGTTAGTTTTTCTAACCTGAAAGAGAAACAAATAATAAACAGTTGAATGCTTACAATCCCAAGGCAATCCGACAGCGCTTCGCCCCTCTGGAAAAGACAGTCCCAAACCCTTCAAGAGAGCCAATTTTATATCATTTTTCGCTCTCAAAACTAACCAAATGTAATATTTTAGAAAAGTTCAGCACTACGATTGGATGGTGGCTGTCAGGCCACCTCAGCTACCAGTCCAGAGAATATGCGCGTCACTATGCCATTGTCCATAGAGTGACATCAGCTTCCGAGGTTTTGCAACAAAAAGTTGCCAATCTACTTCCACCTAAAGCTCGGCAGATTCATGCCTGTCACTTCCTCGGCCTTGAATAAGAACATTCAGAGCAGTCCATGGAAATAAGCTCCATTGTTAGAGCCTCTTTTTTTTTTATAAGTCAGAGCCACGAGAAGTAACTTTAATAAACTCTTGTATGGAAAGTTTCCAACGTGTACACTTGGCTCCAGCTTCTGCTCAGTTCAGGCCGACCAACTTTTCTCCAAAAGCAAAACTAGGCCTCATCTCACTCTTGAGCTAATATTTAAACAAACACAAAAAGAGTGATTAATTCAAGTAAAGCAAACCCTTCTGTACCACCCAGTCCCTTATTAATTATTAATTAACCCACTAATAAAAAGACATTTAGCAAAAGCAAACATTTAAAGCAGCACATAAAATATCCACCATTCTTCATGTAATCCAGCTTTATGTTTCTGAAAGAATAAAAAGATAATTAAATGATACACAGACAGGCAAACACAACATAAGACATACATGTAAGCACATAAATAAGCACATGCCATAAATGATCAGCTGCATATTAATAGTGACAAAGACAATAGGACAGACACAACAAACAGGACAATATTAATAATGTGTTACAAAAACAGACTTGCAAATGCAACAAGAGCACATGTAATTAGTTTCCCGCGTGTATATGTGTGGTGCAAACTTAATCTAGGTTGTGTTAACCCCTTCGATGCTGATGACGGAGCGGTTCCGTCATCAGCATCGGTTGGGCTGTGCTGATGACGGAACCGCTCCGTCATCAGTACAGCCCTGGGGGGGAGCGCTGGCGCTCCCCCCCTTGTGCAGGGATCTTCGTTGTTTTAGCAGGGGTGGCAGCGGAAGACCTTCCGCTGCCACCCCCTGGCCCCCCCACGCTTCCTGGTGACGTCAGCGCGCACAGCGCGCGCCGACGTCATCAGGAAGCGCTGGACGCGCTGGAAGCCATTTGTTTCCAGCGCGTCCAGGAGCAAGGTACGTGTTTGGTGCTCCGGTGGGGCGGGGGGGCCGTTTTTCGGTGCCTTGAGGCATCGGGGGGGAGGAAACTGTATTTCCTCTCCCCTGATGTCCCAATGCAGGTCATTCCTGGTGCACGATCGCGCACAGCGTCGCGATCGTGCACCAGGAATGCCCCACTAGACACCAGGGAGTGATTTTGGCATGATATGTTTGTGCAGGAAGCGACCCCTTGGGCAAGGGTCGCTTCCTTTTGGGGCTAAATAATTTATCAGACTTTTCTGCCCCCCCTGGGACAGATCGGCCGTTTTTTTGGCCGATCTACACCCAGGGTGGGCAGAAAAGCCCACTAGAGCCAGGGATTACTTTGTTTTGAAATCGGAAGCGACCCCTTGGGCAAGGGTCGCTTCCTTTTGGGGGCAAATTATTTTTCAGACTTTTCTGCCCCCCCCGGGGCAGATCGGCCGTTTTTTGGGCCGCATCTGGACCCAGGGGGGGACAGAAAAGCCCACTAGACACCAGGGATTGATTTTTATTTATAAAGGAAGCGACCCCTTGGGCAAGGGTCGCTTCCTCAGGGGCATACAATATTTTTCAGACTTTTCTGCCCCCCCTGGGTCGACATCGCTCGTTTTAGCGAGCGATCTCGACCCAGGGGGGGCAGAAAAGCCCACTAGACACCAGGGATTGTTTACGTTACGTTTACGTTTGAAAAGGAAGCGACCCCTTGGGCAAGGGTCGCTTCCAGGGGCAAATATTTTGAAATTCAGACTTTTCTGCCCCCCCTGGGTCGACATCGCTCGTTTTAGCGAGCGATCTCGACCCAGGGGGGGCAGAAAAGCCCACTAGACACCAGGGATTTATGTATAATTGTAAAGGAAGCGACCCCTTGGGGAAGGGTCGCTTCCAGGGGCAATATTTTTATAATTCAGACTTTTCTGCCCCCCCTGGGTCGACATCGCTCGTTTTAGCGAGCGATCTCGACCCAGGGGGGGCAGAAAAGCCCACTAGACACCAGGGATTTATGTATAATTGTAAAGGAAGCGACCCCTTGGGGAAGGGTCGCTTCCAGGGGCAATATTTTTATAATTCAGACTTTTCTGCCCCCCCTGGGTCGACATCGCTCGTTTTAGCGAGCGATCTCGACCCAGGGGGGGGCAGAAAAGCCCACTAGACACCAGGGATTTATGTATAATTGTAAAGGAAGCGACCCCTTGGGCAAGGGTCGCTTCCAGGGGCAGTTATTTTGTCATTCAGACTTTTCTGCCCCCCCTGGGTCGACATCGCTCGTTTTAGCGAGCGATCTCGACCCAGGGGGGGCAGAAAAGCCCACTAGACACCATGGATTTATGTATAGTTGTAAAGGAAGCGACCCCTTGGGGAAGGGTCGCTTCCTAGGGCCATCATTTTTCAATGCAGACTTTTCTGCCCCCCCCTGGGTGCAGATCGCCCATGTTAGTGCGTTATCTGGACCCAGGGGGGGCAGAAAAGCCCACTAGACACCAGGGATTTATTTCTAATTGTAAAGGAAGCGACCCCCTTGGGGAAGGGTCGCTTCCTAGTGGCCCATAATTTTTTGTAGACTTGTCTGCCCCCCCCTGGGGGCAGATCACCCATTTTTTGGGCCACATCTGGACCCAGGGGGGGTAGAAAAGCCCACTAGACACCAGGGATTTTAGTATATTTATAACGGAAGCGACCCCTTGGGCAAGGGTCGCTTCCAGGGGTTTATAATGATTTATAATCTTCCCCCCTTGGGGACAGACACCCCATTTGTGACATACCCTGTGACATAGCCTGTTGTAATGTGTGTTGTTTTTTTTTCTCTTTAGAGTGTTGCAGTGTGCGGTTCCGTTACTGGTTGTTCTGCTGTTTCTGTAGTTGTATGTGTTTGGTAAGAGACCTCTTTTTTGTTCAATTGTACTGTGATTGTATTTTTTTGAAAAGTGTGTAGTAAAATACGAGTATGTTTGGTTTCTGATTGTAAAACATGTTTTGCATTTGTTTTTGATGTGTCCTTCTGTAGATGTAAGTGTGTTTTTTTCTTCTTTCTAGTGGGATATCGTTGCCCCTTTGCTGTGTCTTTGCAGAGTAGGTGCTGGTGAGTGTAGTTGTGTCTTGTAAGTGAATTGTATATATTTTCTAAATTAGTTTTTTTTTTGGAAAAGTCTTACATTTTTCATCTTACTTTGCGCAGTGTTGGGGTTGTTGTTGTTTGTGCAGACTCCTTTATTTGTAAGGATAATGGCTAGCCGCCGGATTACTGCTCAGCAAGTTGTTGGATTGCTTTTTGATTCTTCCTCTGACCATGGTCCAGAGTCTGACTCTGATTCTGAACCAGAGGTGGGAGGTGAAGATTCAGGTAGTGAGTTTTCTCTACACATGGCTTCATCTGATGATGAAGACACTCTGAGTGCTGATGAAGCTACTTTTGGTGTGGATGATGTGCCTGTGGTTGCGGAGGACATTGCTGCGCCTGTGGTTGCAGAGGACATTGTTGTGTCTGTGGTTGCGGAGGACATTCCTGTGCCAATAGTGCGGCAAGAGACATCTGGGCTGCAGCCTGGGGTTGCTAGTATTCCTGTTGGTGCAGTAAGACGAGAGGCAGCTGGGCGGCAGCCTGCGGCTGCAAGACTTGATGTTGAAAGTTCTGACCTCTGGGTTGCACCAGGCATGGTGCAGCCGGCATTGCCTGAATTTACTGGTGTTCCAGGGTGTAGGGTGAACACAGAAAACTTTTTGCCTATTGATTTTTTCAAGTTGTTTATGGATGATGTGTTTGTGGCAGAGATTGTAGAGCAGACTAATTTGTATGCTGAAAATTTTTTGAGGGTGAACAGTGCCAGCCTTAAGCCCCACGCTAGAGCTACCCGGTGGACTCCCACAAATTTGGAGGAGATGAAAAAGTTTTTGGGTTTAACTTTTTTGATGGGCTTGCTTAGGAAACCATCAATGGCTTCATATTGGTCTACTAGTCCCTTGATGGCTACAGCTATATTTCCGGCAGTCATGAGTCGTGATCGGTATTTGCTTCTGCTTCGGATGATGCATTTTGTTGACAATAGTCTTGCTTTGCCACGAGATCACCCTGATTGTGACCGTCTTTTCAAGATTCGGCCTGTCATTGATCATTTCGTTGATCGATTTTCTGAGATCTTTTATCCTGGGAAAGAAATTGCAGTGGACGAGTCTTTGCTGTTGTTCAAAGGTCGCTTGGTATTTCGGCAATACATTCCTAGTAAGAGGGCACGCTATGGAATCAAACTGTATATGCTGTGTGACAGTGAGACTGGATATGTCTCTAATTTCAGGGTGTACACTGGTAAGGAATCCAGGATTAACCCCCCTGGTTGTCCGTCGACTTTTGGAGTGACTGAGAAAATTGTGTGGGAACTTGGTCGTGGATTGTTTAACAAAGGCCATCATTTGTATGTCGATAACTTCTACACTGGTGTGCGGTTGTTCAGGGAATTGGGCAAAGTGGACACTGTTGCTTGTGGCACAATCCGCTCAAACCGTAAAGGTTTCCCAAAAGAACTTGTGTGTCAGAAGCTTGCTCGGGGACAGTGTAGTGCATTGCGTTGTGAGGAGCTTCTAGCTGTGAAGTTTTCAGACAGGAGAGATGTCTACATGTTGACTACAATACATGATGAAAGCACTGAACCGGTGACTGTTTGGGGTCAGGTTGCAGAAGTGCGCAAACCTGTGTGCATAATGCACTACAATAAGTACATGGGTGGTGTTGACAGAGTAGACCAGAGGTTGGAACCGTATGCTGCTCTTCGTAAGGCTTACATTTGGTACAAGAAGTTGGCTATCCATCTTTTCCACTTGGCAACCTTTAATGCTTTTGTTGTGTTCCAGAAATCATGTCCCCAGTCAAAGATTACTTTTGAAAAGTTTCAGGAGTCTGTAATAGGCAGCCTTGTTTTAGTTGAACAGGCAAGTGTTCCTAGAGTTGGAGTGGTGGAGGATATTGCCAGATTGAAAGATCGCCATTTTCCTGGTCAAATTCCTCCTACAACCTCAAAAGACTTTCCCAGTCGGAGATGTAGAGTCTGTTGGCGAAGAGGTTTGCGGAAGGAGGTTCGTATGTACTGCCCTGACTGCCCTTCAAACCCCGGGCTGTGTGTACCTGCTTGTTATAGATTGTACCACACGCAAAAGAATTTTTGGGAGTATCAATGAGTGGTAAAGTGAACTGGTTGGTCTTATTGTTCAGTTTCAAAGTTTGCATTTGTGTAGTCTTTTTAGTGTAGTTGTTGAGTTAGTAGATTTGTATCAATTTGCAATTTGTTTTTGTTTTTCTTTCATTTTCAAAAAAAACTAAAGTATGATGTTGGTTTGCGTGTAGTGTCCTTGTCTGACGGTGTGCATGGTTTGGCGCTTGGCTGCCGGTGTCTGTGGACTGGTGCTTGTCTGGCGGTGTGCGTGGTCTGGTGTTTTGTTGGCCGTGTGCGTGCTCTTGCGCTTGCCTGGTGTTGTGTTTGGATTTGTCCTTGGCTGGTGGTGTGCGTGGAGTGGCGCTTGGCTGGTAGTGTGCGTGGAGTGGCGCTTGGCTGGTGGTGTGCGTGGAGTGATACTTGGCTGTCTGTGCACGAAGTGGTGCTTGGCTGGCGGTGTGTGTGGAGTGGTGCTTGGCTGGTGGTGTGTGTGGAGTGGCGCTTGGCTGGTGGTGTGCATGGAGTGCTACTTGGCTGGCGGTGTGCATGGTCCGGTGCTTGGATGGTGGTGCGCGTGGAGTGGCGCTTGGCTGGCGGTGTGTGTGGAGTGGTACTTGGCTGTCTGTGCACGGAGGGGTGCTTGGCTGGCGTTGTGTGTGGAGTGCCGCTTGGCTTGCAGTGTGCGTGGTGTGTTGCTTGGCTGGTGGTGTGTGTGGAGTGGTACTTGGCTGTCGGTGTGCGCTGAGTGGTGTTTGGCTAGTGGTGTGCATGGTCTGGTGCTTGGGTGGTGGTGTCGGTGGACTGGCGCTCGGCTGGCGGTGTGTGAGTAGTTACTTTGGTCACTACACACACTGCTAGGTGAGTGACACTCCACGCAGTCCATCATTTTGTGTTGTTGAAATGTCAGAAATGTGGGCGTGTGAAAGTGATGGGCCCTTGAATGGCGCTGTCTGCTGGTGTGAGTGTTGAAATGTGATGGGTCCGCGGCTGGCGGTGTGAATGTTTTGTATGTGTCACACGTACGAAAGGTGTATGAATGGCCTGTAAAGAGGTTGGTGCCTTGACGTGGCTTTACAGCTCACGAGCTGTGAGTCAGTGGTTCAGTTTATCATACTTTCAATTATACGCAGTGTATTTCATTTTTTTGAAATTACTTGCAAATACAATTGTATGTACAGAATCATCACTCACCCTCGTGCCAAATCCAACCAGAATGTGTGTGTGCTTGCGGATTTGATGGCTGTGCAGTAATGTTTGTCTTTTATCTCTTTCTGAAGTAGGGTGTACCTTGTCCCTTATTGTGATTGTTGTAATGTGTTGCTGTTCTTTCCGGATGGTGTCAATGGTCTGGTTTGTATCAGGTATGAAAGGCGCGTGAATGGCCTGTAAAACGGTTGGTGCCTTGTCGTGGCTTTACAGCTCACGAGTCGCGAGTCACTGGTTCGGTTTTTATGCATTTATTTATTGACAGAGCATTTCATTTTTTGAAATATCTTGTTAATTAAATTTTATGTACTGAACCATCACTCGCCCTCGTGCCAAATCCAACCTGTATGTGTGTGTCTTTGAGGAATAGTTAGCCGTGCCTTGAATGTTTGACTTTTGAGTAACTCTGTTACGGTGTACATTATAGCCATAAATAACTTACTAAAATTAGTTATTATTGTTAAACCATGGAAGTATATGGTCATGTCTTTCTGGTGAATTCTATTGTTGATTTTTATCCAGAATCTCCTGCAAACTTGAAATTGTCTGTCACAATTTCCTTGAATCACACGCTCTCACATTGAAAACTTAATTCTCCACCGTACAATTTGAACCGTTTCCTGTTGCAGCCACTATGCCTACCCACGCAAGTGAGGTACCATTTTTATCGGGAGACCTGGGGGAACGCTGGGTGGGAGGAAATTTGTGTGAGCCCAGTGATGCCACGCTTTCCCATGCAAAAAAGTTTGACAAAAAAGGATTTTTTTAAGCTAAAATTGAGGTTTGCAAGGGATTCTGGGTAAAGGAACGTTGGAGGATCCACGCAAGCCATACCTCCTTGGAAGCCCCCGGGTGTCTACTTTTCAGAAATGTGTGGGTTTGGTAGGTTTCCCTAAATGGCCGTCTCGCACGGGGCCAAAAACCCAGGTAACCCCTCTTGCAAAAGCTGGTGGGATTGACATTCAATACCACCAGCTTTTGAAAGAGGGGTTACCTGGGTTTTTGGCCCCTTGCGAGACGGCCATGTAGGAAAACCTACCAAACCCACACATTTATGAAAAGTAGACACCCGGGGGCTTCCAAGGAGGTATGGTTTGCGTGGATCCTCCAACGTTCCTTTACCCAGAATCCCTTGCAAACCTCAATTTTTGCAGAAAAAGTCAGTTTTTTCACACTTTTTTTGTGTGGGAAAGCGTGGCGTCACTGGGCTCACACAAATTTCCTCCCACCCAACGTTCCCCCAGGTCTCCCGAGAAAAATGGTACCTCACTTGCCTGGGTAGGCATAGTGGCTGCGAAAGGAAATGGTTCAAATTGTACGGTGGTGAATTTACAATACCAAATTGCAAAACAACCTTGATTTTGGGGGGGGGGCACCTGAGTTTTTGGCCCGGGGCTCGGTGGTATTCTTTGGAAAGTACAAAACCCAAACAGTTCTGAAAAGTAGACCCCCGGGGGAGTCCAGGGAGGTATGGCATGCGTGGGTCCCCGAACGTTTTCCTACCCAGAACACCTTGCAAACCTTAAAATTAGGTAAAATATTCACTTTTTCAAACTTTTTTGCGTGGAATCACCGTGCCGGCAAAAATGTCCTACCACCCAGCGCTCCCCTTGTTCTCCCGAGTAAAAGGATACCTCACTTGTGTGGGTGCCCCAAAGCAGAACAGGCCAAAAACGAATGTTGAAAAAAGTAGTATTTCAGTGTAACAAATTAAGCCCCCCTGCCTTAGTCACAGGCCTTTGGCCCACCCACACAAGTGAGGTATCATTTTACTCGGGAGAACAAGGGGAACGCAGGGTGGTAGGACATTTGTGCCGACACGGCGATCCCACGCAAAAATGTATGGAAAACTGTTTTTTTAACCTAAATTTGTGGTTTGCAGGGATTTCTGGGTAGGAAAACATTGGGGGACCCACGCATGCCATACCTCCCTGGACTCCCCCGGGTGTCTAGTTTTCAGAACTGTTTGGGTTTGGTAGTTTCCAAAGATGGCCGCCGAGCCCCGGTCCAAAAACTCAGTCCCCCCCCCAAAAAAAAGAAGGTAATCTTGCTATTGGTTATTGTAATGTCTCCACCGTACGATTTGGACCGTTTCCTGTTGCAGCCACTATGCCTACCCACGCAAGTGAGGTACCATTTTTATCGGGAGACCTGGGGGAACGCTGGGTGGGAGGAAATTTGTGTGAGCCCAGTGACGCCACGCTTTCCCACACAAAAAAAGTGTGTAAAAACTGATTTTTCCATCAAACATTGAGGTTTGCAAGGGATTCTGGGTAAAGGAACGTTGGAGGATCCACGCAAGCCATACCTCCTTGGAAGCCCCCGGGTGTCTACTTTTCAGAAATGTGTGGGTTTGGTAGGTTTCCCTAGATGGCCGTCTCGCACGGGGCCAAAAACCCAGGTACCCCCTCTTTCAAAAGCTGGTGGGATTGAATGTCAATCCCACCAGCTTTTGAAAGAGGGGTTACCTGGGTTTTTGGCCCCGTGCGAGACGGCCATGTAGGAAAACCTACCAAACCCACACATTTCTGAAAAGTAGACACCCGGGGGCTTCCAAGGAGGTATGGCTTGCGTGGATCCTCCAACGTTCCTTTACCCAGAATCCCTTGCAAACCTCAATTTTTGCAGAAAAAGTCAGTTTTTTCACACTTTTTATGCGTGGGAAAGCGTGGCGTCACTGGGCTCACACAAATTTCCTCCCACCCAACGTTCCCCCAGGTCTCCCGATAAAAATGGTACCTCACTTGCGTGGGTAGGCATAGTGGCTGCGAAAGGAAATGGTTCAAATTGTACGGTGGTGAATTTACAATACCAAATTGCAAAACAACCTTGATTTTGGGGGGGGGGCACCTGAGTTTTTGGCCCGGGGCTCGGTGGTATTCTTTGGAAAGTACAAAACCCAAACAGTTCTGAAAAGTAGACCCCCGGGGGAGTCCAGAGAGGTATGGCATGCGTGGGTCCCCGAACGTTTTCCTACCCAGAACACCTTGCAAACCTTAAAATTAGGTAAAATATTCACTTTTTCAAACTTTTTTGCGTGGAATCACCGTGCCGGCAAAAATGTCCTACCACCCAGCGCTCCCCTTGTTCTCCCGAGTAAAAGGATACCTCACTTGTGTGGGTGCCCCAAAGCAGAACAGGCCAAAAACGAATGTTGAAAAAAGTAGTATTTCAGTGTAACAAATTAAGCCCCCCTGCCTTAGTCACAGGCCTTTGGCCCACCCACACAAGTGAGGTATCATTTTACTCGGGAGAACAAGGGGAACGCAGGGTGGTAGGACATTTGTGCCGACACGGCGATCCCACGCAAAAATGTATGGAAAACTGTTTTTTTAACCTAAATTTGTGGTTTGCAGGGATTTCTGGGTAGGAAAACATTGGGGGACCCACGCATGCCATACCTCCCTGGACTCCCCCGGGTGTCTAGTTTTCAGAACTGTTTGGGTTTGGTAGTTTCCAAAGATGGCCGCCGAGCCCCGGTCCAAAAACTCAGTCCCCCCCCCAAAAAAAAGAAGGTAATCTTGCTATTGGTTATTGTAATGTCTCCACCGTACGATTTGGACCGTTTCCTGTTGCAGCCACTATGCCTACCCACGCAAGTGAGGTACCATTTTTATCGGGAGACCTGGGGGAACGCTGGGTGGGAGGAAATTTGTGTGAGCCCAGTGACGCCACGCTTTCCCACACAAAAAAAGTGTGTAAAAACTGATTTTTCCATCAAACATTGAGGTTTGCAAGGGATTCTGGGTAAAGGAACGTTGGAGGATCCACGCAAGCCATACCTCCTTGGAAGCCCCCGGGTGTCTACTTTTCAGAAATGTGTGGGTTTGGTAGGTTTCCCTAGATGGCCGTCTCGCACGGGGCCAAAAACCCAGGTACCCCCTCTTTCAAAAGCTGGTGGGATTGAATGTCAATCCCACCAGCTTTTGAAAGAGGGGTTACCTGGGTTTTTGGCCCCGTGCGAGACGGCCATGTAGGAAAACCTACCAAACCCACACATTTCTGAAAAGTAGACACCCGGGGGCTTCCAAGGAGGTATGGCTTGCGTGGATCCTCCAACGTTCCTTTACCCAGAATCCCTTGCAAACCTCAATTTTTGCAGAAAAAGTCAGTTTTTTCACACTTTTTATGCGTGGGAAAGCGTGGCGTCACTGGGCTCACACAAATTTCCTCCCACCCAGCGTTCCCCCAGGTCTCCCGAGAAAAATGGTACCTCACTTGCCTGGGTAGGCATAGTGGCTGCGAAAGGAAATGGTTCAAATTGTACGGTGGTGAATTTACAATACCAAATTGCAAAACAACCTTGATTTTGGGGGGGGGGGCACCTGAGTTTTTGGCCCGGGGCTCGGTGGTATTCTTTGGAAAGTACAAAACCCAAACAGTTCTGAAAAGTAGACCCCCGGGGGAGTCCAGGGAGGTATGGCATGCGTGGGTCCCCGAACTTTTTCCTACCCAGAACACCTTGCAAACCTTAAAATTAGGTAAAATATTCACTTTTTTAAACTTTTTTGCGTGGAATCACCGTGCCGGCAAAAATGTCCTACCACCCAGCGCTCCCCTTCTTCTCCCGAGTAAAAGGATACCTCACTTGTGTGGGTGCCCCAAAGCAGAACAGGCCAAAAACGAATGTTGAAAAAAGTAGTATTTCAGTGTAACAAATTAAGCCCCCCTGCCTTAGTCACAGGCCTTTGGCCCACCCACACAAGTGAGGTATCATTTTACTCGGGAGAACAAGGGGAACGCAGGGTGGTAGGACATTTGTGCCGACACGGCGATCCCACGCAAAAATGTATGGAAAACTGTTTTTTTAACCTAAATTTGTGGTTTGCAGGGATTTCTGGGTAGGAAAACATTGGGGGACCCACGCATGCCATACCTCCCTGGACTCCCCCGGGTGTCTAGTTTTCAGAACTGTTTGGGTTTGGTAGTTTCCAAAGATGGCCGCCGAGCCCCGGTCCAAAAACTCAGTCCCCCCCCCAAAAAAAAGAAGGTAATCTTGCTATTGGTTATTGTAATGTCTCCACCGTACGATTTGGACCGTTTCCTGTTGCAGCCACTATGCCTACCCACGCAAGTGAGGTACCATTTTTATCGGGAGACCTGGGGGAACGCTGGGTGGGAGGAAATTTGTGTGAGCCCAGTGACGCCACGCTTTCCCACACAAAAAAAGTGTGTAAAAACTGATTTTTCCATCAAACATTGAGGTTTGCAAGGGATTCTGGGTAAAGGAACGTTGGAGGATCCACGCAAGCCATACCTCCTTGGAAGCCCCCGGGTGTCTACTTTTCAGAAATGTGTGGGTTTGGTAGGTTTCCCTAGATGGCCGTCTCGCACGGGGCCAAAAACCCAGGTACCCCCTCTTTCAAAAGCTGGTGGGATTGAATGTCAATCCCACCAGCTTTTGAAAGAGGGGTTACCTGGGTTTTTGGCCCCGTGCGAGACGGCCATCTAGGGAAACCTACCAAACCCACACATTTCTGAAAAGTAGACACCCGGGGGCTTCCAAGGAGGTATGGCTTGCGTGGATCCTCCAACGTTCCTTTACCCAGAATCCCTTGCAAACCTCAATGTTTGATGGAAAAATCAGTTTTTACACACTTTTTTTGTGTGGGAAAGCGTGGCGTCACTGGGCTCACACAAATTTCCTCCCACCCAGCGTTCCCCCAGGTCTCCCGATAAAAATGGTACCTCACTTGCGTGGGTAGGCATAGTGGCTGCAACAGGAAACGGTCCAAATCGTACGGTGGAGACATTACAATAACCAATAGCAAGATTACCTTCTTTTTTTTGGGGGGGGGACTGAGTTTTTGGACCGGGGCTCGGCGGGCATCTTTGGAAACTACCAAACCCAAACAGTTCTGAAAACTAGACACCCGGGGGAGTCCAGGGAGGTATGGCATGCGTGGGTCCCCCAATGTTTTCCTACCCAGAAATCCCTGCAAACCACAAATTTAGGTTAAAAAAACAGTTTTCCATACATTTTTGCGTGGGATCGCCGTGTCGGCACAAATGTCCTACCACCCTGCGTTCCCCTTGTTCTCCCGAGTAAAATGATACCTCACTTGTGTGGGTGGGCCAAAGGCCTGTGACTAAGGCAGGGGGGCTTAATTTGTTACACTGAAATACTACTTTTTTCAACATTCGTTTTTGGCCTGTTCTGCTTTGGGGCACCCACACAAGTGAGGTATCCTTTTACTCGGGAGAACAAGGGGAGCGCTGGGTGGTAGGACATTTTTGCCGGCACGGTGATTCCACGCAAAAAAGTTTAAAAAAGTGAATATTTTACCTAATTTTAAGGTTTGCAAGGTGTTCTGGGTAGGAAAAAGTTCGGGGACCCACGCATGCCATACCTCCCTGGACTCCCCCGGGGGTCTACTTTTCAGAACTGTTTGGGTTTTGTACTTTCCAAAGAATACCACCGAGCCCCGGGCCAAAAACTCAGGTGCCCCTCCCCAAAATCAAGGTTGTTTTGCAATTTGGTATTGTAAATTCACCACCGTACAATTTGAACCATTTCCTTTCGCAGCCACTATGCCTACCCAGGCAAGTGAGGTACCATTTTTCTCGGGAGACCTGGGGGAACGCTGGGTGGGTGGAAATTTGTTGATCCACGCAGGTTCCGGAACTTTCCACCACAGAAATGTGAGGAAAATGCGTTTTTTTTTCTAATTTCTTAGCTTTGCAAGGGATTCTGGGTAAGAGAACCTGGGGGTAGGCAGACGAGTGACCCCATCCTGAATTCCCCTGGGTGTCTACTTTTCAAAAATGTATAGGTTTGCTAGGTTTCCCTAGGTGCCGGCAGAGCTAGGGTTCAAAAACAAAAGGTAGTCTCTTTCCCCAAAACGTGCACAATTTCACTGAAAAATTGAGTTGTGACCACGTTGCTTTTTGCACTGTTTCCTGTCGCAGCCACTATGCCTACCCAGGCAAGTGAGGTACCATTTTTCTCGGGAGACCTGGGGGAACGCTGGGTGCGTGGAAATTTGTTGATCCACGCAGATTCCGGAACTTTCCACCACAGAAATGTGAGGAAAATGCGTTTTTTTTTTCCAATTTCTTAGTTTTGCAAGGGATTCTGGGTAAGAGAACCTGGGGGTAGGCAGTCGAGTGACCCCATCCTGAATTCCCCTGGGTGTCTACTTTTCAAAAATATATAGGTTTGCTAGGTTTCCCTAGGTGCCGGCAGAGCTAGGGTTCAAAAACAAAAGGTAGTCTCTTTGCCCAAAACGTGCACAATTTCACTGAAAAATTGAGTTGTGACCACGTTGCGTTTTGCACTGTTTCCTGTCGCAGCCACTATGCCTACCCAGGCAAGTGAGGTACCATTTTTCTCGGGAGACCTGGGGGAACGCTGGGTGGGTGGAAATTTGTTGATCCACGCAGATTCCGGAACTTTCCACCACAGAAATGTGAGGAAAATGCGTTTTTTTTCCAATTTCTTAGCTTTGCAAGGGATTCTGGGTAAGAGAACCTGGGGGTAGGCAGTCGAGTGACCCCATCCTGAATTCCCCTGGGTGTCTACTTTTCAAAAATGTATAGGTTTGCTAGGTTTCCCTAGGTGCCGGCAGAGCTAGGGTTCAAAAAGAAAAGGTAGTCTCTTTGCCCAAAACGTGCACAATTTCACTGAAAAATTGAGTTGTGACCACGTTGCGTTTTGCACTGTTTCCTGTCGCAGCCACTATGCCTACCCAGGCAAGTGAGGTACCATTTTTCTCGGGAGACCTGGGGGAACGCTGGGTGGGTGGAAATTTGTTGATCCACGCAGATTCCGGAACTTTCCACCACAGAAATGTGAGGAAAATGCGTTTTTTTTCCAATTTCTTAGATTTGCAAGGGATTCTGGGTAAGAGAACCTGGGGGTAGGCAGACGAGTGACCCCATCCTGAATTCCCCTGGGTGTCTACTTTTCAAAAATGTATAGGTTTGCTAGGTTTCCCTAGGTGCCGGCAGAGCTAGGGTTCAAAAACAAAAGGTAGTCTCTTTCCCCAAAACGTGCACAATTTCACTGAAAAATTGAGTTGTGACCACGTTGCGTTTTGCACTGTTTCCTGTCGCAGCCACTATGCCTACCCAGGCAAGTGAGGTACCATTTTTCTCGGGAGACCTGGGGGAACGCTGGGTGGGTGGAAATTTGTTGATCCACGCAGATTCCGGAACTTTCCACCACAGAAATGTGAGGAAAATGCGTTTTTTTTTTCAATTTCTTAGCTTTGCAAGGGATTCTGGGTAAGAGAACCTGGGGGTAGGCAGTCGAGTGACCCCATCCTGAATTCCCCTGGGTGTCTACTTTTCAAAAATGTATAGGTTTGCTAGGTTTCCCTAGGTGCCGGCAGAGCTAGGGTTCAAAAACAAAAGGTAGTCTCTTTGCCCAAAACGTGCACAATTTCACTGAAAAATTGAGTTGTGACCACGTTGCGTTTTGCACTGTTTCCTGTCGCAGCCACTATGCCTACCCAGGCAAGTGAGGTACCATTTTTCTCGGGAGACCTGCGGGAACGCTGGGTGGGTGGAAATTTGTTGATCCACGCAGATTCCGGAACTTTCCACCACAGAAATGTGAGGAAAATGCGTTTTTTTTTCCAATTTCTTAGCTTTGCAAGGGATTCTGGGTAAGAGAACCTGGGGGTAGGCAGACGAGTGACCCCATCCTGAATTCCCCTGGGTGTCTACTTTTCAAAAATGTATAGGTTTGCTAGGTTTCCCTAGGTGCCGGCAGAGCTAGGGTTCAAAAACAAAAGGTAGTCTCTTTCCCCAAAACGTGCACAATTTCACTGAAAAATTGAGTTGTGACCACGTTGCTTTTTGCACTGTTTCCTGTCGCAGCCACTATGCCTACCCAGGCAAGTGAGGTACCATTTTTCTCGGGAGACCTGGGGGAACGCTGGGTGGGTGGAAATTTGTTGATCCACGCAGATTCCGGAACTTTCCACCACAGAAATGTGAGGAAAATGCGTTTTTTTTCCAATTTCTTAGCTTTGCAAGGGATTCTGGGTAAGAGAACCTGGGGGTAGGCAGTCGAGTGACCCCATCCTGAATTCCCCTGGGTGTCTACTTTTCAAAAATGTATAGGTTTGCTAGGTTTCCCTAGGTGCCGGCAGAGCTAGGGTTCAAAAAGAAAAGGTAGTCTCTTTGCCCAAAACGTGCACAATTTCACTGAAAAATTGAGTTGTGACCACGTTGCGTTTTGCACTGTTTCCTGTCGCAGCCACTATGCCTACCCAGGCAAGTGAGGTACCATTTTTCTCGGGAGACCTGGGGGAACGCTTGGTGGGTGGAAATTTGTTGATCCACGCAGATTCCGGAACTTTCCACCACAGAAATGTGAGGAAAATGCGTTTTTTTTTCCAATTTCTTAGATTTGCAAGGGATTCTGGGTAAGAGAACCTGGGGGTAGGCAGACGAGTGACCCCATCCTGAATTCCCCTGGGTGTCTACTTTTCAAAAATGTATAGGTTTGCTAGGTTTCCCTAGGTGCCGGCAGAGCTAGGGTTCAAAAACAAAAGGTAGTCTCTTTCCCCAAAACGTGCACAATTTCACTGAAAAATTGAGTTGTGACCACGTTGCGTTTTGCACTGTTTCCTGTCGCAGCCACTATGCCTACCCAGGCAAGTGAGGTACCATTTTTCTCGGGAGACCTGGGGGAACGCTGGGTGGGTGGAAATTTGTTGATCCACGCAGATTCCGGAACTTTCCACCACAGAAATGTGAGGAAAATGCGTTTTTTTTTCCAATTTCTTAGCTTTGCAAGGGATTCTGGGTAAGAGAACCTGGGGGTAGGCAGTCGAGTGACCCCATCCTGAATTCCCCTGGGTGTCTACTTTTCAAAAATGTATAGGTTTGCTAGGTTTCCCTAGGTGCCGGCAGAGCTAGGGTTCAAAAACAAAAGGTAGTCTCTTTGCCCAAAACGTGCACAATTTCACTGAAAAATTGAGTTGTGACCACGTTGCGTTTTGCACTGTTTCCTGTCGCAGCCACTATGCCTACCCAGGCAAGTGAGGTACCATTTTTCTCGGGAGACCTGGGGGAACGCTGGGTGGGTGGAAATTTGTTGATCCACGCAGATTCCGGAACTTTCCACCACAGAAATGTGAGGAAAATGCGTTTTTTTTTCCAATTTCTTAGCTTTGCAAGGGATTCTGGGTAAGAGAACCTGGGGGTAGGCAGACAAGTGACCCCATCCTGAATTCCCCTGGGTGTCTACTTTTCAAAAATGTATAGGTTTGCTAGGTTTCCCTAGGTGCCGGCAGAGCTAGGGTTCAAAAAGAAAAGGTAGTCTCTTTCCCCAAAACGTGCACAATTTCACTGAAAAATTGAGTTGTGACCACGTTGCGTTTTGCACTGTTTCCTGTCGCAGCCACTATGCCTACCCAGGCAAGTGAGGTACCATTTTTCTCGGGAGACCTGGGGGAACGCTGGGTGGGTGGAAATTTGTTGATCCACGCAGATTCCGGAACTTTCCACCACAGAAATGTGAGGAAAATGTGTTTTTTTTTTCAATTTCTTAGCTTTGCAAGGGATTCTGGGTAAGAGAACCTGGGGGTAGGCAGTCGAGTGACCCCATCCTGAATTCCCCTGGGTGTCTACTTTTCAAAAATGTATAGGTTGGCTAGGTTTCCCTAGGTGCCGGCAGAGCTAGGGTTCAAAAAGAAAAGGTAGTCTCTTTCCCCAAAACGTGCACAATTTCACTGAAAAATTGAGTTGTGACCACGTTGCGTTTTGCACTGTTTCCTGTCGCAGCCACTATGCCTACCCAGGCAAGTGAGGTACCATTTTTCTCGGGAGACCTGGGGGAACGCTGGGTGGGTGGAAATTTGTTGATCCACGCAGATTCCGGAACTTTCCACCACAGAAATGTGAGGAAAATGCGTTTTTTTTCCAATTTCTTAGCTTTGCAAGGGATTCTGGGTAAGAGAACCTGGGGGTAGGCAGACGAGTGACCCCATCCTGAATTCCCCTGGGTGTCTACTTTTTAAAAATGTATAGGTTTGCTAGGTTTCCCTAGGTGCCGGCAGAGCTAGGGTTCAAAAAGAAAAGGTAGTCTCTTTCCCCAAAACGTGCACAATTTCACTGAAAAATTGAGTTGTGACCACGTTGCGTTTTGCACTGTTTCCTGTCGCAGCCACTATGCCTACCCAGGCAAGTGAGGTACCATTTTTCTCGGGAGACCTGGGGGAACGCTGGGTGGGTGGAAATTTGTTGATCCACGCAGATTCCGGAACTTTCCACCACAGAAATGTGAGGAAAATGCGTTTTTTTTCCAATTTCTTAGCTTTGCAAGGGATTCTGGGTAAGAGAACCTGGGGGTAGGCAGTCGAGTGACCCCATCCTGAATTCCCCTGGGTGTCTACTTTTCAAAAATGTATAGGTTTGCTAGGTTTCCCTAGGTGCCGGCAGAGCTAGGGTGCAAAAACTACAGGTAGGCACTTTGCTAAAAAAGGGTCAATTTGTAACTGCAAAATTTAGGTGTCACCACTTTGCATTTTGCGCCGTTTCCTGTCGCAGCCACGAGGGCGACCCACACAAGTGAGGTACCGTTTTTATCGGGAGACTTGGGGTAATTCAGATTTGTAAATCAACTGTTATTACCAATTGAGCTTTTGCGCATTTCTCCCTTTCAATGAAAGACATTGTGTAAAAAAAATATTTTTTTGAAAAATGACCAATAATTCTCATGCTAGTATGAGTATTCCCAATTTTGAAAATTAGCAATAATATACTGTTTCTGAACTCTATATTTTGTTCCCAATTCAGAAATACATAGGTGTCGTTCATACAGATTTTTCCATGTATACATTTTCCAAGACAAAGTGCTCTATACCCAGTAAATGAAAAAATACCACTGCAAGTTGCTGCTCAGTTTTTGGATCTGGGTTCGTCGGGTTCTTGGTGAAACTACAAGTCCTATATATCCCCACAACTAGGAAGGTCTAACGGATGTAACGGTATATTGCTTTCTAAGAGCTGTCAAAACTAGAAAAAGTTATAGGTGAAAACGTTGAGACAAAAGGCTGTTTTTTTCAACAAATTTTCAATTATTCCAATATTTAACTGTTAGTTTCTATAAAGAAACCTTCATGGATTTAGACAAATGACCCCTTTCTGAATTCAGAATTTTGTCTACTTTTTGAAAATGTACAGCTTTCTAGGATCCATTATTGCTTTCATACTCATTTCTACCATTAACTGGAAGGAGGTGGAAAGCTCTAAAAATAGCAAAAATAGGCTATGTCCCAGAAAAATGCCAAAACTGTGTGAAAAATGTCGGTTCTCTGACAAAAGACTGTCATTTCCTAAAAGCTGAGAAAATGGAGATTTCAGCCCCACAAACCCTTTTTTGATAACATTTTCAGGGAAAAACCCAGAGGCTTTCATTTGCAGCCCGTTTTTCCCATTTTTCTGAAAAAAACAAAAAAATCACTATATTTTGGTTAATTTCTGGGACCCCTCCAAGGTAATCCACAAACCCTGGGCACCTTTAGAATCCACATGATGTTGGAAGAAAAGGACGCAAATTTGGCGTGGATACCTTATGTGGTCAAAAAGTTACAAGGGCCTAAGCGCGCACTACCCCAAATCGCCAAAAAAGGGCTTAGCACAGGAGGGGAAAAGGCCTAGCAGCGAAGGGGTTAATTAAACAAATCATGCAACAGCTCATTAATTGCTTTAGTTCATGTTATGGGGAATTGAATCCACAAGTCAGAATAAAATATTTTCTGATGCCCGCTTCATCACTTGCTACGGGGATATGTATGTTCAGAAGGTAATACACCTTGCAGGCTGAACTTTTCTTTTCCATAATTAGCACAGATACTTTAAAAATCAAGAAGTTGATTTATAATTCGCATAATAGGAAATACCATTTGCAACGTTTCTGCATTGCTGCTGGTCTGAGCTGGCGCTCAGTGTAAACATGCAGGTGTTTACTGAAATCTCTCATGTGATTCAGAAAAGTAGGTCATATTTGCTCAGTTTTTGGCACAAAACAAGGGGACAGATGAACAAAGCATCTTACCAGTTGCTGTAGTGCTACTTGCATTTATACATTGTGAGACAGTGGTGACCATTGACTCCAGGAGTTATATTTTTCTCCATTTTAAATGTACAACTTCATTTTGTGATGTACATTTTCTGCCTTCTTGCAGATACAGAGTGTGATGTTTTCTTTCTTCGTACCACAGAACAAAACTGCCTTGCTTGGAACAGAATGTGTGGGATGTGCATTTGAAAGCGTGAGAGAGGAATGTACTTCTCTGGCTTGGAGACAAAACACGCAGGCCTGGCTAACTTCTGTGATGACCCTGAAACAGATGGGTATGGTCAGCCTTGGTTTGTTTCTTGCATTTGACGTCTATTATTATGTGTGTTTTACTATTACTATTTACTTGTGTTTTATCCCTTACATTTAACAATTGAGTTACATGTGTTTTACTAATAGTATCTGCTTATGTTTTATCTCTTGCATTTGACAGTTGGATTACTTACACACACACACACACACCCACACACACACACACACACACACATATATGCAAATATTGCATGTTCGCCTGTTTCATTTGGCATTTGGGAAATGTTTTCTGTTAGAGAGTGTTGTATTGATAGAAACCCACACTTTATTTTGAAACTGCCTTTTAAAGGTTCAATTGCTTCATTTTGTGAGTGCTGACTCTCTTTAGCAAGTTTTTCTTCTTGCTTTGCTGAGTGCCTTATCTTTCCTGTGTACCAACTCTATTTTGTGATTCGGTGACCCAGTTCTGACTTGCAAAATAGGGTTTGTGAGTCACAATTAGGAAGAGGCATGTAATGGGCGTCCCTTCTTAATAGGGACTCGCACTGGTATGAATGAATGTTTTGTGACCGAGAATGTGGTTGCGAAACATTTGCAGAGTTCCACCAATTTCAAATTGGTAATAAGCCTTTCGCAAACAGGAAGGGATCCCCAAGGGACCCCTCTCTCTTTATTAATAGAGACGCCAACATTTTTTCAGCACAGGCAATGGTCCCATGGACCACTGCTCACTGTAAAAAAAATGTAAAGAAACGTTTTCATTTTAATTTTGAAACACATCCCATTTTCCTTTTGGGAAAATAAGCTGCATTAAAAAAACCTGCTGTATTTGAAAAGCAAAACACACAAGATGATGGACGTTATGTTGCACAATGGCAAAACATTCACCCCCAGTCACAGATCTGGGTTTAATTCATCGTTATTTTGCTCACCAAGCCACCCCAGTTCAGACATGGCCATATGCAATTCAGTCTTGACCCTGTGCCTCATCCTAGGACCGTTTTCAGGCTATCAGCCGTCTTCAGGCAGGATAGCTGGACTCCAGTGGCTTAGTGAGCAAGGGAGCCTCGTCTGGGCATACCCTTCCCACATAGGGTGAACTGCAAAACACACAAGATGATGGACGGAATGTTGCACAATGGCAAAACAACCACACCACTGGAGTCAAGCTAACCTGACTAAAGATGGCTGATAGCCAGAAACCGGTCCTAGGATGCTTGATTGCATATGGCCATGTCTGAACTGGGGTGGTGTGGAGTGCAAAAAAACGATGGATTTAGGCCCAGATCTCTGTACTGGGGTGAATGTATGACATTGTTCTGCATTCTGTCCATCAACTGTTGTTTTTGCATTTGTCACGCCGAGTGGGATGGGTATGCTCAGACATGAGTCCCATGCTCTCCACACCACTGGAGTCAAGCTATCCTGGCTGAAGACGGCTGATAGCCAGAAACCGGTCCTAGGATGCTTGATTCCGGTCCAGGAAAGACATGGCTTGGCAGTTTGGGCTGGACTGTTCCCATGAGGCACAGGGTCAAGGCTGATTTGCATATGGCCATGTCTCAACTGGGGTGGTGTGGATTGCAAAAAAACGATGGATTTAGGCCCAGATCTCTGTACTGGGTTGAATGTATGACATTGTTCTGTATTCTGTCCATCAACTGTTGTTTTTGCATTTGTCACCCCGAGTGGGATGGGTATGCTCAGGCGTGAGTCCCATGCTCTCCACACCACTGGAGTCAAGCTATCCTGGCTGAAGATGGCTGATAGCCAGAAACCGGTCCTAGGATGCTTGATTCCGGTCCAGGAAAGACATGGCTGGGCATTTCCGGATGGACTGTTCCCATGAGGCACAGGGTCAAGGCTAATTTGCATATGACCATGTCTGAACTGGGGTGGTGTGGAGTGCAAAAAAACGATGGATTTAGGCCCAGATCTCTGTACTGGGGTGAATGTATTACATTGTTCTGCATTCTGTCCATCAACTTTTGTTTTTGCATTTGTCACCCTGAGTGGGATGGGTATGCTCAGACGTGAGTCCCATGCCCTCCACACCACTGGAGTCAAGCTATCCTGGCTGAAGAAGGCTGATAGCCAGAAACTGGTCCTAGGATGCATGATTCCAGTCCAGGAAAGACATGGCTTGGCAGTTCGGGCTGGGTTGTTCCCATGAGGCACAGGGTCAAGGCCGATTTGCATATGGCCATGTCTGAACTGGGGTGTGTGGGGTGCAAAAAAACAATGGATTTAGGCCCAGATCTCTGTACTGGGGTGAATGTTTGACATTGTTCTGCATTCTGTCCATCAACTGTTGTTTTTGCATTTCTCACGCCGAGTGGGATGGGTATGTTCAGAAGTGAGTCCCATGCTCTCCACACCACTGGAGTCAAGCTATCCTGGCTGAAGACGGCTGATAGCCAGAAACCGGTCCTAGGATGCTTGATTCCGGTCCAGGAAAGACATGGCTTGGCATTGCGGGATGGACTGTTCCCATGAGGCACAGGGTCAAGGCTAATTTGCATATGGCCATGTCTGAACTGGGGTGGTGTGGAGTGCAAAAAAACGTTGGATTTAGGCCCAGATCTCTGTACTGGGGTGAATGTATTACATTGTTCTGCATTCTGTCCATCAACTATTGTTTTTGCATTTGTCACCCTGAGTGGGATGGGTATGCTCAGACGTGAGTCACATGCCCTCCACACCACTGGAGTCAAGCCATCCTGGCTGAAGACAGCTGATAGCCAGAAACCGGTCCTAGGATGCTTGATTCCAGTCCAGGAAAGACATGGCTTGGCAGTTCGGGCTGGACTGCTCCCATGAGGCACAGGGTCAAGGCTGATTTGCATATGGCCATGTGTGAACTGGGGTGGTGTGGAGTCCAAAAAAACGATGGATTTAGACCCAGATCTCTGTACTGGGGTGAATGTATGACATTGTTCTGCATTCTGTCCATCAACTGTTGTTTTTGTATTTGAAAAGCAGTCACAGACATGGTGGTCTACTGACCTCACCAGGCCACCATTCATGTGAGCACTTGCCATTACCAATGGGTCGCAAATTGTAACTGCCTCATGAATATTAAAGAGCAGATTGCTTGCGATCCATTTGAGAATTGCAAACAGTGTCTGAGACACTGTTGTACATCAGATTTTGTGATTCACAAAACCTGACGGTTGTACATGTGGCCCAAGGTTACTTGGAAACATCCGTCTGGAAATCCTTAAAGTGTGAGTCATATTCCAGAAAAGAAATACAAACCTCGTAAAATTTGATAAAGGTTCTCTACTAGTCCAAAAAGCAAGTACAGTGATGCCTTAAAGATGGAGTAAGTAAGTCTCCTTGGTACAAAAGAGGGCCTCTCAGAAACTTCTAATGCTTTGAGATTATAAAACTGCTTTTTGTTGACTTGGATTTGATTAACCTGAATGACTGACGCGTCTACTTCAGTGTGTCAGAACCCGGTTTGGGAAAGGCCTTATCCCTGGCTGTGAATCCCCCAATCTGGGGTGGGCTAAGATGCAGTGTTTTGCAGCTGGTGAGGTGTTTTACATTTGATTATTGACATTGTGATGTGTGAGTGTATCTGGGTGCACATTCAAGTCTCCAGTGGCTATAATTATCATGTGACAGTGAGTGTGTATGAGTGCACATTCAAGTCTCCAGTGGTTATAATAATCTTAGGTGTTAATTTTGGGTTTTGGCATTGTGATGTAAGAGTGTGTCTGTGTGTACATTCAAGACTTCAGTGCTTTTAACCACCAGATGTATTTAGTGTATATATCTTTTGGATTTCCTGCAGTGGACGTCCATATTATTATCTGTTTGTATTTAATTTCATGTATTTTATTTCATGCAATTAACAGTTGCATTTACCAAATTATAAGTGTGATATTTGTGCTTGCACACGCACACACACACACATATATATTATATATATACATATATATATATATATAAATATATATATATATATATATATATATATTCACTGAAAAAACCATAGGTTATAGACCATATATAGTTAGGAATTAGCATTTACAAAACCTTGAAAATTCACTGAAAAAACCATAGGTTATAGACCATATATAGTTAGGAATTCGCATTTACAAAACCTTATTTTACTCACACAAAACCATTGAAATTCCATATATAGTTAGTTGCACTAACTATATATCTCGCACCCGCAATCCACTGCTGATGATGTCACATATTACATCATTCATGACATGGTCAGTGACATCACTGATGACGTCACTGATGGCATCTCAAATGACATCACTGATGATATCACTGATGACAACATCCAGTGACTGTATGTTTCTGTAAAGTTAAAATATGTCTTACATATTGAAGAATGAGTGGATGTATAAGTGTCTGGATGAAGGATTTAGTAGGTGCATGACTGACTGTATGAGTGAGTGATTAAATGTGTCTCACTGAGTGCATGGGTTAGTGACTAAACTGTCTTAATTTGTGCATCATTATGTCTGTTGTTCTGTAAACTGTTGCATGTGTTGATAAGTAGCTATATGAGTAACTATATGGGTTATTGACTGGTTGCCCAAGTATTTGTATGGGAGACTGAGTGTGTGTGTGGGTGGCTGGGAGGTGTATGACTCTGTGCATAGATGTGTGAGCAGTTGATTCACTAGATGTATGGTTTCAAAAGTGCTTGTGGAAACAGCTGTATGGGCGGTTGACTGTGTGCATGAGTGTATTGGTGAGTGAATGGATATCTCAGTGCTACATGTCAAAGTAAGTACATATGTAAAATACAGTACATGTGAGAGTTGACATATATAAATAACTGTGCATAAGAGCCAGTGAATGTGTGAGTGGCTGTATGGATCATTGTGAACTTGTATCAGGGATTGTATAAGAGAGTAAATATGTGTTAGTATATGTTTGAATAAGTAAAGTTTGTATAACTGTATAGTTGAGGAAATGGAGGTGTGATTGATTCTTTGCATGACTGACTAGGTGTGTGAGTAACTCCATGGATGAGTGACAGTCTGTGAGTGTCTGTTTACACTGATTGTATCTAAGGTTATATAAGAGTCTGAAGAGGTTCATCGTATTATCACATGAATGATATCATCAGTGATGTGATCAGTAATGTCAAATGAGATGTCATCAGTGATGTCATTTGAGATGTCATCAGTGATGTCATTTGAGATGTCATCAGTGATGTCATCAGTGATGTCACTGACCATGTCATGAATGATGTAATATGTGACATCATCAGCAGTGGATTGCGGGTGCGCGATATATAGTTAGTGCAACTAACTATATATGGAATTTCAATGGTTTTGTGTGAGTAAAATAAGGTTTTGTAAATGCGAATTCCTAACTATATATGGTCTATAACCTATGGTTTTGTCAGTGAATTTTCAAGGTTTTGTAAATGCTAATTCCTAACTATATATGGTCTATAACCTATGGTTTTTTCAGTGAATTTTCAAGGTTTTGTAAATGCTAATTCCTAACTATATATGGTCTATAGCCTATGGTTTTTTCAGTGAATATATATATATACATACATATATAAACATATATCATCTGTATATCTATATAAATACAAACATAAATGCATGCATACATATACTTATATGCATACAGATGCATGTTATTTACATGAAAGTTGAAAAAAACACTAATAAAAGCAAAGCTAAAAAGCCACCTCATTACAAACAGAATGGCTTTAACTTAAACGAGGGCGAGATCTATTGCATTTTCAATGCTTGTTTACTTTGGTTCCATCAAGAAGGCATTCAGATGTGTCACACATTTGCCATAAATTCTGAATGTTAGCACTCTAGTTGCACATTAGATCACTGTAGTAAAGCTACTGCTCACCAGGGACGTCTGCTGCTGGTATTCAAAGTGCATGTTTCAGTCTGCATGTCAGAATTTTTTTAATGAAATAGAAGAGGATTTGAGAAGTCACTCAAAATGATCCCTAATTTTTCTTTCTGAAGCACTAATCATACTTTCTATGGCAAAATTAACCCCCTCATGTTGTTCCTTTTTAAATTGAGTGTTGTCAGACTTACCACTTCATTCCAATCAAGATGGCTTCTGGTGTGCCATACTTTTGTCATAAGTAAGACTGTTAGCGCTCTAGTTGTTCTTTAGAACACTCTGGGACATTCTGTCATTGGGCTATACTTGGGGTACATCTGGGTGATATTTGGGCTACATTTAGGCTCTTTTGTCTCTGGTGGCCATCTTGGGAGACTGTATGTCAGAATTTTTTAATGAAATTGAAGAGGGTTTGAGAAGTCACTCAAAATGTGCCCTAATTTTTCTTTCTGCAGCACTAATCATAATTCATATGGCAAAATATACCCCCTCATTTTGTTCCTTTTTAAATTAAATGTTTTAAGAGTTACCACTTTATTCCAATCAAGATGGCTTCAGGTGTGCCATACCTTTGTAATAAGTAGGACTGTTAGCGCTCTAGTTGTTCTTTAGAACACTCTGGGACATTCTGTCATTGGGCTATACTTGGGCTACATCTGGGTGATATTTGGGCTACATTTGGGCTCTTTTGTCTCTGGTGGCCATTTTGGGAGACTGCATGTCAGAATTTTTTAATGAAATAGAAGAGGATTTGAAAAGTCACTCAAAATGTGCCCTAATTTTTCTTTCTGCAGCACTAATAATACCTTCTATTGCATAATATACCCCCTCATTTTGTTCCTTTTTAAATTAAATGTTTTAAGAGTTACCACTTTATTCCCATCACGATGGCTCCAGGTGTGCTATACCTTTGTAATAAGTAGGACTGTTAGCGCTCTAGTTGTTCTTTAGAACACTCTGGGACATTCTGTCATTGGGCTATACTTGGGCTACATCTGGGTGATATTTGGGCTACATTTCGGCTCTTTTGTCTCTGGTGGCCATTTTGGGAGACTGCATGTCAGAATGTTTTAATGAAATAGAAAAGGATTTGAGAAGTCACTCAAAATGTGCCCTAATTTTTCATTCTGCAGCACTAATCATACTTTCTATGGCAAAATATACCCCCTCATGTTGTTTCTTTTTAAATTAAATGTTTTAAGAGTTACCACTTTATTCCAATCAAGATGGCTTCAGGTGTGCCATACCTTTGTAATAAGTAGGACTGTTAGCGCTCTAGTTGTTCTTTAGAACACTCTGGGACATTCTGTCATTGGGCTATACTTGGTCTACATCTGGGTGATATTTGGGCTACATTTGGGCTCTTTTGTCTCTGGTGGCCATTTTGGGAGACTGCATGTCAGAATGTTTTAATGAAATAGAAAAGGATTTGAGAAGTCACTCAAATTGTGCCCTAATTTTTCATTCTGCAGCACTAATCATACTTTCTATGGCAAAATATACCCCCTCATGTTGTTTCTTTTTAAATTAAATGTTTTAAGAGTTACCACTTCATTCCAATCAAGATGGCTTCAGGTGTGCCATACCTTTGTAATAAGTAGGACTGTTAGCGCTCTAGTTGTTCTTTAGAACACTCTAGGAGGCTGCAGTAGAACACAAAGGAATCAACTGACAGTCTCTGTCCTTGTTGGATGTACATGTTTTACTGAGAATGTCAGACTTCATTTTCACATGACTGAGAAAGATAATGTGAATTTACAGAAAATATGCTTTCAGTTTAGCTTATAGATCCCCTTCCAAACCACTGTGGGAAAATCATGAGATATTAGTTTTCTTTCAAACAATATTCATGATATCACAGTAGAAGGTTTTTTCACATGGTAAAATCACCTTAGAACCCACCACAATTCCTAAAACGAGTATGGTACCATCAACAAATGATTTATAATGTAACTAAAGTCCTAAAACCCTCTATTAACTACAATGCTTTTTAATGAGGTGCTATCATGTATATTGGTCCCAAGATGGCTGCCAACACTTCTTAGATGAAGTGCTGACAGCCAATCAGATCAGATGTGTGGTTAGGCTCCGCCCAGATATATATCTTTTTTTGAACCTAAATTACTCAAAATCCACTGGAGCACATAAATTGAGACCTAGCAAAGGCACATCGGGCTAACAGTCCCTACAATTTTGCCAAGTTTCGTGCAAATCCATTCAGCCGTTCGAGCTAAAAGTGAGGCCAACCGCCCTATGGAAATTAACATGGGAAAAACGCGTTTTGGGACCCCCCTTTTTTCTCGGCCCCCCCTTGATGAAACACCCCCAAATTGTCAGGTGCTGCTCAGAAACAAAATGTTCCATTTTCCTGAAAATTTCAGCCAATTCCGTCCACAAACGCCAAAGTTATTAGACATAGAATTTTCAAAAATCCCATAGAGAAAAAATCCTAACTATATATACCTACTGGCGACCGCCAGTAGGTAATATATATATTCACTGAAAAAACCATAGGTTTCACACCAGTTATAGTTGGAATTTGCATTTAAAAAACCTAAAAAATTCACTGAAAAAACCATAGGTTTCAAACCAGTTATAGTTAGCTGGAAATTTTACTGACATAAAACCATTGAAATTCCCACGTTATAGTTAGTTGGACTCACTATAACTTGCGCGTGTAATGCACTGCTGATGACGTCACATATTACATCACTCATGACATGGTCAGTGACATCACTCATGACATCACTGATGACACCATCCAGTGAATGTGTGTCTTTCTGAAAAATAAATATGTTTTATATATGTGTATGTAAAGGTCAATGGAAAAATACATGTTTAAATAAGTGTCTTAATGGATGTTTTTAAAAAACCTTTGGTTTTTTCAGTGAATTTTCAAGGTTTTGTAAATGCAAATTCCAAACTATATATGGTCTCTAACCTATGTTTTTTTTAGTGAATTTCAATGGTTTTTTAATAGCAAATATCTATAACTGTAAAATATATTCTTCTTTATAATGAATACTATATTTTCTATGCATATTTCAATGGTTTTGTGTGAGTAAAATATCAACTTTAAAGGTTTTTTAAATGCTAATTCCTATCTATATATGGTCTACAACCTATCGTTTTTTCATTGAATATATATATATATATATATATATAGCAATCCGCATTGAAGAATAAGTGGATGTATAAGTGTCTGGATGGAGGATTTAGGAGCAGTGTGATTGACTGTTTACTTGACTAATTAGTAGTGTGTCACTAAATATATTGGATAGTAACTAAACTGTGTGAATACGATTTTTTCTATGTATTTAATAATTTTTTTGGGGATGTATGAAAGGTTTTTATTTTTTTTACATTTTTTTGCTTCGGTTTGCTTCCAGTGCGTGCCCCAGGGAGAGCCCCGTTAGCGCAACTTTTGATCGCGCCCCGGTTCGCGCCCGGGAAACGTTCCGTTAGCGCAACTAACACGATCGAAAACAACATCATGACGAGTCGCGTGAGTGTGACCTATCGCGTAGCCGCGTGATGTGTCTGTAGCGCTCCGGAGCGCTACAGAGCGCGACGCGCAGCGCCCCGGAAGCGCTCCGGGGCGCGGTGCGGGGCGCGTAACGTAAGCGTAAAGGTCATGTGACCTGAAAATAACACTTTTCATCGGTTCAGAACATTTTTTTTTTCAAAATGATGAAAGATCCCACCTTTTTACCTCATTCTTACTTTCTACTTCCAGAGAGCAAGACCTGTTTTTGACAATGGCTTCTGTAATAGCTGCAGCTGGAGCTTCTCAGCAACCACCACCACCACCAAAAGGACCACCTCCAACACTGGACTTTGGTAGAGAGGAAGATAATGAGGACGAAGAGGAGGAGGAGGAGGAAGAGCAAGTAAGGCAGCAGTTCCTGCCAGAAACACCAAGGCAGAGCCATATTAAAGAGCACTACATATGGCAAATTTTTAAAATTCCACCTGGACAAAAGAAGGTCAATGCACCCAACCCCCCAAATGTCATCCCCAGCACCTCCAGTGGACAAACATCATTCGCCGGACCAGAAGGCCGAGAAATGATCCCCAATATTCAAAGTCCTTTTGAACACTACAAAATAGTTTGAATATATTGTGGAGGAACTATTTCTTTTGGAGAAAAGAGTATTACTTTGATTAACCGAGCTGGAGAAAATCATAAATGCAACAAGAAGAGAAAACAATGAATCCTTTTTATTTATTTTTTGCTCCTGTTGAGACATGTTCAAACCCTGCTTTTTTGTTATTTCCCCTAAAAAAACACTAAAAAAACTCAAAATAATTTTCAAAAATCAAAAAAAATCAAAAAATTGTTCAGAATATTAATAAAAAAAATAAAAAAAGAATAAAAAGAATAAAAAACACAGTTCTTTTCAGAACTACCTTCCATTTATAAAAAAATTGCAAACATTTTTACACCCTGTCTTTCTTTTTTTCTCTTTGTTCCGCTTCCCATTTGCTTTATATGGGCCTTTTCAGCCACCCACTTCAAATCTAGGGAGTCAGGGGGTGTCTACCCTGCCCCCTTTTATTCATTTCCCCTTTTGTTATTGCCACCTCTTGTCTCTCGATCTTACCGAGAGACAAGATGGCGGCCGCTCCGGACTGTTTCGAATGTTTACAGATACACAAGAACCAATCAGCTTTCTGCGAGCAAGTCGCGTGGCGCGCCCGGAGCGCGTACCGGGGCGCTGCCATAGATATATATATTTTTCTGAACCTAAATTACTCAAAATCCACTGAAGCACATATCTTGAGACATAGCAAAGGCACATCGGGCTACCAGTCCCTACAATTTTGCCAAATTCGGTGGAAATCTATTCAGCCGTTCGGGCTAAAAGTGAAATTGACCGCCCTATGGAAATTAACATGGGGAAAACGCGTTTTGGGACCCTCCTTTTCTCTCAGCCCCCGCTTGACGAATCCCCCCAAACTTTCAGGGAAGGACCGGAACGCCGCAAGGCCATTTTGAGGAAATTTTCAGGCAGATTCGTCAACCGGCGCCAAAGTTATTCCAAATAGAATTTTGAGATTTAACATTGAAAAAAATCCTAACTATAACTACCTACTGGCGACTGCCAGTAGGTAATATATATATATATATATCTGCTCAAATCTTCCAACCTCCACTACCAAGCGGCGAGAGAAGAGACAGACCCCACGTGTTTCCAGGCAAGATGTTTATTTCGTTCCTGTGCCTTCCAAAAGATGCAACGTTTCGACTAACGATGTAGTCTTGTTCACACACCACATTGCACAAAATGGAAACTTTTTTTTATACATTTTTTTTTTTTTTTTTTTTTTTTTTTTTTTGCAGTGGAGACACACCCCTCCGGGTCCCACCTCCAAACGTGAGTCACATGGTATATTTTAAAACCAAATCAAATTGATTAAAGGCACAGTGCGTGGTAACATTCCATGGTTGTAACAGTTATATGAAGCAAAATAATAACACAGACAATGTATCATTAATCACATTTGCATGAATAACTATAAACTTATGAAAGTTATACAGTATAAATAACCGCGTGAATGCGTGAATATTCATTAAAACAGTTTGCTTGGACACATATGAAACATTTTGCCGCGACGATGATTTTTTGTGCGCAGACTCATTTTGTTAGGCTGTTGTTTACTGCAACCAAAATAAACAATGACCGCATGAATGCGTAAAATTCATATGAATCCTAATGTGCAAAACTTGCAATCTTAAAAGGAGATGTGTCATTGCCAATTAAACTGTTGAAATTTACATCCCAATGTTGCACTGTGCTGAGTTGTTGATGACCTGTACATATATGACTTAAAAACACCAAAACCAGCACCTACGTGTATACTACAATGATATCACAACATATGATTGCCATTCTCCATATGTGCCACAGTATATGTACATATATACATTATTAGTGAGACTCAAATCATGAATATATGGGAACTATCAGCGACAAAAGGTTGTATAACCCAATAAAAAATAAAACAGTGCATGAGTCAATTCCAAGTGTTAAGAAAAAATATAAATCACCCAAAAGAAAGAATCCATGTGTTGGTTTTACAAGAAAACCAAACTGACCAAAAGACAAAAGCAACCAGAACTGTACAGAAATAAGACTACCAAATACCTAATATTAGGTGCTGTTTGACAGGATTTCATATATTTACATACTATCTACAATTATGCTCACGTTATGCCAACTATGTACAATATTGTGCAGAAAGACATTGATAATTGAGTGTCCCTAAAGAAAGTTATGCAGATCCTCCGTTGCATTCAACCCGTTAGGTTGTTTGCTGTCGAGTTTGATGATGTATTGGGTTTCCAAACGGCGCAGTAATTTCTCGCGGTCACCTCCTCGTTTGAGAGGGGCCACGGCGTCGATGACAAAATAGGTGAGACATGATAAATCCCTATTATGTCTGATGTTGAAATGTCGCGCCACTGGATATGCGCCATCGTGGTTTACAATGGCCCTGAGGTGCTGCAGTATTCTCACATGCACCTGTGCGCCGGTACTGCCCACGTAGCGTAAGCCGCATGTGCAAGTTAGGACGTATACCGCAAACTCCGTGCGGCAGTTAAAATTGCCGCGGATGGAATAATCAGTGTCGGAAAACGGAGTGCGGTAATGGGTGGTATTTTGTCCAAACTTGCATGCCCGACAGGAGGAACATTTGTGGAAGCCCTTTCTACCAAACCACTGATCCATCCTAGGTATTTCTGGGCTGGACCGTGACAGTTTACTGCGCATACTGAATGCGCGCCTGAATGTGATTACAGGTTTTTCAGGAGTTAAATTACGCAACACTGCATCTGTTTTCAGGACTGCCCAATGTTTGGTGACAATAGATTTAATTTTGCGGTGCTGCTGGCTGAAAGTAGTTATGAGTCTGCTCGGGTTGGGGGTTGTGTCATTAGCAAGGGGTTTGGCTGATAGTAGGGATTCTCTAGTTCTATCCTCACTTTTCTTCAATGCGGTGGCAAGACACGATTTACTATACCCTCTTGCCTCCAGTCTTGCAAGCATTGCCGACGCCCCTTCCTCAAATTTCGCCTGAGTGTTGCATATTCGCTTAAGGCGTAATAGTTCCCCCAACGGGATGCTATTGATGACATGTTTGGGATGGCCACTGCTGGCATGGAGGATACTGTTGCCAGCAGTGGACTTTCTGTGGAGGGCAGTGATGACATGATCATTGATGATACTGATGGATACATCAAGAAATTCAGCAGTGCTTGTACTGATGTTGGAAGTAAAAAATAGGTTGAATCTGTTTTTGTTGAGTGTATTTACAAAACTTTGAGCACTGCTGACATCACCCTCCCATACACAAAAAATATCATCGATAAATCGCATCCAATATTTGACATGCTCAAAACCAGAAACGCCTTGAAGTTCCTGCTCCTCCCACAGCCCCACGTGCAAGCACGCGTAGCTGGGAGAGAAGCAGGAACCCATAGCTACACCTCGTATCTGTCTCCATATGTCCTTGCCAAACATGAAAAAGTTATTATTCAAACACCACAGTACTAGATCACATATCATTTTGTTGTGGCTATAGTATGCACATGACTTACGTCCCAGAAAGTGTCGGACACCCTCAATTCCTGTGTGGTGCTCAATGCACGTATATAGAGATTCAATGTCAAGGGTTATTATGCACCAGTCATTTTGCCATGGTATAGTTTCCAGTTTGGACAAAAAGTCTCCAGTGTCCTTAATGTAGCTGGGTAACCCCTGGACATGTTCTTGTAGATAAAAATCTATATACCTGGAAATGTTTTCCCCCATGCTGTTGATTGCGGAGATAATAGGTCTCCCAGGGGTAGGATTCTGTTGCTTATGCACCTTAGGAATTAAATATAAGTGCGGGATAACTGGATGTTCCTTCAGTAAGAATGTGCATTCGGTGGAGGTAATTAGGCTAGCTCTTTTATAGCCTAACAACATTTTTTTGATGTTCTCTTTCGCCTGTTTATATTGGACACCATTGCTCAGTACATAACAATTAGCGTTATTCAACTGGCGTTTTGCTTCCGCAATGTATTCCTCCTTTTGCCACAACACGATGTTCCCCCCCTTGTCCGAGGGACTAACAACGATTTCATGATTTTTTGACAATTTGTTCATTAAATTGTGGTATTCCTTGGTGGGAAAGTTGGGCATTTCCTTAGTGTGGTGGATTTTCCTGTTGAGTTTTTTCAGATCTTCCACGATGCAGTCATGATATATGTCCACCGCGTCCTTAGGCATAACGGGGACAAATTTGCTTTTTGGTTTAAAGGGACTTTCTCCGGCACCCTTTTGGGGGACATCAATTTCACGTAGTTCCCTCTGGGTGTCAGGAACATCTGCATTGGTATCATCCTTTGCTGGGTTAGCTTTGCTTAGATTGCACAAAGTGATGAGAGTTCTTGCATCATTGGCAGGTACCAGAGTTGGACTCTGCTCGGTGGATGATGTTTTGCTAGAGTCCACTGAGGTGGCGTCGGATTTTGATTTGACTGCATATAGTTTTTGCAGTTTTAATTTTCTTATGTAGAGATAGACATCAGCTCTAGTGTTCGTGTAGTTAAAAGAGCTCTCCGGGCAAAAGTTCAAACCTAGTTTGAGGATCTGTTCTTCAGCAGTGGTCAACGTCATATCCGATAAATTGACTATTGTACTTGCGTCAATTATTGCTTGTTGGTTTTCTTTTTGAACCATTTCTTTTTTTGCGCTTGTGGCTCTTTTGGCACGCTTTCTTCTTGCCCTCCGCCTTGCATTTTTCCCTTTCCGGCGTTGCGTGAGCGTGTCCGAGGGCCTTGTGCTTGCATTTGAGCCTCCACTAAAAAATCAATTTCCTCACCTACATCAAAAAACTCCAAAGAGCGATTTTCCTCTGCGAGACTTAGTGTTGATCCACATGAGCTGGATGAACCAGCTAAAGAAATGGTGTCCGTTGATGTTGACTCCAAATTTTCCATTGCTGTTTCCGTGTTAAGTTGAGACACGGTTGCCTTTGTCTTTAAGGCAGTTTTCTGTATTTGCCGCTGTTTTTTTGCTTGGTCATATTTGCGAGCAAATGTGTAAATTTGTCCGGTCTCATAATCATTAAGATCCCTTGCAAATTTATTGATTTTCCGTGTCTTGATTTTCTCCTCGTGTTTTTTAAGGCGCTCACTAATATCCTTGCGTCCTTTGGTGATTATTGCCTGGGTCTCTACATCACTTATTGCATCCAAATCTTTGTTAATTTGCACTATTTCCTCCAACAGTGCAGTCCGATCTATGATGGCATATTTAATCAGCAACTTAATTAGATTCATGGATGCCCCCAAGTTGAGTTCACCCCATTCTTTAAGCATGTTGGGGTTTGGATCCATGAAGCTGGGAGCCAGCATGATTCGCAGCCCTCTAGGGACGCGTCCAACTTCCTCATATTTAGTGAGCGATTTGTGCTCCCACCACTTTGTGATTTCCGAGCGCGACTTTTTTTCCAACAAACTCAGCATTTTTTTCACATCCTGGTTTCCTGTAGTCTCGGCGTTAGCTTGAATCCGCTTGTTGCCTACTCCACGTGGTATCTGGGCAAACAAAGCGTCCGCCGCCGCTTCCCGTTCTGTTTCAGAACTGGCTGCCATGACTTCCGGCAGCTCGGTTAACAGGTGTTGTTTTGGAATTTTGTAATGCGTGCACTAATCTTTGAGGAACTCGGGTTGGAACTGAATTTAAACCCACTGCGCGTTGCTGCGCGCCGCCTTGGAAACAAAACGCTGCCTCCTCACCTGACGTGAGTTGATGTGGCGGAACCATGACCACATGACCACTGACCATGTCATGAATGATGTAATATGTGACATCATCAGCAGTGGATTGTGGGTGCGCGATATATAGTTAGTGCAACTAACTATATATGCGAATTTCAATGGTTTTGTGCGAGTAAATTAAGGTTTTGTAAATGCTAATCCCTAACTATATATGGTCTATAACCTATGGTTTTTTCAGTGAATTTTCAAGGTTTTGTAAATGCTAATTCCTAACTATATATGGTCTATAACCTATGTTTTTTTCAGTGAATTTCAATGGTTTTTTAATAGCAAATATCAAAAGCTGTAAAATGTCAAGTACGTGGTAGGTAAAAACATTTTCGTATTTATGCACGCTGATGTGCTTTCAACGCTGCCCCCCCTCCTCTTTTCTTTTAGGAGTATTCTCTCTTTGCAGATAGTGAAGGGTAGGTAACACAGGCCTTTGCCCCCGTTGTAATCCGTCGTGCCTGCTTCCCTCTCCATTTGATTGATTGTTATCCTAGCATTTATTGTTTTGGAATTGGTTCTCTTTGGTTCATTCTCTATTTACAAACAAGCACAGAGTCGCAATACTCTGTTTAGTCTTTGCAGATAGTGAAAAATCGTTAAAAAAACAAAAAAAATCAAGCAAAATCAGTAGGCCACTAATGGGATCTCTTTTTGACCTCGCTAAAATAGAAACATTATGAACAACCCCTCATGACAAATACGAAACTAGTGAGAGGAACTGAGCTCGACACCATGATGGCTGCAAGACAGCTCGGCTCCGCCGCCCACCCCACCCAAAATAACGACAAACACTATGCAAATATTATAAATATATACAACACACCAGCAAAGTAACAGGCTAAAACGTTTTATTAAATAACTATTTACATGGCAGCCTGCTGCAACATCGATCCAAACAAGCCTTTGTATTTTGGGCTCAAAATAAACCATCAATAGTAAGATTTTCATAGGTGAGTGTAGGTTCATGGTTTTCCATCCACAGACTAAAAGCCTGGAGTGGGAGTGAAAGAAAAATAACTAGGTAAGAAGGAAGGCAGAGGTTGTGGGAAGGACTCTGGATATGGTATGTTGCTTGGTCCCTGAGATGCTTCGATGTCACTGCCTTGCACAAATGGCATAAGTCCTGGATGTTGGGTGCAATAGTTAAGGGTTCCGAGCAACGCTTATAACACTGTCTGAAGCTTATTTGCACCTGCTGCAGCTTCACTATTCTCAAAGTAAATGGGGGTTGTTTGTGGACCTGACTGCATTGGAAAACAATGTGATGGGGTGCCTCCCTGAACCACTTGACGGAGGCCCCCGAGATAATTGCGCCTGCTCCACACCTTGTCCCACAATCCGTTTGACCTGAAGACACGTCCTGCGGTGCCCTGGTCCGACCATCACATATACCTGCGCCAGGAGACGGCATGGGGTGCAGTAGAAGGGAGAGGCGGCGCGAACGAGCCTCCCCCACCTCCCCAGGTGGAGGTTTCTCAGCTACACCCCAGCGCTTCACTCGACCAGCTGACTTGCGCCTGCTCTTGCGGCACAGTGCCTCGCTCGGCCAGCTGAATTGCACCTGCTCTTGCTATTACAACGTCTCACCCGCCATCCAACGGAATTGCATCCAATCTTGCTGTACAGTGACAGCCGGCTGCTACGGAGCTCACGAAATGGCGGTCGGCTCCACAGACTTGGGCCTGGCCTGCAAAGATGGCTCTAGGCAACCGTGGAACTCGGACGCATGACTGCTAGGGCATGGGCCCCTTTCCCAAAAGAGTCCCCTCAGCCTTGAAGATTCTACAACAGTCACTGGGACCCCCAACTCCCGTAGACTTCCGGTGAGGAGCGTCTGCCATGATTGCTCGCGTAACGGCCACGACGGAGCCACGAGATGGTGGTGCTCTCATGTTGACGCCAGCTTCAGTCTGAAACATCCAGAAGCACTGTAGACTACCAATTCGATCAGTTCCGGTGGAGCCCCAACGTGACACGGTAGAGAAGAACTTGCCCTCCCCTCTTTGACTGATGGTTCTTGTTGCCTGTCCCTTCTCTTGTCATTTAACAGAACTTTTTGGACTGCTGAAAGGGGTTGTGTTCCGACCGCTGGTTGGTGGAGACATTTTGACTATATTCTTCACCTGCGTTGTCGCGTAATGCGTCATATGACGCGCCGCGTTAGCGCACCCGGAAGTGCTCCGGTGCGCGAGGCGCAGCTTCCCGGAAACGATCCAGAGCGAGGCGCGCAGCGCGTAACGTAAGCATAACAGGTCATGTGACTTGTTAATAAAACTTTTCATTGGTTCATTTTACTTTTGTTATTCTAATGATGAAAGGCTTGGTCATATGACCTAAAAATAACACTTTTCATTGCTTTCGAACATTTTTTTTTCCTAAATGATGAAAGCCCCACCTTTTTTTTTCTCTCTCTGACTTGTAAAGCAAAGGACCCAGATGCATTTACAGTTTAGCACTAACAATTGATCCAGGCTAATGTACTTTCCCGGGAAATTTACAACTGTCCTGCAAGTAAAATATTCCTATTTCGAGAAAAAGGGTGTTTCTTCGTCCCATGAGGGAGCCGCTGAGCAAAAGAGGCTCGGCCTGCTGTCTTAGTCGCTGATAGGCATGAATATCGGATTCTTATCGATCACTTTATGTTGCAGGAGTGGAAAACACAACAGCCCTTGACCATTTATCTTTACTGCGTTCCTACGTATTATACCTTTCAACCGTCATGTAATCGGGCTGCTTTATTTCACTTGCCTTTTACTCATTCGAAAACAGTGGCTATTATTCAAAACTATACCAAAAAAGGTACTACTACCATGTTTTGTTTTAAAAACCTTTATTGTGAAAATGTCAGTATACAAATACGGGCCTATAACCACGTGGGCCGGCCACGGAGCAAACTGGAATCGTATATGATGAGGGGACATTTACACTGTAGAAGAACGTAACGAGCGGGCCATTAGGTTGCAAGAACTAAGGTGTCTAACAGTTGCGGAATCGGGGAACGTACATTTTATAATTAAAGTACGACAGGGCCAGTTACAATAAAATTATCTAGATATACATTTGCGGGCAAGTACCATGAGTGACGCTAATTCGAACTTTCAATAGTACAGTAATCAATAACACATCAGAACTTAATATCAATAGGGATGTCCAAATGTTCAATCAATTCTCGTCCCCGCCCGCCATGTGCTTCAAAACTGCATACGTATCTCGTGATATCAAGGTTGGGCAACCAGTACACAACAAGGAGTTATGAGTCCCATTTATACCGGCGCCATTTTGTGCGAGGCCGGGCAGGTCCAGGATATAGTCAAAATGTCTCCACCAACCAGCGGTCGGACCGAACACCTTTCGGCAGTCCAAAAAGGTTCCCTTAAATGACAACAGAAGAAATAGGCAACAAGAACAATCAGTCAAAAGAGGGGACGCTTTCGTGAATGGGGCCCATGCCCTAGCAGGCAAGCGTCCGAGTTCCAGGGCCATTTTAGTGGACCAGGCCCAAATTCAAAGAGCTGGCCACCATTTTGAGAGTCCTGTTGCAGCCGACTATCATTGCACCACAAGAGTAACCGCAATTCAGCTAGATGGCGGGTGAGTCACTGTACCGCAAGAGCGGGCGGAACTCAGCTGGATGCGGGGTGAGGCACTGTGCCGCAAGAGCGGCCGCAACTCTGCTGGAAGGCGAGTGAAACGCTAAGAGGCGCCGCACTGCACATGAGGTGCCTCCACCTGGGGAGGCGGGAGAGGGCCGTTTGCGTCGCCTCCCCCCCCCGGGCACCCCACGCCGTATTTTGGCGCAGCATTGTAGGATAGCCACACCAGTGCGGCAACTTGCTGGACACCACCTCAGTGCCATCCGGATCTCGACGCGTTGTGCAGCCTTTGGCCTATTCGCACATCGGTCCGCTATTGACGCCGCCTCACAGGCCAACGGATTTTGTAGGCTTTTTATAGCCCAAAGCCGCATAACAGGTCATGTGACTTGTTTATAAAACTTTTCATTGGTTCATTTTACTTTTGGTTTCCTAATGATGAAATGCTTGATCATATGACCTAAAAATAACACTTTTCATTGGATTGAAACATTTTTTTTTCCCAAACGATGAAAGCCCCACCTTTTTTTTTCTCACTCGGCAATCCAAAAAGGTTCAGTTAGATGACAACAGAGGGGACAGGCAACAAGAACCATCAGTCAAAAGAGGGGAGGGCAAGTTCTTCCCTACCGGGTCACGTTGAGGCTCCACCGGAAGTCATCGAATTGATAGTCTACAGTGTTTCTGGATGTTTCAGACTGAAGCTGGCGTCAGCATGAGAGCACCACCATCTCGTAGCTCCGTCGTGGCCATTCCGCAAGCAATCATGGCAGCCGCTCCCCACCGGAAGCCTGCGGGAGTCGGGGGCCCCCAAGACTTTTGTAGAATCTTCAAGGCTGAGGGGACGCTTTCGAGAATGGGGCCCAAGCCCTAGCAGACAAGCGTCCGAGTTCCAAGGTGTCCCAGGGCCATTTTAGTGGACCAGGCCCAAATCCGAAGAGCCGGCCGCCATTTTAAGAGTCCTGTGGCAGCCGCCTATCGCTGCACCACAAGAGTGGGCGCAATGCAACTAGATGGTGAGCGAGACGCTGTAGCCGCAAGAGCGGGCGGTAAACAGCTGAATGGCGGATGAGGCACAGTGCAGCAAAAGCGGGCGGAAAACTGCTGATTGGTGACTGAAACTTTAAAAGGGCGCCCCACTACAGCAGACGAGCCTCCACCTGGGGAGGCCCATTCACGCCGCCTCCCCCCCCCTCCCCCCCGGGGCGCCCCATGCCGTTTTTCGATGCAGCATTGTAGGATGCCAAAACCAGTGCGGCAAGTAAAGGACATCACCTGGGTGCCGTCCAGATCTCGGCGCGTTGTGCTGCCTTCGGACTATTCGCACAACAGACCGCTACTGACCATTGTTGCTGTGTTTAAATTTTTTTTTTAACGTGTTTACTGTTTTTGGTGATTTGTATATATTTATAAGTTATTAAAGTGTTATAATCCTACTTTGTTGGAGTGCTATATATTTTTAATGTGACACATAATTGTGAAGACTTTGATGTACAAAAAGGCATCCCTGGAATCTTCCGCTTCAGGCTCGGTCCCACACACCCTCACAGTGAGAATCCCCTCCCCAATCACAATACAGGATCGTTATCAGATAGTAGGAACGCGTGTGGTGTGACGGATCTCATGGGGTGGGGGCCTTGATCTACTGTAACTCCTTTGAAGAGGGGTGATTCTTTACAGTTGAGGCCATAAACTACATCCGCAGGGCTAGGTGATAGCCTGGGACTGGCCTGGACAATCAGACACAAAGGAAGAGGAGTGTCAGAGGGTGTGGTAGTGAATAGGGTGGAAGGGAGGTGTCGGGCGGGCACAGGTGTGATTCTCAGGGAAGAGCAGTGCAGATGGGGGGAGGGTTATGGCCCATGCATAAGAGAGGGAGCAGGAGTGACCAATGCGTGGGGGAGATGCTTGCGAGGGTGGGGAGCCATGCTGAGGATCGGCGGCGTGCAGAGAGTGGGTCTGGTCAAGGCATCTAAAATGGCTGCCGTGCACGACAAAAGTGTGGCATTGGAAAAAAAGCAAGATGGCGCAGACAATGTTTATCAATACGGATTAATTTATAACAATTATTTTTAACAATATATTTACTCGCAGTGTCAAAATGGCGGTCAACACTTCCTGATTTCCTTCGAATCGAACGTTAACAGACGTCACGCAGCAAAAAAAAAAAAAACGCTCACGCGCAGCCGCTGGAAGACAAGTATCAACATATATGAGCATCCTCAGCCACCCTCAGAAAACATAGGGGGTCAGGATACGTCTCCCGTACCCCCTTATACCCATTTCTCACATTGTTTTTCCTCCATCTTGTAATTTAATTAAAACGAAACACAAAATGGCGAATTCCCGTTTTGCGTCCCGATTCGCTACCCGGTTCGCGAACCAGAAAGCGCTTCTACCGCAAAAAATCAAATTTGTTTTATTTGCCCCACGGGACCCTTTAATAACCCCAACATCATTCCTAGGGGGTCAAGAAGGGTCTACCTTGCCTCCTTTCATTAAATTCCCCCTTCGTTTTTCTCCTCTTCTTGTCTCTCGATCCTACCGAGAGACAAGATTGCGGCCGCTCCGGACTGTTTAGAATGTTGACAGACACCGGAGAGCCAATCAGCTTCGCTTGGCAAAGCTCCGTTACGCGAAAAGTTCGCGAACCGGAGCGCTACCCGGGACGCTGTCACAGATATATCTGTTTTTTAAAACGTTAATTTCTCAAAATCCACTGGAGCACATATATTGAGACCCAGCAAAGGCACATCGGGCTAACAGTCCCTACAATTTTGCCAAGTTTCGTGCAAATCCATTCAGCCGTTCGAGCTAAAAGTGAGGCCAACCGCCCTATGGAAAACTCAATGTTAAAAACGCGTTTTGGGACCCCCCTTTTTTCTCGGCCCCCCCTTGACGAAACCCCCCCAAATTTTCAGGGGCTGCTCAGAAACAAAAAGTGCCATTTTCCAGAAAATTTCAGCCGATTCCGTCCACAAGCGCTAAAGTTATTATACATAGAATTTTCAAAATTCCCATAGAGAAAAAATCCTAACTATATATATACCTACTGGCGACCGCCAGTAGGTAATATATATATATATATATATATATATATATATATATATATATATATATATATATATATATATATATATATATATATATATATATATATATATATATATATATATATATATACATATATATATATATATATATATATATATTCACTGAAAAAACCATAGGTTTCACACCAGTTATAGTTAGGAATTAGCATTTAAAAAACCTTTGAAATTCACTGAAAAAACCATAGGTTTCACACCAGTTATAGTTGGGAATTAGCATTTAAAAAACCTATTACATTCACTGACAAAACCATAGATTTCACACCATTTATGGTTAGCTGGAAATTTTACTGACATAAAACCATTGAAATTCCCACGTTATAGTTAGTTGGACTCACTATAACTTGCGCGCCTGTAATGCACTGCTGATGACGTCACATATTACATCACTCATGACATGGTCAGTGACATCACTCATGACATCACTGATGACACCATCCAGTGAATGTGTGTCTTTCTGAAAAATAAATTTGTTTTATATATGTATTTGTAAAGGTCGATGGAAGAATAAATGTTTAAATAAGTGTGTAAATGGATGTTTTGTAAAAAAAAAATTGGTTGGGTAACTGGCTTATTACGTGTATCTTAGTGAATACATATATTAGCGAGTATTGTTTAAATATTTAAATGTTTGTATCGGTGTTTCTCTTTGTGTATAAGTGGCTGCAGGGGTTGGTGACTGACTCACTGTTTGTATGTGTTTTGAAGACAGCATATGTGCAGGACTGTATGGGTGGATGAGTGTGTATATGTGTGTGTTAGTGAGTGAATGACTGTCTCACTAGTGTCTTCATTAGTAACGACATATGTTTTAATCTAGTATATGTGAGTATTGATGTATATAAGTGAGTATAGTATATATAGTGAGAGATTGTAGGAGTTCCTGTTTAAATAAGTATGTGTTTCTATAAGTGATTGTTTAAGAGAGTAAGTATGGGTAAGTTTCCTTAGAAGTAAGGTGGTAGTGTGTGTATAAATGTATATGCAAATAAATGGATGTTCAATAGTTTATTTGCATGTGTGAGTATGTGTGTGAGTAACTTTTGGATGACTGCTGATGTGTAACAGGATGTATAGGTGTATCACTACATATGATGAGTGAGTATATATATGAGTGACTATATAGAACTGTTGGTGAATGAGTGGATGTGTATATAGATGGTGGAATTACTGAATTGGTTGTTTTTACTGGTTTGGGTATCTCCATTTTTTTGAAAATGTTTGTTTCTATTTTTGAATATGTGTTTCAAGCGTTACATTACACTGAAATTAGGTCTGTCACTCTGTCACAAGGATGGTGTCATCAGTGATGTCATGAGTGATGTCACTGACCATGTCATGAGTGATGTAATATGTGACGTCATCAGCAGTGCATTACAGGCGCGCAAGTTATAGTGAGTCCAACTAACTATAACGTGGGAATTTCAATGGTTTTATGTCAGTAAAATTTCCAGCTAACCATAAATGGTGTGAAATCTATGGTTTTGTCAGTGAATTTAATAGGTTTTTTAAATGCTAATTCCCAACTATAACTGGTGTGAAACCTATGGTTTTTTCAGTGAATTTCAAAGGTTTTTTAAATGCTAATTCCTAACTATAACTGGTGTGAAACCTATGGTTTTTTCAGTGAATTTCAAAGGTTTTTTTAATGCTAATTCCTAACTATATAAGACCTGAAAGCCCACCAGGAATCTCCAGTATGCGCCAGGGGACTGCATTGCAGAGAGGTGTAATGAAGCCACAACCCTTTTTACACCTCACTGCAACGCAGCCCCCGTGCATGTTTGAAGAGGGGGAACTAATTCCCCTTGCATACTGGGGGCCCCTGGGGGCCAATTAGCCCACCTGGAACCTCCAGTATGCGCCAGGGGCTGCATTGCAGAGGTGTAATGAGACTATGCCCCTTGTTACACCTCTCTGCAACGCAGCCCACTGCCGCGTTTGCAGAGGGGGAACTAATTCCCCTTGCATACTGGGGGTCCCTGGGGTCAACTGGTCCACCAGGAGCCTCCAGTATGCGCGAGGGAGCTGCATTGCAGAGAAGTGTAATGAGGCCACACCCTTGTTACACCTCTCTGCAATGCAGGCCACTGGCGCGTTTGTAGAGGGGGGACTAATTCCCCTTGCATACTGGAGGTCCCTGGATCATATCTGCCCAAACACCGATATTCCGAACGATTGTAAATTACTTTTCTTGAGAAACATTTGGATTTGGAATATCATGTCCTATACTTTGGAATTTTTGAAAGACTGACTTTGAGGATGCTATAAATTACTCAAGTCTGCCCGAATTGTGTGGGTAAAATTGATACCTAGTCACTTTGAATAAGAATATACTTATGTCTCGTCTAACATTTGGAAGAAATATCTAGTTATATGACAACTGGATACCGACATAACTTGAAGGAAATAAGAACGCCCTGAAGAAGTTCTGTTGTACAGAACGAAACCTTTCGGCTGGCTGTGGTACATAAACTTAAGGAAAATAAAAGCATTTGAATATACACCAAGATTCAGCGCTTCAATAAGGACTCTAAGTGATATGATTTGATTGGACTCATTGTGAAAGTGGTGCTGTGCCAAACTTTGGAATATTCTCCACTACTCTCTACTACTTACTCTCTCCTACTCCACTACTCTCAAATACTCACTGTCTACTACTCATTCTCTACTACTCTACTACTCTCTACTACTCTCTCTCTACTACTCACTCCCTACTACTCGCTACTCACTACTCCCTACTACTCACTATCTACTACTCTCTACTACTCACTCTCTACTACTCTCTCTCTACTACTCACTCTTTACTACTCACTACTACTCTCTACTACTCACTCTCTACTTCTCACTCTCTACTACTGTCTACTACTCACTCTCTACTACTCTCTCTCTACTAGTCTCTACTACTCACTCTACTACTCACTCTCTACTACTCACTACTATTCTCTCTGCTACTCATTCTCTACTACACTCTACTACTCACTCTCTACTACTCACTCTCTACTACTCACTCTTTACTACTCTCTACTACTCACTTTCTACTGCTCTCTACTACTCACTCTACTACTTACTCTCTACTACTGTCTACTACTCACTCTCTACTACTCACTCTCTACTACTCTCTACTACTCACTCTACTATTCACTCTACTACTCTCTACTACTCACTCTCTGCTACTCTCTCTACTGCTCTCTACTACTCTCTACTACTCACTCTCTACTCTCTATTACTCACTCTCTACTCTCTACCTCTCTACCTCTCTCTTCTTCTCTCTCTACTAATCTCTACCTCTCTACCGCTACCTCTCTACCTCTCTACCTCTACACCTCTACCTCTCTACCTCTCTCTACACGCACACATATACACATATATGCATATATATATATGCATATGCATTTATATATATGTATGTGTATGTATAAAAAAACAACAACATTTTTTTTTTTTAAACAGCTACTTTTAAAACTGTCATTCTTTTTCCCCATGGTAAGCTCCCCGGTACACTTACCGGTGCGCGTACCGGTGCGCGTACCGGGCGCTCACCGCGCGAAAATCAAATTTTTTTTTTTTTTTTTTTTTGCTCCGCGGGGCCCTTTTATGGCCCCCACATCAAACCTAGGGGGTCAAGGGGGGTCTACTCTGCCCCCTTATGGTCATTTCCCTCTTTGTTTTGGCCACCTCTCGTGTCTCGATCCTACCGAGACACAAGATGGCGGCCGCTCCGGACTGTTTAGAATGTTTACAGACACCCCAGAGCCAATCAGCTTTCTGCGCGCAAGTCGCGGTAAGCGCCCGGTGCGCGTACCGGTGCGCGTACCGGTGCGCGGCTATAGATATATATATTTTTTTGAACCTTTATTACTCAAAATCCACTGGAGCACATATCTTGAGACATAGCAAAGGCACATCGGGCTACCAGTCCCTACAATTTTGCCAAGTTTGGTGGAAATCCATTCAGCCGTTCGGGCTAAAAGTGAAATCGACCGCCCTATGGAAATTAACATGGGGAAAACGCGTTTTGGGACCCCCCTTTTATCTCGGCCCCCGCTTGACGAATCCCCCCCAAACTTTCAGGGAAGGACCGGAACGCCGCGAGGCTATTTTGAGGAAATTTTCAGGCAGATTCGTCAACCGGCGCCAAAGTTATTCCAAATAGAATTTTCAGATTTAACATTGAAAAAAATCCTAACTATAACTACCTACTGGCGACCGCCAGTAGGTAATATACATATATATATACCAGTAGGTATATATAGTTAGGATTTATTCCCTATGGGATTTTTGAAAATTCTATGTCTAATAACTTTGGCGTTTGTGGACGGAATCGGCTGAAATTTTCAGGAAAATGGCACATTTTGTTTCTGAGCAGCCCTTGAAAATTTGGGGGGGTTTTGTCGAGGGGGGGCCGAGAAAAAAGGGGGGTCCCAAAACGCGTTTTTCCCATGTTAATTTCCATAGGGCGGTTGGACTCACTTTTAGCTCGAACGGCTGAATGGATTTGCACGAAACTTGGCAAAATTGTAGGGACTGTTAGCCCGATGTGCCTTTGCTAGGTCTCAAGATAAGTGCTCCAGTAGTTTTTGAGAAATTAACGTTCAAAACAAGATATATATCTGTAACAGCGCTCCGGGCTGCGGTCCGGTTCGCTTACTTTTCGCGAAACGGAACTTTGCGCGCAGAAAGCTGATTGGCTCTCCGGTGTCTGTCAACATTCTAAACAGTCCGGAGCGGCCGCCATCTTATCTCTCGGTAGGATCGAGAGAGAAGAAGAGGTGAAAAACGAAGGGGGAATTTATTGAAAGGGGGCAAGGTATACCCCTCTTGACCCCCTAGGAATGTTGTTGGGGTTATTAAAGGGTCCCGTGGGGAAAATAAAAAAAAAATGATTTTTCACGGTAGAAGCGCTTCACGGGCAGCGAACTGGGCCGCAAACTGGTAGCGAAACGGGAATTCGCCATTTTGTGCTTCGTTTTAATTGTTTAGAGACAAAAATTATCGCCGCACATCGGCCACAATGCATGAATATCGCTGAAAAGTCAGCGATATTCATGCATTATCCAGCAAATGCTCTTAGCCATGTTATCCACCTTCCATTGGATAACATGGCTAAAAACTGCTCTGTGCGTGAGCTTTTTTTTTTTTTTGCTGCGTGACGTTTGTTAACGTTCGATTCGATGGAAATCAGGAAGTGTTGACCACCATTTTGTCACTGCGAGTAAATATTTTGTTATAAATGAATCCTTATTGATAAACATTGTCTGCGCCATCTTGCGTTTTTGTCCAATGCCACAATTTTGTCGTGCACGGCAGCCATTTTAGATGCCTTGACCAGGCCCACTCTCTGCACGCCGCCGATTCTCAGCATGGCTCCCCACCCTCGCAAGCATCTCCCCCACGCACTGGTCACCCCCGCTCTCTCTCTCATGCATGGGCCATATACTTCCCCCCATCTGCGCTGCTCTTCTCTGAGAATCACACCCTGTGCCCGCCCGACACCTCCCTTTCACCCTATTCACTAACGCACCCTCTGACACTCCTCTTCCTCTGTGTCCGATTGTCCAGGCCGGACCTAGGCTATCACCTAGCCCTGCGGATGTAGTTTATGGCCCCAGCTGTAGAGTATCCAGACATGCCAACCCTCCCGATTCAGGCGTGAGACTACTGATTTCAGTGCTAGTCTTTCGCCTCCCGATTCCTGCAAGGAAAAATTCGGGGGCATATTACCAACAACTAGCGATAATTTTTGTCTCTAACTTGTTTAGAGACAAAAATTATCGCCGCACATCGGCGAATTTTATCGCACATAAACCTTGCTATTAGCAAGGTTTATCGCAAATGCGATAAAAAACGGCCGCAATGCATGAATATCGCTGAAAAGTCAGCGATATTCATGCATTATCCAGCAAATGCTCTTAGCCATGTTATCCACTTCCCATTGGATAACATGGCTAAAAACTGCTCAGGGCAGGTGTTAGGTTTTGGAGATATTCGCGCTTAGCGCGAATATCTCCAAAAGTTGGTAATAGGAGATAGCGATGGTTAGGGACTGTTAACAGTCGCTAAAATCTTGGCACGCCCACTTTGCATGTCATTAGTGATAAATATCACTGATATGCAAAGCGGGGCCCAAGATGGTCGCTATCTCCTTTTAGCTGTCACTAACTGGTGTTAGCGACAGCTTGGTAATAGGGAGATAATGTTATCTCTTTTTTTTTGGCTTTTAAAGCCAAAAAAGCGGAAATAAACCCCCTTGATAATATGCCCCATGATTTCTCGGGGGTTTCAGCTGACAGGGCTTGGTATTGTGTTACGTGCTAATTCTTCCAGGAAACGTCAGAGGGTCGATGCAGGGGTTCTAGAAGGGGTGATAAACCATTTAAGCCTCATGAACAAGCGCATGGTCTTTTAAAGATTTGTGAAGTACTCGGGGCGGCGGTGTGTGTGTGCCCTCTTTCAGGAGCGGGCGGGGGGGCACTGCCAGCAACTTGCGAGGCCAGGCAGTGTTCAACACGTGCATCACCCTTTCTCTGCCTGCTATTGCGCTCCATGCTTCGGAAAGGTAAGAAAAAGAACGTGCATTTGAGTTTGAAATGTCCGATCTTGTAGCAGTACACTTGCAAAGCCCACACATGACAATAACCCGATTCAAGGTCCCATTCACCCGATTTTTTAAACATATATAGCACTCCAACAAAGTTAGATTTTAAAACTTTATTAACTTTTAAATATAACGAACGCAACAAAAACTGTAAATATATTTAACAATTTTTTGAAATTAACCAGAACTATAACGATAACAACAACAACAACAATAATATAACTTTTATGCCTAAATTACGCAAACATTTAGCTAATCTGCTAAAGGGGGGAGTCGCCATTTCTTTACAATAATCAATAATGAAAAATCCACATCAATAGGGTTGTCCGTTTTCTCGATGCAGCACTATAGTGCAACATACACAGCACCTGGGGTGTCAAGAGTGAACAGGTCTTTCTTTGTTCCTTAAGATGTTATCTGTGTCAACCTCTTCCGAGAATGCTGATGCGTTAGGATTTCCTTGTGTTTCTTAATAGCATTGGTGTCTGCACACTTCTTTGTCAATTCTGTGAAGATGATAACTGCTTCATAAACAGACGATATCTTTGTTTAGTCATTAGTGTTAAGTGTGTCTGAAACTACAGTGCCCTTCTGTTTTTTTTTCTTCAGGCTCTACAGAGTTTTGTGTGTTGTTCTTTTGAGCGACAATTATTCCAGAGGTTTCAGGTTTACTTGTTTTGTCCTGCAGTGAGTTAACAGCTTTAGAGACTTCATGTTTATTTGCTATGTCCTGCTGTTCGTCAACTGCTTCAGAGACGTCAGCCTCATATGTTATGTTTGACTAGATCCTGGACCTGCCCGGCCGCGCCCAAAATGGTGCTGGTGTAAATGGGACTCGTAACTGCTTGTTGTGTACTGGTTGCCGAACCTTGATATCACGAGATACATATGCAGTTTTGAAGCACATGGCGGAGGCTTGTCTGCTGTAGTGGGGCGCCCCTTTATCGTTTCAGTCGCCATTCCGCCCGCTTTTGCTACACTGTGCCTTTTCCGCCATTCAGCTGTTTAGCGCCCGCTCTTACGGCTACAGCGTCTCGCTCACCATGTAGTTGAGTTGCTCCCACTCTTGCGGTGCAGCGATAGGCGGCTTCCACAGGACTCTTAAAATGGCGGCCGGCTCTTCGGATTTGGGCCTGGTCCAGTAAAATGGCCCTGGGACACCTTGGAACTCGGACGCTTGTCTGCCAGGGCTTGGGTTCCATTCTCGAAAGCGTCCCCTCAGCCTTGAAGATTGTACAAAAGTCTTGGGGGCCGTCGACTCCCGCAGGCTTCCGGTGGGGAGCGGCTGCCATGATTGCTTGCGGAATGGCCACGACGGAGCTACGAGATGGTGGTGCTCTCATGGTGATGCCAGCTTCAGTCTGAAACATCCAGAAACAAGGTGGGGCTTTCATCGTTTGGGAAAAAAATGTTTTAATCCAATGAAAAGTGTTATTTTTAGGTCACATGACCTAGTCTTACATCATTAGGAAAACAAAAGTAAAATGAACCAATGAAAATTTTTATTAACAAGTCACATGACCTGTTATGCTTACGCTACGCGCTGCGCGGCGCGCTCTGGATCGTTTCCGGGAAGCTGCGCCTTGCGCACCGGAGCACTTCCGGGTGCGCTAACGCGTCGCGTCATATGACGCATTACGCGACAATGCAGGTCCAGAATATAGTCAAAATGTCTCCACCAACCAGCGGTCGGAATACAACCGCTTTCAGCAGTCCAAAAAGTTCGGATGAATCTTAAGAGCGGGAGCAACTCAACTACATGGTGAGCGAGACGTTGTAGTTGCAAGAGCGGGCGGTAAACAGCTGAATGGCGGAAGAGGCACAGAGTACCAAAAGCGGGCGGAATGGCAACTAAAACGGTAAAGGGGCGCCCCACGACAGCGTGTCTTCAGGTCAAACGGATTGTGGGACAAGGTCCAGAATGGAAGAGTCATCAAAAGGGAAAAAATTCCGCCGGACCCCGGGAGCCGGCCGCCTATGCCGGGGGCGATCTCAGGCCACACCAGAGCAACACGACTTGGGGAGGGGGTAGGAGCCAAGCGCCCCCTCTCAGTCTGCGCCATCTCACCGCCCCTCGGGGGCCTCCGTCAAGCGGTTTAGGGAGGCACCATATCACATTGTTTTCCAATGCAGTCAGGTCCACAAATGGACCCCACTTACTTTGAATAGTGAAGCTGCAGCAGGTGCAAATAAGGTTTAAACAGTGTTACAAGAGCTGCTTAGAACTCTGAAGTATGGCACTCAACAACCAGGACTTATGCCATTTGTGTAAGGCAGTGACATGGAAGCAACTCAGGGACAAAAAGCATGAACGAACATTCACGTATGAAAATCTTATTTGGGGAAGGGGTAGAATCCAAACGCCCCCTGCCAGTTCGCGCCACTACACCGTATGTGGAAAATCTGAAGCCATCGTTCTACAAACTCTCAACGCTTGCTATCAGTGCATGAGTTTCATGCTCGATCGATTGAGCTAGCCGGATCGGGCAATAAAAAGTATAAAATAGTTATGTAAATAGTTATTTAATAAAATGTTTTACCCTGTTTCTTTGCTGGTGTGTTGTGTATATTTATAATATTTGCATAGGGTTTGTCGTTATTTTGGGCGGGGTGGGTGGCGGAGTCGAGCTGTCTTGCAGCCCTCATGGTGTGGAGCTCAGTTCATTTCACTATTTTCGTATTTCTCATGAAGGGTTGTTCCTAATGTTTGTATTTTACCGAGGTCAAAAAGAGATCGAATTAGTGGTCTACTGATTTTGCTCGATTACTTTTATTTTTTTACACGATTTTTCACTATCTGCAAAGACTAAACAGAGTATTGCGACTTTGTGCTTGTTTGTAAATAGAGAATGATCCAAAGAGAACCAATTCTAAAACAGTAAATGCTTGGATAATAATCAATCAAATGGAAAGACAAGCAGGTACGACGGATTACAACAGGGGTAAAGGTCTGCGTTAACTACCGTTCACTATCTGCAAAGAGAGAGTACTACTAAGAGAAAAGAGGGGGGGGGGCAGCGTTCAAAGCACATCAGCGTGCATAAACACGAAAACGTTTTTACCTATCACGTACTTGACATTTGACAGCTTTTGATATTTGCTATTAAAAAACCATTGAAATTCACAGAAAAAACCATAGGTTATAGTCGATATATAGTTAGGAATTTGCATTTACAAAACCTTGAAAATTCAATGAAAAAACCATTGGTTTTAGGCCATATATAGTTAGGGATTTGCATTTAGAAAACCTTATTTTACTCGCATAAAACCATTGAAATTCCATATATAGTTAGATGCGCTAACTATATATCGCGCACCCGCAATCCACTGCTGATGATGTCACATATTACATCATTCATGACATGGTTAGTGACATCACTGATGACATCACTGATTACATCTCAAATGACATCACTGATGACATCACTGATAACATCTCATTTGACATGACTGATCACATCACTGATGATATCATTCATGTGATAATACCATGAACCTCTTCAGACTCTAATATAACCTTAGATACAATCAGTGTAAACAGACAGTCACAGACTGTCACTCATCCATGGAGTTACTCACACACCTAGTCAGTTATGCCAAAAATCAATCACACCTCCATTTTCTCAACTATACAGTTATACACACCTTACTTATTCAAACATATACTAACACATATTTACTTTATTCTCTTATACAATCTCTGATACATGTTCACAATGATCCATACAGCCACTCACACATTCACTGGCTCTTATGCACAGTTATTTATAGATGTCAACTCTCACATGTACTGTGTTTTACATATGTACTTACTTTGACATGTAGCACTGAGATATCCATTCACTCACTAATACACTCATGCACAGTCAACCGCCCATACAGCTGTTTCCACATGCACTTTTGAATCCATACATATAGTGAATCAACTACTCACACATCTATGTACAGAGTCACACACCTCCCAGCCACCCATACACACACACTCAGTTTCCCATACAAATACTTGGACAACCAATCAATAACCCATACAGTTACTAATATAGCTACTGATCAACATATGCAGCAGTTTGTAGAACAACAGATATAATGATGCACAAATTAAAACAGTTTAGTCACTAACCCATGCACTCAGTGAGACACATTTAATCACTCACTCAATCAGTCAGTCATGCACCTAGTAAATCCTTCATCCAGACACTTATATATCCACTCATTCTTCAATATGTAAAACATATTTTAACTTTACAGAAACATACAGTCACTGGATGTTGTAATCAGTGATGTCATCAGTGATGTCATTTGAGATGTCATCAGTGATGACATCAGTGATGTCACTAACCATGTCATGAATGATGTAATATGTGACATCATCAGCAGTGGATTGCGGGTGCGCGATATATAGTTAGCGCATCTAACTATATATGGAATTTCAATGGTTTTATGCGAGTAAAATAAGGTTTTCTAAATGCAAATCCCTAACTATATATGGCCTAAAACCAATGGTTTTTTCATTGAATTTTCAAGGTTTTGTAAATGCAAATTCCTAACTATATATCGACTATAACCTATGTTTTTTTCTGTGAATATATATATATATATATATATATATATATATATGTATATATATATATATACACATGTGAATGAGGTTCATTTGACATCTTCAAAGCCATTTTGATAGAGAGTGTTGCACAAATAAAACCCCATGCCTTATTCTGAGAACAGTGTTTTGATATGTCTCATTTTATAAGAGTAAAATCCCTTTCATGATGGTCTTTTTATTCCTTCGCCGGGTTTGTGCCTCCATGTGGAAGGGCTGTATTTTCTGTTATTTGGGAGGGTGAAGCAATCCACCCAGAATAAACCAGCAATTTTGGATATTAAGGGGAGCTATCATTCCCCAGTGCTGAAGAGCCCTGGGTTATTGAAGGAACCACAAGCATTCCAAATACTGGTTTGGCAACGTCAACAATAGCTCAGGTCCATACATATACAATCAGCTCCTCTCCCCACCAAATCCACATGAGAGACTGACGGGTCCCCGATCAGTCAACAATATACCAGATACAACTTACACCCCAATGGTACCCCAGCCTGTCAGCAGCATACCTGACACAGCTTGTACCCCAATGCCTATAAAGAGGAAAAGAAAAGCAACCAAGAGCCAAATAATCTAACATATCTGTTCCTAGCCACACTGGAGGTTCACGTTGAAACCTCATTGGCCCAAAAACCAGGTATTGTCTGGGAAGCACTGCAACAGCCCCAACAGCACAACACAAGCAGAAAAAGAAGCATCCTACCTCATAGCCCCCTGAACCCCTCATCAGTCTCACTTACATCTCTACAGATTAAGCATCAGACCATTGCTAGTGCACTACTATAGCAATCACAGAAGATGGAAATCCAGATAGACCTAATTAAAACTATTGCCTCGATCTTAGCTGATCGGGGCTTCAGGCTAAGTACCATGAAAAAACCTTTGGACTAACGGTTGTCAACAAAACATGGCCATGTTCTCCATTACTCAAAAAAATGTCATCTCTCCTAGATCTACTATGCTCATTGATAGACAGTGTCAAGAGCAACACTCAGCGTGCAAGACACTTCACTCACAATCCACAACATGGGATTTCTTCCTCCGTGACACCCTCTACACACAAACAAAACCACTCTTCCCTCACTAAGGGAGTCTCCACCTCCCCAGAAATGGGCCCGTCTCCACTCCTGAAAATGTAAAGTTTCCCATTGGCCTCAAAGTAGACATGCCTTCCGGGAATATATGGGTGCAGGGACACTGACTCACAAACACAGCACTGTTGCCCCACTTGCCTCAAGTCTGACCAAAGAAGGCGAACTAGCCCAAAAAAGGACCTCTTAATTTCTTCTTACCTCCCAACAATATCAACTTGCTCCAGAAGGGAAAAAAAGAAACTCCAAAACAGTCTTAAAAGCAATGTCTCATAAAACGGAGATCCTGGCTCGCAGGGTCTGGGGCCACCACAAAGTTGGTCCAGGAACAGAGGGCCACAAACCCCTTCCCCATCTTCAGCCAGAATCTGAAACCAAAAAAAGAGAATATCAAACAAAATGGTGAATCCAGCGTCACAAATATCTCCCTAAATAAATCAACCACAATCGAGAACGATACCCCAAAGTCTCTTGCCCTGGAACCCAGGGCTGTAGAACCTCCTACAGTCATCGTTGAGTTTTGCACATCGCCCAACCAACTTATGATGTTGTACAATGGACCAACGGTCCCACCAACTCAGACACCGAACCACCGGCTCTAAGGGGCCCTCCAACCACAGCGCAGTCACTTGAGAAACAAACAACAGACACAACAACCAACAGAGAGATCCCACAAGTCATATGAAACAACAGCCTGCTAGACTCGGTTACTATGTTTCCTGCCAGTTCCATTCAAAACGCCCTCTGAGCCAACCAGTTCTGACCAACCTTCTTCGGGCAACTTCAAGCCCAGGCTCAGGACAGCCAAAGTCTGAGTGGGGAGAGCTGGTTTCCACTAGACCTCACAACCCAACTGCTCCAACTTCCCCAGGCCCCACAATTCCTACCCTTAGGACTAGGTGAGCTTTCTAGCCCAAGCATCCATGAAAAGGCAAGAACTGGCTTTCATTCTGCACTACATCCATAAGGCTCGCAAGACATATTCAATAGGAGCAACCTCCTACACCTTTTTAAACACAACCCCGGCCTCAGGGGGATAACCTCCTCTGATTTAACATCAGTGAAGTTTGCTTGAATCCCCAACAAAGGGGCCTTGGAGGCCACCATCACCACATGCTCAAGAATGACCGTAAGGGACACATTCTCGAGGAAGCAAGTACCTTCGAGAGCTGGGTAATTGAGTTCTGAATGCCGGCACGCAGAAATATCCACAATTGCAACAACAGGAATACTCGGCAAGGCCCTATAAGAGCAGGCTGAGAAGGACATGGGAAGACACCCATGACAGGCTCCCCAGCACTTCAAAAGTTGAAAGATGCATCAAAGTCTCATGCGCCAACAACCCCATCAGTTGGAGCCAGCCGGGCAACCCCCACCGAGGGACACCAGAGATCCGGTCATACCTGGAACCCCCAAAATTACACCTACGCTCAACCTTCACAGGCAAGTCCCAAACTCACAACCACTTCCTGGAACGTGGCAGGGCTGAGGTGAATGCTCACATGCAAACCTGTGGTGACCTACCTGAATAAAAGTGACATAATCTGCCTCCAGGAGACCTGGGCTCTAACTCTATGAGTTCTTTATACCAGCAAAATGGGCCAATATCTTTGGGCGGCCATCAGGGGGCCTTTCAATTTTTATCAAACACTCCTGCAACATTAAGGCTGTAACCCTCTACCGAAACCTCCCAATCTGGCAAGCAGCTCTAATATTTGGGGCAACACAAAAGACTCCTCCCTACTTCTAATAAACTGTTAACATAACGCAACTAAAACACTCAAACTGCCTGCCACTAAACACTGGGGAGCAACAACAATTCAGCACACAAAACCAAAGAACAGGAAATCATGAATACACAACTATTTAACTACAATCTACGTTCAGCAGAACAAGTCTCTCAGATACAAGACCCCCACGCTCAATTCCCTGCTACATTTTAGGGTATCTCAACCATAGCCTACATCTTCCTGTCAGCTCCTTTGCGAGGCAACTTGGTTAAATTGGAGATCTCAACTCACACTGGAAGCAACCATTAAACCCCTGACTTTTACATGTGATCTACAAGCCCCAAAGGCCGCCCGAGTCACAGAAGTAGAGCAATCCTCAAAGTCCAAAGCTCACACTCTAGTTAGGAAAATCAAATGGCGAGCATCAAGGTGGGCAAATGGCTCAAAGATATATCCCTGGTATTTAACAACAATCCCCTGGAGAACTCTTATTGCAAATGGGACGACTTAATAACTAAGCTGAGTGACTACCTAGTGGGACCTGGTGCCTCACATCAGCTCTCCATGAATCTGCCCCGAAAGGCCCACAACGGCGGCAATTTCAATGCATGAAGAGCACTAAGGAGGGCAATTTGTGCTCACCAGCTAATTATCAATGCACTCTCTGCTAAAAACATTGTCAGTTTACCCAAATCGCACAAAAAAAGGAATCTGGGAGGCAAAGAAGCTTAACAAGCAAAAGGATTGGATACAAATAGATTGAATGCTAAAACAGAAAAGCATGGTCTACTTCTCGGACTATATCAACAATCTTCGATCCTTTAAAAGCACTAGGAGAAAATTGGTCCTGGAAGAATCATGGGTGCGACACGTCTAAACACAATACACCAGTAAGCCTTTAGACTCCAGCTACGGTCTCTTTAGGGGAACAGAAGACAACACGCCGGGGGAAACTCAAGCTCTGGCGACGCCAGCCCGGGTCTGCAGATATTTAAAAAACATAAAAAATGACAGAGTACCAGGCCCAGTGGCCTCCCAGCTAGCATATTTAAATGTGCCCAGGAGGACTGGGCTAAGGTGCTAACCCACCTTTTCAATCAAAGTCTACATCAAGCTCATGGAGCGGCTCATATCTATGCCTAATCTTAAAAAAAGGAGACCCGACCATCCCTTCCAACCACCGACTTATAGCCCTACTAGATCTAGTGGCCAAAGTCTACGCCCAGTCTTTTCTTAGATTGCTAGAGGAATGGGTTGCAGAAAATAACATCTTACCCTACTTCCAAACGGGCCTATGACACCACAATCGACAACATCACAGGATTTGCCATCTCGAGTCACCAAGCAGCCCAAAAAAGTCAGCTCCTTCTCTACTGCTGTTTCATTGACTACAGTGCAACTTTTGACAAAGTGGTCCGTAACACCCTTTGGAGAAAATTCAATGCTTGGGTAGTACCCCAGCAGCTGCCTGGAGCCATTATCTTTTTGCACTCAAACAAATGGTTACGGATGAGAATAGGCCCTTCTACCATATCCTGAAACATTTCTAATAATGACAGCCTGAAGCAAGGGTGTGTCCTCGCCACTGTTCCTCTACTGTGCGTGCTTGGGCGGCCGCGCAGATGGTCATTTATGGTCGTGCAAAGGGTCCTTTTGCTGATCAGTAGGAGAGCTCTTTATGGGTATCTGAAAACCAGCAAAAATACGGGCACCTGCAATAAAAAGAACAACGCAGGACAGGTGTAACTGGCTCGAATACTCCGACACCCCCACACCCACCACCGAGACCACCACCCCCGCGACCTCCACCCGCACCAGCCGCCTGACCGCCTGGTCCACCGCCAGCGAGGAAGACACCATCAAAACCATGAACTCCATCCACTCCGGATCCCCATCCGACCCCTGCCCTCATCAGGTTTTCGACAAAGCCAGCAGAACCATCGCGCCCCACCTCCGGAAAGCAATCAGCATCTCCTTCGAGACAGCAACCTTCCCTGAAAGCTGGAAGCACGCCGAGATCAACGCCCTACTGAAGAAACCCAAGGCGGATCCCAAGGACCTCAAGAACTTCCGGCCCATCTCCCTGCTCCCGTTCCCGACTAAAGTGACAGAGAAGATTGTCAACAAACAGCTAACCCGCTACCTCGAAGACAACAACATCCTGGACCCTTCCCAATCCGGTTTTCGCAGCAACCACAGCACCGAAACCGCCCTCATTGCCGCCACCAACGACATCAGGATCCTGATGGACAATGGAGAAACAGCCGCCTTAATTTTCCTGGACCTATCAGCAGCCTTCGACACCATCTGCCACCGCACCTTATCAGCACGCCTCCATGACGCCAGAATCCAAGAGAAGGCCCTGGCCTGGACCACTTCCTTTCTCTCCGGCAGTACCCAGAGCGCCCGCCTCCCACCCTTCCGCTCAAAAACCACTGAGATCGTCTGCGGCGTCCCACAGGGATCCTCCCTCAGCCCGACGCTGTTTAATATCTACATGGCACCGCTCGCCCACGTCGCACGACAACATAACCTCAACATCATCTCCTACGCAGATGACACCCAGCTGATCATCTCCCTCACCGAAGACCCCCACACCGCCAAAGCCAATCTCCACAGAGGAATGAAGGCCATCGCCGACTGGATGAAGGACAGCAGACTGAAGCTGAATTCAGACATATTTAACCCTGTAGGGACTACAAGCCCCTCCGCCGCACCGGCGGGTTCAAGGAGCCTGTCAAATGCATGGCTGTCAATCTTAATGACCGGCACACATCCGCTCACCATCATAATATGGCGGGCAGTAAAGTGGGTTACAATGGCGGGGAGACCGTCACTGACAACCTGTCGGTGGCGGTCTACACGCCATTGTAATCAGGCCCTATATTCTTTTTCTATCTTTCTACATTTTACAGTTTGCAGATACTCCTTTCATTTTAGCTCTAGCACAGTGTTTTCCCGAACCTTAATTTATGGTGATACGTCCAAGCTATAGAAAAATATACCTTTGAATTCTGTACTTATCTTGTCACATTTACTGCACACTTTAAACACTTAGCTCAAAAGTCACGTTATGTTTGTCAGCTGTTTATGTTTTTTTAACACAGAACTGGTGTTTATAAACTCCTCTAACTTTGCAATTGTAGAAAGAAAAGCAAAGTGAAATATGTGAGAACCTTGCGGGGGTACATGAAATGTGAAAAATGTAAAGGCTGTAGGATGTAATTTTTTCAAAGCACACAACAAGCATGTGAATACCTGTAAACAAACTGGAAAAATTCAGCAGTTAGGAAAGCAAAAATGAAGTACATTTCTGTATAATTCTGAAGTGTGATTGAAACAAAGATTTTAAAAGGACCAGAACAAACCAAGACCCTTTACTCAGTGAGGCACAAATAAAAAATATTACCTGAAACCTGATTTCCACACATTATCATTTATGTACAATAATTCAAGAACTGTATGTCTGTGTACATTTAGTGGCCATTTCAATGGAAATGTGTGCTCTGTAAATGGCAATTCGTTAACCACAAGTCTGTAGTTTCATTAAAAAATCGCCCACCTCATGTCCATTAAAACTAGGTGGGCTGCGAAAGTTTGTCGTACTAAAAAGTGGGTTGTGGTTCTAAAAAGTTTGGAAGCACTGCGCTAGGCACAAGTGATGGCAGTTAAATTACACCAAAAACGTACTTTTATATTGGTCCAGATGTACGAAGCACTGGTCACAAAATACTGGTCGCACTTTGCAACCAGTATTTTGGCAACCATTGAGATATGTTGCGAACTGACCTATGTATTAATAGGTCGGTTTTCATAATGCCAAATAGCAGTGGGTCCCAATTCAGCCTACGTCATGAATACTAATAAGGTAGGTCACAAAAATCCGACCAACTATGATTCAAAGCTAACACAGAGAGAGAGGGTGGCCTGCTTTGGTCAGCAGATCACCATGACTGATTTGCTTTTGAATAAAGCAATGATATATATATTTTTTTAATGCAGCTCATTTTCCTAAAAGGAAAATTGTATATATTTTAAAAAGTACACAATAAAAGAAAAGTAAAATGTTTTCAAGAGTAGGGAGGGAACTATTGCCTATCTACGAAAAGTTTTCGGCAGCATTCACAAAGCAGTTATGGTTAAATTTGTGTAGTCTGTAAAATATTAATGTTCTGGACCTGATTTTAGTTGCAAAAAATAATTTCATCCCATTCGAAATTGGTAGTTGGAAGGGGCGCCATAAACATACCACTTACAAATACTGATTTGGTATTTAGTCGCAAACCCAAATTTCAATTTGATAACCTGTTACTGTACTGCAATTTGGATTTCCTACATGCCAAAAGGTATTTTTTAAAGTCGCAAACAGTCCAATATTGCAAATCAGATGTTTTTTTAACACAAAATTCCTTTGCATATCTGGCCCTTGTCCTTGTTAGCCCTTTCTGGCTTCAATGTCCACCGTGTTCAATTCCATTAAATTGCTAAAAGTTGGATTTTAATTTAACAACCATTGCTGCCTAGGAGCCTTCTGGTCTGAGACACTGCTTGCCCTGTGCAGAGCCACCGTTATGGGACTGCCCTTAGCGCTGCTTGAGCTCCTTGCCAGGTAGGTGTTTGAGGCCTTCCTCCACCCACAGGCTCCTGCCTGCCCTTCATCCCTGGTAGTCTAGTGGCAGAACACCCTGCTCTTCTGCTATTCCACACTGTTTTGTGCCCTCTTTTGCCTTTTTCCTGTTTGCCTATTTTCTCTGTGTTATGCCTTTTTCCTGTTTTCCTCTTTTCTCTGTGTTTTGCTTTTTCCTGTTCGACTCTTTTCTCTGTGTTTTTCCTTTATCCTCTTTGCCTCGTTTTTCCATGTTTTGCCTTTTTCCTGTTTGTCTTTTTCTCTGTATTTTGCCTTTTTTCCTTGCCTTTTGCCCTTCTCTTTGCCTTTTTTCTCCTTTTCCTCACGCTCCCCACTGCTTCTGCCCCCGTGAACCCTCCCCCCAGCGTGCAGCTCCCGCATCCCACCTGATCGCCCTTCCCGGACCCCTACTTAAGGCAGCCAATGTGCGGATGTGAGCGCCAAAGGCAACCCAATCTGTGCCCTTGACTGCGACCAGCGCGAGGGACCCTGGTCCCCTGGCCGCCCGGTGGGCAGTCAAAATATTGAAAATTAAATATCGACCCATACTAATATCAAGTTGATAATATCGAAGGGACAGTATATCAATGTTAAGAATATCCATGGACAGAATATCGAACCTAAGGTAAGTAATATCGATTTTTTTATATCGATGTAAGTAATATTGAAGTTAGTAATATCGATATCATATATTTCGATGCTACTAATATCGATATTTATATCATTAACATCTATTTTATTATGTATTTAATATGTGTGTATTTTATGTTTTTTCTTAAATGTTCTACTGGTTTTAAAATATATGTATACAATTTGTATATGTTAATAATGTTTTTTAAGTCAATTTTGTGTTTTAGTACTGTAGCGGGTTGTGGGCTTATAGGGGAATAGGGTGGGAAGTAATTTAATTACACTAAATTAATTATTAATTTTTAGGAATTATCAATTAATTTTAATTAAATGTTACGTTTAAGTTCTGTAGCGGGTTGTGGGTTTATAGGGGAAAGTGTCTGATGTAATTTAATTGTAATTAAGAAATTGGTTAATATTTTTATTAATTGGTACTTAATTTGTATTAATTGGTAAATAATTTGTATTAATTGATTAACTGATAATTATGTTACTTGTATTATTTTATTATTGGAATGTGTTGTGTGTTTATAGGGGAATAGTGTTGGAAGTAATTGAAATCTAGTCAAGTAATTATTAAATGAATTGTTGGGTATTGATAATTAATTTATTGGACATTAATTTTTGATTGGTAATAATTACAAATTATAATTTTTTGCTTCTCAAAATTAATTTCTTGTTGATTCATCATCAATTGGTAATTAAATATGATTAAGTATTATTCATTGATATTTTAAATTAATATATTAATACATAAATATTAATTAATAATGAATGTTTAGTAATTTTTACTTTTTCGTATAAATATGTATTTAATTGTTCAATAATTTTTAATTGGTAATTACTTTTTAATAAGTAATATGTTTTGTGTTATGAAAAATATTTTATTGTTCAATATTTATTATTTGGTAATGAATATTTATTAATTATTATGTATTGGTATTTATTATTAATTTATTGTTAAGTAATTATTGGTATGTATGTGTTTAATAATTATTTATTGGTATTTGTAGATAATTTAGAGTTATTTAATAATTAAACCATCAATTATTAAACAAAATACATTTATTTATAAGTATGTTATTTTTAAATCCTAAGCTATCCAATACTTTCCCTACTGTTGCACTCTCTGGAGAGGGAATAGTAATTTTTACTCATACACTATCCAACACTTTCCCTACTGTTGCACTCTCTATAGTTGGAATAGTAATTTTTACCCCTACGCTATCCAACACTTTCCCTACTCTTGCACTCTCTGGAGTTGGAATAGTAATTTTTCACCCTATGCTATCCAACACTTTCCCTACTGTTGCAGTCTTGGAGTGGGAATAGTAATTTTTACCCCTACGCTATCCAACACTTTCCGTACTGTTGCACTGTTTGGACTGGGAACAGTAATTTTTACTGCTACGCTATCCAACACTTTCCTTACTGTTGCACACCCTGGAGTGGGAATAATAATCTATAACCCCTACGCTATCCAACACTTTCCCTACTGTTGCACTCTTTGGAGTGGGAATAGTAATTTTTACCCCTATGCTGTCCAACACTTTCCCTACTGTTGCACTCTTTGGAGTGGGAATAGTGATGTTTACCCGTACGCTATCCAGCACTTTCCTTACTGATGCACTCCCTGGAGTGGGAATAGTAATTTATACCCCTACGCTATCCAACACTTCCCCTAATGTTGCACTCACTGAAATGGGAATAGTAATTTTAAGCCCTACACTATCCAACATTTTCCTTACTGTTGTTCTGTTTTGGAGTTAAAATAATAGTTTTATTCCCTCCGCTATTTAATATTTTTTTAGCTAATGTAGTATTTAATAAATTTTTAATTTGTTATACATGATTATTTTATTTGTATTTTATGTGTATAGATGTATTTGTAATTTATAAAAAATTTTAATAATGTATGGTATTAAAATAATTATAAAAACTGATTATTAAGTAAGTATATATATTATATGTAAATGTTTAATTAATGTTTTATTAAATGATATATATTACTTATTCATTTTAAACATTATAAAATATTTGTAACTATGTTTATTTTATTTATAAATATTATTTAGTTTATTGTTTATTTTATTTTACATATTTTTTTAAATAAAAAAACGATATTTTTAATACCGATATTTTTGACAACGATATTTGTTCCGATATTTTTGTACTTACCATGTTGTATATAGGATGTTGATATTCTTGACATCGATATTCTTCCTCCAACATTTTGTCAGTGAGTCCGACCGCCCACCACTATGACCCCATCACTCTTCATGCACTCATCCCCTAATGCAACAACAACTGCCAGCTCTCGACACCAAGCAACACCTAAAGCCTGATCTCCTTCTGACACTGCCGCCGCTCCTTCACCCAAATCCGGACCCTGGCAACTCACCCTACCCACTGAATGCCAACACACACAAGCCACTGAGCTGCATCCTCCTCAATGTACGCTACCTGCACCGACACAATGTAGCAAATCTGGGACCTCCTCAACACTCACATGCCCGACATCGCCTTCCTCACAGAGACCTGGACCAACGCCAGCTCCACACCCGACATTGCAACTGCCATTCCAAATGGATACAAGATCCTGAGAAAAGACCACCCCAATCATCCAGGAGGAGGCCTCACCATTGTCCACAAAAGCTCCCTCCAACTGACAACCATCGACTCAGACAATGACTCACCACCCATGGAACACATCCACTTCCAGATCCAGCCCATCCCAGAACGACGCTCCGTGGAACACTCACCTACAGACCTCAAGGACCCTGCACCCCCTTTATCAACAGTATCGCTGGACACATCGCATCCCATGCTCTTGTCTCTACCGATCACATGCTACTCAAAGACCTGAACTTCCACTTGGACAACTACAGCGATCCCAACACCACCGCCCTCCTGGAGATCCCCACCAACATATGACTGCAGCAACTTGTCTCCACCCCACTCACACAGCAAGACACACACTATATCCCATCTTAGGGCCTGATTCTGATGCGGGTTGGAAAGCTTCCAGACCGAATCAGTTTGGAAATGGTTTCCAACCCACTCGGGTCAGGAGAGTCAGACCAACCGAGTACGATGCTTCCGGATGCTTCCAGATACGATTTGCTTGGACTCCCATTGACTTCAATGAGCGAATATGTTCCTAACCGCATCATATTTAGGCCCTGGGTCAGGAAGACATGTTCCCGATCCGATTTGGACGGAGCAAATGCCATTAGGAGGCCTTCCTAACCGCATCGGAATCAGGCCATAGGTGGGAATGCTTTCCTAACCGCATCAGAATCAGGCCCTTTGTCAGAGGAAACAACATTTGCTTCAGCCATACCACGGAACAACTCTGTACAGACCACCACTGCATCGATTTCTCCTTTACGAAACCCATCTCACACAGGCACCCGCACTGCTTCCCACACAGACTCTGGAACAAAGTCTACAAAGAACACCTCACGTCCACGCTCACCTGCACTCCACTCCCAACTACGACCGACACCAACACAGCGGCAAGCAACCTCCATCAATGGATCACCAACTGCGCCAACACTCTTGCCCCCTCCAGAACACCATGAGATGTCACACCAAGAAAGCCAACTGGTTCACCACAGATCTCTGAGAATCCAAACACTCCTGTTGATGACAAGAGAAGACGTAGAGAAACAGCAAAAACTTGGAAGCAAGCTCCGCCTACAAAACAGCCATCACAGCACACCACCAACCCATCAAATCATCCAAGACAGAATCATCTCTAATGCCAACAACTCCAAGGATCTCTTCGCCATCATAAAGGAATTCGCCAAACACAACAGCGAAACAACCAACGTCCCCCTCCCAAGACCTCTGCAACAAACTCAGCTCTTCTTTAACACCCAGCTCACCTTCTCTCTCACCAAGGAACCCGACAACACCAAGCTCAAATCCCAAGAAGGGATGAAAGCTGTTGCGACATGGATGAGCCACAACTGCCTGAAGCTCAACTCAGAGAAAACAGAAGTCCTCATCCTCGGGTACATCCCCTCCGCATGGGACAATACCTGGTGGCGACTTGCCCTTGGAAACCCACCTACCCCAATGGACTATGAACGCACACTCAGCATCATACTTGACTCTTCACTCACCATGAATCGCAAATATCAACACTGTATCCTCCCCATGCTTCAACACCTGCAGCATACTTTGCAAGACGTTCAAGAGGATCCCTCCCGACTCCCGGCAAACCGTTATCCATGGACTCATCACCAGCAGACTGGACTATGGCAATGCCCTCTCTGCCAGAATCAATAAAAAAACTCCTCAGCATACTTAAAACAGTCCAGAACGCCATAGCCAAACTTATCCCCTATATCCCACGACACAACCACATCACCCATCACCTCAGTGACCTTCACTGGCTCCCCCTCAAAAGATGAATACCCTTCAAGCTGCTCACACTGGCCTACAAAGCCCTCCGCAACACTGGACCCCAATACCTCAACGACCGAATCTCCTTCCATGCCCCAAGGGAAAGCTCGGCTCAGCCGACCTCGCCCTAGCCACTGTCTCTTATTTATACGGGACCAGAGCAGGTGGAAGATCCTTCTTCTACCTCGCAACCAAGACCTGGAACAAACTCCCCCTTCACCTCTGGCAAAGTCTGATACTGCACCAATTCAGAAAGGACCTCAAGATCTGGCTCTTCGAATGACCCCAACAGAGCTGCTCACATCCCCCATCAGCACTTTGAGACCTTCAAGGGTGAGTAGTGTGCTCTACAAAACCCTAATTGATTTATTGATTGGAGTTGTGCTCTTGGTTTATGTGAGTTGATCCATTTAAGCTAACACACCAGGAAACTAATTTCATTCTACAATTTTATATAGTGCAAAGGGCTTTATATGAGCACCAGAAAATGTTATCTGTGTTTTAGGTTTTGCCTAGGACAGCTCATGCAAGATCTTTTTTTTATATACAATAGGCTTGGAGGCCACCTTTTACTTACTATTGGTTGACTTCATTGTTACTCACCTTTGTTTACCCACCATTGTGGCGCACCGGTCGCGCCGAAGGTGCGCCACAGGTAAGCACGTCTACGCCCGTCCGCGCCTGGATCGCGCCCAGCGCCACACCCCCTGGCCCTTGCAAACCGCACAGCATAACGTATGACGCCGCCACCCTCCTAGCCCTTCAACCCGGACGCACACCACATTGCTTCGTGGCTGCCCCAGGACGTACCCACGGTCCCTTCGCCTGCCACTCCTGCAAGTTCGCCTGCATCAAGACCCACACCAAATCCACTCACTCCAAACACAGCTCTAACCCTAACCACCTGAAGTGCATCCTGCTGAACACCCGCTCGGTCCACAGACATGCCACTGAACTCTGGGACCTACTGGACACTGCTTCACCGGACATCGCCTTCCTTACAGAAACCTGGATGAACGCCTCTTCAGCGCCCGACATCGCCATAGCCATCCCAGACGCTTACAAGATCATCCGAAAAGACCGCACCAACCAAACAGGAGGAGGCATCGCCATAGTCCATAAAAACTCCATCAGAATCACGACCAGCCTCGACGATAACCTTGTAACCGCCGAACACCTCCACTTTCAGATCCACAGAGACCCCAGGACCACACTTAGAGGCACCCTCATCTACAGACCACCAGGAACCCGTAAACAATTCAGCGAAGACATCACTGACTTCATCAGCCCACATGCCCTCGCCTCCGAGAACTACATTCTACTGGGAGATCTCAACTTCCACCTGGAAAAGAAAAACGACGGCAACACCACCACCCTCCTGGACAACCTGGCCAATCTTGGTCTCAAACAACTTGTTGACACCCCCACTCATATAGCCGGACATACGCTCGACCCAATCTTCACCTCCAGCAAACTCATCTCCTTCGATCACACCACAGCTCTCCATTGGACAGACCACAGCTGCATCCACTTCAGCTACAAAACTACCTCGGCCCACAACCCCCCACAACCTATTCCACGAAGAAACTGGAACAAAATCACCACCGACCAACTCCTCACATCGCTCAAACAAAACCCTCCCGGCCTCTCATCGGACCCAAACCAAGCGGCCACCAAATTCAAACAATGGATCACTCACTGCGCTGACGATCTAGCACCCTTGAAAAACCAACAAACCAAACAGAGGAGCAAAAAGGCTAGCTGGTTCAACGAGGAACTCAAGAAATCCAAGAAACTATGCCGTACTCTCAAGAAAACATGGAGAAAAAACCCCACCACTGAAAACCTAACCACCTTCAAGACAGCCACCCGCAAACACCACCAATTGATCCGATCCACAAAGAAATCAGCATTCAAGGATCCACTCGACAACAACGCCCAAAACAGCAAAGAACTATTCAACATCGTCAAAGAATTTACCAACCCCACCGCAGCCTCAAACGACATTACCCCATCCCAAGACCTCTGCAACTCGTTATCCTCTTTCTTCCACAACAAAATCGCCGACATACATAGCAGCTTTGAGAACACTTCCGAAGAACAGCCCACTCCACCTACCTCCGAACCTAAACCGCCCTCTAACATCCTTAACGCCTGGAACCCAATCACCACTGAAGACACCATCCGCCTAATGAACTCCATCCAATCAGGCTCGCCAACCGACCCCTGTCCCCACTACATCTTCAACAAAGCAGACTCCATATTCCCACCCTAGCTCCGTGATGTCATCAACTGCTCCTTCAACTCCGCTACTTTCCCAGAAAGCTGGAAACACGCCGAACTCAGCGCCCTCCTGAAGAAACCCACAGCAGACCCCTCTGAACTTAAGAACTACCGCCCCATCTCCCTCCTCCCATTCCCTGCCAAAGTCATTGAGAAAACTGTCAACAGACAGCTCGCCACCTTCCTTGAATCCAACAACTCACTCGACCCCTCACAGTCCGGCTTTTGAGCCAAACACAGCATCGAAACCGCCCTCATCGCAGCTACAGACGACATCAGAACACTACTGGACAACGGAGAAACAGTCGCACTCATCCTACTCGACCTCTCCGCCGCCTTCGACACAGTCTGTCATAACACCCTCATACACCCTCAGCAACATCGGCATACAAGGAAAAGCCTTGGACTGGATCATCTCGTTCCTCGATGGGAGAACCCAGAGAGTCCGACTCCCCCCTTTCAAATCAGAGGCCACCGAAGTCATCTGCGGAGTACCACAAGGATCATCACTCAGTCCCACCCTCTTCAATGTTTACATGAGTCCCCTCACGTCCATCGCGCAACACAACATTAACATCATCTCTTACGCTGACGACACCCAGTTGATCCTTTCCCTTACCAAAGACCCTAACACCGCCAAAACCAATCTTCACGAAGGCATGAAAGAAGTAGCCGAATGGATGAAAAACAGACGCCTAAAACTTAATTCAGACAAAACGGAAGTCCTCATCCTAGGATCATCCCCCTTGGCTTGGGACGACTCATAGTGGCCATCGGCCCTGGGCACGGCACCCATACCCACAGACCACGCACGTAACCTAGGCTTCATCCTAGACTCCTCCCTCTCGATGACCAGACAAGTCAACGCTGTCTCATCCTCTTGCTTCAACATACTTCGTATGCTCAAAAAAATCTTTTGTTGGATCCCCACCGAAACAAGAAAGACTGTCACTCACACATTGGTCACTAGCCGACTGGACTATGGAAACACCCTCTACGCCGGAACCACAGCCAAATTACAAAAAAAACTCCAACGCATCCAAAACGCATCAGCCAGACTCCTTTTGGACATCCCGCGCCAAGCTCACATTACCGGACACCTGAAAGACCTCCACTGGCTTCCCGTCAACAAAAGAATAACGTTCCGTCTCCTCACCCACGCACACAAGGCCCTCTACAAACTAGGACCTGAATGCCTCAACACACGACTGTCCTTCTACACACCGACTCGCCAACTAAGATCCTCCAACCAAGCCCTCACCGCAGTTCCGCGCATCCATAGATCCACCATGGGAGGAAGATCCGTCTCCTACTTGGCAGCCAAAACCTGGAATTCCCTCCCCACTCACCTGCGCCTTACCCACAATCACATTTCCTTCAGGAAGGAACTTAAAACCTGGCTATTCGATAAATAATGCACCCCCGACCCCAAGCGCCTTGAGACCCTCTGGGTGAGTAGTGCGCTATACAAATTCCTGAACTTGAACTTGAACTTGAACCTTTGCTTGCCTCTTATTGGTCAGCTGCCGTAAGTTTACTTCTTCTTTGTTTGTTTGTCTCTCCCCTAGAGTATTGATGTATTGATGTATTACTTGTATCCTTCCACTGCTCATTTTATTAGGTGCTATTAATTTCTACAGGTTTAAGCACTCTAACAGAGAGGGTCAATTACACCTGGTTCCCTTATGTACTTCTACCCCTCCTGCTGTCTGTCTTGTTGATTTACCCGTCCCCGTTTTCCATGTTGTAGCTTGCCCTCTCCCACTTTCCTCCAGCTATCTGTATTATTAACTGCTACCTCCCACTCTCTCTGCTTTTTACTTGCTTTTTCCCAAAAGCTTTCTGTGTTCCTGCTTGCTCCCTCCCTCTCTCCTCTTGTTGTCTATGTTGCCCCCTGCACCAGCCATAACAAAAAAGAAATGAGAGATGTAATGCTGCCAATGATGGCTGCATCATAGCACTTATTTAAAAAGAAAACTTTAGGCCCTGCACACCTCCTCCCATGTAATCCCAAAATGAAAGAGAGGTGCTGCCTTTCACCTTTTTTACAGGGAGTACGCTCACTCATGTAGTGACAACTGTTATGACTCAATTGCACACATAGCTCAGAAAAGTGTTCACATAGACAATCCATTGCCGCACAGCAAAAAAATAAATTAGATGGAACATTGGTCCTCGCCCCCCTCCTTTTCAACCTCAACACAGTCAACCTTGGGAGATCCCTGGAGCACAGCTGCATTCTTCCACCCCAACTGGGCAATTCAAATTTACACATTTTACATTATGCTAACGACATTGTCATAATAGACAACACCAAATTCTGAATCCAACAAGCCTTCAGAAAGTTAGAGGAATTTAACAACACCAACTCTCTCAAAATTAATCAGGCCAAGACCAAAGTCCTGATTTTTGGTCACTGCAGAAAAAAGAATCTCCTAACCTGGAGCATGGGAGCGGCATCCTTCAAAACAACTACAATGTATAACTGTCTGAGGGTATGGTTTAGTGAGTCCTCCAGACCCTCAGTCCACCTAGCCGCCCTGAAAAAGAAAGCGGGAGTCATAACACACAGCCTGACCAGTCTCAACAAGTTATTAAACAGCACTTCAGCTGACCCCAAATTAAAGGTTGTGAAAGCCGCTCTTCTACTGGCTCTTCACTATGGGCAACGGGATTTTCCAAAGGCATGCATGGCTAGCCTAGACCATACCCAATGCTGGACCTACAAGCAAGTACTTCAATTCCCCAAATACATACGTAGGGCTAGACTATGGCTGGAGCTGGGACTTCCAAAACAATCACTCACCTGCGAGGCCGATACCCTGAAATTCTACATAAGCATTTTAAGAGCAGCGGAAAACAGTCTTAAAGCCTGCCTATATAAAACGTTCAAGAGCCCAGAGAATCCTTGGTACTACAAATGCAAAAAGTTGTAAACTCACTAGAAATCGAAGGCAAAGTGCTAAAATTGGATCTTATTCCATACACAGCCTGGAAAAAGGTCATAAACAGGCAGCTAAAACTAACCTCCCATCTGCTGGATATCCTGTCATTGAAAGCCTAAACCATCTTATACCCCATGAATTACTCTTATTTACGGGGGAATCCATAACCATATCTCTACAGCCTAAGCAGTTTGACCCGCAGAAATATCTTGTTTATGTGCCTGTTAGACCTGCAGGTGGCCGATTTTAATCAATGGGCTCCAAGGGGAAAGGGGGGGCCTGCAGATTAGCAACTATACACCTGAAGCCTGGCTCCACCTCCTGTGCTGTTGTCCCTCGCTCAATGCCTAGGAGATCTCTTTGATTTGCATGTTGCTGGGTCTAAACTGAGATGGCATGGTGAGCAAAAAAACTATGGATTTAACTCAGATCTATTTACTGGGGTAGAATTATTGATTTGCTCTGAATTCTGTCCATCATCTGTGTGTCTTTTGCTTTCTCGCCCTAAGTGCACTGGGTATGCCCAGACGTGGGTCCCAGGCTCACTGTGCTACTGGATTCAAGTTAGCCTGACTGATGAGGGGTGATGCCCCGAAACCGGTCCCAGGATGCTTGTTTCCGGTCCAGGGAGGACCTGGATTGGCAGTTCGGGCTGGACTGTTCCCTTGAGGCACAGGCTCAAGACTGATTTTGCCATCTGTTCAAAGGCACAGTCTCTGGGAAGAAAGGCCAGCAGTGCCCCTCAGGCTGCACGCCAAACGGCTGTGAAAGTCCTCATGGGTGCCAAAGACGCAGTCCAGGGAGGCACACAGCTCCAGATTCAGACAGCAAAGAAAAGCCCAGGGGCGTCACTCTGTAGTGTCGAGATTCTCCCCGAAACTGCACCCCTGTACCTGGCAATACGACTTGCGGGTCCCGGTCTCCCCTCAGGAGGCGAAGCAAAAGGGTAGACTGCGGGGGAAACGGCAAAAGTCAAAGCCGGATAGCATGGGGTTGGGAGACCTCATCCCATTTCAGCAAAAGTCAGCCGGAGAAATGCCCCCAGGCATCAGCACTGCCGAGAGAGAGCTCCGACGATGGCCGGTCATTACCGAAGCTTCGGTAGGCAGGGAGAGTAAAGGCAACAGCAGCGGAGTGGCTGTAAGATGAAGTGTCCTCATATCGCCTCATGATTATTTGGCATCTCTGTGCTGAGGGGGAGACGGCTTAAAGTGAAAGTAGCAGACGGTGGGCCTCAGGCAGTGTTAACGTCCGTCTTTGGCGGGACCTCAGGCCCAGGCTCCATGGAGGAAGCCCCTTGCTCCTCGGCACCAGATGCGCCCCAGCGCCAGCCTCAAAGCTTTTAATGGCAGCAGCCGCGATCGCCGATCCCCGTCCGGGGCTGCGCCTTCATGGCCGCCTTCATGGCGACCCCCGGGGCCGGCCAGCGCTTTTACTGAAGAAGCCGAAGCACTACCGGGGGCTGGAGGGGGAGGTGCTGTGGCCCATCCCCGATAAATACAAGAGATAAATATACAAGGTATTAATATGGCGCCTCTGGTGGAGAGGGGGCCATCAACTGAGTGTATTTTGCTTTCTCACCCTGTGCACCGGGTATGCGCAGACGTGTGTCCCAGGCTCACATGTCACTGGATTCAAGTTAGCCTGGCTGATGAGGGGTGATGCCCTGAAACGGGTCACAGGATGCTTGTTTCCAGTCCAGGGAGTACCTGACTCGGCAGTTCGGTCTGGAAGTTTCCCTTGAGGCACAGGCTCAAGACTGATTTTGCATATGGCTGTGTCTAAACTGATATGGCATGGTAAGCAAAAGAACGATCGGTTTAACCCAGATCTATTGAATGGGGTAGAATGATTGATTTGCTATGCATTCCATCCATCATCTGTGTGTCTTTTGCATTCTCGTCCTAAGTGCGCAGGGTATGCCCAAACGTGGGTCTTGTCCTCACTGGATTCAAGCTAGCCTGGCGGATGAGGGGTGATACCCCGAAACCGGTCCCAGAATGCTTGTTTCCAGTCCAGAGAGGACCTGGCTTGGTAGTTCAGTGTGGACTGTTCTCATGAGGCACAGGGGCAAGACTGATTTGCATATGGCTGGGTCTAGACTGGGGTGGCATGGAGAATAAAATAAGAATGGATTTAACCCAGATCTATTGACTTGGGTAGAATGATTGATTTGCTATGCATTCCGTCCATCATCTGTGTGTCTTTAGCTTTCTCGCCCTAAGTGCACCGGGTATGCCCAGATGTGGGTCCCGGGCTCACTGTACTACTGGATTCAAGTTAGCCTGGCTGATGAGGGGTGATGCCCCAAAACCAGTCCCAGGATGCTTGTTTCCGATCCAGGGAGGACCTGGCGTGGCAGTTTGGGTTGGACTGTTCCCACAAGGAACTAGGTCAAGACTGATTTTGCGTATGGCTGGGTCCAAACTCTGGTGGTGCGGTGAACAAAAGAATGATGGATTAAACCCAGATCTTTGTGACTGGGGGTAAATGCTTGCACTGTCCATCATTCTGTATATCAATTGTTTCTTTTGCAAGGTTACGTAAGGCAGCTTAATGCGCAGCCTTGCATTTCCTTGGATTTACTAAACCACACAGAGCCACGAAATGTGACTTTGCGTGACTTTCTAAATCCCAGTTCAGCGCTTACATGATGATGCAAAGGATAAGCAATCCCTTTGTAAATCTGGCCCTTAGCCCTCTCCACATTTGGAGTCAGGCAGAGCTTAGGTTTTTTTCAGTCAGCAGAGCCCAATCGCCTCTGTCTATGGAAACCTTCCTTTGATTGCCCGATAGAGTAGGGGCCTGTAGAGGAAGGAACTTACACCCCCTGTACTATTTCGGGTGAACGGTGCAAATTTTCTTTATTCTGCATATCACCGCTGATAAAACATGGCGTTGAGGTACAGAAAAAAAATTAATGACCCCCCATGAGAAAATACCCCTTTTGCATGGTCTCCCCTATTTTGTGCTACATTTTATTGTTGTTCTTTTGACTGTAAACTGTGTACCTTCCTATGCAGCGCCATGTGCGTTTATTCTGACCTGTAAGGCATGAAGTAATTGGCTAAACCCTGATTGGCATATTTAACAAGTAACATAGTATATAGTGTAGAAATATCCACTTAAAATAGAAAGTGAAAGTGTCACCTGTAGACTATTCTACTTATTGAGCCATTTACTAATGTAACAGGAAGCACAGCTTCTGGCATACAAATATAGCTTAACTGCAGCAGTTTAAACCTGCAGTCCTTGCTATCAAAATAACACTTTTGACAGGGGAAAAAAACTGTCTGTTTTAATATTAATAAGTCACTCCTACATAGGCCATGTAGCCTATAAGGTAGGGTGCACAGTATTTAAAAGTGGGACGTGTTGAAATCTAATTGTACCATGTCCCTACAGTGGTAAGTCCCCAAAAACTACCTTCACTGTGGAAGGCTCTGGCTGACCTATAAGGAAAACTAGGCTGATAATTAAAATATTAATTCTGCTCTCTCAGGTCGGGGCAACCTAGAACAATGGCACAACATAATTTTTTATATTTATTAGACGAACCAATTCAATGGTGGTTAGATATTTAATAAATATTTAGGAAAGTAACTTATAAAATATTTACTGTTATCCTGCCTGAGGTTCCTGGGTGATAATCTGTATTTGCCTGCCAGCAGCAACCCTTCCAGTTCTTTATCACTACTGGAGTCCTAGACCTTAAGTCCTGTCCATGATGTCCTAGGAGCCATATACGTAACCCAGATGTGTTGCTGTAGAAACTCTGACATTTTGAGACTTTAAATATGTTTTCAAGACTTCTGGAGCATCAGCAGGATCTCACAGTAACATTGTCACATTTTGAATAATTAGCTTCATCTATCATCAAATTGTTTTGAATGTTCACATTCAAAATCGAAATATCCTCCACCTTCTAGATTTTGTGTAGGTATAATGCATGCACTATTCTACGCTTGGCTTCAGTAGTGCTTTAGCAACAAATATGCCAAACCAATTGCAATTAAAAGACAATGTGGCACATTTGAAAATGCAAAAACAATATTTTTTCTTTAGGTTATCAACAGCCTGTTTAGTTGTTGCTTTCTGACTGATTTGTTTGGATTGGGCACCGCATGTGCAAAGTCAACTGGTGATCACTGAAATTGTTGAGCAGTTAACGTCAGCACTGATTTTACAGCAGGCATGCTAAGCAAGTATAAGTCACTATATTCAAACATGGTCAGGCTCTCAAACATTATTTGGCATCTTTGTCCCACTGTAACCAATGGATAGATAATGCCTTGCTTTGTGAAGTATCACAATATCATGTCATGTCATGAATGACCCCAATATGCCAGGCCTACCAGTGTTATAGATCTAGCAGTATATCTATGTTAGGAATCCTTTTACCATAGATACTCAGAAGGCCAGTAGTTGTCACCATTATGTTAGAGCCAACTTTTCTCCAGGGGTAGGTATCATGAATGTTCGAAATACGTAAAGAATGACCCCCATTGTCCTAAGGGTAGCAGTATACTAGGGCCAAAATGTCAGGGATTATCAACAATATGCCAGGGCCTATATGGACAATTTGGAAGAAATCATGCAATGGATAGCCCAATATACTTAGAATTATCATCAGTATGCTAAGGCCAATGCACATAATGGTAACCCGCATAATATAATGCCCATAACTATATGAGGGTTAACTTTTTGCCCAGGGTGAACACAGTCTTGTCATGAATGGATGTAATGTGCCAGGAAACTTGTTCGATATACCAAGAGTAGTGTACTCCAGCGGTTAAGCCATCATGTTATGAATGGCCAAATATTTCAAGAATGACTGGGCTATTATATTGCCCAGTTTGGAGAGATAATGGCATGACTTTGCTATATGCAAACAGAACAATTGATAGACAAAATGTTTAACAATGTCAAACATTCACCCCAGTACAGAGATCTGGGTCTATATTCATAGCTTTTGTGCCACCCATGCCATTCCACTTTAAACCTAGCCATACGCAAATCAGTCTTGACGATGCTCCCCATGGGAACAGTCCATCCCGAACGGCCATTCCAGATCCTCCCTGGACAGGAAACAAGTATCCTAGGGTTGGTTACAAGATATCACCCCTCATCAGCCAGGCTATATTGAATCCAGTTGCACAAGGAGCACAGTACCCACATCTGGTAATATAACCTTCCCACTTAGGGCAACAAAAGCAAAAGGAACAAATGATGGACGGAATACTGAACAATTAAACATATACCCCAAGTCACAAAATCTGGGTTTAAGCCATCATTCTATTACTCACCACGCCACCTCAGTTTGGACCCAGCCATGTGCAAATCAGTCTTGACTCAGCTCCAAATGTACTCATTTTCAGTATTCACAAACTCCAAGTATAAATTTGCTATAAAAGTGTACATTTTATGTCTCCACCACCCTGTGTAGAGCAATTGGCTGACTTTTGTGTGGGTAGCATTCCTCCCTAAACCTCTCCCTTACCATCCCTACACTCCTCTTATCCTCCCACTCCCACCAGTCCCTTCCACATTTTCCACAAAAACACATATTTACGTGAGTGGAGACTCCAGAGTTGAGGGGGACAACTCTCCACATTCAAGTATAGGTAATTCAGAGGCATAAACTCCACTAGTAATTTCTGAATAGCACTTTGTAATATACATTCTAGTACTACAAAATGTACTGCTAAGTGTAGTTTGTGAATAACACCCTGAAATGCTTAGATTACACCACCAACATCACTTGTGCCCATACTGAGGGGTACAAGTCTGGTGGGTTGTTGGCATGGCTTACCAATCGTATAAAATGTCCAGCAGCTCATAACATTTCTTATAAGCTTTCAGGGAGATCTTGCATGTTTCTAGCAAGATTTTCTTATGGTGTCTATGACTACTATCACAAACTGTATCTAAGAGAATCCTGATGGGCTGACTGTGGACTTTCTTACCATGTTGCCTCTGCATCTCCCCTCCTGAATTTCAGGATAGATCTTCCCTTAATGGCTCAGAACATTGAGGAAGCTATGCATGATGTCGCCCCATGCAAGAACTCTGGGCACCAATGGGTTTCTCGTGGATTCTACCAGATCTATGCTGACACCTTGTTGACTACACTAGCTGCTGTGTACAAAGCAATAGTCACCAAAGGTTTACTACTGCCATCGCTCCCAGGAGCCCTAATAACCTCGCTAGGGCAGACCTCTGAAGAACCTGCTTCATAGAGGTCAATAGCAATTTTAATCTCTCATTATAAAATACTCTGAAATATTCTGGTGGGACAGATATTCCAGGTTTTGCCTCAGCTCATCCATTTGGATCCGAATGGCTTTATCCCAAGACGAAACACATTTTGAACATAAGAACAATCTACAGGCTCATGGAGGTGGCTCCATGGTCTTGGTCATATAATGCACTTCTCTTGTTTTAGACCTAGAAAAGGCTTTCAGCACTCTGGCTTTGGCAGGCTCACTACACAACTGATCAGGCTGCTCTACCAGACCTTAATGGGAAAAGGTCAGATTGGGCAAGTTAATCCCACCCTCTTTACATGTAATTGCGACCTTTCAAGGATACTCCTTTTCTCTTTTTGCATTAGCTATTCAACCGTCGGCCATCAAATTGAGGCAGGTTTGAAGACCATCAATCATCCTCCTCGCTGATAGAACTCATGCTGTGTCTTTATACATCGATTACATTTTGATATAGTTCAGGGAATTTAAAGGTGACCAAGTCTGCATAGACCAGATTTTTAAATGCTTTAGTGCAGCCTCCGCGTTGCACGTAAGCTGGTCAAAATCATACATATTCCCTCTACACCCCAAGGCCACTATGGCAAAGCAGGATATGGGGAGGGTGGCTCCATCAAATGGGAGGTTGTCTGTTTACACCATTTAGGTATATGGTTTTATCACATTGATAGGGATCTTCTTAATTGGAATCTCACTATAGTGATAAATGCCCTCAGGATAAAAATTGTTCTTGGAGGACTCTCCAACTCAGCCACATAAAGCACATTCCCCTCTCCAAAATTGTGGTCCTTCTCTGCCTGCTGTATTACTTTGATATTCTTACTATTGTTCTCACAAGGAAGTTTGTTTGTGACGTTGATACACTACTACACTAGTAGAGGAGATGATTTTGCATAAAGGCTGGTGCAGCATTGCACTGGTCAAGTTCCACATACTGGTACATTTGGGGCTTTGGGAGCCCCACATTTTGAACATTATTATTTGGTCACCCAAGTTCAATGGCTGTATCAATGGCCTTCAGGCCTTTCGCTGAAGGAAAACTCTGCAGGTCCGCAATCACTATGCCTTGAGACTTCACATGGACTTGTACTTCCAGGTGATAGACCTGCATGTAGGTGGTCTTGCCTATTACATACAGCGCTGAGTTTCTTCACAGGCACTTTACTAATCACTAAGCATGTCTCTCCATATGCCTGGCTGTCGCTCTACACGTTTCCCTATGCACAGGAACACACGTTACCACTTAAGAACTGCAAAAGTGAATCAATGCAGGCATTCGGCCATAGACAAACTATTTCAAGATGACCAGCTCCTTTCCTTTAACTCACTGAGGGAAAAAGTCACTATAATGGAGGGACAGTTCCTTACAGTGCATGTCTTGAAGAACTAATGGTTCATTATTGTCACAGAACCTGAGATGCACTCCTTGGTTCCGTTTCTAAATGTGATCGGTAGCAGTTGGAGACAGATTAGCTGGCAGTACAAAGCACTCCAATAACATACATACACATTACTAAAGTCCCTATTTCTCACATAGTAATCTGAAACATGGAGAGTGTAAGGCTTTGGGTTCTGCCCATCAAATCTTCCCAAATTCTTTGCTTTTGATCACCTGGCTTTTGACCTTTTTACTGTGGGTAAGCCTCACAACTGGTGACTCACCCACTATAAACTAACGGTAAATGGACAGCTCATGTTCACGACCAGTGTCTGCCTGTTAAGTTGAGGCCTATGAAATGCAGCAAGGATAATGTGCGCTTGTCTGGTTAAATGTGAACACATATGCACACATGCCAGCACACGTATCAGGAATGTGAGTGGCGACTCCTGTCGCCCGCAGCCTGGTAACTTTGCACAGGTAGCCTGGTGCAGAGGGAATTCTGCAGGATTGGATTTTGAGCTAGGGTAGACCTCATAATATTAATTTACACTTGTAGGGAAAGTCAGTGTGGTTTACTCTCTTGTCTGCAGTAACACTTCATTATACACCTATGGGAAGACTGCCTTAGAGTGCCGTTTTGCTTCCTTTTGGCCTACAGAGACCAGTAACTAATCGAACTGGGATGTAACCTGTTAGGAAAAATCGATTCTGCAAGTTTCAGAAAGACATCTGCACATCTTATTAGTGAAATAGGATTGTCATATTTCTCTGGTTCTGCTCCGGGTCAGAGCCTAGACCTTTTGTCACCCTGCTGTCCCACGTTAATTACATTTCTCTCCAGCAGCAGGAATGAAGCCAATCTACACAAAGGGAGCAATTAACAGTGCTTTACTCTGCTCCTGAGGAGGAAAGGGATGGGATGAAGGATCTGGATCGAAAAATCAGCTGTAACACTGTACCAGGGATGGGCCAGCCCAAGCCCACTGAACAATGGAGGAAGCCCATACCTCTGGAGCCAATACAGGAGGGGAATCCCTTTGAAGATTTGTTGAGAAAGGCTCTGGCAGGGATGTCTGCAAGGGGTGGAGCTGATGTGACTAGTTACTCCTGAGTGACACTATTTTAAAATGTCCCAGCAGGCTGTGCAGGATGGTTGTGATGGGCGGAGAGTTGACGTGGTACCTCAGGATAGGCCAGAGTTGTTTAAATTCTAGAACTTTCTGCCCCCACTTAAAAAATCTTGCGCAAGGGAAGAGCTCTCTCTTGGTTGTGTTTTTCTGCTGGACTCTGTGAGCAGAGGCGGCAGCCTTGGATAACTGTAAGGGGGAACCCTTGATTCCCATCTGAACTAAGGACTCAGACTTCAGTTTACTCCAGGACCAGTGGGGCTCTCCTCAGGACAAGGGAAGATAGTACCCTTCCAATCGCTAAGGACTAGCTGGGTAAAAGAAAAGAACCTTTACAACAAGGAGGAGAGACGCTCAGAGAAGTTAAAAGGAGAATGACTGGTGCAGGGAGCCAGCTGAACCAGCTCCCTGCCAAGTTCATTACCTTACAGGCCTGGAGGTCTAAGGAAAGTGCTCCAGGTGGCCAGGGCTCACCACCTGGAGCAAAATGAGTCCAAAAGCATGCAAAACAACCCAACGGTAAAAGGGGAACAAGATGACCTATGATCCCCTCAAGCGAAGCCCCTAGAACGTGGGGCTTCACTGCCAGAGATCTTCCTTATTCAGGGGTGGGCTAGGGCCCCGGGGTGACAGCAAGGAGAATATACAGTTTTTGTATGCGGGTAGAGGGTGTGCGTGGGGTCCCCTAAACTAGCATTCTGAGGGTTTGGGGATTCAAACCCCCAGGCCAGTTGGAGGACGGGCGGACCCAGAATTGAGTATCCCCAACTCAGGGCCCCAATGCCATGAGGGACGGGGAGCAGCCTTGTGCTCTCCTTAGGGCAAGCTAGGTAGTGAGCCTGTGATTTCATCTCTGGGCCCCAATGGGAAGAGGGAGGATGGGAGTGTGTTATTGCACTCCTTCATCATCTGTGGTGGGCCTGCTGTGTCGGGGGAGCAGACCAAAACCAGCATCTTGCCCTCAGGAGCAGGCAGAGCAAAAGAGTGCTGCCAGCACCAGCGGAGAAGAGGCTCCCATGTGGGTGAGTCAGTGGAGGAGCCAGGGGGGGCTCTTGCACACCAAGGGTGGGACACACGGCAGGGGTGTCTGAGTGAGACAAGGACATTTTAAAATAAAGGCAAAAGGACACACTGAGTGGCTTCAACAAGGGAAGCTGTGAAGCCTCTAATTACTTATGCAAGCTCACAAGGGAGTGACACCCCATAATACCCTGCGGGCTTGCAATAGAAAAAAGCCATTTTTGTTGTTGTGACCCTAAGATGTGAAGGACTGGGTTATTTAGGACCCAGCGGTGCCAGGGGACAACACCTAAAACCTTCGTGGGTAACCTGCTCCGGCGTACGAATGACAGAGACACGGGACACTTCCTTCGGCGTCAAAGATTCAAGGTTTATTTACTGCAGGGAACACAGAAGTCACAGGAAGTACAACAAATGTAGGTTCGAGGAGACTGCTTCAAATTGCTACTGAGGATCGCTCCTTTTATACAAATTTCTCCCATAAGGTTGCATGGTACACAAAGGTTTACAACTCGGTTCCCATAATTATCCCCGAGAGGGGTCACTTTGGTCACTTTGATACATCCAAGGTCCGGGGCATAAGTGCGGAAACGTTTGGCGGTTCCCAACTGTAAAAACCCATCTTCCCACCATTAGTACATTCCAATCGGCAGTAAAACAGATCGAAGAAGGAACAAGTACAGATGCAGAGGAAGATGGAAACAGTGGGGAGATCGGAAAGGGTGTAAAAAAGGGGGGTATCGGGAAACACGAGCTACAGGCATCAAAGAGACGTGCCTAATGAGATGCACGGCTGAGACAATAGACCGGCACGGCAAGATGAGCCTCGAGCGGGGCCATCTGCCTTACAGTATCATTCCCCTCGTCATAAAGACACCTCCAAAGGAAATGTGTCTTCCGCACGAGTCTTGGGAATCCCAGGGTCGCGAAGCGGACAGCGTCCGTTCGCTGGCTACTTGAGGGCAAGAGACAAAATGGATGCCATATCTAAGATGGAACTCGTGGGTACAGATGTATAAACCCACGAAACAAACGAACGGTTTAGGTTAGCACAGCGAAACTGCGCACATCCACTAAACTCGTCATTTGCGGTCCGTAGATACCAGACTCGACCATATTCGTGCGAGTCGAAAACATCACTTACAATTGTCACGGAACCTCAGACGCTCCTTTTGCCCTCATGCAGGCAAGCACTAATCGGAATCATGCTCAATATTCATCAGACCATCTAGATGTTGCTGCAACATAGCTCTGTCCAACCGAGTCCCCTTGGTAACAGGTGGCTGTCTTATACACGTTGTAGCACAGAGGCCACATAAGGCAGGACCACACTGCACACAAAGGCGACACGTGAACAGGAATGCCACAACGACTCCGATGATCATCAGAATCTTCCAACCCCAAGTCGACATCAAGCCCCAAAACCACCCAAGTAGCGTCCAATCCCCTACATCCACGTGTATGGATTCAGAGATCTTATGCAACTTTGAGATGGCTTGATAGACAGTCGGAGCATTATCTGGAATGAAAATACAGCAGCTCGAATGGATCACCTTACATACCCCACCTCGATCTGCTAAGATCACGTCTAAAACCATACGGTTTTGTAACGTCATAAGTCTATACGCCTGAAGTTCTGTGGTGATATTACCAAGGGCACTGGCAGTAATATTAGCTGTCGATTCTACCACTCGAGTCAACTGTCTCAGGTTCCTACTATTAACCATAGGTCCCCAAAACGGGAGGAAACCCTTGAAAAAGTCTCCTGCCTCTTGACCAGCAGTATCCTCTTCGCTAATTACGCCTCTCACAACTCTAGTCTTGTGATAATCTGCATCTACAGTGAACGTCGGAGGCAACATATTTGCGATAAAACATGAGCCCATAAAGTCAGAGGGCAACCATGCATACGCACGATCGTGGCACACAAAGTATGTACCCTTGGCAGCCAGGAACACAGGGGACGAGACCATCGGCAGAATGTAATTCTCGGTGCAAGCACTCTCTCCAAGTCGGGCTTTCGATCTTCGGCCACGACCCATTAGACAAAAATTACCAATGTGGGGTACGCCCCATATCGGAGGCGAGCTTTTCAGCTGTTTTTCACTCGTGAGCGCACTGTACTCAACCTTACTCAGGACCCTATAGGCTTGTACCTCTTCCTCTGGGATGAGCGACGGCTCATAGATATCTCTATCTAGATCTTCTATCGCTATAGACAAAGGCTTACGATACGAGCCAAGGCCAAAGTAGGGAGAACCTGGCTCTCGACTGGGGTAAGAATCTAGTGCACTTCGAAACATTGTCTGGAATGCTCGAGCTGAACCCTGGGAACTATAAGGTAGGACCAGATATGGAATTCCCTTATCCGTGGTATGTGGCATTAACCCACACACCCAACAATTCGTAGTATTCACCACTAACTGATGCTGATGAAGGAGCTGAATAAAGGAATTATTTCTGAATTCCACACGTCTAGCCTGTTCGTGTTCAGGTAGGATATGAAAAGAATGAGGGGATGCAGTGGAGGTAGATTTAGGTTCAGAAGTAGGAGTAGGTATAGCAAAAAGCAAGAAGTACGACATCATGTAGTGCACCCCACCCGCCAATAGCAAGGAAACAGTCAAAAACAATAGGAACATTTGGAACATAAAACATTTGGTACGAATAATTTGTTGCAGTTTGAATCTTTGCACCTGAGCTTCTTCCAAATCCATCAACTTCGAAAACGCCATCCCCTACTACCGTCCGCAACGTTTCTTGACGCACTTCGTTCTGTGTAGCAGTAGTCAATCCCTAGGAGTTCCCAGGAACCGACGGTCTTTAGCCTAGCGCCAAGACCTACTAACCAGAAGGAAGTACACGCGCGGCCCTACGGTACACCTGGATGCAAGGTATCTTTATTCACAATATATATACAAACAGTCTCTTAGCTGTGGAAGGAAAAAGGCATATAAATGGAACGAAGCTCAACTTTTACAAAAATAATCACAATAATACGGGTGTTTTGAACTGATCGTGGCAAATGGGAAAATGCAGTTGTCAAGGGACTGAACGAATTTTATTTGTCTCTGGTGTTAGAACGCAAAAAGTATCAAGTTTTCCCAGGACGTGTCTGTTCATCGAACAAAGAATCTGATGAAGGAACAGAGTTCTGCCGATCAGTTGATTGTTCTGGTCACGAGTCTTTCGATGACAAATGTTCAACAATGTCTTTCTGCTGCACTGAGGATTCTCCGACAGGTTGTGCGTCGCTAAAAGGTATAAACGCCGGCAATCCTTCGGATTCAGTTGAAGCAATGCCCCTCCTCACCCACGAGTCTGCCGGCAAAGGAATAGGAACTTTCTTCGTATGGGTGGCATGCACCCAATTTTTTCGACCCTCTAAACGGACGGCAGTTCTCGTGGCAAGGAGGACCTGGTAGGGTCCAGTAAACCGGGGTTCCAAATTCTTCTTGCGGGCAAAATTTCTGGTTACCACCCAGTCTCCAGGCTGGAGCTGGTGGCCTGGACCCTCCGTCTGCTTCGGCAATGCTTCGTAAACCTGTTGGTGAATTAACCTCAGTTTAGCAGTCAGATCATGAAGATAGTCAATCAACATTGGGTATTCAAGACTGGAGAACACACCCGGTCTAGGGACCCCCCACACATTTGCAGGACGACCGAACACTATTTCATAGGGACTAAGCCCTACTCGGGAGTGTACTGTCGTCCTTGTTGACAACAAGGCAAAGGGCAAAGCGTCAGGCCACGAAAGACCAGTCGTAGCCTGAATCTTAGCCAGTTTAAGTTTAAGGGTGCCGTTATACCCTTCAACCAAACCAGCTGACTGGGGATGATTGGCGCTATGGAATTTTTGATTAATTCCAAGGCCCTTACACACACTCTTCATCACACTCCCCACAAACTCACTTCCGTTATCCGACCATACAATCCGAGGCATTCCATACCGAGGAAAATATTCCTTCAGTAGGATTTTCGTAGTCGACAGGGCAGTATTGTCTTTAAGAGGGTAGGCTTCAATCCATCGGGAAAACGCGCAAACCACAACTAAAACGTATTTCAGGTTGTTGCATCTCTCCATATGGATGAAGTCTAGCTGGATCACTTCAAAGGGATATGAAGGGGGAGCAAAGTGTCCAGGAGGAGTTATGGTTCCCTTACCAGGATTGTATAACATACATACCATACAATTTTTAACCAACCGTTCAGCACATTTCGTGATACCATCATTCTTCCACACATGGGATAGCAACTTACAAATACCCTTCACACTAATATGTGCTAACCCATACGCCATTGTCACAACAGCTAGCACATACGCGTCTGGCAACATCCATCTCTTATGTTCCGACAAATCGACCCAACAACCATTCGCATCCAACTTTCCCGTGCTCTCTTTCCACTTCGTTTTTTCAGTCTCAGTGGCCTCATTCTGAATTGCTTTCACACTCTCAATAGTGTCCTCACACATACTAGTCTCTGTAGGCCACCTAACCAAACTCGTCACATACATTCTAGTGCTAAGGTTCCGGGCAGTCTCCTTAGCAATCTCATCCGCAAATGCATTACCACGACCAACATCATCCGTTACCTTACGGTGCGCACTACATTTAACAATCGCCACTTGCTTAGGTAACGTAAGTGCATCCAAAAGGTCATTCACAAGTTGTCCATGCTGAATCTTCATACCATGCGACGTCATAAAACCTCTCTCTCTCCACAACCGTCCAAAGTTATGAGCGACGCCAAACGCATATTGGCTGTCGGTAAACACATTCACACGTTTCCCTTTCGCTAACACACACGCTCTAGTTAGAGCGATCAGCTCTGCAGCCTGGGCAGAGTTCTGATTCAATCTTGCAGTTTCCACAACAGTATTCAAAGTCACAACAGCAAACGCAGTAGTCACATCGCCATTCGGCAATTTAAAACATGAACCATCCACATACAAAGTTCCATCTGGATTTTCCAAAGGAGTGTTTTTAAGGTCCACTCGACCTTTTGTTTCCTCTTCAGTCCTCAGATAGCAGTCATGGGCTGCTATTTCATCTGACTCTGTGCTAATTGGTAACAAAGTCGCCGGGTTCAGAACATTGCAACGTTTTATCTGAATATGACTTGCCAACAGCGTCAACTCGTACCCAGACAACCTCGCACTCGTCAAGTGCTGAGTTTTCGTACGATTCAAAAGAGTGTCAACTGCGTGCGGAACCATCACCGTAAGCATATTATCCATGACCAATCCTGCTGATTGTCGGATGGAGACCGCGGCTGCCGCTGTTGCTCTCAAACAACTCGGCAATGCTCTAGCTACCGGGTCCAAGGTCGAGGAAAAATATGCACATGGACGTTGCTTATCACCGAAAGGTTGCGTTAAGACACTCAAAGCACAACCTTCCCTCTCGTGAAAGTATAGTGTAAACGGCTTGCTATAGTCAGGAGTACCTAACACAGGAGCCGAACACAATGCGTCACGCAGTTCAGAAAAACTTTTCTGACATTCTTCCGTCCATGGTAAAGGAGTCGAAACATCCTTGCACGTAAGAGCCACCAATGGTTTCGCTAGTAATGAAAAATTTGGAATCCACTGTCTGCAGTATGACGTGATACCTAGAAAGGCACGCACATCTCTTTGGGTTGTTGGCACAGATATGCGCGCAATGGCTGCAATTCTCTCTGGGGTCAACCGTCTTCCCTCCTTTGACAATAAGTGACCTAGATAGGTTACTTCTTGACAACAATATTGGAGTTTAGAAGGTGACACCTTGTGATGTAAGTCGCAGAGATGTTGCAGCAACGACACCGTAGCAATTTTGAAAATGTCCTGAGTATTTGCAGCCACAAATAAGTCGTCGACATATTGGATTAAGGCCGCACCAGCCGGCAACGAAAACGCATCCAGTTGACCCTTCAAGGCTTGACTGTAAATCGATGGACTCTCACAGTAGCCCTGAGGAGCACGTTTGAAGCGGAAGCTACGGCCACCGAGAGAGAAACCGAAAAGGTCTCTGCTTTCTTCAGCAATCGGAATGCTAAAGAAAGCATTCTTCAAATCGATTACCGAAAACCATGATGCAGAAGCGGGAATCAGAGTCAGTAGCGCCGTGATGTCAGGCACAACAGGAAACTGAGGAATTACAATTGTATTCACCTCCCGTGAATCAATAACAAAACGATAAACAGGCGGTTTTGAAGGATCTGTACGTTTTAGAATGGGCAATACAGGGCTGTTGCACACGTTTCCCGCGTTTCTTCAATAACATCTTTCTCGATAAGATCATAGATGATCGCTAACAGTGCTCGTTCACCATCAAGAGAGATTCGATACTGGGGAATACGTGGCAACCGTACATTAGATTTCAGCTGAACAACATAAGGGGAGATGTCAAGCAGGCCCACATCATTGGGACCTGTCGCCCACAAAGATGCAGGAAGAGAACTCAATTCCGGTGGAAGCTTATCGAGAGACAAGTACATGGGAGAGACAACCCTCTCTCCTAACGTAAGCTTTACACCCACAGGAGAACAGTACAAAGTTGCATACAAACGTTTTAGCAAATCCAGGCCCAAAAGATTTTCACCACAACCAGTAGTTAAAATCAACGGAGCTTCAAGCTCACGAGGCCCAATTGTAAGGGGCAAAGGGCGTGAAACTGGATTGCTAACGGGGACGCCAGAGAATCCAACCGAAACATTGGTTAAGCCAGACAAAGGTGCGCCAGGGAGTTTCGAATGCATTATGGAACTTTTCGCTGCACCAGTGTCCAACAGAAAAGGCTCCACGACGCCCGATGTAGCAACTGCGACGTAAGGCCCTCTCTGATCAACCGGAACTGATACCACTCCCTCTCCTTGTCTATGGCTGTCCTAATAATTACTGTCGTCAGTTCCCTGATCGACGTAATAATCATCCACATTGTACTGCGCAGATTGTCCTTGCGATGATCCACGTTGATCAAAACAGTTATTGGAATTTGATGAGTTATCTGAACGATCATTCTGAACACCACGACCCCTACCACGCGATGACTGCTGAGAACTACCACGACCTCCTCTAGATGAATTACCACTATTACGATCGTTTAGAACGGGACAGTTGAATTTCAAATGACCCTCCTGTCTACAATAGGCACACTGATTGTACCCTAACGAAGATCTTTGGGAAGAGGAGTCATTTCGAGGTTGCGACCTATTTGATTGCGACTGCGATCTATTCTGCTGAGGAGCATTCTGATTTGAACGCGGAGGATAGGCCTGCTGTAACAACACTTTTGTTTTAAGTTCTTTCGTCTTTTTATCAGCGCGATCGTTTTCTTCTTTCTCTCTATTTTCGTAATACTGCGCCGTAGCCAGTATTTGAGCAGATGTAGAGACGGCCCACGCACTCTCAGAGTTTTTTAATTTATTGCTCAAGTCGGGCAATAAGTTAGAGACAAATTTGTCCACGAACAACCGTTGACCACCCTCAGTGCTCATGTCCTGACCACTATGATCGAGGAATGCCTCCTCAAATCTCGTAAAGAAATCAGAGACACTCTCGTCTTTCTTCTGTTTACAGGCTGACAATTTGTCCCTGTTCACCCTCATAGCTGGCATAAGTGTTTTCATTAAGGTAATTATTCTTTGAGGGAGAGCAGTAATGAGCTGTTCAGGCTTAGCCCCGCCAACTTGTCGCGTATCGGCCGCAGTAAGAGCAGCCCAATCGCCACCTAAGTTGTTCGCATGATCTTCGTGACGAATCTTAGCCCATACCGGTTGAGGTACGACATTGCCGAACAGCATGTCGATATCGGCAAGATTCATTATCGTAGCGTCTACGAGCTGCGATAATTCTTTATAGTACCCTGCAGTATTTTTGCGAGGGTCAGGCAAAGATTGTTTCACCTGTAAAACTTCTGATCGTTTCCATGGGAGATGTATCCATACTCTCTGGAAATGTGGCAAAATCGGTGGAGCAGCACCAGCGTCGCCTGGCATCCACACTGGTGGAACTTCACGCATAGGAAACTGACCAGACGGATCTAACTGTCTCTCAACATCCTCAACAAACAATGCTTGAGGTATCGGGGAGGGTCGGAAAGATAACAACCGCTCAACAGCGCGTCGTACGTTGGTATCCACTATCATTCCGCTCGAGAACTGAAGCTGCAGATCAGACAAAGCGGTCAACACATTGTCAGATGCATCGGCTGATATCTGGTCGCGAAGAACCTTACACATTTCTTCAAACACGTATCTCTGTGTCGGTACATTAAATTGACAGAACGTGTCAAGTACAGCACGTGGGGGGTTTCTAAGAGGATGCATCATCCAACCCATCGCCATGTTATATAACGCAGCACGTTCCCTGTTACCGGGAAGCTGACTACGTCTTTGAGGACCGTCCGAACCAGCGGACCCAAGAACAGGTCCAAGAGAATTAAAGAAACTGGCCGCAACCGGAGGGGTACGACTTCGAGTAGAGGGAGAAGTATAGCACAAAGGACTAACAAGAGAAGGGGTAGAAACAGAAGAAGCAACAGGAGTAAGTAGAGCAGGAGCAGTAGCGGGAGCAGGAGTATGTGGAAGCGGAGGAGCAGTAGGAATAGCAGTAGGCAAAGGAACGGGAACAGTCGGAGGAACGGGTGCAGGTTGAGGAACAGGTTGAGGAACAGGTACAGGGGGAACCACAGGAGCTGCGGTACCCTGTACGTACGGAGGTGGTGACTTCATAAGATAAGACATTAAAGGATCCTCAACTGAGTCTTCCTTCTTATCCGACTCCGTTGGCAAAGCAGGATAGCATTTATCTATGGACATACGTTGTAGCCTATCAAACACTTCCTTTTCCTTATCCTCCTTATCACGCTGAAACTGCTCTGCTTTCTTTACAATAGTAGCAACACCATCTCTCTGATTACGTTTAGTCTGTCTGATCTCCTTCTGTCGGGCTTCTTTACGCCACAACCGAAAGGCATCAAACATGGCCGGCCTTGACTTTTTCTTAAATAATTTAGCCTCGAGGTTATCTAAAATTGGGGTCTCAAAACTACCATGAGGTGGCCAACTAAGGACACCGTCTTTTTTAGTATAGCGAATCCAATATTCATTAAAAGTAATCGGGCCTAGCCCGTGTTTGCTGTAGAGCTCATAAGTGGGAGTTCCAACCGGAGGTATCGGACACGAGTCCTCCAGCCGGGAATCCGTACCACAACGTCTGAAACAACTGAACAAAGTACTACGACCAGGCATCTTGCACACTAGCCGAGTTTCACAAACTTCAAGGGTCACGGGATTTACCAAGTCCCAGCAAAAAGCAAAAACGCTCGGTTTTTGGCGACTGCAGGCGTCAAACAACACAACAAAGAACCAAGTACCAAGAACCACAAATGCAATGGAACCATGCAACAACTAAGCAACCACAACCAAGGACTATGGGAGCGACCCACAAATACTTAACTCAAAGATCAATGGCGTCACCAGGAAGGCCCGTCAATCGTCTCGCTATACCAAGGTCTACGCCAGGCGCCAAAACAGGTCTACAGTCAGGGCAGCAGTCCGTCGCAGTCGTCAGGAGGCAGGAATCTTCGCGGGAAAAGTCTTCGGGCCACTTGTTTCGACAACAGGATCGATGAAGCGGAGTGCACCTTCCCTCGGAGATTTCACACGAAGTTCCTCACGATCGTCGGGCTTGGACCGGTACCACTGATGCAGCCCCACGTGGGCGCCAACTGAAGGACTGGGTTATTTAGGACCCAGCGGTGCCAGGGGACAACACCTAAAACCTTTGTGGGTAACCTGCTCCGGCGTACGAATGACAGAGACACGGGACACTTCCTTCGGCGTCAAAGATTCAAGGTTTATTTACTGCAGGGAACACAGAAGTCACAGGAAGTACAACGAATGTAGGTTCGAGGAGACTGCTTCAAATTGCTACTGAGGATCGCTCCTTTTATACAAATTTCTCCCATAAGGTTGCATGGTACACAAAGGTTTACAACTCGGTTCCCATAATTATCCCCGAGAGGGGTCACTTTGGTCACTTTGATACATCCAAGGTCCGGGGCATAAGTGCGGAAACGTTTGGCGGTTCCCAACTGTAAAAACCCATCTTCCCACCATTAGTACATTCCAATCGGCAGTAAAACAGATCGAAGAAGGAACAAGAACAGATGCAGAGGAAGATGGAAACAGTGGGGAGATCGGAAAGGGTGTAAAAAAGGGGGGTATCGGGAAACACGAGCTACAGGCATCAAAGAGACGTGCCTAATGAGATGCACGGCTGAGACAATAGACCGGCACGGCAAGATGAGCCTCGAGCGGGGCCATCTGCCTTACAGTATCATTCCCCTCGTCATAAAGACACCTCCAAAGGAAATGTGTCTTCCGCACGAGTCTTGGGAATCCCAGGGTCGCGAAGCGGACAGCGTCCGTTCGCTGGCTACTTGAGGGCAAGAGACAAAATGGATGCCATATCTAAGATGGAACTCGTGGGTACAGATGTATAAACCCACGAAACAAACGAACGGTTTAGGTTAGCACAGCGAAACTGCACACATCCACTAAACTTGTCATTTGCGGTCCGTAGATACCAGACTCGACCATATTCGTGCGAGTCGAAAACATCACTTACAATTCTCACGGAACCTCAGATGGTTGGGCCACCACCACAGAGTGCAAAAAAGTGTGGGGGAGCTGCATAAGTGCTGCAGCTGGCTCCAAGGAAGCCCTAGCCTCTTCTTCAGAACTAGGGTCCTAAGTCTGGAAGGGCTTTAAAAGAGAACCACCCAAAGCCTGACCTGTGTTTCTCAAGCACTCTCCAGTCTGGAGCATGTGTTTTACAGCTGGGAGTGCCCTGCCCTCTATTAGCTAAGCTTAAGACGCCAGTTTTGTGGTCTGAAGGTGTCTAATGAAAGGTAAATGTTGTGCAGTGCCATTTAGAGGCTAAGTCTATGCTTACTTGTTGTACGTTCAAAATTTTTGATTGCATTTTCATTAGATTATCTATAGAAAGCACATAGACACGTGTGATGATCATTTTTAAATGCTTTATTGAAATAAAAATGTTGACCGGGATTACGAGTCAAAGTGCATATGCTGTATTGCCATCAGTAAATGCAATTACACATGCTTATTATTTATTATATCATTTACTCCTAAAATGATGGTATTCTTGACATGTGGTTTGTTGATCTTTACCCCTTTTAGGGGGTAAGAGATGATTACACAATGTCATCAAAGGTATTTCTACTAGCCTTATGTACATTTGTAAATTACTGCATAGTATTGAGTATTGTGTGCAATATATGTGCTCCCCCCCCCCCACAAAAAAAGCACCAACTGGACAAATATTTATTTAGGCTCACTATTGGTAGCCTGTGAGTAGCGAATACTAGACCACAGCACCTCCTTTGAGTGGGCCTTGGACTGCTCTGCTCTGCTACCCTGAGAGAGTCAAGCGCTACAATGGAGTGTTTGATTCCCAATGGAGGACAAATGTGAACCCATTATTTTTGCAGGCCACACAACTAATGGGCCATTCCCTTACAGAGAATAAACAGTATTCCATGATAAAGAATAAGTCAGAGCTATAGTGCACCCAAACATTGTTTCAAGAATGCAATATGTCACTCAAGCAACTCAGCATTGTACTAAGGACCTACTTCTTCCCTCTGCAATTGACAAACGTTTACTCAGCGCTAATACTTCCTACCCAGGTTTCACTATCAGTTCCAATTATTTCCACATATGCTATGGTCCTGTCCCTCCTTAACAACCTACAGTTCCAGAGTACTAAGTGGACTAGTACCCATTGCCGGTACAGCTGTCTCTAATAATTGGGAAACCTGTGCCTCGGAGAAATAGTAAAGACCTAAAGATTCTAAGGTAGTGGCCTGCTTCTTCAATCTTGCTATGCTCCTATCTAAATGAGCTGTCTCCATGAAATGGAACGCAAGGTATTGTTTCTCCCATGTACGAGAGGTGATGTAAAGTGGTCATAAAATGGGTTAGGGCTAAAAGCAAGGCTCTGCACACAGAACAGGTCCAGGGCCTGCGTAACCCCCTGATTGCAAGAAACTGGAATGACATGCTGGTAAGCCTGAAGGAGCCACCTATAGATGACATACTACCCCCGCAAATTTCATTGTACCTTTCCTGCCATCACCTGGGTTACTTGCTGGGGCTCCATCAGAAACCGTGATCCTGACACAGTGACTAGGTGAGAAGATAGGGGTCGGTTAGGATGGCGCAGTGGTAAAGAAAATTAACCGTCCGCATGTACCGCGGAAATACCGGAGGTCAGATTAGGATGAACCGCCAGAATAATCTGACCGCGGCGGACGGATTCCATGAAAGACCGCAGGGAGCGTGCGGAGCAGGTGAAAATCCGTCTGCAGTAATTGGATTTGCTGTGGAAAGACCCAAAACCGCCGCACGGCCAGAGGATTGACCGCACAATAAAAATTGAGATACCATTGAGGTGACAGTGGAGCTATCCGCTGTTTCCGACTGCCGCAATCGCAACTATTTATGAATGGGCAAGCCAACGGAAGGGCTATTGTCTTCCGACCACTGCGGTCGCTCCGGAATAGTAATGGCGGTCAACAAAAAAACACACAACAAGGCAACCAAGTGTGGCCATTAACCTGGCCTAGCCTCAAAAAAGACATAACACATCCCAATGACACAACCCCATGGCAACAAAAAAATACAAATCCCAGGTCAACCCACAAAACACACCTGACAGGAATACACCATTTTGACCCACCCACATAGCTGAGTGCAAAACCAGCCCCTTCCCTGACCAGAATCCTTTTAACAACTCCACTACTGAAGGAATAAACCCCACATCACAAAAGGAGAGGCAAATCTGCACACATCACACCATCACAACACACACACACCACAGATATCACCTGCACCTCCAACCCATTTGCACATCAAACAGCATGTCACAGAAGAAAATGCCCAAATTTACTGACAATGTGTTGTCAGTGATGGTAGATAGGGTAATCAGAGTAGAACCACATTTGTTTGGAAGCCTGGTCCAACAGACACCACAAGCTACCAAAACTCAAAAGTGGGAAAGGATAATCAACAAGGTTGATGCAGTAGGGACCATCCCATGCTCCCAGAAGGAGATCAGGAAGTGGTGGAATGACCTCAAGAGCAAGGTGAAAGATAGCAACAACAAGAACCTTAAGCTGGCTCAGATGAATGCTGTGGCCCTCCCATTCTACTACTAACATTCACTGAATATGAGGAGAAGGTGCTTGCCACACTGCACCCAGAGAGTCTCACAGGAACAGCCGGGGAAGTGGAGGCTTGTAAGTACCTGCAAATGTCTCATCTCCCAAAGCTCAGCAGGATGGATCATGCACCCCAACCACAAGCATATGTCATCCATTGCATTGCTCACCTTAACCTAAAAGGTAGGTAGCCATCTAAACAGGGAGGGATGTTTGTGGGTGGGAAGACTGCACTACAACTCCCACCAGGCCCCATTGTCCCAAAGCTCAGCAGCATGAAGCACATCCCCACCCAAAAGCATTTGACAGCCATTGCATTGCTCACCTTCACCTAACAGGTAGGTAGCCATCTTAACAGGGTGAGGTGTTTGTAGGTGGGAAGACTGCACTGCAACTCCCATCATGCCCCCTGTTCCAAAACCTGGCAGGATGGTACACCCCCCACACCCAGAACCACGTGGCAGCCATTGCATTGTGCACCTTCACCTAACAGGTAGGTAACCATCTTAACAGGGAGGGGTCTTTGTAGGTGGGACAACTGCACTACAACTCCCACCAGGCCCCCTGTCCCAAAGCTCAGCAGGATAGATCAGTCCCCTCATCCAGAAGCATGTGTCAGCCATTACATTGTTCACCTTCACCTAACAGATAGTTACCATCTTAACTGGGGGGGATGTTTGTGGGTGGGAAGACTGCACTACAACTCCCACCAGGCCCCCTTTCTAACGCTCAACAGGATGGTACACCCCACAGTTCCAGAATCATGTGGCAGCCATTGCATTACTCACCTTCACCTAACAGGTAGGTAGCCATTTTACAGGGAGAGGTGTTTGTGGGTGTTAAGGATGCACTACAACTCCCACCAAGCATCCTGTCCCAAAGCTCAGCAGGAAAGAGCACACACCCCACCCATTGCATTGCTCACCTTCACTTAAAAGATAGGTAGCCATCTTAACAGGGAGGGGTGTTTATGGGTGGGATGACTGCACTGCAACTCCCACCAGGTCCCCTGTCCCAAGGCTCAGCAGGATGGAATACTCTCCCCACCCTCAAGCATGTGTCAACCATTGCATTGCTAACATTCACCTAAAAGGTATGTAGCCATCTTAACAGGGAAGGGTGTTTGTGGGTGGGAAGACTGCACTATAACTCCCACCAGGCCCCCTGTCCCAAAGTTCAGCAGGATGGATCATGCACTCCAACCACAACCATATGTCATCCATTCCATTGCTCACCTTCACCTTAAAGGTAGATAGCCATATTAACAGGGAAGGGTGTTTGTGGGTGGGAAGGATGCACTACAACTCCCACCAGGCCCCATTGTCCCAAAGCTCAGCAACATGGAGCACTCCCCCACGCAGTTACATGTGACAGCCATTGCATTGCTCACTTTCACCTAATAGATAGGTAGCCATCTTAACAGGGAGGGGTGTTTGTAGGTGGAAAGGCTGCACTGCAACTCCCATCAATCCCCGTCACAAAACCTGGCAGGATGGTATACCCCCCACACCCAAAACCATGTCGCAGCAATTGCATTGCGCACCTTAACCTAACAGGTAGGTAGCCATCTCAACAGGGAGGGGCCTTTGTGGGTGGGACAACTGCACTACAACTCCCACCAGGTCCCCTGTCCCAAAGCTCAGCAGGATGGATCAGTCCCCCCATCCAGAAGCATGTGTCAGCCATTACATTATTCACCTTCACCTAACTGGTAGGTACCATCTTAACTGGGAGAGGTGTTTGTGGGTGGGAAGACTGCACTAAGACTCCCACTAGGCCCCCTTTCCAAAGCTCAACAGGAAGGTACACCCAGAATCATGTGGTTGCCATTGCATTGCTCACCTTCACCTAAAAGATAGGTAGCCATCTTAACAGCGAGGGGTGTTTGTGGGTGGGAAGACTGCACTGTAACTCCCACCAGGTCCCCTGTCCCAAAGCTCAGCAGAATGGAATACTCCCCTCACCCACAAGCATGTGTCAGCCATTGCTTTGCTCACATTCACCTAAAAGGTAGATATCCATCTTAACAGAGAAGGGTGTTTGTGGGTGGGAAGACTGCACTACAACTCCCACCAGGCCCCCTGTCCCAAAGCTCAGCAGGATGGATCAGTCACCCCATCCAGAAGCATGTGTCAGCCATTACATTGCTCACATTCACCTAACAGGTAGGTACCATCTTAACTGGGAGGGATGTTTGTGGGTGGGAAGACTGCACTACAACTCCCACCAGGCCCCACTGTCCCAAAGCTCAGCAGAATGGAGCACTCACGCCCACCCACAAGCATGTATCAGCCACTACATTGCTCCCCTTCACCTAACAGGTAGGTAGCCAGCTTAATAGGGAGGGGTGTTTTTGGATGAGAAGACCGCACTACAACTCCTACCAGGCCCCCTGTCCCAAAGCTCAGCAGGATGGAGCACTCCCCCCACCCAGAAGCGTGTGTCAGCCATTGCATTGCTCACCTTCACCTAAAAGATAGGTGCCATCTTAACAGGGAGGGGTGTTTGTGGGTGGGAAGACTGCACTGCAACTCCACCAGGCCCCCTGTCCCAAGGCTCAGCAGGATGGATTACTCTCCCCACCCACAAGCATGTGTCAGCTAAGAAATGCTCACAATCACCTAAAAGGTAGGTAGTCATCTTAACAGGGAAGGGTGTTTATGGGTGGGAAGACTGCACTACAACTCTCACCAGGCCCCCTGGCCCAAAGCTCAGCAGGATGGATCATGCACCACAACCACAAGCATGTGTCATCCATTGCAATGCTCACCTTCCCCTAAAAGGTCGGTAGCCATCTTAACAGGGAGTGGTTTTTGTGGGTGGGAAGACTGCACTACAACTCCCACCAGGCCCCATTGTCCCAAAGCTCAGAAGCATGAAGCACTCCCCCACCCAGAAGCATGTGACAGCCATTGCATTGCTTACCTTCACCTAACAGGTAGGTAGCCATATTAACAGGGAGGGGTGTTTGTGGGTGGGAAGACTGCACTGCAACTCCCATCATGCCCCCTGTCCCAAAGCCTGGCAGGATGGTACACCCCTCACTCCCAGAACCATGTGGCAGCCATTGCATTGCGCCTTAACCTAACAGGTAGGTAGCCATCTTAACAGGGAGGGGTCTTTGTGGGTGGGACAACTGCACTGCATCTCCCACCAGGTCCCTTGTCCCAAAGCTCAGCATGATGGATCAGTCCCCCCATCCAGAAGCATGTGTCAGGCATTACATTATTCACCTTCACCTAACTGGTAGGTACCATCTTAACTGGGAGAGATGTTTGTGGGTGGGAAGACTGCACTACAACTCCCACTAGGCCCCCTTTCCTAAAGCTCAACAGGATGGTACACCCCAAACATCCAGAATCATGTGACAGCCATTGCATTGCTCACCTTCACCTAACAGGTAGGTAGACATGTTAACAGGGAGAGGTGTTTGTGGGTGGGAAGGCTGCACTACAACTCCCACCAAGCATCCTGTCCCAAAGCTCAGCAGGATAGAGCACACACCCCACCCATAAGCATATGTCAGCCATTGCATTGCTCACCTTCACCTAAAAGATAGGTAGCCATCTTAACAGCGAGGGGTGTTTGTTGGTGGGAAGACTGCACTGCAACTCCCACCAGGCCCCCTGTCCCAAAGCTCAGCAGGATGGAATACTCCCCCCACCCACAAGCATGTGTCAGCCATTGCATTGCTCAAATTCACCTAATAGATAGGTAGCCATCTTAACAGGGAGGGGTGTTTGTAGGTGGGAAGACTGAACTGCAACTCCAATCATGCCCCCGTCACAAAACCTGCAAGATAGTACACCTCCCACACCCAGAACCATGTGGCAGCAATTGCATTGCGCACCTTAACCTAATAGGTAGGTAGCCATCTTAACAGGGAGGGGTCTTTGTGGGTGGGACAACTGCACTACAACTCCCACCAGGTCCCCTGTCCCAAAGCTCAGCAGGATGGATCAGTCCCCCCATCCAGAAGCATATGTCAGCCATTACATTATTCACCTTCGCCTAACTGGTAGGTACCATCTTAATTGGGAGGGATGTTTGTGGGTGGGAAGACTGCACTACAACTCCCACTAGGTCCCCTGTCCCAAAGCTCAGCAGGATCGAATACTCCCCCCACCCACAAGCATGTGTCAGCCATTGCATTGCTCACATTCACCTAAAAGGTATTGTAGAAAACAATTTCATACGAGCCTTGTTATCACTCCCGAAATCATCTCCTACATATTCAATCCATAACGAAATAGGCTCGGGACATGTCACTGATCTCTTAAAAATGTCCCCACTGTTATGTTGGATTAAAACCTGGACAAATGAGGAGATCACATTGAATCATTGCATTCTCAAAGATTGTATGACTCTGGATAAAGCAGACAGCATACCGTGGCTGGCATATGTTAAAGCGGCATGCGCGAGGCTAGGGCGCCCGGATATGTACTCTTTTCCACAGAACCTTAAGAAAGAGGATGTAAGGTGGGTCAAGCAGCATTTTCGAAATATGTTGGAGTCTGAGAGGGAAACGGTTGAGCTTTGTAAGCCAATGGTAAGATCATAATACCAACTTTCGTCGTCCACGGCTATGGAACCTTATCTAAAATATGTAACCAAACCATTCCATCGTTTCCTACTAATAAGGTTCAGGTTCAACCTGATACATCTTGTGCTTGGCTCGTACACAAAGTGGGGTACTCCAGAAAATTCCCCACCCTGCACCTGCGATTATTTTTCCACACAGGACACTCTTCACCTAGTTATGCTTTGTGAACATTATTTGGTGGCCGTAAAAAATTCCTTTTCCCAATTTTGAAAGACTTAAACTTTGTTCAGGTACGGCCGGCACTCCTATACCTACAGATGTTGAATTCGGTACAGGTCACATATGGTGTAGCTTGTTTTTTGGTAGCAGCCGTTAGACAAAATAAAACAAGACTTGTTCCATAAATCAACCACCAAACCTGACACTTGCAAATAAGTTTCGGGGAGAATGTTTAAAATATACTGGAATGGGTACCCCCTATATCTACTTTTTAAACTTGTTCTTATAAATACCCTTTTAACATGTTTTTTATCCAGGATTGGCAATCACCTCTAAACTTGTTTAATTGTTTTTTAACCTTGTTTTATGAACTATGTATTGCTTTTATGGTTTTAATTAACCGAATAAAGTTCTTTGACTGACAAAAAATAAATGTGGCAGCCATTGCATTGCTCACCTTCACCTAACAAGTAGGTAGCCTTTTTAACAGGGAGGGGTGTTTGTGGGTGGTAAGGCTACATTCCACTCCCACCAGGCCCCCTGTCCGAAGGCTCAGCAGGATGGAATACTCTCCCCACCCACAAGCATGTGTCAGCCATTGCATTGCTCACAATCACCTAAAAGGTAGGTAGTCATCTTAACAGGGAAGAGTGTTTGTGTGTGGGAAAACTGCACTACAACTCCCACCAGGCCCCCTGTCCCAAAGCTCAGCAGGATGGATCATGCACCACAGCCACAAGCATGTGTCATCCATTGCATTGCTCACCTTCACCTAAAAGGTAGGTAGCCATCTTAACAGGGAGTGGTTTTTGTGGGTGGAAATACTGCACTACAACTCCCACAAGGCCCCACTGTCCCAAAGCTCAGCAGCATGAAGCACTCCCCCACCCAGAAGCATATGACAGCCATTGCATTGCTCACCTTCACCTAACAGGTAGGTAGCCATCTTAACAGGGAGGGGTGTTTATGGGTGAGAAGACTTCACTGCAACTCCCATCATGCGCCCTGTCCCAAAACCTGGCAGGATTAGTACACCCCCCCCACATCCAGAGCCATGTGGCAGCCATTGCATTGCGCACCTTCACCTAACAGGTAGGTAGCCATCTTAACAGGGAGGGTTATTTATGGGTGGGACAACTACACTACAACTCCCACCAGGCCCCCTGTCCCAAAGCACAGCAGGATGGATCAGTCCCCCCATCTAGAAGCATGTGTCAGCCATTACACTGGTCACTTTCACCTATCAGGTGGGTACCATCTCAACTGGGAGGGATGTTTGTGGGTGGGAAGACTGCACTACAACTCCCACCAGGCCCTGCTGTCCCAAAGCTCAGCAGGATGGAACACTCACCTCCACCCACAAGCATGTATCAGCCATTGCATTGCTCACCTTCACACCCCCATACCCAGAACGATGTGGCACCCATTGCATTGCTCACCTTCACCTAACAGGCAAGTAGCCATTCTAACAGGGAGGGGTGTTTGTGGGTGGGAAGACTGCACTACAACTCCTACCAGGCCCCTTGTCCCAAAGCTCAGCAGGATAGAGCACCCCCCACCCAGAAGCATGTGTCAGCCATTGCATTGCTCACCTACACCTAACATGTCTGTAGCCATCTTAACAGGGAGGGGTGTTTGTGGGTGGGAAGACTGCACTGAAACTCCCACCAGGCCCCATTGTCCCAAAGCTCAGCAGGATGGAGCACTTCCCCCCCACCCAGAAGCATGTGTCAGCCATTGCATTGCTCACCTTCACCTAACAGGTACGTAGCCATCTTAACAGGGAGGGGTGTTTGTGGGTGGAAGACTGCACTACAACTCCCACTAGGCACCCTGTCCCAAAACCCAGCAGGATGGTATACCCCCCACACCCAGAACCATGTGGCAGCAAGTCTCCTCAACTGTGTCACACAACAGGTCGGTAGACAGTGCATGCACCCTGTCATTCCTCTCAAAAAGCATGGAGCCATATGACCACATCAGCCCTCACAAGTCATCCAACTTGGCAGAGATCCAATAGCCACTTCCAGTGTAAAGACAGAAAAGTCTATGAGTCACAGAAATTTAAGTTTGACTCACCAAATCACATATTGAAGAAATTCAGGGCACAATCATGCACAGCACTGAATGCTATGTGTAAGTGCCATGGTGGCAGAGTATCAAGGCCCATATGAACACAAAACATGCATGGTCAGTTGTAAAAAGATCGTAAAGGGCATGATATGACAAAGGTATGCATAAGATTACAATGGCTAGTTCATGCTCAGATGTTACATCTTCCATGCAGAGTAAACAAAAAGAAGCTTCATATAAAGTTATTGTGCTGCTAGTCATCCGATGCTGACATGACACAATCTTTACCTGGAACACGGTATCTATTGACATGTCACACCATGGACAAGTAATGTATGTACCTCAACATCATGTCATGATGCTCAGTATCTTGAAGCCATACCAAGTGATTGCAATGTAAACTGTGTGGTGTATCACATGTAACATCCATGCATCTAACACCAAGCTTGTGGGGTGCTCTTCAATGACCATTTCACCTCTGCCCAACAGGAGATCAACAATTAAGTGCTGCAGATCACAACACCGACCGACAGAGGCAGTCTCCCCCCCTGAACATGGACTCTCTGATGTAGACTCCCTAAGTTTATCAGATGCGCAGACAGAATTTGGTCCATCAGGACTGCCAGGGCGCAGCATGTCCGAGGCCACCACTGGCCCCACCACCACCTCAGCAACAACAATCACGCTGATCCCTGCTGCAACGACCTGTGCGGCCTCAACCATCAGCACCCCATCAGTGCTGTCTGCAACACTCTTCCTGCCTCAGAGGAAACCTACACCACCCCACAACCTGAGGAGGGCAGGGACAGTCTGTGGGCGTGTTGAGTCACAATGCCACAGGTCTGGGACAGCAGGGCAGGTAGGAGGGCAACTGGGGGACAAAATCAACAGGACACTGGGACCGAAGCCCTGGTCATAGACATGCATATTGGCAAAATCGTGGACCTCATGGGCCAGCTTGTGGGTGTTCTGAAGGACAGTCAGGCAGCCCAAAGGACAGCACAACCTCCCTCCAGTGGCCCGCAGGTTGATACTCCCACCACCTCAGCTTCTACCACAGAGAGGGGTGAGCTGGAACAGCATGACTCCTGAGACACCGCTGAGCCCGCAGCAGAGGCCCCCCCTGGGAAACACAAAAAGGTCGATCCGAGCAACACCACAGGAAGTTAACGTGGCAAAGCACCAGCCACATGCAAATGAAAGAGCCAGCCATAATGGCACCTCTCTTCACCTTGACATTGACTTTCTTGACTAGCCTTACCCACACTGCCATGTTGATGGCAGGTGTCTGTTGGACTGTGCCACCACATCAATGTGGTGACTACTCTATTGTCTGATCTACCATCACTGACAACTCATTGCTTCACTTTGCACCTTTTTCTGAAACATCACTTGTCTGTCACAAACACTCTTTCAAATAAACACCCTTTACATACCTATGTCTTTCTGTCAGCTCCATGTTTATCACAGGATGTATAATGTTGACTCTGATTCTAATGTACCAGAAGCTCTGATTGTGAGGAGGCATTGAGAGGCTGAAGAGACCTAGAAAGACACAAGAGAATGACATTTACTTGTCAGGAGATGGCATCACAGCCAGGACACAACACTAGTCATGAAGGTACACAAAAAAGCACACATTAGAATGAGAAACATTATCAACATAGACATCATGTGGCTGGTCATGACTACACTGTGCCACAAACATCAGTCATCAGCACAGAGCCAACAACAGGCAGCAGTCAAAAAGCTCCACTAGGCCTTTTCACTACCATCAAAGACAGCAGACAATGGCACTGTTGTACAATGTCACTCACACTCAAGGGAAGTAGCGGTTGATGAGCTGTTGACACAGGTCAACACCTTCCTCCTCTCAACTATCCTTGTCACTGGACAGGTGTGGGTTTTCAGGCGGGGGTATCTGCTGCTCATCATCAACCAGGATCAGCGGGATCTCTTTGCGCAAGGCCAGGTTGTGTAGCATTCAGCATGCAACTACGATCTGACACACCTTTTGGGAAGAGTAGAGTTGTGCAACTCCGCTCTTGTCCAGACATTGGAATCTAGACTTTAGAAGACCAAAAGTAGGCTCCACCTCACGACGTGTCCTCCCATAGGCCTCATTGTAGCAGACTTCACCAAGGGTCTTGGGATTCCTCCGTGGGCTCAGCAACCAAGGCCAGTTGGTATATGCAGTCACCTAAGTGTGAGATACACAGACCAATTTTGTTATATAACTGTGACTGAGGACAGCATGTCACACATACAGCACGCTACTTGACTCTGCCTTCTTACTCACAATCCATGCATGCTCTGAATGCAGATTTGCCATCAGCTGTTTTACGATGCTGTTACGCAGTATGTAGAAGTCCTGTGCTGAACCAGGAAATTTGGAACTGACTTGGGAGATTATCATATCTGCTTGGCATATAACTTGCACATTAATAGAATGGAAATGCTTCCTGTTCCTGCAGAAGTGCTCAGGTGCCTGTGGTGGAACCAGGCCAACATGTGTGCAGTCAATGGCACCAGCAACATTAGGGATGTGGGCAAGGTCATAAAAGTCACCCTTCACAGCGGCCAATTCATGTCTCCTGGAAAAATGGATGTAGCTGTCTTTGTATGTCATCATAGTGGACAGGACATCACGTAGCACCATGCTGAACATTGATTGAGACATCTCACCTGCGCTGGACACTGTGTACTGGAACGAACCAGTTGCAAAAAAGTGCAGGGCTGCCATCACCTTGCCTGTTGGTGTCAAAGCAATCATATAGGTTCTGTGAGGCCTCAGATGGGGCTCCAACTGACCACATGGGTCTTGAAGGGTAGGTAACGGAATTTACGTATGATGTCCCCATCCTCCATGTCCACAAGAAATGTGAATGGAAGATGCACATTTGGTTGCCTCCTAGATAAGATGAAAGGGGACACATGTCAATTCAACTCCCCTATGAGATGTGTCCAACATCTTACGTTTTGACTGACACAGCACCAACAATGACTGGACTGAAATTACAGCTTACAGCACAAGTCACATGTAGAGACACCTTGATCTAAAGTAGTTCTACACGTGTCCAGTATGTACAAAGTGTGTACCCCAAAAACAAATGGTACATTCCAGCATCTTGTGTCACCAGCCCTGAGAACAGTTGACACAGCACATGTCTGAAACAGCAACACTGCTGGCTTCTACGTAGCTACTGTACCTGCCACACCTGGTTGCTCAAGTTGCGCATAGCACAGTGTGTGAAAGCACACTGTGTGTAAGCTGATCAACTATCAGATTCAATACAGCAATGTGCACAGTGAAATAGGCCATTATGTGGTCACCTTCTTGCGTGACCAACACAATGAGCATAGTGTGTGCATAAAGGTCAATTATAAACATGAGTTCAGCAATCTACACAGTGAAATAGGCACAATATGTAGTCACTAGTCAGTCCATCATTACTGTGGGTTGCTTAGCCATCTCACACATTGACATGTGTAAATATTTGAGAGTCCATAATACAACAGATCTGTGTACATGCACAACAACGTCATAAGTGACATGTGAGAGTGTACATGCCAAAGCATATAATCCTGTGCACTGACATGGAATGTGTAGTCATCAGTGAGTTAAATGACACACTAGCATTGAATTACACTATCTGGTGGCATGATTCATAGTAAGTGTTTGCTGTTCAATGCTGAGAACTTGCCATTGCCACAGCATGTGTCCATAGGTGCTGTAAGTATGTACCGCCACTGTAATCCCGGCCATTGTCACCAATTCAAAGATGCCAATTCACGGTAGGGACCGCCTGGCCCCTGCGGTGTGACACCGCCAATGCCCATGCCCTTTCAGCCAATGGGAACCGCAAACGCCGTGGTGAAATACACATTTGAAAATTGCGGTAGGAGTGCACAGCCAGGGCAATCACGGCCTTTGGCACCAATTCAAAGATGCCAATTGCGGTAGCAACTGCATGTGCCCTGTGGTGTGACACAGCCAATGCCCATGCCCTTTCAGCTAGTGCATGGGTACTCACAAACTTTCTCTCGGGGGCCAAATTTACAGTGTGGTTTGTGTCCGAGGGCCGCACCGGTGGGGGCAGGGTCAGTGGGGGAGGGGGTGGGGCTAGAGCAACAAAAAAAACTGTGACCATGAGGTTGGACACCGGTCCCTCCCCACCATTCCCTCACTCCCCTTCCCTCACCCTCACTCCCCTACCCCCTCTCCCTCCCTCACTCCCCTTCCCTCCCTCACTCCTTTTCCCACCCTCCCTCTCTCCCCTTCCCTCTCTCCCTCCCTCCCCTTCCCTCACTCCCTCCCTCCCCTTCCTTAGCTTTGAAGATCTGGGTGGAAATGGTGACACGGAGCAATGGAGGAAGCGAGTTCCAGATTCCAGATTCAGATACCTAGAGGGTGCAAAAAGCAAGTGAAAAATACCCACTGTGTACCCATGGGACTTCAATAACCCAACTTCCGTTCTCAATTATACACAACCACCATAAGTCTCTAAAAAAACGGTATTAGATGTCATCAATACTTCCCACAACAAAGGATACCGAGCTGGGCCTCAGGAATCAGTAGACTTGAATGCTTGAACAATTCCTTCCAATAATGGCAAAACAGAAGCAACTCATTAATTTTCTGTTTTGTTGGCGATGAAAATCTTACGGCTGGCAGGGTGCACACAAACTTGTTTTTGGTTGATGGGAGCAAAGCGCTGTAAACGTTTAATTTCTAAAACAGAGAGATTATGGTAGGCCTCTGCATTTAAACGTGCTGACCAAAATAATACAAAACGAGACTACATTTACAACGTCCTCATTTCAAGAAGGATTGCCAGAATAGACATGCTTGCAGACAAGTGAATACAAAAACAGCTAACCCCTTATAAAATAAATCATGTGTTACAAACCAAAAACAACACACCGACCTATCCTGTCCATAAGAGGTAAACTATCTTTACACATTTCTCACCCCTTCACTGCATTTTTCATTGATTGGTCATTTCTCTAAATGTGGTCACAGAACTGCTTCCATATTGTTGAGAATGAATGTTTTTGATACAGAGTGAATGCTTCCGTTTTTACACTTACCCCTCTTCCGCACCCAGCCTTCCTTGACATTTGTAATGTCAGTCATGGTAGCTCCCCTCTGCGCCCCCAACTTGAGGAATTTCTTGCTGCTTACTTCGGAGCTTTGGGGCTGCAGTCCTTTTTCCTCTGCTAGACTGATGCTGCGAGCCCTAGGTTCAGCGGTGAGTCAGCCTGCCACAGGAACGGCATCTCACCCTGTGCGTCGGCCCGGCTGAGACAGCTTCCAGGCACAAACACACACAAAGCCGCACCAGAGCACTTAACAGGTCTTTAAAAGACCATTTGCAGTTTAATGGGGCTTTATTGTTTTTCACCTCGGCCCCTGCAGCTCCGCTCTCCCTGTCACCTGAATGAATCACCCGACCGACCCCCACAGAGCAGCAGTGTCTCGCTCCGGTTGCAGATACTTAGAAATGTGTTTTTAAAACACTGGTACGATGTCTGCCAGGTCTGCGGGCCGCCAGGGAAGGCTTGCTGGGCCGCGGGCGGCCCGCGGGCCGTACTATGAGTACCCGTGAGCTAGTGGGACCGCAATAGCGGTACTGGAATACACATTTAAAAATCACAGTAGGCCTGCTCCGCTACCGCGGGGCCACTCATTGGATATAATTGAAAGATGCATGATTGCGGTAGCGACCGCCTGGGCCCCGCAGTGTTACACCTCCAATGCCCATGCCCTTTCAGCCAATAGGAACCGCAATTGCGGTAGTGAAATACACTTTTGAAAATCGTGGTAGGCGTGCGCCGCCACCGCGGGGCCGGTCATTGGTCACGTTTGAAAAAAGCTGACCTGGAACACTAATTGCAGTAGCTGAGTACCACTGAAACAACCCCAGGGGGCTATATATGTCTGGGAAAGAGCCACACATTGTCAGTGCATCTAGACACTTCTGCCTGCCATTCTTCACCACCAACTGCTGCTGTTCCTGTCTCCTGGACCCAGTGATGGCGAGAACTGAGAACATTAGGGCTCGTCCCTTCACCACAGAGGAGCTGGAGGTCCTGGTGGACTAGGTGCTTTCACAGTATGGGAGGCTATATGGTGCTCCTGATGTAATGGTAAGAGTTTCAGAGTGAAAGTTGGAGAGGGCAAAAAGTGCACACATGAGGCTGAAGTGTGTGCCTGTGAGTGCAAGTTTGTGTGATACACTGCCTACCATGCTGACTTCAGGTAAATGGGGTTTTGTAGCCTAATTTTCACAGATCCATGGCTGCATTTCAGGATGGGAGGGACATGCAGTGTTTTTGCAGCCATAAAGTATCACTGCTGGTTTGAAAAGTGGAAGTCAGAACAAACATTGCCTGTGCTAATAGATGTTAGAGTCCATGAGGTTTTCACATGCTTATTTGTGACATTACAAATGTGTTTCATCCAGAGGGTACTGAAGGATGTGTGTACACTTTTAATATTGCCACCATGGATATGTAAGCATTATGTACAAGATTGAAATGCCTGGGGGTGACACTCTTGGTGGAAATTCACCCATGACACAACAGATTGATGTACTTCTGAAACATCCTCTTTCCATTGTTTTCATTATGTGTACCGACTCACATGTGTAGGCACTGTTTGCCCTCTCATATTGTACATGCATGTTAATGTTTTGATGTCCCATGTTTCACCTCAGTATGAGACCCCCTGGCCTGCACAGATACAGCCCAATTCGACGGGGACCCATCAGTAAATGGACAGAGTGAGACATATGTGTTTCCTGCCACCCTATTTAACAAAGAGCTATCTTAGGCCTGAGTATTGCACAAGACAGATCTTGTGAGAAGGGTGTGAGAATGTAATATCATGTCCCTAAATGCGACCTCCATGACACAGTGATACATTCATAGGCCAAAGACATTGAAGGGTGTGTAGTGTTGGTCACAGTAAGTTTGCCCCGACACATCATTTACAATGTAATGTATGTCTTGCTCCCTCACATACTGCATCACAGATGAGGGCCTTCTTCACATTGCTTTCTGTGCTGGCAATCTGCATGTGCATGTGTATGAGATGTCCAGGAACTGTATCCATCCTCATACCTGCATGCATGTCTATGCGATTATCTGACGCAAATGTACTACGTGTCATGCTGTATGGCCTCTGCTCAACATTTCTGTATAGCTGTGCTACGTTTGTGCTTGCTTCTGCACTGAGACACAGTGGTACATAACACAGTGTCACTGAAACTTCCTCTTCTTGTCTTCCATGCCTGCAGGGTAATGTCCACCAGCGTACGGCTTTCTGGAGGGCCATTGCATGCAAGGTGCAGGCTCTGGGTGTCTCCAACCGACGGCGCACACACTGTCACAAGAGGTGGGATGACATCTGCTGGCTGAGCAAAAACATGGCAGAGATGACGCTGGGACTGCTCCCTTGGACTGGAAGGTTGGCGCGCAGGAGCATGACACCACTAATGGTGTGCATCTTGGCAATGACACAGCCAGAGCTGTATGGACGTTTGAGGCCCCAACAGCAGCAATTTGGGGGTGAGTATTCTGTGAACGGTGACATGGGGTGTGAAGTGACTGCATGTATCCCAACCCTGAGCCAGTGCGGAGCTCTGTGCTGTTTCAAGTGTGTTGCAATGGCTTGTAAGTGGCCTCTCTGTTGAGTGCAGCTGTCATGCATTTTTTGCTACACGTACTTCCTCATGTGTTTAATACAATGGGACATGACATTGCAAGATAAAATGTGGCCTTCTGACATCTGCTGCATTATGGGTGTCATAGCGATCACCAGGAATTGAACAGCAGTGTGCATCATCTTAATGTGATTTTGGAGATGTGTTTAGTGCTTAACTTGGAAATTGTGAGAACTACACATCTGACACCGATGTGCAATGGTTGGTGTGCTTCAAAGCACAACATGGTGGACATCAGTAGTTCATGGCCATTGTAAAAGGACATTTTTGGGTCAGTATCTGTGTTTTCCCCTTAAAGTGACTCCATATATGACTGAGACAACATTTTGAGATGTATAACTATCTCACCTAAAGGCACGTAGGTATGCTTAGAGAGGTCAGTATGTCAGGTTACAAGGAGGCACGGGCCAGCTATTTGGCTGGGTGAATGTCACATGGTTCATTAATGTCAATTATACATATTTCCATGCATCTTCAAAAAACAGAAGAGACAGTGGAAACTTCCTGATTATAGCACCTAACCTAAATCACCCCCAGAATTTTTTAGCACGCCCTAGTTAGTTTGTATGGGCGAGGTGCGTGCACTCTGGTTAACACCCACTGTCACAGTGATAGTTCATTCAAGAACTCAATAAATTGATACATAAGAGCAAAGATGCACCACACAGTTCCAAAAATACACTATCAATAATCACAGACGTAGATATTTCTTAATTGTGATTTTCTTTTATTCCAAAACGAAGGTGTACATTCAATACACGGGTGCTCGCAGCCGACGCGTTTCGTCCTCAAGGGACTTCTTCAGGGAGAAATGTATCTGGATGTAAGCAGTCGTCGTGAAAGGTTGGAGATTTCTTTCTGAATAAGCGTGTCCAAAAGGTTTCTTGGTAAGGAGTATTAGGAAGCCAAAAAGACGTCTATATATGCAGATAAGTTGTCACAATATGCTTCGTCATCAAAAATATTTCAAGATATCGATGTCTTGAAATATTTTTGATGACGAAGCATATTGTGACAACTTATCTGCATATATAGATGTCTTTTTGGCTTCCTAATACTCCTTACCAAGAAACCGACGCCTGCTTACAAGATTTTACCATACTCACCTGGGCCCATAAACACATACACACTTTGAACAGGTAAACCTACACTTAATCAGTGATTTAATGTTACCCTTTTAGGACCTATACCTTAACTTACCAATCCTAGTCACTGGTAGCTAGAGTACTAAGGGATCAAGGGAGTTAGCAAGAAAATAGGTAGTAAATAAACATTTGCACTCATAAAATAACCACAGACTCGGGTAAAATGTAAATGCTTTATCTAAATATTTGCTTAAATGTCAGAGTTCATACTAAATCAGTCAGAGCTTGATCAATTAGAAAGAATAAAATCAAAGCAAAATGATGCGGAAATATTCTGAGACTTTCTTTAAGCATTGAAACATAGGAAGGGTAAGAAAGGCAAGTAGCACAATGACATACCCACACAACTTTTATATTTACCTAGAATGGTGTGAAGACCAACCCTGGCCATGGGCTGGGACAAAGCACAGGACCCCCGATAGTTCAGGCGCCAACAGGATAGAATAGGTGCCGACCACAATCAGGAAAAGTACGGACCAAATTGGATCAGGACAGGACCACCGCAGGTCAGGACCGGCACCCACAGCTAAAGTGCAATGCCAGCGTCACACCCCTCTCTGCAGCTAACAGTCGGACCCCGATTGGGTTATCGAACTCCTACCCAGAACCCTGATTGGGTTATCGAATCTTCTGATAGAGTGCTCTACCAGCACCTCTGCTCTTGATCGCCTATTGAGTGCGTTTGGTCAGTGACAGGTCAGCTATTCGGACAAGTCGGACAATCTAACTAGCTAAGCCTAACTTAGTTATACCATTTTCCAGGGCAGTGTATTACCCCCCAATGTTGCAAATGTGTGTATTCCCTCAATTTGATTGGTCAAAAGACGAGGAGAGGTCATCACACCACACCAGAATGAGATCATTTCATTCAAATATTAAAACTATGTTCCCTCCCACAATTTTATTTTCCCATGCATCAATAAGAATTACAATGTAATATAACAATTTTTTCAGCTTCCTTCCAAAGGGTCAAAAGGTAAGATTCCCATGAGCATCTTCTAGCAAGACAGGAATTGGCCCGTGTTCAATGCCATGGCTTGTGGACTCTTGAGAACGTAGAGCATGCGCAGTCGCGTGACCCAAGATGGGGCAACATTGTACTTGATTGGTCCAAACATGAGCTAATAGCAAAGTCAAAGAAGAAGAATTTTAGAACAAAGAATAAATGAATGTACTGTATACCACTTATCTCTACTCTATTCCCATTACTTTATTTTAACTACAGCATTAGGATTTAGGCAGAACGAACAATTTAGTAAAAGCTGCAATGCAAGCGTTAGCGCATGAGAACATAGAGCAGCCATCTTTAGTTCTAGTGCGCAGAAGCAAAGATTTCCCACCAAGCTTAAGAATATGTCATGTCACATGAGTATGACAGACGCATGCGCAGAAAAGTTCCTGTGTTGCGGCGGCCATTTTAAAGCATTCGCATTACTGTTTAGTAAAAGCACATAGACAAGCTTCCACTAGATGCTTCAAATGTCGTGTGGTGCATTGTTAGCAGACAGAACATTGTTGGTTAATACTTTACCTAATATTTTGAGAGGGTTGAGCCCAAGCAAGTCGGTTTACGTGCGAAACCATGCTCCATCAATCCCCTCTTTGATGATATTTTAAATCATCAAAAATTACAGAAACAGATGCCAACTTTTCAACATTTACTTATTTCTATTTCTTCAAACACTCTTTTAGGTTTTTTACCATTATTCAAATGGAAGTTTTTCATCCTTTTATACAAATCACTATTTAATTCTTCAAGCTCGATTTCACTGAAGTTTATTTTCTCCCCTTTCTGATTTACTCTACATGTTTTTATGTTTGTGACATTTTCAACACATTATTATCCCTAAAATCAGTAGTACTACTCCCACCATTGGCATCACAATTTTACCTACAAAACTCTTTTCTACGTTAGTGAACCAACTACCTATTGAGGAGAGACCACTAATTAATCTCTTCCATGCACTGTCAACCTCCAGTGGTTTCCAATCTTCTCTCAAATTGGTAATATTTTTCTTCGCGCATAACTTTTAATTTCTATGCTTTCGTCTGGAATGTAAGTGCAACAATGTTGCGTCTTCAACATTCTACAGATTCCTCACTCTTTTGCCAATAATATGTCATGAGCAAGTCGATTTTGTAAAACCATTGATCTTATCGCAACTAATTCGGTATTGATCATCAAAAATCCACTAGCAGTGTAAGTCGATAAGGGATCCACCACTGTTGACAATATGCAGATTCTTTGAATGTACAGAACCACTCCCACTGAAGGTATTATTGCACTAAATATGTCACCTACAATTGCAGCAAATGATGCTCTTTTACTGCTAGTTAATCCATTAGTTTCTTCATTGCTTCCAGTGATTTTCTCCACATGGTACACCTTTGGGAATACTATTCCAAAATGTCAACTCCGTACCAATGATCAGGCAATTTAAAATTGGCTTTGTTCCCACAAATGTAATAAATTCCAGGATAAACTGGTTTGGTTTCGTCTTTGAAACCCCAATCCCCAATAACTTTGAAATTATGTTCACATTCACTGAAACCAATGAATATATTGTTATAATAATCTGTTTCCTCCCTATGGAGATAGAGTTTTCCTTTCTTTTCGAAATAAAGCAACATAGCAGCTTGAGTCTTGCCATTAGAGGTAAACTCTTTATTTTCAGCCCATTTAGAAATTTTTCGTTTATGATCAGTGGCTTTTCTATGGAAATCCTGTCTCCTTTTCTTGACTAAATCTAAAAACATATTTTCTTTCTCTTGTAACATGCATGTTGGATTTTCTTTGTGAGTCTTGGCTATATCTACTTATCCTACTGTTAGAAAATAATCTCACATAAAGTGTGGAGAGTCTCTAGTACTAGAAATACAATTTAAATTTCTACGTAAAGGAACTTCAGAAAATACTACATCAAAATTAGAATAATAATATTGTAATTTTCCAGTTTTATAAAACAGACTAGCTAAAATGCTACATGAAATACCATAGGTCATTGGTAAGTGATGGCAAGTGACCCCTTCAGCTACTGATGTGGGCAACTTCGTAGCAATCACTGATTTCCATAGCTTCTACATAATGTACTAACAGATTAGCAAATACATTTAAATGAGTTCTATTTCTAGCTCTTCTATAATGTAAATCTCCCTCATCTGGTGCTTCTAAATCTACTCCAGGTTGCTTAAGACTAACTGCTCTCTCATGTGTATGTGTATCTATTGTCTTAGGTGAATTTACTTGCTCAGGTATGTTAGTGTTATTCTGCATTTCTTTACTCATTATGTAAGGTATAGCTAATGTCAACCCAGACCAAACTATAACTACTATTACTATACTACGTATGTATATTCTACAACATGTCTTTAGACAATTTCTTATTGGTCTTCTGTTAACATTATAATCAGCCATTTCTTACTAAGGAGATTTTATACCCTCTTTGTAACTTTTCCACAGACTTTAACCTATGTTTCTTTCCTCAAGTTGGTGTCACTTCTTCGTCAGTCTGATCAATGATCAGTTCGTCATCACCCAATTCTAGATTTTTGAAATCTTTAAGTATGACGTACGTCCACTCAGGTGCTTTGAACTTGTTATTGTGGAGTGGTGTGGCTCACTGGTTAGAGGCGGCAGACCCAAGAGCCGAGGACCGCCCGGGACCAGGGTTCAATTCCCGACGCGGCAGGGTCATGGACCAGGGTCAGCGGACTCGATAATTCTCATCAAGGTGCCTACTCTAACCAGGGATCACACTCGGCAACTCTGGGCATTAGCTTGCCTCATCTCCACAACCGCCCCCCACATACACCGGGGATGCCTGGCTTCACCTTGGAGATACCCAGTAGGGACCATCTCACAGGGAAAGCCAGGACGGGTTCCCCAGCGGTCTACTGTGCAGAGATACTCCTTCGGGAGTCGATTCTAGCGCATTACAAACCCACAATTAATTAATTATTCTGTCTTTTCAAACGTGGACTTCTCCTTCTTGGTTGCTCTGTGGACAATCCAGTTTGACTTGATATTTCATTTACTTGCTCTGGTTCCTCATTTAGGGCCCGATGTAGGTAAAATTGATTTACCGATTTTTAATTACCGAATTTTACCGATTCGGTAATTGAAAATTGGTATATCATTGTGGAGGACATGTATGTATTTCCAGATGTGGAAATACCGATTCTGTAACATTCGGTATTTACCGATTCTGTAAATACAGAATCAGTATTTCCCATTGATTCCTATGGGCTTCAAAGCCCATAGGAATCAATGGGAAATACCGATTCTGTATTTACAGAATCGGTAAATACCGAATTTTGCAAGGGTGCAGGGGGTGTCACTTTGACACCCTCTGGCACCCCACAAATAGGCATGTGCGCCATGTGGCACACAGACATGCCCTAAGGGCATGTTTGTCTGTCACAAGGCTAGGTGTGCATGCACACATGTGCATGCACACCTGAAATCGGTATTTTACCACACAATAGGATTGTGTGGTAAAATACCGATTTTGTAGGGCCTTTGGGACTCAGAAGAGTCCCACCTACATCTGAGATTTACCGAATCTGTAAAAATACCGATTCGGTATTTTACAGAATCGGTAACTTTACTGAATCGGTAAAATTACCGATTCTGTAAAATTGTGCCCCTACATGCCAAATCATGTATACTGGTCGGTAACGGCTGAAAATACCGATTTTCGGCCGTTACCGACCGACCTACATCTGGCCCTTATTGTTTTGTGGCAAAATTGCAGTCTTTTGACAAAACCAGGCCACTTATCTCCCTTTCTGAGTCTTTTAGCTGGCACTGTGCTTTGACTTACTTCAGATGCTCTTTTATTTTCGCTCAGTTGTGGCACTACTTGTTCTTCGTCAATTCCTGAATTCCTCTCTATCTGACTTGGTCCAGGACTTATTTTTGTTTCTTCTACCTGGATACTAATCTGGCCTTGTTCAGGAGTTTGCTGTATTTGACTTTGACTCTGAGTTTGACTTTGACTTTGTTTGCCCTCTTTTTCCTGAACGCATTTGTCTAACCCTATCTGGTCCTGCTCAGGTTGTTGGGATCTATAATTCGATATATATGTATTATTGGCCTAAATATATCAATATAACCTTGTGTTTGTATAATCGTACATTTAGAGTTCATTATAGTAATATAATGACCAATGATTCACTTTTAGATGTACTTATCCATTCTTTGCAGGATAAATATATATATATTTATTATTGGCCTAATGTGTCTAAACCAATATGCAGTTGCAGCTTATTATTCATGTGCTGCAACCCACTAAGCTATCTTTGTAAGGTGCAAGCTTCAGGTGTATAGAATTGTTCCTGTAATGTGAAAGCTTTTATCTTATTCTTGCCTTCTCAGTAAAAGACCTGTTGTGGTACATTGCTTTCCTCTGGTTAGGTTTACAATATGCATATTCCTGAATACTTTGCTATAAGAAAAAGAGGCTTGTTAATGGCAGAAAGACTTCTGATGCAGACACTTGCTTTGCAGCTCCACACAGTCTGCCTCTCTCCTTCATGGAGCCTGAGCAGCTGAAAGTATCCTTTCAATCTGAGACACAAGGCTGCATCTGGCTTTGGGCTGCGATAAACACATTCCTGCAGACACTGTTCCTGTACTCCCATGCCCGGGATAGAAAGAGAGTCACCCTTTCTGACCTCCCCAGTAATGAATAGCTTGAGCTGAGTTTCATTCTAATCTATTGTGCCATATATGGGTTTTCCTCTAGGCTTCACGAGAAATAGAAACTTGCCATGTGTGGTGATTTCATGTGTTCACTGAAAGTATATCTGTCTGGTTTTGACTGAAAGTCTTCAGTCTTCTCCGCGCACCTAGAAGGGTGAGGATGTGAGAGGCTTCTCTGTGCAGAGTGCTTTTGTATAATAAATGATTGACCCTTCTTCACTGCCAACTGACTGATTATTGATAACTGGTAATTGGGATGGGGCTATTGGTAAGAATAGCTCCATTGCCAATATTTTGTATTCCTTCAGTTGGGGGCTCGTCCGGGATTCCGCGTTTAGGGTCACCCTCTCCCATAAGCGGGAGAAGAGGGATAGGGGGAGTTCTGGTCAAAGGGGTGGATAAGAAAATAAGGATCCTAATTGCAGAGCCAGTTTTTGGTGAGATTCCACTCTTGCGCCCAGAGATCTCCCTAGCTGCTATTGACCCATCGCCGGAATCCTATAAGGTGTAACCCAGGAGCTGACCGTGTTGTTCTTCAGAGCACTTTGTCAGGAGCTGGCAGTGAAGAATATGCAATCAGACCTGAGTGCACCAGGTGAGTGAATTGTATTGTTGGTGTCTTTTGGAACAGCACTGTTGAGCGGTGCTTTTGGTAACAGTTAACTGTATCTGGAAGTGGTCGGTGAACTTTAGCCACAAGGGAATCTGGGGGTCTGGCGTGGCAGTGGTGACTGCACGGGCAGTTGCCCCACAGACTTGTTTGGTGATTAATTGAGATTAAACATTGGACGCCCTAGTGTTGCAAAAGGGGTTTCTGCTCACTCGGACAAATTCTCTTCAGAAAAGCCCTAGGAGCAACTGGGTAAGCTAGGGTTCTGGAGCTACGCGACCAGATGCCCGGCCCAACCAGCACAGGACTATGGGATGGTCTGTAAGAGGGTTTGTGGTTCGCCTGTCTGATGATCTCAGGGCAGTGTTTTGACTGTCTCTTTTGTGAATCTGGGTGGTCTGGTATCTGATTTGATCGGTTCCCCAAAAAGGAGTCGACGGGCTCTGTTCGTTTTGAAGACATGTCATTTTGGTATTTGGAATTGACACCTATTTTGCATTTTTGTTTTGGGTAAAAGCGCCGGCTGTTTTCTTGCTTTCCATCACTTTTTAAAAAATATGCGTGAGTGGTTAATATATGACTGCAGTATAAAATATGGGAGTGTATGTAACATGGCCATGTAAATATGACATTGTATGTTTGTAAGATTGCTCTTTTGAATGGAAGTAAGCTATTAGTGACTAAGAATGTAGTGTTGTGGTAAATTGTGTGTTGGATGTTGCTGGCACCGGAAAAAGCGTGTGATTAGATGACTGTGAATATGTAAGAGAATTCTGAGAAGTGAAAATGTTGAGGAGTAAATTTAATTTGGTTTCGTCGCCGTCAATGCGTCGCAAAAGGAAAATTGAAAGAGGTGTAGCTGCAGAAAAAGTAACCCCTGTGATTTGATGACAACCTTAATGTACGAAAAGTTGTAATGAAAAGTAAACAGAACAGATTAAAAGTTTAGTTTGAGAAAAATTGTGTGTATTTCAAATTTGTAAAATTTTTCCCATGTGGGTTTGTGTTCTTGATAGCTCAGCGAGCCAATGTGCTTGGCACAGAGGTTTGTGTTTAATACCAGGGATGAAGGTTCTAACTTTAGCAGGGCTTACTGAGACGTTCATTCATTTAAGGTTGATGAAATGTATACCATTGCAACAAGCATTTGTTCTAAAAAAGCTGGTGTGAGGGTTCTTAGGTTCTGTGAAAATATTCACAGTATATGTGAGAAAAAGTGAACTTTTTAGCCCCTACAAGGAAACATTATTTTTTAAAATAGGGTGAATTATTGCAGGCTAGAAAGAATTAGGAAGGTTTTTTTGACAGCTTCAGTTTAAGGAGGCCGGGAGCAGGGCTGTGTGAGGCAGATTTTAACATTGAGGTCTGTTAGGTGGGGGCCAGGAGGGCTGGAGAACAGTTGGCTACCAGCCCAGGCTCAAGCCGCGCTGAGGGGCTATTTTTAGCTTCTCTGATAGGACAGGGCAGCGGAGAAACGAAACTCAAGGAGCCTTCGTTGTTTCTATTTTGTGCAAGACCAGTTACAAAAAAAGGGTGCAGTCAAGAATGTATTCCTGCCTTTGGAAAATAATGTCCATGAAGACTGTTTTTTTTTTTAATGTGGCATTAGTCCTAGACAAAAAGTGAAATGATACTCTTCCTTGAAATTTCAGGAGCTACATGCCTAGGTGAAAACGATTTTCAAAAAAATTAAGGTGGCTTAATGTTGCAAGCTGACTGATAAGAGGATTACAGTTAAGTACATTTTTTAAAAAAAAAATTGTGGTTGGATAATGTGTATTATGTTATGCCACTTGATTAACAGTCACAGTTGATATTTTATGCATTATGAGAAGTGTCTCTGTTTGTGTGTTGTGTATTTTTTTGTTTCTGCCCACAGAGCATTCATGGATTGTTACTGACAAGACACATGAGTTGGATTGGCAAACAAAAATAAAATGTCATTTTTGTACATTTTGTCCTTTTTATAAATTGTTCCTGCTGGTCTTGTGTGTCAGGAGTGACGCAGTAAAGTTTAGCTGACACCTGTTCATCATAAAGATGAACAGATGTCAGATGGGGGTAAGAAAGGAAAAGAAATCAGTTATTGATTTTAAGCCTGACAAATTAAGCAGGCCAGGATGTTGGATTCTGAGCTGCAGGTTCAGTAATCGTGCGTCACTGCTCATTTGTATATGCTATTGTAATTTGTCTATGCTTTCTGTGCTTGGTATATTGATCGCTTGGCATTTGATCGCTTGGCATATGAATTCTTATTTTTATATATGATTTTGTCTTTGTGTCGTATTGACAATTCTATTTTTTTAATACTAGTACAAGTTCCCCTGTGATCTAAGGAGATGGCCATGACGATGGCTATCTCTGCGCAGCAGTTGGCTGGAACTTGTTCAAAATTACTAAATTCCACAGATATGATATTATTATTATCATGCTGTAAAATATGATGGACAACACTTCAGCAGTGTATGTCTAATTGGTATTGAAAAAAAATACAAACATTTTGCAAGACTTAAATATGTGTCACCTGCAGTAGCCATGCCTGCCTTTTCCCTTATGGCAGGCAGCTGCCCTTGATCAGATGTTCCTTGATTGGACATTAAAGAAACAATTATAATTTGTGGCTCTTGCAAAAGGTGACCTGAACTTTCCCGATGCTACAGAATTTTCCCTAGTTATATTGTATTAGACAGATAAATACATTGGATATTGCTGTATTGTACACGCATTTTCAAACTTAAAATGTCTGTTTGAAATAAGACTGAAACCATGATCATGTTGCAATACTGAGAAGAGCTCTTACTGCCGATGAGTAAAACAGCTGTTGTTTTTATAGCCCACGAATAGCCAGGAATGTTTACTTAGCTTTACTTAGCCAAGACTTCCTCAGTTAAACACGAGTGAAAATTCTGCATTTTAGAATGCTGTAAAAGGGTCCCACAAATGAGGTTCAATATTTTGGATGTCGAGATACTATTTAACAGGATTTCTTTTTCTTAAAAGTTTTCTTTTTTATAAGCTCATTCTTGTAAATAGAGGCGAAGAAAGTTGTCATGTTTTCAAGTTAGGCTACTGTGCTTAGGCTTATGAATGAAGGCATCTAAATATGATAGGCAGGGGATGCCGCTTGTTTTAATAGGTGGAACTATTAAATAACGATTGGTTTTATCAAATGTCAAATTAATAATTATGAAAATTAATAAGTGCTTTTAAATTCTTTTTCTAATATTTATGAAGCTTAATGCTCATATTATGACCTCCTAGCATTAACATTTAATTTAGGTGGTGTAGTATCACATAATGAGGACATTTGAATATAAATTTCACTTGGCACAGGGATACAAAAGTCATTTTTCTAAGGATTTACATGGGAAATATCTCATGTCCAATCTCTGCAGTTAGTAGAAAACATTCTGAGGATGTTTAATATGTAAAAAAGTGTTTAGGATATTCATTTTTGAGTGTCCCAAATAGCAAAGTCGAAATTGGGCACAAAAATTCATTAATTTCCATCCACATTTGTGCATTCAGAGCAGTTTTAATCTGCTTTAGGTTTCAGTACAATGCATGCATTTAGGTATAATGTAAAAAGCTGACTTCTATATTGTGACTCAAGTATATGCCTGCTGCTTATAATTGTATATGTGACCTTTGATTCACAGATCAGCTTTGCCATATTTGTACAGCCCTCATGCATATAAATTGAGGCAATGTGATTTGCTACAGGATTTTCCAGCCCTTTCAAAATTGCTCTGTAACTTTGTTTATGCCCAGTTGCTACACCAGGATTGATAGTGTTGACAGATGTGAAACCTGTTTTAGATTTACTCCTGTCAAACTGGTGGGAGGAGGCTATCTCCCCGCTAGCTCCCTTACAAATTAAGGCTGGGTAATATGTACGTTGCTCTCTCTTTTTCTCATGTTTTATTTTGATCTTTAAGGGAATTAGTTGTGGGTAATTTTGTTCTACAAATCTTAGGTGACATGGCTAGTTCTCTATTACCTAGTCTGTGTAAATAAACTCACAGTCCTTATTAGAAGCTGATGTTGCATAATTTGGATTAGGGAAGAGCAGTTTTGTATCTTCTTGCAGCCCTTGGCCTATTGTTCAAGCACACATTCCCAAGCTGTAGTGATGTACTATGCCCATATTATGTATAGTTCCCTTTTGTATGACCAAATTGGTTTTTAAGACCTTTCCTCATGCCCACTTGGATTATAGTAGACACGTTTTTTACCTCAATAAAGAATACCTTACGTTTATTTCTGGAACATGGCACAATTACAAATGCCTATTTTAGTTGGTTTTTAACTTTTTGTTCCTGCTGTTTTGAATGTTGGTAGAATCAGATGGGTTTTAAAGAGTGGAAATACCAGGACTCTCTAGTCCTTGATTTTTTTCCTCCACATTTTGATCATTAGCCTGTATTGCATCATGCACCTAAAACACCATTATTAAAGGGAGGTATCTGTATGCCTCTGATAAGTTGTTTCATACGTTTCCTTTTTTGATATGTTCTAGATAAAAACTGTAGGAGCACATAGAGGTAGTATTTCAAAAGATGTTTACCTCATTATACAATGTTATTGCGTGTAAGGACATACATGCAGAATTCCCATGTAGCTATCTACCCTTAGATGACAAGAAGATAATAGAAAGTACCCAATTGAAAAGGCCAGAAGCACTGTCTTGGCCTTTGCATCTTATGAGAGTGACAGTGCATTCTAGATTACAGTAATCCCATGGCGCATGGCCACACCCTCGAAGAATTGTAGGCCACCTGCTTGCAGTCACCTTGTTAAATACTAGGAATTGTTTTTCTAACAACTGTGTCACATTTCCTACATCACTAGGTTCTGCGGGATCTTCCAGAGTCAAAGGAAGAATGATACCCTGCCGAACAGAGATCAAGACGAATCCTAACTCCCATCAATGATAGCGGACGTCTTGGCCCAACTGTCTCAGCACTCAGAAAGTAACAAAGCTGGACAAAGATAACCAGCGCTTCATCAATGCCATATCCAAAGTATTGTGCTTGCTTCATCAGACAGCATCAGACATCAGAGAAGAAGGAGACCTGTTTGCCACAGAATTTCAGTGCAATAGAGCGAAAAAGAAGGATCCCTGCTATTGATGGCAGGGCTGGTTGAAGATTCAGTTCTCTAACTGTCATGTGCTAGTATCCTCTGACAGCGGCGGTCCCCTGACCCCTTGGCCTGAGTTTTGGCCACTCCCCCTTTTCCTTTGCTCCAACGGAATGGCAGTGCACCAGAGGATCTAAGATTGGAAAAAGGCACTACATTTGTGGTATCCATGAAACAGCAGCCAGAGCGTCCTCTGACACTGAATAATGAGTGTTGGAGCCTGAAAGTGTTGCTGAGCATCAAAGTCTGTTGCTCTTCCCCGATTAACAGTACCTGGGTCTGCACGATGTGATCTGCGCCCATGACCACCGAAGAGCATGGTATTTGTAGTGCCTGCCACAGAAGAAAGATATTGGTGCACTGCCCTGAGACATTGAGACTTTCGAATGAGCTGTGAGTGTTTGCCAGGAGGGCACTCCAACAGATACTAAGAAGAACCACCTTCATGAAAGGCCTGAATCAAGAGGCCCCATGTGACGACGGAAGCAGTTTGATGAACAATAGAAGTCTACCAGAGAGGCTTCGAACGGACTCTGGGCATAGTTGTATTTGCACAAGCGATTTCAGCACGATTACATAGAATGGGAGACTGATTCGTACTGTTTTACTGGCACTGTTTTGGAGTATTATTCTGTTTAGTGGAAGCAGCATCAAGTCCATCCTATGATGAAAAGCATCCCCTTTTCACCTGAAGGCAGTAATAAGGAATGTCACTGTCTCATTTGAGTATGTCTATGACCTGTTTGACCCTCCACAAAAAAACTGACACAGATGGAGTAATGATCGTATCTATTAGCTGAAGGGTCCATGGATTTCTTCCCACTCTGACTAGTAACAGATGATTTGGTTTTGTCCCTATTCTTGTTATAGGTGAAGTACAGTGTATTGCATTAGAGATAGATCCTGAGAGGACAGCATGAAGGTATCGTTCATCTAAATGCCTGCCCAGATGTAATGAGGGAAGCATGGACTGTTCTTGCCAGACAAGAAAATGACGTATAGAGCTCCAACGGTTCAACCTCACTGAGTACGCTAGTTCTTTCCCTTGAGTAGAATTGTTTCCCTTGAGCACGTCACTGATTTTGTGTAAAAACATGTGTATTCAGTTGAATCAATAAGACATTTGTAATGTGAAAATGTCATTATTCGAAACTGTATCTGAATATCTGTATATAATCATGCAGAACATATTATTTCATATATGCCATCCAATAGTATAAGTGACTTAGGCTTTAGGCCTCAATTTGAATTTTCCTCATGCCATCTCTTAGGCTACCAGAGACATGATTAATTAAATGAATGTTGGTATAGTGCAAGGTGGTGGTGATCTCACCCTCTGCAAACAATGGAATGTCAGGTTCTTAGTTTCAGTGGCACATATAGATGAGGGAGTTTTTGTAGAATGAATCAAGTTATATTGGCTATAGTAGGCCAAAAGGGCCTCCTGTTGGGATCTAGAATTCGATATATATGTATTATTGGCCTAAATATATCAATATAACCTTGTGTTTGTATAATCGTGCAGTTAGAGTTCATTATAGTAATATAATGACCAATGATTCACTTTTAGATGTACTTATCCATTCTTTGCAGGATAAATATATATATTTAGTATTGGCTTAATGTGTCTAAACCAATATGCAGTTGCAGCTTATTATTCATGTGCTGCAACCCACTAAGCTATCTTTGTAAGGTGCAAGCTTCAGGTGTGTAGAATTGTTCCTGTAGTGTGAAAGCGTTTATCTTATTCTTGCCTTCTCAGTAAAAGACCTGTTGTGGTACATTGCTTTCCTCTGGTTAGGTTTACAATATGCATATTCCTGTATACTTTGCTATAATAAAGAGAGGCTTGTTAATGGCAGAAAGACTTCTGATGCAGACACTTGCTTTGCAGCTCCACACAGTCTGCCCCTCTCCTTCATGGAGCCTGAGCAGCTGAAAGTATCCTCTCAATCTGAGACACAAGGCCGCATATGGCTTTGGGCTGCGATAAACACATTCCTGCAGACACTGTTCCTGTACTCCCATGCCCGGGTTAGAAAGGGAGTCACCTTTTCTGACCTCCCCAGTAATGAATAGCTTGAGCTGAGTTTCGTTCTAATCTATTGTGCCATATATGGGTTTTCCTCTAGGCTTCACGAGAAATAGAAACTTGCCATGTGTGGTGATTTCATGTGTTCACTGAAAGTATATCTGTCTGGTTTTGACTGAAAGTCTTCAGTCTTTTCCGCGCACCTAGAAGGGTGAGGATGTTCCCCCCTATGCGCTGGAGATTGACATTTTCCATTGTTCATGACCACCTTGGGTGCTATGGGTTTTCCCCCTCATTGCAACTTCTCAGGTGACATTTTATGCCCTCCTTCTGCCAAATGATTTAGCAATGCAATGGTATCAACAGCACAGTCATTTCGAGTCTAAGACGCCACCAACAGGTTGTCTGTATATTGCACCAGGACAGACTGTCCGGGCAAAACCAGAGATTCAAGACATTTTTTCAACTATAACCTCCTCCAGGCACTTTTCTCTTCGGGCACAACATTTCCACTTTTTCATTTTTTTTTTATTAATATTCATTTGCAGTATTTTTCGCTTGGTCTTCCTCCTTTTTCCTTTCCCATCTAGCTTTCCATTTGCATAAATCACCCCACTTCTGCAACAACTATAGTTACTCCTTGATCTGTACTTTACGTCCTGACACATTCATGTTTTCTAAATCTTTGTCAGAAAATTAAGCTCAGTAAGGTTTCTGTAAAACTTTAGATTTTCCAATATCAATTCCCATTTCAGAAGCCAAACTCCTTAATTTTACATGAAATGTTTTAGTATTGCGAGTGATACTTTGACATATAAACAATAATTCATCCTCACTGAGAGTGTTTAACCTTTCCAATCCCACATTTCCAGCCATTATTTCTTCTAATTCAACTCTTAATTGAAAAATATCCAATACCTTTGACTGTGATTTTGGTTTTTCTATTTCTCGGGACCATCTCTCTATTTCTTCTGGGGATACAACAGTAGCACTTCTTGTACCCGAGTATGTTTCCATCTGTACCTCTCTAGAACTTCCAGGAGTGTTTTTCCTGATTGAATCACCCACTGGTTCCCATATAGGCAAATCCATCAGGGAAATCACTGACTCTCATTCACTTGCTTGATCATCAACTATCAAGGGTTCTATTACAGATTGCACTACAGGTGCAGTCAGAACGGGAGGTTTAGGACAGGACTGGTTCTCTCCATATAATGGAACAATGGGCCCTATGGTTACCAGAATGGTCAAGGCTTCAGGACTCATATTCAGCTGTGAAATTTTCTGAATTAATTCACTTCTCTGTTTATTTATGGCTTCTCGTTCCCTCTCCTGTAGCCCTTTTTCTAATGGAGTTTCATGCCCTAATGTGAAACGAAAGGTGGTTTTAAGAACGGGGCGCTAGGGTTAACTCTATTTGCTTCTTCATGGTAAGGTGGCTGACTTTTCATTAATAAATCCTCCAAGTAGCCATCATCTGATTCACTACTAGTCATTAAATATTTTGTTTTCTCTACGTACTCGCTTCCTGACAGTTCCTCTAAAGTCAGTACAGGATATAATCCTTCTACTAACATGGGCTGTCTCCATTTCTTCATTTGCTTAAGTCTTGTCTCTTTTGGAAATCTGGGGTAAAATCTACTCCAATTTCTGTCATTTCTAGGTCTATCTCACTCAAAAGCCTTGGTTTCCCATTCCTCTAATGCTTCATACTGAGTTAATCTAGGTCTGGGATCTAAGTAATTCATGCGTGTTCTCAAATTGTACAAAATTCTACAATTAAAAGTACCATGCTCAGGAAATGCCAAAATACCATCATCGTTTGTGTACTCTGTCCAGTTCTCTAACCACACACAGGTGTGGTAGCAACTTTCTACCATCATGTATGATGCGGGCGTATTTGGTGGAGGAATAATAATTCTTTCTCTGGTCTTAATCATTTTGTCCTTTTTAAAGAAATTCTTAATTCTTTTAAATAGCAACATTTTTCTCTCTCCTCTGTACATGATATGAGGTCTTCCCCTCATGTATTTCTTGTGTGCAAAACCTAAGAACCTCCTATAGGGTCTATTTCCTATAACTGTTGGATCTAAATGTCACATATCATTTTGCACCGATAAATTTAATATGCAGCTACACTCAATTGTTTACTAAATGCTTCACCAATACCAGCGTGTTTCTTATTTTCGGGAACCAATCAGTGTTTAGAAATCAAATACATTTTGACCAATAATTACGCTGCTTTTCTTGTGAGACAAGTTCCCACGCTCCTGCAGTCACCCTCCTTTACAATTACAAACCCGCTCTCTGAACCAATAACAGCGCAGCTCTTGGTGACGTCAGCGCAGCACCACAACTGACTCCCTCCTTTGCAAGGTAATACGTAAACTTACTTCTTTTCACTTTTAACTGCAATATTCATTAATTAACAACCTAAAAACATGCGCCACTGTACCTCAGTGACTAAATTCAAAGGAAAGATGACTTGCACCTACTGCGAGTAAAACCTTTCTGTTTACTCTTCAAACACAGCGAGTAGATCCTTTCCACCTACTCTTCATACAAGCATTAGAGAACCTGTTACTTCCTCAGGCTTACCCTTTCTAGGTGATATAAGGCCAAAGTTTCACCAGCAAACTCCTTTGCAATCATTTATTCACACATTTATACAGGAAATCCCTAATCAGTGCTTCCAGTTTTACCTAACCATGCACTTATTTCTTTAGGCAAGTGACCTCACTGCAAAGTGGCTTACATTTACCACCCCTTATTCTGCCCCCGGGAATTCCAAACAAACATAGAACAATACAAACAGGTTTTGGTTAATACAAAAAATCAATGCAATTTCAAAAATAATCAATACACGACTAACTACCTATCTTAACTAAACCTTAAGCATTTAACTGCTACCAAAAGAAATACTGATAGAGCGCGGGCTTACCTTCTCGAGATTTTACCATACTCACCTGGGACCATAAACACATACACACTTTGAACAGGTAAACATATGCTTAATCAGTGATGTAATTTTAACCTTTTAGGACCTATTCCTTGACTTACCAATCCTAGTCACTGGTAACCAGAGTCCTTAGGGATCAAGGGAGTTAGCAAGAAAATAGGTAGTAAATAAACATTTACACTCATAAAATAACCACAGATTCAGGAATGATTTCAACGCTTTATCTAAATATTTTCTTAAATGTCAGAGTCCATACTAAATCAGTCAGAGCTTGATCAATTAGAAACACTAAAATCAAAGCAAAATGATGCCGAAATATTACGAGACTTTCTTTAAGCATTGAAACATAGGAAGAGTAAGAAAGGGAAATAGTAAAATGACATACCCACATTAACCTAGAATAGTGTGAAGACCAACCCTGGCCATGGGCTGGGATGAAGGACAGGACCCCCGAAAGTTCAGGTGCCAACAGGATGGAATAGGTGCCGACCAGAATCAGTATTAGTATGGACTAAATTGGATCAGGACAGGACCACCGCAGGTCAGGACCGGCCCCCACAGCTACAGTGCAATGCCAGCATCAAACCCCTCTCTGCAGCTAACAGTCGGACCCCGTTGGGTTATCGAACTCCTTCTCTGAACCCCGATTGGGTTATCGAATCTTCTGACAGAGTGCTCCACCAGCACCTCTGCTCTCGATCGCCTATTGAGTGCATTGGGTCAGTGACAGGTCAGCTATTCGGACAAGTCGGACAATCTAACTAGCTAAGCCTACCTTAGTTATACCATTTTCCAAGGCATTGTAACACCCCCAATGTTGCAAATATGTGTACTCTCTCAATTTCATTGGTCAAAAGACGAGGAGAGGTCATCACACCATACCAGAATGAAGTCATTTCATTCAAATATTAAAATTAATGTTCCCTCCCATAATTTTATTTTCCCATGCACTTTAATCCACCCTGCAGTGAATGTATCAATAAGAATTATAATGTAATATAACAATTTGTTCAGCTTCCTTCCAAAGGGTCAAAAGGTAAGATTACCATGAGCATCTTCTAGCAAGTCAAGAGTTGGCCCGAGTTTAATGTCATGGCTTGCGGACTCTTGAGAACGTAGAGCATGCGCAGTTGCAGGACCCAAGATGGAGCAACATTGTACTTGATTGCTCCAAACATGAGCTAATAGCAAAGTCAGTTTCAGTTTCCAAAGCTTTATTTGAATTGTTTAAACAAGTTCATAAAAGCATACAAATTCAATCACTTTTAAGAAACAGCAGTTAAAATCAATATGAATTCAGATAATTTCACATACACGGTTAAAAGAGGGTGAGATAAAACTGTTATAAAAAATTTTTCAAGGAAAATTGATACTATTAAAAATCATTTACTGTTTGCATATAATTCATCAAGTTTCAATTTGGATTGTTTTCCTGTACCTCACAATTGCTCTCAGGAAAGAGGATACAGTAAAAATGGAACAGTCATCATCTAACATTCTTAATTTGTCATATGCCCCTCTACATGACCTTAGACCCCAAACAACAAGGAGAGGTTTCAGCAATTTCCTCCTTGGGTGGGTATAAGAAGAGCAAAAAATAATGCAATGTATATTTGATTGTATGGATACATTGTCGCAGGGACAAGTTCTTTTTTCCCTTGACCAGTGATTGCACTGTGGTAAAGTTACAAGTCTAAAAAACGTTTCAAGACGAAAATAGGTCAAAAGCATGCAGTGATAAAAAGGTTGCTCAATCACAAGATAAAACTGGATACCCTGATGAGCTGTTATCAAATCGTGATCCATAACAGTTTTCTTATGCCTTTCTTCCCACCATCTTTTGTTTTCAAAGTGTTCTCGAAGGACCTTTTTTAGGGCAGTTCTTGAAATGGTTTCCATGCTATCTGGCTTATAGAAAAATTCTGGGTATCCAATTTCGTGAAGCAGATTTTTGACATAAGAAAACCATTTGATATTAGGGGCTCCATCACATGCCAGACAGTCTTTTATTATCTCTCTGTTGAGAGTCGTGCAAGGGTTAGTCCAAACATTATGCCACAATAGAACCGGGGCAGATTTAATAATATCCGAGACATACTGGAGGGCCACTTCCGAGTGCATCACATATGTTGAAGTGGACTTTAGGATGGCCAATAAAAACCGTAAAAACCGATTCTCAGTTCGTTGTATTGGTTTCACTGGTTCAATCCCCCAGATACCCGCACCATAGGTTCCGATCGAGACACATTTAGCCTTAAAGATCTGCGTCAGCTCCCTTATTGGTCTACCCCCCAGTTTTTTGGCAAAGTTTGTCAGGGCACCTGTGGCTCTGGTAAATGCCAGTCAAAGTCAAAGAAGAAGAATTTTAGAACAAAGAATAAAATAATGCACTGTATACCACTTATCTCTATTCTATTCCCATTACTTTATTTTAACTACAACTAACTATTTAGTAAAAGCAGCAATGCAAGCGTTAGCGCATGAGAACATAGAGCAGCCATCTTTAGTTCCAGTGCCCAGAAGCAAAGATTTCCCACCAAGCTTAAGAATACGTCATGTCACATGAGTATGACAGACGCATGCGCAGAAAGGTTTCTGCGTTGCGGCTGCCATTTTAATGCATTTGCGTTACTGTTTAGTAAAAGCACATAGACAAGTTTCCCCTAGATGCTTCAAATGTCGTGTGGTGCATTGTTAGCAGACAAAACATTGTTGGTTAATACATTACTTATTTTTTTGAGAGGGTTGAGTCCAAGCAAGTCGATTTACGTGCAAAACCTTGCTCCATCAATGCCTCTACCTCAGCTGGTCCTCCCTCTCCCAGGTACAGTCCTCTAACTGGCCCCGACAATCAGCCACTTCCCAGTTCAAATGACAGCCAAGTCTGAGCCAAATTCCCCCTTTCACGCTCATCTCTCTTACAGCGATGCCTGGACTGCCCATTTGTATCCCCGGAGCTGTGGTGATTTCCATGGCAGTGTACAGTGTTATCCATTGCCTGTGCAGTGTTACATGCACACATGTACTTTTTTGGACTTTGTACTGGCCAAGGGCCTTGCTGGTTGTCACTTTGGATGCCCATTCCCTGTGCAGTTTCTCATACACACATGCACTTTCTTGTACTTTGTACTGGCCAATGGCCTTGCTGGTTGTCACTTTGGATGCCCATTTCCTGTGCAGTTTCTCATACACACATGTACTTTCTTGTACTTTGTACTGGCCAATGGCCTTGCTGTTTGTCAATTTGGATGCCCATTCCCTGTGCAGTTTCTCATACACACATGTACTTTCTTGTACTTTGTACAGGCCAATAGCCTTGCTGTTTGTCACTTTGGATGCCCATTCCCTGTGCAATTTCTCATGCACAGATGTACATACTTTGCACTATGGACTGGCCATCGACCTTGCTGTTTGTCCCTCTGGATGCTCATTCCCTGTGCAGTTTCTCATGCACACATGTACTTTTTTGGAATTTGTATTGGCCGAAGGCCTTGCTGTTTGTCACTTTGTTTGCCCATTCACTGTGTAGTTTCTCATGCACACATATACATACTTTGCACTATGGATTGGTCAATGGCTTTGCTGTTTGTCACTATGGATGCCCATTCCCTATGCAGTTTCTCATGCACACATGTACCTTTTTGGACTTTGTACTGGCCAATGGCCTTGCTGTTTGTCACTTTGGATGCCCATTCCTTGTGCAGTTTCCCATGCACACATGTACATACTTTGCTCTATGGACTGGCCAATGGCCTTGCTGTTTTCTACCTTTGATGTCTATCTTATTGATATGTAATAAAGACAGTTACTCCTGTTGTCTGCTTTGTCTATGTCCTTGCTAAATAAAAAGTTTTATGTATGGGTATGGTTTCGTGTGACACATGCTCTGTATGCTACTTTAACATTGCTTGTTTTACTTTCTCAGAGTTTGCCAGAGGCAACAGGCACTTTAGTTCTTCTTGACTCTGAGGCTTGAGCATGCAATGATGGTTGTTTGTGATGATCTACTCTTCTACTAAACATTCTATTGTCAGGTTTGTTAAATTGTACACATGTCATGTTAGGATGCAATACCAGAACAGAGGTGAATTCTATCTACGGGATTACTTGCGGGGTGGCTAGGGCCCATCATATCTGTGTGATCTTTCTTGATTTCTCAACAGCAGTGTTGATGTGTGGTCATCTGATGTAGGCCTATCTTCCTAGTCACATGGGTACATTTGAATATGTGAACTTGAGTGGTCATATATTGTGAATTGATTGTCATTGTCAGTAGTGTTGATGTATGTGTGCCCCTGCAATGTCAACTGCACACACATATTTTCCAGGTAATGAGTGCCTGTTTGTTTCAATTGTCTTGCATGCACTTGAGATTGTGGGCACTTGTAAGAATTGTAGGTTGGGCACTGTGCAGTGTGTTGGTGTATCCTTGCACTCTGAGGAGCACCTACTTGTTGCTGCCAGTTGTGAGTATGCAGAGTGTGTGACTGCCAAGTCTGTGTTGTGTTTTGTTGATCAGCCATGTGGGAAACCTTGCCTTGTGGATGACCGGAGCACTGTGTGGAGGCTCTTACCCTTCCTGACTGTCGTCGTTGGATTTCTTCAAGAGAAAACTCTACTCCTTGCAGGACCCGCTGCGCGGGTCCCACTGCGCCTGCACCCACTGAGGGGCTCGTGTGGGGAGCTGAAAACTTCCTGGACCATTTGCACTCCGGCAGGGCTACGAGCAGCCTAGCAGGGACTCCATTGCCCAGGAGTCCCTGCGTGTCACACCTGTGGCCGCTCTCCCTGCCGGCCACGCCCCCTGGCTGCTTAAAAGTGCACAAGATCTACTAGCCTGTGGGAAACCTTGCCTTCTGGATGACCGGAGAACTGTGTGGAGGCTCTTACCCTTCCTGACTGTCGTCGTTGGATTTCTTCGAGGGAAAACTCTACACCTTGCAGGACCCGCTGCACGGGTCCCGCTGCACCTGCACCCACTGAGGGACTTGTGTGGGGAGCTGAAAACTTCCTGGACCATTTGCACTCCGGCAGGGCTGCGAGCAGCCTAGCAGGGACTCCATTGCCCAGGAGTCCCTGCGTGTCACACCTGTGGCCGCTCTCCCTGCCGGCCACGCCCCCTGGCTGCTTAAAAGTGCACAAGATCTACTAGCCTGTGGGAAACCTTGCCTTGTGGATGACCGGAGCACTGTGTGGAGGCTCTTACCCTTCCTGACTGTCGTCGTTGGATTTCTTCGAGGGAAAACTCTACGCCTTGCAGGACCCGCTGCGTGGGTCCCGCTGCGCCTGCACCCACTGAGAGGCTCGTGTGGGGAGCTGAAAACTTCCTGGACCATTTGCACTACGGCAGGGCTGCGAGCAGCCGAGCAGGGACTCCATTGCCCAGGAGTCCCTGCGTGTCACACCTGTGGCCGCTCTCCCTGCCGGCCACGCCCCCTGCCCTACCCCAGCTCTATTTCAAAGATAGAAGTTACCTCTGCGCGGTAGCGAGCGGGTGCGGCCGGGGCGAAGACCGGGCAAAGAGCGGGCCGTTTGAGGCCGTTCGAGGTCTGAAGAGTCTGGGCTGGGCCCCACCCCTTTCGTCCTTCCCTGTACCTTTTCCCTGCTGTTTTCACCTTATTATATCTGTCTCGCTAGTCCAGTTGGAGATGAGTACACGGGTAAGCCGCAGCAGGGCTGCTAAGGGGAATGTGAAACAAAATGGGACCCTAGATGACTTTATTAAGAGGACAAACTTTGCTATAGATAAGGAAATCTCCAAAATGCAACAACGTGTTTCCTTAGATTTGGAGGCTGCTAGGAGACTGTCCCAGGACATTGCTAAGTCTAAAAAATCTTCCTTGGGCCACATAGCGTCAGCTTTAACCCCTGAGCATTTGGTTAATCCGCAATGTATTATAACGCATGTGGACGTCCATCATATACCAGCTCCGTCCCTTGCGACATTACCAACCCTGAGTCCTTCACATCAGTTGGCTAGCCAAACTTCTACAGTGGTTACCCAGGACCCAGACCCCGGGCAATCAGATGTTGGTGCACCTCAGATCATTATGTTACATGATGATCCCCCATGCACTAACACCAAAGATACAACACATAAGAGAAAACGCAACACGAGGTCTGCTTACACACAAAAGAAGGCTAAAATTGCTAGGGCCCATCAAACTACTGTTAGCAATCTTCCTATGCTTAGTGTTGAAGGTGGAACTTCTTTTGCTGTACAGACACATCCAGGAGTTGTTGAGGATGGCGCCATCGTGGACCATTCCAAGGGTAATGATACAGCAGAGGACATTGGGGCAGAACTAACTGAGCAGGAGGGGAAGGATGTGGACTTTATCAAAACAGTCTGGGAAACCCTAAAAAAGCTGCTATCTCCCCTTGATCTAAGACTGTCACGCATTGAGAACCATCTCTTAGAGGTGGAAAAGAGTATCCTAGCCCTAGCAACTCTTGCTTTGCGAGGACAGCAAAACACTAGTACTCCAGATGGCAACTTAGCTCCACCGATAACTAACACTACTCCCCATGTACCACCCTCAAGCAGGCCAATACCCAAACCTCAAACTAAGGGTTATGATCATAAAGCCCCCAAACCCCCTCCAAAGTTATCGAGGCATCCGAGTACACAACCTGCTACTCATGTTGCAGCAGGAATTGAACACAGGTCGAATGTTAACAAGGCTGATTGTCCAACCCCCCAGGTCCCACAAATTAAAAGTAACTTTCGTGGGGGTTACATAGATCTTCCCCCTGATGCAAAGCCATATGTGGTGGTCTTGACAGGTGTCCCGGAAATTGAGAACGACCGTCAAGAAAACCACTGGTCCTTAAAGATCAAGGTTACCCACTGGCTAAATGTGAATAGACCAATCCCAAATGGTATGAGAAGTAAAATCCTAATGGTGCGCAGGGTCCCCTGGGTAGGCCCTTCCCGGAAATCTTGCCCAGATGATTGTATAGTTGTGTCCTTTGAGGACCCACATACGGCTCACCATATATGCTCATGTACTACCTATGGGGAAGACTCAGCCATTGTACCTAGGCCTTTAACATTCTTTTATCCCCCACGCCCCTACAATAACTTTGGGGGGAATGGTCCTTGGTACGCCATCTGGCCCGAGGAGGGGCAAGAGACAAATGGCAAGCACCGCATAGTGGGTGGCTCGGGGCACCAACATCCAATAGGTTTGGGTGTCTTGAAGAAGTAGATTGACTTCCCATGCCTGTTGGTTTTTCATCTCCTGCCCATGTTCCACCTTCTTGTGCGGTTTCTGACCCTCTACCTTTGGCTAGCAAACCTATTGGATTCAGGACCTATTTTCCCAGTCACCTACTGGAGTATGGTAATGAAGAATGGGGGTTGCGGGAAATTGCTAACAACATCACAACCCCAGACACAGCTCAGGAAACAGCCCCTCTTTCACTGTCCCCCTAAGCACCACACCGACTGGTACCACTCACAAGTAAAAGGAGTAATGTTGTTTGTACCCACGATACCTTGGTATCTATCCCTGATAAAGAGGAGGTCAACGTAACCTCACATGGGGTTACTACTGAGGCCATAGGGTTAACACAGAGTCCAAGAGGGTCTTGCCTTGACTCTGCCACCCCTGCAATTGACCCCGCCTTGGGGCTGAGTGTTTCTGGAATTCCATCGTTAAAAGTTCTTAGTTGGAATGTCGCAGGTCTTGCTCGTAACATCGACACTCCCGATTGGATCTCGTTTGTGGAACCGTTCGGGATTTGTCTATTGCAAGAAACCTGGTCCCTGGAACCGCGCCACAGGGTGGGTTATACAACATTTTTTGTGCCTGCATCCCATGTATCTGGAACTAAAGGTCGCCCTTCTGGCGGCCTTTTGATCTGGGTTAGCATTACACTAGGATTAATTATAAGACACATCCCCACTAAATCTCCTGATCTGCAGAGACTATCCATCCATTGTCAGGGGGGGCTAAAGCTTGAAGTGTTTAACCTCTATTTAAGGGGGGCTAGGGGTGGTGGTTCTAGGCTTTCCTCAACAGGAATTGAGGAGGAGCTTGGCACCTGCAACACAGACTCCTTGATCATACTGGCTGGAGACCTAAATTGTTGTTTCGAGCCACTAGCCTGTGAGGACATATTAGATATCTGGGAAGATGATGCTAAGAGAGGTATTCCCTTGCTCTCTCTAAATCCAATTAAAAAATTGACTCAGAGTGCCATTGATATCAACGGCCTTTGTATGGAATATATTCTCAGAGCAACTAATGGCAGATCCAAGTCTGACACCAAGGGAGCACATACCTATAATAGGGTGGGGCACACCTCACGTATTGACTACATTTTGTTGAACCATAAGCTTTGGCCTCACCTTCAAGACATGGAGGTCCTACCGACTTCCGATAGTGACCACAACCCACTAGCCCTGACCCTCACTCCCCCGTGGCAAGTCTTGCCCCTAACTCAGCCTCCGCACACATGGAAATCATCTCATGATATAGTCCCTTCGAACTGCGCTAGGCGGTTAAAATGGAACAAAGTTGCCGCGGATGAGGGAAGGATAGCCCAAGCAAACTCCATAATGTCTAGTGTGGAGTTGAGGATTGATTCCTCGGAACTTAGTAACTCTGAAATCTCTAACGTCTTTTCAGAAACAACTCTAGCACTAAGTAAGCTGTTTGTTGTCCCCCAGGGAAGAGCTAGGGATAAGAATAGAGCCATGTCTAAGGGTAGAGCTAAATGGTATACTTCCACTTGTGCCAAAGCCAAACGTGAACTTATACTGGCAGTGAAATCTAAAGTTCCTGGCCAAATCAGCCTTGCTAGGAAAAAGCATTAAAAAGTCCTGTCTATCGCTAGGGGTGTTTACGAAACTAACTTTTGGAATGATTTAATGATGGCTAGTTCCTAGAAAGATTCGAAGGCCTTTTGGGAACTGTTGAGAGCCAGGGATAAACCCGTTGACTCTCTTCTGACATGTAACATCACGGGGGAGGCCTGGTTTGCTCACTTTTCTAAGCTTTATTCTCTTGCTGTGGGTTCTGTAGACGCTACGTCGGATCCTCCTCACCGAGTGCCGGTTGACCACTTAAATGAGGACCACTTCTTTCTCACTGAGGAAGTTGAAAGGGCAATTAAGTGCCTGGTTGCCAACAAAGCTGCAGGTCCTGATGGCATTCCTGGTGACTTAATGCGGGCCAATCCGGAGGTGTGGAGCAAACTCATTGCCTTACTCCTAAATGCAGCACTGATGGGGGGATGTTTGCCCGATTCCTGGAGGGGAGCGGAGGTCGTCCCGATCTTTAAAAAAGGTTGTCGGGACGACCCCGCCAATTATCGCCCAATTCGTTTGTTAGACTCCACCCAGAAGATAGCGGGCAAGGTAGTTTTAGGCAGGATCCTTCAGTGGGCTGATGACAATCAAGTACTGTCAGACTTCCAGGCTGGTTTTAGATCCGGAACGGGGACCATCGAACAGACATTCCGCTTACTGATGTTATACTGGAAAGTGGTCGTATTGGGCAAGGGCAGTCTGTACCTCGCATTTATAGACCTACGGACTGCCTTTGACCTGGTCCCACGCGCCCAGCTGTGGAGTGTCTTAGAGGGTTTGGGTATTCCCTCCTACCTTCTTAGCATGCTTACCAAGTTCCATGAGAGTAACTTTGCGCAGATCAGGTGGGGAGATCAGGGCCAAAAAACAGCACGTATTACTGTAAATAGGGGAGTCCGCCAGGGTTGTGTGCTAGCCCCCACCCTGTTTTCTCTCTATATTAATGGGGTGGTGGAGCATCTCCTTAAACATCCAGCAGATGCACCTTCCCTGGCTGGCAGAAAAATCCCTACTCTCCTATTTGCAGATGACACCCTCCAGATCTCAAAGACGCCAACAGGCCTCCAATCCTTACTATCCAGCTTTAAACTATTCTGTGATTTGAGGGGTCTTGCCATTAATGTAGGCAAAACTAAGTTTCTGGTTTTAAACCCCCCAAGGAAAACTGTCACTCCACCCACCTTGGACTCAGCCCCTCTCGAAAGGGTAAAAGAGTTCGATTATTTGGGTATCCGCCTCTCCGATTCTATGAATTGGAAGGCCCACCATCAAAAGATTTCCCTGTCACATAAGAGGTTAACAGGAGCCCTATTGAAGGAACAACGTGCTTCATCCCTCAAACCAATTGGTGCGGTTCTTGACATCTATAGGGCAAGCGTGGTGAGCGCAGCTCTGTATGGGTCTGAATTGTGGGGCGTGCAGAATGCAGACTTCTTGGGGAGCCTAGAAAACAAATTTCACAAAGACCTCATGAGGCTACCGCATAGCACCCCTTCCCTTCCACTTTTATTAGATGCGGGCACCCGCCCAATAAAAGATCAGGCGAGGCTACGTCCCCTTCTATTGTGGGCACGCATATGGAGGGTACCAGAATTATCCAGTTATGCTGAAGGCTTGAGGGAACTCCTCATTACATCTGGCTGGCCCAAGGTCCGCTGGCTTAGAGAAGTTAAGCGGCTTCTCTATGACCTAGGACTTGAAGACACCTGGGCTAATAGATCTGCCCCTCCAAAAGAGATACTTAAGAAGCTATACTGGTCCTGGGTGGCAAATGAGCGAAACATTAACTCCAAACTATGTAGATCTACTGCAGAATGTTTGATGGTTAAGGAGCTCCCACTCAGAGAACCCTATCTAGATATGATCCACAAATCTTGGGACAGGGCATTATACTTTAAATTTAGGGTGGGTGTCTTGCCACTAGGACAGCTAACATCAACTTGGAAATCATCGTTACAATCTAGTCCATATTGCCCTTTTTGTGATAATAGACAAGAGACAGTTCCCCACCTAATGTTCGAATGCCCAGCCTATGCAGCCCCGCGCTGTGTGTGGCTAAAACCGTTATGTAGGAACCTTGGCACTAGATCTCACTTGGAAGCGTTACGCATACTAAGATCTGATGCCCGCCCCCTGTTTGCGTGTTGTTTGGCGAAATTTTTGGGTTGGGCCTGGCGGATTAGATCCGCCAGACAATTGAGTCTCCAATAATATGTACTGTATTGCACTATTGCTCTCCTTTTTGCTGCTATCAAAATTTCTCCACTAATGAGTGTTTCCCCTAATCGTATTTTGAGGGTTTTGCCTTTTTAACATTTTTTAATGTAGGATATAATACCAAAATGTACTGCTGTTTTATTTTCTTACACTGTAATGCCAGTACTGTGTTTTTATAATTCTTGTACTGTAATGCTTTTATGATATGACTAAAATATCGAAATAAAGCTTTTCTACTATTAGATCAGCAATGTGTGTTGTTACTGTTTGTGCTCACTGTGCAGACCTGCTCAGCCACACTGGCATTATCTGTGAGTTTTCTCATGCTTTGCTGTCACTTGACCCATTTTTTACTCCAGTATGGTATGTGGTACGTGGAGTCCTGCCATCCCTATAGGTGCTTCTGATTCCTACACATTGTGAGTAACTCCTCTATGTGTTTGTGCACTGTACACTCCTCACCTTTCCACTACTGAAGTGCACACCACTTCAATCTCATGTCTTCAACCGCATGGCTTGCCAGTGTGTGAGCCTCCCCACCACTTCATAGTGTGACACTATGCTGTGTGAGGCTGAACTGTGTTCAGGACCAATGTGCCACTCAGGACAGTTTCCCGATTAGTTATGTGTTATTTTCTTCTACTGGTTTGCTGTCGTGGTTGCTCATGTGCAGTGCATATGTTTGAGCAACACATTCCTCTAGTCATGTTGTTTGCATCTGGGTGTCCCTGAGTTGTGCATCTGTGGGTGATGGGTAAGCTGTATGTGTGTTTGCTGAGGTACTGATACCCTTACTGAGTGTGATCTCTCTGTGCTGTGATTATTTGTGATGTGGGAATTCGTGGTGTGGCACTCAGATGTGTGTACTACTGATCTGGTTGGTGTGCACATTGCTTGGTGTGCATGCACTGCTGTCAGTGCATGTTGCCTTGCACTTGCCTGGTGTGCACCCCCTGATGTCCAGCTGAGTTTGCAATGCGATGGATTGATATGTGCATCTGTTGTGTTTTTGTTGTGGATGTATGCAGTGTTTGGCCTTTGTTGGCTCTTTCTCCTGACAGATGCTAAGTGTGTGTGATGTTCTATTTGCATGACCTTGTTACATTGTGTGTAAGTAGTTGTTGCTGTGTGATACATTTATTTTGTGTATGTCACATGCAACAAGATGGATTCTTGTTCCTGAGCTTGTTTTTGTGTGAACGTTGGTGGTTTGTCATCCTATTTTTGACCTGGCACTTGGCAAGATTGTGCATGCGCATGCTTCTGGTACACTATGACACCATATTCACTAGATGAGTGGTGTGGTGTCTCTGTCTGTGTTAGCTGATTGTCCCATTGATCCCAGTTAGTGTTCATGATTGTTTTGAGATGATGCAATTCTTGTTTGTGTTGGGGTATGGTGTCAGTGCATTTGCACTGAGTGGCAATGGTGTGTACTCCTGTTCTGTCTATGGTCACATTGCCTTTCCACTGTTTGGCTGCCTATATCTGGGATTATTGGACTTCTGTGGATGATGTTTGTGATCTTTCTGTTTGGCTATTGTTTTGGTGTCAGATTTGGTTCAGACATCCCTGAGTGTGAGAGTGATGTTTGTGGATGCACCACAGGGAGTGTGATTAGTTGTCATTGAACTCACAGCACATCATTTTAACCATTGTGTGTGTTTCTCACAGGTGTTGAATGTTGCTGGTGTGAGGTGGGTAGAGATGGGGCATTTGTGAAGGTCCTACTTGTGTTTGACAGTCATAGAATGTTACAATGAGCCATGTGCGTTGTGCTGCTGACATACACATGTCAAGTAAGTTGACACAGATGTGTGGCTGGTCACTGTATGACTTCAGACACTTCCTATCACTCCTGTGCCTATGAATGGCTTGCCTTGATGTCTCCCTGAGTTGTTGCACAGAGGTCACTTTCGTTTAATTTCACTCACTGTGCCACCCATGTCTGGTTTGATGGCCTAAGGGTGGTGTGATATGTTCCTTCTCTTGCATGTGATGTACAGATGCTATGTGGCTTGCTCCATGGATTTTCAGCACTGTACACTTCACTTTTGGCTGACCCATTTATTGTCCTCCATTGCTGTTGAGCTATGGTATGAGTATGTGGCTGGGTGTCAGTGTTGGGTGTTTGTCAGTGACTTGACATGCACTGTGAACAGTTCAATGGATGTTCATATGCAGTGTGAGTCTTCATTTTGTAATCAAATACAGTTTGCTTCACATGAGTGGAAGGTTGATGTGCAGAGGAGGGTTGTGAAGCCCCTGAGCGTCTGTGCATGGTGTTCCTCTTCACCCCCACCTTCCTAGTCATTCTCCCTTGTCCTTTGATGTGTGAGGTGCAAGGTCTGGCAACGCCTGGCAGATAACTTGTGCATGGGGGGCACAGGAAGAGAACACAGCATATTCCCAAATGGGTGTGGGAAGAGTAGTTTAGGAAGGGTGAAGGTGGAGCCCTGTGAATCTGGCCAGTCTGCCCATGCCTGGAGCAGGCCCTGCCTACTACATTGTCAATGTTAATGACATTTGTAGAGTGCAACTGCTACCCAAAGGTGTCCTGGCGCTGTGTAAAAGGCCTACAGGAACCTAAAGACAAAGGGATAAGGCTGGAGTTATACAGTGAATAGGCAAGTTTTCAAGGCCTTCCAGAAGGCCAGTAAGTTTGACATGCATTATAAGTGGTAAGGCAGACTGTTCCATGCCTTGGCCACAAAGACCACAAAGCCTCTGCCACCCCAACTGGCTTTTGTAACAGAGGGCACTGTCACCAATTTTGCTTCTTAAGAGCGAAGTGATCTCTTTGGTACATACCACTGGAATTGCTGTTTTAGGTGGTTGGGACCAGTGCCTTGAAGGGCTTTGTAAACAATGCACAGAGATTTAAACTGTACACCCTTCATAACAGGTTGCCAGTAAAGCCTTCAGATCTCCGCGGAGACTGAGGCATACTTTGGTATGCCAGTGACCAATCTGGCAGCTGTATTCTACAGAAGTACATAAACCTTTCCTGGATATTGATGTAAAGGCAAATACAGTGGTCCAGCCTGGACATGGCTAAAGCAGTAATAACTGTTTGCTGACTGTCTTTTGGCAAGAACTGCATAATTTTCATGCAAGGTCTAAGAATGAATGATGTGGTTGAAGCCACCACATTCACTTGATCCCCAAAATTTAGTTTGTTATCTATCCAGACTCCCACATTTTTTACCTTCCTGATGGGAGTAGGAAGAGGACCCAGCGCATCCGGTCACCAAGCAGGGGTCCAGAAGTTGGGATCATTCCTAAACAGCACAACCTCCATCTTACCAGAGTTGAGTTTGAGACAATTTTGGGCCATCCAGTTTCCCACCGCTGCCATGCAATAATGAAGTTGAATAGCTGTTCCCAGCTCCCTCCCCATCAGTAATGACACTACAATTTGGAGGTCGTCAGCGTATGATGTCAGACAAAAGCCAAATGATTCAATCAGGGGAGCCAATGACAACACATACATATTAAAAAGAGTCGGGCTTATATGTTATATAATAGTTTTTGTAGCGTGCACTGTTACTCTTGAGTGTCCTGGCGCGGAGAAGAGCAAATGAGGGAGCAGGGAGTTAGTAAATCATGCTGAACAGGTACGTTTTGAGCTGCTTCTTAAAAATCCGAAACTACGAGATATGTTGAAGATCAGCGGGGAGTAAGTTCCAGGCTTCCGCCGCTTTGACCGAAATAGACTTGCCTCCACATCGGACTCTGCGGAAGCGAGGGACAACCATCCGGCGTTGTGCCGCTGAACGCAGATGGCATTTAGGCACATAGAAAGCGAAATGCTTCCTAAGATAGATGGGGCCCAGACCGTGAAGCGCTCTGTGGGCCAAAGTGATCGTTTTGAACTGCACCCTCTGAACTACCGGAAGTCAGTGCAGCTCCCGTAGGTACTGACGCGCACTAGATCGCGTTGGGGCCTTAAAAATGAGCCTAGCTGCAGCGTTTTGAATAATTTGGAGCCTGTGCAGCAGATAGGCTGGCAACCCCAGGAACAGGGCATTAGCGTAGTCTAGTTTTGATACGATCTGGGCGCCCCCTGGGGGACACCTCAAGGCAGTGAAAATGGTTTGGTAGAGAATTTGCCTAGAGAGACAGTTTGTATTCTATCTGACAGAAAGGATTTAAGTGGTTTCCACACGCTGCCCTGGACTCCACTCTCTCGCAGGCGGTCCATGAACAGGTCATGATGGACCATATGAAAGGCCGCCAAAAGATCTAATATAATCATTGCAGCTCTACCTCTCTGGTTTAGGATTGCCCTGATCTCTTCCATGGATTTAAGAAGCGCAGACTCCGTGCTGTGCCCCTCTCTAAAACCATAATGGATGGGGTCCAGCACCTGGGCTTCCTGCAAAAACAAACTAAGTTGTCCATTCATATTTTTCTCTGCAATTTTCACTGGAAGAGGGAGTCTTGAGATAGGTCTAAAGTTGCTTGCATCTTTAGGATCTAGACTGGGCTTTTTGAGCAGGGGCAATATAGATGCACTTTTCCAGGCTTTGGGAAAATAGCCTTCGGCAAACATAGCATTCATGATAGAAGTCAGGGCTAGTATGACAGGGGCAGGTGCTAATTTTAGTATTGACACTGGACACGGATCGCAAAGGGGGCCGGATTTAGCTGTCATAAGGAGATTGAGTGTATCCATGGCAGTCACTAGGTAAAAATTGTCAAAAGTCAACAAAGGGATTTTTCCTGACTTGAGACCTACTGTATGGTCCATTGAAATACTGGTTGTTGCGTTAGTGAAAGTGCAAAAGATAGCCTCAACTTTATTGAAGAGGAAATCGGCTATTTTATCACAAAGATCCTGGCTAGTGGGAGTCGTAAAAGAGCATGAGTGTGCCAGGGTAGCTACAGTTTTGAACCGCTCTTTAGTCAAGTTTTCAGCAAAGTTAATTTTTTGGGCAAAAAGCTCTTGTTTCATTTTTAAAATAAGCTGTTTCTACTGCACTTAACTTTGCTTAAACTCATTCTTGCCCCTATCGTTATACTCCTTCCTCCAGTTTCTTTTTAGGCACTTAGAGATCAATTTTTGATCTCAAAATTCTTGGGCATACCAAGGGAAGGAAGGTAGTGCCCTATTGGGATGGAGGATTTTCTTTGGAGCTAGCTTGTTGCCAGCTGCCTCTAGCCAATTGGCATAGAACGGTAGCCTCATCGAGGTCTGTAGGTAGACTGTATGATGTATAGGTTAACAGCTCCTGTATTTCCTCAGGTTCTACCTTGTTCCACGCTCTGCTCACCAGCTGTTTTTTAACTGGTTTCCTGGCTTTTCAATCAGTCATGGTAAGCTCAAATAGCACTGCCTTGTGATCCGACCAGACTAAAGGAAGGAGTCCCATAACCAGCAGCTGTGATTTGTAAGACAAAATGCCATCCAATTTATTTCCTGCCCGGTGAGTGGCACCAATAACATGATGCTTTAGATCAGCATTACTCATCAGATCTATCAGATTTAATGTATATGGATCGGAATGTGCTTCCAAATAGATGTAAAAATCTCCCAATATCATTTATGAGCCAGCACAAAGCCCTTTTTCCAGCATGCTGCCTACTAGAGTTAGAAACAGACCTCTGGGGCCCGGTGGACAGTAAATGACGGTACCTCTAAAGGTATGATGATGTGAAAAAGAACGGCAAAGATCCGGGGCTTTGCATTCTGCATTAGTCGATGTATTAAAAGATACTGTTATTGAGTTGTGGTAAATAACCGCTAAGCCCCCACCTTTCCTGTCTAACCTATTTAGAGTGTAGCACGAATAATCAGGAGGTGTGGCTTTAACCAAATTTGGGCCTGATGCATCATCAGTCCATGATTCAGTAATGAATGCAACACTTATATTTTCGTGAATGCTAGGGTTGGGATTTTTAGTGAAGACAGGAAGAATGGCGCTCAGACTAATGCGCGTGGTGTTCTATATGGATCTGAGTAGATATGGTGCTGCCAGGTCGGGGGAATTATCCGATAACCCCCGGATTCGTGTGAGTCGAAGGATCCACACTGGAAAATAAGCACAGTCCTGGGCACAGGTGGTAAGGATATCACAAAGTTAGTGTCAGTATTTTTATGTATTGAAAATGCAGCTGTCGATACCAGTGTAAGTTTGAAAAGTTTTTTATCACAAGGAAACAACTGTATTAAACCAAACAACCAGCCGAGTTGGGTGAGAGATACAGGGGAAACAGAAGGTAACATAGCCGTTCTATATAGGGAACAGGGGGAAAGAAAGGGATCAGTGCATCTGCGAAGAAATAAAAGACAAATCACTAGGTGAAGAGTGACTGTAGTGAGTGTTGCCACTCTAATGGGTTGTACATCATGAAAAATGCATGGGAAAACATAGCAAATGGAGTGACTGTTGTGAGTGTGCCGCTTTCATGGGATGGACCTCATGAGAAAAGCGCTGGAAAGCACAGTACATGAGATGATGTGACATGGTACACAAGTATGGAAAATTGTGTGTGGGTGGCAGGAGTGGTGTATAGTGGTCACTGCGAAACCCGCAGAGACCAAGTGAACTATAAACAGGAGTACAGAATGGCAGTGGCCGATAATATGTTTAATATATTGGGAAAAAAAATCCTACTACACATAATGGCATGAATGGTATCCAGTAATTGTTTAAGTGGTAGGTCGATGTCTGAAAGAACAATGTACCAAGTCTGTGAAATGATGCCTCACAAAGGAGTAGAGGATCCTACTGTGGTAAGCAAGCTAAGTCGTGGGAAAGAGAGACAAGGGGGGAAGGAATGGGAGGGGGAAAATGGGTAGAAAAAATACGAGGCATACTAGATCTGCAGGGTAAAAGAGCGAAAGAGGTGGAGGTAGGGTGGTTACCTGTTCTGTGTTTGGAAGCATGAGGAGAGCAGGCATGCGGAGTGCACAATTGGGTGCCCGTTGCAGGCCCCCAGGTAGTTGGGGGTTGGGGGGGTACACATGGGGGGTACCTATGGTACCTCCCTGCATTTGCATACCCAATGCAGCAGGCACCTCGCTCTGCCTGCCACTTTGTCCATGCAAATACACAACATTCATTTTTACCATTGTGGCAGGTGCTGTTTAAAGCACGGCCCGCCACAATGTTAAAAATGTGTGTTGGGCTCGCCAGTGTGGCGAGCGCATCCTAATCTCCCCCACGGCACCACCAAACATATGGCAGGCGGTCCCGTTTTCCATCAGGATGGTGGGTGGACTTTCCGCCCGCCATCCTAATGATGCCTCTAGTGTCTGGATTAGTAGTGTTCAAACTATGCAGAGAGCGCAGGTTTTCCCGCGTCTTCACCTCTGCGGGACGGGAGATTGCAGTGATTTTGCGGTTGATGGGTAACCCGAATGCAGAGGGGTGAGTTTCTGACAGACGCGACATGTGTGGGTACACTGGGGGATATGTTCCTGTCCCCACCAGGGTGTCAGAAGTGGACAGGAACCATATGTCAGCGCAAGAGTTATGTGTTGTGGTTGTGTGCAGAGTTGTGTATTTGCGTACCTGCCTCGTTGTCCGCGACAGGGCATTATTTGCTGGTAGTGGATGAGGTATAGCAGCGGAAAAGCTTGCAGAGCTGGAACCATTGCAGTCAGGACTGGGTGGAGGGGACCTGGAGTCTGGTTTCGCTCTCCGCTGTCGTGCTTCTGCTGTCTCCGAGTGGGTAGATTTTCTGCTGAGGTGTGGTGGGCATCGTGATTTGTACGGTGGGCGGGACATCATTCCGCACCAGGTGGGTCTCTATTGGCTCCCTCCGCCACGGTGGCTGGCAAAATTTTTGGTGGTTCATGTAACTTCGCAGCGGACGAAAAATGGGCTAGGTTTACCCATTGTAATACGGTGAACGTGAGGACCGCTGCTGGAGTTCAAAAAAGGACATTTTCCTCCACTCCCAGCACCGCGGTTGTGCCTCTGCCTGCCATCCTAATGAGCCCCACAGGTCCATAATTACAGTCCTTGTAGACATATCTGCCCTAAAACAAACCACATTAATACCAGTGATCGCCCTTACACACTGTGTCAGAAATTGAGTTATTAGTTGTTAAGAATGTGAGAGCTGTACAAGTAACACATCTGCAATGTTCTTGTCACGGTGAACCAAGTACTTCATTGTAGCACTTAACTCTCTTAAGGTGGCGAAACAGAGCAATCCAAGCCTTACTCAGGGGAGTTAGTGTGGGCTAGAAATTCCAATGTAATGGCACTCAACAATGCCCAAGAATTTACAGTTCAGTTAATGCTTTTTCACATAAAATAGAAAGTACATTTATTACACACATACACACACTGCTAAATACTAAGGGTCATGTTTACAATAAACTGGCGGAGCGCGGTGCAGCTCCAAAATTGTTAACGTAGCGCTCTGTCAGTTTAAAAACACAGTAATGCACCATATTCACAAGAATGCAGTACATTCCAGTGTTCTCTCTAGCACAGGTGCTAAATCTAGCTGCTGAGTGCCAACACAGTCACCCTTGCACCTTAGTGCAAAGGTGTCTGTGTAGCAGGGAAGGATTGTTCATGTGCAGGAAGGTGTCCCTGCTGCACAATCCATAATGGCAGTTTGTAACTTCTATGTGTGCTGCTTTGTGCAGCACACATAGAAGATGAAGCTTGACATTTATAAATAAATATTTATTTGATATTTGATATTTGAGGGGGTATTTTTAAAGCGCGACGTTCGCTCCGAAGGGAGCATCTTGGCACTGAAATTCCTGGTGGTGGGGTCGAAAACAACTATTGAAGCAGTTTGAGTTTAGATGGCTGCCTTGGTGTAGTCATCTGTGAGGTTAAAAATCCAAGATTTAAGCAGTTTTCGGAAAGGTTTTTCGTGAGTTTGTTGTCTAAGATTCTTGGGCATGAGGTTCCAGGCTTTTGTGGCCAGGACGCTTAGGGTTTTTCCGCCCTTTGTCTTCAGGTTGTACCTAGCTGGGAGGATGAGGTTGTCCTGTGAAGATCGAAGGGATCGATTTGGGATGTAGTGGGGGAAGCGTCTGGTGAGGTATTTGGGACTGGATAGGTTTAAAGCACGAAAAGCAACAATCAACATTTTTAAAAATATTTTTTTGTACAGAGGGAGCCAATGCAGGGATCTTAGAGCTGCAGAAATGGATGATCTTCTGGGCAGTTTTAGAACCAGTCGGGCAGCAGTGTGAAGAACACTTTGAAGTTTGGTCAGTGTCGTCTTTTTAGCTCCCACAAGGAGACCGTTACAGTAGTCCAAGCGTGAAATTATAAGGGCTACTGCTACAGTTTTTCTGGAATCGAGTGGGAGTAAGTCAAAGAACTTTTTTAAAGATTTTATGATACCGAAGCATCGGCCCGCTACAGTCCTGACGTGCTGTTCGAATGAGAGATCGGAGTCGAATAGGACACCAAGGTTCCTTGCAGTGGTTACGGTCTGGGGGGGGGGGGGGCGGCTGAGTCTTCCGGCCACCAGAGGGCTGGGCAGAAGATGGTGTTTTTTCCAATGGGGAGGATCTCCGTTTTGCTGGAGTTGCACTTGAGGTGGTTGGTATCCATCCATTGGAAGACCGCGGTCAAACAGTTCTTGAGGTTGAGTTCAGCCTTAGTTGAGTTATCCTCTAGTGGTACGATGAGCTGCGTGTCATCGGCATACGAGGTTACAGGTATGCCGAATGACTCAATAAGGGATAAAAGTGGGATGAGGTAGATATTGAAAAGGAGGGGACTGAGGATGGAGCCCTGAGGTACCCCAGAGGAAACTCTCTTTTCTTTAGAGTGGAAAGGGCCAAGAGCGACAGTTTGAAACCTGTCAGTGAGAAAAGATTCTATCCAGGATAGGGCTATGTCTGAAATCCCTATGTCCATCAATCTGTTGATCAGGATGGAGTGGAAAATGGTGTCAAATGCCGCGGTCAGGTCGAGAAGAATGAGAATGGCCTTCTTCTTCTATTCTTTATTTATGTGCAGGAAGGCTTCCCTTCCTGCACATGAACAATTACTAATGGCGATTTGCTGTTTCTATGTGTGCTGCATAATGCAGCACACATAGAAACGGCGAAAACGAGATGAAATTAATAATTTCCCCTCGATTCACCAGATTTGGACCAGGTTTACACAAATCCTATTTTTGGCACTGCCCCATATGTATGCCACCCTTGTATATCAGGGGCAGGGTCAAAATCAATAGGTGTAGTGGCGAATCACCCACCGCAACACCCGTTGCCTTCCCTCTTTCGTGCTAAGTGCTGTGTGAAAAGGGGGCCTGTTTGAGGCAGCCTTCTAAATAAAAAGTGACGTTCTGGTGGCAATAAGCCATTGTAAATAAGACTCTAATGGCCAGATGTAGGAGCCCAAATACCGGTCGGTTTAGGCCGATTTCGGCCGTTACCCACCGGTATTTGGGTATTGTAATGTAGGGGGCTAGAAAATTACAGAATCGGTATATTTACCGATTCGGTAAATTTACCGATTCGGTAAAATACCGAATCGGTAAATATACCGATTCTGTAATTCAATATGTAGGTGGCACAGTTTACAGTGCCACAGGCCCTTAGAAATTCGTTATTTACCACCCAATACTATTGGGTGGTAAATTACGAATTTCTGTGTACATGCACATCTGTGCATGTACACCTGTGCCATGTGGCACACATACATGCCCTAAGGGCATGTATGCGTGTCACACGGCACACAAGCCAGAAACAGGGGTGCAACAGGGTGTCAAAGTGACACCCTCTCCCCCTTGGAAATTCTGTATTTTTACCGATTCGGTAATTACAGAATCGGTATTTGCTATTGAATCCTATGGGCTTCAAGTCCCATAGGAATCAATGGCAAATACTGATTCGGTAATTACCGAATTAGTAATTACCGAATCTTACCGATTTTGTATTTTTACCGATTTTTTTTCCTACATAGCAATTACCGATTAGTAAATACAGAATCGTTAAAATTCGGTATTTACCATTCGGTAATTTGCTATTACCTACATCTAGTCCTAAATGTTAAAATGCAAATATATATGCAGCGTGTAGATGGAAATTCCTTTGATGACACCCTAATATCACATTCCATCACTAACTGGTGCTGAACCCCATAATCACAATGCCTACCCACCTATATCAGGTGTAACATAAAGGCTGTGCCATTATTTATTAAGCAGTGCTACTGACTTTGTGAGAGTATCACAATAATATATAAGGCAGGCAAATTAGCTCAATGAATGTATATTTATACATATAAAAGTCACGCTCCCAGGCTTTGTCAGGGTGTCAACTCATTAATAACAATAATCATGTCATGATTGGATCACAAAAAAAAAATATGGAAACAATAATTATAGTTATAATTATACAACCATTATACATTTTAGCATTGCAGCATTCATGAGGAATGTTATCAATACAACATTTATAATTAGAACCAATGGAAACAATAATTATTGGTGTAAATATTAAACTATTATAAAACAGACATTGCAGTGTTCAGTAGCAATATCACCAATAACACATTTATATTCAAAACAGTCTCAAACATATGTGTCAGAATATTTCTTTGCAGGTTTTAGTCCACACAATGCAGCCATACGGCCAACTACAAAAAGTTTCCACACTCCAGAGTCCAGGAGAAAAAGCTCCTTGTGCTTGAAATCAATGAACACTGCTCCCAGGGCCAGTAATTCAATTCTCTGGGAGACGTAGAGTTAATTTCTTAAAATATTCTTTGGTGGGGGTGGGGAGTGTGGTTGCTGCACCTACTGCAGCCCCCCCCCCCCCGAAAGAGAAAAAGAAAGTGATGTGGAACCTGTGTGCATTTTAAGGGTGCTCCAGTGGCCTCCTGTGCATATTTTCTTTGTGTGGCTGCACGTGCAAATTTACCTTTTCAAAAAAATGTAATGGGTGTCTTGGTCCCGTCAGAGGCACCAACAGCTGTACAACTTATTGGGGGCTGCAGGAGAGCCCCTAGGTCTTCCTAGGCCCCACTGTCTTCCTGTACTCGGCTGACATCCGATGAGTGCTGTTCTGCCCATGTTGCTCAGTATGGGCAGTGGCAGAAGAATTATTCCTCCAACAATTGGAGCACGCGCAGGAGGTTTGTAATATGGGGTGCACCTGCCAACCCCCCCACCCCTAGTCACGGGCAGGGGGACGGTGAGCACCCTACAGGCCCTGATGCATGGCTCTATGCATTTTCCCTCATGGAATGTTTTTCCCGGGACACTGTTGCACCAGGCCCTGATTGAAGGGTCCCTGTGGCCAAATGTTAGCATGGGGAGGGGGCCTTCATGCACGTCCACCACCCTATAAATTAATAAAACACAGTTGTGCCGACCCATATATCCTGGCTCACTCCAGGGGTTATCAAAGAAATATTAGCAGAGGGTCACATGATCGTTTTTAGTTTTTGCAATTTTAAAAAAGAGCAGATTTATTGCTGTATATCTTGGGCACGGTGGGCAGATTTAATTTATTTTCTGGCTTGCATTGCTCCTGTGTTGGAGCCTACTCACTAGAAGCATTTTCAACAGTCCTTCTGGGCTGCTTTTCTCCTGCATTTGTTGGCATCTTGATAAGTTCCTCCACTAATGACCAGCAGAGCACTCTCCTCTCAGCAAAGTTCAGGGCCCATGGCATCCTGGCTGTTTTGCAGAGCACGCAGGGTGGCAATGGACTCCTGTTCTTTCTCCCAATTGGTCCTGTCCACAGATGGCATAAGGGGGCCCTAATCACTGTCCCTGCAGAGACCCGTTAGAGTCCTGCGGATCAGCTGGTGACAAAGTCCTTGCTCCATCTCTGCAGGGCATCAGGTGGCTCCTTTACCCAGCTGAGCATCCTTTCTGCTGCCATTGCCTCCTAGGTCCAGGGTCCTCTCAACTGCTTCTCCCTTGTAGAGGGTTTTTTAAGTGAGGGTGGAACGTTTTACATACCAAGCACCCCTAGCCAACCCTAGGATGCCACTTCATTCCTCCACCCGTATCCAAACTGTTAGATCTGGGGGTCTCTAGTTGGCAATGGTATTCACCTTTGTCCAAATAGAGACCCTTACTTCTAAGTCAAGATAAGGGGATTACACTACTTTATAACCCCTGTTCACCCCCTTGGTAGCTTGGCACGAGCAGACAGGCTTATCTCAGAGGCAGTATGTTAAGCATTTGTGAATATACACAGTAATACAGTGAAAACACTACAGAGGGACACAACACAGGTTTTATTAAAATAAGTATTCTTTATATAGACATAAACACAAGACCACAAATGACAAAAATCCACAATATTACACTTAAAATGACTTAAAAGATGATTCTAGTTGCTTAGTTCAAGTTGATGGTAAATGCAACAAAGTTCTCAACAAAGTACCTGGATGCATAACGCAAAGTAAACAAAAGGCTCGCAAAAAGGGAGATGCGTCGGTTCCGTGATCCGGAGAACCGGTTGCGTCCTGCCTCAATGCTTGCGCAGAGTAGGGGACTCATCGTGAGCCTTACCGGTGCGGAGGTGATGCGTAGATTCTCGGCCTGCAGGCTCGTTGCGGTGCGCAAGATGGCGCCTTGATGATCCGGTTGAGATGCGAGAAGATGGCGCCCTTTATGCAACGATGCAATGATGATGTGATGACGCCCTGGCAGCCTTGCGAAGACTCTGTACTTTGGAGCCGCGACAGGCCGTGCGACACGCTTCTCCGGTGATGCGAAGGCGACTCTCACGATGGCATCACACTTCTCCGGTGATGCGACAGCAGGCAGCTTCGATGAACACACACTTCCAGGGAGATGCGGCGAAGGCTCGCTTCTCCGGTGTTGCGATAATTTCAGCTGCGGCGGTGACACGCTTCTTCTGGATGCGTTGCGCTTCCAGCTCCCAGTGGCACGCAAGTGACTGGAGTTTGAATTCCCAGCAAGGAAATTCAGGAGGGAGCTTGAGGTGAAGTATTTTGTCCCTGAGACTTCAGCAGGAGGCAAGCACAGTGCAAGCCCTTGGAGATTATTCTGTAGATAAAAGTCCTTACAAAATTCCTTCTCCTTTCCCTTGGCAATGAAGCAACCACTGCAGGCCAACCCATCAAACAGCACACTGGCAGAGGGGCTGTAAAACTCCTGCAGCTTCCTTGGTTCTTCTCCTTGGCAGAAAGGTTTCTTGTCCAGAAGTGATCTAATTTCTTGGGATCAGGGTCCCAATATTTATACCCCAAAATCCTTTGTTCTCTGAAGGCAGAGAGGCCTCTGCCTAGTCCAAACCAGTTCCTGAGCACTTTGTTTTAAATGACTCTCTTTTTCCTTTCACTGTGGAGGGCAGAGACATCAGCCGCCCCACAGGAGGGGGAGCCAGCACATAGGAGGGAAGATACAGCGCTGGAGCACTCTGTTGACATGATTCCTCCTCTCCTTTCACAGTGCAGGGCAGATACATCAGACAAGCCACAGGAGGTGGAGCTAGCATTATAGAGGGAAGGCCCAGCCCTATTCAAGTACTAGGTGCAACTCCTCCCTCCCATCTAGATGCAGATCTATCTATTCACCACCAGGTTGCCCCAGCCTGGCTCCTGGAATCCCTCAGCCCTGTCACTCACAAACCCAGACAAGGAACACACAACCCAGCAGAGGCAGGCCTGGATAGTTAGGCAAGAAAATACCTACTTTCTAAAAGTGGTATTTTCAAACACAGAATATTAAAACCAACTTCACTAAATGATGTATTTTATTATTCTGAGTTCAGGCACATTAACTTTAAGATTCTACTGTGTCCCCTGAGTCAGTTAGGATTATAAGAATGTAATAATCTAACTGCCCATTCTGGCCCATGAGAACAGGTAGCCTTCAATAGTGAAAAACGAAAATGGCTGTAATTCACTATTAGAACATGCTACACACATCAGAGCATGTCCTACCTTACACTCACAATGCACCCTGCCCTTGGGTCTACCATAGGGGTGTCTAATATGAAGCAAAGGGAAGGTTTAGGGACTGGCAAGTGGGTGCACCTGGCCAAGTCGACATGGCAGTGCTAGACTGAACACAGGCCTTGCAATGGCAGGCCTGAGACACACTTTACAAGCTGCTTCTGTGGGTGACACAACCAGTGCTGCAAGCCAACCAGCAGCATTTGATTTACAAGCCCTGGGCACACATGGTGCACTGTACTAGGGGCTGACAGATAAATCAAAAAACCCAATTATGGGATAACCAATTAGTACATTAATTTAACATAGGGAGCACTTGCGGTGCGGCACTGATTAGCAGTGGCACATTGCTCAAAGCATAAAACCAGCAAAAACATATCAAAACAGAGGAGGCAATCCGTCAAAAATGGAAGGGAGACTCACACCAATGATGCCAGGTCTAACACAAACCCTCCTGCACAGCATTCTGGAACAATCCATCATGCAACTTTAATTTTTTTCTCTGGGAAGAGATCTTCGAAGGGCCCCACCTCTGCCCTTCGTCAACATCACTGCCAGATACTTTCCCCACAAAACCTCAAAGGCGGCAGCTCCTTGTGCTCCCTCCAGAGGTCTGACCCTCATCCTTTAGTCTAGTGGTACTAGGCTGTTAGACAAGACATCCTTAGTATATACACAATTGTCAAATTGTCATATTTAATTTATCTGTAAGTCTCTTGTAACGTGGTATGACATATACCTAGGACCTGTAAATGAAATGCTAGTTGTGGGCCTACATTAGTCAGCACTAATTGTGCCACCAGCACAGGAAGCTTTTCAAACCTGTCTCATGCCTGCTATTGCAAAGTCTGTGTGTGCAGTTTACTGCCACTTCAACTTGGCATTTAAAACCCTTTGCCAAGATTTAAACTCCCTTTTCATTACACATAAGTTCCTGAAGTATAAGTGTCAGCCCCTTCTTCCCTTCCTGCCCAGGAAGAGCCATCAGAATGCAGTGGTGCTCAGGCACTTACACCTGAATAGGCAGTGCCATGTCCCCACACAAAGAATTGTTTACCCTCAACTGATAGTCTGGAGAAAGGGCTGGGACGAAAGTGCCTTTGAGCACTTCAAAGATCCTTCTTTAAACTCACTTCCACTTCAAAGGCACAACTGTGTATAAATACTGGGTCTCTGACCCCAACCAAAGCAGACACTTCTGGACATACAAATAGACTCTGTCAGAATAACTGTTGTGCTGTATCAAGGACTGACACTTTGTTGACCTGCTGACCTTTGAAGGCTTGTTTTTATGCTATGTTGCCCTGCTGCCCGCTTTTTTCTGACCTTGCTGAGGAGAGCTGGACTCTGCCTTGCAAATAGATTGATCTCCAGCGGCTTGTTGTCTTGCTTCCTGTTGCTTAAGATGGAGGGATAGCGAGTTCTCTACTTGGCTCCTCTGCCTGGTTCACTGGAAGTGGGCCCAGATACTTGCACCAGAGAAATTAATGCATCTCCAGTCTGCCTATAGCAGAACCGGCGCATCAACTCTGTTGAGGGGTAGAACCTGGTACATTGAACTGTTGCTTTGCACCCAGAACCACCACTTCAAAACCAATGCATCGCAGTCACTTCGTGTATAACATCCATGAATTGCCCCTCCAGTGCGGATTAACCCATTGCATCATCTTTGGAACTGCAGCACCCAGAACCGGTGCATCACTCAATGGACCCGACGCATCCCCTCCATTGCATTGAGACATCACCTCAACTGTGGGCCCAACATCGATGCAGTACTCATCTCCATCCCGCTTCTCACTGCTTGCAGCCAGGTCTTCTTTTTTTTATGAAATCATAATCTATTTTTCTGAACCAATGTGGAGTCTTTTTGTGGTGTTTTTATTGTGTTACTGTGTGTGTGTGTGTGTGTGTGTGTGTGTGTGTGTGTGTGTGTGTGTGTGTGTGTGTGTGTGTGTGTGTGTGCGTGTGTGTGTGTGTGTGTGTGTGTGTGTGTGTGGGTGGGTGTGTGTGTGTGTGTGTGTGTGGCATACATACTTTACACATTGCCACTTTAGTTAGGCCTGACTGCTCTGTGCCAAGCTACCAGAGGATGAGCACAGGTAAACGTGTTGTGTATATATTACTTACCTTGACTAGAGTAGTGGTCCCTACTTGGATAGGGTGCAAATCTCTGTCAACTAGAGACCCTATTGAAGTCAGCGGAGGGGATAGGTTTGGGTTTTGTGTACTACCATATAGTAACTATTTTTCATTATAAATATATACTAAGACCAACCTGAGCCTGTTTTGTTTCTCCCTGATTGGTCTTTTTATTTTTTCTTGCTAAACCAGGTCTCTCTATGGTGAAGCCACACTTCCGTCCAGTGAGGGCTGTGAGGTCAGGCAGTGGAGGGTCAGGGTGGGGGGTTGTAAAATGTGGGATATGGACCATTAGAGGTAAGTACCGGAAAAAAAAATGAATTTCGTTGCCCACGCTGCATCACATTTGGTGTTTTTTTTCCGTTACTTACCTCTAATGGTCCATTTCCCGCATTTTACAACCGCTCACCCTGACCCTCCCCTGTCTGACGTCAACGCCCCAGTATAACGCCCAGCATGGGCCGTGCCTGCTTGCGTCTGCATCTAGAGTCATTGATTTTGAGCTGGTCAAGTTAGAATCCTAAACTGTTGCCCAGCTTAAAGATATTTGCAAAGAATTTCGGGGCATATTAGCAAGGGCAATATCGGCGCTTTAGCTGGACTTTTTCCTTCTAAAGCAGCAATAATTTTATCGTCCTATTAGCAAGCTGTCGCTAAAAGCAGTTAGCAGCAGCTTTTAGGCTATAGCTACAAGTTCGGGCCCGCTTTGCATGTCAACAATATTTATTGCTAATGACATGCAAAGTGGGTGTACCCAAACTGTTAGCGACTGAAAACAGTCGCTAACACAGCTATCGCCTATTAGCAAGGCAGGCCAAGCGGTAAAAAAAAAACACACTAAGCGCGATTATTGCTAGAATCTAACGCCTGCTAAAAAGTTGACTTACCTGTATAGTCAATGGGGGTTAGATTATCAGATTAAGCCCCCATTGGCGTTAATGCGAGAATATCGCTGGATTTCCAGCGATATTCTCGCATTTTGCCGCTATCGCTGGGTATTTTAGCACAATGGAGAAAAATGTTGCTACTAGCATGTTTTCTCTGCTAACATATACAGCAATAGGCAGGGATAAAAAAAAATTGTTAAGCGCATTTAGCAATAAATATTGCTATTTGTTGCTAATATAGCCCCAGATGTGTCCATGAGAGGCTTCATCCGGAGGGTGGGACTGCAGAAAGCTTTGAGAGTCCGTACAGAGGCCCAGAATGCAGGCAAGAAGTCAAATTCACCAATCAGGTTACCACAGCAGATACCATCAAGTTCCTTGAGGAATTGTGGGAAAGAGAGGATATTCCAGAAACAATTGTGATGGACCATAGTGTGCAATTTATGTCTTAGGCAATGAAGGTTTTGCTTAAAAGGCATGATGTTGAGCACATTAGTTCTTATTTATGTTATCCCCAAAGCAATGGACTTGTTGAGAGGTGGAACCATACTTTAAAGGAAGGTTTACAGTTGGCTGTTCAAAAAGGAAATCAATTTATAACTGCTAAAGTTAATTTAGGGCCACATTAGGATGGCGGGCGGACTTGCCGCCAGTGGTGCAGAGGTCACCCCCGCAAATCAGGATGTTACCGCCACCCTGGCAGTCGCAGTCCACATCCACAACATTGCAGCGGGTGCTGCTGTAAGCAGCAACTGCCCAAATGCCAAGGTGTCATGTTGTGCATTGCCATGCACAACGTGACAGGCACTGCGCGGTGCCTACCACCCTGTGCATGGCAATGAAGGGGAGTACCATAGGTACCCCACAAGTGCAGCCCCCCACCCAGCCCACCCCCTAGGAGCCCGCTATGGGCCCCCAAATTGTTCCCTGCCAGCCTTTCCATGGCAGAGAATCCACCATGGAAAGGCCAGTGAACCTGCAATCATAATATAGATGGTGGTGCCTTCTAGGCACCGCCACCATATCATGCCCCAGCTCCACCCAGCCAGCAATCATGACGATTGCCGACCGGCAGAGAAGCGTCGGACGAACTTTCCATCCGCCATGGTACCCCCCGCCATGGTAATGTTGTTGGGGTAAATGTGGTAGTGGTGGCGGGTTGATCGCCACCACCGGCCGGGCGGTGGCGAACTACCCCCATCATACTGACCCCCTAAGTGTGAGCATTTGCACCTCTCACACCTGTGTCACTGGCAAAGTGCCTTTTGAGTTAATGAGACTAAGGAAGCAGAAGTATTATTGTCTAAGGGTGTGAAGAAAAACAGCCTGCATAAGCAGAAGGAAGAAGTGATGCAGGATGTTTGCAAAGCAGGAATTTGTGTGGGTGTTTGGACATGAGTATACAAAGAACGATGGTAAACAAGGGATTGTCCAAGTTTTCTGATCCACTGCTTGGAGTAAAAGTAAAGCCCTATATTGTTCACTTGAGTAATGGGGGGCATAGAATTGTAAGAAAGTGGTTAAAAATAAAATGTTGGTGTGCATTGTAGAAGGTGAGATAGATGGAAAGACCAGTGGAAGTATCACTCTTGGATCCTAAGCTCAGCGCCAAAGAAGGCTCATAAAGGGGCCAGGATGGGCTAAGGATTAATGGATGTATCATGTTAGCTCAGTTTCCATACTTATTTGTAGTTTAAAGACTTGTATCTCTGCTTAAATATTATTCAAGAGTCTTTTTTTATATTTTTTTTAAACATATTCTGTTTATGTCAGTTTAGTCCTGTTAATTGTAAAGGACGGAGTTGTGTCACATCTCCTGCATGGGAGAACTCGTGGAACACCCTGAGAAGGTTATGTTCTATGCAATTAGGTAAGTGCTGGCTGTGACCTCTTACTGCTTTCTCCATTGCCATTTGTTACAAGGAGGTTCATTTCAGCCTACATTTGGTCAGCACCAATCTTTTGCAGAGTTCCCTCTACACCAGGCTACCTGTGATCAAATACTGGACTGACAACAACGGTAATCTCACATGCGCAGCTGCATACATGCACGTACAAGTGTGCGAAGGTGTTCATGTGTAACCAGCCCAGTGCCCCCTACCCTCTCTGTACTGCATCAGCCTTATCCTGAAAAGTGGACACTAGCAGGTATCACTCCCAGTCCAATTACAGTAGATTTATCATTTGTGTGTCTCAGGTAGTGAGACACAAATTAAAAAGTTGAAAACCAGGTGTCATAAGAGAAAAATCCTGGTTGACTAAATGGGCTGAATCGATGTGCTACACACTGACTCCCACTTGGATGACATTCATCCCAGTTCTGCTCCAGTTAGTGGTATTTTCATCACTCTGAGGATATGCTCCGCTCCTCATTATCATCGTTCCTGTTTACTCCCGACCATGGCTTTGTTTCATGTATTAACCGCATCGCTGCTGCGGTGATTTTTGCGCTGTGCTGCAAATTGCCATTTTGCTGCTGTCATGACGAGCTCAGCTCGTCATCAGCACATGACACCCGTGGGTGATGACGAGCTGAGCTCGTCATCAGCATCGAAAGGGTTAAAGTCATTGTACACATTTGCAATGCTTGGGCCGTAACACCTTTTCAATTGAAAAGGTGTATATATGCAACAATTACCCATGCAACTTGACAATTGTTTTTCTTTGTCAAGTGAACAAGTGCATACTATAATGTTGCGCTCATGAAAGCTACTGTAAAGTTATTATTGTCAACTATATACAGAGCCTCACATTTTGCCTCCACCCTACACTGAACGATAATCTGTGTACACCACTTTTAAGAATGCCAATAAAGATGAATAAAAAAATCTACTGACTTTATACGTTACCATTCAAATCTGACAGGCATATCTACAAGACACTGGTGGAGCGCGGTGTATTGCACCAAAATTAGTAATGCCGCACTCCATCAGTTTCAAAATGCAGGGTTGCACTGTATTTACAAAAATATACACACCCCTGTGTTTCCCCTAGCACTGGTGCTAAAGATCCTGCCTAGTGGAAGCGTAGGCACCCTAGCGCCATTTTACTGAGGTACCTGTGCTGCAGGAGCAATTGTTTACGTGTAGGAAGGGACGCCATACTGCATATGGTGCATAGATAGAATATCGAGTAAAAAAAATATCGAATTGCACAAATATTGTGGCAAAAATATTGTGGGTCAGAAATATCGACATACAAATTCTTGTGAGTAAGAATATCGATTTTAGGTAAGTAATATTGATTTAAAAAATAGTGAAGTGTTTACTATCGTTTGCAAAAATATAGTTGTTAAAAATATCGATTTTTTAATCAATGTTATATATTTTAGTATATCTTTTATATGTGTGTGATGTTTGTTTTTTGTAAACGAAATGTTTGTATTTTTATTATATGTGTTCAAATTTTAGTAGTTATTATTTTTTTATTTGAATTTTGCGTTTTTAGGTCTGTAGAGGATTGTGGGTTTATTGCGGAATAGGGTGGGAGGTAATTTAATTATATAAAATCTATTGATTATTTTTAATAGTTATTCATTTTTTTGTTTCAATTTTACATTTTTAGTTCTGTAGCGAGCTGTGGGTTTATAGAGGAATAGGGTGGGAAGTAATTCAATTATATAAAAATGTATTGAATAATTTTTATTTCTTAATATTTGTTTAATTGAGATGTTATAGTGTTAAATGTGTAAAATAATGTATTATTCATTATTTAATAATTAGTAGTAATTAATTTGAATTAAATAATTAGTAATTAAGTATGTATATTTGTGTAAATTAAGTTTAGGTGTGTGTTGTGGTGTTTATAGTTGTAAATGATGAGAAGTATTTTTTATTATTAATTAAATATTAAATAGTTGTTAATTATTTTTAATTAATTAATTAATTAGTTATTCATTATGTTTATTGTGTAATAATTATAGATGTGTGTTGTGGTGTTTATTTATTTTTTATTGATGAATTATTAATTAGTTGTTAAATATTTTAAATTAATGAATTAGTAATCAATTATGGTAATGGTGTAATACATTTTAGGGGTGTCTTGTGGAGTTTATAGGTGTAAATGGTGGATAGAGTGGGAAGTAATTTATTTTGTATCGACTAATTATTAATTAGTTGTTAATTTAAATTAACTAATTGGTAATTAATTATGGTGATTGTGTAATTAATTTTAGGTGTGTAATAATAATGAATGTGTACTCAGTGAATGATTATCATCTTTTTTTCTTAAAAAACATCTTTTAAATTCATTAAAAATTATATTAATTATGGAAATACCTGTAAATAAAATAAAAAATCTGGAAATCTTGTTTTATTAATGTGTAGTAATATGATAGGAAATAAAGTAAATTAGTGCTTTTGACCCCTTCGATGCTGATGACAAGCTCAGCTCGTCATCATCCACGGGTGGCGTGTGCTGATGACGAGCTGAGCTCGTCATGTAACGCGGCTTTTAAAAAAAAGCCGCACAGCGCAAAAATCGCCGCAGCAGCGATGCGGTTAATACCTACGCTATCCAACACGTTCCCTACTGTTGCACTCTTTGTAGTGGGAACAGTAATTTTTACCCCTTCGCTATCCAGCACTTTCCCTACTGTGGGAATCACTGGAGTGGGAATAGTCATTTTTACCCCTCCACTATCCAACACTTTCCCTACTGTTGCACTCACTGGAGTTGGAATAGTGCATTTAATAATTTCGCTATCCAACATTTTCCCTACTGTTTATTTATTCTGTTGCGAAATGTATGTTTTAATTCTTTTTTTATAGTTTAATGTTTTAATTAATTATTTAATTTTTTTAAATTTTAAATTATTGAAATATGTATATATTTCATTTTTATATAATTTAAAAGATTAACAATTAAATAAAGATAATAGTTAATAAATTATGTTAAAGTACATATATGTATAAAATATTATGTTTGTGTGTTTATATTTGTACAATACATTTAATTTATTTTGTTAAAGTTATTATTATTATTTTATATATTTAATATATAATATTATATTTATATTTTCAAATCAATATTTTTTTCATCTATAGTTTAACTTTGATGTTTGTGATTCGATATTTTTGTACTTACCTGATTAAGTATAGGGAGTCGATATTTTTGCATTCTATATATTTTTTCCAATATTTTTTACATTGATGTTTGTAGCTTTGATATTCTATCAGTGAACCACTGCACATAGACGATCAGTACAGGCGATTTGCTCTATCCATCTGTGCTGCATAATGCAGCACATGTGGAGAGAGGAATATACGAGGAGAAACAAAACATTTCTCCTCATAATTTGTGTGCACGACCAAGTATCCTGGTCCTATTTTTCTTATACATTGTAAATCTGGGGTAGCGTCAAAAAACAATAGGTGTTGCCGCAGAACGACCACTGCAACACCCCTTTCACGCTAAGTGCTGAGTGAACAGGGGCATTAATTGAAAGGCTTCCAGTTTTCTGTTTTTACTGATTTTTTCAGATAAATACAGACAAAAAACAATGTGTTTCCTGTCTGTATTTATTTTATAAAGTGGAATAATACAGAAAATTGTGCTTTATGTAAAAGCCTCACCATGGGTCTTTTATGAATTCCAGGCAAAAACTGAGCAGATAGACAGATAGGAAATTACTAAACAGGAACACATTTCCTTAAATACAGGTGTAAGTTGATATTGAGTTGTAGTATAAAGCTAATATGCAGCTATGGGTGTCGTTTTTTGTTATATGTGGCTGTTTAATTTGCTAAAACGCGACAGGCTTCCACATATGAGTGCACATCTAAGAGTTACATAAATGTGGAAATACACCCTTTTACGACTCCATTTATTCTAAAAACACAAAATAAATATGGATCAACATCAATACGTGGGCCAAAAAATAAATATGGATAAATACAGACTGAAATGCTAAAAAAAACAATACCACAGAACCGGAACCCCACATTATTTATAAGGCGGGGTTAAGCCACGTTTAGCAGCTTAACACCACCTTGTAAATAAGGCAAAGGACTTAAATCCACCAGAAAGTTGCAAAAAGCATAATGCATGTACTTTTCTGGGCTTGGCATTAATTGTGCTTTAGCAACAAGTATGCCACACGTATTGCCATCAAACAAAAACTATGGGGGTGGTTTGAAATTCTAAAAAAGTATACTTTTCCTTAGGTTAATAAGTTTGTTTAATCTTTGCCATCTGACTGATTGGTTTGGATGGGGCACTGCTCGTGTATTGGCAACTTGTGGTGGTTAAACGTGTTGAGGCGTTAACACCAACACTGATTTGCAGCAAACATGTGAAGCACGTAAAAGAGAATGTCTTAAAGCATGGTCAGATGACCAAACATTCATTTTTTATAAAACAATCATGTGTGGTACTTCAACCCAGAGATCGATTATGCCACTGTCAAGAATAACCATCTCATGTCATCATGACCCCATTAAACGAAAGATTATCACTTGTATTATTCATTTAACAGTATACCTAGAATGGAAATCCTTATACCATAGATATTCCCAATTCCACTAATTGTCACCATTATGCCACTGCAGCTTTCCTCCAGGGGTGTGCCCAATATGTGTCACTCATTGCTTCCATTATGCCAGGGATGCCATCAACTAGTGACAGTTCGAAAAAATGTGTTAGGGCTTCAGGAGAAGACAGGACCGGACAGGCCTTTTATTCGACAGAGTATTTCCCTAATAGGATGGATCCCTTTCAGGTTGGTTTTAGTTCAAAATGATTTTATTGAAATATTTTGTAAACAGAAGAAATAGACAAATACAATCCAAAAAGAATAAATCTTATATGCGTAAATGATGAAATTGCGAATATAAAATGCAATAAACCAAAAATGAAGAGAAAGGGAGAAAAAAGGAGGGGAGGGGCGGGGGAGTGAACATATCATAGAATCATAAAATATAACAATAGAGAGTCACAATTAAATTGAATACAAAGGCCGGTAAAAGAGGGGAAATTAATCATCAAAATATAGAAGAGAACATTAATTCATAGCATTGCATAACATACGAATCATTGCATAACATACGAATCAATAGGAGACCAAAAAGATTGAAATGACTGTGAATTATGAACAACGCCTTTAAGAGACAGTTGAGCTCCTCTTCTTGTAAAGATAATCCACGACCACCAGGCATGAACTGAAAGAGAAGAAGCATCTTTCCAACAAAAAGTAATGGATTTTAAAGCAGCTGTAATAAAAAAATTAAATAACTTTGCTTCTGACTCACTAAGAGGATGGGAAAGGGCAACTGATTTACATATTAACATAGCATAAGAAATATCACAGTGTAAAGGCAACATTTTTGAAATGACAATCCAAACATCCGACCAAAATTTCAAAATAACTGGCCATTCATATAACATATGACAAAGTGATCCAGAACTAGAAGTGCAATGCCAACAAACATCAGATGGTAACAATTTCGCATGGCATAATCGAAATGGGGTCCATAGGGCATTAAATAAAATAAAAGCATTAGTCTGATAAAGAAACACCGGAAGCCAACCAGAAATACTGTTGAGCCATATTGATGACCATGTGTCATCTGATAGGGAAATGGACAGTTCAGTATTCCAAAAAGAGGATATTGCACAAACATTGGAGCCCTGGGAGGAAGTTAATTTTTTATAAAAAACAGAGACAGCTTTGGGGGAAGACGTAACAGCCGTAAGGTAAATTAATAGGTCATTAATGGTGGAAGAAGGAATACCATTGGGAAAAGAGTCCAAAATTGAATTACATAAAGATTGATATTTTGAGAAATCAGAAGCTGGGATATCAAACTTTAACTGTAGTTGCTCAAAAGGAATAAAGGCAGTTCCACAAAATACATTTTTGAGATAAAAAATTCCTTTTGAAATCCATGAGGACCAGAAATTAATGTTTCTGTTTAGTTTAAGTAAAGCACTATGCCATAAAGACAAGTGGACAGTAGAGAGTAAGGGTAATTCAAAATTTGAATCCAAATCATTAATTATTAATCTAGAGGATTTGATGATAGATGACTTATGAATAACCTTGGATGCAGAAGACATCGATATCAAAGAGGGTAATGAAAAGGGACGTACAATTGAAGATTCTATATAAAGCCAAATTGGAGGTTTGACCAAATGTGAGGTTGTGAACCATAAGGAGCTTTGCTTTAAGATAAAAGCTTTATGGTAGTGGTAAAAGTCCGGAAGGGCAAAGCCAGCCTGGGACTTAGGGAGTTTTAATTTCCTGTAAGCAATATGAGGAACCTTGTTAGACCAGAGGAATTTAGATACCAGTTTGTCAATATATTTATAAAATTTGAGAGGAAATTGAGTGGGAATCATGGCTAATGAGTAGAAGATTTTTGGTGCAATATTCATTTTTATAGCCTCCATTCTACCCCACCAGGTGAGGAAAAGGGGAGACCATTTGGACGTTTTGTTTTTGATATAGTCAAGTATAAAATCACCATTTAGTTTTAATGTAGCAGGCAACGAGGAGGCAATAGGATACCTAAGTATTTCAGCTTACTACTCTGCCAAAGAATATCTGTGTTTGGTAGCATATCCGGGGTACAAAAAGCATTCAAGGGAAAACATTCTGTTTTACTTACATTCAACTTATAACCTGAAACCATCGAATATTTTTTAATAATGTCTAATAAGGAGGGAACAGAGGAAAGCGGATTACTAATAAACAATAAAACATCATCAGCATAGGCCAAAGCTTTAATCATGACATCATTTATCACAATCGCCTGAATATTATCACTGCATCAGATATAATTAAGAAAAGGCTCAATTCCTATTAAAAACAACAGTGGGGAAAGGGGACAACCCTGCCTTGTACCTCTAAAGAGGGAAAATTGAGTGGAAATGTGTCCATTAATAAACAAACGAGCAGTAGGGGCAAAATATAAAGCAGAAATCATACGAATAAAATGGGCACCAAAATTAAAAGATAATAAAGTTTTAAATATAAATTGCCAATGAATTTTGTCAAAAGCTTTTGCTGCATCCAAAGCCATCACTCCCGCAGGGGAAGCAAGATATGGACTCTGTTCAATAACGTGTAAGAGGGATCTAGTATTGTTAGCCGAATACCTATTTTTCATAAAACCAGATTGATCTGGATGAATGATGGAGTGAAGGATAAGAGCTAATCTAGTGGCAAGGATTTTAGCATATAGCTTACAGTCCTGGTTTATTAGGGAAATGGGACGATAATTAGCAACCAGGGTAGGGTCCTTACCAGGCTTGGGCAGAACAATGATTAGAGCTTCCGTAAAGGAACCTGAAATAGTGCCAGAGGAACCAAAATGGGAAAAAGTGTACTTAAATAAGGTAAAAGGTAAGACTGAAACTCTTTATAAAATTCAGCTGGGATACCATCTGGGCCCGGGGATTTGTTTTTGGGAAGTGATTTAATAGCAAGTAAGATTTCATCACAAGTAATTGGAGAATTTAAACCTATTCTGTCTGAGGGAGAGACTTCAGGCAAATTGCACTTATTTAAAAAGGAATCAATTAAAGAATCATCACAGGGGACTGGTTTACTATATAGGTGAGAATAACAATTTAAAAATTATTGTACAATATCATTATGGGAAATAGCAACTTGAACATGAGGACCATGTATTGATGTTATTTGAGTTTTATCCATCTTAATTCGTAAATAGTTTGCAAGAAGTTTTCCAGATCTATTGGTATTAAAGCGAAATTTAGCATTCGATTTTGTGAGTTGGATTCCTGCTCTAGTACTAAGTATAGCATTAAATTGGGGGCGCTAGAGGGCGCACTAGCTATTGGCCGCACTCTAGTGAGGCTCTGGCTGCCTGGCCAGATACATCCTGCAAAAATCCTTTTCCCCTGTGGGCAGGCGCCCAAAAATCGCAGCGGGGGTGACCCTACCTGTACTGCAGCTCCGGTCCAAATTTGGGAGAGATCGGTGGTCGGACGCCTGAGATACGCGTCTGTCTGGGTTGCCCGGAGGGCGCTGTGGAAGAGAGCTGCTGAGGTGCCTGGGCGCCGGACCACGCGAGGCCGCGGCTGCCCACGAGGTGACTGGGCCTCGGTGCTGCGGGGCCCGTGCTGCCTGTGGAGAGTCCTGCTGAGGGCCTGACGGGTGGCGACGGAGGTGAGTCCCCCCCCTTTGGACAGTCGGCGCTACACCGGTGGGCCGCCGGGGTGCCAAGGACACGCAGCGGCGCCCGCCTGGCCCTGCCGGGAGACACGGAGGGCCCTCCTGACCTTTGCCCCGGTATCCTGCAGCTACCCTGTGACACTGCCGCAATCTCGCAGCATCTAGGAAGGGGGTCCCTTAAAGTGACGGGGGTCTCCCGGTCGAGGGAGTCGGCCTGCCTGCACCTCCGGAGCCCCGAGCTTGGCGCTCGGACCTTCCCCCGTGCCCGGCGCCCTACCACTGCCTCCCGCTGACATCCCCGGGGCTCCGGTCGGTGAGGATATCCACAACACCTCGCCACCGCGCCCGCAGCAGCTGTGCCTGAGCGGGGGCCCGTAGGGACGGGTTCTTGACGGAACTCCTGCAGGCATGCACCCTTGAGGCGCCGACACACCCACAACCTGTGCCTCTGCGCGAGGGGCCATCGGGACGTACCAGGGCCGGCCGGGGGAATTGGACGCCTCACCTGGCCGGTGCCCCATCATCCTGCAGCTGCTTTGCCTTGCTTCCCTGCAATAGGAGTCAACCTGCCTGCACGCGCCTAATGCACGGACCTTCCCCTGTGCCCGGCGACCTACCGGCACCTCCCCTGCTGCCATTCCCTGGCCTCTGGTCTGCGAGGCACCAACATACTCCCGGAGGGCATAGATATTGACCGGCCTGAGGCCCCTGATTTCTGCGCTCGGCGCTCGGGCCTACCGTAGTGCCCTACGGCCCACCATCACCCCCCGCTCCTTCGCCCTGAACCTCGGACCACAGGGCTTGACGCAGTGCCTCATCACATCGCCCGCAGCTACATCACCGGTGCGGGGGCACAGGGTGCGGGAGGGTGGTTGCTTGGAGGACCTCTACCCTTGCGAAGCAGTTGCCGCCATTTCTGCGATTCTTGCGAGTGGGGCCATCGTGTCACGCTGACTGGGTTCGTGGCAGTGGGCGTGGGCGTTGTCACCAGTCGCAGTGCCCGGTCGGCGCTCACAGTTCAGGCGCGATGGGCAAAAATGATAACAAGCAACCCAAGCTCTCTTTCGAACCAGCGACTGCCAAAAAACCGTTACGCAGCATGGCGGGGACCAGTGGAGCCTCAAGCACATCGGGCACTGAGCCCCCCCCTGCCCCCTTGGCTCCAGAGCTGAGACTGATGATGGAGGAGATGCGGCAGGGCTTCGCCACGATAGTCGACAAGGTTGACCGTTATCATCCAGAATGGATGGGGTTGCACAGAAACTGGAGGTCCATGAGGAGCGATTAGGGGAGGCGGAGAGGCGCATCTCTACCTCGGAGGACACGGCCGCTGCCCATGATACGCGCCTATCTAGAATGGACAATATCCTGAGAGTCATAGCGGCGAAGAACGAGGAGTTGGAGGCGAGGAGCAGGCGCAACAACATTCGCGTCACGGGGGTTCCGGAATCCACCAACACTGGGCGCATGGAGGACTATGTGGAGCGCATCCTCATCGCGGCAGTGGGTAAGGAGGCCTTCTCCAGCCAATTTATTGTAGAGCGGGCGCATCGATCCCTGGGCCCGGTCCCCAAGCCTGGGGCGCAGCCGCGGCCCATCATCGCCAGGCTGCTTAACTACCGGGACCGCGATACGGCACTTCGCGCCGCCCGCACCAGTCGGAATCTATCTTGTGACGGCGTACAGTTCTCCCTATATCCGGACTTTACGCCCATGGTTCAAGATCAGCGAAGGAAATTCTTGGACGTGAAGAAAAAGCTAAGGGATATGCAAGTTGATTACGCGCTTCTGTATCCAGCGCGGCTCAGAGTGACCCACCAGGGCAAACAACACTTCTTTGTAAACCCGCAGCAGGCCGAGGACTATGTTCGGAAACTACGCACTGCCAGGAGGGGCAGACAAAATGAAAGAGAGGATGAGGCGGAAGTGAACCCGGCCGAGCACGAGGAGTCCTAACTGGATCCTTGTGTACTTTCGACCACTGATTCCGATGGAAGGTACAGCGGCTGGACTTAGAATGGCAATGCCCGCTACCGCCAGGGTGGCCCCACCCTGCCGGTAGTACCATGGATGATGTACTTGCTGTAGTATTGATTACTAATGAGCGACAACTGTATTTGTGCATTATTCTTGCCCCTCTGCTGAAGGTGTTTCGAGACTGGGCGATCCGACAACGGAGCAGAGACAGTGATGAACAGCGGACGCTCCTAGAATGGACCTCATGAACCCTTGTTGGTGCTTATTTCCGGTATGGGGGGAGGTGTTGGCGGGAGCTGACTTGCGATTTGGGCTATAGCCTGCAGGGATCACATGTGCCAGGCACCACCCCACCTTCTCTGTCTTCCCCGTATGGCGCACGTGGGTCGAGAGGGGAGAGTTGGGGTGATTGGGTGCATTCCTCTGGTGTCCTTAGGAGGGGATTCCCCACAAGGTTCTTCTATTGTTCTTGAGTGTTGGGGTCGGGGTGGAGGGGGGGGACGTGGTACTGGCAAGATTGGGTTGCTTCAGTGGGTGGGGGGGGAACGGGAAGGCAGAGGGGGGATTGTTTTGCATGGAGGGAGGGGTGGGACTTGGTTGTTGGGTTGCGAGTTGTTGAAAGCGGAACTGGTGTTGCGGAAGACTTTACTGACATGTGTACAGGTACTGGAGTTCGTGTGTGTGAAAGTATGGCTGTTTATAGGCGTAGAATGTTCTGGGCAGCGGAAGGATCTACAACCGGTACGTCTGTATTGAGGGTTGCAGCAGTGACCGAATGCGTTTTTCAGGGATATTGTGACCAACACAGGTGATGGTACGTTGAATACAGTCTCGATAATGTCCTGGAATGTCCGTGGCCTTAATAACCCCCGTAAATGCAGGAATGTGCTTGCTTATTTAGACCGGCACAATGTGCAGATTGCTATGCTCCAGGAAACCCACCTCAATCCGAATGGTATTCCTACATTTGCTAGTAGATGGGCGAGTGTCAGAGAGTTTTCCTCCTATTCCACATACTCTAGGGGGACTGTCATTTTAATTAACAAACAGCTACCGTTTCAAAAGTTGGGAGTGCGGGCGGACAGGGAGGGGAGGTACGTCATCCTGTGGGGGAGATTGGGCACTGATGTAATAACACTTGTCAACAGTTATGCGCCTAATGTGGATACGCCTGGTTTCTTTTTGTCATTGTGGGGCCATGTATTGGAAATTGAAGCCACTCACATTCTATGGGGGGGGGACTTCAACTTATCGTTATGTCCAGTAGCGGATAGATCGGACGGTAGTGCACAGTACAACACTAATGCCAGAGATACACTTCAGGGTATACTAACGGAAGCTGGGCTAGTGGATAGCTGGAGGCACACACACACATCGGGTAGGGAGGGCACACATTTTACGGCACATGCACGCTCATGGGCAAGGATCGATTACTGCTTTGTCTCGCGAGGCCTCGCTGGGGGAATTGTCCGGGTGAAACATCTATCTCGCACCTACTCGGACCATTGTCCTGTTTTGACGGTCTTGGAGTTGCCGGGGTATGCTAGGGTGCGCCCGCCGTGGCGGCTCTTTCCCTCGGCTCTGCTGGACCCTGTCTTTCGACAAGAACTGGGAGAGGAGATAGAAGCCTTCTTTCCGAGGAACAAGGGATCGGTCGACAAGGTCGAAACGATCTGGGAAGCCTTTAAGGTGACAGTGCGGGGGATCACGATCTCAAAAAGTTGCGGTATACTGAAGGGCATAGTGCGTACTTTAACTAAGATCGAAACGGAGCTTAAGGCGCTGGAGGCAGAGATGATAAGTAACCCCTGCCCTGACCTAGCGGTGAAATTCAGGGCTCTTCTGTCGACCTATGAGGAGGAGGCGGCCAGAGAGACGAAATTCCGGGGCAAATACTGGACGGCTAGGCGCTACTGTGAGGGAGACCGTCCGGGAAAGGTGCTGGCTGCTCTCACAAGACACCAGCGCTTCGCCACTCATATCCTGGAAATCTCTGATGAGGGGGGCAGGACGTACCAGGATTCCCAAGGAATTCAGAACACATTTCTACAGCACTACCAGCGTCTATACTCCACACAACAGGTGGGTGAGGTGGAGTTCGGTAATTTCCTAGATGACATCGCACTCTGCTGGCTCAGTGATAGCGATAGGGCGTTTTTGGGATGCCCATTCGAACTGGACGAGATCAGAGAAGCAATCATGTCCCTTAACAATGGCAAGGCGGCGGGGCTAGACGGCCTACCGGCCGAATTTTATAAGTGCTACATCGATATTATGGCACCGGTGCTGAAGGAGGTCTTCGAGGACTCGCTCGAGGTGGGGATACTTCCGGGCTCCATGAGAGAGGTTGCGATCACGTCGCTTTTGAAACCGGGGAAGGATCCGAAGGACACTGATGCCTATCGCCCTCTGTCACTGCTGAACTGCGACGCGAAGATCCTTGCGAAAGTGTTGGCGACCAGGCTGTCCTTACTCATGAACACCCTGGTGCTGCCGGACCAATCTGGCTTTGTCCCGGGGAGGGCCACATCCCATAACTTACGCACCCTATTTTCCCTGCTGCCTACCATCTCGCCCGACTTGCCGGTCGCTGCCGTGTTTCTGGACGCCACCAAGGCGTTCGATTCGGTGGAGTGGGGTTACCTGCTGGCTATTCTGAGCAGAATGGGGTTCCCCCAGATCTTCATAGCCTGGGTGCAACTGCTATACACCTCACCGGTCGCCAGGGTCGTCGTCAATGGGGTTCTTTCAAAACAGATGCCGATCACGAGAGGGACTAGGCAGGGCTGCCCCTTGTCACCCCTGCTTTTCGCCTTAGCGATAGAGCCATTGGCATGCAGAGTCCGACAATTGCACAAGGCCAGTGCCTTTAACTGTCTTCAGCGGCAGATCAGTATCTCCCTCTACGCAGATGACGTTACTTTGTACGTGCGCCACCCGCAGGATCACCTTAATTCACTGCTGAGGGAATTCGTGGCATTCGGTGGCATATCCGGTGTACATATAAACTGGAAGAAGTCGCAATTCTTCCCTCTCACGGCGTCGGTTACCCGGTTCCCGCTGGATTACCCCCTGGAATAATGCAGCTCAGACTTGAGGTACCTGGGCATAGAGGTGTCGCTCGATAGAGACGTCACTATCCGGTCCAATTACGGGGTGGCTATCTCGCAGTTGACTGATAATGTGTCCCGCTGGCGGGCCTTGCCGATATCGATGGCAGGTAGAGCTTCCCTGATTAAGATGGTCGTCCTCCCGCGGTTCTTATATCTATTCCAAAACATTCCCTACTATCCGGGGGCCTATTTTTTCAAACGGCTCCGGACTGAGCTGCTGCGCCTCTTCTGGGGTGGAAAGCAGCCACGCCTTAGTTGGAGGGTCTTAACACAGCCATATGATAGGGGGGGATTCGATGTGCCCGACATGGAATTATATTATCTCAGTGCTCAGGCTCAACACTCCTACTACTGGGTTCACCCCGCTCCCTTCATGCCGCAGGTCGCTGCTGAGGACTGGATCGTTCACCCGCTCCCGCTCAAGGGCATGCTGATGGGATTGATTGGGGATGTTGAGACGCCTGCTACCACTGTCACCTGTACTATAGATGCCTGGCGGCGAATAACTAAACAGCTGGACGCCCCCATGCTCTATTCCCCGGCGCTCCCCCTCGCATATCACCCGAAACTTTCTCTTTTGACGGAAAACGGATTTCGGTCCATGTGTAAACGCATACGCCTTAACTCATGGGGCGACCTATTTCAGGACGGAACGTTCCGCACCAAGGAACAGCTGTTTCAGACTGCTCCTCCGACGCCCATGGAGGTGTTTTACTATATCAGGCTCCGCCAAGGTATGCGTGACATACTCCCCAACTTCCCGGACGAACCTGAGACGGTACTGCCATTGCATGTCATGCTCGCCTCCGATGGCAAACACTTAGTGTCTAAACTGTACGCCGCTATCCGTGTGCAACGCCCAATGCTGCTGCCGAAAGCCCGGACTAACTGGGACTCTGAACTGCCATCTGCGCTTACGGATGAGCAATGGAGCTATTGCTGCGCTGTCACGGCTAGGATTTCCTCCAGCTGTAGGTTGAAAATTATTCATTATAAGTTTGTGCAACGCTACTATTATACCCCAGTCAGGAAACTTCGGTTTCAACTCTCGGAAGATGATAGATGTGCTAGGTGCCGGGCGGCTGGCGCAGATTTCTTTCATCTGGCCTGGGAATGTGGAGCCATACAAACTTTTTGGGAACAGGTACACGCCGCACTCCAGGTAATGATAGCTGGCCCATTGCCAATGGAGCCAATAGTGATGCTACTGGGTTATACCAGGCATGTGCCCAAGCCGGACCGCAAATTTGTAGATATTGCGCTGCTCCTCGCTAAGCGAAGAATAGCTTGCAGATGGGGGAGAGGGAGAGCACCAAAATTTAAGGACTGGCTTGACGACCTCACTTACTGCCAGGACCAGCATGGCGTTTACGCGGAACTGCTCCCCGCCCGGTGCGCGCCTAGCGATTTCTGGTCCCCCTTACAGGTGTACTTGCTGTCTCAGGCGACGCACAGCGACTCCTCTGGGGATGATAAACCGGTCCCGAGCCAGTGAGCGTGTAGGTTGCTACTTACAGCATCCACCATACTACTTTCGACATGGGTAGGGGTAATTTGCACCACCTGCATCAAAATGGGTAGTCGCGACAACTGTTTAAAACCAATATTGAGGGGTCCGGGAATGCTCGTGGTTTTTAGGGGAGGGACCCCACGTACTCATCCATATATTGGGATTATTGTGGTGGGCGCACACACTGTAGGCCACACGCACTAGTAGACACGGGTTACACTTCTGAAGAGGAGCGATGGGCGCGACGTCGCTCTGTGGTGAGACTTGAAGGTCCCTACACTGGGGGCTGGATGCGCTACTTGGCAGAGATGCACACGCTTGCCGTGCGAGTGGGACAATGCTGCACACATTGGCATAGCCGATCGACTGGACAGATTACAGGCGAGTGCTGATTGGTGGGGTGTGGAGGCGCTGACCTTGCTGCCCTGTTCCCATGTCTGAAGGCAGGGGGGGGTGAGGTTCACCCTCCTTACATCCTTGACTGTGCTGGGGGGGAGAATCCTGGTGTACTGGTAACACTTGGATGTCAATATGTAACTGTGCCTGTGTTATATTGGACCGAGTGAGGCTGCTACCTCTATACGGAACGTGTCACGATTTTCTCTTTTGCTGTACTGAATTGCAGATGCTGTCACTGTCATGTCTCTTGTGCTGAACGCAACTAATAAAGGTTAAAAAAAAAAGTATAGCATTAAATTAATAACGCAGCTTCTGTAGTTTAAATTTGTGTTGAGGGTCATTAGAGGAAATAAATAAACGTTCATATTTAGCAATTTGTTTTTCCAAATGTTTAACATTAGAGTTAAATTGTTTATTTTCATGGGCCATAATAGAAATAGTGATACCTCTAATGTATGCCTTAAAGGCGTCCCACCTTTTCACAATAGAAGTTGAACCTTCTGGGTTAAATAAAAAATAGTCTTGAATAGCTTGTAAAAGTTTAGACTTATGCTTATCATTAAGTACTATATTTGTGTTCATACACCATCGATTTTGCTTGGTAAAATTAGAGGAAATATTTAATACAAAGGAAATCAAGGCATGGTCCAAAATATCAATATTACCTACAACAGGGTTGGTGGCTGGTTGAAGTAATGAAGGCGAAAGCAAAAAATAATCAATCCTTGAATGAGAATTATGGGGATGAGAGAAAAAGGAAAACCATTTCTCAGTAGGAAAGTGTAGCCTCCAAATATCAGCCAACTTGGTTGTGTGAAGGAAAGATTTAAACGATTCAGAAAAGGGGGTGGTGATGAACAGAGTGTCTGAATTAAGCAGACCACTCTTACCCAGTTCAAAGATCAGGGCTTGATCCATCACCGTTATTTAGCTCACTGCACCATCCCAGCTCAGAACCTGGCTATATGCAAATTAGTCTGTCCCTGGCCCAGTGCATCATGGGAACAGGGCAGACCAAACTACCAAGCCAATTCTTCACCAGAAAGGAGACAAGCTTCCGGGGACCGGTTTCTGGCATTTCAGCCGTCGTCGGCCCGGCTTGCTTGAATCCTGATGGTGCGGTGAGCAAGGGACTCATGTCTGAGTATACCCTGCCACACCTATAGTGGCCAAAAATGATTCAGAAAAGGGGGTGGTGATGAACAGAGTGTCTGAATTAAGCAGACCACTCTTACCCAGTTCAAAGATCAGGGCTTGATCCATCACCGTTATTTAGCTCACTGCACCATCCCAGCTCAGAACCTGGCTATATGCAAATTAGTCTGTCCCTGGCCCAGTGCATCATGGGAACAGGGCAGACCAAACTACCAAGCCAATTCTTCACCAGAAAGGAGACAAGCTTCCGGGGACCGGTTTCTGGCATTTCAGCCGTCGTCGGCCCGGCTTGCTTGAATCCTGATGGTGCGGTGAGCAAGGGACTCATGTCTGAGTATACCCTGCCACACCTATAGTGGCCAAAAACGATTCAGAAAAGGGGTGGTGATGAACAGAGTGTCTGAATTAAGCAGACCACTCTTACCCAGTTCAAAGATCAGGACTCTGTCCCTCACCACCCCTTGTTGTAAATATTTTTGTCCACCCTAAGCGTGGAAGGGTATTCTCAGATGTGAGACCCTTGCTCATTGCACCATCAGGATTCAAGCAAACCGGGCCGAAGACGGCTGTAATGCCAGAAACCGGTCCCCGGGAGCTTGTTTCCTTCCCAGTGTAAGAATTGGCTTTTGTAGTTTGGTTTGCCCTGTTCCCATCATGCACTGGGACAGGAACAGACTAATTTACATACAGCCAGGTTCTGAAACTGGGATGGTGCAGTGAGCTAAAAAACGGTGTTGGATCTAGCCCTGATCTCTTGACTGGGTGAGAGCTTTCTGCTTAATTCAGAGACTCTGTCCCTCACCACCCCTTGTTGTAAATATTTTTGTCCACCCTAAGCGTGGAAGGGTATTCTCAGATGTGAGACCCTTGCTCATTGCACCATCAGGATTCAAGCAAACCGGGCCGAAGACGGCTGTAATGCCAGAAACCGGTCCCCGGGAGCTTGTTTCCTTCCCAGTGTAAGAATTGGCTTTTGTAGTTTGGTTTGCCCTGTTCCCATCATGCACTGGGACAGGAACAGACTAATTTGCATACAGCCAGGTTCTGAAACTGGGATGGTGCAGTGAGCTAAAAAACGGTGTTGGATCTAGCCCTGATCTCTTGACTGGGTGAGAGCTTTCTGCTTAATTCAGAGACTCTGTCCCTCACCACCCCTTGTTGTAAATATTTTTGTCCACCCTAAGCGTGGAAGGGTATTCTCAGATGTGAGACCCTTGCTCATTGCACCATCAGGATTCAAGCAAACCGGGCCGAAGACGGCTATAATGCCAGAAACCGGTCCCCGGGAGCTTGTTTCCTTCCCAGTGTAAGAATTGGCTTTTGTACTTTGGTTTGCCCTGTTCCCATCATGCACTGGGACAGGAACAGACTAATTTGCATACAGCCAGGTTCTGAAACTGGGATGGTGCAGTGAGCTAAAAAACGGTGTTGGATCTAGCCCTGATCTCTTCACTGGGTGAGAGCTTTCTGCTTAATTCAGAGACTCTGTCCCTCACCACCCCTTGTTGTAAATATTTTTGTCCACCCTAAGCGTGGAAGGGTATTCTCAGATGTGAGACTCTTGCTCATTGCACCATCAGGATTCAAGCAAACCGGGCCGAAGACGGCTGTAATGCCAGAAACCGGTCCCCGGGAGCTTGTTTCCTTCCCAGTGTAAGAATTGGCTTTTGTAGTTTGTTTTGCCCTGTTCCCATCATGCACTGGGACAGGAACAGACTAATTTGCATACAGCCAGGTTCTGAAACTGGGATGGTGCAGTGAGCTTTAAAACGGTGTTGGATCTAGCCCTGATCTCTTGACTGGGTGAGAGCTTTCTGCTTAATTCAGAGACTCTGTCCCTCACCACCCCTTGTTGTAAATATTTTTGTCCACCCTAAGCGTGGAAGGGTATTCTCAGATGTGAGACCCTTGCTCATTGCACCATCAGGATTCAAGCAAACCGGGCCGAAGACGGCTGTAATGCCAGAAACCAGTCCCTGGGAGCTTGTTTCCTTCCCAGTGTAAGAATTGGCTTTTGTAGTTTGGTTTGCCCTGTTCCCATCATGCACTGGGACAGGAACAGACTAATTTGCATAAAGCCAGGTTCTGAAACTGGGATGGTGCAGTGAGCTAAAAAACGGTGTTGGATCTAGCCCTGATCTCTTGACTGGGTGAGAGCTTTCTGCTTAATTCAGAGACTCTGTCCCTCACCACCCCTTGTTGTAAATATTTTTGTCCACCCTAAGCATGGAAGGGTATTCTCAGATGTGAGACCCTTGCTCATTGCACCATCAGGATTCAAGCAAACCGGGCCGAAGACGGCTGTAATGCCAGAAACCGGTCCCCGGGAGCTTGTTTCCTTCCCAGTGTAAGAATTGGCTTTTGTAGTTTGGTTTGCCCTGTTCCCACCATGCACTGGGACAGGAACAGACTAATTTGCATACAGCCAGGTTCTGAAACTGGGATGGTGCAGTGAGCTAAAAAACAGTGTTGGATCTAGCCCTGATCTCTTGACTGGGTGAGAGCTTTCTGCTTAATTCAGAGACTCTGTCCCTCACCACCCCTTGTTGTAAATATTTTTGTCCACCCTAAGCGTGGAAGGGTATTCTCAGATGTGAGACCCTTGCTCATTGCACCATCAGGATTCAAGCAAACCGGGCCGAAGACGGCTGTATTGCCAGAAACCGGTCCCCGGGAGCTTGTTTCCTTCCCAGTGTAAGAATTGGCTTTTGTAGTTTGGTTTGCCCTGTTCCCATCATGCACTGGGACAGGAACAGACTAATTTGCATACAGCCAGGTTCTGAAACTGGGATGGTGCAGTGAGCTAAAAAACGGTGTTGGATCTAGCCCTGATCTCTTGACTGGGTGAGAGCTTTCTGCTTAATTCAGAGACTCTGTCCCTCACCACCCCTTGATGTAAATATTTTTGTCCACCCTAAGCGTGGAAGGGTATTCTCAGATGTGAGACCCTTGCTCATTGCACCATCAGGATTCAAGCAAACCGGGCCGAAGACGGCTGTAATGCCAGAAACCGGTCCCCGGGAGCTTGTTTCCTTCCCAGTGTAAGAATTGGCTTTTGTAGTTTGGTTTGCCCTGTTCCCATCATGCACTGGGACAGGAACAGACTAATTTGCATACAGCCAGGTTCTGAAACTGGGATGGTGCAGTGAGCTAAAAACGGTGTTGGATCTAGCCCTGATCTCTTGACTGGGTGAGAGCTTTCTGCTTAATTCAGAGACTCTGTCCCTCACCACCCCTTGTTGTAAATATTTTTGTCCACCCTAAGCATGGAAGGGTATTCTCAGATGTGAGACCCTTGCTCATTGCACCATCAGGATTCAAGCAAACCGGGCCGAAGACGGCTGTAATGCCAGAAACCGGTCCCCGGGAGCTTGTTTCCTTCCCAGTGTAAGAATTGGCTTTTGTAGTTTGTTTTGCCCTGTTCCCATCATGCACTGAGACAGGAACAGACTAATTTGCATACAGCCAGGTTCTGAAACTGGGATGGTGCAGTGAGCTTTAAAACGGTGTTGGATCTAGCCCTGATCTCTTGACTGGGTGAGAGCTTTCTGCTTAATTCAGAGACTCTGTCCCTCACCACCCCTTGTTGTAAATATTTTTGTCCACCCTAAGCGTGGAAGGGTATTCTCAGATGTGAGACCCTTGCTCATTGCACCATCAGGATTCAAGCAAACCGGGCCGAAGACGGCTGTAATGCCAGAAACCGGTCCCTGGGAGCTTGTTTCCTTCCCAGTGTAAGAATTGGCTTTTGTAGTTTGGTTTGCCCTGTTCCCATCATGCACTGGGACAGGAACAGACTAATTTGCATAAAGCCAGGTTCTGAAACTGGGATGGTGCAGTGAGCTAAAAAACGGTGTTGGATCTAGCCCTGATCTCTTGACTGGGTGAGAGCTTTCTGCTTAATTCAGAGACTCTGTCCCTCACCACCCCTTGTTGTAAATATTTTTGTCCACCCTAAGCGTGGAAGGGTATTCTCAGATGTGAGACCCTTGCTCATTGCACCATCAGGATTCAAGCAAACCGGGCCGAAGACGGCTGTAATGCCAGAAACCGGTCCCCGGGAGCTTGTTTCCTTCCCAGTGTAAGAATTGGCTTTTGTAGTTTGGTTTGCCCTGTTCCCATCATGCACTGGGACAGGAACAGACTAATTTGCATACAGCCAGGTTCTGAAACTGGGATGGTGCAGTGAGCTAAAAAACGGTGTTGGATCTAGCCCTGATCTCTTGACTGGGTGGGAGCTTTCTGCTTAATTCAGAGACTCTGTCCCTCACCACCCCTTGTTGTAAATATTTTTGTCCACCCTAAGCGTGGAAGGGTATTCTCAGATGTGAGACCCTTGCTCATTGCACCATCAGGATTCAAGCAAACGGGGCCGAAGACGGCTGTATTGCCAGAAACCGGTCCCCGGGAGCTTGTTTCCTTCCCAGTGTAAGAATTGGCTTTTGTAGTTTGGTTTGCCCTGTTCCCATCATGCACTGGGACAGGAACAGACTAATTTGCATACAGCCAGGTTCTGAAACTGGGATGGTGCAGTGAGCTAAAAAACGGTGTTGGATCTAGCCCTGATCTCTTGACTGGGTGAGAGCTTTCTGCTTAATTCAGAGACTCTGTCCCTCACCACCCCTTGTTGTAAATATTTTTGTCCACCCTAAGCGTGGAAGGGTATTCTCAGATGTGAGACCCTTGCTCATTGCACCATCAGGATTCAAGCAAACCGGGCCGAAGACGGCTGTAATGCCAGAAACCGGTCCCCGGGAGCTTGTTTCCTTCCCAGTGTAAGAATTGGCTTTTGTAGTTTGGTTTGCCCTGTTCCCATCATGCACTGGGACAGGAACAGACTAATTTGCATACAGCCAGGTTCTGAAACTGGGATGGTGCAGTGAGCTAAAAAATGGTGTTGGATCTAGCCCTGATCTCTTGACTGGGTGAGAGCTTTCTGCTTAATTCAGAGACTCTGTCCCTCACCACCCCTTGTTGTAAATATTTTTGTCCACCCTAAGCGTGGAAGGGTATTCTCAGATGTGAGACCCTTGCTCATTGCACCATCAGGATTCAAGCAAACCGGGCCGAAGACGGCTGTAATGCCAGAAACCGGTCCCCGGGAGCTTGTTTCCTCCCCAGTGTAAGAATTGGCTTTTGTAGTTTGGTTTGCCCTGTTCCCATCATGCACTGGGACAGGAACAGACTAATTTGCATACAGCCAGGTTCTGAAACTGGGATGGTGCAGTGAGCTAAAAAACGGTGTTGGATCTAGCCCTGATCTCTTGACTGGGTGAGAGCTTTCTGCTTAATTCAGAGACTCTGTCCCTCACCACCCCTTGATGTAAATATTTTTGTCCACCCTAAGCGTGGAAGGGTATTCTCAGATGTGAGACCCTTGCTCATTGCACCATCAGGATTCAAGCAAACCGGGCCGAAGGCGGCTTTAATGCCAGAAACCGGTCCCCGGGAGCTTGTTTCCTTCCCAGTGTAAGAATTGGCTTTTGTAGTTTGGTTTGCCCTGTTCCCATCATGCACTGGGACAGGAACAGACTAATTTGCATACAGCCAGGTTCTGAAACTGGGATGGTGCAGTGAGCTAAAAAACGGTGTTGGATCTAGCCCTGATCTCTTGACTGGGTGAGAGCTTTCTGCTTAATTCAGAGACTCTGTCCCTCACCACCCCTTGATGTAAATATTTTTGTCCACCCTAAGCGTGGAAGGGTATTCTCAGATGTGAGACCCTTGCTCATTGCACCATCAGGATTCAAGCAAACCGGGCCGAAGACGGCTGTAATGCCAGAAACCGGTCCCCAGGAGCTTGTTTCCTTCCCAGTGTAAGAATTGGCTTTTGTAGTTTGGTTTGCCCTGTTCCCATCATGCACTGGGACAGGAACAGACTAATTTGCATACAGCCAGGTTCTGAAACTGGGATGGTGCAGTGAGCTAAAAAACGGTGTTGGATCTAGCCCTGGTCTCTTGACTGGGTGAGAGCTTTCTGCTTAATTCAGAGACTCTGTCCGTCACCACCCCTTGTTGTAAATATTTTTGTCCACCCTAAGCGTGGAAGGGTATTCTCAGATGTGAGACCCTTGCTCATTGCACCATCAGGATTCAAGCAAACCGGGCCGAAGACGGCGGTAATGCCAGAAACCGGTCCCCGGGAGCTTTTTTCCTTCCCAGTGTAAGAATTGGCTTTTGTAGTTTGGTTTGCCCTGTTCCCATCATGCACTGGGACAGGAACAGACTAATTTGCATACAGCCAGGTTCTGAAACTGGGATGGTGCAGTGAGCTAAAAAACGGTGTTGGATCTAGCCCTGATCTCTTGACTGGGTGAGAGCTTTCTGCTTAATTCAGAGACTCTGTCCCTCACCACCCCTTGTTGTAAATATTTTTGTCCACCCTAAGCGTGGAAGGGTATTCTCAGATGTGAGACCCTTGCTCATTGCACCATCAGGATTCAAGCAAACCGGGCCGAAGATGGCTGTAATGCCAGAAACCGGTCCCCGGGAGCTTGTTTCCTTCCCAGTGTAAGAATTGGCTTTTGTAGTTTGGTTTGCCCTGTTCCCATCATGCACTCGGACAGGAACAGACTAATTTGCATACAGCCAGGTTCTGAAACTGGGATGGTGCAGTGAGCTAAAAAACGGTGTTGGATCTAGCCCTGATCTCTTGACTGGGTGAGAGCTTTCTGCTTAATTCAGAGACCCTGTCCCTCACCACCCCTTGTTGTAAATAAGGAAATATTTAAAGGCATGAAAAACTTTAGGAGGACGGAGTTTTGTAGTGGAAAGCCTATCTAGTAATGGATCAATAATTACATTGAAATCCCCCCAACAATCAAAGGAACCTGCCCCAACTTCAAAACTTCAGAAGTTAAAGTAGACCAAAAAGAAGGGTCGTCAGCCGTAGGACCATAAATATTAAGCAAAAAGAAGATTGAGTCGTGAACTTTAACCTTAACCACTATATATCTACCTTCTGTGTCTGTGAACTTACTAAGAATCTGACAGTGTAACCTTTTTGCAAAGAGAATTGCAACACCATTTTTCTTTCCTTGCGCAGGGGAGGAAACAATATTATCTACCCACTTTTTCGTCATATATTGCAGAATTTTATCATCAACATGCGTTTCTTGGATAAAACAAATGTCAGCTTTGCACGCACCCAGATAATCCAAAATTTTAGTGCGTTTTACTGGATGCCTTAAACCCTTAACATTAAGTGAAACAATTTTAACATTATGAATATTAGCCATTAGGAATCAGGAGGAAAGGACAAAAGAATGAAACAGAAGAAGAGGAATGGAAAAACAGCCATGGAAAGAGCGACTCTATGCAGAGAGTAAGAAAAGGAAAGACACAATAGGAAGAAACACAAAAGGAAGGGAAACAAACAAGGAACATAAATAAGGAGAAGGAAACGCACACCCGTTCCACAAGTATGGCCAGGAACCGTAGAAGCCCGTGAGTATAAGAATATGCAAAGATGTGACAAGTGAAGTCAGGCTAGTCGAATTCAAGTATTAGGATCATGAGTATCCATAGATGGAGAAGCTTGCTGATCAAGAAACAATCGAAAGTCTTCAGGATGTTGAAAAGATTTGGAGACATTGTCTTTCCATACACGCATCGTTGAAGGATCAAAAAGTCCATATTTAAATCCAAGGTGTCGCAACTGCGGACGATAGGCAGAAAACTCTTTACGAATAGCAACAGTTTCTTTGGCAAAGTCCTTGTGAATAAAGATTTTGGTCCCATTCACCAATAATGAAGGAATTTCTCTTGCAGCCTTTCGAATGAGAACCAAATGATGATGAAGCAGAACCTTGAATATCATTTGCCTGGGTTTAGTATGTCTAGGTATCTGATGGGAAGGGACTCTGTGGGCTTTATCGATCTCAAATTTTTCTATGAATTTAATATTCAAAAGGCCCGGTAGAAGAGATTCAAGATATAAACGACAGTTTGTCCCCTCAACTTCTTCAGGCAAATTAAAAATATGCAGGTTGTATTGCCTATTACGATTTTCCATGTCCAACAGTTGAGTATGCATTGGAACTATTTTGGCCACTAAAGGCGTGAAAGTGTCAAGTTTATTTTTATTATCCTGAATTTTAATGGCATTGTCAGAAATTTTCATTGACATAGAGGCCATATCTTTGCGGATATTTTTGACTTCTGAAGCAATTGTATCAGTATTTAAGCGCAATGCTTTAATTTCCTCCAAAATTAGAGCAAGAGAAGGGTCTGAAGACTCTACCATCTTAGACTTGGCAGGAGGAGGAGAAACCTTCTGCTTTCTTTTATTAGTAGTGGAATTCTTAGAAACCATTTTGAGGTGAAATAAAGTCTCATCAATCTGTGAAGACTGATAAAGACAAGAAAACAGCCTCAAAATGTGAGAAGAATGACGTAAATATCGAAGAAAACACCAACAAACTCTGTAAAACAGCAGGTGCAGCAGCTTAATTTGACTGTAGGCATGGCTAGGCCCAAGCCAGGCTCTGTCATAAAAATTGCTCCGCCCCCAAGCACTCAGACCCGGTGATACCTCCAGGAAAGACTGGGGTCCAGAAACATGGAGCCACAAATCGCACTTCCGCCGAATGAATTTGACCCAAAATCACTCCACAGCTCGAAAATGACATAAGCAGGTAAGCGCCGGCATTTCCGCTGACTTTCTGACACAAAACTCGGCGTTTTTAAGAAAGTCGGGCTGAGGGGATTACGGAGCTCCGGTGGTGGCGGCCATCTTGATTGACGCGCTCGCGCGTCTCCCTCCCTTTCAGGTTGATTTTGAAAGCACAGGCCGTCTTCTGATGCCTCTGGCACTTTCCCCAGCTCCCAGGGATTAACTGCAGCAAGCAGGAGGTTTCATCAGAGAGATAAAGAACGGGAGAGCGGTTGAAGATAGAAAGAAAGTGATCTGATCAGAGAGGAAGAAGAGAGACATGAGAGGAGGGAGAGAATGGATGGGTGGAATGGAAGAGATTGTGCGAGAAGACGATGGGAGCAGGGCTGCATTGAACTTAATTTGCCAGGGCTGCTTTTGGTTCTCTAATTCGGTTCTGGGAGATGAGCTCTCCGAGGCCAGGCAAGGTACACATTTATAGTAAACACTGGAGCATAAAGTCATCTATTTAAAATATTTCCCCAACCCCACAATTACCAATACCCAGGGTCCCCGTAATTCTGAGCGTGTGGAAGTTAGGATTCCAATTATCTGGGGAATAGCAGGAGTTGGTGTTTTCACCTTCATTCGAGTATGTTTTTCTCAGGTGTTTTCACAGGACAATATTTCACGCATAATTTCTGTACGAAACGTCACAGTTTGAAGTCTCGGTGAGGCCAGTAACTGTTGTTAACAGCCCGGTCACACTTACCAGGGACACTCATCATGAGACCCCTGTAGGCAAATGTTAGAATACGATCATAAGAAAGAGTATAATTCACAGCAAACGTAATTCAATTGTAGCCAGACAGAAACTCTGGCAATTACTGTTTTACATAGAAAGCAGAACATTAAACATAAAAAGACAGAAAGACACTAAAAGAAAGTACATCTTCTGAATTCAGCATACCAAGATGCAGAAAGATATTGGAGCCAACATTTTCAACCCCATCCCCTTTCACTCTGAACAAATCCTCAAGTCGCCTCCCCTCCTACTTAATACTATCTCCATCCAACAGAGAGTAACCCTTCATCTTCCCTTTGAGATTGTGAGCCCCAACATAGTACCTTCACGCTCGCCACCCCCCCGAACCAAATACACTCCACCACATTATTTTATAAGGGTATACTTTCAATGTTAATATTATTTGTAATGCTTCTTTCAGGCACATACTCTTCCTATTAAAAATCAGAGGCTACTTAAGGTGGCGATCCTAGAATCTTTTACAGTAAACATGGGTACAGTGGAGTCACTCGGGAGGCTCTGGGAAGCTTTCAAGGTACCCATATGAGGAAAGTGTGTGGTCCCAACCGACCGGATGCCCAAATCCTTGGGAAACACTGTTAACAACACTCGAGCGACAGGTAGTGCACATGGATAGACAGGCCATACATACTGCTGAGGTATGGAAGACATGACACAAGGTACAGGGGGAGCTGGATAAAGCCGGGGACTCCCTTGGGATTCATGTTTACAAGATGCATATAGAAACACTGCACATGCAGGGAGACCATCCAGGTAGGCTCTTAGTTTGGTTAGTTTATGAGAGAGAGGTTGCAATATTGTGGTATCCAATAGAGTGCACATGGGGTATCTCTAACTTCCCAAGAAGATATTCTGGCCTGATTTGCGGAATTTTATGAACTGCCATACGCACAAACAAAGCAGGATGCTGAAGCAGGAATTGCAGGCATTCTTGACAAACCCCAACTACCTAAGGTAGATGCAAATGCGAGAAAACAGCACTGAATGCCCCAATTGACAAATCTGATGTCAGATGGTCAATTAAGCACATGAACATGAGGAAAACACCAGGAATGGGCGGGCTGAGTGTTGAGTTTTACCAGATATATGGAGAATTATTGTGGCACCACTACTAGCACTGTACAGGGAAGCCTGCGAAGAGTGTTCACTTCGAACATCTCTGAGGGAGGACAATATTGTAGTTTTGCCCAAACCAAGGGGTCGATTACAATGGCGGATGGAAGGACGACCGCCGGCCTGGAGTAGGCAGAAAATGCCTTTTTACAGTCCGCCAGCCGCGGCCAGTCCGTCCGCCATATTAGGATGGGAAGCACTGTCAAATTTCCGTACGCCGCGGAAGAACATGCACCACCGCGGAAATACACCCGACCCCACGGCGGACGTAACCAATCCAGAGACACCGCCGTACGGAATGACGTCTCCAACCGTCCTCCAAATCACGATGGCGGAAAAGACACAGCAAATCGCAGCGGAAAAACCACCAGCCTGAACACGGCGGATTCACCACAGCGGAGAGGCAAAACATTGCAGAGATACCCACCACAGGCAGATCGCCGTCATGGACCCAGCTCCACACGCATTTCCGCTCCTCTTCGTGCTCCACCACCAGCAAGTCATGGACCGTCGCCGACGACGACTCAGGTACGCAAACACACCAATCACTGTCGGGAGGGGAGCACCTGCCCCGGTAGTGACGTGGGGTGGGGGAGGTGCATGTTGGGGAAACAGCATTTACAATAGCACCAATATATCAACAATGCAAGGAGACAACCAGCAATGACACTGAGAAGCCACTACACACGAATAAATTGCTTTATTGCAAGTAATAGGGGATGAATGCTAGAGTTGCCAGGAATATGGGCACTGGATAAAACAGAACAGGTACATCTGAGGCAGCACATGAGTGGGCACAATGCAGTATCATAACAGCAACAGGGCAGTGTACATAACAGAACAGGTACAACAGAGACAGCACATGAAAGGGGCTAAGTGCATCAACAGTCCATGGCAAAGAACAGGTACATCTGAGGCAGCACATGAGAGGGGCACAGAGCATCAACACTCCATGGCACAGAACAGGTACATCAGAGGCAGCACAGGAGCGGGGCTAAGTGCATCAACAGTTCTTGGCAAAGAACAGGTACATCTGAGGCAGCACATGGGAGGGGCACAGAGCATCAACAGTCCAGGGCACAGAGCAGGTATATCAGAGGCAGCACATGAGAGGGGCTAAGTGCATCAACAGTCCATGGCACAGAGCAGGTACATCTGAGGCAGCACATGAGAGGGACACAGAGCATCAACAGTCCATGGCACAGAGCAGGTATATCAGAGGCAGCACATGAGAGGGCACAATGCAGTATCATAATAGCAACAGGGCAGTGTACATAACACAAGAGGTACATCAGAGACGGCACATGAGAGGGGCTAAGTGCATCAACAGTCCATGGCAAAGAACAGGTACAACTGAGGCAGCACATGAAAGGGGCACAGAGCATCAACAGTCCATGGCACAGAGCAGGTACATCAGAGGCAGCACATGAGAGGGGCTAAGTGCATCAACAGTTCATGGCAAAGAACAAGTACATCTGAGGCAGCACATGAGAGGCGCACAGAGCATCAACAGTCCATGGCACAGAGCAGGTACATCAGAGGTGGCACATGAGAGGGGCTAAGTGCATCAACAGTCCATGGCACAGAGCAGGTACATCTGAGGCAGCACATGAGAGGGGCACAGAGCATCAACAGTTCATGGCACAGAGCAGGTACATCAGAGGCAGCACATGAGAGGGGCTAAGTGCATCAACAGTCCATGGCACAGAGCAGGTACATCAGAGGCAGCACATGAAAGGGGCTAAGTACATCAACAGTCCATGGCACAGAGCAGGTCCATCTGAGGCAGCACATGAGAGGGACACAGAGCATCATCAGTCCATGGCAAAGAGCAGGTACATCAGAGGCAGCACATGAGAGGGCACAATGCAGTATCATAATAGCAACAGGGCAGTATTCATAACAGAACAGGTACATCTGAGGCAGCACATGAGAGGGGCTAAGTGCATCAACAGTCCATGGCAGAGAACAGGTACCTCTGAGGCAGCACATGAGAGGGGCACAGAGCATCAACAGTCCATTGCACAGAGCAGGTACATCAGAGCCAGCACATGAGAGGGGCTAAGTGCATCAACAGTCCATGGCTCACAGCAGGTACATCTGAGGTAACACATGAGAGGGCACAATGCATTATCATAACAGCAACATGGCAGTGTTCACAACAGAATAGGTACATCTGATGCAGCACCTGAGAGGGGCTAAGTGCATCAACAGTCCATGGCACAGAGCAGGTACATCAGAGGCAGCACATGAGAGGGGCTAAGTGCATCAACAGTCCATGGCACAGAGCAGGTACATCTGAGGCAGCACATGAGAGGGCACAATGCAGTATCATAACAGCAACATGGCAGTGTTCATACCAGAACAGGTACATCTGAGGCAGCACATGAGAGGGGCTAAGTGCATCAACAGTCCATGGCACAGAACAGGTACATCAGAGGCAGCACATGAGAGGGGCCAAGTGCATCAACAGTCCATGGCACAGAGCATGTACATCTGAGGCAGCACATGAGAGGGGCTAAGTGCATCAACAGTCCATGGCACAGAACAGGTACATCAGAGGCAGCACGTGAGAGGGGCTAAGTGCATCAACAGTCCATGGCACAGAGCAGGTACATCTGAGGCAGCACATGAGAGGGGCTAAGTGCATCAACAGTCCATGGCACACAGCAGGTACATCTGAGGCAGCACATGAGAGGGCACAATGCATTATCATAACAGCAACAGGGCAGTGTTCACAACAGAATAGGTGCATCTGAGGCAGCACCTGAGAGGGGCTAAGTGCAGCAACAGTCCATGGCACAGAGCAGGTACATCAGAGGCAGCACATGAGAGGGGCTAAGTGCATCAACAGTCCATGGCACAGAGCAGGTACATCTGAGGCAGCACATGAGAGGGCACAATGCAGTATCATAACAGCAACATGGCAGTGTTCATAACAGAACAGGTACATCTGAGGCAGCACATGAGAGGGGCTAAGTGCATCAACAGTCCATGGCACAGAACAGGTACATCAGAGGCAGCACATGAGAGGGGCTAAGTGCATCAACAGTCCATGGCACAGAGCATGTACATCTGAGGCAGCACATGAGAGGGGCTAAGTGCATCAACAGTCCGTGGCACAGAACACGTACATCAGAGGCAGCACATGAGAGGGGCTAAGTGCATCAACAGTCCATGGCACAGAGCAGGTACATCTGAGGTATCACATGAGAGGAGCTAAGTGCATCAACAGTCCATGGCACAGAACAGGTACATTAGAGGCAGCACATGAGAGGGCTAAGTGCATCAACAGTCCATGGCACAGAACAGGTACGTCAGAGGCAGCACATGAGAGGGGCTAAGTGCATCAACAGTCCATGGCAAGGCACAGAGCAGGTACATCTGAGGCAGCATATGAGAAGGGCTAAGTGCATCAACAGTCCATGGCACAGAGCAGGTACATCTGATGCAGCACATGAGAGGGCACAATGCAGTATCATAACAGCAACAGGGCAGTGTTCATAACAGAACAGGTACATCTGAGGCAGCACATGATAGGGGCACAGAGCATCAACAGCCCATGGCACAGAGCAGGTACATCTGAGGCAGCACATGAGAGGGGCTAAGTGCATCAACAGTCCATGGCACAGAGCAGGTACATCAGAGGCAGCACATGAGAGGGGCTAAGTGCATCAACAGTCCATGGCACAGAGCATGTACATCTGAGGCAGCACATGAGAGGGGCTAAGTGCATCAACAGTCCGTGGCACAGAACACGTACATCAGAGGCAGCACATGAGAGGGGCTAAGTGCATCAACAGTCCATGGCACAGAGCAGGTACATCTGAGGCAGCACATGAGAGGAGCTAAGTGCATCAACAGTCCATGGCACAGAACAGGTACATTAGAGGCAGCACATGAGAGGGCTAAGTGCATCAACAGTCCATGGCACAGAACAGGTACGTCAGAGGCAGCACATGAGAGGGGCTAAGTGCATCAACAGTCCATGGCAAGGCACAGAGCAGGTACATCTGAGGCAGCACATGAGAAGGGCTAAGTGCATCAACAGTCCATGGCACAGAGCAGGTACATCTGATGCAGCACATGAGAGGGCACAATGCAGTATCATAACAGCAACAGGGCAGTGTTCATAACAGAACAGGTACATCTGAGGCAGCACATGATAGGGGCACAGAGCATCAACAGCCCATGGCACAGAGCAGGTACATCTGAGGCAGCACATGAGAGGGGGTAAGTGCATCAACAGTCCATGGCACAGAGCAGGTACATCAGAGGCAGCACATGAGAGGGGCTAAGTGCAACAACAGTCCATGGCACAGAGCAAGTACATCTGAGGCAGCACATGAGAGGGGCTAAGTGCATCGACAGTCCGTGGCACAGAACACGTACATCAGAGGCAGCACATGAGAGGGGCTAAGTGCATCAACAGTCCATGGCACAGAGCATGTACATCTGAGGCAGCACATGAGAGGGGCTAAGTGCATCAACAGTCCGTGGCACAGAACACATACATCAGAGGCAGCACATGAGAGGGGCTAAGTGCATCAACAGTCCATGGCACAGAGCAGGTACATCTGAGGCAGCACATGAGAGGAGCTAAGTGCATCAACAGTCCATGGCACAGAACAGGTACATTAGAGGCAGCACATGAGAGGGCTAAGTGCATCAACAGTCCATGGCACAGAACAGGTACGTCAGAGGCAGCACATGAGAGGGGCTAAGTGCATCAACAGTCCATGGCAAGGCACAGAGCAGGTACATCTGAGGCAGCACATGAGAAGGGCTAAGTGCATCAACAGTCCATGGCACAGAGCAGGTACATCTGATGCAGCACATGAGAGGGCACAATGCAGTATCATAACAGCAACAGGGCAGTGTTCATAACAGAACAGGTACATCTGAGGCAGCACATGATAGGGGCACAGAGCATCAACAGCCCATGGCACAGAGCAGGTACATCTGAGGCAGCACATGAGAGGGGCTAAGTGCATCAACAGTCCATGGCACAGAGCAGGTACATCAGAGGCAGCACATGAGAGCGGCTAAGTGCATCAACAGTCCATGGCACAGAGCATGTACATCTGAGGCAGCACATGAGAGGGGCTAAGTGCATCAACAGTCCGTGGCACAGAACACGTACATCAGAGGCAGCACATGAGAGGGGCTAAGTGCATCAACAGTCCATGGCACAGAGCAGGTACATCTGAGGCAGCACATGAGAGGAGCTAAGTGCATCAACAGTCCATGGCACAGAACAGGTACATTAGAGGCAGCACATGAGAGGGCTAAGTGCATCAACAGTCCATGGCACAGAACAGGTACGTCAGAGGCAGCACATGAGAGGGGCTAAGTGCATCAACAGTCCATGGCAAGGCACAGAGCAGGTACATCTGAGGCAGCACATGAGAAGGGCTAAGTGCATCAACAGTCCATGGCACAGAGCAGGTACATCTGAAGCAGCACATGAGAGGGCACAATGCAGTATCATAACAGCAACAGGGCAGTGTTCATAACAGAACAGGTACATCTGAGGCAGCACATGATAGGGGCACAGAGCATCAACAGCCCATGGCACAGAGCAGGTACATCTGAGGCAGCACATGAGAGGGGGTAAGTGCATCAACAGTCCATGGCACAGAGCAGGTACATCAGAGGCAGCACATGAGAGGGGCTAAGTGCAACAACAGTCCATGGCACAGAGCAAGTACATCTGAGGCAGCACATGAGAGGGGCTAAGTGCATCGACAGTCCGTGGCACAGAACACGTACATCAGAGGCAGCACATGAGAGGGGCTAAGTGCATCAACAGTCCATGGCACAGAGCATGTACATCTGAGGCAGCACATGAGAGGGGCTAAGTGCATCAACAGTCCGTGGCACAGAACACATACATCAGAGGCAGCACATGAGAGGGGCTAAGTGCATCAACAGTCCATGGCACAGAGCAGGTACATCTGAGGCAGCACATGAGAGGAGCTAAGTGCATCAACAGTCCATGGCACAGAACAGGTACATTAGAGGCAGCACATGAGAGGGCTAAGTGCATCAACAGTCCATGGCACAGAACAGGTACGTCAGAGGCAGCACATGAGAGGGGCTAAGTGCATCAACAGTCCATGGCAAGGCACAGAGCAGGTACATCTGAGGCAGCACATGAGAAGGGCTAAGTGCATCAACAGTCCATGGCACAGAGCAGGTACATCTGATGCAGCACATGAGAGGGCACAATGCAGTATCATAACAGCAACAGGGCAGTGTTCATAACAGAACAGGTACATCTGAGGCAGCACATGATAGGGGCACAGAGCATCAACAGCCCATGGCACAGAGCAGGTACATCTGAGGCAGCACATGAGAGGGGCTAAGTGCATCAACAGTCCATGGCACAGAGCAGGTACATCAGAGGCAGCACATGAGAGCGGCTAAGTGCATCAACAGTCCATGGCACAGAGCATGCACATCTGAGGCAGCACATGAGAGGGGCTAAGTGCATCAACAGTCCGTGGCACAGAACACGTATATCAGAGGCAGCACATGAGAGGGGCTAAGTGCATCAACAGTCCATGGCACAGAGCAGGTACATCTGAGGCAGCACATGAGAGGAGCTAAGTGCATCAACAGTCCATGGCACAGAACAGGTACATTAGAGGCAGCACATGAGAGGGCTAAGTGCATCAACAGTCCATGGCACAGAACAGGTACGTCAGAGGCAGCACATGAGAGGGGCTAAGTGCATCAACAGTCCATGGCAAGGCACAGAGCAGGTACATCTGAGGCAGCACATGAGAAGGGCTAAGTGCATCAACAGTCAATGGCACAGAGCAGGTACATCTGATGCAGCACATGAGAGGGCACAATGCAGTATCATAACAGCAACAGGGCAGTGTTCATAACAGAACAGGTACATCTGAGGCAGCACATGATAGGGGCACAGAGCATCAACAGCCCATGGCACAGAGCAGGTACATCTGAGGCAGCACATGAGAGGGGCTAAGTGCATCAACAGTCCATGGCACAGAGCAGGTACATCAGAGGCAGCACATGAGAGGGGCTAAGTGCAATAACAGTCCATGGCACAGAGCAGGTACATCTGAGGCAGCACATGAGAGGGCACAATGCAGTATCATAACAGCAACATGGCAGTGTTCATAACAGAACAGGTACATCTGAGGCAGCACATGAGAGGGGCTAAGTGCATCATCATTCCATGGCACAGAACAGGTACATCAGAGGCAGCACATGAGAGGGGCTAAGTGCATCAACAGTCCATGGCACAGAGCATGTACATCTGAGGCAGCACATGAGAGGGGCTAAGTGCATTAACAGTCCGTGGCACAGAACACGTACATCAGAGGCAGCACATGAGAGGGGCTAAGTGCATCAACAGTCCATGGCACAGAGCAGGTACATCTGAGGCAGCACATGAGAGGAGCTAAGTGCATCAGCTGTCCATGGCACAGAACAGGTACATTAGAGGCAGCACATGAGAGGGCTAAGTGCATCAACAGTCCATGGCACAGAACAGGTACGTCAGAGGCAGCACATGAGAGGGGCTAAGTGCATCAACAGTCCATGGCAAGGCACAGAGCAGGTACATCTGAGGCAGCACATGAGAAGGGCTAAGTGCATCAACAGTCCATGGCACAGAGCAGGTACATCTGATGCAGCACATGAGAGGGCACAATGCAGTATCATAACAGCAACAGGGCAGTGTTCATAACAGAACAGGTACATCTGAGGCAGCACATGATAGGGGCACAGAGCATCAACAGCCCATGGCACAGAGCAGGTACATCTGAGGCTGCACATGAGAGGGGCTAAGTGCATCAACAGTCCATGGCACAGAGCAGGTACATTAGAGGCAGCACATGAGTGGGGCTAAGTGCATCAACAGTCCATGGCACAGAGCAGGTACATCTGAGGCAGCACATGAGAGGGCACAATGCAGTATCATAACAGCAACATGGCACTGTTCATAACAGAACAGGTACATCTGAGGCAGCACATGAGAGGGGCTAAGTGCATCAACATTCCATGGCACAGAACAGGTACATCAGAGGCAGCACATGAGAGGGGCTAAGTGCATCAACAGTCCATGGCACAGAGCATGTACATCTGAGGCAGCACATGAGAGGGGCTAAGTGCATCAACAGTCCGTGGCACAGAACACGTACATCAGAGGCAGCACATGAGAGGGGCTAAGTGCATCAACAGTCCATGGCACAGAGCAGGTACATCTGAGGCAGCACATGAGAGGAGCTAAGTGCATCAACAGTCCATGGCACAGAACAGGTACATCAGAGGCAGCACATGAGAGGGCTAAGTGCATCAACAGTCCATGGCACAGAACAGGTACGTCAGAGGCAGCACATGAGAGGGGCTAAGTGCATCAACAGTCCATGGCAAGGCACAGAGCAGGTACATCTGAGGCAGCACATGAGAAGGGCTAAGTGCATCAACAGTCCATGGCACAGAGCAGGTACATCTGATGCAGCACATGAGAGGGCACAATGCAGTATCATAACAGCAACAGGGCAGTGTTCATAACAGAACAGGTACATCTGAGGCAGCACATGATAGGGGCACAGAGCATCAACAGCCCATGGCACAGAGCAGGTACATCTGAGGCAGCACATGAGAGGGGCTAAGTGCATCAACAGTCCATGGCACAGAGCAGGTACATCAGAGGCAGCACATGAGAGGGGCTAAGTGCATCAACAGTCCATGGCACAGAGCAGGTACATCTGAGGCAGCACATGAGAGGGCACAATGCAGTATCATAACAGCAACATGGCATTGTTCATAACAGAACAGGTACATCTGAGGAAGCACATGAAAGGGGCTAAGTGCATCAACAGGCCATGGCACAGAACAGGTACATCAGAGGCAGCACATGAGAGGGGCTAAGTGCATCAACAGTCCATGGCACAGAGCAGGTACATCTGAGGCAGCACATGAGAGGAGCTAAGTGCATCAACAGTCGATGGCACAGAACAGGTACATCAGAGGCAGCACATGAGAGGGCTAAGTGCATCAACAGTCCATGGCACAGAACAGGTACGTCAGAGGCAGCACATGAGAGGGGCTAAGTGCATCAACAGTCCATGGCAAGGCACAGAGCAGGTACATCTGAGGCAGCACATGAGAGGGGCTAAGTGCATCAACAGTCCATGGCACAGAGAAGGTACATCTGAGGCAGCACATGAAAGGGCACAATGCAGTATCATAACAGCAACAGGGCAGTGTTCATAACAGAACAGGTACATCTGAGGCAGCACATGAGAGGGGCTAAGTGCATCAACAGTCCATGGCACAGAACAGGTACATCAGAGGCAGCACATGAGAGGGCCTAAGTGCATCAACAGTCCATGGCACAGAGCAGGTACATCTGAGGCAGCACATGAGAGGGGCTAAGTGCATCATGAGTCCATGGCAAAGAACAGATACCTCAGAGGCAGCACAAGGACGTGTGTCAAGCGCCCGTCCCATGGACATTGATATTGCAAGGGAGGTTACAATGGACAATCTAGACACCAAGTACAATGACATGTGAGTGATGGTAACTACACCTCACAGCACAAAATCTGGTGGACGGATTGACCTAGTAGCCTCGGACACAGTGGCAGGATCTGATACAGGATTGGGAGATACAGCCACAGCTCTAGTGACTGACAGATGAGCCATAGACCCAGACACACTGCCAGCACCAGAAACAGGAGTGTGAGACAGAGCCACAGCTCTAGTGACTGACACATGAGCCATAGACCCAGACACACTGCCAGCACTGGATACAGGAGTGTGAGACACAGCCACAGATCTAGTGACTGACACATGAGCCATAGACCCAGACACACTGCCAGGACATTTCCCTGTACAGTGACCAACATATACCATGCCAGCATCTGAGACATGAGAGTGGTGGACACACAAAGTGGCAGCACCTGAAACAGGAGAGGGCACAACTGACACAGTGCTACTACATGAGGCATGACAGCGAACAACAGACACAGTGCCACTATCTGACACATGAGAGTGAACTGCAGCTGACCCACTAGGACCACTGAAATGATGAGCCACAGGGCTGTATGGGCCAGGAGGCAGGGTGGCTCTGGGAGCTGGGGACAGCTGTACTGGAGCGACATTGGGGTGGTCAGGTGTCACTGGTGTGTGTCTGCGTTTCTTTGGGATATGTAAGGGCACCCTGGACATGACTGGACTGTTAAGTGGTTTGGCCCCATCAGAAATATCACCCATCACAGGCGGATCATGTGCTGGTGGGGGTCTGCTCTCTGGGGACGTGCTGGACCCTGCTTGACATTTGCTGTGGCCCTGCCTTCTGCCCTCTGCATCATGTGTAATGGGGAATGCAACAACAGTGTACTCCTTCCTCTGCTTCAGCGGGGTGTGGATGGGAGTAGAGGTATGGGGGGACTCCACCGCTGACACATGTGTTTTACGTTCCTTCACTAACACCAGCCTCAGGGGACGCAGGGGTGATGTATGCCTGTCCTTGGTGGAGCTCGTGTCCATGGGAGAACCCTTGGCCCTGGGAGGTGCCTTGGCCATGGGAGCACCTTGGCCGTAGGTGGTGTCCTGTCTCTGAATTGTGCCTTATCCATGGGCAGTGCTCTGTCCCTGGGAGTTGGCGTGTCCTTTGTAGTGTCCCTGTCCATTGTAGTGTACCTGTCCTTTGAAGTGTCCTTGTCCTTGGGAGTGTCCCTGGCCTTGGGAGGTGCCCTGTCCTTTGAAGTGTCCTTGTCCTTGGGAGTGACCCTGGCCTTGGGAAGTGCCCTGTCCTTTGAAGTGTCCTTGTCCTTGGGAGTGTCCCTGGCCTTGGGAGGTGCCCTGTCCTTTGAAGTGTCTTTGTCCTTGGGAGTGTCCCTGGCCTTGGGAGGTGCCCTGTCCTTTGAAGTGTCCTTGTCCTTGGGAGTGTCCCTGGCCTTGGGAGGTGCCCTGTCCTTTGTAGTGTCCTTGTCCTTGGGAGTGTCCCAGCCTTGGGAGGTGCCCTTTCCTTTGTAGTGTCCTTGTCCTTGGGAGTGTCCCTGGCCTTTGGAGATGCCCTGTCCTTTGTATGTCATTGTCCTTGGGAGTGTCCCTAGCCTTGGGAGGTGCCCTTTCCTTTGTAGTGTCCTTGTCCTTGGGAGTGTCCCTGGCCTTGGGAGTACCTTTTGAGGGGGATGCCTCTGTTACATGTGAATCCCTGTCCCCCAACACCCTTTGAGGATCCTGTGTGTCAACTCCAGGGTAGCTGATGTCGTGTTCTGTGAAAGATTTCCCTGTCCTAGGGAATGGTTTCTGTGCCCTCTGTGCCCTGCCTTGCTGCCTGTGGCTGCTTCTAGTGCAATACCCAGAAAATGAGGCCTGGTCAGAAATGTCACTCTCCCCTGAGACATCAAGTGGTGTGGATGGGGGAACTGAAGTAGAACCTTGTCCATGCAACTGTTGAATGGCTGCAGACACTGTGTTGGATAATGACTGAACTGTTCTGTGGAGACCAGCAACATCGCCATGCATCCCCTCCATGAATGCTACCACCTGCCCCAACTTCCTATCGTGGTCTAGGAATGCATTGATCATGTTGGTCTGCCCTACGCACAGCTGTCGCAGCAGATCAACCGCCTCAGCACAAAGGGCACTTTGTGTCACAGAGGCAGGGGCAGCGGTGCCTGCACCGAAGGCCACTCTGCTCCCCCGATTCTAGTGAGCACAAGCATTACTTGTTGCAGTTGGTGGCAGTGTGGGCCCTGTGTGCTGTGTATCGACTGAAGGTGTAGATTGCCAACTCCCTGTGTCTACTAACAGTGCTGACTCACCACCACTGTCTGAAGATGAGGATGATGGTGTCTCCACATGTGAGTCCTCAGGGACAGTTCTGCCCCCCTCTCCGGGGCTGCTCTCATCAGTATCAGTCTGCATGTGTGTGATCTCGGATGCATTGCCACCACTGAGCTCCGTCGTTTGTGGGTCAGTGCCCTCGGCCAAAGCTGAAAGAGAGAGAAAAGAGGTATACCTAAGTGCCACACTCACGTACTGAAAATTACAAAATCAAAACTTCCTTGACTGCTGACCAACATGTAGCACCCATCCTGCACACGAACCACCCCTACCAGACATCCTCATGTCAAAGATCCGGGGGTGCCTGTGAAACATGTACATCAAACAAACAGGGCAAGTGCATGCAGACCACCACACATGTGATGCCATGGGACCACAGACCTCAACGGCATGTCCTGGGACCTTGCACTACAATGCAACTGGTATGTCCACCTGGCTGACATGGATGCTAATGCTCACTCCGCTAATGGCACCAACATGCAATTGCAGCACAACATACACACCACGGATGTCACTACTGTGTCTGAGCAGCCATACATGCATGCACTCACAAGTCACAAACACATTCAGTCTACTTACCGCAAGTTTGCTGCTACTCTCCTCTCAACCGGGCGGACAGGTCAGGATGCGTCACAGCTATGATACGGAGCATTAGAGGGGTCATGGTACGTCGTGCAAGCCGGGATGATTTTGGATCAGCCCCAGTGTCATCTCCGCCACATTCTTGCTGAGCCTGGAGATGTCGTCCCAGCGCTTTTATGCGCACAGCCTAATACATTTGTTGATCTAAACACTGTTTATTCTCATCATAAACTCAATTTATTCATATTTCGTTCACTGTTGTTTTCAACATCAATACTATAACATTATTTAACATTTCACATTATTCATAATGAATCACATCAATACAAAGTTCAATGTGTAAACAAAAAGAAAACAATCAATGCAAAGTAGGTTAGATTGGCATTAGCCCAATGCATTTCGGGACGTTAGGAGAGTCCCTTCGTCAGGGGCAACACTGTAAAATAAACATAATATACAGGCACATCAGTATATCGTAAAACATTTCAAATGTACAAGAAAAAAGTCGTAGAATATCATTATCTTGCTAAAAACAGAAATAGTACCTTCACCATCATCACCCATGTGATATTTGTGTTAAGAAAAACATCAAAAACATTTTTTACTCACACAAAAGGACCTAAATTTCGAAAGGTTGCTGAGTGCTGAAGTCAATCAACGTAAAAAAACTTTTTTCTGTAAGCAAGAATTCAAACCAATGATTTAAAACTCAATGTTATTCCCTATTCGTCACATAACATCAGTACATGGCATAAAGCCACAGGTTTGCATACCTATTAACTTGATTCCACGAATGGGTTATGAAAGTTTCACCAATCAGACTCCGAATTATACTCTGTTACTCAAACCAATGCCAACCTGTAACGTATTGACAAAAACCATCACTATCTTATAGCCTCATTTTACCATAAAACAATCACGACGTTGGTCTGTACATACCTCGTGTAGCTTCAAAAAGGTTCTTGTACTAATACTTGTAATACGTCCACTCAACACCGCAAAAGGTCTTCAGACCTGTTGAATAATTACAAAAGAGCCATCACTCTACTACTCACAAGTAATCCATGCCAAACTGCCATGAAACGCTCATGATTCTCACCTTTTCGGAATCTGTCAGTAACGGAACGCCACTATTCCCGTTCTCCGCTCCTCGCTTCAAACAATCCTACGGCTTTGAATAATTAAAACCGGCACTTCCTGCTTAACCCGTTCAACAACGCTTGCCATTGGCTACTCTACCATACCGTCCACCAATCCTGTTACCTCATGCTGTTACTTCACGGCGGGTCAACCAACTTTCAGACAATCTCTCCCATTGGTTGAGCACCCATCGGGTTTACCAATCATGAAAACTTTTATTTCAAAAGCAACTTTTTTTAACCTACGCGGCAGCGTCCTGTTTTTTTAAAAGAACCACACCGTCCCATGCTTTATTGATAAGAACAACAAGGGTAAATGACACGAAAACAAACGCATCCCCATACTATAATGTTGCGTACAACGGAGGTATAAGAAAAATCCGCTCGTAGATACAAGAATATTCAGAAATAGACAATTTAGTGCAAGTGAAAAAAACTGAAAAAGTGTGAAGAAAAAGACATGCATATAATACATTAAAATAAATAGACCTCTACTTTTTTCTTGTAATTGAAACATACACAGAAAGATACAGTTTCAAATCCATGAAACAATGCTATTTAAAGATAACTACTGAGTTCAATACGGTCATTCAGACCCCCTGGGGTCAGAGTCCCAAGTTTTTTTTATCCAAAATGTCTCTCTCTGCAGCAATTTTTTATTCAAATCTGTGCCTTCCCTGCTTTGTACAACCTCTATAATTTGGAATCTCAACTGTGCTATGGAGTATTGTTTTTCTAGCCAATGCATGGATAAGGGGGAAGTTAATGATTTGTTACGTATCCTACTTTTATGTTCTGAGATACGAATTTTTAGTTTGCGCTCAGTCTTTCCTATATACAGCAGTCCACAAGGGCACTTAATTGAATAAATGACCTGATTTGTGTTACAGTCACCATCATATGTTAATTTTATTGATTTCCCAGATTGTGGGTGTGAGAGTACAGTGCCTAAGATCGTGTTGTTACAGTGTACACAGTTAGTGCACCTGCGCATTCCCTTGAAGTTGTTTTGCTTTATTTTTGTGTTGCTCAGTAGCTCTTTTATGTTTTTGGAATGAGTATAGGCAAATAGTGGTTTGTCTTTGAAGATTTAGTTGAAATCTGTCTCCTGTTCCAGAAGTTCCCATCTTTTCTTGATAATATTCTTAATTTTTTGAGAATTAGTTGAGTATTTTGACACAAATACATTCTGTTTCTTTTCAATATGTTGTTTCTTCATCAGTAGTGTGTCCCGATCCTCCTTAAGTGCTTTGGTTTGCGCTTCTTCCAATAATGTTATTGGATATCCTCTTTTTTTGTAGTTCTCCTTGTACTCATTTATGTGTTCAATGCTCTTCTCTGGTTTTGTCACTATTCTCCTTAATCTTAAAAATTGAGAATAAGGTAGGTTTCTTAATAGATTAGGAGGATGAAAGCTCAAGAAGTGTAACATACTGTTTTTATCGGTAGGTTTTCGATGAAGTGTGGTGACAATTTGGTCTCCTTCAATTACTACTTTCACATCCAAGTATGCGATCTCAGATCTACTGGTACTGTATGTCACTTGAATCCTTGGGTTCCTGGTGTTCAATTCCAAAATGTTATTCTTCAATTGTATTTCTGAACCGGACCAAATCAAAAAAATGTCGGCAATAAAGCAACAAAAAAATTCGAGGTTGTTAGTCCATTCCTTGTGTGTAAAAATATGGTCTTGTTCAAATTTTGCCATATAGGTGTTGGAATATACCGGGGCTCCAGTAAAGCCCATCGAAGTTCCATTTAGTTGCATGTAGAACTTGTTTGCCCATTTGAAATAACTGTTTTGCAAACAGAATTGAGTCAGTTCTAGCAGAAATATTGGGTTTAACTCAATTTCAGGGTGTTGTAACAACATCCATTCTTCTGCTTCCAAGCCATCAGTGTGTCCAATCGAAGTATACAGGGATACTATGTCTATGGTGCATAAGATATATTCTTTTCCATTTTGAAGTTTGATCTTAGCCAACTTAAGTAAAAAATCTGTCGTATCCTGAATATAGGTATGCCAGTTTTGAATAAATGGTTGCAAAAAATGGTCAATTATTTTTCCAGCTGGTTCAAACACGGAGTTGCAGCCAGACACAATTGGCCTGAATGGCGGATCTTCCAATGATTTATGTACCTTCGGTAACATGTAAAGATTAGGTCTTTTAGGATTCTCAACCATCAAGAATTTTGCCATCTTTTCTGTGATCCAATGCGCTTCTTCATCCTTTTCTATTAATACTTGGAGTATCTTCTGTATTTCACAAGTGGGATCTTGCTCCAACAATAGATAGGTGTTAGTATCATCTACATGGTCTTGTACTTTCTTGTTGTAAAAGTCTGAATCCATCAGTACTAAAGCACCACCTTTGTCAGCCTTCTGGAAGGTTAGCTCTGTTTTTCTGCCCAGTTGTGCAAGTATGCTTTTTTCTTTTCTGTTCAAGTTATTTGTCTGTTGGTTATTCTTTTTGTAGTTCAATTTTTTTTAGATCTTTGCTGACAAGTGACTGAAATAAGTCCAATGTTTTATGAGATGTGGGTGCCTCAAAAGTACTCTTTGGTCGAAATATTTCCTCTTTCTTTTCTGGGGTATCCTCCTTTTGAACAATGTTGTCAAAGAAATTCCTTAATCTCAGATTTCTCATGAATTTGTAAAAGGATATCTCATCCTCAAACAAGGAGCCAGTGTATGTAGGGACGAACGTAATGCCTTTGTTAAGGATCATCTCCTCTTGTGTTGTTAATGAATACTTAGAAATGTTGATTATGAGGGTTTCCCCTGACTCCGTAATCCCTTCTTGACTTTTTCCTTCTCTTTTTCTTTTTCCTCTCCTTGTTTTTTTGTGATATCCAGATCTGGAGTTCGGTCTGTTTCCGGAGTTTCCAACAAAAAAGACACCTGTGCTCCTGAAGTAGTTGCTTCATCCTGGCTCGGTATGTTTCCCACAGTGGAAGTTGTTTTTATAGATGCTCTTGATGGGTCCACATCCTTATCTGTCACTAAACTTTCTTCAGATGAAGTAGTTGGAAGTCGTGTGAAGCGTCTTTTAGCATATACTTCCGCCCATGTATATGCTTCATTCAGCTTATAGTCTATGGTGTCTCGTTTGAATTTCTTCAATTTTGTTTCTTGTAACTCCTTTCCATACTCATCCAGTTTAATATTGAGATCATTCAAAAATCTTCCAAAGTCATCTTCAGTCATTCTCTCAGAAAGGTCTGCTTTGATGCTTGAGATCTCAGTTTTTAATTCATCAATTGTTTTCACTAATTCCTCTATGATAAGAAGGATTAAATCCAGTGAGCATTTATTAAGGATCTGATACCATTTCTCCATAAATTGGGCATTGTTTTGTAGACGATATAACATGGGTTTAATGGATAATCTGAGTCCCCTCGGGATCCGTTTGACCTTGTGGTACTGGATCAAAGTAGACGCGTGTAATCGTTGGTTTAACTCACGTCTGGCTGTGAATTCTGTTTGTTTAAGTTGATGTCCTATTGATCCACTGTGTGCCTGTAGATTACTCACTTCATTTATCAAACCATAAACATCTGCAGCTTGTTCTGTTGTGTAAGCTCTTGTTATAGCTCTGTTGTCAGTCAATGAGGCTATAGATTCAAAAGACATTTTCAAAGTGTTTACTGTGAGTGCTCAATAGAAAAAGTGGGTAATTTATTGAAACTAATGAATGTGTTCTGAGCACACCTATTCTCCTCTTTGTTTAAAAAACTATTTGGTTAGGTTTTTTTTGATCTGCGTGCTGCAACTAATAGAGTATACCCAATACTCTGTCTTAAACTAAAACAGATGGCTGGTCAACTGGCGTTGACACAGACTTAATTGCGCACAGCCTAATAAATTTGTTGCTCTAAACACTGGGTGATGATGGTGAAGGTACTATTTCTGTTTTTAGCAAGATAATGATATTCTATGACTTTTTTCTTGTACATTTGAAATGTTTTACGATATACTGATGTGCCTGTACATTATGTTTATTTTACAGTGGTGCCCCTGACGAAGGGACTCTCCTAACGTCCCGAAATGCATTGGGCGAATGCCAATCTAACCTACTTTGCATTGATTGTTTTCTTTTTGTTTACACATTGAACTTTGTATTGCTGTGATTCATTATGAATAATGTGAAATGTTAAATAATGTTATAGTATTGATGTTGAAAACAACAGTGAACGAAATGTGAATAAATTGAGTTTATGATGAGAATAAACAGTGTTTAGATCAACAGATTTATGAGGCTGTGCGCAATTAAGTCTGTGTCAACGCCAGTTGACCAGCCACCTGTTTTAGTTTAAGACAGAGTATTGGGTATACTCTATTAGTTGCAGCACGCAGATCAAAAAAAACCTAACCAAATTGTTTTTTAAACAAAGAGGAGAATAGGTGTGCTCAGAACACATTCATTAGTCCCAGCGCTTTTGGCAGTGTGTATGTCGTCTATTGCACACCCCCACTGCCCGTGCATCACGTGCTATGGTCCTCCACATGGCCTTGCGAAGGTGCAGCTTGACCTACTATGATGGGAGACAAGAGGGGGCAAGTCAGTGGACAGTTGGCCATTCACACAGATAGGAGCAACACGTATCTCTCAGCAGCCATGCACAGTACAACACATGTGAAGGTCCCACAGCACACCGCCAAGATTGCAGAAGCCAGGAGTCAGTGACCACCTCATGCACACCAACATGTCCCCCACTGCACTCACCACCTGTCCGGGGGCACCGTAGAGCCGTTCATAGTGGCGGAGCACACCGTCCACAAGGACATCCAGCTCCGCTGCGGTGAAGAAACGAGACCGGATCTCTCGAACTCTCGGCATGGCAAGGTCCAGGACTGTGGCACAACAGCAGCAGTTGGTGGATTGCTCAGCAGCAGCAGGTAGAGGTGATGGGTGCAGGCAACAGTGGCTGGAAGCAGTGGATGTGTGCTGCTGAAATTCACACATTTATAGGGCCCTGAGCTGATATCAGTGGCACACGTCTGCAGCAATTGGTTTTCCCGGGCTGCCTCATTCAAAATGAGCCAATGACTGGCCCTGCTGTGGCGGTGCATGGCTTCCGCTATTTTTGAAATCGCATACGCGCCCCGCGTTACCTATTTCCATTGGCTACATGTGCAAGGACCATCACGGTCACACCCCGCCAACCGCATGTGCGTGCTACCGCAACAGTGCATCTTTTGGAAATCATCACCCACTGGCATTGCAATGGCGGAGCACGCATTCCGCGGGGCGGGGCACGCTAACACATACATTTGAATGTGGCAGTTGATATCCCCCTTTCAGTCACATAGCAGCACCCACCGCAGCCCGCCGGGTGCGGGTGGTCACCCACCGCTGGGTGTGGGTGTTCACCCACCGCCGGGTGCGGGCAGTGGGTGACCGCCCTGTGTATGGATGTTACCCTTGCATGGATGGCCCTGGCCGGTAACCCACTGCTGGGTGCGGGCGGTCACCCATCGCCGGGTGCGGGCGGTGGGTGACCTCCCTGTGTATTGATGTTACCCTGGCATGGATGGCCCTGGCCGGTCACCCACTGCTGCGTGCGGGTGGTCACCCACCGCCGGGTGCGGGCAGTGGGTAACCGCCCTGTGTATTGATGTTACCCTGGCATGGATGGCCCTGGCCGGTCACCCACCGCCGGGTGCAGGCAGTGGGTGACCGCCCGCACCCAGCAGTGGGTGACCGCCCACACCGGCGGTGGGTGAGCGCCCGCACCCAGCGGTGGGTGACCGGCCAAGGCCATCCATGCCAGGGTAACATCAATACACAGGGCGGTCACCCACCGCCTGCACCCAGCGGTGGGTGACCACCCTCACCCAGCGGTGGATGACCGGCCAGGGCCATCCATGCCACGGTAACATCAATACACAGAGCGGTCACCCACTGCCCGCACCCAGCAGTGGGTGACCGCCTGCACCCGTCGGTGGGTGACCGACCGCACCCGTCGGTGGGTGACCGACCAGGGCCATCTATGCGGTTGGCGGGGTGTGACTATGATGGTCCTTGACCATGCAGCAAATGTTATGCACAGTTGCAGTATCAAGGATCATCTTCTGTGTTGGGGGAAGGCGTACCCGGATGGCGTGTGTACACACACTGCATGTCTCCGCACACATGTAATGTTCATAGTTGTACAAGTGTGTCAGGACATTTCCGGAATGCATCAAGAATCATTCTGTCATGTCAATGGCCCGTGTACACGAGTTTCATTTGTGTCCATTAGTTGCATGTGTGGTCATACTATTGACCTTGCCAGTGGTTAACAAAGGCCAGTGATGTGAGCCCAAGGTGCGTCAGATGTGCATGGCTATGTGCTGACGTCTTGGTTTTGAGGTCACACGTTTCTATTTGTACACATCTACACAGTACATCAAGGCTGTGTACCCACATTCTGAAGCTGTTGTGAGTGTGTGGTTTGTGTGTGCAAGTAGCAATGATGGGGGTATACATGCATTCTGTGTATGTGTATGTGTGTCGCTTGTTGTATGCCCATGCCTGTCATGTGAGGATGCACAGCATTGTAGGTGGGGTCATGGGTGCATGAAGACAAGGAGGGTGTGTTCCATGTTCGTGTTGTGTGTGCACGTCCATGTGTGTCTGTGGGGACGCTTGTCCACACATGGGCCCTCAGTCATGTGATGTTGGCTGTTCTTTCAACATGTGTGCACGTACCATTGGACATGTTTGCACACAGGATGTTGTTTTTAGGTGAACATTGGGTGTGTAGTTAGCTGCAGTGCCTTATATTTCGGTCACGTCACACATACAATCAGTGTCTGCAACATGTATTATTTGTATTGAATTGGTCAAGATGTATAGTGTGGCACAGCTGTGCGGTGTTGGTCAATTGACATCTGCTCCCATCTACTCCCACACAGGGCTCAAAATGTGCATTGACCATACACTGTGCTGGAGGACATGGTTGACGAGGAGGTGACCCGCAAATTCCGGCTTGACCGACCGACATTGCAGGACCTAGTAGCCCAATTGGCACCTCATCTGCAGCCATGCAGGCCATATCCTGGAGCAATTACACCCACAGCAAAGGTGATGGCAGCACTTCACTTCTTCGCGACAGGCACTTTACAGTACACAGTTGGTCATGCCGGGGGGATGTCCCAATCCATGTTCAGCATGGTACTGCGGGATGTGCTGCAAGCCATGATGCTTTACAAGGATGATTACATCCATTTCCCACTTCCGGCAGAGCTGGCTGCAGTGAAAGGTATCTTCTATGCCCTGGGCCAGATTCCACACGTAGTGGGTTCCATTCATGGCACACATATTGGTCTGATTCCACCCCAGGCACGTGAACCAGTCTATCGCAATCAGAAGCACTACCATTCTATCAATGTGCAAGTGGTGTGCCTGGCTGACAACATCATCTCCCATGTGTGTGCCAGATTTCCCGGGTCCGCACATGACCCCCACATCCTGCGGAGCAGCATTGTCCCCCAACTGATGGCTAATCTGCGTCAAGAACATGCGTGGCTTGTAGGTGAGTGTGCTGTGATGACTACTGTGTTTTATGTGTGTCATGCTGTTCCCACCAAAACTGGTAATGATGTATGTGTCTGTCATCCCCCCACCTAGGCGACTCTGCGTACCCAAACCACCCGTGGCTGCTAAGCCCCCTACGGAATCCTACTACCCCAGGTGAAATGCGCTATAATGAGGCCCATGGGAAGGCACGTCGGGTGGCGGAACGTACATTTGGACTGCTCAAGTCTAGGTTTCGCTGCCTGGATAAAACCAGAGGGGCCCTGCCATACTCACACGGCAAAGTATGCAAAATAGTGATTGCCTGCTGCATGCTCCATAACCTGGCCTAACGCAATAATATTGAACTGATCATGGACCCTGCAGACCAACAGGTTGCTCCGCCTCCCATCCCACCCATGTCCAGTGATGAGGATAGTGGGGAGGAAGAAGGTGTGGACCAGAGGCGTTAGCTCATTGCTCGCTACTTTCCTTGAATGTGAGTAACTACCTCTTGTGCTGCTGTTCAATGCGTGATGTATGTTTGCTGGTGATGTGTGGATGTGGTGTGTGAATGCTGCCTGTTCTGGTATGTTCTGTTCGCAAATGGGTGTGGGAGATGGTGTACATGCAATGCTCCATGATGTGTGTCCTGTGATCCGCTTAATTAGTGATGAGTGTGGTTTGTGGGATGTTGCAGTACGGTGTGGTGTGATGGGTGCGATTCAGTTTCCTGACCTGTGCTTGTTGTTCTCTCATTATTCCTAGGTCACTCCCACAGAGCCATGCTTGTCAAGAACATTGATCCCTGCACCTGGTAATGACAACTACTAAGACAAACCTGTGTTTAAAACATGGAGGTCACACAGCATTGAGTGTTTCCGTGGTGTTTATTTACAGGGTAAGGATTACTGTTAGTGCATATTTACAAATAGGTGTTGGGGGAAGTGAGAGTTGAAGGTCATGTCAGATAAAAACACCGAGGGGACACCACATTGTGTGATGTACACCTAGTCCAACAGACGTGTGCCAATGTTTGGCATTGTGGGGCAAGATAGTTCGCAGAGTTAATGCCAGGCTCAAGGAAGGGTGAAGTCAGTGGCGGCCCCTCTTCAAGCGGGTGGATGGTGCATTGCCACTGATCTCAGCTGGATTCAGCCTCAGACAGCCCCTCCGTCTTGGAGCCGGAGCGGAGCCAGCTGTGGGGGCAGGTTGTTCAGGGACGACCTCCCTGTCAGTGGCCTCAGGTGATGGTGGCGGTGGTGTTGGTGCCCTGTCCGGTTGGGCACTTGGGGGAGGGGAGGTGGTGTGGCGTGGGATAACCACTCCCTCCAAAAAGCTGTTTGCTGCCCCATGAGGTCAACAATTTGGCCCATGCGGGTATCCATGGACCGCAACAGCTGGCAGTTCTATAGCGAGTCCTGGTGTGCCTGATCTGCCTGTGCCTGCAACCGCTCATGGGAGGCTTGGACTCTGCCAATGACATCCAAGGTCTCGGTCCCAGAATGGGCTGGGTCTTGTTCCCGACCTCGCCTTCCACCTGCACTCCTGTTTGTGAGCTGTGGCCTCACCTGTGTCCTTCCCCGACCACTCTCCCTGCTAGCCTGAGATGTCGATGGCCCATCATCGGACGATGCGTCAGGCAGGGTGGCACAGGCAGGAGTGGTGGTGGTGGTGGTAGCTGCACAGCTCACAATGGCAGGTGTTGGTGTTGTGACACTGGCCAAGGTGGTGGAGGCAGGGAAGTCCTGGGAGCCTGATGGCCCTGGGAGTGTGCTTGGGCCACCATCGTCCTCTGCACCGGAGGTGTCCATGGAATCTTCACCGGAGAGTCCTGGCTGTGAGGGGGGCGACTGGTGCTGGCAGTTGCTGGTTTCGTCTGTCAAGTTGCGATCACCTGAGGGACAAGAATTTAAGAATCAATGTTGTGGACATGACAGGTTTGTTGTTGTTACATTACAAATTACTAGGGAATCAGGACATGGTTGGTGTGGTAGACAGTACTGGGCATTATGGTGGTGTGGAGGTGGGGAGACAATACTTGGATATGTGTGGTCCGGTCCTGCCATTGGATGGTGCTTCTGTGACGATGGCTACCTACCTGTAGGTTTGAAGGAGGATATGCACTGGTCAGCAAATGGTGGGTGGACTCCATCTTGCTCTTGGATGGGAGATGGGGGCCTGTTGGGAGTTGTAGTGCTGGAATCTCACCCACCCCACCCTCCCTGTAGACATAGGGGCCTGTTGGGAGTTGTAAAGCTGGACCCATCCCACCCTCCCTGTAGACATGGGGGCCTGTTGGGAGTTGTAGTGCTGGACTCTCACCCACCCACCCCCACCCTCCCTGTAGACATAGGGGCCTGTTGGGAGTTGTAGTGCTGGACTCCCACCCACCCACCCCCACCCTCCCAGTAGACATGGGGGCTTGTTGGAAGTTGTAGTGCTGCTCTCTCACCCACCCACCCCACCCTCCCTGTAGACATGGGGGCCTGTTGGGAGTTGTAGTGCTGGACCCACCCACACCCTCCCTGTAGACATGGGGACCTGTTGGGAGTTGTAGTGCTGGACTCTCAGCCACCCACCCCCACCCTCCCTGTAGACATGGGGGCCTGTTGGGAGTTGTAGTGCTGGACCCATCCCCACCCTCCCTGTAGACATGGGGGCCTGTTGGGAGTTGTAGTGCTCGACACTCACCCACCCACCCCCACCCTCCCTGTAGACATAGGGGCCTGTTGGGAGTTGTAGTGCTGGACTCTCACCCACCCACCCCCACCCTCCCAGTAGACATGGGGGCTTGTTGAGAGTTGTAGTGCTGGTCTCTCACCCACCCACCCCCACCCTCCCTGTAGACATGGGGGCCTGTTGGGAGTTGTAGTGCTGGACCCAACCCCACCCTCCCTATAGACATGGGGGCCTGTTGGGAGTTGTAGTGCTGGACTCTCACCCACCCACCCCTACCCTCCCTGTAGACATAGGGGCCTGTTGGGAGTTGTAGTGCTGGACTCTCACCCACCCACCCCCACCCTCCCTGTAGACATAGGGGCCTTTTGGGAGTTGTAGTGCTGGACTCTCGCCCACCCACCCCCACCCTCCCAGTAGACACGGGGGCTTGTTGGGAGTTGTAGTGCTGCTCTCTCACCCACCCACCCCACCCTCCCTGTAGACATGGGGGCCTGTTGGGAGTTGTAGTGCTGGACCCACCCCCACCCTCCCTGTAGACATGGTGACCTGTTGGGAGTTGTAGTGCTGGACCCATCCCCACCCTCCCTGTAGACATGGGGGCCTGTTGGGCGTTGTAGTGCTCGACTCTCATCCACCCACCCCCACCCTCCCTGTAGACATGGAGGCCTATTGGGAATTGTAGTGCTGGTCTCTCACCCACCCACCCCCACCCTCCCTGTAGACATGGGGGCCTGTTGGGAGTTGTAGTGCTGGACCCGACCCCACCCTCCCTATAGACATGGGGGCCTGTTGGGAGTTGTAGTGCTGGACTCTCACCCACCCTCACCCTCCCTGTAGACATGGGGGCCTGTTGGGAGTTGTAGTGCTGGACTCTCACCCACCCACCACCACCCTCCCTGTAGACATATGGGCCCGTTGGGAGTTGTAGTGCTCGACTCTCACCCACCCACCCCCACCCTCCCTGTAGACATAGGGGCCTGTTGGGAGTTGTAGTGCTGGACTCCCACCCACCCACCCCCACCCTCCCAGTAGACATGGGGGCTTGTTGGAAGTTGTAGTGCTGCTCTCTCACCCACCCACCCCACCCTCCCTGTAGACATGGGGGCCTGTTGGGAGTTGTAGTGCTGGACCCACCCCCACCCTCCCTGTAGACATGGGGACCTGTTGGGAGTTGTAGTGCTGGACTCTCAGCCACCCTCCCCCACCCTCCCTGTAGACATGGGGGCCTGTTGGGAGTTGTAGTGCTGGACCCATCCCCACCCTCCCTGTAGACATGGGGGCCTGTTGGGAGTTGTAGTGCTCGACTCTCACCCACCCACCCCCACCCACCCTGTAGACATAGAGGCCTATTGGGAATTGTAGTGCTGGTCTCTCACCCACCCACCCCCACCCTCCCTGTAGACATGGGGGCCTGTTGGGAGTTGTAGTGCTGGACCCAACCCCACCCTCCCTATAGACATGGGGGCCTGTTGGGAGTTGTAGTGCTGGACTCTCACCCACCCACCCCCACCCTCCCTGTAGACATAGGGGCCTGTTGGGAGTTGTAGTGCTGGAATCTCACCCACCCACCCCCACCCTCCCTGTAGACATAGGGGCCTGTTGGGAGTTGTAGTGCTGGACTCTCACCCACCCACCCCCACCCTCCCAGTAGACATGGGGGCTTGTTGGGAGTTGTAGTGCTGCTCTCTCACCCACCCACCCCACCCTCCCTGTAGACATGGGGGCCTGTTGGGAGTTGTAGTGCTGGACCCACCCCCACCCTCCCTGTAGACATGGGGACCTGTTGGGAGTTGTAGTGCTGGACTCTCAGACACCCTCCCCTCCCTGTAGACATGGGGGCCTGTTGGGAGTTGTAGTGCTGGACCCATCCCCACCCTCCCTGTAGACATGGGGGCCTGTTGGGAGTTGTAGTATTCGACTCTCATCCACCCAACCCCACCCTCCCTGTAGACATGGAGGCCTATTGGGAATTGTAGTGCTGGTCTCTCACCCACCCACCCCCACCCTCCTTGTAGACATGGGGGCCTGTTGGGAGTTGTAGTGCTGGACCCAACCCCACCATCCCTATAGACATGGGGGCCTGTTGGGAGTTGTAGTGCTGGACTCTCACCCACCCTCACCCTCCCTGTAGACATGGGGCCCTGTTGGGAGTTGTAGTGCTGGACTCTCACCCACCCACCACCACCCTCCCTGTAGACATAGGGGCCTGTTGGGAGTTGTAGTGCTCGACTCTCACCCACCCACCCCCACCCTCCCAGTAGACATGGGGGCTTGTTGGGAGTTGTAGTGCTGGTCTCTCACCCACCCACCCCACCCTCCCTGTAGACATGCGGGCCTGTTTGGAGTTGTAGTGCTGGACCCACCCCCACCCTCCCTGTAGACATGGGGACCTGTTGGGAGTTGTAGTGCTGGACTCTCAGCCACCCACCCCCACCCTCCCTGTAGACATAGGGGCCTGTTGGGAGTTGTAGTGCTGGATAAATCCCGACCCTCCCTGTAGACATGGGGGCCTGTTGGGAGTTGTAGTGCTCGACTCTCACCCACCCACCCCCACCCTCCCTGTAGACATGGAGGCCTATTGGGAATTGTAGTGCTGGTCTCCCACCCACCCACCCCCGCTCTCCCTGTAGACATGGGGGCCTGTTGGGAGTTGTAGTGCTGGACGCAACCCCACCCTCCCTATAGACATGGGGGTTGTTGGGAGTTGTAGTGCTGGTCTCTCACGCACCCACCCCCACCCTCCCTGTAGACATGGGGGCCTGTTGGGAGTTGTAGTGCTGAACCCACCCCCACCCTCCCTGTAGACATGGGGACCTGTTGGGAGTTGTAGTGCTGGACTCTCACCCACTCACCCCCACCCTCCATGTAGACATGGGGGCCTGTTGGGAGTTGTAGTGCTGGACCCAGCACCACCCTCCCTGTAGACATGGGGGCCTGTTGGGAGTTGTAGTGCTGGACCCACCCCCACCCTCCCTGTAGACATGGGGGCCTGTTGGGAGTTGTAGTGCTGGACCCACCCCCACCCTCCCTGTAGACATGGGGGCCTGTTGGGAGTTGTAGTGCTGGACCCACCCCACCCTCCCTGTAGACATGGGGGCCTGTTGGGAGTTGTAGTGCTGGACCCACCCCCACCCTCCCTGTAGACATGGGGGCCTGTTGGGAGTTGTAGTGCTGGACCCACCCCCACCCTCCCTGTAGACATGGGGGCCTGTTGGGAATTGTAGTGCTGGACCCACCCCCACCCTCCCTGTAGACATGGGGGCCTGTTGGGGGTTGTAGTAGTGGAACCACCACCATCCCTGGGCCTAAATCCATCATTTATTTGTACTCCACACCACCCCAGTTCAGACATGGCCATATGCAAATCCGTCTGACCCTGTGCCTCATGTGAACAGTCCAGCCCGAACTGCCAAGCCATGCCTTCCTTGGACCGGAAACAAGCTTCTGAGGACCGGTTTCTGGCATTCCAGCCGTCTTCAGCCCGGCTTGCTTGAATCCAGTGGTGTGGAGAGCATGGGACTCACGTCTGAGCATACCCATCCCACTCGGGGTGACAAATGCAAAAACCACAGTTGATGGACAGAATGCAGAACAATGTCATACATTCACCCCAGTACAGAGATCTGGGCCTAAATCCATCGTTTTTTTTGCACTCCACACCACCCCAGTTCAGACATGGCCATATGCAAATCAGTCTGACCCTGTGCCTCATGGGAACAGTCCAGCCCGAACTGCCAAGCCATGCCTTCCCTGGACCGGAAACAAGCTTCCGAGGACCGGTTTCTGGCATTCCAGCCATCTTCAGCCCGGATTGCTTGAATCCAGTGGTGTGGAGAGCATGGGACTCACGTCTGAGCATACCCATCCCACTCGGGGTGCCCACCCCCCTGGAGCCCGCTATGGGCCCCCAAAGTATTCCCTGCCAGCCTTTCCATGGCAGAGAATCCACCATTGAAAGGCCTGTGAAACCTGCATTCATAATATAGATGGTGGTGCCTTCTAGGCATCGCCACCATATCATGCCCCAGCTCCACCCAGCCAGCAATCTTGACAATTGCCAACCTGCAAAAAAGCGGCGGACGAACTTTACGTCCGCCGCGGTACCCCCCGCCATAGTAATGTTGCAGGGGTAAATGTGGTAGTGGTGGCGGGTTGATCGCCACCAACGGCCGGGAGGTGGCGAACTACCCGCCATCATACTGACCCCCTAAGTGTGAGCATTCGCACCTCTCTCACCCATCCCACCCTCCCTGTAGACATGGGGGCCTGTTGGGAGTTGTAGTGCTGGACTCTCACCCACCCACCCCCACCCTCCCTGTAGACATGGGGGCTTGTTGGAAGTTGTAGTGCTGCTCTCTCACCCACCCACCCCACCCTCCCTGTAGACATGGGGGCCTGTTGGGAGTTGTAGTGCTGGACCCACCCACACCCTCCCTGTAGACATGGGGACCTGTTGGGAGTTGTAGTGCTGGACTCTCAGCCACCCACCCCCACCCTCCCTGTAGACATGGGGGCCTGTTGGGAGTTGTAGTGCTGGACCCATCCCCACCCTCCCTGTAGACATGGGGGCCTGTTGGGAGTTGTAGTGCTCGACACTCACCCACCCACCCCCACCCTCCCTGTAGACATAGGGGCCTGTTGGGAGTTGTAGTGCTGGACTCTCACCCACCCACCCCCACCCTCCCAGTAGACATGGGGGCTTGTTGAGAGTTGTAGTGCTGGTCTCTCACCCACCCACCCCCACCCTCCCTGTAGACATGGGGGCCTGTTGGGAGTTGTAGTGCTGGACCCAACCCCACCCTCCCTATAGACATGGGGGCCTGTTGGGAGTTGTAGTGCTGGACTCTCACCCACCCACCCCTACCCTCCCTGTAGACATAGGGGCCTGTTGGGAGTTGTAGTGCTGGACTCTCACCCACCCACCCCCACCCTCCCTGTAGACATAGGGGCCTTTTGGGAGTTGTAGTGCTGGACTCTCGCCCACCCACCCCCACCCTCCCAGTAGACACGGGGGCTTGTTGGGAGTTGTAGTGCTGCTCTCTCACCCACCCACCCCACCCTCCCTGTAGACATGGGGGCCTGTTGGGAGTTGTAGTGCTGGACCCACCCCCACCCTCCCTGTAGACATGGGGACCTGTTGGGAGTTGTAGTGCTGGACCCATCCCCACCCTCCCTGTAGACATGGGGGCCTGTTGGGCGTTGTAGTGCTCGACTCTCATCCACCCACCCCCACCCTCCCTGTAGACATGGAGGCCTATTGGGAATTGTAGTGCTGGTCTCTCACCCACCCACCCCCACCCTCCCTGTAGACATGGGGGCCTGTTGGGAGTTGTAGTGCTGGACCCGACCCCACCCTCCCTATAGACATGGGGGCCTGTTGGGAGTTGTAGTGCTGGACTCTCACCCACCCTCACCCTCCCTGTAGACATGGGGGCCTGTTGGGAGTTGTAGTGCTGGACTCTCACCCACCCACCACCACCCTCCCTGTAGACATATGGGCCCGTTGGGAGTTGTAGTGCTCGACTCTCACCCACCCACCCCCACCCTCCCTGTAGACATAAGGGCCTGTTGGGAGTTGTAGTGCTGGACTCCCACCCACCCACCCCCACCCTCCCAGTAGACATGGGGGCTTGTTGGAAGTTGTAGTGCTGCTCTCTCACCCACCCACCCCACCCTCCCTGTAGACATGGGGGCCTGTTGGGAGTTGTAGTGCTGGACCCACCCCCACCCTCCCTGTAGACATGGGGACCTGTTGGGAGTTGTAGTGCTGGACTCTCAGCCACCCTCCCCCACCCTCCCTGTAGACATGGGGGCCTGTTGGGAGTTGTAGTGCTGGACCCATCCCCACCCTCCCTGTAGACATGGGGGCCTGTTGGGAGTTGTAGTGCTCGACTCTCACCCACCCACCCCCACCCACCCTGTAGACATAGAGGCCTATTGGGAATTGTAGTGCTGGTCTCTCACCCACCCACCCCCACCCTCCCTGTAGACATGGGGGCCTGTTGGGAGTTGTAGTGCTGGACCCAACCCCACCCTCCCTATAGACATGGGGGCCTGTTGGGAGTTGTAGTGCTGGACTCTCACCCACCCACCCCCACCCTCCCTGTAGACATAGGGGCCTGTTGGGAGTTGTAGTGCTGGAATCTCACCCACCCACCCCCACCCTCCCTGTAGACATAGGGGCCTGTTGGGAGTTGTAGTGCTGGACTCTCACCCACCCACCCCCACCCTCCCAGTAGACATGGGGGCTTGTTGGGAGTTGTAGTGCTGCTCTCTCACCCACCCACCCCACCCTCCCTGTAGACATGGGGGCCTGTTGGGAGTTGTAGTGCTGGACCCACCCCCACCCTCCCTGTAGACATGGGGACCTGTTGGGAGTTGTAGTGCTGGACTCTCAGACACCCTCCCCTCCCTGTAGACATGGGGGCCTGTTGGGAGTTGTAGTGCTGGACCCATCCCCACCCTCCCTGTAGACATGGGGGCCTGTTGGGAGTTGTAGTATTCGACTCTCATCCACCCAACCCCACCCTCCCTGTAGACATGGAGGCCTATTGGGAATTGTAGTGCTGGTCTCTCACCCACCCACCCCCACCCTCCTTGTAGACATGGGGGCCTGTTGGGAGTTGTAGTGCTGGACCCAACCCCACCATCCCTATAGACATGGGGGCCTGTTGGGAGTTGTAGTGCTGGACTCTCACCCACCCTCACCCTCCCTGTAGACATGGGGCCCTGTTGGGAGTTGTAGTGCTGGACTCTCACCCACCCACCACCACCCTCCCTGTAGACATAGGGGCCTGTTGGGAGTTGTAGTGCTCGACTCTCACCCACCCACCCCCACCCTCCCAGTAGACATGGGGGCTTGTTGGGAGTTGTAGTGCTGGTCTCTCACCCACCCACCCCACCCTCCCTGTAGACATGCGGGCCTGTTTGGAGTTGTAGTGCTGGACCCACCCCCACCCTCCCTGTAGACATGGGGACCTGTTGGGAGTTGTAGTGCTGGACTCTCAGCCACCCACCCCCACCCTCCCTGTAGACATAGGGGCCTGTTGGGAGTTGTAGTGCTGGATGCATCCCGACCCTCCCTGTAGACATGGGGGCCTGTTGGGAGTTGTAGTGCTCGACTCTCACCCACCCACCCCCACCCTCCCTGTAGACATGGAGGCCTATTGGGAATTGTAGTGCTGGTCTCCCACCCACCCACCCCCGCTCTCCCTGTAGACATGGGGGCCTGTTGGGAGTTGTAGTGCTGGACGCAACCCCACCCTCCCTATAGACATGGGGGCTGTTGGGAGTTGTAGTGCTGGTCTCTCACGCACCCACCCCCACCCTCCCTGTAGACATGGGGGCCTGTTGGGAGTTGTAGTGCTGAACCCACCCCCACCCTCCCTGTAGACATGGGGACCTGTTGGGAGTTGTAGTGCTGGACTCTCACCCACTCACCCCCACCCTCCATGTAGACATGGGGGCCTGTTGGGAGTTGTAGTGCTGGACCCAGCACCACCCTCCCTGTAGACATGGGGGCCTGTTGGGAGTTGTAGTGCTGGACCCACCCCCACCCTCCCTGTAGACATGGGGGCCTGTTGGGAGTTGTAGTGCTGGACCCACCCCCACCCTCCCTGTAGACATGGGGGCCTGTTGGGAGTTGTAGTGCTGGACCCACCCCACCCTCCCTGTAGACATGGGGGCCTGTTGGGAGTTGTAGTGCTGGACCCACCCCCACCCTCCCTGTAGACATGGGGGCCTGTTGGGGGTTGTAGTGCTGGACCCACCCCCACCCTCCCTGTAGACATGGGGGCCTGTTGGGAATTGTAGTGCTGGACCCACCCCCACCCTCCCTGTAGACATGGGGGCCTGTTGGGGGTTGTAGTAGTGGAACCACCACCATCCCTGGGCCTAAATCCATCATTTATTTGTACTCCACACCACCCCAGTTCAGACATGGCCATATGCAAATCCGTCTGACCCTGTGCCTCATGTGAACAGTCCAGCCCGAACTGCCAAGCCATGCCTTCCTTGGACCGGAAACAAGCTTCTGAGGACCGGTTTCTGGCATTCCAGCCGTCTTCAGCCCGGCTTGCTTGAATCCAGTGGTGTGGAGAGCATGGGACTCACGTCTGAGCATACCCATCCCACTCGGGGTGACAAATGCAAAAACCACAGTTGATGGACAGAATGCAGAACAATGTCATACATTCACCCCAGTACAGAGATCTGGGCCTAAATCCATCGTTTTTTTTGCACTCCACACCACCCCAGTTCAGACATGGCCATATGCAAATCAGTCTGACCCTGTGCCTCATGGGAACAGTCCAGCCCGAACTGCCAAGCCATGCCTTCCCTGGACCGGAAACAAGCTTCCGAGGACCGGTTTCTGGCATTCCAGCCATCTTCAGCCCGGATTGCTTGAATCCAGTGGTGTGGAGAGCATGGGACTCACGTCTGAGCATACCCATCCCACTCGGGGTGCCCACCCCCCTGGAGCCCGCTATGGGCCCCCAAAGTATTCCCTGCCAGCCTTTCCATGGCAGAGAATCCACCATTGAAAGGCCTGTGAAACCTGCATTCATAATATAGATGGTGGTGCCTTCTAGGCATCGCCACCATATCATGCCCCAGCTCCACCCAGCCAGCAATCTTGACAATTGCCAACCTGCAAAAAAGCGGCGGACGAACTTTACGTCCGCCGCGGTACCCCCCGCCATAGTAATGTTGCAGGGGTAAATGTGGTAGTGGTGGCGGGTTGATCGCCACCAACGGCCGGGAGGTGGCGAACTACCCGCCATCATACTGACCCCCTAAGTGTGAGCATTCGCACCTCTCTCACCTGTGTCTCTGGCAAAGTGCTTTTTGAGTTAATGAGAATAAGGAAGCAGAACTTTTATTGTCTAAGGGTGTGAAGAAAAACAGTCTGCATAAGCAGAAGGAAGAAGTGATGCAGGATGTTTGCAAAGCAGGAATTTGTGTGGGTGTTTGGGCGTGAGTATACAAAGAATGATGGTAAACAAGGGATTGTCCAAGTTTTCTGATCCACTGCTTGTAGTAAAGGTAAATCCCTACATTGCTCACTTGAGTGATGGGGGGGCATAGAATTGTAAGAAAGTGGTTAAAAATAAAATGCTGGTGTGCATTGTAGAAGGTGAGATAGATGGAAAGACCAGTGGAAGTATCACTCTTGGATCCTAAGCTCAGCGCCAAAGAAGGCTCATAAAGAGACCAGGATGGGCTAAGGATTAATGGATGTATCATGTTAGCTCAGTTTCCATACTTATTTGTAGTTTAAAGACTTGTATCTCTGCTTAAATATTATTCAGGAGTTTTTTTTTATTTTTTCGTTAAACAAATTCTATTTATGTCAGTTTAGTTCTGTTAATTGTTAAGGAGGGATTTGTGTCACATCTCCTGCATGGGAGAACACGTGGAACACCATGAGAAGGTTATGTTCTATGCAATGAGGTAAGTGCTGGCTGTGACCTCTTACTGCTTTCTCCATTGCCATTTGCTCCAAGGAGGTTAATTTCAGCCTACATCAGGTCAGCACCAATCTTTTGCAGAGCTCCCTCTGCAACAGGCTACCTGTGATCAAATACTGGACTGACAACAATGGTAATCTCACATGCGCAGCTGCATACATGCACGCACAAGTGTGCACAGGTGTTCATGTGTAACCAGCCCAGTGCCCCCTACTCTCTCTGCCTTATCCTGAAAAGTGGACACTAGCAGGTATCACTCCCAGTCCAATGACAGTAGATTTATCATTTTTGTGCCTCAGGTAGTGAGACACAAATTAAAAAGTTGAAAACCAGGTGTCATTAGAGAAAAATCCTGGTTGACTAAATGGGCTGAATCGATGTGCTACACACTGATTCCCACTTGGATGACATTCATCCCAGTTCCGCTCCAGTTACTTGTATTTTCATCACTCTGAGGATGTGCTCTGCTCCTCATTATCATCATCCCTGTTTACTCCGGACCATGGCTTTGTTTCTTGTATTAAAGTCATTGTACACATTTGCAATGCTTGGGCCGTAACACCTTTTCAATTGAAAAGCTGTATATATGCAACAATTACCCATGCAACTTGACAATTCTTTTTCTTTGTCAAGTGAACAAGTGCAAACTATAATGTTGCGCTCATGAAAGCTACTGTAAAGTTATTTTTGTCAACTATATACAGAGGTTGACATTTTGCCTCCACCCTACACTGAACTATAATCTGTGTACACCACTTTTAACAATGCCAATAAAGATGAATAAAAAAATCTACTGACTTTATACGTTCCCATTCAAATCTGACAGGCATATCTACAAGACACTGGTGGAGCATGGTGTATTAGTTTCAAAATGCAGGATTGCACGGTTTTTACCAAAATATACACACCCCTGCGTTTCCCCTAGCACTGGTGCTAAAGCAGCTGCCTAGTGAAAACGTAGGCACCCTAGCGCCATTTTGCGGAGGTGCCTGTGCTGCACGAGCAATTGTTTACGTGTAGGAAGGGACGCCATACTGCATATGGTGCAGAGATAGAATATCGAGTAAAAAAAATATCGAATTGCACAAATATTGTTGCAAAAATATCTTGGGTCAGAATTATCGACAGACAAATTCTTGTAGTTAAAAATATCGATTTTCGGTAAGTAATATTGATTTAAAAAAAAGTGAAGTGTTTACTATCGTTTGCAAAAATATTGTTGTTAAAAATATCGATTTTTTTAATCATGTTATATATTTTAGTATATCTTTTATTTGTGTGTGATGTTTGTTTTTTTGTAAACAAATTGTTTGTATTTTTATTATATGTGTTAAAGTTTTAGTAGTTATTAAAAAAAGTTATTTGAATTTTGCGTTTTTAGGTCTGTAGTTGCTTGTGGGTTTATTGGGGAATAGGGTTTGAGGTAATTTAATTATATAAAATCTATTGATTATTTTTATTAGTTATTTATTTTTTTGTTACAAATTTGCATTTTTAGTTCTGTAGCGGGTTGTGGGTTTATAGGGGAATAGGGTGGGAAGTAATTCAATTATATAAAATGTATTGAATCATTTGTATTTATTAATATTTGTATAATTGAGATGTTATAGTGTTAAATGTGTAAAATAATGTATTATTCATTATTTAATAATTAGTTGTAATTAATTTAAATTAAATAATTAGTAATTAATTATGTTAATTGTGTAAATTAGGTTTAGGTGTGTGTTGTGGAGTTTATAGGTGTAAATGATGAGAAGTATTTTTTATTATTAATTAATTATTAATTATTTGTTAATTATTTTTAATTAATTAATTAATTAGTAATTCATTATGTGTATTGTGTAATTAATTATAGATGTGTGTTGTGGTGTTTATAGGTGTAAATGGTGGAAAGGGTGGGAAGTAATTTTTTTTTATTGATGATTTATTAATTAGTTGTTAAATAATTTAAATTAATGAATTAGTAATTAATTATGGTAATTGTGTAATACATTTTAGGGGTGGCTTGTGGTGTTTATAGGTGTAAATGGTGGGTAGAGTGGGAAGTAATTTATTTTGTATCGATTAATTATTAATTAGTTGTTAATTCATTTAAATTAACTAATTGGTAATTATTTATGGTGATTTTGTAATTACTTTTAGGTGTGTAATAATAAAGAATGTGTACTCAGTGAATGATTATTATCTTTTTTTCTTAAAAAACATTTTTTAAATTCATAAAAAATTATATTAATTATGGAAATACCTGTAAATAAAAATGTTGAAGTCTTGTTTTATTGATGTGTAGTTATAGGATAGGAAATAAAGTAAATTAGTACTTTTAATACCTACTGTTAGACCTGTCTGCCTTTGGGAAGTCCCTCCAATTCATTATTTATTTTGTCCCCTTTTTGCCCCTCATACCTTTTTTTTAAATCTTTTTGTGTCCACTGGACTATTTTTACGGTGTTGGACAAGGGGTTAGATGCTCTTTTGCCCTCATAAATCTTTACCTAAGGCCTAGGTGCCTTTTCTGACTGGAAAGTATGGGACTCACAAAATGGTGGCCATTAACTGCCATAACGGTCATCCCTAGACAGGACCCATAGACTAGAATAGGGGCCTTCCGGAACCTTCTGGTCCCTTCTGGACCTCCAGAGGCCAGCCTATAAAAGGTCAGCTGTAGTGCAGCCATTTTGTCTTGTCAGAGGGGAACAGCTAGAGTGAAGGCTGAGGTCTGGAAGGGGTAGGGTCCTCACAGGGTGGACTACTTTTCATGGTTGCCTCCTTATTGGGATCACCATCCCCCATTCCAGCTGACCTAACCAAGTTAGTTCCGTTCTGCTGACCCTGGACAGGGAGTTATCTCAAGTCAGGTGAAGGGGTTAACTCCGGCTAACGGTGGAACTTCAGAGATCCCTGCTGAGGGGAAGGGAAGTGAGAAATACCCCTCCGTCTCCCCTTTTCCAGTATGGAGGGTTAGCGTGATCTTGCTGAGGATAGAGGACTGGGGCCCAAAAGAGAGAGACTTCACCCCTAACCCCCTCCTCTAGGGCTGCGATGCTAACTACTGCCCTCGTGAAACTGTGACCTCTCATCTGTGTCTAGAAGTGCAGCCAGTGAGCACAAACCCCCCCTCCACACTTGTGAGGACGAGGTGAGGAGAGTCGGGGCTCTGGTAGTTGGGCCACTCGTCCTGAATCCATCGTGGGCGGGTCACCTGGGGGATCGGTAGCGCTGTCGTGGCAGCGCGACTGAGCTGAGGAAAAAGGGGCTGACCGAGCCTGAAGCAGCGCGCTACTGCGCAGTCTCCAAGCCGGTACTGCTTTCCCTGACAGGAGGGGCCTAGGATCGGGCAGGCCCGGAGGAGAGCCACTACCAAGCGCCAGACGTGTGGAGCAGCCTCCGCTTCAGGGCCGCTTCTCTCCCGCACATGCGCGGTAGCGCCACCTCGGAGTAAAACGTCGAAGGCGGCCTGAGGGGAGATCCGGGAGGAGCGATCTTCAGGAGCAGACCGGGTTTGACCACTCCTCGGGGCTGGCTTATATCAAGAATAGCCGGGCCCACGAGGAAGGCTGCTGCCGGGGAGTGAAGGAGCCCACTGAGGGGAACTGAACCTTGGCGCTAGAGCAGTGTTTAGGAACAGCCTTCTTGAACATAACCCAAGTAAGGAGAGAAGCGGGAACTGTTGGGGGTCTGAAGTCTTCCTCCTAGAGGGATTCCAGAGAGGAGAGACATCCCCCAATTCTTCTGACCCTTGACTGAAAGCACGGAAACCAGAGTTGGGGGGAGAATACCTGGCACTTGGTGGAGTACTGACGCATACCTAATTCTGTGCAGAGCTAGGGGGAAGTTCTTCAATTTAATTGATGTAATGACGCCCTGTTTCAAGTTGCTAATGTCATACCATCTAATCTGTGCCTTATCTAAAAAGCCAGAGGTTGATTAACAAGGGAAATTTAGTATAGTTGGAAAACCTGAGGTTCTTAGACGTTGATATCAGGAACCTTCCTCTTGTAAGTGCATTCCATTGCTAAAGGGGGGGTGCCGCTTCTGAACATTGAGATAGAGGACTCTATGTAAAATTTCTGAAAGAGGTTGAAATGCTAAGTGGTTGTTGAACTAGATTCTCTTGATGTTACAGGAAATGTTTGAAGACGTCAGAACAAAATGTACAGTGTGTTAAACTGATGAACAACAGAAGGAAAAAAATAAAATAAGAGTATTATTTTTATAAATCAGCACATATTTTCATATAATATTGTGGTGTAGCGTCCTTTTTGTGTGGAAGTGCATTGAGTTACTGCTGGGTTGTGTGCAACCTTTACACCTGTGCCTCTAATAGCTCATTGTCTTGCCCTAGGCCAGGCTACCTTATGTGACCTGGCAACTCTAGGTCCAACACCTACCCTATCCAACACGTTCCCTACTGTTGCACTTTTTGTAGTGGGAACAGTAATTTTTACCCCTTCGCTATCCAGCACTTTCCCTACTGTGGGAATCACTGGAGTGGGAATAGTCATTTTTACCCATCCGCTATCCAACACTTTCCCTACTGTTGCACTCACTGGAGTTGGAATAGTAAATTTAATTATTTCGCTATCCAACATTTTCCCTACTGTTTATTTATTCTGTTGCGAAATATACGTTTACATTTTTTTTATAGTTTAATGTTTTAATTAATTATTGAATGTTTTTTAATTTTAAAATATTGAAATATGTATATATTTTATTTTTATAGCATTTAAAAGATTAACAATTAAATAAAGATAATAGTTAATAAATTGTGTTAAAGTACATATATGTATAAATTATTATGTTTGTGTGTTTATATTTTTTTAATTCAGTTTAGTTTTTATATTTATTTAAAATTTATAATACATTTAATTTATTTAGTTAAAGTTATTATTAATATTTTATATATTTAATATATAATATTTTATTTATATTTTCAAATCGATAGTTTTTTCATCCATAGTTTTAACTTCGATGTTTGTGATTCGATATTTTTGTACTTACCTGTTTAAGTATAGGGAGTCGATATTTTTGCATTCCATATATTTTATTCGATATTTTTTACATTGATGTTTTTAGCATTGATATTCAATCAGTGAACCACTGCACATAGACAATCTGTACAGGCGATTTGCTCTATCCATCTGTGCTGCATAATGCAGCACATGTGGAAAGAGGAATATACGAGGAGAAATAAAACATTTCTCCTCATAATTTTTGTGGAAGACCAGGTATTTCCTGGTCTCTTTTTTCTTATACATTGTAAATTTGGGGTAGCGTCAAAAAACAATAGGTGTTTCCGCAGAGCGACGACTGCAACACCCCTTTCACGCTAAGTGCTGAGTGAACAGGGGCTTTATTTATAAGGCTCCAAGGGGCATATTATCTAGAAGTGCGTTAAAAAACGCACATCGCACATCTTCATATCGCCGGCTATCGCCAGATTTTTTCGCCGTGATAGCGCGTATTTATCAATGCGCATCACGAAGGCGAAATTAAATCCGACGATAGTCGGCGATATGGAACATTAGCGCATGAAAACAAACGTTGTTTTCACGCGCTAATCTGTGCCTTGATAATATGGTGGGGGGTGGATTCAGCGTTATAATCCACACCCCCATGTTATCAATGCCTTAACACCTGGTCAGAGCAGGCGTTGGGAGACCTGCGATAAACGAGTTTATCACAGGTTTTTGTCTCCCAACGCCTGCCTCGGCAATTGGGCGTTCCCACCTCCAACCACATTTTACATGTGGTTGGACGTGGGAACGCCCACTTTGCATGTCATAAGCGATGTTTCTCACTGAAATGCAAAGTGGGCTTGTGGCAGGCGTTAACATGCCCTTGTGGATAGCGCTCTAGAAGTATCGCCGCTTTCGCGGAACAATTCGCCGAAAAAGTGGCGATACTTTGCCTTGTTAATATGCCCCCCAGTTTTCTGTTCTTACTGATTTTTACAGATGAATACAGACAGAAAACAATGTGTTTCCTGTCTGTATTTATTTTAGAAAGTGGATTAATACAGAAAAGTGTGCTTATAGAGCAGATAGACAGATAGGAAATTACTAAACAGGATCACATTTCCTTAAATACAGGTGTACGTTGACATTGGGCTGTAGTATAAGGCTAATATGCAGCTATGGGTGTAGTTTTTTGTTATATGTGGCTGTTTAATTTGCGAAAACGCGACAGGCTTCCACACATAAGTGCACATCTAAGAGTTAAATAAATGTGGAAATACACCCTTTTACGACTCCATTTATTCTACAAACACAAAATAAATATGGATAAACATCAATATGAGGGCCAAAAAATAAATATGGATAAATACAGACTGAAATGTCAAAAATTTAAATACCACGGAACCGGAACCCCAAATTATTTATAAGGCGGGGTTAAGCCACGTTTAGCATCTTAACGCCACCTTGTAAATAAGGCAAAGGACTTAAATCCACCAGAAAGTGGCAAAAAACATAATGCATGTACTTTTCTGGGCTTGGCATTAATTGTGCTTTAGCAACAAGTATGCCACACGTATTGCCATCAAACAAAAACTATGGGGGTGGTTTGAAATTCTAAAAAAGTATACTTTTCCTTAGGTTAATAAGTTTGTTTAATCTTTGCCATCTGACTGATTGGTTTGGATGGGGCACTGCTCGTGTATTGGCAACTTGTGGTGGTTGAATGTGTTGAGGCGTTAACACCAGCACTGATTTGCAGCAAACATGTGAAGCACGTAAAAGAGAATGTCTTAAAGCATGGTCAGATGCCCACACATTCATTTTATATCTATATAAAACAATCATGTGTGGTACTGCAACCCAGAGATCGATTATGCCACTGTCAAGAATAACCATCTCATGACATCATGACCCCATTAAACCAAAGATTATCACTTGTATTATACATTTAACAGTATACCTAGAATGGAAATCCTTATACCATAGATATTCCCAATTGCACTAATTGTCACCATTATGCCACTGCAGCTTTCCTCCAGGGGTGTGCCCAATATGTGTCACTCATTGCTTCCATTATGCCAGGGATGCCATCAACTAGTGACAGTTCGAAAAAATGTGTTAGGGCTTCAGGAGAAGACAGGACCGGACAGGCCTTTTATTCTACAGAGTATTTCCCTAATAGGTTGGATCCCTTTCAGGTTGGTTTTGAAAGCACAGGTCGTCTTCTGATGCCTCTGTCACTTTCCCCAGCTCCCAGGGATTAACTGCAGCAAGCAGGAGGTTTCAGGAGAGAGAGAAAGAACGGTAGTGTCGTAATTGGCCTGGCCGCGTTAGCGATTAGCTGAACCTACACGTTGTCCTCCTTAACTTGGCTATATACGAAAACGCCATCTTGAATACTGCGGCGGCCATCTTAGATCATAAGCGGCCTCGTGGCCGGCGTGCCCTTTAGTCCATTGTCCGTTTCACTGACCACTTCAGTCTGCCCAGCAACAGGCTATTTTTAGTACCGGTCAAGCTTGCACATGCGCAGTCCCCACTGACCAGTAAGCTTTTAGGAATGTGCGCCAAACTGACCAGCGGAGTTGTGCCCCCTCCAATGAGCTGGCAGTGTTCCAAAACATGACCATATATGTACATAAATGTGTCCTAACTTGTGCCGCCTATCTTTTATTGCCCCAAACTGTATATAAATTGGGGTCACACCGGTGTTCGGTGTGATACCTCTTGCATTACCGAAGGGTGCTGTTTGAGTGTACCACCACCCCATGGGGTCCTAATAAACTTGTTCTTTGCCTTTTACAGTTTCCGTGCCAACAGTTCTTGAATGTAAGTGGGTTATCTTCGGAGCATGTAGGCCTTGGGAACCCTGATTTACTTCAAATTGGCGACCACGAAGGGACTCATCGGCGACTCGGATGCCCGAAGGAGAGGTCATGACGAAGGCTTGGAAACTCGCCATGGACGCGCGCTGCCACGAGTGACCCGAGTCTTGGCCTACGTTTTGATTTGAGTTAGCTAACATTGTGAATTTGTGATCTTTGAACTTATATGTGTAGTGCACTTCACATAGGCAGGCATGTAGAGATGTTTCTCTAACTTTGTTTTTTTTTCCTCTGAGCGGCACAATCGTGTGAAGTACTGTAAGTGCCATTTTGTTCGGTGTCACGCTTTCGTGATACTTTTCGAACATGCCTGTTTTCAGCACACTCCGAGGGATGTGCTGTCTTGGAGAGGGTACCTCAATTAGGTTAGCAGAAGCACAGCCGGCTCCCCCAGAGGGAACACCAAATCGTGAGATGTATATAAAATTTGGCCTTCCCCCTATAATGTACAGCAAATTATGGCATAAGTATACAAAGTCGGAACCTGAATTGCAATGGCCTCTACATGGGTCGTTCGATTTACGTAAAGTACAGTTTGTGGAACAATGTTTGTTTCAACGTAGGTCTAGACAAAATATGTTTGATTGTGTGCGAATGTGGGAGAAAGCGGTGCGTGAGCGAATGAAGCGTGAAGTTGCCTTGGCGGACAAAGAGCAGCGCAAGGCTGCTCGGGATAAGGCTTTACAGCTTGAGGAAAAGGAGGCTCAGGAGAAGAAAGAGAGGGAGGAACGGGAACGTAAATTGCAAACGACTGGTCAATTTCCTATCCGTCGACCGCTTTATCCTGTCCTTAATAATGAGACTGATGATTTTTCATTGCTAGATCGGTCACCGCCTCCGTATGTTTCGCCGACGGCACCAGCTGCAGATTCGGAGGACGATGGACAGGATAAGTCGGAACAGAAGGGGGTATCTGCTCTCAGGTTTACTGCGGAGAGGTCCGCACATTTACGTAGTTGGGCTCGTAAAGTGAATAAGAAGTGTGTTTCTCAGGATCAGTTGCTTGCGGAGAAAAGGGCGTGGTCGGATCTTGAATTGATGTATTTTTTATCTAGTTTGGCAGATGAAGTTGTTGCTGCATATCGTGAACTTTCTGTCACGTTAGAACCTAAATCGTTGTCAGTGTATCGTGAGAATTTGGTTAAAGGTGTATTTGATCTTGCAGATGTTGATGACCTATTCACGCAACTGATCCAGCTGTGAGACGAAACGACGAAATTGCGGGAGGAGCGGAAAAGGAGGCAAAAGGAGTCCGAATTGGAGAATAACGGGCAGGCTAAGGAGTGTTCTCTCCGTGGTTCAGATAAGAGCTCTGCGTTGCATGTTATGCCTATGCGTGAAGCCGCGCCTTTGTATGTTCCACCTAAAGGGGACGGTACAGATGATGATAAATTATCAAAAGATGCGAAAGGGTATTTTGTATATAACTGGGTATACACGCCTTGGAATAGAGCAGATGTTATGGCATTGAAAAACTCTTTACCTGATCTTCGGAAAAATCCGGCGGCATTTTATGAAGGGGTGGAAGGGGCTATTTCGTCTTGTGTGATGACTCTTGTGGATATAGATTTGTTCTTTGGGCTAATTCTGCCACCTGATATGTGGAGACAAATTCGTAAAAATAATGATGAAACGATACTGGGGGGCACATGGAAAGAAATAAATGCTGCCGATTTAGATAGGGAACCGGCATGTAAGCCTTGTCAGTTAATTCTAGATCTCCCGGCGGCTATTTTGAATAAATTAAAGACGCTTGTTCCCTCTAAAAAGATTGATTGGACTATGCTAACGTCGTGCAAACAGAAACCCGATGAAACGGTCTCAGACTTCTTTACACGCTTCGAGGAGGCATTTCATGATTACAGTGGTCAATCTTTAACGGACGATACGGGTCGGCATCTGTTTGTAGATAAGTATGTGACTAATCTCCTACCGGAGATTGCAAAGAGATTGAAATCGAGCGAAAGTTCCTGGGCCACGGCGACCCCTGCGTCCTTGTTAACTATGGCTCAGTATTATGAGCGGCAGGAATTGGAGGCTAAAGAAAGTGTTGAGAAAAAGGCGAAGGAATTGAAAACGAAGGTGATGTTGGCGCAGGTTCGGGGAACACAGGGTAGAGGGAATGATAGAGGTAGACGGGGTGGAGGAAATACGTCGTATGGTCGTACGGACATTGCGGAGGATCAGTGCGCTTATTGTAAGGAGTTTGGGCATTGGGCCGGAGATTGTCCGGTACTTCGTGAGCAGCGTAGTCAGCGTGGTCGAGGAGGTGGAAGGTCGAGAGGAGGTTATACGGGAGCGAGAGGTAGCGGAAGTGATCGTGGAAGGGTTGAGGAGAGGGGCCGTGGCCAGGATGAACGCAATACGTTTGATAGGCGGAATCAATATCAGATTTCGGAGGGAGAGAATGTGGAACACCAGGATTATGTGCATGCATAGGACTGCGTAGGATGGGGTAAGGAATCAGTTGAAGTGCCGGTAGATCAGCAGGGTCCATATGTAACAGCGGGTATTCTGGGTTCTACTGATCAATTTCTTGTCGACACAGGGGCTACACGTAGTGCTTTGCCGAAAAACTTGGTTCCGAGGGCTCCCCTGTCTGGCGAAATGATTACATGTGTAGGGTTTGATGGCACACCCTCCCCCAGCCCATTGTCCAAGCCCCTTGCACTATGTCTTGACAAATACTTTAGTTTTGGTCAATTCTTGTTATCACCCCATACACCAGACAATATCCTGGGTATTGACTTGCTTAAATATTTTCGAGCAACGATACGTTGCGCCCCTGAGGGAGTGCGGGTTATCCTGAATGACAATTATCCTGACCCCGATAGGTTTTACGCCATCTTAGATGTTCCAGCTTTGGCCTCTTTACCGCATACGTTATGGGCGATCTCAGATACGGATGTGGGAGAGATGCGTATTCCACCAATACACATTACTGTTAAGGAGGGGGCCCCTCTACCATGAGTGCCACAATATAAGATCTCGAGAGAGGGTGAAATTGCATTGACACGTATTGTTCAGGATTTGATTTCTGCAGGGGTTGTGGAGGAGGTCCGTTATAATGTTTGCAACAGTCCTATTCTTCCGATTCTTAAGAGAGACACTGACGGCAAAATCTATCGCTTTATTATTGATTTGCGAGAGATCAACAAAATTGTCATTCCCCAATACCCGGTGGTGTCCGATATCACAACCTTGCTTACCTTGGTTCCACCAACGGCCACCACGTTTAGCGTCATTGATTTAAAGAATGCGTTCTTTTCCATCCCTGTTCATCCTGATAGCAGATATCTGTTTGGCTTTACGCTAAATAATAAATCGTATAGATTTTGTCGTGTTCCCCAAGGTTATACTGAAAGCCCTAGCATCTACAGCCAGGCTTTGAAAAGGCAGCTTGATTCGTTTAAATTGCAGTCTGGCGTTGCTCTCATCCAGTACGTGGATGACCTTCTGCTTGCTGCTGACACTTATGCACAATGTGAAGAAAGTACAATTGCGTTGCTTTCCTTTTTGGCACAGAACAATCATAAGGTTTCGACAAAGAAGCTCCAATATTGTAGACCCCAGGTGACCTACCTCGGTCATCTGTTGTCTAAGGAGGGGCGTGCATTAACATCTGATCGAATTCAAGCAATTCTAGACACACCAGTCCCCTGCACGCAGAGAGATGTACGTGCCTTCATAGGGTTGACGTCCTTTTGTAGACAATGGATTATGGGTTTTTCACACATTATAAAACCCTTGCTAGCGTTATTGTCCAAAGCTACACCAATGCCCTTAGCATGGACAGATGAATGTCAGAAGGCTTTTGAACAGTTGAGACAGGCCCTTTGTTCCGCACCCGTGTTAGGCACACCAGACTACACAAAACTTTTCACATTGTACGTGCACGAGAATGATGGGTGCGCGTTGTCAGTGTTAGTGCAACTACACGGGGATAAGCAGAGACCATGTGCATACTTCTCTGCCATTCTGGATCCTGTAGCGCGAGGGTTGCCTGGGTGTTTTCGAGCGGTAGCAGCAACAGCAGTGGCCATACGGCAGAGTGAGTGAATAGTGTTATCACACAAACTGTTGGTGTTAGTTCCTCACGCAGTAGATGCCCTGCTAAACCAAACAAAGACCCAATACCTTACGAGTGCACGGCTAACAGGATACGAGCTGACACTCTTGGCGCCACATATTACACTGAAAAGATGCGCTACTTTGAACCCTGCCACTTTATTGCCCTATCCGGCCGAGGAGGGTCAGGAAGAAAAACACCATGATTGTGTTTTCCTGACCGAGGAGCAGACAAAGGGTCGTGTCGATTTACAGGATGTCCCACTTCCAGATGTGGATGGGGAACTGTGGGTTGATGGATCGTGTGTAAGGCTGCCAGATGGTACGACTTCCGCAGCCTATGCGATCACGACACTTAAGACAGTGGTAGAAACAGCCAGGATACCACAAAAATTGGCTCAGGCAGCAGAGCTGATAGCCTTAACAAGAGCCTGCGAATTGAGTGCTGGTCTATGTGTGAACATATACACGGACAGCAGGTACGCCTTTGGAGTGGCACATGACTTCGGGGTACTCTGGAGAGAACGTGGGTTTTTGACATCACACGGAGAGCACATTATGCACGGAGAGCTAGTGCGTGATCTCCTAAATGCGTTGCTTGGCCCTAAGAAAGTAGCGATAGTAAAGTGCAGTGCCCACAAAAAGATCACGGATAAAGTGGGCCAAGGAAATGCCTTTGCAGACAGCATAGCAAGACAAACGGCTATGTCCCGAACTAGCTCCCCCATGTACGTGATACAGTCGCAGGCTGAGCGATGGAGTGACGCTAGAGCAGAAATACTGGATATTCAAAAATCAGCTACTGAATCTGAACTTGCGGCATGGGCAGTAGATGGGGTACTAGATGACGAGGGTTGTTGGAGAAGCAAAGACATGGAGAAGTGGAAATTGCCTGCGGCTTACTTGCAGGCGATGGTCCAGATGACACATGAACTGGCGCATGTCGGAGCTCTTGCAATCACTCGGCTTTTAACACGAGTTTGGGAACATCCTGAGATTGCTAACACTGCGAAGAGAGTAGTGCAGACCTGCCTGGTTTGTTTACAGCACAATCCTGGAAAGGGGACCCATACTCCGAAAGGAGGGTTCGTTCCACCTTCTGCACCATTTGAGGTACTCCAAATGGATTACATCCAACTCGAGCGCTGCAATAACCTGAAGTACGTCCTAGTGGTGGTATGTGCTTTTAGCAAATGGGTTGAGGCCTACCCCACGAAAGACAATACGGCTCTGACAACGGCTAAGGTGTTGCTTAAGGAATTCTTTCCTCGCTTTGGAGTTTGTAAATTTCTATGGAGCGATAATGGGCCCCATTTTGTTGGAAAGATTGTGGAATATGTACTGAAGGGGTTAGGGATTCAGCAGAAGTTCCACGCTGTATTCCACCCTCAGTCAGCAGGTCTGGTCGAGCGGTATAATGCGACGTTGAAGCTTAAACTGGCCAAAATGGTGGCGTCTACATCGTTGAAGTGGCCTGATGCTTTGCCGCTAGCACTACTCTCTCTTAGATCAGTACCCCACTCACGAACTGGCCTTACGCCCTATGAGGTGGTGTTTGGGCGCCCGATGAATATCTGGGGGGTGCCCAAGCCGCGATTGATACATGATGTGCCTTGCGTTATGATGAATGACTATTTGGCACGATTAACAAATGATTTGCTCTCTATTCATCAACAGGTTCGAGAAGCGCTCCCTGACAACTCTGCTGGAGAGGGCCATGATCTCCGCCCTGGTGACCATGTGATGATTCGCTCGTTTGAGAGAGCAAGCAGTCTGGAGCCCAGGTGGAAGGGCCCCGAGCAGGTCCTCCTTGCAACCCGCACCGCTGTACGAGTGACCAACAGGAAGCGGTGGGTGCATTCGACACATTGTCGTCGTGTCTCCCCGGATCTGGTGACTCCTGCTGTATTGACCGACTACAAAGAGATCTTGGAGAAAGAGAAGAGCCCAGCTGTGACGTCGGCCGAAGTTGAGGGAGCCTTCCCGGACCACGCTGTTGCCGGACGAGAGCGCTACAACTTGCGCCCTCGATAAGAAGATTTTTGTTTTTTATGACTGGTTGGTTACCGCTCCAGGTTTGTGAAACGGAAACCGGGAATTCCAAGGGGGGGGGATCAGTTCTGCCAGTGTAGCGACACCCGTCTTGGCCCGGAGAAGAAAACAACGGCTACCTCGGAGTTCAGCACCGTATTTTTCTTTTTTAGGTATACACGCATGTGTATCTGAGACTTTGCGAACAATTTGTGCTACTTAAGACTTTGCACGAACATTTCTGAACTATGGCATCAATGGCTTCACGTGATAAGAAAGTATTGGGTGCCTTTCTCTTTGTTCTGACTATCGTGGTGATAGCTGTTATAGCCTGGGTAGTTGAACTTGTGGTGCCTGTACGTGAACATTTGCTGCCGACTACCCCGGCTCCGTCTGAACATTTTCATTTTACATTACCCTTTCATGAAGAACGTCATAGGCAAACGTATCTAAATAACAGCTTCATTCAGATTCTTCACCACACACATAACATGACCAATACCTCAAACTGTTGGGTGTGTGGGATGTTGCCAGGGCACCAAAAGAGAGGGGGCACCCCACTTATTCCACTCCCGTTTTCACATAATGGATCATGCAACACCTGGTACACCCTCCTCTTTACTTTGAGATGGCCAACCAAAGGGGGGGTGCTTTTCCGTTTGAATAAAGTATGTTCCCATGACAAGGATGGGTTTCCACGGGCTGAGGGTACTCGATTTGAATGGGAAGAGTACAGGCCCGATAACGTGTCTGCCCCACGTGTGTACAGCAACCAGAGGAATATTAATGTATCAAGTGCACATGTTATTAATGTCATTGCCACAAAAGCCGATTTATGTATCAGAAATAAGGGTTCGATTGCAGTGGGGAAAAGCGAATGTAATACCACTCTCACTTTTGATAGCCCGAATGGCATCTCATTTGTTGCATCACGGAATACGTATTTTATTTGTGGAACGAAGGGTTACCATCAGCTTCCATTGGGGTGGTTGGGCACATGCTATGTATCGTTTGTACTACCTCCTGTATTTATTGCCCCACCAATGTATCACAATGATTACACGTTATATCATGACTTCGTCCTGAATAGGGTTAAGCGAACTGTTGTTCTTGATGACATTGACCAGACTGATACTGCCTTGCAACAGTATGTGGACTTTAATCTGGGACTATTCTCCTTTGTGGGGGCCGCACTGAACAGCCGGAAAATCAGACGACTGACACGTGTTGTTGAGGCTGTAGCGAATGACACTGCCATTGCCCTGGGAAACATTACCGAGGAACTTCAGATTTCTAGGATTGTTACGCTCCAAAACAGGGTGGTGTTGGATGTCGTTTTGGCTGATCGTGGGGGGGCATGTAGAATTATCGGAAGCAGCTGTTGTGTATATGTTCCGGACAATTCTCCATCTGTTTATGATGCCATCTCCAAGCTTCACAAGATTGCGGCTGAAATACACCCAGACAATGGAACTTGGACACTTTCGGGATGGTTCTGGTCCATGCTTGCTACTTGGGGCTGGAAACTGTTGACGATTCTGTGTATACTTGTGGGAGCAATGTTTTTCATATGCCTATGTATTCAATGTGGCCCAGCCCTATGTTCTATGTGTCTATCAGCCTGCATACCATCAAGACGAGCTCTTGCTCATGACAAAATGATGCTTCATAAAGAAGTAACACAAATCATGTTAATAGATATCGAGGACGAACATCCTGATTATGTTCACTATGAGGTAGATTCAGCTAAACGCTAAAAGGGTCGTCTGTCGTAATTGGCCTGGCCGCGTTAGCGATTAGCTGAACCTACACGTTGTCCTCCTTAACTTGGCTATATACGAAAACGCCATCTTGAATACTGCGGCGGCCATCTTAGATCATAAGCGGCCTCGTGGCCGGCGTGCCCTTTAGTCCATTGTCCGTTTCACTGACCACTTCAGTCTGCCCAGCAACAGGCTATTTTTAGTACCGGTCAAGCTTGCACATGCGCAGTCCCCACTGACCAGTAAGCTTTTAGGAATGTGCGCCAAACTGACCAGCGGAGTTGTGCCCCCTCCAATGAGCTGGCAGTGTTCCAAAACATGACCATATATGTACATAAATGTGTCCTAACTTGTGCCGCCTATCTTTTATTGCCCCAAACTGTATATAAATTGGGGTCACACCGGTGTTCGGTGTGATACCTCTTGCATTACCGAAGGGTGCTGTTAAGGTGTACCACCACCCTATGGGGTCTTAATAAACTTGTTCTTTGCCTTTTACAGTTTCCGTGCCAACAGTTCTTGAATGTACGTGGGTTATCTTCGGAGCATGTAGGCCTTGGGAACCCTGGTTTACTTCAGGAGAGCGGTGGAAGATAGAAAGAAAGTGATCAGATCAGAGAGGAAGAAGAGAGACATGGGAGGAGGGAGAGAATGGATGGGTGGAATGGAAGAGATTGTGCGAAGAGACGATGGGAGCAGGGCTGCATTGAGCTTAATTTGCCAGGGCTGCTTTTGGTTCTCTAACTCTGTTCTGGGAGATGAGCTCTCCGAGGCCAGGCAAGGTACACATTTATAGTAAACACTGGAGCATAAAGGCAATATTTCCCCAACCCCACAATTACCAATACCCAGGGTCCCCGTAATTCTGAGCGTGTGGAAGTTAGGATTCCAATAATCTGGGGAATAGCAGGAGTTGGTGTTTTCACCTTCATTTGAGTATGTTTTTCTCAGGTGTTTTCACAGGACAATATTTCAAGCATAATTTATGTACGAAACATCACAGTTTGAAGTCTTGGTGAGGCCAGTAACTGTTGTTAACAGCCCGGTCACACTTACCAGGGACACTCATCATGAGACCCCTGTAGGCAAATGTTAGAATACGACCATAAGAAAGAGTGTAATTCACAGCAAACGTAATTCAATTGTAGCCAGACAGGAAACTCAGGCAATTATTGTTTTACATAGAAAGCAGAACATTAAACATAAAAAGACAGAAAGACACTAAAAGACAGTACATCTTCTGAATTCAGCATACCAAGATGCAGAAAGATATTGGAGCCAACATTTTCAACCCCATCCCCTTTCACTCTGAACAAATCCTCAAGTCGCCTCCCCTACTACTTAATACCATCTCCATCCAACAGAGACTAACCCTTCATCTTCCCTTTGAGATTGTGAGCCCCAACATAGTACCTTCACGCTCGCCCCCCATCCCGAGCCAAATACACTCCACCACATTATTTTATAAGGGTATACTTTCAATGTTTAATGTTATTTGTAATGCTTGTTTCAGGCACATACTATTCCTAATAAAAATCACAGGCTACTTAGGGTGGCGATCCTAGAATCTTTTGCTTTAAACATGGGTACAGTGGAGTCACCCGGGATGCTCTGGGAAGCTTTCAAGGTACCCATAAGAGGAAAGTGTGTGGTCCCAACCGACCGGATGCCCAAATCCTTGGGAAACACTGTTAACAACACCCGAGCGACAGGTAGTGCACATGGATTAACAGGCCATACATACTGCTGAGGTATGGAAGACATGACACAAGGTACAGGGGGAGCTGGATAAAGCCGGGGACTCCCTTGGGAAGCATGTTTACAAGATGCATATAGAAACACTGCACATGCAGGGATACCATCTTGGTAGGCTCTTAGTTTGGTTAGTTTATGTGAGAGAGGCTGCAATTTTGTGGTATCCAATAGAGTGCACATGGGATATCTCTAACTTCCCAAGTAGATATTCTGGCCTGATTTGCGGAATTTTATGAACTACCATACGCACAAACAAGCCAGGATGCTGAGGCAGGATTTACAGCCATTCTTGACAAAGCCCAAATACCTGAGATAGATGCAAATGGAAGAGCAGCACTGAATGCCCCAATTGACAAATCTGATGTCAGATGGTCAATTAAGCACCTGAACATGAGGAAAACACCAGGAATGGACGGGCTGAGTGTTGAGTTTTACCAGACATATGGAGAACTATTGTGGCACCACTACTAGCCCTGTACAGGGAAGCCTGCGAAAAGGGCACACTCCCAGCATCCCTGAGGGAGGACAATATTGTAGTTTTGCCCAAATGAGGTAGGGATCCCACGGAGTGCAAATCCTACCGCCCCCTATCGATGATTAAGGTGGATGCAAAATTATTATGGAAAATATTGATGCACCGCCTCTCTAAAGTAGCTGAGGGGATCATGCACACGGATCAATAAGGGTTTGTGGGCAGCTGTACCTCCACCAATATCCAGAAGGCCTTCCTAATTATGGAGCAGGCAAAAAAAGGAATGGAGTTCTGTTTGGTGGCCAGTTTGGACGTACACAAGGCATTTGATAACTTGGACTTTATTAAACAAACGCTGCGCAGATACGATCAGAGAATGAACTGCTTACAATGGGGGATTTTATTATACAAGAATAGCAGGGCTGGAGTGAAGACAGGCCAGAGAATTTTCAGATTACTGGCTGATAGAAAGGGGGACTCGGCAGGGGTCCGCTCTCTCTTCACTAATATTTGCTATGAATATTGAACCATGAGCCATACTTATACGTTCCAGACATGAAGAGGCCGGGATTCTAAGCAGGAGGTTATCTCACTCTATGCAAAATAAATTTTTCTGATTGTAATGCAGAGGTTGTGTCCTACTCAGGGTTTAGATTGAATACAGATATATCAGTCCTTTGTCCAATCCAGGTGACAAAACCCAGGGGGACGTCTTCAGCCTGTATCAGAGTAATGACAACACCTGTTAAATATCTAGGGGTATACCTAAGCTCAGATATGTCTGAAACCTACACCACAAATGTGGGAGTGCTGTTGGATAGTCTAGAACAAAGCATATGAAAATGGCTGCGATTCCCGATGCCCCTGACGGGACAAATAGAGATAAGCAAGATAATATCGCTCTCAAGGGTACTCTGTGCTACAACATATACCAATGCTTATTCTCAAGTCCTGTTTCCTTAGATTGGACAAGTGGCTCCAGCTGTTATACTGAGGGCACAGGAGAACATGAATCAGCTTGGAGGTTCTACAGCTCCCATGGTATAGTGTGGGATTACAGGGCATATTAAAAGCCAAAGAAGCGGAGATAAAAATATAGCCCTATCAACAACAGTGTGCTAACATGCAAAATCGCATATTACCACCCTTTTTCACTATGCTTCCCTTTGCATCTCATTAGAGATGCAAAGGGGGCAATTCAGTGCAAAATAATAGGAGAAATGTCGCTAAGCGATTAGCCTCCCAAAATGCCGCTTTAGCTAAATTTAGCTAAATTTTTTATCGCCTAGGCGATTATCGCTAGAATCTAACGCCTGCTAAAAAGTTGACTTACCTGTATAGTCAATGGGGCGTGGATTATCGGATTAAGCCCCCATTGGCGTTAATGCAAGAATATTGCTGGATTTCCAGCGACATTCTCGCATTTTGCCGCTATCTCTGGATATTTTAGCACAATGGAGAAAAATGTTGCTACTAGCATGTTTTCCCTGCTAAAATATACATCAATAGACAGGGATAAAAAAAATCATTAAGCGCATTTATCAATAAATATTGCTATTTTTTGCTAATATACCCCCAGATGTGTCCATGAGAGGCTTCATCCAGAGGGTGGGACTGCAGAAAGCTTTGAGAGTCTGTGCAGAGGCCCAGAATGCAGGGAATGATGTCCCAGAGGAGGAGCAGCAGGAAATTGAGGAGGAGAATGAGGAGCAGCTGTGGATTTGGGACTGCCTGTGGAGGGGGGCAACAATTTGCTGGAAACAGTAGTGGTATGCTTACAAGTCCCATTCCAACATGACCAGATAACCACCATTAGCGCTTATTGCTTCTAAGCATAAGAACTCTTTTTATTCTTTAAAAATTCATAACTCAACTTCTATCAATTGGATTTTTGTTGTTTTGGTATAGTTTTATTTATAGGAAGTTGAATTCACCAATCAGGTTACCAATGCTCATTCTCAAGTCCTGTTTCTTTAGATTGGGGTCCCGCTTCGTGAGCTTCTGCTCACCGTGTTCAGAGCTGCTGCCTCCCCAGGCGGGGGAGTAAGGAGAAGTGTCCGCAGTGCCCGAGGCTGTTTCCATCGCAGGGGCTTAGTGAATTCATCAGCGCACGGGACTCCAGGAGCCAGGAGTCCCTGTGGTAGCCCACCTACCCACCTGAGCGGAGGACCGCCCCCTAATTACCGGCCTTTCATTAGAGCTCGCCAGACCTGCTGGTGCGGGTCCCGCTTTGTGAGCTTCTGATCACCGTGTTCAGAGCTGCTGCCTCCCCAGGCGGGGGAGTAAGGAGAAGTGTCCGCAGTGCACGAGGCTGTTTACATCGCCGGGGCTTAGTGAATTCATCAGTGCACGGGACTCCAGGAGCCAGGAGTCCGTGCGGTAGCCCACCTGCCCACCTGAGCGGAGGACCGCCCCCTAATTACCGGCCTTTCATTAGAGCTCGCCGGACCTGCTGGCGCGAGTCCCGCTTCGTGAGCTTCTGCTCACCGTGTTCAGAGCTGCTGCCTCCCCAGGCAGGGGAGTAAGGAGAAGTGTCCGCAGTGCCCGAGGCTGTTTCCATAGCGGGGGCTTAGTGAATTGATCAGCGCACGGGACTCCAGGAGCCAGGAGTCCGTGCGGTAGCCCACCTGCCCACCTGAGCGGAGGACCGCCCCTTAATTACCGGCCTTTCATTAGAGCTCTCCGGACCCGCGGCGCGGGTCCTGCTTTGTGAGCTTCAGCTAACCGTGTTCAGAGCTGCTGCCTCCCCAGGCGGGAGAGTAAGGAGAAGTGTCCGCAGTGCCCGAGGCTGTTTCCATCGTGGGGGCTTAGTGAATTCATCAGTGCACGGGACTCCAGGAGTCCGTGCGGTAGCCCACCTGCCCACCTGAGCGGAGGACCGCCCCCTAATTACCGGCCTTTCATTAGAGCTCGCCGGACCCACTGGCGCGGGTCCCGCTTCGTGAGCTTCTGCTCACCGTGTTCAGAGCGGCTGCCTCCCCAGGCGGGGCAGTAAGGAGAAGTGTCCGCAGTGCCCGAGGCTGTTTCCATTGCGGGGGCTTAGTGAATTCATCAGCGCACGGTACTCCAGGAGCCAGGAGTCCGTGCGGTAGCCCACCTGCCCACCTGAGCGGAGGACCGCCCCTTAATCATCGATAGAATTTAAACAGCTTCCGGGTCACGCAGCGCGGGACGCAGCGCAGGACCAAAGCCGGACGAAGCCCGGACAAAGGGCGGACAGACTGTGACAGTCCGGGACAGGAGGTGACAGAGCTGGGCCAATCCCTTTTTATCTACAACTGAGGTACTCTGTGTGATTATTAATTTTTAGCAGAACAGATTAGTTATCCAAGAGCATGGAAAAACGGAAACTGACAGAAGACTCTGGCGAAGTAGTAGGGGGAGCGCCTAAAGGCGGGAAAAAAGCAAGAAAATGCAAAACCAAGTCATCCGGCAAGCGGCTGTCTCATGCTGGAGCCAATTCTGTCATGGATCGAATAGATGATCTGATACAAGACTGTGGGGACATACTGACTCAAGCTCCTAAAATTGTTGAGCAAACATGTGAGGATATTGCGAAACTGGGGACTAGCACAGGTAAAAGGCAGGATAAGGGGGTGGTGATAATTCCCGACATGTTTCTAAGTAAACCTGCTGTGGGGGTAGGGACAAATATTGTAACAATTGATAAGAAGGAGTTAAGCATAGATCAGTTGAATCCACCTGTGGAACTTGATGTCAGTGTTGAGGACTTAGAACCCTTATTTAGTAACAATAGGTTCTCTGTTTTGTCTCATATGGAGAGTGACAATGCAGTAGGAACCTCGTTGATTGCCCCCCCCCCCCCTTTGAAAAATCCCTCATCTTTGTCTGGAACTATCGGTGTGCATATGTCCCCTGAGATAACAGCCAACCCCCTGTGGATAATTATTAACCAACTGTGCGGTTTGGTTGAGTCATTGCAAGTCAAAGTTGATCTTTTACCTGTTACAGTTAATACCTTAAAAAACCACTCAGGGCAATGTTCACCTAATTTTGTAAAAGCTTGCCTGCCAGGCCCAATGAACAAAAGCGTGGCTGGAGAGAAAAGTACCTGTTCTATCTGCCCCTTTGACTTTCACCCCACCTACACGCAGTCTGTTGGTGAGGAAAGAAAGGGGGATCACGCAATCCATAGGCAATCCAAATGTAAAGGGGAAAAATTTTGTTAATTCGCCCAAAAGAATGATTTCAAAGCCAAATGTTAAGCCAATGGCTAGAGCTAGTATGGGGGAGAATACAAAAGAAAGCTGCCGGCAAGAATTAAGATCATACTCCCTTAAGCCACACCATCTTCATCGTAACGATTATCAAAATCGCTCACAGGCTGTGTATATGGTGAATGTCCCAAAAATATCTATAGGACGAGGCTATGAGACCCCGGACTCCCTAACGAATAAGGCATTCCATTGGATTAGGCACACTAGGGGGTGTAGGTCTGTTATCAGGGAGGACATTGTAAAAACTACAAGAATCACATCACCAGGCGATATCGATGATTGTATTGAGGTGGTTCTAAAAAACCCACAGATAGTGGAGGACTTGCTGGCCTTGGAATATAGAACCTGTTCCCCAGATAACTCCCGGATTCAAATGAGATCACAACCCTACCAGAGAAGGATACTAACTAGCGAAATCCCTGAGAGGAGCATAGGTATGGCCTGTTCTGGATTGGATAATAACGATTGACTGCAGACCCAGATTGGAAAAGTAACACCCAGGGAGATAACTAGTGATGAGGCCCCAGATCACACATTAATTATCCCAATGGATCTCGCTTCTTTTTTAGAACCCCTGCTTCCAGGGGTGCCATCTGTACAGAATAAATCATTAGTCATCACCCAGGAGATTCCTAAATCTATAGAATCTCCTCTACTTACCGGATTAGTTCTTTCATGGAATATTGCTGGCCTGAGAACGAAAATGGATTCCCCTGAGTGGGTTTCTTTTATCAGCCGGCATGAAATATGCTTATTCCAGGAAACCTGGGCTCTGGAGCAGTTGTATTTCCCGGGGTATCTAAACTATGGAATCCTAGCAGAAAAGAAAGGAAAAGGCCGACCGTCAGGTGGCCTGACAATCTGGATCAAGCAAGATCTTGCTGTAATGGTTAAGATAATACCCACTAATCATAGGGATCTCCAGGCCCTTTTGTTGGAGTTTGAGAACCGAGACCCTATTCATATATACAATGTATATGCCAGAAGTACCGGGGGAAAGAACTCGGAAATCTTAACACTTCTGGAAGAACATTTAGAGAGCAATCTTCTCCATTCTAATATTAATATAGGGGGAGATTTTAATGTAACTTTTGAGCCTCTCCTGAATGATAACTGGAACCTTTCAGATGAAGAAGATAGGGTATGGGGGGTTCCTAAATTGGATCTAGTGCCCATTAAAAGGTGGACGCAAATTGCAATACAGCTTAATTCACTCTGCCTAAACAAAGGAGTTAGATCCGCCAATGGTAGAACACCAGGTGATAAAAGTGGGGCTAAAACATTTAAGAACGGCCCCCGGCAGAGTAGAATAGACTATATTCTTGTTAGTTTGAGCCTGTGGAGGTATCTCCAGGACATGCAAATTATAGATAGAGTAGAGAGCGATCATAACCCCCTATCGGCAAAAATGTCATATTGGGAACCACCAGTTAGTCTGGAAAGGGTGATTGATACCATTTCTCCAGTGGACGTTGTCATTAATAATGATATGCGCCATGTCCGCCTGTCTAAAGTTGTAGTCATTCAGGAGAATATTGATTTCATAGCTAGCAAGCTTACTCAGGCAATAAGTGTGTAGTGAGTGAGGAGTGCTCAACTACTAGTATTTAAAGTGGAACCAGAATTCATGAGGCTTTTTTTAAGGACCTGCGTATGCTGTTTGTTAAGCCCTCTCAACAAAGTGGTCCCTGTACTCCCACCTTCCACGTTGGTACTCAGCAGAATGTAGGCAGGCTCGCTTGGATTTAGGCGGAGACCTTAAAAGTGGCTCGAGTGTGAACGTACGTATAGCCAGGGCGGCGTATAAATCTGCTGTCTTTAAATCCAAGCGTCTATGGTATGAGCAGAGGTGGTTAGACCTGCAAGAAGCAGGACGCCATCAAGATCCCAGAAAGTTTTGGAGTGTCTACAAGTGGGGTGTGGATAGTAACTCCGATAAACCACAGAACTGGGTCCCGCAGGATAAATGGGTATCCCATTTCAAACCACAGTTTGCGATGTGAGATGGCTAAGATTCTTCCATACAGGTGTCTTTTATCCCCTTCTTGGAGGATCCATTCACTTTGAGGGATGTTCAGCTGGCTTTGGATGTCATTGTTCCTGGTAGAGCGCCAGGAATTGACGGTATCCCAGCTGATCTATTCTTACAAGACAAAGATTCTTGGGGCCCATATATATTATTACTGGCAAATGCGGTTGCTAGGGGAGCACCGATTCCCCACTCATGGAAAGGGGCCAAAATAATCCCAGTTTATAAGAAAGGGGACAAGTCCCAGCCTGGAAATTATCGACCAATTAGTCTGATCGATACTACCCAGAAGATCATTGGTAGGCTTATTTTAAATAAGGTCCAGGTTTGGGAAAGGAATTACAGCATCTTGTCTCATTTGCAGGCTGGCTTTATAACTTCAGTTAGCACGGTCAATCAGGTCATGCATTTTACTATGTTATACTGGAAGACCGTGCTAATTGGTAATGGCAGCCTTTATGCTGCTTTTATAGACTTAAGGGCAGCATTTGACCCGCGCTGAATGTTGTGGAAAGTGCTTAACGATATGGGTATGCCAGGGGACATCTTGTCTTTAATTAGAAAGCTCCACCAGGAGAATTTTGCCCAGATTAGGTGGGGTAGTCCTGGCAATGTTACATCTCAGTTCCCAGTTGAAACAGGTGTGCGCCAAGGTTGTGTTCTGGCTCCAACGGTATTTTCTTTATATATAAATGATATTGCCAAAATTCTAATTGGTTCTAATGTTGATGCACCTATTCTTGCCGGAGCAAAAATCCCTATTTTATTTGTTTGCAGACGATTGTCTCATAGTATCAAAAACCCTGAGCGGGCTACAGAAGGCTTTGCTAATTTTCGAGGACTTCTGTGTCGCTTGTGGTTTGGAAGTTAATGTTCTTAAATCCAAGTACATGTCTTTTAATGCGCCTAATGCCAACAGGGGTACTGTATATATGAGTAACGGGCCACTTGAGAAGGTACAGGCATTTAGTTATCTGGGTGTCTGTATTCAACAGGATTTATCCTGGAGACAACGAATTGACTTGGCCACCCTGAAGCATCGCCAGATCTCAGGAGCATTGAGCCTAGAGCACTGCAGGTCCTTGACTAGGCCGATAACTCCGGTGTTATCGGTTTATAATGGCAAGGTAGTTAGTTCTACTCTGTATGGTGTGGAAATGTGGGGAAACAAAAAACTAAAGGGGATGACTGTTTCCGAAAACACATTTCTCAGAAAACTAATAAGGTTACCCCAGAGCACCCCATTGAATCCCCTATTTTACGATCTGGGCATAACACCAATAGCTTTAATTGCATCCTTGCGCCCAATCCTATATTGGCGGCGGATTTGGACTACACCTGAACTGGATACATATACCAGGGGGCTGCTGGACGTAGTTAAAAGTGATGGTTCCCGGAAAGTCAAATGGTTGGGACACATCCGGAATCTTTTAAATGATTTAGGTCTAGAGGAATTGTGGGAAGATCCATTGCACGCCAGGTTTCCACCAAAGAAGGTACTTAAGAACTTGTACTGGAACTTGGTGGCTACAAAGGTTTTCAGTACCACCCCTTCACATTCTCTTGTTGGTTTATTTTTAGAAATTAAAGATTGTTCCAAACTTGAGGAATTTTGGGATATCATCACGAATCCCCTTGACCGCAAGCTCTACTTTCAGCTAAGAGTGGGAAGTCTATCGGTAAGGGCTTTCTCTAATAGATGGACTAGTGGGGGCAAGGTGGCTTGTCCGGCTTGCTCAGATGTTCCTGAAACCATTGGCCATCTTTTGTTTGAGTTCCCAACGTATGCGGCGCCCCGTCAAAAGTGGTTACGACCGATGTGTAGGTTATTGGGAACGAGAAGAGGATTGGTTGCAGTTAGAATTATTCGCACCAGCCCTAATATGTTTGTGTATATAGCAGTGGCGAAATTTTTAGGTTGGGCATGGACGATCAGAGCCCAATTGCTGAAAGCATAATATATATTTTATAACCTTGTAGGCCAAGTATCCTTGTCAACTATTGTGTAACAATATTACCCATATTTTGTATTGGTATTGGAATGATTTTATGTATTTTATGAATTTTTACAATCTGGATTTTAACCTGGTTTTATTTTATTTATTGAATTTATACATGTACTTTTATATATATGGAATATGCTTTTATGACAATCGTCGGATAAAGTTTGCTTGCCTTGACTTGACTTGACTAGATTGGACAAGTGGCTCCAGCTGTTATACTGAGGGCACAGGAGAACATGAATCAGCTTGGAGGTTCTACGGCTCCCATCGTATAGTGTGGGATTACGGGGCATATTACCAAGGGCTTTATCTCCGCTTTTTTGGCTTTAAAAGCCAAAGAAGCGGAGATAAAAAAATCGCCCCATCAACAACAGAGTGCTAACATGCAAAATCACATGTTAACACCCTTTTTCACTACGCTTCCCTTTGCATCTCTAATGAGATGCAAAGTGGGTGTTCCAGTGCAAAATAATAGGAGAAATGTCGCTAAGCGATAACCTCCCAAACTGCCGCTATCGCTAGATTTTTTACCGCCTAGGCGGTTAGCATTGTTAATAACGTGATAACCAGGTGATATTATCCAGCTATAGCGGGCGTTAAAAAAATTAACGCTAAGCATCCTTAGCGTTAATTTTCCCTGTTCCTTGTTAATATGCCCCTACATTCGCTGAACTTCAGGGCATATTACTGGGCAGCTCATATGCAGCACATAATACCATAGTTTCAAGGAGGGAAACAGGCCCTGTTGCAGAACTGCTAGCCCAAATGACCAGGCCCGAAAGCTCTTGGTCCTGCCACTAGCAACTCACAAATATAGATTGATTTTGCCGGAAAAGATTCGGACATTATTAACCATCTGGTAATGCACAACGAGGTGAGAGAAGGAGGTATATATTTACTTAGAGCAGTTAGTTCCAATGTACATGGCCATAAGCCCCTCAATACCAATGCCCCTGATGCGAGGGAAGAGGGCACTGTCCCGGCCTGTTTGGGGGATTTGTATGAGGATAGTAGCATGATGGGTAATGCAGACTTTTGAAACCAATGGGATGTCAAGGGCGGCTGCTTCTTCGGGTATACCGGATTTGAGACAGCGATATGGAAGGCTTGGCAGGGGTTTCCATAGGAACCAGACATGCACATACTGAATAAAACACTGCCGGACATAGAGGGAGAACGTAAGCTAATTTTGCGCCTGTATGTGCACTTGTTATGTGCACGGCTACCCGCTTCAGATCACTGAAAACACAATTTGAGGGGATAAGGCTGAGGTGCTCAGTGAGCGTGACTGGGCTTCTGTGCAAGGCAACTGCAGCAGGGTGACCTGTACTTCGCTGTTTGAAGCTGATGCATTGTAAATGCATACAAAGGGATTATGTCACACCACAGTGGTTACATAGATTGGATCCGACAAACTGTACCAAATGTCGATCGAACCCTGTGACCTATATTCACATGTGGAGGACGTGCTCAACAATGGGAACCTTCTGGGGTGAGGTGACTCAGGTGCTTGGAAACTTGACTGAATTACAATTGTCGTCCATGATATGGCTGTGCCTGTTGGGTCTGGTGACCTGATCCAGGCCCATTAAGGGGCTTATTTACAAGCCCATTGCACCGCAGGTGCATCCCTTGTATTGACGCACCAGCAGCGCAATGGGCTTCCCCACATTTATAAGGCCATGTAAAGTCACCCTGTGTGTAATATGTATGTATGTAAATATGTTTCCCTTTCACACACAACTCTACATGAGAGGTACATTCCATGGGTGTTTCTGTGGGTGTTCCCGCACATCTATGAAACTTGACACATTCCCAGATTTACAACATTTTGTAAACCTAGAAATGCATCAGAATTCTACGCCTCCCAAGAGCATTCAGCAGCACACATAGAAAGAGGAAAATGCCTTTAATGATTGTTTTTGTGCAGGAAGGTGTCAATCAAAGAATCATCCCCTCAGCGCAAGTACCCATGCAAAACGAAACAAGGGTGTCTGTGCTGGTGCAGGGTGCTATTTGTGCACCAGCGCAGGAGAGAAGGACAGGAATGCACTGTCTCTTGTAGATACAATGCATTCCTGACCTTTTATTTTGATGCCTCAGCAGTGCAGCAGGAAGGCTTGCTGCGCTGCCGTGCATAGAAATATTGTAAATGAGACCCTAAATATGCAGAAAAGGTAGTAGAATTGTGTTTAGCTGTAGTGAAGAAATGTATAGCATCAATTAGTCACCTACTAAGAAACAGTGGCTGTGGGAACTTGAACAATGGGTGCGTAATGTGGAGTACGACACAGATTGATATACAGCAGGACTGACCAGTGTGGCAGAATAAAGTGGGATATGGTGGAGATCCATTTACAGCATGAGCTTGGGGAATCTAATGTTGAGCATGTGACAGACTCAGAGGATGAAATGTATTTGAAATATATTGATAGATATAGACCTCATCTGAGATCCACAATATAGTAAAATAATATATACAAGTTTCCAAGCCCATTGTATTACAATATATCATAAAAGTCTTTATAAACAACATTGATTATTGTTCGTAGCATATATATCTCTAAAAGAGTGGGAGTAACACTATAAAAAAGTTAAAAACTTTGTAGGATATAAATTCGTCAGGTGGGGTTCTTATGATCTCAATCAGATCCGCATTTATAAGAATATTATATTTTATACAAATAGGTTTTAAAAATCCTGAACGTACCTCAACCAAACTGCTATTTGGACAGACAAATAAAACATGTGCCAAGTCTTGGATTCCTCCATTACACTAATCATATTGGCCTGTTTTATTAAAGTTACCGCCCAACTTTTTTGTTACATCTTTTAGCGGGAGTATCCTCAGCCTTAACAACAGAATACAACGCCTAACCTTGTTTTACAATGTAAAATTCAAATAATTTGGGATCTCTTTATACTCCACACTAGCTAGCGCCAGATTGTAATGCGATAACCGTTGACAATAAAGTTTATCCATTTCAAAGCTAATCCTCTGAGTTAATTTTTTCAAAAAGAACTTCAAGACTTCTGGTCACCAGCTTTGTAAAACGCTCTCTGAGTATTGAAAGTGTTCCAAAGAGAACTCTAAATTTTGTTTAAAAGTATATACTCCTGGATCAGCCTTAAAAGTTTCCTGACATTAAATTGCTCTTAATGTACCATCAGGTACATGTAGTATGTTATATGCCCATCTGACAAGGTTTGCCATAGCTCCTGTGTATGCACTGATTACCCCTAATTCCGAAGTGTCTGAACGGGAGTGGCTTGGCTTGTAGTCGTCAGCATGCACAAGAGTTTTCCGTCCGTGAGATTTAAAAAACCCCAATGATTTATTGGAATATATTCTCAGCCATATGTTAGACTCAGGGTGATCTTTGTTTGATAAACTTCAAGGAGAGCTACAAAATGTCAACTCCCGGTAGAAAGATAAAACGTTTTTATAGCACTTACGTGAGATACTGTCTTTCTGACTCAGGTAAGATGTGTTGGCGCTACCATGTGCGATATGTACAGCTGCAATGATGTCAATTGAACGTTATGCCCTATTTTTTTGTAAAGTACGTCAGTGAAGCATCTGGTTCTTTAGGGAGTGAGGGGAGAGTTGGAGGAAGGTGTAATTATCTTTTGTATTGTTTTATTGGAAAACCAATAAAAGAAATATATAAAACAAAAACAGAGGCTAAAATATCTCTTAATAATTCCCAATATATATATATATTCACTGAAAAAACCATAGGTTTCACACCAGTTATAGTTAGGAATTAGCATTTAAAAAACCTATTAAATTCACTGAAAAAACCATAGGTTTCATACCAGTTATAGTTAGCTGGAAATTTTACTGATATAAAACCATTGAAATTCCCACGTTATAGTTAGATGGACTCACTATAACTTGCGCGTGCAATGCACTGCTGATGACATCACATATTACATCACTCATGACATGGTCAGTGACATCACTCATGACATCACTGATGACACCATCCAGTGAATGTGTGTCTTTCTGAAAAATAAATATATTTTATATATGTATATGTAAAAGTTGATGGAAGAATAAATGTTTAAATAAGTGTCTAAATGGATGGTTTTTAAAAATTGATTGGTTAACTGGCTTAATAAGACATCATCAGCAGTGCATTGCACGCGCAAGTTATAGTGAGTCCATCTAACTATAACGTGGGAATTTCAATGGTTTTATATCAGTAAAATTTCCAGCTAACTATAACTGGTGTGAAACCTATGGTTTTTTCAGTGAATTTAATAGGTTTTTTAAATGCTAATTCCTAACTATAACTGGTGTGAAACCTATGGTTTTTTCAGTGAATTTCATAGGTTTTTTAAATGCTAATTACTAACTATAACTGGTGTGAAACCTATGGTTTTTTCAGTGAATTTCATAGTTATTTAAATGCTAATTCCTTTGTATATCGAGTTTCTAACCTTTTTTTTTTTTACAATTTGCTGTTTTTTTTTAAGTATTCATTTTTTTTATAATTTTTTTCTTTTGCGCTCTGGGTGCGCGCTCCGGGAAGCTTTCAGCTAAGCTCTCCTGTAAGCTTCTCCGAGAGCTCATCTGAAAGCGCACCCAGAGCGCAACTGTCGTTCGTGAAAAAAAAATATGAATGAAAAGTTAATAATAATGCAAAACATTTCGTACCATACAAATAAAATTTGTTTTTTTTAATATGGAAAATGATTATGCATTTCTATTAAAGATTGATGACGTCACTTCGGCGCGCAACGTACGTGCCCTCGGAAGCGCCTACGTGCGCGGCGCCTAAACGCACGCAAAAGCGCCTACGATCGCGCCACGTTTGCGCCCCGGAAGCGCCTACGATCGCGCTGCGTAAACGCACCCGGAAGTGCACCTGAGCGCGCAGCGTAAACGCGTCGGGTCATGTGACCCTAAAATAACACTTTTCATTGGTTGCTAACAGTTTTTTTTTACAATGAATGAAATCCCCACCCATTTCCTTCACTTCTTCTTTCACTTTTGTGACTGAAAGACCTGCCTTTTTTGCTGCTCCATATTCCTGGATTCATCATGGCTGCCAGACCATCCAGCAGTGAAGATGACTCCAATGATTTCATTGATGAAGAGCCTCCTACCCCAAAGGTGAAGGGACATTTCATCTGGAAATTTTTTAAGTTTCCAGCAGACCAGAAGAAGGTGAATGCACCAAAAGTAGAGTGCAGGATCTGCAAAAAGGTCCTGTCACGGGGTAACCCCCTAAAAAAATACTCTTTTGGCAACTTCACCATGATTCGCCATGTGGAGACCAGGCACCCCCAGAATTTTGCCCGGGAAAGTGTCAGGGCTCTGGCACAGGAGGTTCCTAGAGATGGGGCCTCTACATCAACAGGAGGAGCAACTTCTTCCAGAAGAGAACAATCTCAGGGGCAGGTAGCAAACATTCAACCTGCATTCAACCATGGGGTCGTCAGATGCAGATACTGCAATCAACTCCTCACCTATGGGGAGCAAAGTGTCCTGCTCATGGTTCGGGCATTAGAGAACCATCACTGCCCTTCCCACCCCTAATTTTTTTCTTTTCTTTTTGCTCCTGTTGAGCAGTTTCTATTCCCTGTTTTTGTTCCTCTTCAGTTAAAAGAAGAAAACCAAAAGTTCTTTTCAGAACTACCTCCAATTCTCATCAAAGAGCTATAATCTTAAAAAATGAAGAGTAAGTGAAATATAGTGCATTGATAATTGAAAGGAGAATGAGTAAGAAAGAACAGAAAGGTATGAGAGGTGAAAGGAAGTGAAGTAGGAGGACTGAAAGAAGGTGAGTGTTAGAAAAGAAAGTTATGACACAGTGAATAAACTGGAGGCCTCATTTCTGAAAAGTGACGCATCGCTACGTGAAAATAGCGATGCGTCACTTATCTGGACGCACTCCTTATGACATTCCACATATGTCATATTTAATATATGACTAATCAATTCGCAAGGAGTTACAGATATGTCAGTATTTCTGACATATCTGTAAACACAAAAGTAACGCATTGCAGGAGTGCGTCACAAAAGTGACGCAACTCCAGTAATGTGTCCTTTCACATGGAAAAAGCACCATGTGAAAGGTTTGCTGTGAAGCAGGCGCAAGATTTTGGCGCAACTGCATCCTAAAAGTGACGCACTGCGTCATTATTACCAAGCTTTTTGCAAGGAACACCCCCTCTGCATGCATTATACCTGACACTATTTTTTAAAAAGTGACGCATCTAGGTACATGGGTCACTTTTTAAAACTCTGCGCCATATTGTATCTGCATCAGGTATAATGTATGCAGAGGGGGCAATCCCTCGCAAAAAGCTTGGTAATAACAACGTACTGAAATCTATGAGATTTCCCTGCGTCACTTTTAGGATGCTATTGCGTCAAAATTTTGCGCCGGCCTCGCATCACTTTTATGTTTACACATATGTCAGAAATACTGACGTATCTGTAACTCCTTGCAACATGATTCGTCATACATTAAATATGACACATCTGGAATGTCATAAGGACTGTGTACAGAAAAGTGACGCATCACACCAGCAGTGTAATAAAATGTGCCTCGTTGCACTATATTTAAAGGATGCAACAGCATCCTAAAAGTGACGCAGTGAAATCTCAAACATTTCACTGCGTCGCTATTACAAAGCTTTTTGTGGGGGAACACCCCCTCTGCATGCATTATACCTCACGCAGATATAATGTGGCGCTTGATTTTAAAAAGTGACCCATCTACCTAGATACCTCACTTTTTAAATATAACGCAACGCAACACATTTTTTTACACTACTGGTGCAATGCGTCACTTTTCTGTGCGCACTCCTTATGACATTCCAAGTAACGCATTGCTGGAGTGCGTCACAAAAGTGACGCAACTCCAGTAATGTGTCCTTTCAAATGGGGAAAGCAGCATATGAAAGGTCTTGCCTCAGTCTAACACCTGCTGTAAAGCAGGCACAAGATTTTGACGCAACAGCATCCTAAAACTGACGCAGTGAAATCTCAAAGATTTCACTGCGTCGCTATTACAAAGCTTTTTGCGAGAGAACACCCCCTCTGCATACATTATACCTGACGCTATTTTTAAAAAGTGACGCATCTAGGTACATGGGTCACTTTTTAAAACTCTGCGCCATATTGTATCTGCAACATGATTCGTCATACATTAAATATGACACATCTGGAATGTCATAAGGAGTGCGCACAGAAAAGTGACGCATAACACCAGCAGTGTAATAAAATGTACCTCGTTGCACTATATTTAAAAAGTGACGCATCTAGATAGATGCGTCACTTTTTAAATATTGCATAACAATGCGCATTTTTTTACACCGCTGGTGCGTCACAAAAATTGACGCACAGGAAGCGCAAAACTAACAGCGCAAGGCCTTCATAAATATGGTCCTGGATTTTCCCCGTGCTTCCGGTGCGCGTACCATGCGCTTCCCCCGCGCAAAACGAAAAAAAATTTGTAATGCCCTGCAGGACCCTATTTTAGTCCCTACATCAAACCTAGGGGGTCAGAGGGGGTCTACTCTTCCCCCTTATAGTCATTTGCCCCTTTTTTTTTCAAACCCCTTGTGTCTCGATTTTACCGAGACACAAGATGGCGGCCGCTCCGCACTGTTTAGAATGTTTACAGACAACTGAGATCCAATCAGCTTCCTGCGCGCAAGTCGCGTGTCGCGCCTGGAGCGCACTCCCGTGCGCGCACGGGAGAGCGCCTATAGATATATATATTTTTTTGAACCTAAATTACTCAAAATCCACTGGAGCACATATCTTGAGACATAGCAAAGGCACATCGGGCTACCAGTCCCTACAATTTTGCCAAGTTTGGTGGAAATCCATTCAGCCGTTCGGGCTAAAAGTGAAATCGACCGCCCTATGGAAATTAACATGGGGAAAACGCGTTTTGGGACCCCCCTTTTATCTCGGCCCCCGCTTGACGAATCCCCCCCAAACTTTCAGGGAAGGACCGGACCGCCATGAGACCATTTTCCTGAAAATTTCAGGCAGATTCGTCAACCGGCGCCAAAGTTATTCAAAATAGAATGTTGAGATTTAACATTGAAAATTATCCTAACTATAACTACCTACTGGCGACCGCCAGTAGGTAATATATATATATATATATATATATATATATATATATATATATATATATATATATATATATATATATATATATATATATATATATATATATATATATATATATATATATATATATATATATATATATATATATATATATATATATATATATATATTACCTACTGGCGGTCGCCAGTAGGTATATATAGTTAGGATTTTTTCCCTATGGGATTTTTGAAAATTCTATGTCTAATAACTTTGGCGTTTGTGGACGGAATCGGCTGAAATTTTCTGGAAAATGGCACATTTTGTTTCTGAGCAGCCCCTGAAAATTTGGGGGGGGGTTCGTCAAGGGGGGGCCGAGAAAAAATGGGGGTCCCAAAACGCGTTTTTCCCATGTTAATTTCCATAGGGCGGTTGGCCTGACTTTTAGCTCGAACGGCTGAATGGATTTGCACGAAACTTGGCAAAATTGTAGGGACTGTTAGCCCGATGTGCCTTTGCTAGGTCTCTATATATGTGCTCCAGTGGATTTTGAGAAATTAACGTTCAAAAAAAGATATATATCTGTGACAGCGCTCCGGGCTGCGCTCCGGTTCGCGTACTTGACGCGAAACGGAACTTCGCGAAGCGAAGCTGATTGGCTCTTCGGTGTCTGTCAACATTCTAAACAGTCCGGAGCGGCCGCCATCTTGTCTCTCGGTAGGATCGAGAGACAAGAGGAGGCCAAAACAAAGGGGGAAATTACCATAAGGGGGCATAGTAGATCCTCGTTGACCCCCTAGGTTTTATGTGGAGGTTTTAAAAGGGCCCAGCAGGGCAAAAAAAAAAAATTTTTTAATTTTTTTTGCATGGGGAGCGGCCGGTTCGCGAACCAGAAAGCGTTCTGGGCAGCGTACTATAAGGAAAAAAGAATGATAGACTTTTCAAATACTGTATGTTAATTGATTGTTGGTTTTGTTGATTATTTTTTAATTTCTTTATTTTTTAAGCAATTTTTATTATTGTGATTGTGTTTCATAATTTAATAAACTTTCTAACATTTCACTGTCAGAAATGTTATTATTTTAATTGAACATAGTTTGTAGTCTCTGAGGGTGTAAAATGTCCTCATTTTTAAGGAGGTTATCTACTGCTTCCACACATTGCAGTAGTTCTTGGTCCCAAGTTACATTCATAAATTCAATATCATTTGGATCATTGATTTCTTGGCTGCTCTCTTCCAGGACAATTTGAAATTCAACTTTCTGTTCGCCTTCCATTTTGCCTGAAATATGGATATAAAAAATATATATTAGTAGAGATAGGGCACTGTTGGGATTAATTTTAGATTGGCAGTTTTTATCAGTGAATTTATCTTTTGGCAGTGTATAGTATCAGAGTGGAAGTAGGAATATAAAAAAGTGTATGTGATTTAACGTAAGTAAATTCATAATTATACAAGAGAAGCCTAACTCCATCCATAACTATAACAGAGAAGTCTATCTAAATCTATAACTACTACAGAGGGATAGTATATAACTATCAGAAAAAGTTTACCATATTAATTTATAGTGCACAATATACTTCAGTTTTAAAAATAACAACTTACCTTTACAAACAAGTTGAAGTGTTTAGTGATAATTCAATTGAAATGTACAACAAGAAGTAGCAGTCAAAATGGCTGTGTTTCCTTCTCTTCCTTTATATATATTCAGGTATATAACGAATCAAATGTCAGGTAATAAAAGTAGAAAATGAAAGTAACATTTTCATTGGTTGTCAATTCCAACACTTCAGATGTGTTTTGTGAAGTAATTTACCTCACGGTATTTAGAGAGGTCTACAGGCTAAATGGCTAAATGGAATTTCAATCAAATTTGTGAAAATGAAAGGGATTGTTATGTAGTATGAGCTAATCTAAATTTGGTGAGAGTGTCTCTAGTCGTTTTTCTGTAAATTACTTTCCCACCTTTTTTTTTGGACCGCTTCCCGGAAAGCGGTCCGGTTCGCGAACCAGCAGCGTTACGGGAGTCCACCATTTTGTGTTTCGGTCGAATTAAGATACAAGATGGAGGGCAAATAATGTTCAGAATGGGTAGAAGGGGGCACGGTACAAGTATCTTGACCCCCTAGGTTTTCTGAGGGTGGAGGCCCATATGTGCGGGAAAAAAACATTTTTTTTCGAAATTTTGCGCAGTTAGCTTCTGGTTCGCGTACCGGGTAGCGCTCCGGGGAGCGTAGTTTGTTGAAATTTAGAGAAAAAAGTTAGAGTAAAATAATAATTGTGAGTGATCAGATGTAGGGTAGCTCTGAGAAGAGCTTTTGGGTTTATGGTACATTTTGGTACTTATAAGTAGGTACCAATGCACAGTCTTAAATTCAAAATGAAAATTCTGTTGCCCTCATCTGAGAAGTGAACTCCATCTCCTCTGTAGATATCTTGCATGCAGTAACGCAAGTTATTGTTGTACATGGAGCCCATTCCATGGTCTCTCATGTAAGCTGAAACAGATTTGTTTACATGCTTCCTCGACTTCTCAATTTGTGGACAAAATTGGTTGGACCACCTCCATTTCTGTCTTTGGCATATATTTGAATATACCAAGGCAGTTTGAGGAAAAAGTGCCATTAATTGCTCAAAGGTGTCCTTTAAAAGCATTTCCAGACCTACCCCAGTCAAAGTGCCCAAATCATTACCTCCACAGTGCACAATTAACAGGTCAGGTTTTGGCAAATGCATAAAGGTTTTCACCAATGGTATCAATTGGTGACATTTTAATCCTCTTTGGCCCAACCACTTAATTTCCACTTCTTGTAAATTGAGGTTATGTAAATTTCTGTTCTCAGCATACCTTTGAGCCCAGTAGATGTAACTATGTCCAACAATCCAGACATAAAACATGGTGAGAGAAGGTTGTGCTGCAGTCAGATGAAGTGTGGTAATGAAAGGGCAGTTGAAACAGTAGGAGTTTGTAAAGAAAAAAAACTGTGGATTTCCAGTGCTAATGATTCATTAGCAGTGATTGGTGCATTTCCATTTCTGAAAACAGAAAGTTAGGGTGCATGGATGTGTTCTTTGAAAGATGTAATTTGAATGGTCAAGGAAAAAACATTTAATGAAAGATTGCACTGGATACGCAGGTGCACTGAGAGTTCAGAGTTCAATTGAAACATTGTTGTGTGAACTTGCAAACATGAGAGGTCTTTCAGGAGGTGGTTGCTAAGCAAAAAAGGCAGAGAGGGCAGAGGGGGGAAGGGTTTTGATTTGAAAAAAGTGAGGGAAGAGTTATGATTGGCTAATATGAGAGATATGTGTAATGAATATCAGCATTTCTGTGCTTTCTATAGCTGCAGCCTCTGGAGTGCATCGTCTTTGTTCTGCTGAAGACAATTTGGTGTATTTCTGAGACTGTTTTGAAACTCAAAAAGTATTTGCTAAGGTGAGAAAAGATTTATTTAATTTAGATAGAGAATAGTATAATTTAAGGAGAAAATGATGAAGAAAGCTGTGTTTTTAAAATGTTGTTTTGTCTCAAGTGATATACAAATAGATTTTGTTTCTTGGAGAAATTGTAATTGCATATTCTGTGTAGAAATCTTGCATGCAGTAATGCAAGTTATTGTTGTACATGGAGCCCATTCCATGGTCTCTCATGTAAGCTGAAACAGATATGTTGTGTTTAAAAACGATTTTTGAAAACAATTACATTTCTGGATATGTTCTGCTAGAGCTTCATAGGTTGTTTGGGCCATATTTATAAGGCATTTGAGTGTCTCTGATGTTATTTTTCCCATTTTAATTGAAGAGCTTTCTCCATGGGGCAAGTTTCTTGTAAATATGCTCCCACCTGTGCTTGGCAAATTTAGATTTTGATTATGGGAGTTACATAGCCATGTTAAAAATGACCCAAAAATGGTTCAAGGGCAATCAAAAAAACGCTTTCATGTGTCTTAAGGACATTTTTAGTCATTTCCTCTTGAATGTAGGTATACAATTGATTTATATGTTGTGTTTAAAAACGATTTTTTGAAAACAATTACATTTCTGGATATGTACTGGTAGAGCTTCATAGGTTGTTTGGGCCATATTTATAAGGCATTTGAGTGTCTCTGATGTTATTTTTCCCATTTAAATTGAAGAGCTTTCTCCATGGGGCAAGTTTCTTGTAAATATGCTCCCATCTGTGCTTGGCAAATTTAGATTTTGATTATGGGAGTTACATAGCCATGTTAAAAATGACCCAAAAATGGTGCAAGGGCAATCAAAAAAACGCTTTTATGTGTCTTAAGGACGTTTTTAGTTATTTCCTCTTGAATGTAGGTATACAATTGATTTATATGTTGAGTTTTCAAACGTTTTTTGAAATCGATTACATTTCTGGATATGTACTGCTAGAGCTTCATAGGTTGTTTGGGGCATATTTATAAGGCATTTGAGTGTCTATGATGTTATTTTTCCCATTTTAATTGAAGAGCTTTCTCCATGGGGCAAGTTTCTTGTAAATATGCTCCCACCTGTGCTTGGCAAATTTAGTTTTTGATAATGGGAGTTACATAGCCATGTTAAAAATGACCCAAAAATGGTGCAAGGGCAATCAAAAAACGCTTTAATGTGTCTTAAGGACATTTTAAGTCATTTCCTCTTGAATGTAGGTATTCAATTGATTTATATGTTGTGTTTAAAAACGTTTTTTGAAAACAATTACATTTCTGGATATGTACTGCTAGAGCTTCATAGGTTGTTTGGGGCATATTTATAAGGCATTTGAGTGTCTATGATGTTATTTTTCCCATTTAAATTGAAGAGCATTCTCCATGGGGCAAGTTTCTTGTAAATATGCTCCCACCTGTGCTTGGCAAACTTAGATTTTGATTATGGGAGTTACATAGCCATGTTAAAAATGACCCAAAAATGGTGCAAGGGCAATCAAAAAACGCTTTCATGTGTCTTAAGGACATTTTAAGTCAATGAGGAAACACAGGTGATGTAATTCTGAAATGAGGAAAAGAAACTCCACATTTTTCAATTACATCACTAGTGTTTCCTAAGTTTTTGAATGACATTGTGTAGATGAAGTTTAGGTCCGACCACAGATTCAAAAGAGGTCTGCCCTTTGTTCAAGAGTGAAGTGGACATGACTTACTTCATTGGTAGGCCTTCACATGTATTATCTCCTTTGTATTCTTCAACAAGCGAAAATCTCATCTGCAACCGTGTGTTGGCCTCACCTCAAACAAACAAAACAGGGGATGGACCGAATGTGGATCAATGTCACACATTCACCCCAGTCCAAAGATCTGGGCCCAAACAAACCTCTGGATAGGCCACACCTTATCGTCATCCTGAATCAATCATTTAAAATGTTAGGGAGAGATTTATGATAGGTGTATGCCTGTTTTGTACCACTGTGCGTCACTTTTGTGGCGCAGTGGTGGTGCAAAAGATTTGCTATGTTAAATAATAAGTAGGGTGTAAAGTTTTTGATGACTGTTATTCATTTACTGTTTGGTAATAGTGGTTAATAACATTTTTTTTATATTTTATCACAGATTCAACTGCAGATCATTTCAAAATTTGAAAATGCCAACTAAGAATCAAATTAGAAAGGCTAGAAAACATAAAAAGACAGCAAGTTCAGCTATTACTGCAGCAGTCCTCTCCCAAAAAAACTTGTCAAATCACCAAGAAAGCTCCGGGTAAGACCACAAAATCATTCATAAGAAATATTTGTAGTAAAAAAAGTATTTCTACAGAAAATCTTTCAGTCCAGAAAAAGAGAAGCAATTTAAACGGAAAGGAAAGACCAATCAAAAATGTTACTGCAAGAGCAAGAGATAACTCTGTGCATGATAGTAGAAGGAAACAACAGTTTAGGGACATTCGAAAACGAATGTTCCGCAACAGGATAATAGTTAATTTATTAAAAAATATTAAGAAAGGCCAACAGAAAGTGGCATTTTATAAGAAAAATAAAAATGTAGAGAAAATTATTGATCATGCTTTCGAAATTAAGCGAAAGTTATTTATTTTGGTAATCAATAGAATTAGGAAACTAAACAAGGTAATTTCTGATTTCAAATCAAATAGTAGATGGAAGAGAGTAGTTAATCGAAGTAATTTTTGTGAAGTTTTTTCCGGAGAATGGATGCATAGTTCAAGTTGTGAGGCAGTTTTTTAATGAGGAGAGTTATTTTCAGGATAATGATTTGGTGCTTGCAGTTGACACCAGTGGTCGAGCTTATGAAGTGAAGGATGGTTGTCCAGTTGAAAAAGAAAAACTTGTGACAACAGAGATAGAAGAGGTGTTAGGTAATGAGGTTTTAGAAAGACGTCCTAAAGGTCCTGTGTACATTTGGAAGTGTAGTTCTATTTGCAGTGTGCGACAGGATTCCATCCATTTGCTTTGTGATTTTGTACGGACATTTAATAAGAAAAGTTTGAAGCAGAAAATGAAGTTGTTGCAAGAATTAGATCCTTGCAGAGTGAGAGAAGTGACAGGTTTGCGTAGTCATTCACTGGCTTGTCTTTCCAGGAGAGTATGCCAGAGTGTTTTTCATCATTTCAGGATGCTAGCAGTGCATCATAATAAAGTGAGGAAATTAGTCATAATGTTGTATTATGCTAAGAGTCCAGCAATTATGCTTAAACAATTATGTGCTGCTCTTTTGCATGGTTCTGAAATAGATGTCAAGAATATTTGTGAAGAAATTGAGTTTTGTTACTTTGGAAGTAAAGATGAGAATGTTCAAATTGACCCAGAAGTAGAGGGTAATGTTGAAGATAATGTACAGGTTTCCAGTACAGATAATTTTCAGAAGGAAATTGCCACGTTTTAGGTGAAATCAAGTGAGAGGCCTAATTTCACTTGTGTGTGTTGTCGACGCACTTATTATAAGAATCAGATTAAGTTAGTGGATTTATATGCAAAAAGTGAAAGGGAAAATAATAGTGAATGGAAGGATTTCGCAACATACTTGATGGTAGAAAATTGTTTTGATTTGGGATCGGATCAACGTGTGTGTACTTATTGTTGTAACAAATTAAACCAAAACCAGATGCCTGCTAGGGCGGTTCATAATAATCTGGAATTGGTTGAGATTCCTTCTGAATTGAAGGATTTAAATACTTATGAATCTATTTTGATTCAAAGTATCCATCCCTTTCAGGCTATTGTAAGAATGGAGCCAAAGACAGGGAAGTTGCCTCCATCAGATTTACAGAGAGGATTAAAGGGAAGAGTTGTTTATTTGCCTCTAGATTTGAACAAAAACATTAACACAATTGGAGAAGAAAAAGTGGAAGAGGAACCTCTGGTTATCTTAGTTAATGGGGTTCCGACAAAGAATAAGAAAATATGGCAAGATTTAGTGGATGTTAGGAAAGTCAAAAAGGCAACATTTTATTTGAAACAAAATAATAAGTACTATAAGAATGTATATGTTGCAGAAGAGGAAGTAAGTGATGAAGACGATAGCGATTTGTGTGCCGGCCAAATTAAGAAAGTAGAAGCCTCTAAAAGTGAAGAAATATATGAACATTATAGTGTTCATCCTTTGCATTCCAAGGAAGTCATGGGGAATGCTATTGAGTTGTTTCAAATGAAACAAGCCAAAGGGAGTCCAATCAGTGTTTGGGAGGAAAGATTGGAAGCTCGGTGTTTCCCACAGCTATTTCCAACAGGTCAAGGAGGAAGATATGATGAGCGACCACATCAAATTCCTGCTTCTGAATACCGGACTTTACGTTTGTATGCAGAAGATCCTAGGTTTCGTCAATGCATTCCCTATTTGTTTCATCTCCTGTTTGAAAGCGATCTGTCTGGACTGTCATATGCAGTGAACCACATCTTGAAAAGTGGTATACAGATGCGAAACATCTCGGCAAGTGACTTTATGCATAAAGTCAATGTCCAAGACAGTATTTTGGATTCTCACCTAATTAATCTCATGGCGTGTCAGCGTGGTACTAATGAGTACTGGTACCGTCGTCATGGTGATTTAAAATGTATGCTGAGGAACTTAGGAACTCCGACATGGTTCCTCACTCTGAGCTGTGCAGAGTATGGCTGGGAAGACTTACTTGAATTTCTACGAGAGGCAAATGGAAACATTTAAAACATTGAATTCAAGACACCCGGAGAACTGTGTTCTTTGGATCCAGTGAATGTATGCAGGTACTTCAATCATAGATTTGAAGCTATGATGTCTTTCATCATGAATAAGAAGAATCCACCTCTTGGAGAGGTGTTGGATTTCTTCTGGAGAAAGGAGTACCAAGCAAGAGGTGCTCCTCATATACATATGTTGCTGTGGATCAAGGATGCACCTAAATTTGGAACAGATCCGGATGACTTAGTGATGAGTTTCATAGAACAGTATTCTACGTGTGCTGTTCCAAACGCAACGGAGAAGAAAAGCCTAAGAGAACAAGTTCTACGTTTCCAAAGCCATCGTTGTGGAAAGTACTGTTGTCGTAAATTCAGAAACAAGGACAAGTTCTACACCAAATGTCGTTTCAACTTTCCACGACCGGTGATTTCTAAAGGAAGAGTGAACAGTTTGATGTCTTCTCTGCGACATAATGTGACGAGGAAATCACCCAAAAATACATACAATTTGAAAAGGAACGAAGAGTCCAAGTACATCAACGACTACAACCCAGTGATTTTGTCCATGTGGAATGCTAACATGGATATACAGTTCGTGGCTGACAACTGTATGGCTGTGGCTCGGTATGTGACATCTTACATCACCAAAAAAGAAAAGACAGAATTGAAGGATATGTGGGAGGACATTTCCCATGAAAAGAGCCTCAGTAAGAAGTTGTACAGTTTCAGTCTGAAGATGTTGTCGCATCGAGAAATTGGAGCTTACGAATGTTCTGACCGGTTGTCTTCAACAAGTCTTTATGCCAAATCCAGGAGTATTGTTTGGGCGAGTCTTGGTCTTGCTGCAACGCGTAATCGAGTTCTGAAACCTGTGCGGGAAATTGAGTATTTGGCGGAAAAGGAGCCAAACAGTACCGACATTTTGAAGACCAACATGTTGGATACATATTATCCAAATCGAAGCAGTCACCTTGAGAATGTTTGTTTGTATGAGGTTCTACAAAATTACATATTCAAGAGGAACATCAAAGAAGATATTGAGAAAGGAGTGTATGCTGTAATTGGAAGTGAGGGATGTCTGGTCAAGCAAAGAAAATGCCAATTAGTAAACCATCGAAAATTGAGTGGCGAATTTCCAGAAAAAAAGGAGTTTTTCTATTTAGCACTTTTGCAACTTTTCAAGGCTTGGCGTGCAGAAGAGGAACTGCTTGGAGATTTCCTCTGTTACGAAGACTCTTTCATTGCCGCCAAGGAGACCATAGAATGTTCTGCTTTTCCCAAATATCAAGAAATGTTGACTTTGGAAATTGAGCAGGAAGCAACGATTGCAGCCGAGATTGCCAGAGACAATTCTCAGGACAGTCAGAGTTCTGTTTCATTGAGTCAGGATCCACTAGGAGGACCTATTATCGAAAATGAAGCTGCCACTGCTATGAATGAAGTGGAAAGAGCCATGGCCCATGCTCAGGAGGATGCGGTTAACTTAGAAGACTTGGAAAAACAACTCAACGTTGAGCAGAGGAAAATATATGACGAAGTTACCAAGCAAATTGATCATGGATTAAGTCATGAGAAGAAAGAGTGCTCATGTACGTCGTTGAAGCCTGTCCGACTGTACGTGAGTGGAGAAGCGGGAACTGGAAAAAGTTTTCTCATTAAAGCAATTTCTTGTTATTTGCAGGAAAGGACTGAGTCATCGCTGTCTTGTGTTGTTACCGCTCCAACTGGACTGGCAGCACATAACATTAAAGGTATTACTTTGCATCGTCTACTGATGCTGCCAGTGGAGCATGACAACAAAATACAATACCACAAGTTATCTGGAGATGCTTGTTGTGAAGTTTCAAGAGTCTTGAGGAAAATGAAACTTCTTATCATTGACGAAGTAAGCATGGTTTCCAATGTCATGCTTGCCTTTGTGCATTTGAGAATGCAAGAAGTTCTTAAAACTGAGTATGATGTGTTATTTGGTGGCAAACACATCATTGTTTTCGGAGATCTTCTGCAGCTGACACCAGTAAAAGGACAACCTGTGTTCAAAATACTCACGCATGAAGATACCAGGAAGTGCCTAGGGAGCATTGGCAACGTCAATATATGGTTAAACTTCAATTATGCTGAACTGCATGAAAATATGCGTCAGGCAAAGGATGAAGATTACAAGAATATTCTACAAGATATTAGAATTGGAAAAGTGACCGAGCATGGGAAAGAAGCTTTAAATACACGATTACTGTCAAATTTATATCCAGAACAAGACGTTGTGCCTGAGAATATTTTCCAGAAAATTACTGAGAAGAAATCCGGAATATGTTTGATGCCATCTCTTGCAGAATGTGCCATCTTCAACAACAAAATGTTGCATTTAGAAAAGCAAGAGATTGTGAAACTGGAAGCTATTGACAGAATAGAGCATATGGGATCAACAATTATTTTGTCTGAGAATTTGAAATCAATATTGGATGCATTAGAGAAGACAATATCTAAAACAGCGGGTTTTGAAAAGACTTTGAATGTGTGTTTAAATTGCTGAATCATTTTGAGAAGGAATTTACATGTTGAAAGAGGTCTGGTAAATGGATCAATGGGTAATGTTGTTGATTTTGAGAAATACAGAAGTAGAGATGGAATTGAATTTTTAAAAATTAAATTTGATGGCATTGAGGAAGTACAGCTAATTGGTCGTTGTTCTGCTAGGTTTTTGCTTGTTAAAGACTTATATGTTCGCCGTAAGCAGTTTCCTGTTTGCTTGGCATATGCGGTGACAATCCATAAATCGCAAGGTTTAAGTGTAGATAGTGCATTGGTGAATATTGGCAGTTCTGTGTTCAAGGAGGGTATGGCATATGTGGCATTGTCACGAGTTAGAACTTTATCGGGATTGTACTTGATTGACTGTGATGTGACAAACATTTGTGCGGATCTAGATTGTGTTAAGGAATACAATAGGTTAAGAAGAGAGTATGCGCCACATTTGCCTCAATATCCTTTGTTTGAGAAACGTGTGGTAGGCCGGAAACGAAGAAATATCAGTAAAAGTAGGGAGGTTGTAGCAAAAAGCCCAAAAGTCGATGAACCGAAAATTGTAAGCAGAAAGAAAACGGATTCTGTTGAAGATGTTGTCGGTTTTCAATTTGAAAACAGTTCTGGTGTCAACTGCTATGCAAATGTAGTGGTTAATGTTCTCTTTTCACTAGAGACTTTAAAAGAACAGATTGTGTTCAATTCGGAACAAAGTTTATGCTGTTTGTTGAATTCTGTGTTAGAGAAATGTAGCACTGATCGAACAAAAGTAGAAAGTGTGTCTGAAGTTCGTTATCTGTTAGACGAATGTTCAGGTCAAACAGACTTCTCTGAAAATAATCAGCAGGATTGTCAGGAGTTTTTAATGTATATGCTTGATGTATTGCAAGATGAGGGTGTAGATGTAGATCACCTGTTTGGGCTTTCTTATCAATGGCAGCATGAGTGCGAGAACTGTAGGGTATCAAGTACATCTAGTGTAGACTCAGAAAGATTTATATATTTAACTTTGCCAGACAGTAAATCAGTGTCCTTTAATAAGCTAGTAAAAGCAGCTGATCACAACATGGAGTGTAGCCAATGTAAATCTGAAATGATGTCAACATTATTTATACGAAGATATGGCCAGTATGTTATTTTAATGTTCCAACGATGTAGGCCTGATGGAACAAAATTGACAACTTTAATAAAAAAATGTGTTGCTTCGCAGTTGTCAATATCAGGAAGGACTTTTGTAACTGTAGCAATAATCTATCATGACGGTCCTTCAACAACATCAGGACATTACACAGCTTATTTAAAGTCTAGAAACGGCTGGTCATTCTGCAACGATTTTGTTATAACTTTAAAAAAAAAATTGCTGTATGACCTTAAAAATTCTTACCTGGTGTTTTTAAAACCAAAATTTTAGGGAAAGAATCTCGGGATGTGCTCTGAGGAATTTCAAGAGGTTCATGGAGTAGAGGGAATGTAAGTCTGCAATGCTGTCTAGATTATTGGTCCAAAATTTTGATTATAATGTCATTTTAAAAATCCAACTATATAAACCTGATGCAAGTAAGTCTGCTTCATAATAAGCAGTATCAGTGTGATAGGAAAAGTAGAACATGAGTGAGCAAGAAGAGTAAGATATTAGTAGTCCAGGATTGTGAAAGTAATCTTAAACGTTTTCTTTCTGAAAGTTGTGAAAATAGAAAATGACGGGATTTGGTTACAAGAATTCCAAAAGTTGTAAATCGCTCTAACATGATTTGGCCATGTGGAAACATGTATGTAACATATTTTTCAAAACGATGGAGGTTTTCTTTCAGAAAGTGGCGGGCTGAAAATATTAATAGCACAAAGGAGTGTAAGCTATTCATAGGACATCCTTCGACGTCATGGAAAGTAAGTTAATTTTTATGAGTTTTGAATTCAGATTTCTTATGTTGTATGGGTTTTTTAAACACAATCATTTTGATTGTGTTTTTTTCCCCCCGCTGTTACATGATGAATACCTTCAAGTCACTGTTTAAGTGAAATTTGATACATTCTGAGAACAGCAAAAATAAACCATTTAACATGTATAATTAATTCTCTACTTTTTGTACTTATGATATACATTTAGAAATGTGAGGTAGATATGGAGAACCTGAGGCTTCTGTAAGTGTCAAAGTTAATGCTTACAGTGCTGCACTTCTGGGTACTGTTTTTTTTTTAAACTTGAATAGGCCTCACCTCAAACAAACCTCTTATTTGCGCATCCTGAAACAATCATTTAAAATGTTAGAGACAATTTTATGATGGCTTTACATCTCTTTTGCGCTGCTATTGCATCACTATTGTGAGACATCAGCAGTGCAAAAGATGCACCATGTTCCAAAATAGGCCTCACTTCATCAGCATCAAGATACTGTTTGTTTAATATATATATCTTTAGGACTGTGTAGGGGACGTAGAGAAGCAGAGGCTTCTGTAAATGTCAAAGTTGTTGAAAAACTGTTTGTTCTTGATCCTTTTCCCTTGTCTTTTCTAATTTTTAAATACATGTTTTAATATTTTTGAAATGTTTGTTCTCTCTTTCACAGATTGAAAGTATGAAAAAAGAATTGTAAAAGTTATCAAGAATTATAAGGAAAATGTTTTCTACTCTTTTCGTTACATTTCAATCACATTCACCTACTATAGGGCTTCAGACTATAGAGCCTTAAACAAAGATTATTTAAATGTGCAAATTTGGAGCTGTGCCCGTGGGTTTTGGTTCAATACACAAGTGCATTGACCTAAAATGCGTGTGCACATTACCAAATCGCCGTCTGTTTCCTCAGGCGTACTCCTCCCACACCTTTGAAGTGAAGTTTAGCTTCACTATAAACGCCCCGGCTGCTTTACCTTCTCATTCTACTGTCCCCGCTTCGTCCCCTCTCCTGTCTGCCGTGTGCATTTCTCCTCTCCCCCCCCTCACAGTAATGTCACTCACACACGCAACGCCATTCACACACGCAACGCCATTCACACACGCAACGACACTCACACACACAACGCCACTCACACACACAACGTCACTCACACACACTACGCCATTCACACACGCAATTCATCCACGCAATGCCACTAATCCACGCAATACCACTCATCCACGCAACACCAATAATCCACACAACGCCAATTATCCACGCAATGCCTCTCATCCACACAACGCCACTCATCCATTTGCAAAACCAAACGAACAAACTCTTCTATTGTGAAACCTATTGCATTTTCAATGCTTGATTCTTTCACTTCCTTATGTATTTTGTTTTCCACAATTATATCCTCTTCCTTCTTTTCTTAGGTAAATAAATCTATTAAACACCATTTCTGGTTTAGTCCCTATAGCTGTCTTTCTTTTAACATTACTCTCTGTTTTCTTCTCTTGTACTTACTCCTTTATTATTTTTTTTAAAAAATTGGGGTTAGCCCCCGGTTCGCGAACCGGTGAGCGAACCGGAAAGCGAACTAAAAAAAAAAACAGCTTGCCAGAGTGTTACACTTTCAAGCAATTTTTGTAAAAAGGGGAGGTAGTTCTGAAAAGAACTTTTTTTTAATGTTTTTGTTGTTTTATATTTTTTTTTCTTTTTTAAACATTATTTGTTTTTTTTGTATTTTTTGAACACTTTTTTGTTTTTTTTGGTTTTTTTCAAAGGGAAAGAACAGAAAGAGGCATTGAAAAGGGCTCAACAGGAGCAAAAAAAAAATTAAAACTTGGGGCGTTTAGAGCATCGGTGTTTCTCAAATGCCAAATTAATTAATTTCACACTCATATTTGCGCATGAAATTAAAGTGCCACAATATAAGAAAGTAAGCTTCATATGGACAATTTTTTTTTAAATATTTGGCACTGTTTCGCTTGCCTCTGCAACTGTGAGAGAAATATCAGTAGATGTTCTGGCCATCGAAGTTGGGGGGTTCTCTTGTAGTTCACGCATCTCTGCCCGACTATAATTTAATGGATGCCACCTCTGCATATGTCGGTGCATCGTGTAGTTTCCATAGCTGTAGTTTTTATTAGTGCCCCTGGATAATTTATCTTGGCATATAAGGCACGTAGCATAGCGTGCATTGACTTTTTTCTCTCCTGGTGGAATGGAAAAAAATTGCCAGATAAAGCTAATTTTGTGATGAGATACCCGGGGTAACTCTTTGACAAATCCTGGTGCCTCTTCTTCCTCTCCCTCTTCTGGATCCTCTTCCTCCTCTGTGTTTCCAAGAAACTGTGCAGGTGGTCCTCTCTTCCTATGAGGAGATGGTGGTGGTGGTGGTGGGGGTGCAGCAGCTGAAGCTACTATTGAAGCCATTTTTTAATCAGAGCAAATGATCAGGTCTTCCTTTCTCAAAGTTGAAAGTCAGAGTGAGAAAAAAGGTGGGGGCTTTCATCATTTGGGAAAAAAATAGTTCTAAACCAATGAAAAGTGTTATTTTTAGGTCACATGACCTAGTCTTACATCATTAGGAAACCAAAAGTGAAATGAACCAATGAAAACTTTAATAAACTAGTCACATGACCTGTTCCACTCACGTTACGCGGTGCGCGCCGCGCCCCGTATCGCTTCCGGTTCGCGGTCCGGAGCACTTCCGGGAGCGCTAACGTGGCGCGTCATAAGACGCATTACGCGACAACGTGATATGTCGCGTTTCCGCGATGCGTCACGATGTTGATTTCTGATGCGGTAGTTGCGTAAACGGAACGTTTACCGGTTAGCGGACCGGGTCGCAGCATCAAATTGAGCTAACGGAAAGCTTCCCGGTTCGCGAACCAGGAGCGAACCCAAAAAATATTTTTTAAAAAATTAATCATAAACATATAAAATATAATTTGGGATATAAAGAAAAAGACATTTTACAGCTACAGATATTAGCTTTTAAAAAACCATTGAAATTCACTGAAAAAACCATAGGTTATAGACCATATATAGTTAGGAATTAGCATTTACAAAACCATATTTTACTCACACAAAACCATTGAAATTTCATATATAGTTAGTTGCCCTAACTATATATCGCGCACCCGCAATCCACTGCTGATGATGTCACATATTACATCATTCATGACATGGTAAGTGACATCACTGATGACATCACTGATGACATCTCAAATGACATCACTGATGACATCACTGATGACATCTCAAATGACATCACTGATGACATCTCATTTGACATTACTCATCACATCACTGATGATATCATTCATGTGATAATACGATGAAACTCTTCAGATTCTAATATAACCTTAGATATAATCAGTGTAAACAGACACTCACAGACTGTCACTCATCCATGGAGTTACTCACACACCTAGTCATTCGTGCAAAAAATCAATCACACCTCCATTTTCTCAACTATACAGTTATACACACTTTACTTATTCAAACATATACTAACACATATTTACTCTCTTATACAATCCCTGATACAAGCTCACAATGATATATATATTATGCACAGTTATTTATATATGTCAACTCTCACATGTACTGTGTTTTACATATGTACTTACTTTGACATGTAGCACTGAGATATCCATTCACTCACCAATACACTCATGCACACAGTCAACCGCCCATACAGCTGTTTCCACATGCACTTTTGAACCCATACATCTAGTGAATCAACTGCTCACATATCTATGCACAGAGTCATACACCTCCCAGCCACCCACACACACATCCAGTCTCCCATACAAATACTTGGGCAACCAACCAATAACCCATATAGTTACTCAAATAGCTCCTGATCAACACATGCAGCAGTTTACAGAACAACAGACATAATGATGTACAAATTAAGACAGTTTAGTCACTAACTCATGCCCTCAGTGAGACACATTTAATCACTCACTCATACAGTCAGTCATGCACCAACTAAATCCTTCATCCAGACACTTATACATCCACTCATTCTTCAATATGTAAGACATATTTTAACTTTACAGAAACACACAGTCACTGGATGTTGTCATCAGTGATGTCATCAGTGATGTCGTTTGAGATGTCATCAGTGATGTCATCAGTGATGTCACTGACCATGTCATGAATGATGTAATATGTGACATCATCAGCAGTGGATTGCGGGTGCGCGATATATAGTTAGGGCAACTAACTATATATGAAATTTCAATGGTTTTGTGTGAGTAAAATATGGTTTTGTAAATGCTAATTCCTAACTATATATGGTCTATAACCTATGGTTTTTTCAGTGAATATATATATATATATATATATATATATTACCTACTGGCGGTCGCCAGTAGGTATATATAGTTAGGATTTTTTGTCTATGGAACTTTTGAAAATTCTATGTCTAATAACTTTGGCGTTTGTGGACGGAATCGGCTGAAATTTTCAGGAAAATGGCACATTTTGTTTCTGAGCAGCCCCCAAAAATTTGGGGGGGTTTCGTCAAGGGGGGGCCGAGAAAAAAGGGGGGTCCCAAAACGCGTTTTTTGCATTGAGTTTTCCATAGGGCGGTTGGACTCACTTTTAGCTCGAACGGCTGAATGGATTTGCACGAAACTTGGCAAAATTGTAGGGACTGTTAGCCCGATGTGCCTTTGCTAGGTCTCAATATATGTGCTCCAGTAGTTTTTGAGAAATTAACGTTCAAACCAAGATATATATCTGTAACAGCGCTCTGGGCAGCGATCCGGTCCGCTTACTTTTCGCTTATCGGAACTTTGCGCGCAGAAAGCTGATTGGCTCTCCGGTGTCTGTCAACATTCTAAACAGTCCGGTGCGGCCGCCATCTTGTCTCTCGGTAGGATCGAGAGAGAAGAAAAGGTGAAAAAGTAAGGGGGAATTTAATGAAAGGGGGCAAGGTATCCCCCTCTTCACCCCCTAGGAATGTTGTTGGGGTTATTAAAGGGTCCCGTGGGGAAAATAAAAAAAAAAATGATTTTTCACGGTAGAAGCGCTTCACGGGCCGGGAACTGGGCCGCAAACTGGTAGCGAAACGGGAATTCGCCATTTTGAGCTTCGTTAATTAAATTACTAGGTATAAGTGGGTGCGGGAGACGTATCCTAATCCCCTATGTTTCCTGAGGGTGGCTGAGGAGGCTGATATATGTTGATACATCTCTTCCAGCGGCTGTGCGTGAGCTTTTTTTTTTTTTGCTGCGTGACAGTCCGGAGCGGCCGCCATCTTGTCTCTCGGTAGGATCGAGAGAGAAGAAAAGGTGAAAAACTAAGGGGGAATTTAATGAAAGGGGGCAAGGTATCCCTCTCTTCACCCCCTAGGAATGTTGTTGGGGTTATTAAAGGGTCCCGTGGGGAAAATAAAAAAAAAATGATTTTTCACGGTAGAAGCGCTTCACGGGCCGCGAACTGGGCCGCAAACTGGTAGCGAAACGGGAATTCGCCATTTTGTGCTTCGTTGATTAAATTACTAGGTATAAGGGGGTGCGGGAGACGTATCCTAATCCCGTATGTTTCCTGAGGGTGGCTGAGGAGGCTGATATATGTTGATACATCTCTTCCAGCGGCTGCGCCATCTTGACTTTTTTTCGAATGCCACAATTTTGTCATGCACGGCAGCCATTTTAGATGCCAGGCTGGTCCCAGGCTATCACCTAACCCTGCGGATGTAGTTTATGGCCCCAGCTGTAGAGAATTCAGACATGCCAATCCTCCTGATTCAGGCGTGTGACTACTGATTTCAGTGCTAGTCTCCCGCCTCCCGATTTCTGCAAGCAAAAACCCGGGGGCATATTACGAACAACTAGCGATAATTTTTGTCTCTAACTTGTTTAGAGACAAAAATTATCGCCGCACATCGGCGATTTTTATCGCAGATAAACCTTGCTATTATCGCAGAAAAGTCAGCAATATTCATGTATTATTGACCTAATGCTCTTAGCCATGTTATCCACCTCCCATTGGATAACATGGCTAAGAACTGCTCAGGGCAGGTGTTAGATTTTGGAGATATTTGCGCTTAGCGCGAATATCTCCAAAAGTTGGTAATAGAAGGTAGCAATGTTAGGGACTGTTTCCAGTCGCTAACATCTTGGCACGCCACTTTGCATGTCATTAGTGATAAATATCACTGACATGCAAAGCGGGGCCCAAGATGGTCGCTATCTCCTTTTAGCTGTCACTAACTGGTGTTAGCGACAGCTTCGTAATAGGGAGATAATTTTATCTCCGCTTTCATGGCTTTTAAAGCCAAAAAAGCGGAGATAAACCCCCTTGATAATATGCCCCACGATTCCTTGGGGGTTTCAGCCGACAGGGCTTGGTATTGTGTTACATGGTAATTTTTCCATGAAACGTCAGAGGGTCGATGCAGGGGTTCTAGAAGAGGTGATAAACCATTTAAGCCTCATGAACAAGCGCATGGTCTTTTAAAGATATGTGAAGTACTCGGGGCGGCGGTGTGTGTGTGCCCTCTTTCAGGAGCGGGCGGGGGGGCACTGCCAGCAACTTGCCAGGTCAGGTAGTGTTCAACACGTGCATCACCCTTTCTCTGCCTGCTATTGCGCTCCATGCTTCGGAAAGGTAAGAAAAAGAACGTGCATTTGAGTTTGAAATGTCCGATCCTGCAGCAGCACACTTCCAAAGCCCACACATGACAATAACCCGATTCAAGGCCCCATTCACCCGTTTTTCAAAAAATAGATAACACTCCAACAAATTAAGGTTATAAAACTTTATTAACTTTTAACGATAATGAACAGAACAAAAACTAAAAACATTTAAACATTTATTAACACAAAAAGCAACAATGGTTAGAAGCTGTCTTTTGTGCGAATAGTCCCAAGGCAGCACAACGTGCAGAGTTCTGGACGGCACCCAGGTGATGTCGCCTGGGTGCCGCACTGGTTTAGGGATCCTACAATGCTGCTCCGAAAATTGGCGTGGGGCGTCCCGGGTGGGGCGGGGGGAGGCCTCGTCAGTAGCGGTCTGTTGTGCGAATAGTCCCAAGGCAGCACAACGTGCAGAGTTCTGGACGGCACCCAGGTGATGTCGCCTGGGTGCCGCACTGGTTTAGGGATCCTACAATGCAGCACAGAAAAACAGCGTGGGGCGTCCCGGGTGGTGCGGGGGGAGGCCTCGTCAGTAGCGGTCTGTGTCCAGTGTCACATGGCTGACACAACATGTACGACAGGCACCCAGGTGATGTCCAGTAAACTGCCGCACTGGTTTTGGTATCCTACAATGCTGCTCCGAAAATTGGCGTGCGGCGGCCCGGGGGGGGGGGGCGTGGGGGAGCCGGCGTGAACGGGCCTCCCCAGGTGGCGGCCATCTAGCTGAGTTGCGCTCGCTCTTGCGGCCACAGCGTCTCGCTCACCATGTTGTGGAGTTGCTCCCACTCTTGCAGTGCAGCGATAGGCGGCTGCCACATGGCTGTCAAAATGGCGGACGGCTCTTCGGTTTTGGGCCTGGTCCACTGAAATGGCCCTGGGACACCTTGGAACTCGGACGCTTGCCTGCTAGGGCTTGGGCTCCATTCTCGAAAAGCGTCCCCTCAGCCGTGAAGATTGTATAAAAGTCTTGGGGGCCCCCGACTCCCGCAGGCTTCCGGTGGGGAGCGGCTGCCATGATTGCTCGCGGAATGACCACGACGGAGCCACGAGATGGTGGTGCTCTCATGCTGACGCCAGCTTCAGTCTGAATGATCCAGAAACAAGGTGGGGCTTTCATCGTTTGGGAAAAAAAAATGTTCTAAACCAATGAAAAGTGTTATTTTTAGGTCATATGACCAAGCCTTCCATCTTTAGGAAACCAAAAGTAAAATGAACCAATGAAAAGTTTTATAAACAAGTCACATGACCTGTTCTGCGACATAGGGCTACAAAAAGCGTAGAAAATCCGTTGGCACGTGAGGCGGCGTCAGTAGCGGACCGATGTGCGAATAGGCCGAAGGCAGCACAACGCGCCGAGATCCGGATGGCACCGAGGTGGTGTCCAGCAAATTGCCGCACTGGTGTGGCCATCCTACAATGCTGCGCCGAAAGACGGCGTGTCCAGCTGAGTTGCGGTCACTCTTGCGGTACAGTGACTCGAACGCGCCGAGATCCGGATGGCGCCGAGGTGGTGTCCAGCAAATTGCCGTACTGGTGTGGCCATCCTACAATGCTGCGCCGAAAGACGGCGTGTTCAGCTGAGTTCCGGTCACTCTTCCGGCACAGTGACTCGAACGCGCTGAGATCCGGATGGCACCGAGGTGGTGTCCAGCAAGTGGCTGCACTGGTGTGGCCATCCTACAATGCTGCGCCGGAAGTCGGCGTGGGGTGCCCCGTTGGCTTATGAGGTGATGTCAGTAGTGGACTGATGTGTGAATAGGTCGGAACCAGCACAAGGCGCCAAGATCCGAATGGCAAGTCCTGGATGTTGAGTGCCTCAGTTGAGATTTCTGAGCAGTGCTTGTAGGACTGTCTGAAGCTTATTTGCACCTGCTGCAGCTTCACTAGGTCCGGCGGAACTTTTTGCCTTTTCCTTTCTGCTTCTTTTCCTACAATGTGTTTCTTCTGAAGACACGACCAGGTCCCTGAATGTGTGCAGGGGGACGCTATTGATTGAATGAACGCGCCGAGATCTGGATGGCACCGAGGTGGTGTCCAGCAAATTGCCGCACTGGTGTGGCCATCCTACAATGCTGCGCCGAAAGTCGGCGTGGGGTGCCCCGTTGGTTTATGAGGTGATGTCAGTAGCGGACCGATGTGTGAATAGGTCGGAACCAGCACAAGGCGCCCTGCACTGTTGAGCCTTTTTCAATGTCTGTTTTTTGTTGTTTCCCCTCCATCAAAAACAAAACAAAAATACAAGGCGCCAAGATCCGAATGGCAAGTCCTGGATGTTGAGTGCCTCAGTTGAGAGTTCTGAGCAGTGCTTGTAAGACTGTCTGAAGCTTATTTGCACCTGCTGCAGCTTCACTAGGTCCGGCGGAACTTTTTTCCTTTTCCTTTCTGCTTCTTTTCCTACAATGCGTTTCATCTGAAGACACGACCAGGTCCCTGAATGTGTGCAGGGGGACGCTATTGATTGAATGAAAATGGCGGCTTGACACAAAGCTGACTCAAGCGTTACTGTTGGTGCTATACAGACAAAAATTGGTTTTCAGTTTGTACATTCTTCAGGTTTTTTTTTCTCCATCCAAGTCTGATTGAGAGTTTGTAGAAAAATGGCTTCAGATTTTCCACATACTACTCTTCAACATTCTTCCTAAATGTAACAATGTGAAACTCACTAGGAGAACGGCTGTTTCTGTTTCCTTTCAAAATGCTGCCACCAATATTTTCTGAATGGAAGACACCATCTTGTAACATAAAGGGCCGAAAGGGGTTCTGGTCTGGCCGATGGTTGGTGGAGACATTTTGACTATATCTTGGACCTGCCCGGCCTCGCCCAAAATGGCGCCGGTATAAATGGGACTCGTAACTCTTTGCCCGCAAATGTATATCTAGAAAATGTTATTGTAAGTGGCCCTGTCGTATTTTAATTACAAAATGTACGTCCACCGATTCCGCAACTGTTAGACACCTTTGTTCTTGTCACCTAATGGCCCGCTCGTTACGTTCTTCTACAGTGTAAATGTCTCCTCATCATATACGATTTCAGTTTGCTCCGTGGCCGGCCCACGTGGTTATAGGCCCGTATTTGTATACTGACATTTTCACAATAAAGGTTTTTAAAACAAAACACGGTAGTAGTATTTTCATTTGTAAAGTTTTTACTTTTAGTGACTGTTTTCGAATCAGTAAAAGGCAAGTGAAATAAAGCAGTCCAATTACATGACGGATAAAAGGTATAATATGTAGGAACGCAGTAAAGATAAATGGTCAAGGGCAGTTGTGTTTTTCATGTCTGCAACATAAAGTGATCGATAAGAATCTGATAATCAGGCGTATCGGCGACTAAGACAGCAGGCCGAATCTCTTTTACTCAACGGCTCCGTCATGGAAGGAAGAAACGCCCTCTTTCTCGAAAAAGGAATATATTTTACTTGCAAGACAGTTGTAAATTTTCCGGGAAAGTACATTAGCCTGGAATATTATAACATATGTTTGAAAAAAAAATATTGTTCGAAAATAATAAAAAGCGTAATTTTTAGGTCATATGACCAAGCTTTTCATCATTAAATTAACAAAAGTAAAATGAACCAATGAAAAGTTTTGTTAACAAGTCACATGACCTGTTATGCTTACGTTACGCGCTGCGCGCCGCGCCTCGGATCACTTCCGGGTGCGCTAACGCGGCGTGTCATAAAACGCATTACGCGACAACGTAGGTCAAGAATATAGTCTAAATGTCTCCACCAACCAGCGTTCAGAACACAACCCCTTTCAGCAGTCCCAAAAGTTCTGTTAAATGACAACAGAGGGGACAGGCAACAAGAACCATCAGTCAAAGAGGGGAGGGCAAGTTCTTCTCTTCCGGGTCATGTTGGGGCGCTACCGGAACTGATCGAATTGGTAGTCTACAGTGTTTCTGGATGTTTCAGACTAAAGCTGGCGTCAGCATGAGACCACTACCATCTCGTAGCTCCGTCGTGGCCATTCCACGAGCAATCATGGCAGCCGCTCCCCACCAGAAGCCTGCGGGTGTCGGAGGCCCCCAAGACTTTTGTAGAATCTTCACGGCTGAGGGGACGCTTTTCGAGAATGGGACCCAAGCCCTAGCAGACAAGCGTCCGAGTTCCAAGGTGTCCCAGGGCCATTTTAGTGGACCAGGCCCAAAACCGAAGAGCCGGCCGCCATTTTGAGAGTCCTGTGGCAGCCGCCTATCGCTGCACCGCAAGAGCGGGCGCATCTCAACTACATGGTGAGCGAGACGCTGTAGTCGCAAGAGCGGGCGGAAAACAGCTGAATGGCGGAAGAGGCACAGTGTAGCAAAAGCGGGCGGAATGGCAACTAAAACGATAAAGGGGCGCCCCACTACAGCTTGTCTTCAGGTCAAACGGATTGTGGGACAAGGTCCAGAATTGAAGAGTCATCAAAAGGCAAAAAGTTCCGCCGGACCCCGGGAGCCGGCCGCCTATGTCGGGGGTGATCTCAGGCTACACCAGTGCTATAAGACTTGGGGAGGGTGTCGGAGCCAAGCGTCTTCTCCGAGTCCATGGCCATCACACCGCCCCTCAGGGGCCTCCGTCAAGCTGTTTAGGAAGGTAACATATCACATTGTTTTCTAATGCAGTCAGGTCCACAAACGACACTCACTTACTTTGAGAATAGTGAAGCTGCAGTAGGTGGAAATAAGCTTCAGACAGTGTTACAAGCGCTGCTCAGAACTCTTAACTATGGCACCCAACATCCAGAACTTATGCTATTTGAGAATGGTAGTGACATCGAAGCATCTCAGGGACCAAAACCATTAACGTACTTTCACGTATGAAAATCTTACTTGGGGAGGGGGCAGGAGCGAAGCGCCCCCTCCCAGTCAGCGCCACCACACCGTATGTTGAAAATCTGAAGCCATCGTTCTACAAAGTCAACCAAACTTGGATTGAAAAATCTAGAAAAATGTACAAACTGAAAACCAGTTTTGGTCTGCATAGCATCAGTAACAACGTTTGAGTTAGCTTTGTGTCAAGCCGCCATTTTGATTCAACAAAGCACAGGCATTGAAAAAGGCTGAAATTCAGAACTCTAAACTATGGCACCCAACATCCAGGAGCTTGCTATCCGGATCTTGGAGCCTTGTGATGTTTTCGATCTATTCACACATCGGTCCACTACTGACATCATCTTATAGACCAACGTTATGTAAATAGTTTTTTAATAAAATGTTTTACCCTGTTTCTTTGCTGGTGTGTTGTCTATATTTTTAATATTTGCATAGGGTTTGTCGTTATTTTGTGCGGGATGGGTGATGGAGCCGAGCTGTCTTGCAGCCCTCATGGTGTGGAGTTCAGTTCATCTCACTATTTTCGTATTTCTCAAGAAGGGTTGTTCCTAATATTTCTATTTTAGCGAGGTCAAAAAGAGATCCAATTAGTGGCCTACTGATTTTGTTCGATTACTTTTATTTTTTTACACGATTTTTCACTATCTGCAAAGACTAAACAGAGTATTGCGACTTTGTGCTTGTTTGTAAATAGAGAATGATCCAAAGAGAACCAATTCTAAAACAGTAAATGCTTGGACAACAATCAATCAAATGGAGAGACAAGGAGGCACGACGGATTACAACGGGGGTAAAGGCCTGCGTTAACTACCCTTCAGTATCTGCAAAGAGAGAGTACTACTAAGGCAAAAGAGGGGAGGGGGGGGGCAGCGTTCAAAGCACATCAGCGTGCATAAATACGAAAATGTTTTTATCTATCACGTACTTGACATTTTAAAGCTTTTCATATTTGCTATTAAAAAACCAATGAAATTCACAGAAAAAGCCATAGGTTATAGTGGATATATAGTTAGGAATTTGCATTTACAAAACCTTGAAAATTCAATGAAAAAACCATAGGTTATAGGCCATATATAGTTAGGAATTAGCATTTACAAAACCTTATTTTACTCGCATAAAACCATTGAAATTCCATATATAGTTAGCTAACTATAAGTGCTAACTATATATCGCGCACCCGCAATCCACTGCTGATGATGTCACATATTACATCATTCATGACATGGTCAGTGACATCACTGATGACATCACTGATGACATCTCAAATGACATCACTGATGACAACTCAAATGATATCAATGATGACATCTCAAATAACATCACAATTGACATCACTGATGACAACTCAAATGACATCACTGATGACATCTCATTTGTCATCACTGATCACATCACTCATGTGATAATACAATGAACCTCTTCAGACTCTAATATAACCTTACATACACTCCGTATAAACAGACACTCACAGACTGTCACTCATCCATGGAGTTACTCACACACCTAGTCAGTCATGCAAAGAATCAATCACACCTCCATTTCCTCAACTATACAGTTATACACATCTTACTTATTCAAACATATAATAACACATATTTACTCTCTTATATAATCCCTGATACAAGCTCACAGTGATCGATACAGCCACTCACACATTCACTGGCTCTTATGTTCAGTTATTTATATATCTCAACTCTCACATGTATTGTGTTTTACATACGTACTTACTTGCACATGTAGCAATGAGAAATCCATTCACTCACCAACACACCCATGCACAGTCAACCGCCCATATAGCTGTTTCCACATGCACTCTTGAACTCATACTCCTAGTGAATCAACTGCTTACACATCTATGCACAGAGTCACGCACCTCCCAGCCACCCACACACACACTCAGCCTCCCATTCAAATACTTGGGCAACCAATCAATAACCCATATGGCCACTCTTATAGCTACTGATCAACACATGCAGCAGCTTACACAACAACAAACATACTGATGCACGAATTAAGACAGTTTAGTCACTAACCCATGTACTCAGTGAGACACATTTAATCACTCACTCATACAGTCAGTCATGCACCTACTAAATTCTTCATCCAGACACTTATACATCCACTCATTCTTCAATATGTGAAACATATTTAAACTTTACAGACACATACAATCACTGGATGTTGTGATCAGTGATGTCATCAGTGATGTCATTTGAGATGTCATCAGTGATGTCATCAGTGATGTCACTGACCATGTCATGAATGATGTAATATGTGACATCATCAGCAGTGGATTGCGGGTGCGCGATATATAGTTAGCACTTATAGTTAGCTAACTATATATGGAATTTCAATGGTTTTATGCGAGTAAAATAAGGTTTTGTAAATGCTAATTCCTAACTATATATGGCCTATAACCTATGGTTTTTTCATTGAATTTTCAAGGTTTTGTAAATGCAAATTCCTAACTATATATCCACTATAACCTATGGTTTTTTCTGTGAATATATATATATATATCACAGCTCCGAGTTGCCCTCTGCTAGAACAGCACTCAGAAACTCAGCGAGTAGGTGGCAAACCTTTAATTTAGGGTATGAGCAGACGCCTGTCTGCTGTTGTGTTGAAGACAGTCATTCTCGGCGGCAATAGCCTGACGCGTTTCAAAGGTTACTTCCTTCTTCCTCAGAGGCTTGGCGCTGGGAATAATTGCGTGCAGCGGTTTCAATCTCTCCCAAATGCAGTTTACGCCCTTTATGGGCTGGTCCACCAGGGCATTATGGGAGATGTTGTTCCGTTTTCTTCCTCCTGTATGGTGGCACTAATTTCTGTCACGTTTCAAGCCACTGTATGGGCCACGGCAGGCAGAGTCCGCTCTCGATCCCTTCGTTGAGTTTCACTGCACGGCTCCGTTACATCGTGCCGCATGGTCCCCAAGTTGGCGGGGTGGTGCCCGTTCGGCGGCTGGGCGGCCGCCCAATATCACAGCTCCGAGTTGCCCTCTGCTAGAACAGCACTCAGAAACTCAGCGAGTAGGTGGCAAACCTTTAATTTAGGGTATGAGCAGACGCCTGTCTGCTGTTGTGTTGAAGACAGTCATTCTCGGCGGCAATAGCCTGACGCGTTTCAAAGGTTACTTCCTTCTTCCTCAGAGGCTTGGCGCTGGGAATAATTGCGTGCAGCGGTTTCAATCTCTCCCAAATGCAGTTTACACCCTTTATGGGCTGGTCCACCAGGGCATTATGGGAGATGTTGTTCCGTTTTCTTCCTCCTGTATGGTGGCACTAATTTCTGTCACGTTTCAAGCCACTGTATGGGCCACGGCAGGCAGAGTCCGCTCTCGATCCCTTCGTTGAGTTTCACTGCACGGCTCCGTTACATCGTGCCGCATGGTCCCCAAGTTGGCGGGGTGGTGCCCGTTCGGCGGCTGGGCGGCCGCCCAATATCACAGCTCCGAGTTGCCCTCTGCTAGAACAGCACTCAGAAACTCAGCGAGTAGGTGGCAAACCTTTAATTTAGGGTATGAGCAGACGCCTGTCTGCTGTTGTGTTGAAGACAGTCATTCTCGGCGGCAATAGCCTGACGCGTTTCAAAGGTTACTTCCTTCTTCCTCAGAGGCTTGGCGCTGGGAATAATTGCGTGCAGCGGTTTCAATCTCTCCCAAATGCAGTTTACGCCCTTTATGGGCTGTTCCACCAGGGCATTATGGGAGATGTTGTTCCGTTTTCTTCCTCCTGTATGGTGGCACTAATTTCTGTCACGTTTCAAGCCACTGTATGGGCCACGGCAGGCAGAGTCCGCTCTCGATCCCTTCGTTGAGTTTCACTGCACGGCTCCGTTACATCGTGCCGCATGGTCCCCAAGTTGGCGGGGTGGTGCCCGTTCGGCGGCTGGGCGGCCACCCAATATCACAGCTCCGAGTTGCCCTCTGCTAGAACAGCACTCAGAAACTTAGCGAGTAGGTGGCAAACCTTTAATTTAGGGTATGAGCAGACGCCTGTCTGCTGTTGTGTTGAAGACAGTCATTCTCGGCGGCAATAGCCTGACGCGTTTCAAAGGTTACTTCCTTCTTCCTCAGAGGCTTGGCGCTGGGAATAATTGCGTGCAGCGGTTTCAATCTCTCCCAAATGCAGTTTACGCCCTTTATGGGCTGGTCCACCAGGGCATTATGGGAGATGTTGTTCCGTTTTCTTCCTCCTGTATGGTGGCACTAATTTCTGTCACGTTTCAAGCCACTGTATGGGCCACGGCAGGCAGAATCCGCTCTCGATCCCTTCGTTGAGTTTCACTGCACTGCTCCGTTACATCGTGCCGCATGGTCCCCAAGTTGGCGGGGTGGTGCCCGTTCGGCGGCTGGGCGGCCGCCCAATATCACAGCTCCGAGTTGCCCTCTGCTAGAACAGCACTCAGAAACTCAGCGAGTAGGTGGCAAACCTTTAATTTAGGGTATGAGCAGACGCCTGTCTCGGAGCACCTACTCGCTGAGTTTCTGAGTGCTGTTCTAGCAGAGGGCAACTCGGAGCTGTGATATATATATATATATATATATCTATATATATATATATATATATATATATATATATATATATATATATTACCTACTGGCGGTGGCCAGTAGGTAGTTATAGTTAGGAATATTTTAAATAGGGAAATCACAACATTCTATTGGGAATAACTTTGGCTCCGGTTGAGGAATCTGACTGAAAATTTCCTCAGATTTGCCTCGCGGCGCTCCGGTCCTTCCCTGAAAGTTGGGGGGGGATTCGTCAAGCGGGGGCCGAGATAAAAGGGGGGTCCCAAAACATGTTTTCCCCATGTTAATTTCCATAGCGCGGTCGACCTCACTTTTAGCCCGAACGGCTGAATGGATTTCCACGAAACTTGGCAAAATTGTAGGGACTGGTAGCCCAATGTGCCTTTGCTATGTCTCAAGATATGTGCTCCAGTGGATTTTGAGTAATTTAGGTTAAAAAAAATATATATCTATGGCCGCGCCCCGGTACGCGCACCGGGGCGCGAACCAGCGCGCTACGCGAGTTCGCGCGCGGAAAGCTGATTGGCTCTCGGGTGTCTGTAAACATTCCAAACAGTCCGGAGCGGCCGCCATCTTGTGTCTCGGTAGGATCGGGCAAAAACAAAGGTGGCAAAAACAAAGGGGAAAATGACCATAAGGGGGCAGAGTAGACCCCCCTGACCCCCTAGGTTTGATGTGGGGGCCATAAAAGGGGAGCGTACCATGGGGAAAAAAGAATGAGTTTTCAAAAAATGTAGCCTTTTTTATAATTTGGAGGTAGTTCTAAAAAGAACTGTTTTTTTTCTTTTTGTTGTTTTATATTTTTTAAATGTTTTTATGAACATTTTGTACTTTTTTGGGCTTTTTTGAACTATTTTATATTTTTTTTGTTATTTTTATGGGGAGAAACAAAAAACAGGTAATTGAAAATGGCTCAACTGGAGCAACAAAAAAACCAGGAAAAATTATGGATTTTTGAAGCATTTGTGGTTGTCACCAGCACGGTTGATGAGCGTTATGCTCTGCTCACCATAGGTGATGGTCTTACCACAAAAAATACAAGTGATCTTGTATTGCCCAAACTTTGGTTGAATGTTTGGGACCATCTCCCTTGTCTCTGGTCCCGATGGAGTGCTTTGCTTTCATTTGGAGGTGCTGGGTGAAGATTGGGGAGGGTTGCTGGCCAGTTCTCTCACCTCTGCTGCAGCATAGTTGTTGGGATGCCTGCGCTGCATGTGCCGAATCATGGTGTTATTGCCAAATTAGTATTTTTTATTAGGGTTACCCCTTGAAAGTTCCATCTTACAGATTAAGCAAGTCACCTATGGCGCATCCACTTTCTTCTTGCCCTCTGGGATGGAAAAAAACTCCCATACAATGTGCTGATTTGGCCTATATGGGGTATTGTCTTCTGGTAGGAATGTCCTACTCCCCTCCCCTTCCTCCTCCTCCTCCTCCTCCTCTTCTTCATCTCCACCACTGTGGTGTTGTGGTGGTCCTCTTGGTGGTGGTGCAGATGCTCCAGCTGCTGCTGCTACTGTAGCCATTTTAAAGTACAAAATATTATTAAGAGATCAACAAACAGGTCTTCCTCAGTCAAAGGACAAAGTCAGAATAAGGAAAAAAGGTGGGGTCTTTCATCATTTGGAAAAAAACTGTCCTGAACCAATGAAAAGTGTTATTTTCAGGTCACATGACCCGGGCTTTCATCATTTGGATACCAAAACTGTTCTGAACCAATAAAAAGTGTTATTTTCAGGTCACATGACCTGACGCGCTTACGCTACTCGCCCCCGGGCACGCCCGGTGGCGTCGCGTAAGCGCGTCGGATGCTTATGTTGCGCGATCGTATTCGCTCAAGTGCTTCCGGGTGCGCTTACGCCATGCGTATCACGCGGACGTGGCTACGCGATACGTCATGATGATGTTTTCGTTCGCGGCAATAGCGCTAACGGGACGCTCACCGGTGCGCGCCCCGGGGCGCGCCGGAAAACTATATAAATATACAAAATAGGATTCATTATAAAAAAAATAACATTTCATAGGTTTGAGGCCCTATATATAGTTAGGAATTAGCATTTAAAAAACCCATGAAATTCACTGAAAAAACCATAGGTTTCACACCAGTTATAGTTAGGAATTAGCATTTAAAAAACCTTTGAAATTCACTGAAAAAATCATAGGTTTCACACCAGTTAAAGTTAGGAATTAGCATTTAAAAAACCTATTAAATTCCCTGAAAAAAAAAACATAGGTTTCACACCAGTTATAGTTAGCTGGAAATTTTACTGACATAAAACCATTCAAATTCCAATGTTATAGTTAGTTCGACTCACTATAACAAGCGCTCCTGCAATGCACTGCTGATGACGTCACATATTACATCACTCATGACATGGTCAGTGACATCACTCATGACATCACTGATGACACCATCCTTGTGACAGAGTGACAGACCTCCTTTCAGTGTAATGTAACCCTTGAAACACATATTCAAAAATAGAAACTAACATTTTCAAAAAAATGGAGATACCCATACCAGTTACAACAACCAATTCAGTAATTCCACCATCTATATACACATCCACTCATTCACCAACAGTTCTTTATAGTCACTCATACATATACTCACTCATCATATGTAGTGATACACCAATACATCCTGTTACACACCGACAGTCATCCAAAAGTTACTCACACACATACTCACACATGCAAATAAACTATTGAACATCCATTTATTTGCATATACAACTATACACACACTACCACCTTACTTCTAAGGAAACTTACACATACTTACTCTCTTAAACAATCACTTATAGAAACACATACTTATTTAAACAGGAACTCTTTCAATCTCTCACTCTCACATATACTCACTTATATACATCAATACTCACATATACTAGATTAAAACATATGTCGTTAGTAATAAAGACACTAGTGAGGTAGGCATTCACTCACTAACACACACATATACACACTCATCCACTCATACAGTCCTGCACATATGCTGTCTTCAAAACACATACAAACAGTGAGTCAGTCATTGATGCATCTATGTGCTAAGTAATACCCCCACCAAACCATACAGACACCATACTGATACTAAAAAAAAACATCTATTAACCCATAGACACACAAATGTAGCTACTCACCAACCCATGCAGCCACTTATACACAAAGTGAAACACTGATACATATATTTAAATATTTAAACATTAATCGCTAATATATGTATTCACTAAGATACACTTAATAAGCCAGTTAACCAATCATTTTTTTTAATAAAAAACATCCATTTAGACACTTATTTAAACATTTATTCTTCAATCGACCTTTACATATACATATATAAAACATATTGATTTTTCAGAAAGACACACATTCACTGGATGGTGTCATCAGTGATGTCATGAGTGATGTCACTGACCATGTCATGAGTGATGTAATATGTGATGTCATCAGCAGTGCATTGCAGGCTCGCTTGTTATAGTGAGTCCAACTAACTATAACGTTGGAATTTGAATGGTTTTATGTCAGTAGAATTTCCAGCTAACTATAACTGGTGTGAAACCTATGTTTTTTTCAAGGAATTTAATAGGTTTTTTAAATGCTAATTCTTAACTATAACTGGTGTGAAACCTATAGTACAAAACACATAATGAACATAGCACCCAAGTGGGCCAATGGTATTAAATCCTATAATCTTTAGAAATGTTCTACATTGTAAACCCCAATGGGCATGTATCAATTGTGGCACAGAAAAATCTAAATCAAGGTACATCTTCGTCCCCAGTGGGTAGACATTTTCTTAAGCGCTTAAGAAAATGTGTTTGTAAATCTTTACTTATTGTTTCAAACTCCATGCACAAACCACCCGTGAGCAAGGCGAGTGAATCGCTGAAACGCGCTGGGTTGTTTTTCCATTGCCACGATTCATCATGCTGGAAATGAACTAAATAAATAAACCTTGAACTGCAAGAAATGCATTGGAGTGGTAATTCCGCTTGGATGGAGTGCATTGGTATAAATTTCTTTATGCTGGGTGAAACTGGATATTACTTACAGGGTAACCTCTAACCCTGTGGTGCACCGCTGTCCTGGCGTCCTGACAATCTTTGGAGGAAGTGCAGATAAACCAGAGTCTCTTAGTAGTCTACTACAAATAGTGGGTCAAGAGATACAAGAAATGTTGTCTTGTTATTGTCTCGCTTAATCTGCATAGTCAGTTTAGAATATTGAGTGATAATTTAACCAAAGTGGCCTCTTTGGGACAATATTACATGATGAGAGAAAAACCTGGGAAACCCACAAACACAAGATCTACGTTGCTCTAGGTAAGGCATACAATACATGAATTAGAGAGAATGTCTCTCCTGTTATCATCCCCACTTTTCCTGTATTCACCAAAAAGTCCAAAGATAATTGCCGCAGCTAAGCACTGGTTTGATGTCTTTCCAATCACTTACACAAAGCTATGCTCGAGAGCAAAAACCCATCCAACAGGGCAAACTGCATACAGCCTCACACACCAGCTTTGATTCTAGCAGAAAGAATTACTGACCCTTCACGAGCCAACCTACGCTCTGGGATTACTCTTAGACACATTAATAATTATGCATCCTTGCTCAGAGTCTACAAGCCTTAACTTTAAGGGAATTCAATGCCTGAAAGACAAGTTTCAGCTCTTTTCATGGAGTTTGGATTTTTAAGCACATTGATGACAGAGTAAGTAGGTGATGCAGCATGGGAATAACATTATTTGAAACTAGTATATGAATACATATCAGTGCTAACATATGAAATGCTCATACTTTTTTGAAGACTGCAACCACCACTGTACCACAGTCAGACATTACAAAATACCTTAATGGAAGATTCCACATACCAAGAGCATCCTGCATGCTGTTCACAATCTTATATGATCTCTTGTTACTAAGGGACTTTCCATTATATGTAAAATTTAGATTTGTTAACATCAACCCCTCAAGAATATCTGCTCCTTGTGGCTTCCCAAGGGCATCACTGACAGGACCCTCAAGTTACTTGAAACGGCTCTCCAGAGATGGACTTCGAGATGTTTTGTTCATCCGTGCACTGGTGCCTAAAAGTTGAGATTTGTTTATAGCTGGCTCCATACTGAGGTGGCATGGGGTGCAAAATAATGATGGATTGGGATGAGACCAGAGCAATTACCAGTTACTGGGATTAATTCTAGAATTTGATCCATCACTGTTTTGTATACTTATTATGTCACCCAAAGTTGTACGGGTATGCTCAGACGTCTGGTACTCACAGTGTCACTGGAACCAAGCTGTACCCAGCTGATGAGCCTATAACTAGGCTAAAACTGCTCCTGGATTGCTAGTATTCCAGTTCACTGAAGACCTAGCTTGGCAGTTTGGGCTGGACTGTTCTGATTGGAGCAGAGGCAGGACTGAGATGACATGGTATGCAAATTAAGGATGGATTTGGATGCGGCCCAAGTGATTACCAGTGGCTGGGATTAATTCAAGCTTTCAATCCGTCACTGTTTTGTATACTTTTAAAAAGCTTTACCTGGGCACACTTCTTACCTTTCTTTAATCCTGGTCTCTGGGTCCCCTTTGCTACTTCAGTGGCGTATATGTCACCCTGTAGAATGTGAAGAGGGACCCGCAGTCTCCCATATCTCACAGAAATGTATTGGCCTTTGGCTGAATGTGACCTACTTAACTGTTAGGGGGCCCTGAAAGTTTGCATGCCCCCCTGCCCGCAGCGGCTGCTGGGGCTTGTGTTATAACCCTGAATAGTGGCTCGGTCAATATGTGAAAGATCTCTATTGCCAATCCACGATTGAATATCAGTTCAGTGTAGACTCTCAACTCCTACTTACTGCCTTAGTATCAGGTCCATTTGAGCTGACATATCCTTCTTGTTGCAGTAGCTTTCTCTATATCTACATTTTCCATTATATATGAGACTTCAACTGCCTTCAGAATGGTCAGTGTAGGAAGACTAAAATTATGCTCAGAAACACATAAAAGATTGACAGGTGGTGGACGTCTGTTAAGGAGTAATAAAGGTAGTTGTATTTCCTGGTTTATTTGAAGGAGTTCAACATTTTCATTAGTTTAGAGATGATTTGTTTTATTTCTGCTTAGTGGGCACCATGAAGATTACAGTTCCCATTTTGTCCTTCATCCAAGCCCCTGCACCTCACAAATACTGTGAAATAAGAAGTCAGTTGTACCGCACTTGCCATGATCTCCTTGTGATGAATCGAACCCGGATGACCGTATATATTTATCTCTCAGTACAAGTTATGTAACAAACCTTAATGTTTGTAGACTTAAACTTTTAGTTGATTTTCATCACAAAGTAGAGTTTGGGTAATTACAATTTGTCTTTATGTGATATAGCCCGTAGAGAGGAGTAGGCACTGTTCTTGTTAGTTTCAGTACCAACTTTCACTTCCTGTCCTTCAGACTCCTCCTCCACGCTTGAAAACTGCCAGGTCATTTTGATACTAGAAGGAAAGCAACATGTATGGCTGCATGCATGGTTCACGCTTGTGTATCATCGTGGGGACATCGCGACTATCGACATTGTCGTGAATATTGGTGGAAATATAAAAAAAATCAGTGAATCATTATTAGGAATTCTTATAGAGATATTGAGATTCTGATAAATGTTTTTATAGTTGTTTATATAGTGAGTTATCTACTGTGGTGGTCAGAATTAATTGCATAGTTTTAATTGTTGAATGTGGTGGTCTCTATTGAATTCCTGCTTTTGTTTTCTGTTTTAAGGATGTGTTCACGGGGATTGCAACATTGTCACAAAGATCCTCAAAAACAAAAGAAAAAACAAACACCCTTTAAAAAAAAACTTCACAACATTTCGGGTACCGGGGCGCCTCTGACAAGAACCATTGTGTTGGTTGTGTGTATATTGATCCTATACATAAGACCGGATGCAAAGTTTCAGGTTACTTAGAAACAACCTGTTGCCTTCATCTGTAAAGTGCACACCATCACTTCTATAAATTCCATGCATGTCAAAACACATATTGTTGTTATAGATACAGCCCATGCTATGGTCTCTGAGGAATGCAGAAATAGTTTTCTTAGCATCTTTCCTGGCTTTGTCAATCTGTGGACAGAGTTGATTTGACCACTTCCATTTCTGTCTTTGGCATATATTAAAGTACACTAAGACACTGAGAGGGAAAAGCGACATCAGTTTTGCAAAGGTTTTTTTCATTAGGATTTCCAGCCCTACCCGAGTTAATGTGGCTAGGTCATTGGCATCAAAGTACACACTCACAACAAGGTGAGGAGCTTGGGAATCCACAATAGAATTCACTAAAGCCAGCAAATTATGAAACTTTAACCCCCTCTGGTCAAACCAAGTAATCTGCACATTTGGCAAACCAAGTCCCTGTCAGTAACTCTCTATTTTGCAGCCTCTTTTGCCCAATAGATATAGTGGTAACCCACAATCCATACTCTAATCATTTTGAAGTAAATTAGCAATAGTAGTCAGGAGAAGGCTAGCGCTGAATGAGGTAGTTTTCTAAAGGGAAAGCAGTAAAATGTATATAATATATATATATATATATATATATATATATATATATATTTCCCCTTGCACTTATGAATTGAAAATAAAAGGATTTCATTCACCACCAACAAGCGTATTTAAGAGTCTGTTTTTCTCCTAATGGTGCCTGCAATAAGCATTTGGAGCGCAACTTGATATATATATATATATTCACTGAAAAAAACATAGGTTTCACACCAGTTATAGTTAGCTGGAAATTTTACTGACATAAAACCATTGAAATTCCCACGTTATAGTTAGTTGGACTCACTATAACTTGCGCACCTGCAATGCACTGCTGATGACGTCACATATTACATCACTCATGACATGGTCAGTGACATCAGGCAGGCGGGCAAGTTATAGTGAGTCCAACTAACTATAACGTGGGAATTTCAATGGTTTTATGTCAGTAAAATTTCCAGCTAATTATAACTGGTGTGAAACCTATGTTTTTTTCAGTGAACTTAATAGGTTTTTTAAATGCGAATTCCTAACTATCACTGGTGTTAAACCTATGGTTTTTTCAGTGAATTTCTTAGGTTTTTTAAATGCTAATTCCTAACTATAACTGGTGTGAAACCTATGGTTTTTTCAATGATTTTCAAAGGTTTTTTAAATGCTAATTTCTAACTATAAGTCTCACTTTATAAGTAAGACTGTTAGCGCTCTAATTGTTCTTTAGAACACTCTGGGACATTCTTTCATTGGGCTATAGTTGGGCTACATCTGGCTGATATTTGGGCTACATTTGTTTTTTTTTGTCTCTGGTGGCCATCTTTGGGCTACATTGGGCTACATTGGGCTACATTTGGGCTCTAACATATATATATAGCCCAATGTAGCCCAATATATATTTTTTCAAAGTTAATTTTCGTAAAAACCACTGGAGCATATCTCTTGAGACATAAGAAAGGCACATCGGGCTACCAGTCCCTACAATTTTGCCATGTTTGGTGGAAATCCATTCAGCCGTTCGGGCTAAAAGTGAGTTTGACCGCCCTATGGAAATTAACATGGAGAAAACACGTTTTGGGACCCCCCTTTTATCTCGGCCCCCGCTTGACGAATCCCCCCCACATTTTCAGGGAAGGAGCGGAGCGGAGCAGGCCACCTACTTTGAGAAATTCGCGCCAAAGTTATTCCCAATAGAATGTTGCGGATTTCCTATGGAAAGTAGATCCTAACTATAACTACCTACTGGCGACCGCCAGTAGGTAATATATATATATATATCAATCCCACTCCTGACCGCTTACGAAGCAGCGATACAGCAGACGCGGACCTCTTCTCTAATGGGTCAATTAGCAGGAAACTAAGACGCCATCACGCCATCTTTACAAAGTAGTGGAAATTTATTAAACAAAATTGCAGAGCTAATGCTCTCCCTGACGTGTTTTGCTCCGTGGGAGGATCTTGGCCACATGACGCGCCCAAAGCAAATGTGTCAATAAATAGTGTGTAAAAAGCTCTATCACCCATAGAAACAGGTATAAGTGCATAACAAAAACGATTGGCATAATATAAATGGCATGGAAAAAATACCACTTGTCTATATAAGTGTTGTGAGCAGCAAGTGTATATTCCAACAAATTAAAGAATAGTGCTTAAGTCGCAATGTTGAAAAGATATAGATTTTTTTGACCGCAATCATGCTTAATCAAAACAAAACAAAACAAAGTATAGGGGTCACTCACTAAAATAATCTACGCATAGTGCTTATGTATGTAGACGTGAGGTTGAAATACATTATTTAAAGTTCATACAGTATAATTTCCTGCAAAATGCTTACTACCAATAAGAATTCATCTGCAAGTAATGTTGATACAAATTGTTATCTTGCACAATTAATGTGCTACAAGTAGAAATTTCCATGAGGCAGTAAAAGTCTCAACCTAGTTATACAAGAAGTGTGTCCTCCTAAGAACAATATGCTGCACACAACATAAGACATGATCCATAGTATGTCAACCGAAAAAAGTGCTTATGTGATTAGAGTGAAAAGACTAAAATTGTAAACAGTGAATAAAGTTCAAGGGTTCAGGTTGAAGCACAGTATTAGAAAATCATCAAAGTTCATATAATGTAACAATCAAATTCATACATTTTCTACTCATATGTTATTGATTTAACTGACTATGAGTGAGTAAACCTTCTCAAAAACTCAAGAACAATAGATCCAGATTGATTTTATAAAAAATTATGCAGTTCATCAGTGGCGTTTCGGCCATTAGGTGCCTTAGAATCGAGTAATAGGATGAAGTGGGTCTCCTTTTGTCTTAGGAGTTTCTCCCTGTCTCCCCCCCGTCCGGGGTTGGGAACAGACCCTAAAAGTGTATATTGCAAATCTTTTAATCTATTATCATGAACAGCCTTAAAGTGGCGAGCCACCGGATAATTGCTGTCTGAGTTTACAATCGCACGTATATGTTGTAGAATACGTTGATTGGCTGGTAGCTTAGTGCTACCGATGTAAGTAAGATTGCAAGTACACTTAAGTTGATAAATCACATGGTCACTCCGACATGTCAGATATTCTAAGATTGGAATAGGTTTGTCATTGAATGCTGACTTATAGTGGGTCCCATTAACCGCAAAAGTACATGCACGACAGGACGTGCATTTGAAAAAACCTGTTTTTGCCAACCAGGTACGTTTGGATGTCAATTCTGGTTGGGCCTGGTCCAAGGCGTCCTTCATGGAGGAAGCCCTCCTGAAGGTAATCGCCGGTTTATGAGGTAGAATGGGACCCAAAATGACATCCTTCAGGATAATAGGCCATTCTGAATTGATAATGCGTCTCAGTTTGCGTTGTTGGGAGCAAAAGGTGGTAATGAGACCAACTACCTTTGTATCATTTTCCTCAGTAATGGTCACAATTTTGGGAGTCAAAAGTTCATCCCTCGAAAGTAGAGATGCTTTCGAGAGGGCGCGTTGTAAAAGATCTGAACTATAACCGCGCTCTTGAAATCTCATAGTGGATTCTTTTAGGCATTGATCTGCTGTGATAGGATCACTACAAATCCTTTTAATTCGGACAAATTCGCCGAATGGTATGCTGTTAATTGTGTGAGCAGGGTATATTTATTTATTTATATTTATCCCGCTCAAAACTTCTTTTCCCGACAAAAGGAAAGAATGGCCACACTCGCAGGGTCTTTCTTACTCAAAGAATTATCCCCTACTCCCTACTGTGATAAAGTGCATACAAAATAAACACCATTTTATCTCAAGTCCCCACATTGTTTTTGGCACAATTCATTAACATAAAACATATAATGAGAGTTAATTGGCAGTGATTTAACAATAAAGTAAGCTGACTTACTCTGACTGGGATTCAAGGACTCATTTTTACATAAAGGAGACAGTGTTTATTTAATTAGCATACCTTGCACCACCTGTGGTATGGTGCAGACCAGCAAACTGCAATACAGTGTGTGAAGATAAGAGGCTGGTCTGCCCCCGAACCTGGAAGGGAGAGGAGGAGGAGGGACGAGTTTAGAGCTGCTAGCCATCGCTGCAAGGAGAAAGCAATCACAGCTGGGAGGCAAGTGTTCCTCAGTGACGTCATTTGAGATGTTATCAGTGATGTCTTTAGTGATGTCATTGACCTTGCCATTAATAAATTAATATGTGACGTCATGAGTAGTGCATTGCGGGGGCGCAAGCTATAGTTAGCAGAACTGACTATAATGGTGGAATTTCTATGGTTTTGTACGATTGAAATGTCCAGCTAACTATAACACCCCTGCAAACTATGGTTTTCTCAGTGAATTTCTAAGGTTTTTAAATACTAATTTCTAACTATAAAGGCCTGAAACCTATTTCTAACTGCAATATCCCTATAACCTATAATGTTTTTTAAGTAAAGTTTGAAAACACATGTATAGTTTTTATAGTGAAAACAAACTAAACAGTAGTCTTTTATAACTTATAGCTATGGCTCCTGGTTTTATGGTATTGATTTTTTCGGCACTTCCGTCTGTATTTATCTATATATTTTTTTTTAATAATTGTATTTGTATTTACCCATATATATTATGGGTTTTGTGAAAAATTATTCTGAAATGAGTATATTTCCACATTTATTTGTCTGATAAATATGCACTCATGGCTGAAGGAATGACTGTTTTCAGACAAATAAACACTCTTAGATGATAAACTATACACAACCTTGATATTACAATGTGCATGTTTTCTTATACAAACATATATATTGCTCTTTAAGGTTCTTTGATAAAAGTCTTTTTATTGTTTTAACCCCTTTACTTTTAGAACAACAGACCTATTGGCCTGGTACTCATCATTGACAGCAGTTGGAATCACTCAAAAAATAACCCAATTTCTGTTTTTTTATCCACATTTTAAAATAAATACAGAGAGGAAAATAAATACTTTTCTGTCTGTATTTTTCTGTAAAAATCAGTAAAAACAGAAAATAAGGAGCCCTACTTATAATTTAACAACGTTTTCAACTTAATTAGCAATAATTAACATATATGTGTGGTAAAAGTATGACGCAGCACCTATAATACGTGACTTTGGACAACAGCGTTCACAGTTCGATTCCCGACTCCAGCAGCATCTTAGCCCACCACTATCTCACTGTGGGTAACACCTTGCTTAATCTTCCCAACGCCCCAAGCACCGGCACACCTTTCCGGGGGTAGCTTTATGCTTTAGAAATGCTGGCATTTTTATAATTTAACAGCATAGGGAGATCTTTTTTCCTGTTGGCTGTGATTGTGCCAAACGAAGCAGGGTTCTTGAAGCAGCAGAGCGAGCCGAGAAGAAAAAGCGCCGAAGCCGCCCCAGCGCTTTTCATCTGTTAGCGCATTTGGCAGCGCTTGTTTGACACTACTGCTCGCGTTTCCCGCTTCGCGGGAAACACTCGCCAGGAACTGCCTATTGACCGCTGGGTCTAAAGAAACCACATTGACCAGAAGCCTCTGGTAACACGAACTGTACCGGACACGCCCCCCCTCACCTGCCTTCATTAGCGCCTGAGGTGCGCTGAGGTGTGGAGATCTTTTTTCCTGTTGGCTGTGATTGTGCCAAACGAAGCAGGGTTCTTGAAGCAGCAGAGCGAGCCGAGAAGAAAAAGCGCCGAAGCCGCCCCAGCGCTTTTCATCTGTTAGCGCATTTGGCAGCGCTTGATTGACACTACTGCTCGCGTTTCCCGCTTCGCGGGAAACACTCGCCAGGAACTGCCTATTGACCGCTGGGTCTAAAGAAACCACATTGACCAGAAGCCTCTGGTAACACGAACTGTACCGGACACGCCCCCCCTCACCTGCCTTCATTAGCGCCTGAGGTGCGCTGAGGTGTGGAGATCTTTTTTCCTGTTGGCTGTGATTGTGCCAAACGAAGCAGGGTTCTTGAAGCAGCAGAGCGAGCCGAGAAGAAAAAGCGCCGAAGCCGCCCCAGCGCTTTTCATCTGTTAGCGCATTTGGCAGCGCTTGATTGACACTACTGCTCGCGTTTCCCGCTTCGCGGGAAACACTCGCCAGGAACTGCCTATTGACCGCTGGGTCTAAAGAAACCACATTGACCAGAAGCCTCTGGTAACACGAACTGTACCGGACACGCCCCCCCTCACCTGCCTTCATTAGCGCCTGAGGTACGCGCACCGCGGAACGCGCGCGGGCGGCGCCGGGCTAAGCCCGGGCAAAGGGCGGGCCCTCTGAGGTCCTCAGAGGCCGAGGTAGGCTGGGCTGGGCCCAATCTCTTACACTCAGTTTTTAATTCAATTACACCTTCTATCTTTATAGTCGAAGGATTCTTGGCATTGTGAACATTCACTCATTGGTCCTGGTTCTTTTAGCCTAAACACGTGCACAGATTTTAATTCAGTTGAAGTTAATCCATCTCTAATCTTCTAAACTGAATCCTATTTTAATTACCAATTTGCGTCTAACCTGAAAGTCACTAACTGGTAGTTGCAGAAAGCACTATGTCAGTGAGGAAATTACGTTCTGGAAGAACACTCGAAGGACGGCCAAATACATCAAGAAGATCGAACCCATTGCAAAACAAATACGCTAACAGCTTGTTGCTAAAGGGCCAAAGGCAACTAATGGAAATTTGGGAGAATTCGGCTAAAAAGGAAATGGAAACTCCTCCAAAGGTTGAGGGGTTGCTCCCACATATAGTTTTTCCTTTAGACTCTGACCTGTCGCAAGATTCAAACTTAAGGTTACCTCTAATCTCTAAGGAGACAAGTATCATCCCACCCTCTACCGATAGTGAGCTCTCTAAGTTGAAATCACCAAATCCAGAAATAATTCAAATAAATAAGAAGGTGGGACAGATGGATCAGGATGCAGTGGAATTATCTATGTTGTCCAGTATTGATTTAGAACTTTGTGGCCGATATATGGATGAGAGACAGGGGAATCAATCTGAATTAAATAAAACTCCCAATAAAACCCATCCACCTGGACTAACATTATTTAGTAGTACTCCATCCATTGCACAAAACGATACTCCCTCTTTACAAAGCGAGATGAAATCTCCAAACCTTAATCTTTCGGGGATTCGTGCTTACGTAGAGACCGAATTCCCAAGAAATGAAAAACCCATCTCAGACTCCTTAATAGCGCTTGAGGACCTTCTATCCTCCATTTTACTGTTACTAGGAAAATTTGCTGTGAGTACGGACTGTATTATGGACTCAGTAACTGAGATATTGAAGGTTCTAATGACAAAGTATACGGAGAATGGAAAAGCTATGTCTACTACTCCAGTAAAGCCTAATCTTGTGGAAGACGATATTATGTTAATAACAACCTCTGCGAACCAAATACCTGCGGTAGGCGACAACCTGTTAAGCGCAAACACTGTGGGTGGACCAAAGCTCAAGGTAGAAGTGCACGAGCAGGTCGAATCTTTATTACCATCCCCTCTAATAAAGTTGAATGAGAAACAAAGAGACTCTATAGTGATGGATGAAAGCTCACGCCTCACATCCGATACAACATCAAAGAGTCAAATAAAGGAGGAAAACGGTTGTCTAGTGAACAACCAAACCACAGGAAATGCGTTATTCCCTATCTTTAGTCATGACACTAAGGGTATCAAAAAGGGTAAATGCAAAAAATATAAAGGAAAGAACAGGAAGCCAGTTCGCAAATACTCAAGAAGACGCCAAAGGCAAGTTATCTTCCAACAACATGTAAATGAAGCTTTGGAGGACCTAGAATTCTCAGAACACTCCATAGTAAACACTAATATGATAGTGGCAGAGGTATGCGCCCCCACCTTGTCTGTGAAAGACACTCCAGCTGCCAAAAAAACTGAAGGAAGAAGACAAAGTTCAGAGATTAATGAGACAGAACCTTGTGTCCCATTAGAAGAAAACATAAGTAAGGAAACCACGGTAATAAGGACACTTAATCCATCTGCGCCTATTTTTCAATTGCCTTTAGAAGCTCCACCAGAACCAATTAATGTGCAACAAAAAGCTGCTCCAGTATGGATGGATACACTGTCATTGGACTTTTTTCCATTGTTTGATTTTGACCTAACCCTAAACAGGTCATGGTTGCTTAACTGTCTCAAAGATATTGAAAGCTTAAAACTAATTCAGTCAAGTGACATTGATCTGGTTTCAATTATAAATTGTGAGAATGGTCAACGTGCAAGGGTTAGATTCTGCTCAAAAATAATTTCCAATATTGTATTACAACAAGCAGAAGCTTTTCAATGTCGAGGTATAGATGTATTACCATTTACTAGTTTTTATAATAGAGAAGGACCAACTACTTTGGGTATTAATCAACATGTCTTGAGTGCTAATAATAATGACTTAAAAATCTGTGTATCAAGGGGAAAGCGTATGGTGTCTAAGATTCAAACACGTAATGAGAATGTGAACTCATCCCAATGTCATGACCCCCAGAAATGGAATTGGCTACCTGGGGCATTATCGAGTAATACCTCGTTGAGTAAATGCTTATTTCAGCATCTTTAACAGACATCTTAATATCATCTCCTGGAATGCTGCAGGTTTATACAATTCCCCCGAGAAATTGAACTACCTCCTTTCTCTAAACGCCGACATATTGTGTATCCAAGAAACATGGTGTAAAGATATACAATATGGGGGGAAAGACTATTTTGTTTTTGAGGCCCCAGCTACGCCATCCCATAGAGGTCATGCAAAAGGGGGAATTGTCTGCTTTTTATCTAATGCTTTTCAATGGCAATTCTCTCACCATGTTGATACTAGTAAACTTTTTCAAGTAATATCCATTAACAATTTAGCTTTAAAGAGTCCTCGAAGTTCATTGGTGATTGTAAATGCGTATATACCTCCAGAACAAAAATTTAGCACTGTTTTAAAGCGAATGTTCTTATATATAAAACAGTTGATAGAGGGGCCTGCCCCTCCTTATATTCTCCTTATGGGTGACCTGAATTGTAAAGTCTCCAACTTAAGCCTAGAGCTATTTAGAAATAAGACAAAGGAAGAAGCGTATAATATTCCTCAATCTCTTTTTCCCAATAAAATAAAAACCAACAAAAGAGGAAAGCTGTTACTAGAGGAATTAAGCTCGGTAGAGGGGCTCATAGTTAATGGCAGAATGCCCTCTGATGTCCCAGCTAAGTTTACACATGGGTCTTACAAAGGTGAATCTATTTTAGATTACATCATCACAGACTATGAAACCTACTCATTTATTCAGGATATTGTGACCTTAAACTCTACATTGAGCGATCATAAAATTATTAATTTAACTATTTCCCTCCAACCCTTGGCGACTGAATCCTGGTCTTTGAGTAATACAGGATTTAATATTAAGTGCAATGGAGGCAGATGCTTTTGGGACTCTAGATCCCTAAAGAATGTTCAAAGTATCTTGGCCCAAACCATATTGGAACTAGAGGATTGGCAAGGTGCAGAACTCCTCCAGTTTGAATTATTATCACAGAAACTAAGAAGGATGGCAAAGACAAACTGTAACCCTAAAAATCCTCCACGCCCTCCTCCTCTATTGCTAACCTTAAATAAAGAAGTAAATAAACTCGTCAGGCAAAACTACCTAAATAGAACTCGAGAAAACGAGCGAAACTTAGCCTTACTCAAAAGAAGGAGGAATAGATTGAAAATTAAACTAAAGAAAGAAAAAGAAGATAAATTATGGATATGTTTAAGAGAGGCTTCTGTCCATAATAATTCTAGAGACTTCTGGTCTGTAATAGGAAAAGGATGTGGAACAAGAACTACTCCGACTCCAGTTACTATAGCAGAGGAAGTATGGATGGCATTTATCTCTAATCTTTACGCTTCCAATGGAGTGGAAGATAATATTTCGGTACCTATCCTGAATAAAGATGAGTATATAGATCTTCCCACAGAAGAATCTATAGCAGCTGTGATAAGAAGTATGCGTTGTTCTGGGGCTATGGGCCCAGACGAATTGCCCATGACTATGATCAAGCAGGATGTTACTCTATGGAGCAAGATATTACTCCCATTATTTCGGAGTTGTTTTATTACTAAATTAGTCCCCACTTCTTGGAGGGGTAGTATTCTGATTCCTCTATTTAAAAAGGGTGAACGGGATAACCCTAAGAATTATCGCTTAATTGCACTTTTAGATTCAATAGGCAAAATCTTTGCTAAATGTGTGCTATTACTAATTATGAAATGGATTGACGTAAATGATATTTTACCTATGCAGCAAACAGGCTTTCGTAAAGAGCATGGAACCCTGGATAATTTAACAGCTGTACAGGTTCTTGTAGATAAATATGTTCGAGTTAGAAGAGGCGGAATATATGTGGCATTTATTGATTTTTCAACTGCGTTTGACAAGGTAGATCGGTCAACGCTATGGGAAAAACTGGCCACAATGGGAATGCCAGCATACTTGTTAGAATTGGTAAAATCCCTTCACACCAACACATGGTGCAAACTTTTGCTGGGTGGGGAAAGGGGGCTTTCCCAATTAATCCCTTCCCAGAATGGACTAAAGCAAGGATGCATATTAGCACCTATTCTGTTCTCCCTATATACAGCTGACCTACCGTCCCAAGTAACGTCTAGTGGAGGAATAGCCCCAAAAATTGGAGGAGTACCGATTTCTGTGTTAATGTATGCAGACGACATACTTGTTCTTGATTTAACGCCGAAAGGCTTGGCAAATCGCCTGCATGCTCTATCACTCTTTGCAGATAAACACTTTATGAAGATCAATGCTTCTAAAAGCAAGATTATGTGTATTTTCGGTAAGAAAAAATGCAGGTCTGCAAATTATAACTGGATTTTGGGAGGACAGAAATTAGAGGTAGTTAAAACCTACACCTTTTTAGGGAAAATAATTACAGCAAACATAAGTGATACTGCCCATATAGAGCACAACTCTCGTAAAGCGTTATCACATGGGATGGGATTGTGCTCTATGTATAATGCTACAGGGAAAAGACACTTTAAATTGTTCCTTGATGTGTTTAAAGCCAAGATACCTGCCACTCTCCTTTATGGGATTGAATTAGTGGATATTAAACATTGGGGATTTGTGTCGAAAGTTGAAGGAAAGATCTTAAGGAAAATAACATCCCTAAATACAGCCTGCTCCGACAGCTCATGCAGGCTAGAATTTGGATTGAGAAGTGGTTGGGTGCAGGGGCTGATTGCCCTTATAAGATGGGTAGCCTGTCTGGTTAGAGGAAAAAATGGTTCCCTGAGAGAAGTGATTAAAAGAGAACTGCTGGGGGACCTCAATGACTTCTCTCAACTGGTTAAAAACTTTAGAATGGCTGTTGATCTACTAGAGTTGGATGCAAACATTTTGTTCTTATTAGATCCTGTTGAACTCAAGACGAAATTAAAAAATGCATCCTGGGAACTATGTTATAAACTAGATTGGATAGCCCAAACAAAGAAAAAAGATAGACAATCTTTGTTAAAAACATATCTGTTTAAACAGCCCCAACAATATCTCACCTGGAACATCCCTCATAGAATCAGAAGGTTATGGTTCTTATTGAGACAAGATCTGCTTCCGTTAAATTCTCTTTATGCAAAATGGCACGGTGTGTCTCCTGTATGTAACTTATGCCATAAGGATGTACAGAATCGCAATCATGTTTTGTTTGTATGTAAGGTATTGCGCCCTTTTCGCCTCAAATGGCTAAAACCAATTTGTCTACAGTTAGGAATTTTAGATGTATATACTTTCCTCCATGCACTTTATAGCCCACCCAATGAAATATTTTGCTACAGGATTTTTAACTTTTTTAAATGTTTTTTAGATATTTATTAATATTGCACGAAATTGGCTGAGGACTGCGAGACTAATGATTGTGTGCTCTACATTGCTCTTTTTTAGACTGTAAGATGTAATTTTGTTAACTTTTTATGTGATGTATATTGTATGTTTTATTTTATGTGGCCCTCAGTGAGAGCCAATACATAATAAAATTTGAATTTGAATTTGAATTTAACAGCATAGTGATGACAAATATTAGCCTGTTTTTTTTTCTTCTATTATAAATGATATTTTTTAACTTTTCCCAAAACGTGTACAAGTTAAACAGTTAAAAAGTGAGCACGTGTTAACTGTAAAACGTGACATCGAATGGGAAGAGCCTCATCTTCCTTCCATAGACTACTCAACAACTAAAAACTATATAAAGCACACCCGTTGTGCGATTAGTTTCGTTTTCGCAAGTTATTTCTCTGTGCCCAATCTGTGATGCAGGATCCCTTTTCTAGCATTGGATTCTTGTTTTGCGTCAACAAAACATATTCCGGAGTTGTGAGGTGTTTGATTATGGCATAGTAAATATTTATAATACGTAGCTATTTGTCAATATTTAAACATTTATATGTAGTAAAAAGTGTTATTCCATGTTTTTACCTTTTTTTTATTGTAACATCATCAGCTTGTTTTCAGAAACATACAGTTTACAGCAAACATTGCTCCTTCTCTGGCTCCTTTGAGCTCATATACTGTGACTTTCTATATTATAATATTTACACTGTACTTGACCTCAGAGGTGGTGGTGACCCGTCTGCGCAAACCCTAAACATTTACAATGAACGTCACCACCTTCCAGTTGTTAGTCTGTTTTCCCCTAGGTATCATATACTGTTAACATGTATATTATAATATGAACAGTCATGGTGATCTCCGAGGAGTTCATGACCCGTCTGCACAAAGAGTAAAGATATATAACCAACGTCACCAGCTTCTGGTTTTTAGTCTGTACCCTCCTTTTGATCATATACTGTGAATATGTATATTATAATTTTCACAGTCATAATGATCTCAGAGGAGTTTATGACCCTTCGCCACAAAGATCAAACTTTTCGACGGCCCGGAGAAAAGAAGCTCAGAAAATAATTACTGCTCGAAAGTATTTAGTTATGGATCTTCTGTTCTATAAATAACTTTATTTTCCTTTTCTTTTTTGTGTAACAATGGTGTCATTCGTTATATTGTAGTAGACTGTACTATTGTTACGGAAGAGGAATTGGAGTTTTGTCAGCTCCATCTGTAATACAGATTACGAAACATTAGAACGTACTTGATCTGATATTTTTTCAGTGAGCATATTTTACGAAATTGCAGTATATAAAATATGGCTTTCATACATACTTTGTTACTTTAAATACTTGATAAACCCTACATTTCTGAATGTTATTTTCAAATTCATATTCTTCTCAGTTGCGGTTCCTATTCACGTTCTCCCTATAGAATATATAGGACCAGTACTGTGTATTATAATACTACTATCCTATATATTTTTAAATGAGTATGTGATTTATTAGCAGTACAGTGTGCGACCTTTAAGCACTACGACAGAACGTTCCCGAATTCTACAAAATACAAATTTGAAAAATGATAATGCATACATTTCTATCTAATATAAAGTAATTTGTGTTTAACTGTTTATTACTTGTTCTTCTGACCTCAGATAATGTATTGCGGGAGTGTTTGTTGTAGCACTTATATTCTACTTTATCTAAAAGTAACTGATGCCCTCTTATTTTATCAAGAATATAGGGCAACACTTTTACAAACTATAACAGAAAAAAGGAGGGTGTCATCATGCTTAACTGATATTTTAGGAAATTCCATTTTTATTTGTCACCCCTTTGATATATACAGAGCCAGTTTCCGGAGAAAGTTTATTTGTAATTTCTAAATAAAAACAGTTTCAAACCTAGACTGAAATTTTTGCTGATCAACCACACTTCCCTGTCAGAAAAGTAAACACCATATTATAAGTAAATAGTGCTCTTGGGAAGTATCCCACCCGCAAACTTGATAAAAAAAACACCGCAAGACACATTTTTTTGCCGTGATTTGTACACCCCACTACAATTATATAAGTGGTCCTTAAAATATAGAAAAAAACATTTTTACCTTCACAATCCCTGTCCACCACCTTGTGACCACTGTACGGAGTTAAAAGTGTTCCTACCCTCCCCTCTACTACTTTATTTTCCCGTACTCCTTTGGAAGTGTGTCACAAAATGAATGGCAACAGTGAACCGTTCCCAACCAATAAGAACCGAGGGCTCTGATGCTGGCCCAAGTAACTCCTCCAGTGGTTATATTAATAATTATATTTCCCTAACTTGTATTGCACCTTATTTTTTCCGAACTATTATTTCTGTTTGCTAATTCTATTTTTTCCAAATCTTCTTCAATCAAGACTGTTTCTAAATTCTTGTCGTTATCTTTGCCTCTGCTATGAGCCTATGCCTCTCGGTACTACTACTATTAGTCTGTCTGTTGCTAAGCTTGCCCAGTTGGCCACTCTTTATTTAAATGGTTTTAACTAGAACTCAGATTCACCAATAGCTCTAGCAACGGAGTCCAGTCCTTTGGGTTGTCCTCTTCTGGTCTTCTCAATCTTTCTTGAGGCTGTTTGACAATTCCCACCAACGAAATGCCCAACCAGATATTTGACTATTTTTGATAGGATATACTACTACTGTTGTGGGGATTCTGCACAGCCACATACATAACTATGCACAAGAAAATAGGATGTTGGTGATGGGAAGTTGGACATTCCTCACACCTCAGTCAAAATGCCCAATCCCCTGACCGACTAGCTATACTCTCTCATTAGGTCCGCAAGCCCCTCACGAAGATACCCAAAGATTACAAAGCCCAGAACATAATAACACCCTTTCGCTCACTCACACATGTAAGTCCACCACACCAAATACCAAAGAGTCTTTATGTAAGTTGAAGTTCAAAAGGATTGTTTTCAACTGACAAGCTCTGTACGTTGTTCTACAATTTAAATCATTATACTATACGAGCCAGCTACATAAGCAAAATGCATCAGATTAAAACAATAAACATTGTTACAAGTCCACAGAAGAGTCAGACAAACGATCTCTGTGCGAATTCTGGGGGACCCCTCACCTTAGAACGCAGAAGTACTGGTTACATCATAAGCTCGGCAAAGCTCTGGTTTGTTCGTAGAAGTATAATGCAAGCATTTCTCAGTAATGCCAAAAAGTGTAGCATTATGGCTAAGCAATACGAACTGACCAGAACTCCATAACAAAGTGACTTGTTTTCCGACCTCTTGTACGCAACGCTCAGACTGTAGCTGTATGAGCTCATGTGGCCTCAAAGGTGTCTTACACAACAAGCAGCGAGGTAAAAAGTGCAAAAGACATGAAGCTAAACGGTGCATGGCTCAGGCTAACTTTGCAAAGAGTAGAGTAGACTACAATGACCCTAGGGACCATAACACTTCTAGTGTCTACTCTACTCTAGTTGCCGATTTGGACGAGTGATGTATGTTGTACATATATGTATTAACTTTTTTTTCAATTATGATAGTGAAAAAGAATGAATAGGGGGAGGTGTATATGGCATCTAAAAATGTGTAATGTTTTTGCTAGGTGTACTACCGACTACCACCAGTGCCGGTGCCAGCGGCGATGCGGCCATTACGGAGGGAGCAGGAGATGCGGCAGCGGAACCTGCAGGAGCTACTACTACAGGGAGTGAGCCAGCAGCGGGCAGTGGTAAGTTATGTTCCATACTTATTGACATTACACTAGTGGGAAGGGTGTAATTTACACTCACTGTACTGTTGAGTAAGTATGAAGTTGCAATGAACATTAGACAATGGTTGAAGAAGACACCCTTTAAATAGCAATGGCATTAGCAGCAATAGCATTAGCAGCGTGAGTTGAGTAACCAATGGCCTCTTCTATCTGACTTCAACTCAGCTGTGAGTTTTATGGAGAAGCCTAAACGTCAGATCAGATCAGATGACCTTGATGTATGTGTTGAACAAAAAGGGAAAGAAGGGTGGAAGGAGGAAGGACGGGCGAGCTGTAATATGACTAGCAGGGAAGGATAAGTTGGAAGCATGCATACGTGGCTGATAGGAATTAGATGCATGGGTTGTTGAAGGATGGGTGGAAGGTCAAAGAAAAGATGCCTGCATGGATGCACCCACCAAATTGGTGGATAGGATAGCCAGAATCGTCAGCGGTGTTTGGGTCAAACTCAAAGCCAAGTCAAGCAAGGAAGGACGCATTGGTGGTTGCTGGTAAAACAAACTAAGGTTTGTTGAGAGATTAAGAAAAATGTTAGACTTTTACTTTGAATGGATGGATGCCTGGATGTATAGATAGCATAGGTGGCGACTGTCACTGAATGCAGACCAGAGTTTTTTGAGAGATTGTAAAAGAAACCGTGCCATAGTAGCAAAGCCGAGGGGAATATATAAGTTGTATTTTCAGAATACTCCCGTGACTCAGAGTAGTTTGTAAGCACATCATATATATATATTGTGTATGTATGTAGTTATCAGCTCCTTCCTCCAACTCAGAGGACCACTCCCTACCTATGTTAATTTTAATGTCAGCCAGCCTGCTATGGGGGTGGCCTATCTGTTAGTTACACAATCAATCCAAATAAAGTACCTCATGTGTTGTCCCATATATAAGCAATGCTCATTGGATTAGATATATAATCTGCCTCTTTGTAGTATTCAGGGCAGGGTGAAAGTGAAATTGAGCAATTGCCCGTGATGTTTTACAGAGAGACTATGTCCAGTGCCACCCGTAATAGAAAATTACGATCTTCCCCACCTGCAGACAGTAGTAAATAGAACTAACATGAGTCTGTGTCATGAGTCAGACTCAAGTATGTTGTCTTGGGTGCCACCTGACTGAGCTGGCATGCCGGCTACAACAAGGTTATGTAAGTTTGCTAAACTAAAGAGAAAAGAAGACTGGTGTACTGTGCCATAGTGCGTGTGTATTGCCTGTAACTCCCACAAAGGTTAGAGGCTGAGGAAGTGGGAGGACAGATACATATCACAAATGTGTTGTACTGTGCTTGCTAGTGCTACAGCTACTATGCCATTATACGTTGAATTATTTTGTGTTACTGTTTTGCTAAGAGTATTGGTAAAATATAATGTTTTTCTTTCTTTATATAGCTCCTCCAAAACTAATGAGGAAGGAGTTGGCAGTCAGGGCTCGGCGCCGGAAGCTGGAGGCCATCTGTGCTGAGTACTGACGGCTGGTGGCTCTGGCGGAGGAGGCGGCAGCACCTGCAGCCTCCTCCGATGCCCCAGGACCCAGCCAGGCCCCTCCAGTTGCTCAGCGCCACATTCAGGCAGCCACCCATCGCCACCCGTCACCAACAACATCCAGCACTACTGCTGCCCCTGTAGATGCAACTGCAGGGCATATGTGCACCCCATGCTTCTCTAGAATGCGCAACTGGAGGAGGAGCTAGAGGAAGTCAAGAAGAGGTTCAAGGTCATGGAGAGCGACATCCGAAGACTAAGATACCGCCGCTAAAGACCCTGTTCAATTGATCTTTTTTATAGGTTCTTTTGGTGGTTGGGAATCTGGCGTTGAGGTTTTTATGGACAATTGGACATTTGATTTTTTGGACTTTTCGTTTTGGTCATTGGTTGGGGCTAGGGAGAGGGATGGGTCAGGTGTTGTGGGATTCTTTTATGTAGTATATTTTTGTTCGGGGATTAAATATATATATGTTTATACTTCACATACAATGTGGTTAATGTTTTGTGCGTGGGGTTCCGTCACACTGTTTCCTTGCTGCTGCAGGACCACAGCCATTGTTTAAGTTAAATTATTGGCTGACTTTGTAAGACACAAAAAGAAAGATGCAGTACCCCTCACTGAGTGACTTGTCATGCTAGTACGGTTAGTCTCTCCTCCTCCTAGTCCATTATTATACCTCCCCCACACATCTTTTCTTTTCTTACCTGTGATTGATGTTTAAGTTAGGCATAGCCATGGCTGCATGATGATGCAGGGTGGTTTTTCGAAGAGAATGCAGAATCAGATGCCAAGGTTGTGGTGGTAGTAGTAGTAGACACTGGCAGGAACATTTCCCAAAAAAGGAAAATGAGACAGTCAGTTACCTGAGAGAAAGTAGTAGAGCAAAGAAAATATAACATAATGGTGGAGGGTATAGCCTAGTTCAACAAGTTACAAACTGTAGTTGTTTACGAGTCACTCAACGAGGCCTACACTAGACACAAGCGTAACCTTTAGTGCTGTGTGTAATAGGAAGGATGACAATCGATGCCAGCAATTAATGATGATGGATTAGGTTCCTTTGTTAAAAAAGATAACTCACAAGTATCTCACAAACTTACCCATGTGGTCACCTATTGGTGCGGCCATCATGTTTTTCATTTGTCCTAACTCTTCGCGATGCCTTATTTCCTATTCCAGGTCGCGTATAGAGTGTTCGCGATGCGCATTTCATGTTCGGGAAAGCCTTTTACGTGTTTGTGACGCTTTTTGCGTGCTCATGGGGAAGTATGGCACAAACTTACCCACGCAGTCGCGACGGGCGCGGCCATCTTGTTTTTTCACTCTACGCTATGGTTCCGGGGCCTGCTTTTCTATCCTCCCTCTATCTTTGCCATTCTATAGGTTTTTACACTGTTTTTCTGATATTTTTTATTTATTATCTATCCCTCTCTGTCCCTAAGTCTATATTTTGCATTTTATTTCTACTTTTACTGCGTTTTTTTCACTTTTATACTGTTTTATATTACTTTCTTCTTTAAGCTCCTACTTCTTCCCCTAACTTTATTTTTTCCTTCTAAAAATTATTTTCCGCCTCCCACTCACCCCAGAACCATGCCTAGGGGTACAAACAGCTCAAAGGGCAAGGTGCCCGCGCCGAAGAGCCGCCTGCCTTGTGGCAGACTGTGCCCTGTAGGGTTGCAGGCCCAGGAGCTTTTTGGCGAGGCGAAGGTTGCTGCCCTTGTTTTTTTTGTGTAGCGCCACCTCTCCTTGACATTGGCAGCAGGCGGCAGGCCTGGCTCCGGGTACCCGACCCAGGACCGTCACCGCCGGTGGGCGAGGGTGCGCCGGGCTGTGTTTCAGCAATCAGGGGTCCAGCGCACCCATCACCAGCTGGTCCACCAGTGGTCAGACATCTTGGAATGGGAGCAGGCCCTTCTGGACGTGCTAGGTGTCGAGGTCGTAGGGCTTGGTGAGTAGCTAATATACTAGTAGTATAAGTATTGTGTATAATTTTTTTCTGAATAGCAAGAATACTGCTGCTTACATTGCAGATAAATTAAGTTTCAAAATCTTCTGTGTTTGTAAGACACAGGTGCTCGGAGCTGCTATTACCTGTTTGCAACTTTGTGCTCGCTTGGGCTGATTAGGTAAGAGTTTACTTAGAGAACTTAAGTTAGGTAATGCTATTGCTACAGAGACTCTAGTCCTTCCTTTGCCCCCCTGTCACTAAGAAGAGATAGTGGTGGATGGATTGATAGGTTTAGTTAGTATTGGTAATTTTTAAGTGGTCTGCGTGACGCATCCTCTCTGTCACTGGGTGCTTCTTACCCCAGTCCTTAGTAGAAACTTTTGTAGTTTGTTTAGTGAGTGGTAAGGCTTAGTAGTTTCACTAGCATGGCATCAAATGCAACAAACTAACAATTTGGTGTATGCACAATGTATCCATGTTTCCAACACCTATGCATTTTTGAGGGCTAAATTTAAATGCAGACTTATTGAACAATTGGCCCATCTCGAGTAGTGGGTAGGTCAGTTGGTACATAGGCTTAGTTAGTATTCTGGAATCAGAATGGAACACTGGATTAGTGTTCATAATTAATAAGTAGATAGTCTGAGAGTCCCGCAATAATACTACTAGTCGATCTGATGAGAAGGGTCCATTTTATTGCAATTGTTGTTTCCTAAAATGTTTTTTGAGCATTTTTTTAAATATTTCATTTGTTTCACAGTACCTCAATCATTACTGTTTGTCTCTTTCTTTGTTATATCTTACATGAACAGCACCCAGGGGCAAGACGACGAGGTCACTGGCTGAGGCAGGACAAAAACATCAAGATGCCTCCAATGGCCAGGACCTCTCCTCTACCGAGGGCTCTGCTGCTGGCCCAAGTAACTCCTCCAGTGGTTATATTAATAATTATATTTCCCTAACTTTTATTGCACCTTATTTTTTCTGAACTAATATTTCTGTTTGCTAATTCAATTTTTTCCAAATCTTCTTCGATCTAGACTGTTTCTAAACTCTTGTCGTTATCCTTGACTCTGCTATGAGCTTATGACTCTCTGTACTACTACTATTAGTCTGGCTGTAGCTAAGCTTGCCCAGTTGGCCACTCTTTATTTAAATGGTTTTAACTAGAACTCAGATTCACCAATAGCTCTAGCAACGGAGTCCAGTCCTTTGGGTTGTCCTCTTCTGGTCTTCTCAATCTTTCTTGAGGCTGTTTGACAATTCCCACCAACAAAATGCCCAACCAGATATTTGACTATTTTTGATAGGATATACTACTACTGTTGTGGGGATTCTGCACAGCCACATACATAACTATGCACAAGAAAATAGGATGTTGGTGATGGGAAGTTGGACATTCCTCACACCTCAGTCAAAATGCCCAATCCCCTGACCGACTAGCTATACTCTCTCATTAGGTCCGCAAGCCCCTCACGAAGATACCCAAAGATTACAAAGCCCAGAACATAATAACACCCTTTCGCTCACTCACACATGTAAGTCCACCACACCAAATACCAAAGAGTCTTTGTGTAAGTTGAAGTTCAAAAGGATTGTTTTCAACTGACAAGCTCTGTACGTTGTTCTACAATTTAAATCATTATACTATACGAGCCAGCTACATAAGCAAAATGCATCAGATTAAAACAATAAACATTGTTACAAGTCCACAGAAGAGTCAGACAAACGATCTCTGTGCGAATTCTGGGGGACCCCTCACCTTAGAACGCAGAAGTACTGGTTACATCATAAGCTCGGCAAAGCTCTGGTTTGTTCGTAGAAGTATAATGCAAGCATTTCTCAGTAATGCCAAAAAGTGTAGCATTATGGCTAAGCAATACGAACTGACCAGAACTCCATAACAAAGTGACTTGTTTTCCGACCTCTTGTACGCAACGCTCAGACTGTAGCTGTATGAGCTCATGTGGCCTCAAAGGTGTCTTACACAACAAGCAGCGAGGTAAAAAGTGCAAAAGACATGAAGCTAAACGGTGCATGGCTCAGGCTAACTTTGCAAAGAGTAGAGTAGACTACAATGACCCTAGGGACCATAACACTTCTAGTGTCTACTCTACTCTAGTTGCCGATTTGGACGAGTGATGTATGTTGTACATATATGTATTAACTTTTTTTTCAATTATGATAGTGAAAAAGAATGAATAGGGGGAGGTGTATATGGCATCTAAAAATGTGTAATGTATTTTCTAGGTGTACTTCCGACTACCACCAGTGCCGGTGCCAGCGGCGATGCGGCCATTACGGAGGGAGCAGGAGATGCGGCAGCGGAACCTGCAGGAGCTACTACTACAGGGGGTGAGCCAGCAGCGGGCAGTGGTAAGTTATGTTCCATACTTATTGACATTACACTAGTGGGAAGGGTGTAATTTACACTCACTGTACTGTTGAGTAAATATGAAGTTGCAATAAACATTAGACAATGGTTGAAGAAGACACCCTTTAATTAGCAATGGCATTAGCAGCAATAGCATTAGCAGCGTGAGTTGAGTAACCAATGGCCTTTTCTATCTGACTTCAACTCAGCTGTGAGTTTTATGGAGAAGCCTAAATGTCAGATCAGATCAGATGACCTTGATGTATGTGTTGAACAAAAAGGGAAAGAAGGGTGGAAGGAGGAAGGACGGGCGAGCTGTAATATGACAAGCAGGGAAGGATAAGTTGGAAGCATGCATACGTGGCTGATAGGAATTAGATGCATGGGTTGTTGAAGGATGGGTGGAAGGTCAAAGAAAAGATGCCTGCATGGATTCCCCCACCGAATGGGTGGATAGGATAGCCAAAATCGTCAGCGGTGTTTGGGTCAAACTCAAAGCCAAGTCAAGCAAGGAAGGACGCATTGGTGGTTGCTGGTAAAACAAACTAAGGTTTGTTGAGAGATTAAGAAAAATTTTAGACTTTTACTTTGAATGGATGGATGCCTGGATGTATAGATAGCATAGGTGGTGACTGTCACTGGATGCAGACCAGAGTTTTTTGAGAGATTGTAAAAGAAACCGTGCCATAGTAGCAAAGCCGAGGGGAATATATAAGTTGTATTTTCAGAATACTCCCGTGACTCAGAGTAGTAATGTAAAAATAATGTTAAAATACATATAATTTTACAAATATTAAATAAAAATATTAAAACAAAATTAAAACTAATACATATACATTTAAAATAAATAAAACACTTAATAATTTAATGTAGTTTTTTTTTAATGTTATTTATTTGATTTAATGTAATATTTTTTTGTTTTTACCCTGTACGCCTGTACCCCAAAAACCCAAAACTGACCCTGAACCCTAAAAATATCCCTGTACCCCAAAAACCCAAAACTGACCCTGAACCCTAAAAATACCCCTTTACCCAAAAACTGAAAACTGACCCTGAATCCTAAAAATACCCCTTTACCCAAAAACTGAAAACTGACCCTGAACCCTAAAAATACCCCTTTACCCATTAACTGAAAACTGACCCTTATCCCTAAAAATACCCCTTTACCCAAAAACTGAAAACTGACCCTGAACCCGAAAAATACCCCTTTACCCATGAACTGAAAACTGACCCTTATCCCTAAAAATACCCCTTTACCCAAAAACTGAAAACTGACCCTGAACCCTAAAAATACCCCTTTACCCAAAAACTGAAAACTGACCCTGAACCCTAAAAATACCCCTTTACCCAAAAACTGAAAACTGACCCTGAACCCTAAAAATACCCCTTTACCCATGAACTGAAAACTGACCCTTATCCCTAAAAATACCCCTTTACCCAAAAACTGAAAACTGACCATGAACCCTAAAAATACCCCTTTACCCAAAAACTGAAAACTGACCCTGAACCCTAAAAATACCCCTTTACCCATGAACTGAAAACTGACCCTAAACCCAAAAAATACCCCTTTACCCAAAAACTGAAAACTGACCCAGAACCCTAAAAATACTCCTTTACCCAAAATTAATTAATATTATTTAATTACCAATTAATTATTAATTAACAATAACAATAAAGTAAATATATTAGCACATTAGCTGTAATTAATTTAATGTAATAATTAATATTATTTTTCCAATTAATTAATTAAGAATATCAAAAAATTATATATAAAAAATTACTATAATTAATGTAATTAAATAATTAATATTAATTAATTACCAACTAATTAATAATAAAAAATATGTACAAAATTATATTAATTAATTAACTAATTAATATAAATTAATTACCAATTAATTATTAATTAAAATATGTACAGACATATATTAATTAATTAATTATTATTAAATTACTTCCCACCCTATTCCCCTATAAACCCATAACCCGCTACAGAACATATTTATCAATTAATCAATTAATTAAAATGAATTAAAAATTATTTCTCAATTAATTAATTAATAATTCCTACTAACTAATAATTAATTTAACATAATTAAATTACTTCCCACCCTATACCCCTATAAACCCACAACCCGCTACAGTAGTAAAAGACAATATTTAATTAAATTACATTAAAAATAAATAATAAAACATAATAAATACAATATAATATACACTAAATTTATTTAAAAATTGATATTAGTAACATCAAAGTTTTTTATTTCGATATTATTGACATCGATATTTAAAAGTTCGATATTACTGATATCATACTAATATCGATATTAAGACTGTCGATATTACTTACCTTCGATATTTTGTCCCATCGATATTTAAACTTCGATATTATTGTATATCGATATTTAAAACTCGATATTTTGTCTGTGTACCCAGATACATATCACAAATGTTATGTACTGGGCTTGCTAGTGCTACAGCTACTATGCCATTATACGTTGAATTCATTTTGTGTTACTGTTTTGCTAAGAGTATTGGTAAAATATAATTTTTTTCTTTCTTTATATAGCTCCTCCAAAACTAATGAGGTAGGAGTTGGCAGTCACGGCTCGGCGCCGAAAGCTGGAGGCCATCTGCGGAGGAGGAGGAGGAGGCGGCAGCAGCTGCAGCCTCCTCCAATGCCCCAGGACCCAGCAAGGCCCCTCCTGTTGCTCGACGCCACATTCAGGCAGCCACCCATCACCACCTGTCACCAACAACATCCAGCACTACTGCTGCCCCCGTGGATGCAACTGCAGGGCATATGCGCACCTCATGCTCCTCTAGAATGCGCAACTGGAAGAGGAGCTAGAGGAGGTCAAGAAGAGGTTCAAGGTCATGGAGAGCGACATCCGAAGACTAAGATACCGCCGCTAAAGACCCTGTTCAATTGCCCTTTTTTATAGGTTCTTTTGGTGGGTGGGAATCGGGCATTGGGGTTTTTATGGACGTTTTGGTCATTGGTTGGGGCTAGGGAGAGGGATGGGTCAGGTGTTTTGGGATTTTTTTATGCAGTTTATTTTTGTTAGGGGATTAAATATATATATGTTTATACTTCACATACAATGTGATTAATGTTTTGTGCGTGGGGTTCCGTCACACTGTTTCCTTGCTGCTGCAGGGCCCCAGCCAATGTTTAAGTTAAATTATTGGCTGACTTTGTAAGACACAAAAAGATAGATGCAGTACCCCTCACTGAGTGACTTATCATGCTAGTAAGGTTAGTCTCTCCTCCTCCTAGTCCATTATTATACCTCCCCCAAACATATTTTCTTTTCTTACCTGTGATTGATGTTTAAGTTAGGTACAGCCATGGCTGCATGACGATGCAGGTTGGTTTTTCAAAGAGAATGCAGACTCAGATGCCAAGGTTGTGGTGGTGGTAGTAGTAGTAGACACTGGCAGGAACATTTACAAAAAAAGGAAAATGAGACAGTCAGTTGCCTGAGAGAAAGTAGTAGAGCAAAGAAAATAAAACATAATGGTGGAGGGGATAGCCTAGTTCAACAAGTTACAAACTGTAGTTGTTTTCGAGTCACTCAACGAGGCCAACACTAGACACAAGCGTAACCTTTAGTGCTGTGTGTAATAGGAAGGATGACAATCGATGCCAGCAATTAATGATGATGGATTAGGTTCCTTTGTTAAAAAAGTTAACTCACAAATATATTATCATCATGGGTGGGCAAGCAGAAGAAGATCCTCCCCCTGCCTTGAAATTTAATTAGTGTTGCTTTTGCCACGTCTGCCCCAGCAAGCGTGTGATCAATTATTGGTGTACATTTAATTCAGTCACACCTCAATAAATCACACAGACCGGAGGAAGAGGGTTAGGGTTTGATGAATGGTTGGGAAGGGGGGTTTGGGGAAAGGTTTGACAAAGAAAAAAAACAGTACACATGGACAAACAACAAAAGAAAACACATTCTTTGTAGACTACCATATCCATACATCGGTTAAGGGTGAAAAAGGAAATGCATGCATGATTATGATTGATAACTTGATGGTTAATGAGAAGTAAAACTTACTAACTACTACTAGACAATTAGACAGCACAGGACATCAGTATATCACTATTATGCAATGTTCTGTTGTACCGGGCTTACATTTAAAGATATCAAGGAAAATTTAAAATAGCTGTAGGCATGAATTATAACTAAGCAAAGAGCAAACATAATTAATAATAACAACATCCCATGGTAGTAATGATTGAAGACAAAAATGAATCAAATTATTTAAAACATAATGAAAGTTGATACTGTTACTGTGTTATCCTGGGGAGTTGCATGTCAACTTTCCTCTTGGACCTCAGTCCCTTCCATGGATGCTTCGTCCATCATTCTTGGCTGACGCCACTGCCTGCCTGGCAGATGTAGATTCATTGGTAAGGTAAGTGTGCATTGTTTTTCCAAGTATAGCACAGGGTAAAATCCGGCCTTTAAGTGCAAATGGAAAAACAAATGGGATATTGAAAAATCAATTAATAAAAAACTCCATAAATTATGGTGGAGTGCAGCAAGTGAAGAGAACACTTTCAAGACTGTGGCGGCATGGATAGGATACATCATGTCTCTGTTTATAGCATTTTAAGATACAACATGACAGAGCAGGCCCACGGCACCTCTATTTAACTTAAATTTTGACAGAGCCAGACTAAGCACATATACAGCAACCTAGCATTTTATAAATTAGGTGACTAAATCAATGCACCACTGTCAGTCCTGCCACTGCACTCAACTCCACCACTACACGGACATGTAGGCCTGGTTTGGTTCTTGTTGACTTATGTTTACCTTTTATGCCACTTTATGAAACGTAGTTATTCCATCAATCATTTCCAATCCTACTGAGTGACTGCAGAGATAGTATTGTCATCATCATGGTGTTGTACTTGTGACTTTGTCCAAGTCAAACTCAATCTGTAGTGTACCGAGTACAACTCTGACTAAGTCCATAATCCATATTAAAAAATGCAACAGATATTGTCCTGCAGTAGTAGGAGTACAATTTGGTTATTAAACAAGAAGGGAAACATAACATTGACTGTCACTTGAGTCACTTTGAGTTGGTAGATTAATTTCTAGTACAGTTCGACTTCATTCATGCACAACGTGTCATCAACACAACAAAAAACAGTAATCACTCTGAGTCTGCATACAACGCATGCCATCATTACCTGTATTGCTCTTTGCTTTGGCTGTCGGATGCCTGCATAGTTCTTCTGACTGGTGTGTGCTTTCTTACTGAGGCAGTGGCCTCATTATTACTCCACATACATTTTGAGTGTTAGTCGCTGTTTCAGTTTTCGTATTCATCTGCGGCTCTTTGTCGCAGTTGAGATTGGTTCACATGGTCAATGCTGTGAGATGGGCTGCGACCTGGGTAGCGGTCATTGGTCAATTGAGTTTGTATAAATGTGACATGTCAGGCGTCAGCATGTTTTTTTGAAGAGTCTTGTCTTTCTTTGCCAAGTACCTTCTGTTCTGACATTGATGAGCTTTTGAATGCCTGCCGACTCTGAGGCGGTAGCCTAGTTCTGACAGTGATGACTTTCAGCTTGGAATCTAAAGGAAGATAGCTATAGTCACGTTCCACTTGTTCTGGAGGGACTGTTAGAGGTAACATTTCTTGTACTGTTCTCCATCCAATGTCTGGCTTGAGGGAAAAAATGTATTTAGGGCAAGTCAGGAAGATGGAGCAGGACTCTGAGGAGTGGACAGTGAAATGCACAGAGGTGCAACTCCAATATGGAAATCAAATAACAAGAGAAGACCTGGTGATGGGTTTGTTGTGGTTTGAACCAGAAAGACAGATACACACATAAATAAAGTAAGGAAGAAAGTAACAATTTGAAAGCCTAGTTGTCAGGGAAGATGAGCTCGTCCTCAAACTCTGGTGGTTTGACCAGAAGTAGCAGATCATCTAACACTACTTCCATCACTTAAGTCGCTCTCCTCTTCATGTTGTGATTCAGGTATTCTGTACTCCAGTGGTATAAAGTACTGATTCATTTTAATCATGGTTAACCTTTCCATGCTTTTAGGAGAAAGACCGGTACCTTTCGCAGTAACAATGGCACCAGCAGCACTGAAAACACGCTCAGAAGATACACTTGTGACAGGGCAAGCCAGATACTTATCACCAGCCTTCTGAGCACTGGCCATTGGCTTCTTTTCCTATACCAATACACCAATGGGCTTTGGTCCATGAAGACCTCTGTTGTGTCATCCAGATATGCCTGGACTATCAGCTAAATGTTCAGGGGTGCACCGATTTGCTTGGCCTCTTTCGCCTTTGCATCAGCAATGGACTTACCATACCCTTTCCGTAGAAACCATTCAGTTGCCGATTTTGATGTGGCTGATGATCCAGTTGTTGCTGTTGTTGATATTATTGTTAGTGTTGGTGACTGCTGGGAGCCAAACGCACCTCTCCCAGGCTCTGAAGTAGAACTTGACTCTGGATGCCCAGTAGTACTTGTTCTGGCCTGGGGTGGTGGGCCTCTAATTACAAGCCATTCATTTTCGAAGTCAGTGGCTTCCTCAGCTATCAAAGTTTTGTACTTGACAACATCCACTTCTGAAAAAGGAATTACTGCATTACTGTTCGGAAATTCTTTGTACCATGGATCCAAAATTGTGGCAGTAATGTAATGTGGATGTGACACAATGTTATTTTGAATCCTTGTAAAATGAAGAAACCAATTTGTAATAACTTGAAGGCCTTGGATACTGCCCCTACATTTCCCTATTTAGGGATATTGTTTGATCAGTCTGGTTTATGGTGTAGTGCTATAAAAACAAGGAGGCTCCGTTTCTCTAAGTATTTAATATCTTTAACTAACTTCAGTAGGAAAATGGGAAGGAGGCCACCCGGGGGATTTTTGTATATACAGGGCAACCTGTGCATCTATCGCAACTTACGGGGCAGGTATCTGGGGTACTCAAATGTGACTACCTTACACATGGCAGAAAACTCTTTCCTGAGGTTTCTTTTAGCTGCCCCACCTAGCGTCTCTACCTTTATATGCCACGTTGAACTTGGTTTATCGTGCATAGAAGATATAATCAAGGTCGAACCAGTTCTTCTGTGGCACATGGTTTGGACAACTGACAAGTGTGCTTTTAATAGATCTGTTTTAGAGGATGCAATGAGATCTGATAAGGCTTACACAATAAGATGGCTACAATACGTAAAAATGTTTTTAACACTAATTGGCCACCAGGATTATTATAGTGATCCTTCATCGATGTGTAAGGTTTCCAGAAAGGTCCTTAAAATATGCTGTTTGTCACACCTGAACGATCTTAGGATAACTAATGTAATGAAAAAAATTACTGTGGTAGCACATCACCACATTTTGGTAACTGATAAAATACAGCCCTATGCCACACTTTCCATGGCAGACTTTGAAAGGCTTTTAATAACTCGATTTAGACTAAATATTTTGCACAGACTTTTAAGTTTCCCTACGGTAAACGACTGGACAAGATCATTATGTAAATGTCCATGCGACGACCTGTCGACCCAGTCGTCTATCCATATTTTGTTCCTTTGCACATTTTACACAACCCCCAGGAAAAGATGGTTAGTCCCATTGCTAAAAGGCAAGGAATTAAGACAATGTCGCCGTGCATTCCTGGCCATCCAGAAGCTGGACAATGTTTTTACTGTTGCGTCTGTCTCCGCCTTTTTAAAAGCTGTTTTCAGATCCCGTAAATCAATTATAGCATGAATTTTAATTCGTTATCTGACTGAATTCCTATTTGATGTATAATCCAAATGTTATTTTTATTGTACACTGTGATTGCGTTTCATCAATTGTACTTTTATGGTTATTCTTTTTTTACAATAACCGAATAAAGTTTCTATTGAATTGAATTAAATTGAATCCTGAATTTTCAGATAAGCAAACGGCTAAGGTGTCCGCCAAATAATATGAGTCTATTTTGTCATCCACACCTGCGTACGTTTCAGACACCTCCTTCAGCTGTTGCTCTAGCATGTGCAACAATGGGATAGCTTGGCCCATAGTACAGTCCTCCCTGCTGACTTCACGTTTGAAAACCTCAAAAGGAAGTAGCATCTCTGTCAGGCATTCAACAAGGTCCCATTGGCCCATTTCAATGGTCATGCCTCTCACAGTAGAATCCCCTAATCTTTTCACGACATAAGCATTGAGTGGTATGTACTGCTCAAACAGATGATAAAACATGTAATAAGTTCAATTCCAATGTGTTGGCACTTCCTGGATGAGTGCTTTAACCGGCATTTTATGCTCACATTGAATGACCCTCAGCTGCTTTCAAGCTTTAAAAGAATGGTTGAAATGTGTGCATATTCTTTTGCAGGTGGTCAGTAAGTTGCTGACTATGCATTCATTTTTCAGACAGTCTTGAACAACAATGTTAATGCATTGTGCCAAACACGGGACCCTGAAATAGCCACCATCTTTCATGGCCCTAACTACATTACCGCCATTGTCCGTGGCAACAAAACCAATGTTAAGCCCTCTTGGGCGCAGCCACTCAAAGACCTTGCTGTTAAACTCATCCAAAATGTTTGCAGCAGTATGAGATTTCTCCATAACAAACATGGCTACAGTTGCATGTTTGCGAGTGATATTAAAAATCTCAGCAGTGTCAACACCTGCAGATATCTTTTCTCTAACACTGAAGTATTTCGGGGTTCCCAAGGCCTACACGCTCCAGAGATTACCCACTTACACACAAGAACTGTTGGCACGGAAACTGTAAAATGCAAAGAACAAGTTTATTAAAACCCCATGGGGTGGTGGTACACTCCAACAGCACCCTTCGGTAATGCAAGAGGTATCACACCGAACACCGGTGTGACCCCGTTTATATACAATTTTGGGGCAATAAAAGTTTAGGCGGCACAAGTTAAGACACAGTTTTAGAGACATATATGGTCATGTTTTGGAATACTGCCAGCTCATTGGAGAGTTTCAAACCCGCTGGTCAGTTAGCTGCACATTCCTGAAGGTTTACGGGTCAGTGAGAACTGCGCATGTGTGGCTTGACCAGTACTAAAAATAGCCTGTTGCTGGGCAGATGAGAGTGGTCAGTGGAACGGACAAAGGACTAAAGGGCACGTCGGCCACGAGGCCGCTCATGGTCTAAGATGGCCGCTGAAACATTCAAAATGGCGTTTATCGTATATAGCCAAGTTAAGGAGGACAACGTGTAGGTTCAGCTAATCGCTAATCCAAACGGGCCAATTACGACAGACGACCCTTTTAGCGTTTAGCTGAATCTACCTCATAATGAACATAGTCTGGATGTTCGTCCTCGATGTCTATTAACATAATTTGTGTCACTTCTTTGTGTAGCATCATTTTGTCATGGGCAAGAACTCGCCTCGATGGTAAGCAAGCTGATAGACACATTGAACATAAGGCAGGGCCACATTGGATACACAAGCATATAAAGAACATTGCTCCCACAAGTATACAAAGAATTGTCAACAGTTTCCAGCCCCAAGTTGCAATCATGGACCAGAACCATTCCGACAGTGTCCAAGTTCCATTGTCCGGGTGTATTTCGGCAGCTATTTTATGCAGCTTGGAAATAGCATCATACACAGATGGAGAATTGTCAGGTACGTAAACACAACAGCTGCTTCCGATAATTCTACATGCCCCCCCACGATCAGCTAAAACAACGTCCAACACCATCCGGTTTTGGAGGGTGACAATTCTAGAAATCTGCAGCTCTTCGGTGATATTCCCCAGGGCAATAGCAGTGTCATTCGCAACAGCCTCGACAACGCGTGTCAGCCGTCTGATTTTCCGGCTGTTCAATGCAGCCCCCACAAAGGAGAATAGTCCCAGATTGAAATCCACATACTGTTGTAATGCAGTGTCCGTTTGATCAATGTCCTCTAGGGCAACAGTTCGCTTAACTCTGTTCAAAACGAAATCGTGGTACAGAGTGTAGTCATTGTGATACATCGGAGGGGCAATGAATACAGGAGGTAGCACAAACGATACATAGCATGTGCCCAACCACCCCACTGGAAGCTGATGGTACCCCTTCGTTCCACAGATGAAGTAGGTGTTTCGAGATGCAACAAATGAAATGCCATTCGGGCTATCAAACGTGAGAGTAATATTACATTCGCTTTTCCCCACTGCAATCGTGCCCTTGTTTCTGATGCATAAATCGGCTTTTGTGGCAATAACATTTATAACATGAGCACTGGACACATTCACATTTCGCTGATTGCTATATATGCGTGGGGCAGATACATTATCAGGCCTGTATTTTTCCCATTCAAAACGTGTACCCTCAGCCCGGGGAAACCCATCTTTGTCATGGGAACATACTTTATTCAAATGGAAAAGCACCCCCCCTTTTGTTGGCCATCTCAAAGTAAAGAGGAGGGTGTACCAGGCATTGCATGACCCATTGTGCGAAAACGGGAGTGGAATAAGTGGGGTGCCCCCTCTCTTCTGGTGCCCGGGCAACATTCCACACACCCAGCAGTTAGAGGTGTTGGTCATATTATGCGTGTGGTGAAGGATCTGAATGAAGCTGTTATTTAAGTACGTTTGGCGATGGCGTTCTTCATGGAATGGCAATGTAAAATGGAAATGTTCAGACGGCGCCGGGGTAGTCGACAACAAATGTTCTCGTACAGGCACCACGAGTTCGACTACCCAGGCTACAACAGCTATCACCACAATGGTTAGAACGAAGAGAAAGGCACCCAATATTTTCTTGTCACGAGATGCCGTTGATGCCATAGTTCAAGAAAGTTTGTGCAGAGTCTCAAGTGGCACAAATTGTTCGCAATGTTTTTCACAAAATTGTCTCAGATACACGTGAGTGCATACCTAAAAAAAAGAAAAATGCGGTGCTGAACTCCGAGGTAGCCGTTGTTTTCTTCTCCGGGCCAAGACGGGTGTCTCTACTCTGGCAGAACTGATCCCCCCCCCTTGGAATTCCCGGTTTCCGTTTCACAAACCTGGAGCTGTAACCAACCAGTCATAAAAAAAAGAACAAAAATCTTCCTATCGCGGGCGTAGATTGTAGCGCTCTCTTCCGGTAGTAGATTGGTCCGGTAAGGCTCCCTCCACTTCGGCCGACGTCACAGCTGGGCTCTTTTCTTTCTCCAAGATCTCCTTATAGTCAGTCAGCACAGCAGGAGTCACCAGATACGGAGAGACACGGCGACAATGTGTCGAATGCACCCACCGCTTCCTGTTCGTCACTCGTACTGCGGTGCGGGTCGCCAAGAGGACCTGCTCGGGGCCTTTCCACCTGGGCTCCAAACTGCTTGCTCTCTCAAACGAGCGGATCATCACGTGGTCCCCAGGACGAAGATCGTGGCCCTCTCCAGTGGAGTTATCAGGGAGCGCTTCTCGAACCTGTTGATGAATAGAGAGCAAATCATTTGTTAATCGTGCCAAATAATCATTCATCATAACACAAGGCACATCATGTATTAATCGCGGCTTGGGCACCCCCCAGATATTCATAGGGCGGCCAAACACCACCTCATAGGGCGTAAGGCCAGTTCGTGAGTGGGGTACTGATCTAAGAGAGAGCAGTGCTAGCGGCAACGCATCTGGCCACTTCAACGATGTAGACGCCACAATCTTGGCCAGCTTAAGTTTCAACGTTGCATTGTACCGCTCGACCAAACCTGCTGACTGGGGGTGGAATACAGCGTGAAACTTTTGCTGAATCCCCAACCCCTTCAGTACATATTCCACAATCTTTCCAACAAAATGGGGCCCATTATCGCTCCACAGAAATTTGCAAACTCCAAAGCGAGGAAAGAACTCCTTAAGCAACACCTTAGCTGTTGTCAAAGCCGTATTGTCTTTAGTGGGGTAGGCCTCAACCCATTTGCTAAAAGCACACACCACCACTAGGACGTACTTCAGGTTATTGCAGCGCTCGAGTTGGATGTAATCCATTTGAAGCACTTCAAACGGTGCTGAAGGTGGAACGAACCCTCCTTTCGGAGTATGGGTCCCCTTCCCAGGATTGTGTTGCAAGCATACCAGACAGGTCTGCACTACTCTCTTTGCAGTATTCGCAATCTCAGAATGTTCCCAAACTCGTGCTAAAAGCCGAGTGATTGCAAGAGCTCCGACATGGGCCAGTCCATGTGTCATCTGGACCATCGCCTGTAAGTAAGCCACAGGCAATTTCCACTTCTCCATGTCTTTGCTTCTCCAACAACCTTCGTCATCTAGTACCCCATCTACTGCCCAAGCCGCAAGTTCAGATTCTGTAGCTGATTTTTGAATATCCCGTATCTCTGCCCTAGCATCACTCCATCTCTCAGCCTGTGATTGTACCACGTACATAGGGGAGCTAGTTCGGGACATAGCCGTCTGCCTTGCTATGCTGTCTGCAAAGGCATTTCCTCGACCCACTTTATCCGTGATCTTTTTATGGGCACTGCACTTCACTATCGCTACTTTCTTGGGGCAAAGCAACGCGTTGAGGAGATCACGCACTAACTCTCCATGCATAATATGCTCCCCGTGTGACGTCAGGAAGCCACGTTCCCTCCAGAGGAGCCCGAAGTCATGGGCCACTCCAAAGGCATACCGGCTGTCCGTGTATATGTTCACACATAGGCCAGCACTCAATTCGCAGGCTCTTGTTAACGCTATCAACTCTGCTGCCTGAGCCGATTTTTGTGGTATTCTAGCTGTTTCTACCACTGTCTTAAGAGTCGTGATCGCATATGCTGCGGAAGTCGTACCATCTGGTAGCCTCAAACACGACCCATCAACCCATAGTTCCCCATCCACATCAGGAAGTGGCACATCCTGTAAGTCAACACGACCCTTTGTCTGCTCCTCAGTCAGGAAAACACAGTCGTGATGTTTTTCTTCCTGACCCTCCTCGGCCGGATAGGGCAATAAAGTGGCGGGGTTCAAAGTAGCGCATCTTTTCAATGTTATGTGTGGCGCTAAAAGTGTCAGCTCATATCCTGTAAGTCGTGCACTCGTGAGGTATTGGGTCTTTGTTTGGTTTAACAAGGCATCTACCGCATGTGGAACTAACACCAACAATTTGTGTGATAACACTATGCCCTCACTCTGTCGTATGGCTACTGCTGTTGCCGCTACTGCTCGAAAACACCCAGGCAGCCCTCGCGCTACAGGGTCCAAAATGGCAGAGAAGTATGCACATGGTCTCTGTTTATCCCCATGTAACTGTACTAACACTGACAACGCACACCCATCATTCTCGTGCACGTATAATGTGAAAAGTTTCGTGTAGTCTGGTGTTCCTAACACGGGTGCGGAACAAAGGGCCTGTCTCAACTGCTCAAAGGCTTTCTGACATTCATCTGTCCACTCAAGAGGCATCGGTGTAGCTTTGGACAGTAATGCTAACAAAGGTTTTATGATATGCGAAAAACCCATAATCCATTGCCTACAAAAAGACGTCAACCCTATGAAGGCACGCACATCTCTCTGCGTGCGGGGGACTGGTGTGTCTAAAATTGCTTGAATTCAATCAGATGTTAATGCCCGCCCCTCCTTAGACAACAGATGACCGAGGTAGGTCACCTGGGGTCTACAGTATTGAAGCTTTTTCTTGGAGACCTTGTGATTGTTTTGTGCCAAAAAGGAAAGCAACGCAAGTGTACTCTGTTCACATTGTGCATAGGAGTCGGCGGCAAGCAGAAGGTCATCCACGTACTGGATGAGCGCCACGCCAGACTGCAATTTAAAGGAATCTAGTTGACGTTTCAAAGCCTGGCTGTAGATGCTAGGGCTTTCAGTATATCCTTGGGGAACACGACAAAATCTATACGATTTATTATTGAGCGTAAAACCAAACAGATATCTGCTATCTGGGTGAACAGGGATAGAAAAGAACGCATTCTTTAAGTCAATAACGCTAAAAGTGGTGGCTGTCGGTGGAACCAGAGTAAGCAAAGTCGTGATATCAGACACCACTGGATATTGGGGAATGACAATTTTATTTATTTCACGCAAATCAATAATAAACCGGTAGATCTTGCCATCTGAGTCTCTCTTAAGAATCGGTAGAATAGGGCTGTTACAGACATTATAAGGGACTTCCTCCACCACCCCTGCAGAAATCAAATCCTGAACAATATGTGTCAGTGCAATTTCACCTTCCTTCGAAATCTTATACTGTGGCACTCGTGGTAGAGGGGCCCCCTCCTTAACAGTAATGTGTATTGGTGGAATGCGCATCTCTCCCACATCCGTATCTGAGGTCGCCCACAACGAATGCGGCAGAGAGGCCAAAGCAGGGATATTTAAAATGGCATAAAATCTGTCAGGGTCAGGGCAATCATCAGGGTCAGGGTAGTTGTCGTTCAGGATAACCCGCACTCCCTCTGGAGCGCAGCGTATCGTCGCTCGGAAATATTTAAGCAAATCAATGCCCAGGATATTGTCTGGGGTATGGGGTGATAACAAAAATTGGCCAAAACTAAAGTATTTGTCAATGCATAGTGCAAGGGGCTTGGACAATGGGCTGGGGGAGGGTGTGCCATCAAACCCTACACACGTAATCATTTCGCCAGACAGGGGAGCCCTTGGAACCAAGTTTTTCGACAGAGCGCTACGAGTAGCTCCTGTGTCGACTAGAAATTGATCAGTAGAACCTAAAATACCCGCTGTTACATATGGACCTTGCTGATCTACTGGCACTTCGACTGATTCCTTACCCCATCCTACGCAATCCTATGCATGCACATAATCTTGATGTTCCACATTCTCTCCTTCCGAAATCTGATATTGATTCCGTCTATCAAACGTATTTCGTTCGTCCTGGCCACGGCCCCTCTCCTCAACCTGTCTACGATCACCTCCGCCACCTCTTGTTCCCGTATAACCTCCTCTTGACCTTCCACTGCCCCTACCACGCTGACTACGCTGTTCACGAAGTACCGGACAATCTTCGGCCCAATGCCCAAACTCCTTACAATAAGCACACTGATCCTCCGCAATGTCCGTACGACCATACGATGCGGTACCTCCACCACGTCTACCTCTCTCATTCCCTCTACCCTGTGTTCCCCGAACCTGCGCCAACATCACCTTCGTTTTCAATTCCTTCGTCTTTTTCTCTGCACTTTCTTTAGCCTCCACTTCCTGCCGCTCATAATACTGAGCCATAGTTAACAAGGACGCAGGGGTCGCCGTGGCCCAGGAACTCTCACTTGACTTCAATCGCTTTGCAATCTCTGGTAGGAGATTAGCCACATACTTATCTACAAACAAATGCCGACCCGTATCGTCAGTTAAAGATTGACCACTGTAATCATGAAACGCCTCCTCGAAGCGTGTAAAGAAATCTGAGACCGTTTCATCGGGTTTCTGCTTACACGACGTTAACATGGTCCAATCAATCTTTTTGGAGGGAACAAGCGTTTTTAATTTATGTAAGATAGCTGCCGGGAGATCTAGGATTAGCTGACAAGGCTTACATGCTGGTTCTCTATTTAAATCTGCAGCATTGATTTCTTTCCATGTCCCCCCCAAAATCGTTTCATCATTAGTTTTACGAATTTGCCTCCACATATCAGGTGGTAAAATTAGCCCAAAAAACAAATCTATATCTACAAGAGTCATCACACAAGACGATATAGCCCCCTCCACCCCTTCATAAAATGCCGCCGGATTCTTCCGAAGATCAGGTAAAGAATTTTTCAAGGCCATCACATCCGCTCTATTCCATGGCGTATATACCCAATTATACACAAAATACCCTTTCGCATCCTTCGACAACTTATCATCATCCGTACCTTCCCCTTTTGGCGGAACATACAAAGGCGCAGCTTCACGCATAGGCATAACATGCAACGCAGAACTCTTATCTGAACCACGGAGAGAACACCCTCTGGCCTGCCCATCATGCTCCGATTCAGACTCCTTTAGTTTCTTTTTCCGCTCCTCCCGCAATCGAGTTGTCTCATCCCGCAGCTTGATCAATTGCGTAAACAGGTCATCAACATCTGAAAGATCAAAATCACCTTTAGTCAAATTTTCACGGTATACTGACAACGCTTTAGGCTCTAACGTATCAGAGAGATCACGATATGCGCTCACAACCTCATCAGCCAAGGAAGACAAAAAATACATCAATTCAAGATTCGTCCACCCTGTTTTTTCTGATACCAATTGATCCTGAGTAACAGTACGCTTATTCACTTTGCGAGCCCAACTACGTAGATGAGCGGACCTCTCCGCAGTAAACCTGAGAGCGGATACACCCTTCTTGCCCGATTTATCCTGTCCGTCATCATCAGAATCCACAACTGGAGCCGTCGGCGTAACGTACGGAGGCGGTGACCGATCTAACAAAGAAAAATCATCAATTTCATTATTAAGGACAGGATAAAGTGGTCGACGAATAGGAAACTGACCAGTAGTTTGCAAATTACGTTCCCGTTCCTCCCTTTCTTTCCTCTCCTGAGCCTCCTTTTCCTCAAGCTGTAAAGCCTTATCCCGAGCAGCCTTGCGCTGCTCTTTGTCCGCCAAGGCAACCTCACGCTTCATTCGCTCACGCGCCGCTTTCTCCCACATTCGCACGCAATCAAACATGTTTTGTCTAGACCTACGTTGAAACATACATTGCTCTACAAATTGGATTTTACTCAAATCGTACGACCCGTGTAGGGGCCATTGCAATTCGGGATCGGCCTTGGTGTATTTATGCCACAATTTACTGTACATAATAGGTGGAAGGCCAAACTTGATATACATTTCCCTATTTGGAGTCCCCTCTGGGGGAGCCGGCTGTGATTCCGCTAACCTAATTGAGGTACCATCTCCAAGACAACACATTCCTCGGAGTGTGCTAAAAACAGGCATGTTCAAAAAGTATCACGAAAGCGTGACACCAGACCAAATGGCACTTACAGTTCTCCACACGTTTGTGCCGCTCAAAGGGAAAAAACAAAGTTAGAGAAACATCTCTACATGCCTGCCTATGTGAAGTGCACTACACATATAAGTTCAAAGATCACAAATTCACAATGTTAGCTAACTCAAATCAAAGTTCATAGAATTCGGCAAGCGTCCTCACCGATCACAAAGCACAGATTTTCAGTAAGCGTCCGAAGGCTACCTTACCGAACACAATTCGTAGTACTTCAGTAAGCGTTCTAAGACTACCTTACCGAACACAAAGCTTACCAAATTCCCAAAGGTCCAGGTTCCAACTGCCAAGGTCTTGTAAGCCAAATCAGCCAAACGGCACTTTCTCAGCGATGCGGACACTTCAAAAACTCAGTCGGAGACCGGCGCCACCTGGAAGGTCAGATCAGAAGGAAAGGAAAAAACACCGTGGCAGCCAAGACTCGGGTCACTCGTGGCAGCGCGCGCCCATGGCGGATTTCCAAGCCTTCGTCACGACCTCTCCTTCGGGCATCCGAGTCGCCGATGAGTCCCTTCGTGGTCGCCAAATGAAGTATTTCGGGGTTCCCAAGGCCTACACGCTCCAGAGATTACCCACTTACACACAAGAACTGTTGGCACGGAAACTGTAAAATGCAAAGAACAAGTTTATTAAAACCCCATGGGGTGGTGGTACACTCCAACAGCACCCTTCGGTAATGCAAGAGGTATCACACCGAACACCGGTATGACCCCGTTTATATACAATTTTGGGGCAATAAAAGTTTAGGCGGCACAAGTTAAGACACAGTTTTAGAGACATATATGGTCATGTTTGGAATACTGCCAGCTCATTGGAGAGTTTCAAACCCGCTGGTCAGTTAGCGGCACATTCCTGAAGGTTTACGGGTCAGTGAGAACTGCGCATGTGTGGCTTGACCAGTACTAAAAATAGCCTGTTGCTGGGCAGATGAGAGTGGTCAGTGGAACGGACAAAGGACTAAAGGGCACGTCGGCCACGAGGCCGCTCATGGTCTAAGATGGCCGCTGAAACATTCAAAATGGCGTTTATCGTATATAGCCAAGTTAAGGAGGACAACGTGTAGGTTCAGCTAATCGCTAATCCAAACGGGCCAATTACGACAACACTTAAAAATGAGATCCAGTGTGCAGTGATGAACATGTAATCAGTGGCTTGGCAACTGGTCCACATGTCTGTTGTCAGGTGGATACTCTGAAAAGCACTCTGTTTTAAGGCTTTTCCAAGCAATTCCAGCACGTTGTGATGTAGTGCTGGAATAGCAACTCTGGCGAAATAGTAGCAGCTGGGAACCTTCCATTTTGGGCAGATGGTTGTCACAAATTCCAGAAAACCCACCCTTCAACAAAAGAAAAAGGGAGAAGGCCCAGTGCTAAAATTTTAGCCAGCTTTGCATTGTACAAACATGCTATCAGATGGTTGTGTTCGTACTGCCCCTATGGCCTAGTAAACATGCAAATATTGGTAGGCTGCATGGTATTCCTTTCTGTTAGGCTCAACGCCGCACTTTTTTTCAATGCAGTACTCCTTGGTGTCTCAGGCTGAATCTTACTCTTGTGCCACAGGGTGTTGCTGAGGATGTCAGAGATACCACTGCAGTGCTGGGAACAGGGCTACTTTGTGTACCACTGCCAGAGAGAATGTCTCCCTCTTCTTCCTGTTCCACCGTGATCAGACCTTCTACTCGTTTATCCACACCAACAGCAATGGTTTCAGTTTTTATACGGCAAAGGTGATCCTCCCAGTTGATCGAGTGGTGTTCTTTCAGATGGGCCATTTGGCCTCAGGTACCATAGATTGTACCTAGCTTACCACTACTATCATAGGTATTACAAATGGAGCATATAGCAATGTTCTCCTCCTTTTCGCTAACTGTAAAGAAGTCCCACACTGGAGAGCTTAACTATTGTCTCCAACTGGAGGTGCCGCTTCCAATGCCGGATGAACTGGAGAGTGTGCGTTGAATTTGACTCTATGCAGTACCACTCCCTACTTCTACTGAGGTGGTGCTTGTGCTGGATGTAGGACACTGCTGAGCCTTTGCTAATGTAAATATGGAAGCTGGAGGTTGTGTTGGTGTTACCTGTGTTGGAGATATGCGTGCTACATCCCTCGTAGACATTTTGTATAGGGTAATAATGTTGGTCTCCATCTCCTTGATGACTGGCTCATCATCATCATCCTGCTGTTCTACATCGACCTCCATAAGTGTAAGGCATTCTGGAAACTTCCTTTTCCCTAGCCTGGTCTTGGGATGTGTCTACTTCTCATGCCCAGGTTGTTGTGGCCCCCAAGTGACATCTAGATAATCTGAAGGGATGCTTGGTGAAGAACTCAGTGGACTAATCCTCCTTTTCCTTGCTGGGGATTTGGAAGACAATGGGTCTCCTGAATGAGTGGCTTCCTCTTCTTTTTCCTCTGCATGAGGCTCAATTTCCTGAGCTGCCCCTACTTTCGGGAGAAACAACAACTACTATTGCGGGCAGTGGTTGCGGCTGTTGTTGTTGACCACTTATCTGCTGTGTTTCCTCCTGCGTTGATTGTGTACTACTTTGAGACAGCGATAAGTTTAGGTCAAGTTCAGCATCACTGGTTTCCACCATTAGGCTGGCTACCTCTTCCACACTCATCTGCTTGGGCCTGGGTTGGTGGGTTGGGCCCACTGATGCGGAGGTGCTGTCCCCAGCTTGCCCCCGGACACCGCTGCTTGAGGTGTCAATTTTGGTTTCCCAAAAATGGTTTTGGGCGGCACACCTGACTTAAGTGACACTTCCTTCTTCTGTTCCTTCTCTATAGCAACTTTCTTGGTACTGGAGGACCTGGTACCTGCTTTCTTTGGGGGTATCTTCTTCAGATGCCAGCAGGACTCAGTTGCACAAGTTGCAGAGATGTCTGGTTAGGTCACTCACACATCACATCATGTACAGCAGCAGGACCCTTGTCTGGCACCACAACGGGCGATGATGACCCACCTCCTACTCAGTCTTTTGTGCACCTAAAAGCAAAAAAGCCCGAAGAACATCAGTCAAACGATAGTACAATCAAACTGATATAATTTATAACTTCTTAGTGTGTGGTGGTCACAATTTTTACATTTTATTAACTCAGTGAACAACAACAGTGTAGCCATTTATGAGACTTTGACAACAAGGCCAGGGCTTCCCTTGTGTACTGTACTGTGCACACTCAGAAAGAATAAGAATATCAAAGAATAAAAACATAAATGTAGTGGAGCCTGTTTGCCCTAAATTTGTGCATCACATGGGATGGATGCAGCATCAGGGAGCAACAACAACACATACACATGCAAAAAAGGCATGTATTTAACACACCCAAAAAGTGAAATATACCCCAGAAAAAAAACACACATTTTGCAATTCAACCCAATGCCATCCATGCCATACATGATGTTAACATTCAACAGACAACACAAAAACAGTTGTTTTACTTTCATGCACCCATGATGATTGATGAGTATTTCTGGGCCTACTGGCAGACTAGGCAACAAGCTTGGAGGCCTGTGGAAAAGCACAGTGGCTGGTCCCACAAAATAGGCACCATCACTTGGCCAGGCCACCCACAAAAACAAGAAAAGGAAGACAAGACAAACAATGCAGGCCTACGGCAACTGCACAATGCCTGGCTTCACAAAATGGCCACCACCCACATGGTAAGGCCACCCACAATAATAAGAAAGTGAATACAAAGAACAGGATCAGGAAGTTGGAGTCTCTGGGGAACTTCCTTCCTCTTAAAAAATTGCAAAAAAAAAGAAAAACGACTCCATGCTCAAAATACTACAGCCAAATGGCAACCTGAGGAGTTTTTTTTTGCAAAATGAACAAAATCATCATTTTCGAGAAGGTTGTATGCTCCTCGAGAGATATTCTTCACCAGATTGCAAATTCCGCGTGTTCGGCATTACGATCTTTACAAAAAGTCATTATCGCATGCCCAAACACGCATATTGAGCGTGCGAAGAAGACAAAAACTGTAAGTCTGCGTTGTCGCGCTGTGCATAGTTAACAAAACTACGCGAGCTGAACACCTAGGTTTACCTACTGGCTGAAAAGCCCAATTTATTTAACACACATCCAAAAACTGAAATTCCTCCCCAAGAAACACATTTTACAATTCAATCCAATGCCATCCATGTCATACGTGATGTTAAAATTCAATAGACAACACAAAAACACCCATGATGATTGATGAGTACCTCTGGGCCTACTGGCAGACTAGGCCACAAGCTTCGAGGCCTATAGCAAAAGCACAGTGGCTGGTCCCACAAAATGCTGCCACCACATGGCCAGGCCACAAACAATAACAAGAAAAGGAAACAAGACAGACAATGCAGGCCTATGGCAAAAGCACAATGCCTGGCTTCACAAAATGGCCACCAGCTACATGGTCAGGCCACCACAGTAACAAGAAAGTGAATACAAAGGACAGGAACAGGAAGTTGGAGTCTCTTGGGAACTCCCTTCCTCTTTGAAAAATTGCAAAAAAAAAGAAAAATGACTCCATGCTCAAAAAACTACAGCCAAATGACAACCTGAGGAATTTGTTTTGCAAAATGAACAAAATCATCATTTTCGAGAAGGTTTTATGCTGCTCGAGAGGTATTCTTCGCAAGATTGCAAATTCTGCGTGTTCGGAATCGCGATCTTTACAAAAAAACGTTATCATGTGCACGAAAACGCATATTGAGCGTGCGAAGAAGACAAAAAATGTGAGTCTGCGTTGTCACGCTGTGCAGAGTTGCCAAAACTAAGCGAGCTGAAAGCCTAGGGTTACCTGCTGACTGAAAAGACCTATTTATTTAACACAAAACCAAAAACTGAAATCCCACTCCAAAAACCACATTTTGCAATTCAATCCAATGCCATCCATGCCCTACATGATGTTGAAATTCAACAGAGAACACAGAAACAGTTTTTATGCACCCATGATTATGAATACCTCTGGGCCTACTGGCAGACTAGGCCACAGGCTTGGAACTGATGCCTATGGCAAAATCAAGCACACTGCCTGGATGGCTCCACAAATTGGCCGCTAGCCACCCACAACGAAAGAAATGGAAGACTGACAATGCAGGCTTATGCTAAAAGCACACTGCCTGCCTTCACAAAATGGCTGCCACCCTCATGGCCAGGCCACAACAACAACAAGCATAAGCCAATGGAAACAATGAAAAGACATGCAACTCTATATGGAAAAAGCAGCACACCACTAAACTACCACCACAAAATAGCCCCAAGCCACATGGTCACTCACAGTCACAACAGGCCATGGAAAATAATGAACCGAAGCAGGCCTATATGACCAGGCAAAGGAGGCCTGCTAAACAACACAGCCTTAATACAAAAATGCAAAAATGAAAATCAACAGGGCTACGAAAGGTTGGATTGTTACACATCAAGCACACACACACTTCCAACAAAGGAATTCAAAGCACACACCCAACAAGTGAAATACACCACAACCACATTTAGCAATTCAATCCTATGTCATCCATGCCCTACATGATGTTTAAATTCCACAGACACCACAGAAACATGCACACATATGTACCTCTGGCCCAACTGGGTGAAATTTCAAAGAAAAACAACTAGGCCCCTACTGAACTACAGGCTACCCACACCAATAAACTTTAAAAACGATGAAAATCCCATAAAAATGTAGGTACAAACAAGCCACAATCAAACAAACATATACACCAATTCTCCAACTTACTTGTAAAAGGAAATCTCAAATCCAAAAGTCCTCAAATATATTCCAATGATATGATGCAGCAGACAGACACAAAAAGTGATCCTTCCAGCTCCAAATCCAAATGAAAGTCAGCAGCACATGGACAAAGCACTAGGAGGAGACTGCTGGACAGGAACAGGAAGTTGCAGACTCAGGGGCACTTCCTTCCTCTTGAAAAAAAAGAGTAAAAAAAGAAAAAGGACTCCTTGCACAAAAAACTACAGCCAAATCACAATCTGAGGAGTTTTTCTTAGTAAAATGATAATTATCGAGAAGGTTTTATGATGCTTAAGAGATATTCTTCGCCAGATTGTAGTTTCTGGTGTTCGGGAACGCGATCTTACCAACACTCCAGCCAGAAGGCAGATAGTGCGTCCGAATGACATGTTCATGTTCGCACAGTCTCGTGGGATTGTGCAGCTGGATTCCAAATCTCGTGGAACACGCGAACGGATAGAAAATTGAGTCAGCAAACACAGAATCACAGTAAGTCATTACCGCGCCCGCGAGAACGCATATTGAGCGGCCAAAGAAGAAAATCAGCTATGCTACGTTGTAGATTGTGTAGTATTCGGTAACTACATGTTCTACGCGAATCATGAAGCTACTGAAAATTCACAAACTCTGCAAGCGGAGCATAATTCACTGCCCGGGGTTAATCATCAGACAAACTGGGGTGTTCAGTCCAAGTGGTGGTGAAAGTCCAACGCGTTCCGGAGCTGGCTGCTCTTTGTTCACGGACACCTGTGCATGTGATTAGGCGGAAAAGGAAAGAAGGCCAAAGTCCCTTTAATGTATTCACCCCTAGTGGGTCCAAATGATTTCCTTTCACAACAGAGTTCTGGGACTCATAGTACCTTCTATTCACAATAATTTCCTCCAGTGGGTTCTGCCGCCCTCGCATGCATTATTGTATCAATAAAACTCTTCTGGAGTTTTTGTGCTGGTTGCCGTAATAAAGAACACTGCTTCAAAACAGCAGCATTCGCCTGGTTCTTGAGTGCGCTCTCAAACGGTGGGGCAATTCTGTTTGATATATATATATATATCACCAGTAGGTAGTTATAGTTAGGACCTAGTTTCCAGAGAAAATCCGCAACATTCTATTTGGAATACCTTTGGCGCATGTTGACGAATCTTCGAGAAATTCTCTAAGAAGATGGGGAGCTCTGCTCCGCTCCTATCCTGGAAGTTTCAGGGTGATTTGTCAAGTGGGTGCTGAGAAAAAAGGGGGGTCCCAAAACATGTTTTCCCCATGCAATTTTCCATAGGGACCTTCAGACACGGCTACAGCCTGACCTGCTGAACGGAATTACACCAAATTAGGCAAAAAGGTAGGGTTTGGTTTGAAGATTACACTTGTTGTTAAGTGGTGTAAATTGGTTCAATAGTTCCTGAGAAAATCAAAAGTAAAATCATAGATATATCTATAGACGAAGTACCGTACGCGTATCCTTCCGAGCACAAACTTTATGCTAATTGGCTGTCAACACTCTAAACCAGGAAGTGTTGGCAGCCATCTCGTGCCTCGGTAGAACTGAGGCACAAGAAAACAGAAAAAGAAACACGAAAAACACGAAAAGGGGGCAGGATAGAAACACCCTGACCCTCTAGGCCTGCTTAGGGGGTCCCACAAGGGCCCCCAAGGCCAGATAATATATATATTTTTTTTAAATCACGGGATACGCATAGGATATGCGTACCTTGATGATCCCCCAAAAAACGAAGCACAGCTCCAGTGCTTTAATGTAAATTAGCCCCCCGGGGGCCACATCCCGGGGGCTTTATAGAAATAAAGTATGGGGGGCCCAATCCCCCGCACACTGAACCGGGCAAAGTACGTATTATAGCGGTGGGCACACGGCCCCCCCGCAGCCCCAGGGACTGCCAACCCCTGGGGCTTTAATATGAAGTATGCGGGGGGGCTCAGGGCCCCCACAGCCCCGGGGACCGCCAACCCCGGGCTTCTCTTTTAAAAAACCAAAAACCTGTGTGGGGGGCTCAAGCCCCCCACACGCCCTGGGGAACTGCTACCTCCCCAGGGCACTACAAATTCACAAACCCCCCAGCCCAGGGGACCACCACCCCCCGGTGCTTTACAAATGATGGGAGGGGGGCTGCGCGGCCCCCCTCCTGGAGCCTGTAATGGCCCTGGGGACCGCCACCCCCCAGGGCCGGCTCCTGCAGTGTCCTGGGGTGCCCACCCCAGGGACAATGCTGTTTGCAAGGGTAGGGCGTGAGCCTCATGGCTCCCGCCCTACCATAGCAAACTGCTTTGGCTTTTTTTAAGAGGTTTTCTGCACGGGGAGAACCATGTTAGCTGCTCCCCAAGCAGAAGAGCAATGCCAGCTCCCCCAGGATGCGGGGAGCTGGCAGGGACTGTGGAGGGCTTGGGGACCCCCCCACGCTCCTCAATAGAGAGGGATGGGGTCCCGCGGGCCAGAAGTGGCCCGGGAGGGGGGCCACGTGGCCCCCTCCCCAAATAATAGCAATTTTTTTTTTTAAAGGATGCAGGCCGGCCCCGGGGGATGGGGTCCCCGGGGCCTTAAGTGGCCTGAGGAGGTGGGCTATGCAGCCCCCTTCCTTAAACAAATAATAATAACCATTCTTGGGGGTCAGGCCCTGGAGGATGGGGTCCCCAGCACCCAAAAAAAAGAAACAGAAGTGGGGCTACACAGCCCCCCTTCTTAAAAACAAAACAACAACAAAAAACAGGATGGGGAGGAGGCTATGCCCCCTTCCTGCACAACTCTGCAAACGCGCCCCTGGTGCATTTGCAGAGTTGGAAGTAATTCCTGTTGAATACTGGGGGTCGCTAGGGGGGCCAAGTAGCCCACCACGAACCTCCAGTATGCGCCAGGGGGCTGCATTGCAGAGAGTTGTAAAAAGGGGCGTGGCCTCAATACACCTCTCTGCAACGCAGCCCCCTGGCGCATACTGGAGGTTCCTGGTGGGCTAGTTGGCCCCCAGAGACCTCCAGTATTCAAGGGGATTTAGTTCTCACTCTGGAAACATGCCAGGAGTCTGCATTGCAGAGAGGTGTAATGAGGCCACGCCCCTTTTTACACCTCTTTGCAACGCAGCCCCCTGGCGCATACTGGAGGTACCTGGTGGGCTAGTTGGCCCCCAGGGACCCCCAGTATTCAAGGGGATTTAGTTCCTACTCTGGAGATGTGCCAGGGGGCTGCGTTGCAGAGATGTGTAATGAGGCCACTCCCCTTTTTACACCTCTCTGCAACGCAGCCCCCTGGTGCATACTGGAGGTTCCTGGTTGGCTAGTTGGCCCCCAGAGACCCCCAGTATGCAAGGGGATTTAGTTCGCCCTCTGGAAACACGCCAGGGGGCTGCGTTGCAGAGAGGTGTAATGAGGCCCCCTGGCACATACTGGAGGTTCCTGGTGGGCTAGTTGGCCCCCAGGGAGCCCCAGTATTCAAGGGGTTTAGTTTCCACTCTGGAAACGCACCAGGGGGCTGCATTGCAGAGAGGTGCATGGAGGCCATGCCCCTTTTTACACCTCTCGGCAACGCAGCCCACGGCGCATACTGGAGGTTCCTGGTGGGCTAGTTGGCCCCCAGGGACCCCCAGTATGCAAGGGGACTTAATCCCCCAACTTAGAATGCGCTACGGAGCGAGTTTGCACAGTGGTGAAGGTAGGGGGCGGGCTTGAGGTGATATGTGTGCAAACATGCCCTGAGGCGCGTTTTAAGTTGGGGAATTAATTCCTTTTCAATGCAGAGGTCCCCTACGGGCCGACTAGCCCAACAGGTACCTCCAGTCCAAGGAGCTTCGTTGCAGAGTGTTGTAAAAGGGGGCGTGGCCTTTGAACACCTCTCTGCAACTAACCCTGGGCGGAGAACTACGCTCCGTTCGCGGAGTTTGCGAATTTTCGGCAACTTCGCACTTCGCGGAGAGCGCGAAGCTGTCGACTACTTCGCAATCTACAGCGTAGCGTAGTAGTTTTTCTTCCTCGCGCGCTCAATAGCATTCTCGCGTGCGCGGTAATGACACCGTGGTTCTGCATTCGCTTTCTCGCTTTTCTCTCCCGGTCGCGTTCGCTACGATGTTTGAAATCCGGCCGCACAATCCCATGCGACTTTGAGAACGCGATTACGTCATTCGGACGCACAAACATGTCATGGGAGGCGCATTCCTCCTTGCAGCGCCATGTAGGTAAGATCGCGTTTCCGAACACGCTGAAACTGCAATCTGGCACAGAATATCTCTCGAGCATGTTAACATTTTCTCAAAAATTTTCATTTAACCCCTCAGATTGTGATTTGGCTGTATTTTTTGGGGTAGGAGTCCTCTTTTTGTTTCTACTCTTTTTTTCAAGAGAAAGGAAGTGAAAGTCTCCAACTTCCTGTTCCTGTCCACCAGGCTCCTCCCAGTGCTTTGTCCATGTGATGTTCACTTTCATTTGGAATTGGAGCTGGAAGGATCACTCTTTGTGTTTGTCTGCTGCATCATAGCATTTAATTGGATTTATTGAGGAATTTTGGATTTGAACTTTTCTTTCACAAGTAAGTTTGAGAATTGAGAATTGGTGTGCTGTAAATGTTTATTTGGTTTGGTATTTTTTAACTACGGTTTTCTGTGCTTCTCAATCGTTCTTAAAAATGATTATTGAGGGAGGCCTGTACTGTTTTGGTAACTTTGCACAGTGCTACAACGCGACCTTACAGTTTTTGTCTTCTTCGCGCGCTCAATGTGCGTGCTCGGCCGCGCGATCACGACGTTTTGTACAGTTCACACCGCCGAACACGCCGAATTTGCATTCTCGCGAACAATATCTCTCGAGTTGCCTAAAACGTTCCCGAAAATGTAGATGCTGTTCATTTTGCTAAAAGAAACTCCTCAGGTTGTCATTTGCTTGTACTTTTTGGAGCATGGACCACCTACTGTTTCTGTCCTCTATGTACTTTGTTGTTTGAGGGTGGCCTGACCATGTGGGCGGTTTGGCGGCCATTTTGTCAAGCCAAGCATTGTCCTTTTGCCATAGGAATGTATTGTCTGTCTTCTCTTTCTTTTCATGTTTTTGGGGTGGCACTGGCCAGGCCATGTGGGGGCGGCCATTTTGTGTGACCTTCCATCCTGGTTTAGTTTTTTTGCCGCAGGCCTACAAAGTTGTGTGATTTTTTCTGCCAGTAGGCCTAGAGTCCCAGAGATAGTCAGCGGGATGCTTGATGTAGCGGTTTCCATTTTGTCTGTTGAATTTAACATCATTTAGGGCATGGGTGGCAATGCATTGAATTTTCAAATGTGGTGTTTGGGGTGTAGTTAACTGTTTGGGTGAAAACTCCAAATGCCTTTGTTGTTTGTGTTGTTGTGTAACTTTCAAACCTTGTAGCCATGGGGATTTTCTTTTTTGCATTAAGCTGTGATGCAGGCATCCTCCTTTTTCTGGCCATATAGGGAGGGATATAGGCCTGCTTGAGTTTATTTTTTTCTGGCCTTTACCCATGTACCTGTGATGAGAGTGCCCATGTGGAGCTGTGGTGGTAGTAGTAGTGTGCTGTTTTGTTTTTGACAAATTAGCCTGTGTCTTGCCATTGTTCCTGTTGGCTTACTACTGTTCACATCCCCATTGATATCTGCTGCAGGTCACTGATGCTGCATCCATCCAATATGATGCACAAATTAAGGATAAACAAGTTCCACTTCCACTACATTTACATTTTAATTCTTTGCTATTCTTACTCTTACTGGTTGTACTAATTCTTCTAGTAGTAATTAAAATTAAAGCTAAAAAATCCATATTCGACTGATGTTGTTCTGCCTTCTTTGCTTGTAGGTGCACAAAAGACTGAAGAGGAGGTGTCTGTCATCATTCATCGCCAGTTCTACTGCCAGACGGACGTCCTTCTGTACTACGTCACGTGTGGTGTGACTAACCTGACCAGACATCATTCTCAGCAACTTGTGCAACTGAGTGCTGCTGCTGACATCTGAAGAAGATGGGCCCAAAGAAAGCAGGTACCAGGTCCTCCAAGACCAAGAAAGTTGCTGAGAAGAAGGAAGAACAGAAGAAGGAAGTGACACTTAAGTCTGGTGTTGACCCGAAAACCTTTTTTGGGAAAAAAAAGTACGCCTGCAGCAGCAGTGACCGGGGTCCAAGCTGGGGCCAGCACCTCCGCATCAGTGGGCCCAAGCCACCACCCCAGGCCCAAGCAGATGAGTGGGGAAGAGGTAGCCAGCCTAATGGTGGAAAGCAGTGATACTGAGCCTGACCTGAACTTATCGCTATCTCAAAGTAGTACACATTCCACGCAAGAGGGAACACAGCAGAAAAGTGGTGAACAATAAACAGCGCCCGCAATAGCAGATGTTCAACAACCACCGCCTCTAATAGTAGTTGTTCCACAACCACAGCCCGCAATAGTAGATGTTCAACGAAAACAACTACCACAACCACCGCCTGCAATAGTTGTTGTTCAAGAACCACCACCGGCAATAGTAGTTGTTGTTCCTCCCAAAGTCAGGGCAGTTCAGGAAATTGAGCCTGAAGCAGAGCAAGAAGAGGCAGCACCTCATGCAGGAGATCTATTGTTTCCCAAATCCCCACGAAGGAAAAGGAGGGTTAGTCCATCGAGCTCTTCGCCAAGCATCCCTTCTGATGATCTTGACCTCAATTGGGAGCCACAACAATCTGAGCATGAGAGGGAGAGACATCCCAAGAAGACCAGGCTAGGGAAAAGGAAGGTTCCAGGAAGCCTACCACTTATGGAGTGCGATGTTCAGCAGCCGGATAATGATGGTGATGATGAGTCAGACCCAGTCATCACAAGCATTACTCCTGGCCCTGAGGACATGGAGACCAACATTTTAACCCTATCAAGAATGGCTGCGACTAGGGATGTAGCACGCATACCACCAACACAGGCCACACCAAAACTACCTCCAGCTTCCATTTTTACATTTGCACAAAGCCGTCAGCGTCCTACATCCAGCACAAGTTCCACCTCAGCAGAAGTAGGTAGTGGTACTACTGCGCAGCCACATAGTGAAGTTCACCAAACAACCTCCAGTTCATCCGGCATTGGAAGTGGCACCTCTAGCAGGAGACAAAAGTTAAGCTCCCCAGTGTGGGACTTCTTTACAGTTAGCGCAAATGAGGAGAACATTGCAATATGCTCAATTTGTCATTCCTCTGTTAGTCGTGGTAAGCTTGGTACAAACTATGGTACCAGAGGCCAAATGACCCATATGAAAAAACACCACGCAATCAAGTGGGAGGACCACCTACGTATCATAAAAGCAGAAACCATTAATGTTGGTGGGGAAGCAGTAGAAGGCCCACGGGTCGGACAGGAAGAAGAGGGAGACATTCTATCTGGTAGTGGGACACTAAGTACCCCTGTCCCACTCCCCAGCACTGCAGTGGTAGATCCCACATCCTCCGCATCAGCAACATCTCTGTGGCACCAGAGTAAGAGTAGAAACCCGGAGACACCAAGGAGTACAGGTGCGAAGTCTGCAACACGAAGGACTGCATCGGGCATATCTGAAAGAAATACCAAGCAGCGTACCATTGTTAGCATGTTTAGGCAGGAGGGAAAGTACGAGCGCAACCACCCAATAGCACGTTTGTACAATGCTAAGCTTGCTAAAATGTTAGCTCTGGACCTTCTACCTTTTTCTTTTCTTGAAGGGATGGGTTTCCTGGAATTTGTGACAACCCTCTGCCCAAAATGGAATGTTCCCAGCCGCTACTATTTTGCCAGAGTTGCTGTTCCAGCACTACACCACGACGTGCTGGAATTGCTTGGAAAAGCCTTGCAGCAGAGTGCTGTGCATAGCATCCACCTGACAACAGACATGTGGAGCAGTTGCCAAGCCACTGATTACATGTGCATCACTGCACACTGGATCTCTTTTTCAGGTGTTAGAGACAAGATATCTACAGGCATTGACACTACTGAGATTTTTAATGATACTCGCAGACATGCTACTGTTGCCGTATTTGCTATGGAGAAATCGCATACTGCTGCAAGCGTTTTGGATGAGTTCAACAGCAAGGTCTTTGAATGGCTGCGACCAAGAGGCCTCAATATTGGTTTTGTTGCCACCGACAATGGCAGTAATGTAGTTAAGGCCATGGAAGATGGTCGCTATTTCAGGGTCCCGTGTTTGGCACACTGCATTAACATTGTGGTTCAAGACTTTCTGAAAAATGAAAGCAAAGTCAGCAACTTACTGACCATTTGCAGAAGAATCTGCACGCATTTCAATCATTCTTTTGAAGCCCGGAAGCAGCTACGGGTCATTCAACGTGAGTGTAAGATGCCAGTCATAGCACTCATCCAGGAGGTACCAACACGTTGGAACTCTACTTATTACATGCTCGAACGGCTGTTTGAGCAGTACATACCACTTAATGCTTATGTCATGACAAGAAGATCAGGGGATCCTACTGATCCTACTGTTAAAGCCATGACCGTCGAGATGTGGCAATGGGACCTCATTAAATGCCTGACGGAGATGCTACTTCCTTTTGAGGTCTTCACACGTGCAGTCAGCAGGGAGGACTGTACTATGAGCCAAGCTATCCCATTATTGTACATGCTTGAGCAAGAGCTGAAGGAGGTGTCTGAAACATATGAAGGTGTGGAAGGAAAACGTGAAGCATGTAATTTTGCGAAGTCCTTAACCGGCCGCTTATCTGAGAATACAAGGATTCAAAATAAGATTGTGTCACATCAACATTACATTACTGCCACAATTTTGGATCCACTGTACAAATTATTTGTGAACAGTAATGCAGTAATTCCTTTTTCAGAAGGGGATGTTTCCAAGTACGAAACTGTAGTAGCCAAGGAAGCCACTGATTTACAAAATGAACGGCTCTCAATTAGAGGCCTGCCAGTGCCAGCCCAGGACAGTGCAAGTACTACTGAGCATCCTACAGAGTCAAGTTCTTCTTCACAGCATGCGAGCAGTGCGTTTGCTTCCCAGCAGTCACCAACACAAACAATAACAACAACCGCACCAACAGGATCTGATTCATCAGACACAAGCAAAAAAATAGCTGCTTGGTTTCTACATAAAGGGATGGGGAAGTCCGTTGCTGTCGCAAAGCAAAAAGAGGACGAGCAAACCCGAGCACCATTGAACATTGAGCGGATGGTCCAGGCCTATCTGGATGACACAACAGAGGTGTTCATGGAGCAAAGCCCATTGGTGTATTGGTATAGGACAAGAAGCCAATGGCCAGTGCTCAGTAGGCTGGTGATAAAGTATTTAGCTTGCCCTCTTGCAAGTGTCTCTTCTGGGCGTGTGTTCAGTGCTGCTGGTGCCATTGTTACTGTGAGAAGGACCAGTCTCTCGCCCAAAAGCGTGGAGAGGTTAACCATGATAAAAATGAATCAGCACTTGATACCACCAGACTACAAAGTCCGTGAATCAGAGCTGGAAGAGGAGAGCGAGTCGGAAGAAATAAGTTGTGGGTTACAGGACCTACTTCTGTCAGAAGAACCACCAGGGTTTGAGGACGAGCTCCTCTTCCCTGACAACTAGGCTTGGAAATTGTTACATTCTCCCTTCCTTTATTTCTCCCTTCCTTATTTGTGTGTATCTGTCTTTCTGACTCAAACTTCAAAACCAACACCATCTTTCTTTCTCTTTTAATTACCTATTGGAGTTGCACATCTGAGCATTTACTGTGCACTCCACTCATCAGAGTCCTGCTCCATCTTCCTGACTCACCCTAAATACATTTCCATCTTGCCATACTTTGGATGGAGATGGACAATAGTGCAATAATGTAGCCTCTAACAGTCCCTCTATAACAAGTGAAACGTACGTGACTACAGCCATCTTCTGTTTTGTTTCCAATCTGAAATGCATCACTGTCTTAAGGCTACACCTCTGTCTGCAGGCATACACAACTCTTCAATGTCAGAACTTGAGCAGGGCTACAAAATTAAAGTAAACTCGTCATCACTTTCAGAAGGCTCTGCTGCATCTGTGATCTGACAGCCACAAAGAAGAGAAAGACAGGTATATGAAATCAATGATGCCCTACATTGCATTGGCTGCTTGCTGACTCAGAGCAAATGTGCATGAAGTAGAAGTATACTAGTAGTTTAATATAATTAACAAAGTGCTTGTGTCCCAAGTGATGGTCAATGTTTCCATGTTGTTTAATAATATGTATCCAATTGTACTCCTACTACTGCAGGTGCAGTCTGGACTTAATCCTAGTCACTCACTACAGACTTAGTTGCTGTTTTTGGTCTGTTGGAGAACAAGTACACGTGCCACACCGGATGATGATGATGATGACCACCATACCATCTTTGCACGCTGTCAGTCAGTTTGATCAGAGATGATTGATGGAATATGTTCAGGAAGTGGAATACAAGGTAAACACATAACCAATCAACAAGAAGCACAGCAGACCTAGGCTACATGTGTTGTGTGTGCAGTGGTGGAATAGAATAGTGGTATGATTGACTGACATTGGCGCATTGATTTACATTAATCACTTGTTTTGGAAAATGCTAGGTTGATGTATATGCCTTTTGTCTGAAACTCTGAAAAATGTAGGTAAATGGAGTTTGGGCCACAGACTCACGTCCCGGTGTTGTGGTGTGGCCCTGTAACTGTTCTGTGCTGGCTCCTATCTTGTTGTTCTATTCGATGATTGCTGTGCAACTAGAAGAGTAGAGTTAATCAATGTATCCAAGCAGCCTCAGTCTGAAAATCTTCTCGCCGTAATTGATTTTTATGTTTTCATTCTGTTAACTTATTTTGTAATACCCCATTTCTTCTTTCATCAACACTTACAGGCCGGCCTTTCACCCAGCGCTATTATACGTGGAGCAACAACTCACACTTACCTTACCAATCCTCCTCATCATCATCCTGCCAGAGGCGCCCAAGAATTATATAATCAATCAATCAGTCACAACAGTGTCCATGGAAGGGAGGATAAAATGAATGACGAGATACAACTACACATTTGGCCCTGGATAATACATTAACTTTAGTATCATTTTCATATTTTTCTTTGATTCCTTTTTCCTCTTCATTTATTTTACGCTTGTGTTTGGTAATTGATTGTTCACTTAAAGTATCTCAATGTTCTTTGCTAGCTTTCAGCCTGCTACATCAGGTATTACGGTTTCTCAGAGGGCACACAGCCTAGGCAAAGGTCATATCATATCGTATATAAGAAGTACTTCCTTTGAATTGTGTAGTAGTAGTTAAGTAATTACCACTTATTATTAACCATCAAGTTAATAATAAACCTTCATCATGCATCCATTTCGTTGTTCTTATTTGACTTTACATTTATTGGGGAATTGTGGATCAGCAATCATCGTCTTCATTGTTTTGCTTTTGTTGTCTCCATGCGTACTGTTTTTCTGTGTCAAACCTTTCCCCAAACCCCTGTTCCCATCCATTCATCAAACCCTAACCCTCTTCCCCCGGGCTGTGTGGTTTTATATTGAGGTGTGATGTTACTACATTAAATCTACACCAACAATTGATCACACGCTTGCTGGCGCAGATGTGGTGAAACCAACACTAATGAAATCAAATGTCAACGAGGCAGGGCGAGGATCTTCTTCTGCTTGCCCACCCAAGCTCACTTTATGTAATAGTGTACAAGGCAATTAATTTCCCAAAGTGACCCAACGAATAAATGTAAATCATTGCTGGCATTGTTTGAATTTAATTTTAGAGCATTTAAGTTTACGATTTGTATTGTGTTTTAATGACTCCAACGCAACTACAGTTATCTTCTTCTACTTGGCACAGTCCCGGACACCATTGATTTCTTTGAGTTCGTTTAGCAGTTGCAATATTGTTTGTATTTTTTGTCCGTATTAAATTTTCTACTTCTCTCACATTCTTTCTCAGGCAAATGACTGTCTCTTTGTTTTTGTTTGCCAATGCTAGTGCCAGTGTCTAGGAGTCTAGTCTACTACTACTATCACACAACCACGGCATATTCTCCGTTGTCTTGGGAAACCATGCAGCCCTTGCGGTGCCAAACGTAATCATCATCAATCACAGGTAAGAGGAGAAGTTTGCTGGGAGGTATAATGGAGGAGAGGCTGGTGGTACTAATAGGACAAATATAACTGAGTGAGGGGTACAGCTTCTATCTGTTTGCATGTTACACATGTGGTCAATTAATAAAGTATTTGAATCAAACACTGACCGCTGCCCTGCATCTAGAGTAAACATTGTGACGTACAACAGTAACCCCACCACAAAACAACATCATATCATATGTGTAAGTTGAAAATAAATAACATTTATTCATGTATAAAAAATATTGTCCTATCCCACCCCTATCCCCACCCTAACCCCAACCAATGTACAAGTCCAAAGAATGTCCCACAAAAATAACCCCAACACCTAATTCCCACCCACCAACAAAAGTATTAAAAAAGGGGCAAATCAACAGGGTCCATAACAATTGGCGGGCTTTGAGGTGTTCTTCCACAATGATCTTTACGCGCTCCTCTAATTGGTCCTCCAGCTTGGCCACCCGGAGAAGTTGTTGCCGAAATGCACGGCACCTACATTTGCATTTGCATCCATGCTGTGTGGGGGTGGCAGATGTTAATTGCCGGCGGTGAGCGGCTGCCTGGCCGCGGCACCGTACTCCTGCAGGTGGGGCCTTGCTGGGGCCAGACGCATTGGAAGAGGCAGCAGCTGCTGCCGCCGCCTCATCCTCCTCCTCCTCAGCCTCAGCCACCAGCTTGCGGTACTCCTCCGTAATGGCCTGTAGTTTCCTTTGCCGGGCCCGGGCTATAAACTCCTTCCGCAATGGTTTTGGGGAAGGAGTATGAGTATCTATAAAAAAAGAAACAGAATTGTAACTGAAACTCTTCATAATTAATTGAACAGTACATTGTGGCATAGTAGCACTACCAAGCGCAGTACATAAAATTGGTGTCAACTTTTAGTATCTATCTAATCTGTCCTCCTGCTTCCCCTGCCTGTAGCATTTGTTGAAGTTTTTTCCGGCATTATACTTGCCCTAGTACTGGGTGGCCTTGAGTACACATAAGAACAAAAGTCTTTTTTGTATCTCCTTTTATTTTTTCAAAGTAAGACTCTGCTTCCAGTGACAGTCTTCACCTATGATGAATACAAATGCATTTAGGGGGCATCCACCCATTAAAAGTAAATGTCTATCATTCTTTATTATCGGCTTAGCTGGTTTCACTTTCACCAGCAACCACCCATGCGTCCACTCCTTCCTTGCCTTGGGTTTCATTGACACAAACTCCGCTCATGATTCTTGCTATCCACTGTATCCATGCACCCATATTCTTTTGCCCAAACAGGCCTGCATTTTCTTTGACCTTCCAGTTCTACCCATCCTTCAACAACCCATGCATCCGATTCATATCAGCCATGTGAATGAACCTTCCAAAGTATCCTTCTATGGTAGTTAGTCTTATTATTACATCTCTTTAGTCCTTCCTCCTTCCACCCTAGTTCACTTCTATCCCTTTTTGTTCAACAGATCCCTCAAGGTCATCTGATCTGACTTTTAGTCTTCTCCATAAGTTTCACAGCTGAGTTGGAGTCTGATGGAAGAGGCCTTATTTACTCAACTCAAACTGGTAATGCTACAAAGGGTGTCTTCTAAAACCATTGTAAATTATCCAGTACAACTTCAAATTCATACTTTCTTAATAAGTCTCATAGCAGAGTGAGGAAAAAAATGTCCCCCTTCCACCTAGTAATGCAAATAAGTAATGAATATAACTTACCACCGCCCACCGCTGAAGTTTCGTCCCCCACTGATGCTCCTGCAGGTGCCGCAGCCTCTGTCCCCTCCTGGATGGCAATCGCATCGCCGCTGGCCCCGTCGGCACTGGTGGTTGGTAGTGATTGTGCACCTATAAAAGCAAGTACAACTTTTTAGATGCCTGCACACCTCCCCCTATTTTAATAGTTGTACTTTTTTCACCAGGAAGGAAGATTGGAAAAACAGTTACGTACATCATGAATCGTTGTGACAGTGTAACTAGTCCAAATTGCGTCCTAATGTACAGCAGTCACATTAGACAGAGTTTAGTTTTAATTTAATAGATGGTCCCTAGGGTCATCTAATCTCTCCTCCTACTCTAGTCTTTGGAAAGTTAGCCTGAGCCATATGACCATTTTTAGATCCGGGTCTACTGCTTTGCCCATGTTACCTCGCAGCTTGTTGCACAGTAAGAAAGACACCATTGAGGCCACATGAGTGTTGCATACAATTGACAAACCAGTATTGTTAGTCCCTTTTGCTTATCCATAATGTTGCACTTTTTGCCATGACTGCTAAAAACTGGCATAGTTGTATTCACTGTCTAACGTGCAACATTTTTCTCATAGGCAGATGAGAAGAGAAGATTGCCTTCTACGAAACAAGGGATTTGCAGAGCTTTCGAAAGATGCATGTGTAACCACTAACAGTATACGTTCAACGGTGAGAGGTCTCCCACAATTCACACATTTCTCTATCGTGCACTAGATGTACAAAATGTACAGTATTTAATCTTCTTCATTTTGCATGGTGGAGCAGGATGTTTTTCATGGAAATACTTACAAGTTACAACAATACAAAGCTTGTTATTAAAAAAATAAAGTTTTTGAAGTTGCACATAGACTCTGTGGTATATTTTCAGTGTCTGGGGTGTTGTGGACTGAAACTAGTGAGTGAGCAAAAGGGTATTCTTCTGTTCTGGCCTGGATTGTGTAATAAAATCATTGGGTATATATATATATATATATATATATATATATAAATATATATATATATATATATATATATATATATATATATATATATATATATATATATATATATATATATATATATATATATATATATATATATATATATAAAACTCCTCCAGGTGCTCACGAACGGCTGCTGTCTCCAAATCAGAGGGCGTGTCGTCTTTCCGGCCTCATGAGCAAGGCAGGAATCACATAAAGCGCTCAGAACCTCGAACCAATTTTCGAAGAGACGACACAACGTGGTGAAAAAACCTTCCTTTTATTTTTTAGTCGCTGTCAACGCGTTTCGCCTGACCCAGCAGGCTTCCTGCTGGGTCAGGCGAAACGCGTTGACAGCGACTAAAAAATAAAAGGAAGGTTTTTTCACCACGTTGTGTCGTCTCTTCGAAAATTGGTTCGAGATTCTGAGCGCTTTATATATATATATAACTATCTTCGTGTGGGGGTCGGGAGTGGGACAAATGACTATGACTGAGACACTTAGGTAGGTAGACTAGACGGTCATTGGATTATGAGTTCTTCTGACTGAGTTCTGTGACTAGGGTGTAAGGTCCAACCTCCCTATCACCAACATCAACATCCTACTTTCTTGTGCATAGTTCTGTATGTGCACAGAATAATAACCACAACAGTAGTAGAAGTATACTAACTGAACAAAAATTAGTAGGCAAACATCTGGTTGTGCATTTTTGTTGGCGGGAATTGACAAAAACTGGAGATTACAGAGGACAACGCAAAAGACAGGAGTGGACCCAGTGGCTACAGCTATTCTATCACAGCTTTATTCAAAAGAGTACCTTAACTAAAGAGTGGCCAACAGGGCAAGCTTAGCTACACACAGTCTAATAGTAGTAGCACAGAGAGTCTTGGGGCAGAAGCAGTTTGAAGGAACTGAAAGTCAGGGATGGCATTGGATAGTTACCCAAAATTTGGAAAACAAATTTAAGACCAAAGAATGTTTTGCTAACATTGAATTAGGAAGGAGGATTAATAGGTTGGAAAAAATAAGGTGTGTTAAAAAGTTAGGGAAATATAATTGTTAATAATATAAGCACTGTAGGACTTACTGGGGCCAGCAGCAGAAGATTTTGAGACGGAATTGATCTGCAATGGAACTAAGCGCACCAGTAACCGTGTTACTTATTCGTCCAAGAATTACACACAATACTTATACTACTATAATATATATTAAATTATTAATATTACTAGCTACTCACCAAGCCCCACGACTTCGACACTTAGCAGGTCCAACAGGTCCTGCTCCCTGTCCAGAATGTCTGCCCACCGGTGGGCCAGCTGCTGGTGGGTGCGCCAGATTTCCGAGTGACGGTAGACTGCCCGGCGCACCTTCGCCCACCGGCGGTGACGCTCCTCGGGGAGGTAACCGGACCCTGGCCTGCCGCCTGCTGCCAACGTCAAGGGGAGGTGGCGCTGGATGAAAAAAACCAGGGCAGCCACCTCCGCCTCCCTAAAAAGATTCCGGGCCTGCACCCCTGCAGGTCGCATTCTGCCGCAAGGCAGCCGGCTCTTGGGCGCAGGCGCCTTGCCCTTCGAGCCGGTTCTGCTGCTCCCCTTTGCCATGGTTCTGGGGTGGAGGTGGAGGTGGAAAAGAAAAGTTAGAACAAAAGGAAAAAAGTTAGGGGAAAGAAGTAGGAGCCTAAATAAAGAAGTAAAATAAAACAGTAGAAAAGCTAAAAAAAAGGTGGAAAAGTAGAAATAAATGCAAAATTTAAACTTAGGGACAGAGAGAGATAGATGAGAAGTAAAAAAAGTAAGAAAAACTGTGAAAATAGGTAAAGATTGCACAGATATAAGGTGGATAGAAAACTAGGCCCAGAACCATAGCATAGAGTGTGAAAAACAAGATGGCCGCGCCCAGTGCGACCACGTGGGTAAGTTCGCGCGAGATTTCATGCGAACACGCACTTTGTCAGCGTGAACAAGTAGTTGTGTTCCCGAACAAGACGTGCACCGCGCGAACACGTTATACGCGACCCGGAAGAAGAAATAGGGGACGCGGGCGGGCGGGACAATTGAAAAAACAAGATGGTGGCGCCCATAGCCCACCACATGGGTAAGGTCGCATGCTACAATCACCAGAACACGCAGACAGCGCCCCGAACACTCACAACTAAGCATGGGCGAATTTTGCGAATCTCGCGTTTGCGAATTTTGTGGATTTGCGAACTCGCAATCCGCAAAATCCGCGAATTCGTGCGAATTTGCGGATTTTTTTTTGTGTTTGCAAGGATTTCAGCCAGTTCGCGAGGGTTTCGTACCAGTTCGCAATTGCGAACTTACATTTCGGCACGCAACGGTCGCGATTATGTTGTTTCTACGTCTGGTTCATCATCACAGGTTCCCAGCACCCTCTGTTTCACCACTGCAACCCTCTGTTACATCAATGCCACCCTCTGGTTCATCATTACTGTAGATTATGGGGGGGAAAAGCAAGCACACCAGCCCTGCTTCAACTGAGATGAATTAATTTGGGGTTAGTTTATTAATGTGTCACTGTTTTAAAATTCCAGTCTGGTACCTGCTTCCTTATCTGTAATTTTGCTTTCTGTTGCAGTGCATTTTTTTTCCCCAGGACCTTTGTGGTGTACTTGTAGCTATTCTATGAGCCTGCTGTGAGGGTCAGAGCAGGGTCATACAATTGTTGCAACTAGCAACTGAATTCTGGAGGGGCCCCAGTCAGGAAGCACTACAGGAATTGTTACTAATGATGAGTTTGAACTCTTGCCCCTGCCGAGTGCTTTCAGTTTTGAAAAACTCGTTTTTCTGCAATTTCGCGGGGTTCGCGGGGCGCGAACACGCGCGAGATCGGATTCGGAAGCCGCAAATTCGTGCGAATATGCAATTTGGTTTTTTTGCGGCGTGTTAGTTGGCAAGGTTTTGTGCGTTTTTGCGAGCCGCTCGTAGCGCAAGGTGCGAAGTTACCCTCGCGGTTGTTCAAGGGCGCAGCCATCTTGTTTGCCTGACGTATTTCCGTTTCCGGGCGCGAAGTGTAATCTCGCAAAGTCTGCGGCTTGCCAGTACAGTTTCGCGCGTGTTCGCAAGGAAAATCTCGCGCGAACTTACCCGCGCGGTCGTGAACGGGCGTGGCCATCTTGTTTCTCATTCATTGCTATGGTTCTGGGCATCGTCTTTGTATCCTCTGTCAATCTCTGCCATCCTTTGCTTGTTTGAAGTTTTTTTTGATCTATTTTACTTATTATCTATCCCTCTATTTTTCTAGCCCTATATTTTTGTGTTTACTGCTACTTTTGGGTAATTTTAAACTACTTTTGTAAACTCTTTTCTTTTCTTCGCTTCCCTATTCTATTTTCTTTATTCCTTTCTGCCCAGACCATGGTGAAGGGAGCCGGGAAGCATCCCGAGAAGGGGAAGGGTCCCGCACCCCGTGTCCGGCTCCCGTGCGGGCGTTTGAGGGGGGAGCTAGTGATGCCACGGGAGATCTTTACTCCGGAGGAGGTGGGCCAACTCGTTTTTTATGTTCAGCGCCGCCTCCCCAGGACCATCATGGGAGGCGGCAAGATCAGTACCGGGTACGGGGCCCGGGAGCGCCGGAAGCGGTGGGAGAAGGTGTGCCAGGCCATTTACCACCACTCTCGGGTCTGGCGCACCTACAACCAGGCCACCCACCGCTGGACGGATGTCCTGACCGGTGAGCGAGATCTGCTCGACCTCCTTGGCCTTGAGATCCCCGGGCTTGGTGAGTAGTAGTAGCTATGTCTTTACTACTATGTTTTCTCCTGCTGTGTTATTATATTGCAAATTTTTGTTTTTTACCTAGAGCAATAATGCTGCTCATTACATTGTAGGTAAATTATATTTCAAAATCTTCTGTGCATTTCAGGTACACTGCTCTCCTTTTTCTCAGTAGTGTTGCTACTATGCTTATTTGTTTTAGATTTTGTGTTCATTTCATTGGCCTGTGAAATTATGTATGAGTGTAGTTTAAAGCACTGCGTAATGCTACACACAAAGGTTCAGATTTTTAATTACCGGCGCATCCCTGCAAAGTAGCAGGGATGCGCCAGTAATTGTGCGTCACGCCACCATCACCCATGGTGCGCCATATTTACAATGCGGCGCAACATGGACCCAAAACGTCACCAAAGCGTTACGCATCTGTGCCGTAAAGGCGGCGCATTGCTGGAGTTGCGTCGCAACGATGGTGCAGCTCCATCAATGCTCTGGGGTGCCCTATCTGCCCAATGCTGCGTCAAGCCGTACGTGTGCTTCAAGCAGGCGCAGGGTTTGAGTCACGCATCATTGTCCTCAAAGTGACTGATTGAAATCTTGTAGATTTCCCTCAGCCACTTTTAGGATGCGTTCCTGCGCAGGAACGCCCTCCCTTGCGCCGGAACGCCCCCTATTGGCGCAGGGCTTTAGAACGTGATGCATCTCCCATATGCGTCACATTGTTAATATACGCCGCACCATTGAGCCTCTTTTGTGCTGTTGCTGCGTCACAAAAGTCACGCAACAATGGAGCAAAAGAGCTGCAAGGGCCTTCTAAATCAGCCCCTACAGACTCAAGTCCAGTCCTTCCTTTGTACACATGGCGATAAGAAGAAATAGTGGTGGTGGATTAATAGTTTGAGTATTTTAATGACTGGTTATTGTAGTAGGAAACTTTAGTGTTGTCGCTGATGTTCAATCACGATGGACTTTGGCTGTCACTTTGCGTGCTGCGGACTGCTGCCTGCCAATCCTAGGCAAACCTTTTTAGTACTTTGTTTAGTGAGTTACATAGGGTAGTTTCCAATTCGACGGTCCGCAAATCAAGCAATACTAAAGTAATGACGTAGTCGACCACATGAGATTGGTCAATAACATATCCCGTGGAGTCGTTCCTTATTTGCTATTTCGCAAAAATATTTTGTTACTTTGTTAGTTCTTTTGAAATGTTTGATTTGGTTGAGAAATATCATCCATGTTTTCTGTTTTTCTTTCTTTCATGTTGTACATCAGCTTCCCCCAGGGGCAAGAGGAGGACACAGGAGGAGGAGGAAGGTGAGGGTGCTGTTGACGATGCAGGCCAGGACCGGGCAGGCGAGGGCTCCTTTGCTGGCCCCAGTATGTTTTAATTTTAATATAGAGTACTTATTTTTTCCTAGCGTTCCTCATTCGATTTTTTCTAAATCGTCTTTGATCTTCTTGTAGACAGGATCTAAATTCTTATCCTGCCTCGACTATGACTCCATGTGGTATTACTAGATTATTCTTATTAGTCTGTCTGTGTAGCTAACTAAGATTTCACATTTGGCATTTCCATTGGACTCCCATTCTAGTCAGCAATAGCTCTATGCACTGAGTGCAGTCCTCTGGGATTGTCCATAATGTCTTTTCAAGTATTCTAAATGTTTATGCTTTGACCATTGCCAACAATAAAAAGGTGAATGACCACCAAGAAAGAATAAGATACTACTTTACTTTTGGTTTGGATAGGAGGACAATCCATTCTACTACTGTTGCAGGGACAAATCTGCACAAACAGAACTATGGACACTAAATAATGCATCGCTTAGCTTATCAATTATAATAGGTGCTGTAACTGTTAGACTTTCCACATACCTCAGTGATAACAGACTTTGTAGTTGAACCCCCAATCTCCTTACTGACTAGATAGTGTGGCAGAGTCATTTAGCTCCCAAAGTCACCGATGGCAGAGGCAGGGACTCATGCTTGCAAAAATTCGAAAACCTTAGCTCATCCACTCTAGTCTGGAGGACCAAAAACCACAGAGTCTATTTAAGTTTAAAAGCTGTATTAAACACATTTATTAAATTCAAGTTTGTCATAAAAGTGAACGTGTAACTGAAAATGGAAAAGTGCTTAGTGCTGACGATTAATTGGACACATTTCTTGTGGTCGAGCCGAGCTCTCACCTGATTTGAACTTGATCCTGCTCGTGTTCTTAGAAGTCAAGCTTCTGTCTGTTAGGAGAAAAAGTGGTGCGTGTTAAAAAGTAAAAAGCAAACATTCATCAGTTGTGCCAAAAAGTGCAGCAAGACAACAGCCTTCCCTTGAAAAAGGGACATTTTTACTCTAGAGTACACAGTCATAAATTATTAAATTGGATACTGTTTTTTTCACATTTCTTTCTTCCTCCTAGACCAAATATTATATAGTAGTGATTGGTGTATTCTAACATTATTAAATGTACTTTGTAGGTGGAACATCTGGAGACGGGGCCAGCGCGGAGGTGGTGGTGGCATTGGATGAGGAGGACAACTCTGGGGAGGAGGCGGTGCAAGTGCTGGACAAGGACATGCCTGTGAGGGTTCACACGGTGGTGGCGGGCAGAGGTAAGCTATACATTCCTTAGTCATTGAGATTGAAGACTGCAGAGTGTGCTTTCTGCACGGGTGTATTATAAAAAAAGCAGGTAGTAGCCTCCTCTAAATGTACTTCGACTTAGCTGTGAAGTTTTTGGCGAGAAGAATCCCAATCAGATCTGAGGTGAACTTGATGGATGGGATGAACGAAAAGCGAAAGAAGGGTGTAAGTAAGTGTGGAAGCACGAGAAATGTAATGAAGACTGGCAACGAAGAATGATATGTGTTTGCTTGGTCCCAGAGGTGGCTGGGAAGGTAAGAAAATGGTATGGTGCATGGCTGGGTGAATGATGAAGCAAGGATGGGTGGAAGGAGAACAGCCTGGGTGGTTGAGACAGAAACTGTATGTGTGCATATACTTTGAATGGATGGATGCCTGGATCATTCATGGTACTATCTGACTCTTAGATAGCATATGTGTATCTAGAGAGAGTAGACGGTCACTGGATGAACTAAGTGTTACTTTGAAGAACATGTAAAACCGCACCCGCACGTCCGTTCCAGTGTAGGAAAGGCAAGGAAAAGAAGTTGTAACGTTGTCCAAATACTACCATGAATAGTAGCAGTAGTTTGTATTGCAACTGCAAGCACAGCATATATCCGGTTATTACAGTGGACACTCCCTACCTCTCTTAATAACTTTAGTTTAGTAGTAGTACGTCATTCATGTGTGGGGGTATCACTGTTCACTCAATAATAAGCAAAGCACCTAAAGTCATCCCATATGTCATCAAATACATCCCATGTGAAGTGATAGATAATCAGATAATTTAGCTTCTTCATTTTCCTTTTCTAATACTCATTTGCACTGTAGGGTGAAAGCTAAATTAATTAAGCAGTAGCCCTTTTAACAGAGTATTCTCAGTGCCACCCATAATAGAAAAGTAAGAGCTTCACCACCTGCATGTACTGGACCGGTACAGTAACGCAAGTCTGTCTCACTCACCATGGTGTGCGTCTGTTTTTCTCGGGTGCAAGTTCACTGCGCTGCCATTATGCCGGCTTGCATAAGATAACGTACCAATTTTCCTAAACAAGAGAGAAGAATAAGAATAAGAGTGGTGTACTGTCATAGTCGACTGTAATGGAAGTCCATAGTGCTCGTAGAATTTGTTCCTGAAACTCCCACTAATGTTAGAGCAAGGATGAAGAAGTCGGAGGTTACATAGATACTGTCCTCAATAGTTATGTACTGTGCTTTCAATTTGCTACTTGTACTGTGACAACTTTCTGCTCAATCATTTTGTGTTAATCTTAAGGAGCATTGGTTACAGACTATGTCTTTCTTTCTTCATGTAGTTGCTCCTTCCAAATCCAAGACACCATCAAGGAGGAAGGAGCTGGCTCGAATGGCCCGGCAACGAAGGCTGGATGCCACTGTCGCTGAATATCGGCGGCTGGTGGCCCTGGAGGAGGAGGAGACGCAGTCTGGTACAACAAAAACGTCCACTGGGACAGCTGCATCCTCCTCCGTGCGGGCTGCCAGCCAGTGCAGTGCTCCAGCGGGACGGAGCCGGGCTACCAGAGCCAAACGCCACCGCCGAGCAGCAAAGAAAGCAGCTGCCCCTCACAGGATTTGCAAGGCACACCGGCGCCGCTTATCCCTCAGACTGTCCTACCTGGAGCAGGAGGTCCATAACTATAAGAACGTGGTGGAGGGCCTCCGCTTCGAACTTGCCACCCTCCGCAAGGAGCATGATGCCCTGGCTGCTAATTCCAACAGCACCCTGCCATAGTGTCCCTTGCCCCTTTTTTAGAGACTTTTGGGGGGTGGGAATTGGGAGTTGGGATTTTTAGGGACTTTTGAAGGACAATCGTTGGGGTTAGGGAGGGTCTTGCGGGAGATTCTTTTGTTAGGGCTATAAAAATATACTTTTTGAAACTTTATCTGACCATACCTGTTTTTTTACTGCTTTTGAGTCTGGTGGGTGGGGGTTTAACAGTAAGTTTGTTTTCCTGAATAGTCCTAGGACTTTAGTAGTACTACCGTCAGTCCAATCTCTCGTCTCTCCTAATACTCCATTATACTACCTCCAACCAAACGCCTATCTTACCTGTAATTTCTGTTTGCATGTAGGGCTAGGCCCAGGGCTGGCTCCACGGGAAACAGCGAATAAGGTTGGCAATCCTGGGCGGATAAAATTTCCTCATAGCGGTGGTACTAGTGGTGTGACACAGTGGCAGTTGCATGCCTATGAAAAAAAAGAAAATGAAATCTGGTTTGTCCTCCTGAGCAATACAACGCTACAATAGAGAATATAGCAGGTGACAGAAGTACACTAGAACAGTGCCACATTGTAGCCTAACAAATGTTAAAGTATAACTAATTCGGTTGAAGTTCTTTGACATTAGCCATGGGTCTTTGTCAAGCAGAGTAAGAATATATCCTCGGATTTCTTCACCAGCCTGTTGCTATCACCTTATCCTCCCCAGCAAGTGTGTGGATTTATTGCTGTAATTTAGTCACACATCAATGAAAACCACACAGCCCGGGGGAAGAGGGTTAGGGTTTGAAAAAAGGATGGGTACGGGGGGTTTTGGGAAAGGTTTTGGGAGACAAGAAAAAATAGCACAGCATGGACAAACAATTGTGAACATAAACAAATCTTTGGGTACAAACCTATCCATCAATCTTTGAAAGTGCATGCAATACTGGATGCATGTCAGTGAAAAGTAAGTAGTACTTTCGACAACTGTGGAAGAAAGAATGCGACAGTACAGGGCGTGTGTGGAATTATTGATAACTATATTCAACATAAGGTCTCTGTTGCCAGATACCCGAGAGCCTTGCTGGTCACTATAAATCCATTCACAACACTCAATGGGGTTGGTCTGGAAGGTATAGTAGATAGAAAAGGAGAAATTGCTCTTTTTCTAGGTGTCCCCTCACTCACCAGGGTTGCCCCTTGGTGACATGATTCATCATTGGGGCCATCCCAGTCCTCTACGGGCTGGGGCGTGCTGCGACTTGCGAATTACGTAGGAGCACTTACAAATGACTATGTGTGGTGCAGATGTGATAGTGGAGTGGACTAAGTGATGTGTTAAGGGATCAATTTAGAAGCAGAGAGAGATCCAAGAAATGCAGTCACAGTCAGAGAAAAAGACAAAGGATACTGTATCTGTATGTTGTTGTAGTTGTCCTGTTGAATTTGGTAAGTAAGTTGCCTGCAGAAAAAAAATCCTCTTATTAGCGGCACTCCTCCATTGCAGCCGACGCTTCGTCCATCGATGTTGGTCACACCATCAGAAGACACCCTGTAAAAAAAGCACAGCATGGACAAACAATTGAACATAAACAAATCTTTGGGTACAAACCTATCCATCAATCTTTGAAAGTGCATGCACTACTGGATGCATGTCAGTAAAAAGTAAGTAGTACTTTCGACAACTGTGGAAGAAAGAATGCGACAGTACAGGGCGTGTGTGGAATTATTGATAACTATATTCAACATAAGGTCTCTGTTGCCAGATACCCGAGAGCCTTGCTGGTCACTATAAATCCATTCACAACACTCAATGGGGTTGGTCTGGAAGGTATAATAGATAGAAAAGGAGAAATTGCTCTTTTTCTAGGTGTCCCCTCACTCACCAGGGTTGCCCCTTGGTGACATGCTTCATCATTGGGGCCATCCCAGTCCTCTACGGGCTGGGGCGTGCTGCGACTTGCGAATTACGTAGGAGCACTTACAAATGACTATGTGTGGTGCAGATGTGATAGTGGAGTGGACTAAGTGATGTGTTAAGGGATCAATTTAGAAGCAGAGAGAGATCCAAGAAATGCAGTCACAGTCAGAGAAAAAGACAAAGGATACTGTATCTGTATGTTGTTGTAGTTGTCCTGTTGAATTTGGTAAGTAAGTTGCCTGCAGAAAAAAAATCCTCTTATTAGCGGCACTCCTCCATTGCAGCCGACGCTTCGTCCATCGATGTTGGTCACACCATCAGAAGACACCCTGTAAAAAAAGCACAGCATGGACAAACAATTGAACATAAACAAATCTTTGGGTACAAACCTATCCATCAATCTTTGAAAGTGCATGCACTACTGGATGCATGTCAGTGAAAAGTAAGTAGTACTTTCGACAACTGTGGAAGAAAGAATGCGACAGTACAGGGCGTGTGTGGAATTATTGATAACTATATTCAACATAAGGTCTCTGTTGCCAGATACCTGAGAGCCTTGCTGGTCACTATAAATCCATTCACAACACTCAATGGGGTTGGTCTGGAAGGTATAGTAGATAGAAAAGGAGAAATTGCTCTTTTTCTAGGTGTCCCCTCACTCACCAGGGTTGCACCTTGGTGACATGCTTCATCATTGGGGCCATCCCAGTCCTCTACGGGCTGGGGCGTGCTGCGACTTGCAAATTACGTAGGAGCACTTACAAATGACTATGTGTGGTGCAGATGTGATAGTGGAGTGGACTAAGTGATGTGTTAAGGGATCAATTTAGAAGCAGAGAGAGATCCAAGAAATGCAGTCACAGTCAGAGAAAAAGACAAAGGATACTGTATCTGTATGTTGTTGTAGTTGTCCTGTTGAATTTGGTAAGTAAGTTGCCTGCAGAAAAAAAATCCTCTTATTAGCGGCACTCCTCCATTGCAGCCGACGCTTCGTCCATCGATGTTGGTGACCAGAAGACACCCTGTCCACTGCCTGCCTGATGCTGAATTGTGGCTCGCTAATGTGAAGCCTGACTCCATCCTTTTTTCCCCATTGCACACACTGAAACCCGGCCTGTAATTATTCAACGAAAAACAGGAAGTGATATAATATTACAACACCACTGATAAATAAATATAAGGTATGTAGGCTGTGGAGTGCAAAAAGTCACACTTTGATTTTCCTAGTAGACAGTACAATATTTTTGAAAGTGCGTACTCTGTCAGAGTCACCTTTTGAAGGATAAATAAGTATGGGCAAATTAATGTAGCGGATCTTTCCCCTCAAGCTAGGTGTCCTGTAAACTGTGTTTTAGAACAAAATTAGATCTTCCCAGCAGTTCTCCCACCCAGACCCATACTAAAGCCAGTCGCAAAAATGTAGAAGACCCCCAATCAAATCTCAAAAAACTAGGCCTAACAGAAAACTGGTGACAAAACGTACTTTGAAAGTAAAAGTAGGCCCAAGTACCCCCTTACCCACCGTGGATTGCATTCAAACCACTTGCAAGGAACCAAGCAAAAGTATCCATAGCCAGCATCGCTCCAAGACATGAAAACTCCCCCACCCAAACACATGCAATAGAAATACTGCTAACCCTAACGAACCCTAAGTTAAGAATAGTGGCAAAGGCTTTCTTTAACTATGCCAAATCCCCCCTTTCCCACCATGGATTTTCTTCAAATGACTTGCAACCAAAATTACACATTCTCACGAGTGCTCTAAGACCCCAGAACTCAGTTGCAAAAATCTAGAACACTCGGAAAGACATGCAATCCTGCTGCTAGGGCTAACCCTAACGAACCCTAAGTTACAAAAAGTGCCAAAAGGCTTTTCGGCGTGGATTTTGTCCCAACCACTTCTACCCGGTATTAGACCTTCCCAGGAATGCCCCAAGACCCGCCAACCCACCCGCCAAGAAGCATAACACCCCCAAACAGGCCAAAAGCAAAATCTCATACTTGCAATATTTCTCGGCCTTCGGTCCAAACGCGCTGCGTAGCTAGGCCATAAGTCGGGGTTGCCACCGCGGATTTCCTGAAAAGCAAATGCAATCAAGATTAGAGTGTCCCAGCAGTGCTCCCAGACCCCGAAACTCACCCACAAACACCAGGAAGCCCCACAAACAGGCCCCCGAAAACGCTACATTGAGCAAAATGTCAGAAATAGCAAAAAAAAATCGGCCTGGATTTTGTCCCAACCACTTCTACCCGGTATTAGACCTTCCCAGGAATGCCCCAAGACCCGCCAACCCACCCACCAAGAAGCATAACACCCCCAAACAGGCCAAAAGTAAAATCTCATACTTGCAATATTTCTCGGCCTTCGGTCCAAACGCGCTGCGTAGCTAGGCCATAAGTCCGGGTTGCCACCACGGATTTCCTGAAAAGCAAATGCAATCAAGATTAGAGTGTCCCAGCAGTGCTCCCAGACCCCGAAACTCACCCACAAACACCAGGAAGCCCCACAAACAGGCCCCCGAAAACGCTACATTGAGCAAAATGTCAGAAATAGCAAAAAAAAATCGGCCTGGATTTTGTCCCAACCACTTGTACCCGGTATTAGACCTTCCCAGGAATGCCCCAAGACCCGCCAACACACCCGCCAAGAAGCATAACACCCCCAAACAGGCCAAAAGCAAAATCTCATACTTGCAATATTTCTCGGCCTTCGGTCCAAACGCGCTGCGTAGCTAGGCCATAAGTCGGGGTTGCCACCACGGATTTCCTGAAAAACAAATGCAATCACGATTAGAGTGTCCCAGCAGTGCTCCCAGACCCCGAAACTCACCCACAAACAGACGGAACCCCCCCTAAGAGCACCTCAAAGGCAAGCAAGTCAGCAAAAAACACTAAAAAATTTGCGCCTCGGATTTGGTCCAAACCACTTTTATCCGGTATTAGAGCTTCCCAACAATGGTCCCAGAGCCGTTAACTCACCTGCAAAGAGGTAGAACAACACCCCCACAAGTGCTGAGTCTTTCTTCATTGGGCGTAAACCTGCCCTCTGGTTTGATGGAAATAGGAGTCTGAAGGAGGAGGATAGAGGAGCATGTTCTTCTGAACTTGTGAACCTGAGGAATGCAGACTGCGGCAACTTCAAATCAATTAGCAAACCAGTGAAGACAGTTTTGCTGATGGGCTTCTTTTTGTGATTATCTGATTAAAGTTTGAAATATATTAACTGTGCACAACAAAGAAAGACAGACAGATACGCAGGAATAAAAGTGAATAAGGACGAAAAAGAAAGTTATTGCTTCGTTGTCTCATTTTCAGGGCTCGGTATCACGGTCCAGGAATGAGAATAAGGCTTCGTCATCATACTCTGCGAATTCAGGCAGGGTGAGCTCAGTGTCACCTGACAGAAAAAAAATTCCCTCATCTATGTTGCTGGCCACCTCGTCTTCATCCGGCGCGCTTTCTCGTACTCTGAAATCTGGTGGTATGAGGTGCTGATTCTTCTTGATCATTGTTAACCTCTCCACATTTTTGGGCGAGAGGCGGCTCCGTTTGGGAGTTACAATGCCACCAGCAGCACTGAAAACACGTTCAGAAGACACGCTTGCGAGTGGGCAAGACAAGTAGTTTAAAGCCAGGTTGGTGAGCTGTGGCCACAATTCTTTTTTCCCATGCCAATACGCCAATGGGTCAGAATTAACATAGACCTCTGTTGAGTCATTCAGATAGTCCTTCACCATCAACTCAAGGTCCTCATCCAAGGTTCCTCCACTTTGCTTAGCTCTTGCTGTGCCTCTGACCTTTTGAGAACCAAACCCACGCAGAGCTAGCCAATCCTCTTCAGCCTACAATGTTTCTGTTGTGTCTGGTGCAGATGATCCGGTTGCCGGTGTCTTTAACGGCTGAGAGGTCACTTGTGCCACAGCCACAGGTGCAGAAGTGGATTGTTTTGACTGGGGATGGCCTGCTGATGTACTGCCATTTCCTTCAATTTTCAGCCGTTCTCTTTCAAACCTCTTGGCTGACAAGGCTAGCCAATGTTTGTACTTTGGAACATGTTCATCATCAAAAGGAAAGAATGCTTGGCCTGCCAGCGCCTTTTTGTAGCGTGGATCCAGAATAGTAGCGCAAATGTAATGCTCTTCTGAGTGGATCGTTTTAAGACGTTCATCACCTTGTAGGAGCTCTAATAATTCCTCAGCCAGAACAAAAGAGTCTTGGTTTTCTACGTCTTTTTCAAACACAGAACACACCTCCTTCAGTTGGTCCGCCAGCATGTACAACAATAGGATAGCTTTTCCCAAATTACAGTCCTCCTTGCTGACTGCACGCGTGAAGCACTCAAAAGGACGAAGCATGCGTGTCAGGCTTTGAACTATGTTCCATTGCGCCGCACCCATCCTCAGGTTCTCCTGAGCTGTACCCTCTGTTAAGAAATATTGATCGAGTACCGTATACTGCTCATACAGACGCTAAAGCATGTAGAAGGTTGAGTTCCAACGTGTTACCACCTCCTGGATGAGTGCTTTCACTGGCATTTTACGTTGATATAGCAGGCTCCTCAGCTGCTTCCGGGCCTTAAAAGAATGGCTGAAATGGTTGCACATTTTTCGGCAGGTGTCCAATACTCTGTACGCTGCACTGCCTTTATTACCCAAGAATTTTTGGACAACCAGGTTTATACAGTGCGCCAAACACGGCACTCTGAAATAGTTACCCTGCCTCATGGCCTTAACTATATCGGCGCCATTGTCCGTGGAAACATAACCAACCTGGCGTTTTAGTGGGGACAGCCAGTTAAGGACCTTTTTTGTTAAAGACATCCAAAATGTTTTCTGCTGTGTGACGTTTCTCCAAACCAAACATGGCTAGTGTTGCATGTTTCCGAGCAGCTTTAAAAACAATGTCCGTGTCAACACCTGCGTTTAGCTTTGCTTTAGCCCCTGAAAAAGAGACCCAGTGTGCAGTGATGCACATGTAATCAGCGCCTGCGCCACTGGTCCACATGTCTGTTGTCAGATGTATAGTGTGAACAGCACTCTTCTGCAAAGCTGCCCCAATCACCTTCAGAACATCTTCATGTAGTGCTGGAACCGCAACTCGGGCAAAATAGAACCGGCTAGGAACCTTCCATTTAGGGCAGAGCGCTGCCACTAATTCTAGAAAACCAACCCCTTCTACAAAAGAAAAAGGGAGAAGGTCCAGAGCTAGCATTTTAGCCAGCTTAGTGTTATACAGACGCGTCAGTGGGTGGTTGCGTTCATATTGCGCTTCTGTAAACAACATCTTTTAAATGTTGCCCTGGACCAAGGATTTACGGGATGATGATGATATCTTCGACCCAGTTACGCTCGCTGATTAACTTTTCCGCATTGATGTCTCACTCTCTCCCACACTCTTAGTGTGCCTCACATGGGGTGTGCTGCTGACAGGGGTACTGGGTGTAAGTGAAGTGTTTGAATCGTCTTCTTCCTCCTCGTCATCATCAGATGAAACATCAACGTTTTCATTACGTGCAATTCGGGCTTCCTTGAACGCCTCTAGGTGCGGAAACCATTGGACAGGGTGCGCTCTCCTAAGATGACCTCTCTGGCCTCTGGTACCATAGTTGGTACCAAACTTACCACGACTAACTCGAAGCTTACAAATGCAACAAATGGCTATGTTTTCCATTCTTGGGCAAACACTAAAGAAGTCCCAAACTGGAGACTTGAATTGTCTGTGGGGGCCGGAGGAGGCGGCGATACTGGTGGTGGTGGTCCTGCTGCTAATGCCAGATGAAGTGGAGGATGTGGATTGCCGAACTTCAGTACGTTTTGCACTTTCACCACCACGAATTGAGGTCGAGGTGGATGGAGGTCCCTTCTTGCGAGGAAGAAATATGGAAGCGGTAGGTGTGGGTGTACTAGTTAACTCCAAATCTAATGATTGTTGTGTTTCCATTTCCATTGCCTCCTCGTCGACATCATCATCACGCTCAGCAGCTTCTCGGGATAGGGTCAAAATGTCTCTTTGCTGCATGCCCGCTGGGGCTGCAGTGACATTTATGATGACTGGCTCGTCGTCGTGAAGGGCTTCATCAGCAGCAGTATGCGTCACTTCTTGTTGAGCCTCATCACACTCCATAGGTATGAGTTTTTTGACGACCTTCCTTTTACGCTTAGGTATCTTTGTCAGATCATGGTGTGCCTCACTCTCAGGCTGCCGTGGTGGTACCCATTCGTCATCCAGATCATCAGAAGGCGGTGGGCTTGAAGAAGATGTAGACACCAACCTTGATCTTTTCCTTGCTAGGGATGTGGAAGACAATGAATAATCATCAGGAGGAGTGGCTTCCAATGATACCTCGGCTTGATTGTCGATTTCCTGATGTGCCCCTACTTCGGGAGGAACAACTATTGTGGACACTTGTGACCCTCCATGCACCTCTGCTTGCGCATCTCCTTGCGCTGCCTCTCCTTCCACATGTACTTGGGCTTGTACTTGCACATGTGGTTGTTGTTCCGGCTGTGGTTGTTCAACACTCGTCAGATGAGTTACAACAACCTGTGTTGATTGAGGGACATTGCTGCTACTTTCTTGCGATGAGCCAACATCACTGGTCGATGGTGATTGAAGAAGTACACTGGCTGCCTCCGCAGCACTCAAGGGCTTGGACTTAAGTTGGCGTGGAGGTGATGGTGGCACTGAGCCCAATGGAGCGGGGGTGCTGCTCCCAGCTTGGTCCCCAGCAGATCCTGCTGCTGCAGGCGTACTTTTTTTTTGCTCCCAAAAAACGTGGCGGTTGGCACACCATTTAGAAAAGGGGGTGGTGATGAACAGAGTGTCTGAGTTAAACAGACCACTCTTACCCAGTCCAAAGATCAGGGCTTGATCCATCACCGTTATTTATCTCACTGCCCCATCCCAGCTCAGAACCTGGCTATATGCAAATCAGTCTGATTTAGAAAAGGGGGTGGTGATGAACAGAGTGATTTAGAAAAGGGGGTGGTGATGAACAGAGTGGATTTAGAAAAGGGGGTGGTGATGAACAGAGTGACACACCAGCCTCCTTGGTAACTTGCTTCTTCTGCTCCTTACTAGCAACTTTCTTGCTAGAGGAGCTACGGACACCTTTTTTGGGGGCCATCTTCTTCAGAGCAGGTCAGACAGCAGGCCGCAGTTGCACAAATTGTAGAGTTGTCTGAGGCCAGACGTGACGTCGCGTGACGTTATGCTGCACACACACACCGCTGCAGGACTTCTTCCTGGAACTGGTGGTTCTCTTGAGTCTTGTGCACCTAAAAACAATGGAAGACAGAGGAACATCAGTTCAGTTATACACCCCAAAAAAAACCGAAAAAAAACCCAGAAAAATCAGCACAATCCCATTCCATCCATGCCCTCCATGATGTTTAAGTTCAAGACACCCCACAGAAAGACTAGGCCCATGCTTGACTCAAATACCCCTGGTGAAAAGGCCACAAGTACAGCCCCAAAAAACGAAAATCACTGAAAAATCAGCACAATCCCATTCCATCCATGCCCTCCATGATGTTTAAGTTCAAGACACCCCACAGGAAGACTAGGCCCATGCTAGACTCAAATACCCCTGGTGAAAAGGCCACAAGTACAGTCCCAAAAAACGAAAATCACTGAAAAATCAGCACAATCCCATTCCATCCATGCCCTCCATGATGTTTAAATTCAAGACAACCCACAGAAAGACTAGGCCCATGCAAGACTCACTACCCCTGGGCATAAAGGTTGAAAAGTAGGCAAAATGGTTGCAGGCCTAACAACAATGCCTGCATTCAAAATGACCACTTGCCTCCCAGCACATGGCCAGGGCCTGTAGCAGCACTCAAAATGGCCTCCATCCACATGGCCTGTCCCTCCCCATGAACACCCCCAAAAATCGAAAAACACTGAAAAATCAGCACAACCCCATTCCATCCATGCCCTACATGATGTTTAAGTTCAAGACACCCCACAGAAAGACTAGGCCCATGCTAGACTCAAATACCCCTGGTGAAAAGGCCATAAGTACAGCCCCAAAAAACGAAAATCACTGAAAAATCAGCACAATCCCATTCCATCCATGCCCTCCATGATGTTTAAGTTTAAGACACCCCACAGAAAGACTAGGCCCATGCAAGACTCAATACCCCTGGTGAAAAGGCCACAAGTACAGCCCCAAAAAACGAACATCACTGAAAAATCAGCACAATCCCATTCCATCCATGCCCTCCATGATGTTTAAGCTCAAGACACCCCACAGAAAGACTAGGCCCATGCTAGACTCAAATACCCCTGGTGAAAAGGCCACAAGTACAGCCCCCAAAAACGAAAATCACTGAAAAATCTACACAATCCCATACCATCCATGCCCTTCATGATGTTTAAATTCAAGACACCCCACAGAAAGACTAGGCCCATGCAAGACTCACTACCCCTGGGCATAAAGGTTGAAAAGTAGGCAAAATGGTTGCAGGCCTAACAACAATGCCTGCATTCAAAATGGCCACTTGCCTCCCAGCACATGGCCAGGGCCTGTAGCAGCACTCAAAATGGCCTCCATCCACATGGCCTGTCCCTCCCCATGAACACCCCCAAAAATCGAAAAACACTGAAAAATCAGCACAATCCCATTCCATCCATGCCCTCCATGATGTTTAAGTTCAAGACACCCCACAGAAAGACTAGGCCCATGCTAGACTCAAATACCCCTGGTGAAAAGGCCACAAGTACAGCCCCAAAAAACGAAAATCACTGAAAAATCTACACAATCCCATTCCATCCATGCCCTCCATGATGTTTAAATTCAAGACACCCCACAGAAAGACTAGGCCCATGCAAGACTCACTACCCCTGGGCATAAAGGTTGAAAAGTAGGCAAAATGGTTGCAGGCCTAACAACAATGCCTGCATTCAAAATGGCCACTTGCCTCCCAGCACATGGCCAGGGCCTGTAGCAGCACTCAAAATGGCCTCCATCCACAAGGCCTGTCCCTCCCCATGAACACCCCCAAAAATCGAAAAACACTGAAAAATCAGCACAATCCCATTCCATCCATGCCCTCCATGATGTTTAAGTTCAAGACACCCCACAGAAAGACTAGGCCCATGCTAGACTCAAATACCCCTAGTGAAAAGGCCACAAGTACAGCCCCCAAAAACGAAAATCACTGAAAAATCTACACAATCCCATACCATCCATGCCCTCCATGATGTTTAAATTCAAGACACCCCACAGATAGACTGGGCCCATGCAAGACTCACTACCCCTGGGCATAAAGGTTGAAAAGTAGGCAAAATGGTTGCAGGCCTAACAACAATGCCTGCATTCAAAATGGCCACTTGCCTCCCAGCACATGGCCAGGGCCTGTAGCAGCACTCAAAATGGCCTCCATCCACAAGGCCTGTCCCTCCCCATGAACACCCCCAAAAATCGAAAAACACTGAAAAATCAGCACAATCCCATTCCATCCATGCCCTCCATGATGTTTAAGTTCAAGACACCCCACAAAATGACTAGCCCATGCTAGACTCAAATCCCCCTGGTGAAAAGGCCACAAGTACAGCCACAAAAAACGAAAATAACTGAAAAATCAGCACAATCCCATTCCATCCATGCCCTCCATGATGTTTAAGTTCAAGACACCCCACAGAAAGACTAGGCCCATGCTAGACTCAAATACCCCTGATGAAAAGGCCACAAGTACAGCCCCAAAAAACGAAAATCACTGAAAAATCAGCACAGTCCCAATCCATCCATGCCCTCCATGATGTTTAAGTTCAAGACACCCCACAGAAAGACTCAGTCCACCCACCACTGAGTACCCCTGGGCAAAAGGCCCAAAAACAGCCCAAAAATCGAAAATTCCAAAATTGTAGTTGCAGCAACTGTAATGCCCCAGTCAAACTTACTTGTAAAATTTCTAATCCAACAGTGATCCAAAGAAAGTCAAAAAGGCCTCAAATCCAAATATCCAGCAGCATCCACAAAAAGTAATCCTTCCAGCTCCAGATCCAAATGAAAAGTGACCAGGAGATGGACAAAGCACTGGGAGGAGCCTGCTGGACAGGAACAGGAAGTTGAAGACTGTGGGGCACTTCCTTCCTCCCACCCCTCTCCCCCCCTCCCCAAAATGGACTCCTCGCTAAAAAAGTGCAGGCAAATGTCAACCTAAGGAGTTATTCAGATAAAAATCATCATTTCAAGAAGGTGTATGCTGCTTGCTGGTGAATTTCTTGTGCAGAATTGCAAATTTTATATTTTCGCTTGTGCGAGATTGTTGCTGCTCGCCGCATCTCAAATCTCGCAATTGCGAAGTACCGCGAGACGTGATCTCGCCGTACTCGCGTTGACAAACTCTCGCTGTGCAAGTTGGCAAGCCGCGATGACGTAATTGCGCTCGCCAAATTCCCGCGGGATCACACAGCAAGATCCAAAATGGCGCAGCACTCGCAAAATATCGAGAAAAACAACTCGGCAAACGATGATAAACGCCGCGCGCCGCAAAAATTGTATCACCAACGGCGTGCGCCGCAAAAAAAATTCCGCTCCGTGCGAATTTGCGGATTTTGCGGGAAATTCGCAAATCTCGCGGATTGCGGATTTACCGAAAATCCGCAAAATCCGCGAGCGTAACGGATTTTCCGCCCATACTTACTCACAACACGCTCCCGAGCAAGAAAAACGGCTTGCGAACGGGACCAGCAAGCTACTACGCAAGCTCGCGAAGCTACACGAAGCTCGCGCAGTGCGAGAACGTCTTCGCGTAGCTTCGCGTAGCGCGACTACGCATACTACGCCCACCCCTAGTGGATATGACTCCCAGCAGTGCCCAGACATAGGAGGGGTGGGTGCAGAGGACTCCCAGCAGTGCCCAGACATAAGAGGGGTGGGTACAGAGGACTCCCAGCAGTGCACAGACATATGAGGGGTGGGTGCAGAGGACTCCCAGCACTGCCCAGACATAAGAGGGGTGGGTGCAGAGGACTCCCAGCAGTGCCCAGACATATGAGGGGTGGGTGGATATGACTCCCAGCAGTGACCAGACATAAGAGGGGTGGGTGGATATGACTCACAACAGTGCCCAGACATAAGAGGGGTGGGTGCAGAGGACTCCCAGCAGTGTCAAGACATATGAGGGGTGGGTGCAGAGGACTTCCAGCAGTACCCTGACATGAGAGGGATGGGTGCAGAGGACTCCCAGCAGTGCCCTTACATAGGAGGGGTGGTTGCACAGGACTCCCAGCAGAGGCCAGACATAGGCGAGGTGGGTGGATATGACTCCCAGCACTGCCTAGACATAGGAGGGATGGGTGGATATGACTCCCAGCAGTGCCAAGACATAGGAGGGGTGGGTGGATATGACTCCCAGCAGTACCCAACATTATAGGGGTGGGTGGATATGACTCCCACCAGTGCCCAGACATAAGAGGGGTGGGTGGATATGACTCCCAGTAGTGCCCAACAGTATGGGGGTGGGTGGATATGACTCCCAGCAGTGCCCAGACATCCGAGGGGTGGGTGGATATGACTCCCAGCAGTGCCCAACAGTATGGGGATGGGTGGATATGACTCACAGCAGTGGCCAACAGTATGGGGGTGGCTGCAAAGGGCAGGGCCTGAAGGCTGCAAGGGGGAGACTGATAAGGGTGCAACTGGGAGTGTAGGAGGGTGAAAGGGGGATTGTGAATAATCCAAAAAGTTGCTAACCCCTATCAACAATACTGTGTACATCCATGCACAATTGCACTCATCCCATATGGCCCAGGTACACACCAATGCCTCATGCTCAATGTACAGGGAGTGTGAAAGTACTGACAACATAGCTGACACTGGGCCCTGGTGTAGGCAGCACAAGGCCCTCCTGTGACCACTGCAAATACCAACACCAGGACAAGAAGGACAGATATCTTGAACAGGAACTCTCAACCACTGTCATGGCAGCATGCCCGATGGGGGAACAGCCACACCACGAGGGGCGCCCAGTTGCAAACCTGACTCAAACTACCAGCACAGCCTGTCACTCACACCCCTTACATATACTTAGCCACCTAGGACAGGCAATGGAGTGCCCCACTGTCACAATCGTCATGTAACACAACAAATACAGATCTGAAGAAGCATCCAAGCAAAACATGCACAGTGCTGATGCACAAGTCCCTTGCGCTGATACCACAACACCGTAGATTCACCTCAGTGAGGCAGTGGATGCAAAAAATCGTGCCATGGTGCTGGGTAATGTCAAGGTGATGCACCTTGGAGATGTGCCACGTACTAAAGCCCACCGCCAGAAGTCGGTGTACTGGTTGTGTTGTGGTGTGCGGTGTTTGCTTGTCATGGCGCAGCAACACCTCCTAAAGGGGGCTGACTGTAATCTTAAAGATTTCACTCAGTCACTTCTATGCACATGCTGCCTCAAATCCCTGTGCATGCTTAAAGCAGACGTAAGGATTGACACAGCATTGTGAAGATAGGTCCACACAGAGCATAGAGGATCTGCCTTGTGCCAGCTACACAACTACATAAACAACAAAGTGGTCCTGGACACAATTTAATCAAAGCAATAAATGAAATACTTCTTAATTCAATGTGGAATCCAATCCTATAAATAAATAAAGAGAAGAAATACAAAAAAGCCAAATGCATTTACAATTGCAGTACCCAAAGTAAAGACAAAGTTTTTAGGGCAACATAGTTTGCAATTTATTTTCTTTATATACCCAAATTTAAAGACAGTAAAAACTGGGAGTTACTGCCAGATTCAGTAAGAAAAGGTGCAGAAATAAGTGCTCAAGTTAAATGGAGGGCATAAGAAATGCAGGAAAGTTTAAAAAAAAGGAAAATTCAAAAGTTGGTAATACGCTAAGGTCCAATTCTCTTAGCCATTCAAGAGGCCTGCCAAAACGAAGATCTTTTTACATAATATGCGATAATCATTAGACACAGTGTCACAGCATCTGTGTAGCTGGTGAATGGGAAGGGACAAAAAGGTACAGGCCCCAGATCGGGGGGAGAGCGTCGACGTTTCGACCCTGGCGCTGTAGAGGGAAAATCAACACCTCAGCATGGGTCTTTCTCAGGACGGGGTAGGAAAGGGGAAACCTGGGGGGAATTATACAAACGTCAAAAACCCATTTAAATCCAGTAGGTATCAACAAAAACTGCCCAGCTACGAGTTGGGTCCCTAGGTTGCAGTAAAATGCACCCCCAGCAGTGAGGTATGCAACCTGAAAGCAAAAGAGCACAAGGCTAAGTGCCCACGTCATTCTGGCACAGAAAAACAATACACACAACCATATGTGTAGTTCACAACACAAGGCACTCACCAATTAATGACGTGCCCTCATAATCCAATATGCAGAATTCAATACAGGACCTAATGAAAAAAGGTCCCGACCGGAAATCAATTCCAAATTGCTCTAAAAACAAAAACAAACGTGGACATAATAGGTGACTAGTCCAACATACAATAATTAACGTTGTAAGACATATAACACATATAACATTACATAAAAATAAAGTGTTCACTCACCCGCTCAAAAAGTAGCGGAATGAGAGACCCGAGGGAACTGTTACATTTATGGTATCCGAATGCCCTTCTGCTGAAAAAACGGGGAAACAGAAAGCACCATTTTTGTAGTTTAACCACTGCAGTAACAGAGAGCTATTCTAAATTACTGTGGTATTCAGTGGCATTTACCTTCCAAATAAACGCATGTCGTTTTCCCGGGCTCCGTCTGCAAAAGAGCCCGAGGAAGGGTCAAATCCTTATTCACAATCGCAAGACGGGTGCGTGTACGCTCACTGCGCGTCACCCGTAACCAACGTTCCACTTCCTGAATGGAGAGTGAAAAAAGACTCATGTCCACCTCGGGTTCACTGTAACCAACCAACCGGGCTGAGAACCAACTCATTGTTTGCATTGGAAATACTACACATATGCGTCCATTTCGCTTCTCACGCTATTGCCTAAATATTAGTGATTTCATTGATGGGAAGTTTTAACGAAAGAATAAGAAACCAACCACCACATAGGACAGATTCATACATAGTAAGGAAACAACATAAGTTTTAACAAAATAAGTAAATACAAAAAATTAACATAATTCAAATCACAAAATAGATGACAAATAACAACGCCATCATAACATAAAAAAAATTCAATGTATATTACAGTTGGCAGCAATCAATTGACAGACAATCACAAATTGAAATAAAAGAGAAAAAATCACTCATTGGTTATTTTCATCACATAGCATATCTATTCCCGTAGTCATGCATATCAAAGAACATAGAATGGTCATACATTCTTATATATGGATAATATAAGACAAATTGTCAAAAAACAGGCAAGCAGGCATGGTACCTGTATAACCAAAATAGTAACGGCCTAAATGTTTTTCTAAATGATTGGTTTAGCATTAGAATACACAACATGATCAACCATTATTCAAGGAGGCCATTTGTCTCGTGACCTCCTCATATTCATTCAGGCCCCTGTTCACCGTGTCAAATACATGCATCCATTTACACTCACGGGTGCTTAGGACGCTCGCAAAATTCCCTCCACGTGGATTTCTTGTGACTTTCTCAATCACCCACCACTTTAAACTTTCCGGAGGGTGGGCAAACCTTATGAAATGATCAACCAAAGGTGCCCCCTGCACTTTACAATGTACTCTACTGCAATGCAGCAGAATGCGAGCCTTTACTTTTTGAATAGTTTGCCCTACATACATAAAACCACAAGGGCACAGAATTGGATACACCACCCCAATAGAATTGCAGTCAGTGTGATGTTGCAAAGTATGAGTACGATTGTTATATGTACATTGTTTAAGCTCCAAAGCCATCGTGCAGGCCTTGCACGAACCGCACTTGTGATGTCCCATCACTGGAGGTATATTCCACAATGTTGTTTGGCTCTCCATACTCCTCTTGTTGAGGAATGATTGGACCACAAAATCCCTCACACTCCTCCCCTTTCAAAATGCATGCATGGGTGGTTCTGGTATATTAATCTCATCAGCAACCAAATGCCAATGGCTGTTGATAATCCTCTTTATTTCAGTGCTACGGGTATTAAATGTGGTAACTGAGGTCCTCCTCACATTCTCATTTTGTTTCTCTGGTTTAGTTTCAAGCAGGTATTCCCTATGACAGAACCAAGCTCTCTTACAAGCTTTTTTTTAGGAGGCTACTCGGATAACCCCTGTCCAATAAGCATTCCATCAGTATGGACGATTCTGCAAAAAAGTCAATTTTCCGGCTACAGTTCCTCCGCAACCTCAGGAATTGACCGTATGGAAGGTTATCCCTGAGGTTGCGGGGATGATGGCTGGAATACCTCAACAATGTATTCTTCTCACTGGACTTCCTAAATAGGGTTGTATGTAATTTGCCATCTTCTTCTTTGATAGTAATATCCAATAAATTGATCATATTATTACTATAATCAAGGGAAAACTGGATGTCACTATTTCTCTCATTTACCCATAAGTGAAAGGCCTTCAGTTGTAATTCAGTGCCGTTCCATATCACAAAACTTCGACGATGTAACAACGCCAAACTTGGATACAGTCCTGATATGGGTTACATTCGTTAAGCACAAACTCATGTTCATATGCATCCATATATATTATAGCAAAATCCGGTGCAAAACTTGTCCCCATGGCTACTCCATTCGTCTGTACAAAATATTCACCCTGGAAATAAAAGAAATTTTTCCGCATCGCAATCTCGAAGAGATCTATTATGAAACTAGTTGGAACTCTGTGGGGCTTAGCCCTCTTATCCAAACCATCATTGATTAATTTAAAGGCTGCTTCTTGGGAAATGTTGGTATAGAAGGAGGTTATATCCATTGTAACCAGCAGATTTTGTTCACAATTAAAAACTTTATTGTCAACCAATTGAATTGCCTGCATAGTATCCATCAAGTAACTCATAGTATCTTCTGCAATAAGTTTAATAAATACATCAATGAATTGACAAAGCAGCTCCAAAACAGAGCCGCATCCGGATATAATAGGTCTACCTGGCAGATCGTTAAGCCGTTTATGTACTTTAGGGAGTGTGTAAATCGTTGGTAATCTAGGGTAGGCATTATTTAAATAATCACACACATGTTTGGTTATATACCCCTCCTGGGCGGCAGCTTCAGTGATAACCGTAATGGAAGCTGCAATCTATGTGGTGGGGTCAGTTTGTAATTTCTTATAATTCCCTTCAACAGCTAACTGTGAGGTAATTTCTGTTTTATAGTCCTCTCTATTCTGAAATACAGCTGTTATTTCGACCGTGGTACGCGCTGTGTGCGCTGCAGGACCATAGCTGCTGTGTGCTTTTAAATTACCTCGTTTTCTATTTTATTTGGATTTATTTGCATTTCCCCTGCTTTTAAATCGCGCCTGGCCCTCACCTGCACTCTAACTTTTGGGAACCACACCGCTGTTGGGCGGGTCCGCATCCTCGCGTAATTGGCATCTTAGGAGCGCCATTTTGGAAGTACTTTGTACCGCTTTTCGGCGCTAGCAGGTAGGCTTGACGCTCTAGTCGTCAGAAGGACGCTAGGCGTGTACTTAAGCCAGGTAAACTGTAGGCTCCCCCTTGTCAGCTGTTATTTCGACCGTGGTACGCGCTGTGTGCGCTGCAGGACCATAGCTGCTGTGTGCTTTTAAATTACCTCGTTTTCTATTTTATTTGGATTTATTTGCATTTCCCCTGCTTTTAACTCGCGCCTGGCCCTCACCTGCACTCTAACTTTTGGGAACCACACCGCTGTTGGGCGGGTCCGCATCCTCGCGTAATTGGCATCTTAGGAGCGCTATTTTGGAAGTACTTTGTGCCGCTTTTCGGCGCTAGCAGGTAGGCTTGACGCTCTAGTCGTCAGAAGGACGCTAGGCGTGTACTTAAATCAGTCATGCTAACGCGCAGCGGTTACGCGCTGCGGGGACGCTGGATTGACGCCGGAGTTACGCCAGAGTTCAGCCCGTCTGCGCCCGTCCGCGCTGAGGACGCGCTGCAGGACGGGCTGGACCCTGGGACTCCCGGCGATCACGCGCCCCCCACCCGGGAGGATTTGTTTTGTACCCTTCTGTCCCTGAGACCCCCTGCGCTCTGCTGCCATCATCGGTTTAGACCCGAGGTATTGCTTCGGGCCCGTTCGTGTCCTTCTTGCAATATTTCTTTTGCTTGCTCTACTCAGGCCCGTATTCATTCTATCCCCTCTGTGCCTGTCAGTCATATCTCCCAATCCAAACAGGGATTCTTGATCAATGCACGCTCTTTGATCAAACATGGGATTGAATTTCACGACTTTGTTAGCTCGAGGAATCCCGACTGGGTCTTTGTTACAGAAACGTGGGCTTCTGAGTCCTCTGGCCATGATCTGCTTTTGGCCATACCTGAAGGATACACCTTCCTAAGGTTAGATAGAGAACGCTGTAGAGGTGGTGGAATAGCCACTCTTTTTAAATCTACTCTCTCTTGTACCATAAAACCCTTATCGGTCTCTACTGATCCCTTTGAGGCACTATACTTTTGTATTGTGCATACCCCGGTGAGTTCCTTTTCTGGTATTTTACTTTATAGGCCCCCCGGGTCCAGAGCCAACTTTTGCCCAGAACTTTTTAGAATTTGGAACCTTATTTTGGCAGACCTCATCTCACCATTCTGGGTGACAATAATTTCCACTTAGAGGATTTGGCTTCGAAAGATACCTTCTCTCTGCTTAATTCTCTGGAGGCATGCGATTTTGTCCAACGAGTTCTCCACCCGACTCACAAGGCGGGGCATATCCTTGACGGGATTTTTTCTAATGATTCTAGACTAGATGTTGGTATACCGGTACCAATCACCTGGTCTGACCATCTAGCAGTCCCGCTGTCTCTAGACATTCCCTGCCCTGATGTTATTGTGGGCACTGGCAAAAAACAATCTAAAAGGAGCTTCAAAAACTTTACTAAGGAGGCTCTAGCCCCTTTTATTCTTAACATCAATATTTCAACTCAGCGGAAGGTGGATGAGTCGGCCCAAGAACTCACTGATGCCATTACCAGAGCCGCTGACGAACTAGCCCCTCCTTCCTTGAAATCTGCAGCTCGACAGAAGCCAACTGCCCCCTGGTTCTCCGCCGATTTGAGGCTTCTCAGACAAAAATGCAGACAGAAGGAACGTGGGTGGCGTAAATCCTGGGATCCTAAAGATAGAGAAGGCTATAAGAGCCTATTACGAGAGTACAAAAATAGAGTCATTAAGGAAAAACAGGACTATTTTTCCAACCTAACCTGTTCTTTAACATTCTCTAAAGAGCTCTTCAAAATAGTTGACTCTCTGTGCTCTCTCCAGGTTCCTGACCCTGTAGTTGCTTCCCAGGAGCTATGTAATGATATATCAGACTTTTTCTACAAAAAGATAGATGATATTTACATAGCTGTAAAGTCGCAGAGGAACTCTCTTAGTTCTGAGGATTTCTCTCAAATTAAACGACTGGAAGCTTGGAATAAAGATTCCCCTCAGTCCCTTGAACATTTCCCTGCTCTTTCTTTAGAGGATCTTAACAGCCTGTTGGACAAAACAAAATCTTCATCCCCACTTGATCCAGTTCCTCTGAAACAACTTAAGAACTGTAGAGAGATCATTCTTCCTCCGATGCTGGAAGTAATGAATGGAGCCTTGGAACAGGGCATTTTTCCGTCACTTTGGAAGAAAGCCATTGTAAAGCCGCTGCTGAAAAAGACCACCTTAGACCCTGGAGTACTGAAGAACTTTAGACCCATCTCTCTGCTGCCGGCCCCTGCTAAGATGTTGGAGACCCATTTGAATCTCCATCTTTCAAACTTCCTTGATACCTCAGGTTTCTTGGACGGGTCCCAACATGGCTTTAGAAAGCTGCATAGCACGGAGTCTGCCTTGACGAAAGTCATGGATAACATCCGCAGAAAAGTGGATTTGGGTCAAACCACCGTACTGGTGCTGCTAGATCTTTCAGCAGCATTCGACACCCTGTCTCCCCTTACTTTAACATCTAGGTTAAGGGAGGCAGGGGTAGAAGGACCGGCACTCAGTCTCCTGAGCTCCTTTCTACACCAACGAGAGCAGCGTGTCATGCTAGGTGAGTACCTCTCCCCTGCTAAGTCCTCGCAATGTGGGGTGCCACAGGGGTCGGCATTGAGTCCGACCCTGTTCAACATCTACATGGCCCCCCCTTGCAAGACTAGTAAGATCTCAGGGGATGGAGGTAGTGTCGTATGCCGACGACACGCAGATTATGGTATCCCTGACCCACTCTGTGAACGAAACCGCATCGAACTTTAGGGCCTGCATGCAACTTGTTGCAGAGTGGATGATTTCCAACTCCCTAAAGTTGAACGGGGATAAGACAGAGGTCCTGGTCTTTGGCAAAGACCAGGGCATGTGGTCAGGTGATTGGTGGCCTCCTTCTTTAGGTAGCTGCCCTATACCTACACAATCTGCCAGGAACCTTGGCGTCATCTTTGACACCCAGCTCTCCATGGAGCTTCAGGTCAACAGAACGGTGGCTACCTGTTGGGGTGTCATCAAGACCCTGAAAAGGATCGTTCACTATCTGTCCCCACAGGCACGGAAACAGGTGGTGATCGCCCTTGTTGGCTCAAGGCTTGATTACTGCAACTCACTGTACGCCGGAGCCAACAAGGGCCTGCTTCAGCGTTTGCAGGTTATACAAAACGCGGCAGCGCAGTTTGCTCTCGCTCTGCCTTGGTTGGCATCTATGACCTTAGCGAGGAAGAACCTCCACTGGCTCCCCATTCCCTCAAGGATTACTTTTAAACTCCTCTGCCTAACATATAAGGCTTTAACTGCAGGCTCGGCTGATGCCCTTGGATCGCTACTCATTAGATACGTTCCGAGCAGATGTCTACGTTCCAGTGAGCTTAATCAACTGGTAACTCCCAGAGCCAAGAAGGCTAGATGGGGGAGCAAAGCTTTTTCTATACTGGCACCTCAGATGTGGAATTCACTCCCCCTGGAAATCAAACTACTGCCTTCCCTCGACCTCTTTAGGAAGTCACTGAAAACTTGGCTTTTTATTAATGCATACCAGTAGGCTCTGTTTCTGTCTGCTAACAGCCTGTTATTTGACTTAGGCGCCTTGACGCCCACTGGGCATAGCTGCGCATTATAAATGATATTTCATTCATTCATTCATTCAATAGCTCCCCCTTTTTTGACGGGTTTTATCAAGATCTCAGCGTTAATTTTCAATGACTCAAGTGCCTGTCGTTCTTGTCGTGTAATATTGTACTTGGTGTATTTCCTTTCTGCTAGTAGTTTATTCATATCCCTCATGACCACTTGTTCATATGCCAACACTTTGTGTCGAAGTCCGGTGCTACTAAACACCGGTTGATATGGAACTTTGTTAAAATAGTGTTTTAACTGAACTTTCCGAAAAAACTGGTGTAGTTCAGTCTTCAAATTAAATGTGTTGGGTACACTCGTGGGCACGAAAGACAAACCCTTTTCCAATATTTTTTCCTCTTCTGTAGTAAGGTTATAATTGGAAAGGTTGATCAAAGGGCTACCTGATCTCATGGCCCTTTGTGAATTCACCACCTGTAGTGCTGTTTGCGGGTCCGAATGTACCCGTGCACTCCCTGCCGAAACTGGACCTTTTTGTTCAGTTTGGCCCTTCCTTGATTCCAGACCTGTTGGCCCTGACCCCTGGGTTGCCCCCAGGGGCGGCCCCTTGCTCGTGGTTCCATCCATGGATCTTGCTCTAAAAAATCAGATTGATAGTCCTGTTGAGCAGTGCCACTAGTGCTTGGTTGCTCAATATCCGATCCACTACTGACCGATGAGTTAGAGAAAGTGTTATACCTTCTATAACCCCCTCGCCCCCTGGTAGAATACCTTCCTCGTGATTCCTGATTATAATATCCTTCTGCCAAGTACGGATAGACAGTTTTCTTATCAAAGAATTTTAAATCCTTCGCCAACTTATCGGGTTTTGTAGAGCAAGATTCATGGATGGAACCACGAGGCAGGGGCCGCCCCTGGGGGCAACCCAGGGGTCGGGCCAACAGGCCTGGAATCAAGGCAGAGCAAACCAAACAAACAGGTCCAGTTTAAGCAGGAAGTGCACGGGGACATTCGGACCCGCAAACAGCACTACAGGTGGTGAATTCACAAAGAGCCATGACATCAGGTAGCCCTTTGATCAACCATTCCAAATATAACCTTACTACAGAAGAGGAAAAAATATTGGAAAAGGGTTTGTCTATTGTGCCCACGAGTGCACCCAACACATTTAATTTGAAGACTGAACTACACCAGTTTTTTCGGAAAGTTCGGTTAAAACACTATTTAATAAAGTTCCATATCAACCGGTGTTTAGTAGCACCGGACTTCGACCTCCCTCGATATTTACTCCTCCATCCCATATGATGCCACACAAAGTGTTGGCATACGAACAAGTGGTCATGAGGGATGTTAATAAACTGCTAGCAGAAAGGAAATACACAAAGTACAATATTACACGACAAGAGCGAGAGGCACTTGAGTCATTGAAAATGAACAATGAGATTGTGATAAAACCGGCCGACAAAGGGGAGCTATTGTAATTCAGAATAGGGAGGACTATTAAACAGAAATTACCTCACAGTTAGTTGTTGAAGGGAATTATAAGAAATTACAAATTGACCCCACCAGAGAGATGGCAGCTTCCATTAAGATTATCACTGAAGCTGCCGCCCAGGAGGGGTATATAACCAAACATGAGTGTGATTATTTAAATATTGCCTACCTTAGATTACCAACGATTTATACACTCCCTAAAGTACATAAACGGCTTAACGATCCACCAGGTAGACCTATTATATCCGGTTGAGGCTCTGTTTTGGAGCCACAGTGTAAATTCATTGATGTATTTATTAAACCTATTGCAGAAGATACTATGAGTTACTTGAGGGATACTATGCAGGCAATACAATTGGTTGACAATAAAGTTTTTAATTGTGAACAAAATCTGTTGGTTACAATGGATATAACCTCCTTGTATACCAACATTCCCCAAGAAGCAGCCCTTAAAATAATCAATGATGTTTTGGATAAGAGGGTGTCGCAGGGATTCCGTGCTCAGACAGAACTATGCAGAGAGGCTTGGAACCTCAGGGAATTAGGGTGTGCCAAAACTCACCTTAGTACCCAAAAATCCCCTATCAGACTAGCTACAGTGTCTCATTGGTCATCATAAACTCCCAATGCTTAGACAAACCAGAACATAAACTTAGTACACCTCAGGTAACGTGGAACACATGAACACTCTTTCGTTATACAATCATTTCAATCCAGAACAAGGAGTAAAAGAGGACACGTGCATATTAGAAATGTTTATTCACTAATGCAGTGTTCTCAAACGCAGTATCTTAGCTAATACAAGCAAACATATTATAAGAAACAAAGTAATCAGCATAGTCACTAGTCCATAGAACACAAACAGTGAAAGCATAGTATAATGCTAAAATGAATAGGGTTTAATAAAACCTAATTCTCACCCTCCCTAGCTAGTATCTTATATTATATCTAAGAAGGTCTCTTTTGGGTTTTAGCAGTGCGGCCCCATACCTCAAGATCCGAGTGGCAAGGGATCACATCATCAGCAACCAGCACTTCTGCATGCGAAGCACCATCAAGTGTGTTTGTATGCTCTTGTGCAAAGCAATATAAAACGCGCCTAAAGCCAGAACTTGGCTGCAGCTGCATGAATGTTATGTCTAGGAACGTGAGAAGATCAGTGCTCACAACAACTTCTGTGTTGAGATATCCTTGAAGGTTTCAGCACTCACTGTACAGACAAAGCTCGCCAAGCAAGGCTGATATCAGTGTAACAACATATTATTCTCGTATGAATCAAAAACATTCTACTAGGCTCAAAGCTAAAGCAGCAACTAAGTGTTGTGTGCAAAAGCAGCAGAAAGGTAAAATGGCGTTTAAACTCCTAAAAAGCTTATGCTAACTTAACACAGCATACAGGCTATATATATATCTATATATCACCCTCCCTTGATCCGAGCACGTATCAGATAAGATAAGATAAGAAAAGGGACTCAATTGTTGAAAGCAGAGTTCAATAAAACGTTCAGTTCAAAATTGAGTAGGTGAGGAAAAATAATTTAGTCCGCCCAAAAATCCAAAATCTCACCAGCATGACATCGTAATGTCCACTGTTAGTAAAGCCAATAGGTCAGAAAAAAAAATGTCCATCATAATTCTGAAAATTTAATGAGAGGAAAGAAAAAAATTATGACATCAAAGGCCTCAATAGGAGTCAGACTAAAACTGAGTATGCGAAATAATCAGCAACCGGTTCCAAAAGGAAGTCACTGTTATCATCCGAAAATAACTCAGCCATCCAATTTAATAGTGAGAAAGAACATACATGCTCTTCAATTACCGGAGCCTCTAGTACCATCGGAGGACAACTAGGTGGGTTTTCAACGAAGCTGTGTGCCAAGAAATCTTGCGCCGCTGCGAATATATTCCAACGACCCAGAACTCCATGCATCGCTGCACAGGCCATAATCCCTCCGTCAGAACAAAGCAATTCATGAGTAACTAAGGGACTCATGAGATGATCATAATCCACATCAGGAGACACCAAATTTCAGAGACAAAAATCCAGGGCCCAAATGAAATCACAGCTCAGGCAATGAAACACAGGCTGGACACAGGTGAAATAGGAAAATCGAAACGATAATCCATACGATGCACTTAAGGTCGCAAGGGGCAGCACACCATAGTATTCAAGCATCCTGTTGCGAAACAGTGTTAACTGCTCCCGTTCGTTTGCGAACATAGGACGGGCATCCTTTTTGAATTAAACAAAACAGAAGTAAAAAGCCAGCAGCCAGCGCCAGTATCACTGGAAATCCACCAAATAGGCTGGAGAAGATCGAATGGAAGAAAGCAGGAATGACTCCAAATATCTTTTGGGAAGAAGTCACAAGACCACTGCTCACTACTTTAAAAATATTAGCCAGCCCCGAAGTGGAGGATGCGTTAAAGATTGTATGAATTAGCTCACCAAAATGTAAAGGAAGGTCAGTATTCAATAAGGCATGCACTTCTGTGCGGGTGTTAGCTACGTGAAGGACAAATGTTTCGCAAGCAGATGTCAGGGCAACTTCCTTCTGTGACAATAAGGCTCTTATTCTGCTCATCTTATTGAACGCAGACTTCAAGGCCGGAATCCTCGGCCAGATGGAAACAACCAGGTTCCCATGCGGGGGTCGATACAGCACATTTTTACAGCAAACCACACGCTCACTGATTGTTACAACATAAGCTATGCCTTTCAATAACCCACAACAATCCTCATTATTCAAAAGTAAATAACTCCCGTTTGCCAACAAGGTGAAAGTCGGGACTATAGCAGGCACTTGTGTACATTTCAAAACACATGCCAAATTAGGGCGGTCTTGATTACAAGATCCATGCAATTGGATGTGTCTACACATCAATGAGTGATCTGGCGTTTCTGTACACTCATCCCCTTTCAGATAAACCTCTTTCCCATCTCTAAGACACCTATAAGTGAAAGGGAGTGACCAGGCTTCATGTAAGTAGGAGGTGCCGAGCGGTTCGTACCTGCCTATGGCAAAATACTTCATGCAATTTGTAAACTGGAAAAGCGCAAAAGGCAAAGTTAGTAACCCGCGGATAAGCCACGTTGCAGCTGTGGCCTCTGCCACTGAAAATGGTAAAGACTCTAATCGTTCAATGTGTAACATGGAAAAAGAAGCATCTCTCATTGAAAGCAAACTTTGTTTTTCAGTTAAATTAAAAGGTGCAAACAGAGATGTGACATTAATGTAATTCCAAGGCACTTTTCCATTTTTCAATGTCTGCAGGGTCCACGCAAACTGCATAATAGAACGCAATTGATTTTGACCATGGTACAAAACAGACACTTCCTCCTGTACAATTTCAACAACAGATGACACAATATTGTCCAATGTGTAAATTCGGGAGGAAAGGGTGTTAATACTGTTATCCACAACTGCAAGCACTTTTTCCAAGTTAGCTTGGTCAATAGCCCTAAGGCGGGTAGCCGCTTCAATCTGTGATGTTTTCCAGAGTTCATTATAAACGGCAAATATCCATCTTTTAGATCTACCTTTAGCAGGGCCTTTTATGAAATCATTTAAGTCAACTTCATCAGTCAGTTTAGACAAATGTAATTTTACTGACGCCAATGTAGAGTGTTTGAGCCAATTCTGGCATAATTTGCCTACTGAATAAGTGGTAACAGAATGGTCACTCTCAAAACGTGGATCCACTCTGACCTGTGTAAAAACCTCAGCCAGGCCCAGAAAATGATGCTGGCACGAATCAGCACTTCTGTGTCACATCAACCAACCCTTTGGATCCAAACTGGATATGTTAAAGGATGAATTTAGCAAAAAAGCTCTGCAATTCTCTAATTGAAAATTTCGTAGAATTTTCCCAACCCGAATATTCCTCCAAATCAGGGAAGGAAGGAGTATTTAATTTTTTAGAAGTAGCCAGGCCAAAGCATGTTGTCTGTGAGATGGTAGAATTTAAAAACAACATATGATTTGGGATGAGACATGCACGGTGCAAAACCTCAGTGCCTTGTACCTGCCAACTTTTAGAACCCCAAACTGATTTAAGGTCAATAATTTCCTTCCACAACTCGTAGCCACCAACAGCCAGTTGGTCAAGAAAGGACTTCGAATACAATACTTAGGTGAAGTAGTGTGGCTCACTGGTTAGAGGCGGCAGACCCGAGAGCAGAGGACGGCCCGGGACCAGGGTTCGATTCCCGGCACGGCAGGTTCTTGGACCAGGGTCAGCGGACTCGATAATTCTCTCGCCTCGGTGCCCACTCTGATCAGCGATCACACTCGGCAACTCTGGGCATTAGCTTGCCTCATCTTCACTAACGGCCCCCCCAGACCGCTGGGGATGCCTGGTCTCACCCTGGAGATACCCATTAGGGACCATCTCTCAGGGAAGCCAGGAAGGGTTTCGCAGCGGTCGAAGCGCGGAGATACTCCCCCGGGAGTGATTCTAGCGCTATATAAACACACAATTAATTAATTAATCGGTAAGTCTAACTTTGGACATGGATTTATCTGTCATTTTAAAATAAAAGGAAGCAGGATTGGACTGATTAAAGTCAGTAAAATAAGTGTACTTCTTCAAAAATGTATTTGAGCTGCCTCTTGAAGGAGCTGGGCAATGTTCCCACTGGGTATAATTCACAGTACTCCTCCTAGAATTAGTTTTGTGTAAGTAATGATTGCCAAAATGTTGGGAGCAAAACAAATCCCCTTAATTAGTAGATTCTAAATATAAATCTTCAGCATCAAAGGCAGCTTAATACTTCAATCAGCAAACAAAGCCTCTACGGCCTGAACATCCCAATCATCAGAACGTATGTTTTGTTGAACCACATCCTCCATGTTAACTCTAAATACATTCGGAACATTAATAACTTCAGTCGGACCATGGATTTGAAATTTAACTACATCCCCGACTATTCCATCCAGGACAGGCCACGCGGTGATGTTAAGAAAGGCCAAGTCTCTCTTCCATCTGTGGGCTGAATGTGATGAGGAGTGGGGAGCCAATGTTCCATTCAGATGTCTAATGCATGTTCTTTCCTCAACATAATGTCCATTTATAAATAAAACACAAAACCAATTGACATAAAAAGATAGAGAGCAACAAGCCCCAGCCAAATGTAAGTCCAAGGGGGAATTAAAAAATGTTTTTTAAACAAAGTCACGTAGGCTCTCAGCCTTGTGGGCATCTCTGAAGTATGTGAAATAGTGTCAAATGAAAATCTGGATTCTGTGGCTAAACCAGTTTGCAAAATCAGGCATCGATAAATCAGTTGGGTAGGTGTAGTCTGTTTCATCAAGGCGAGTACCTGGCAAAGCACTCAATAAAGGACTTGAAACTGCAGGCATCTCAAGGGCCACCTCTGGTGCACGATCCGAAGCAGTGGCCAAAACAGAATTTCTCACTATCGAAGGACATGATAACGCCGGAGTCATGCTAAGAAGAATCGGCCACTCTGTGTATTTTGACATTGTCAATGGAGATATACCTGTTCTCTTTATGACATGGAAGTGGTGGTAAAATGACTGTTCTTGTGCCCTTCACTCCAAGCACGGGAACCGGAACACGGTATGAGGGACCAAATTCCTGTTTGTTATCGATCTTCTCCCGAACCAGTTCTCCAACTTGGGGTAGCCAGCCAACTACCGGGATCTGCAACGCATCATCCGAGGTGGAGAGCAAGTGTTCCTTTGCAAGACTGTCTCTGGTCTCTTGTAGAGTCTGTAAAACACTGCAATGTTCATCTACGTCAAAGGAGACAGCCGAACCGACCGCGTCTAGACGGTCAAGGTTCGGGACATACATCTTGATACCAAAGAGCATTTCGTATGGGGTCCGCCCACCCAGAGACCTTCTAGGGAGATTATAAAGAACACACTGCACGCCATTGAGATGGAAAAGCCAGTTCCTGCCAGTGCCTATAACTCGAGCTGTCAGTGATTGTTTTAAGTCACGGTTCATTCGTTCCACAACACTATTACCCTCAGGTCGGTATGGAGACGAAAACTTGACTTGGACCCCTATCGAACTCATGGCATCCCTATACGCCTTAGAGGCAAAAGCAGGACCCTGATCCGAATGGAAGGTGCCACAGGCAAAAATCCCTACAAAGACACGCAAATCCCTGATGACAGTCCGTGAATCAGCGCTGCGATGAGGCCAGACCCAAACAAAGCATGTGCATGAATCAACTGCTACTAAGATGTACTTATACGCAGTATCAGAAGAAAAAGGAGTGCAGTGGTCTAAATAAACACAACCAAATGGCTTATTAGAAATGAACAACTGTGTTTGGGGCGGACGCGTAGCAGTTGAAGGCTTAATCTGCTGGCATATGTCACATTGAAGGACAAAGTCACGCGTCTGTTTGTACAGGCCCCGCCACCAAAAACGTTGCTGCAACTGAGACACAGTAGCTGAAACGCCCGCATGCGCAGACGCAACCCCTTCATGGGCCGCCGTGATCAGTGAATGTCTGCGACCTGAGTTGGGAATCAATCTCTCTCCAACTTCAGGTATTTTCACATAAGGAACCTTATCGGGACTTAAGTGGTATGTGTACTTCAAAGGGAACCCTTGAGGATATTTAACTCCCTTCTTAGTGGCAGCAACAGCCGCCAAGATGTCGTCATCAATCTTACTTTTGGACCGTGTGACTGCTGCAACTAAATATGTCGATACCGCTGATTTCGCTGCTTCATCAGCAAGCGAGTTGCCGACAGCGTGGACTCCAACGCGCTGGTGACCGAGAGTATGAATTACAAACACGAGTGGCAACTGCTCTTTAAGCTCTGCCACTCGGATCCAGATCATTTTATGTTTTATTGTGCTACCCTTGGAATCACAAAATCATTCTGAATCCGAAAGAACAAGTTTTCATTTTAAGACTAGACACAGTAGTAAGAATCACTTACGATAAGTGTGGTCACACATGGATCAGAGTACTCCGATGCAAGCATCAGTGCACAAAGCTCTGCTAATTGTGCGGTGCAGTCCCCTAGAGTCTGCATGTGCACGACTCTATACTTGAACTCATCATTCACCATGGCACCTACCACAATTGCGCAAGCGGAAACGTAGGCGTGTTTAGAACCATGCGCAACCTCCGCCGAACCATCAGTGTATATGATGCAATGGAAATCCTCCAAAGGCCGCATAGCCAAGGGTGCAGGATGAACAAACTCATATTGCAAAAACTCCTGCGACCGTAAGGAGGCATCAAAAATAAACGTGACATCCGGAGACATCAATGATGCTGCCCATTGTATCCACCGAGGGTGCAAAGCTTTAGAATTAGGTACACTGGCTTTTGTAACTGCTTCCAAAGCAGGACACGGGGTAACAACCAACATGCGTTTTCCCTGTGACAGAGCGCGTTCCTTTAGAATCACCATCTGCACAGCTGTTAAAACTTTCTCCACAGTACAAAATCGCATTTCAGCCGAAGTGTACAAGTGTGACTTGTAAGCAATAGGCACTGTATCTCCTTCGTTAAAAGTAAGGTATGTGAAACCCACCATCCCAGGGATGATTCTTATCACCAGGTTGGTGTGATTATCACGAGTCAATAAGTATTTAGAAGCGAGCAGATCAGTCTGCAAAGATTGCAGTATAGCCGAGTGCTCAGGCAGCCAGTTCAATTTAGTAAAATTTGGTTGTATCAAAGCATACAAGGGCTTGATACGCTGGGCGTCTTCAGGAATGTATGTCCTCCCGAAATTTAAAAAACCCAGCAAAGACTGTAATTTTTTCAGAGTTGTCGGGGCGCGCAATTGTGCGCATTTCTCCAAGAAGTGAGGTGCCAACCCTCAACCTTCATTGTTGAGCTCGTAGCCCAGGAACAACACAGTGTACTCTGCAATGTGCAATTTTGCAAAGTTGAATTTGTAACCGAAGTCCGCAAAGCTACAAATTAAGCGGTCAACTCAACACAGATGCTCCCTCAGTTTGTCATCCGTGAGATAAATGTCATCCACATATGAACAAGCATATGGGTCAACTCTCTCTAAGAGAGAGACTATGCGGGCAGCAAACACTCCAGTACTATTCTTGTAGCCCATTGGCAAACGTTTGAAATGTTTTTTGACACCGCCGCAAGTAAAGGAGGTCCATTGGGAACTAAAACCATCCAAATGGTGGGCATAAAAACCGTTGGAAATGTCAAGTGTGGTTTTAAACCGCTTACGCACGAGACTATCCACTAAAGCAGAGCCGTGTGTATTTTGTACTGCACAGGTACGGCAATGCGAGTTTAAATGCTGGTAATCCAAAACTAAACGATATGAACCGTCAGGTTTGGTTACAGTAAAAAGAGGGTTATTCATTGGTGACACACAAGTTTCAATAACACCCTGATATTCCAATTGTTCAAGGATTTCCGCAACGGGAGCTTTCGCTTCGCGCTTCAAGGGATATTGGGGTTGAGGCTGAGGCATAGACCACAAAGGAATCTCATGGTGAGGGGAAAATTTATCCCATCCACAGTGAGTACGGTAGAGAGCCGGCGCAAGAGCCTTAGCCCACTCTTCTGCAAAATTCAGCGCATGTTCCTTCGAGACTGTGTGCGCTAAACTAGGGAGGATTACCTCCTCCCCTCTCGGACCTGCGAGCACAAAAGGTGGGGGCCAGTCAGCCTCCGCTAACAGAATGTCATAGGTAGTCGTAAGATTCTCCCAAAATACCCCTTCTACGGTGCGTTGAATGTCACCTTCAATGAACAAGACTATTTCATAGATCCTGTCAGGGGGAGCTACTCTAGTGTCAGCTGTCTCCACAACAACATAACGGTCAGTCGCTGTCACCTTCAGTAGTGGACGCAGGGCCTCTTGCACTATGGTGATCTCCGCCGCGCTGTCCAGTAAGGTCAGAGCCCATGTCTGATTCCGAAGCTGGGTTCTCACTATCTGTGGCATATCTATGTGCTGTTAAAGCAGCGACTTTCTTTTTCTGAAACTGGGGTCTTTTCAGTGTAGAATCGTCCTGCTTGCCTTTGCCGTCTTTCGGGCGGGGCTGGTCGCGTCCTTGCTGGCCGCCCCGACCCCTGCCGCCTCCTCCACCACCGGATGAAAAAGCTGATGACTCCTGAAAAGAACGAGGAGAGCGTTGATCAGAAACCTGAAAACGATCAGGTGATTTTATCATCGCGTGATCGCGCAAGTCATATGGGCGCAGGCAATGGAGACGCAGGTCGTGACTTCTGTTTCTGCTGTTGCTGTTGCTTTCCCTGTTTTTCTTTCTTAGGCCAATTTTGTTTTTTTGGACATGGGCTGTTCGTCCGATTCCGACTTCTGCCCTTGGGGTTGTTTTTTCTCTTTAGTAGAAAAAGGCTTGAGACCCCTGCTATTGCGGCCCACGGTTTTATAAGCTGCCACAATAATCCTCGCCAACTGCTTGGGTTTCTCGGCATCAGGAATTGCCTGCAAAGCTTTGGCAACCTGAAAGTTCACCGCATCTCCCTTGACATTAGCAAGTATGAGATCGGAAACTACATCAAAGGTGCTACAAAGACGCATACCCAATTCAACCGCAGCCTCCATTCCGTGTTCATCTTGAACACGTTTAAGGACCGTCGGCAGGGCAGTCATTGACGGAGTGCCGTAACACCTTGCGTAGACTGCCGCAAACGTTTTTCCCCAAGTCTCACAGTCACCGATTTCGGGGGTCAAGTCCTTTGGTAAGCTAATTGTCAGAATTCTGTGTTTTTCACCAGGAGACGTGTTAGGAAATACTGCTTCCAGTTGGTCAAACTTTTCGGCAAGCCAGAAAGGAAATTCATCCTGTTCTTGGGGACGCTTGCCCATGACAGCGTTGACCATAACGGGACTGAGCTTCATACCGCCCTGTCCGGTAGGAAGCACCGCACCACCCGGAGCCCCACCCGGGAGATTGCAGGTAATGTATTGCACTAACGACCTAATTACGCTAATTGCGACCACATGTAGTCGCCGTAACTCAGCTACGTTACATGCTCCATGCAGAGGATGAGGGGTAAACCCAGCCAAAACAGGCCAAGTAGCGCCTGGAATGGACAAAGGACCCAACCTCGGAGCTGCTAAAGTATGGGGTAGGGCGCCATTAAACCAAACTCGATGCTGGCAAGTATCAATAGGAATCTCCTGTGCCCTATATGGTGCATATTGAGCTGGCACAGCCGTGGGAGTGTATGCGTCGAACACACTAGTAGCTGCGTTCATAGCTGGGAAGGTCACCCATGAGTAGAAAATCTCATACGGGTAAGCCACCTCTGCACTCACTACCATGATCACGGCCAAACCATCTTCGGGGACATTATAAACTTGCAAATGATTGCGCACTGCAATGCGGCTATGTTGGGGAATGTCCATCGCAGCCATAGTGACACAGAAAGAAAAAAAGGTACAAAGGAAACTTTGTAGCTACAACTGGGTAGTAACTCAATGAAACCGTTTAGAAAGATTCAAGCTTGAAAGGACCTATACGTATACAGGTAGGTTTGTCCGACACCACTGTTAACCGGAAACAATAGTGAAGGTGTTAAGGACTGAATGATGTACTACTCAAGTATCATGCTATAAGACCACCAACGATTGGGCGCCATGTCGCAGGGATTCCGTGCTCAGACAGAACTGTGCAGAGAGGCTTGGAACCTCAGTGAATTAGGGTATGCCCAAACTCACCTTAGTACCCAAAAATCCCCTACCAGACTAGCTACAGTGTCTCATTGGTCATCATAAACTTCCAATGCTTAGACAAACCAGAACATGAACTTAGTACACCTCAGGTAACGTGGAACACGTGAACACTCTTTCATTATACAATCATTTCAATCCAGAACAAGGAGTAAAAGAGGACACATGCATATTTGAAATGTTTATTCACTAATGCAGTGTTCTCAAATGCAGTATCTTAGCTAATACAAGCAAACATATTATAAGAAACAAAGTAATCAGCATAGTCACTAGTCCATAGAACACAAACGGTGAAAGCATAGTATAATGCTAAAATGAATAGGATTTAATAAAACCTAATTCTCACCCTCCCTAGCTAGTATATTATATTATATCTAAGAAAGTCTCTTTTGGGTTTTAGCAGAGCGGCCCCATATCTCAAGATCCTAGTGGTAAGGGATCACATCATCAGCAACCAGCTCTTCTGCATGCGAAGCACCATCAAGTGTGTTTGTATGCTCTTGTGCAAAGCAATATAAAAAGCGCCTAAAGCCAGAACTTGACTGCAGCTGCATGTATGTTATGTCTAGGAACGTGCGAAGATCAGTGCTCACAACAACTACTGTGTTGAGATATCCTTGAAGGTTTCAGCACTCACTGTACAGACACAGCTCGCCAAGCAAGGCTGATATCAGTGTAACAACATATTATTCTTGTATGAATCGAAAACATTCCACTAGGCTCAAAACTAAAGCAACAACTAAGTGTCGTGTGCAAAAGCAGCAGAAAGGTAAAATGGCATTTAAACTCCTAAAAAGCTCATGCTAACTTAACACAGCATACAGGCTATATATATCTATATATCAAGGGCTAGGCCCCATAGAGTTCCAACTAGTTTCATAATAGATCTCCTCGAGATTGCGATGCGGAAAAATTTCTTTTATTTTGAGGGTGAATCTTTTGTACAGACAAATGGAGTAGCCATGGGGGCAAGTTTTGCCCCGGATTTGGCTATAATATATATGGATGCATATGAACATGAGTTTGTGCTTAACAAATGTAACCCATATCAGGACTGTATCCAAGTTTGGCGTCGTTACATCGACAACGTTTTGCTGATATGGAATGGCACTGAATTACAACTGAAGGCCTTTCACTTATGGCACCTCTGGTTCTTAAACCCGTGCAGCAGCTGGATCAGGGCCATCTGTGCCAACCACCACACCCATTCCTGCCACATCCCAGCAGACTGCTTGGAGCTCTGCCCACGGTCCACAACTGAGCTAGTCTGACAATGAGGGACAAGGTTCGCCGGACACCCAGGAGGTGGCAGACAACGCCACCACTGTCCACCCTCAGGGGTCCCGGTGACCCGAGGTGCCCACTACAGCAGGCCAGGCCCGTGTGGGCAGGGGTGGTGGGAGTGGCACAAGGAGGAGGCGAGAACCTGACCAGCAAGCTGCAGGGACCGGTATATCTGAACTGAGAAACATCATGGAGGTATACCGGCGGGACACCAGGGAGTTCAGCCAGGGAGTGGGGGCCCTCATCAAATTAAAAAACCAGCAAGCCGAGCAATATGCCAATCAACGACGACACCAAGGACGGATGGAGGCAAAACTAGCTGAGCTCTTGGCGGTGCAGATGGATATAAGCCACTCACTCCGTCAGATTGCTGACAACATGCAGCAGCCTCCCTGTGTCACCAGGCCAGAAACATAAAGGCAAAGACTGACAACAGGCACAGGGAGGGATGAGGAGGTGGAATTGTCCGACGGAGCATCCCAGGCATCGTCAAGGGCAGGCCTGCATATGAGGGTCCCCCAAGGAAGGTGGGTCGTCCACGGAGAAAACGTTGAGAGGCAGTGGACCATGTGCATCTCCCAGGTCACCTGGTCTGGCAACTTGCCTTTCTGTGCAACAGCATCACCTTATTGACCTTCCAACTCTCCCACATGGCTTTGCTGGTCGCAGTGTGACCAATGATGCCAAGCAATGTGTGCTGGACTCTGTTGACTCAAACTGCAAGGCAGCACATCTCCCTTTGTGTACTTTGGATTCCCAACGTTTTTGTACAGCACCTACCACCTACTCACATTTCACGCACAAGATGGTCAAATAATTTTGACAACCACTATACGTATTGATGTACTAATTATTTTTCCCAGCCTCAACAACCTACGTGTGGGGATATGTCAAAGTATGCCAGAGTGTAGAACAAACTAAAGCCATCCATACAGTGGAGTCTGAATCCGGTTGAGGACACACATAGGTCACAATGTATCACCAACTACATACATGGAGGGCAATACTCACCTGTGATGGGTAATATCTGCTGAGGGGGGTGGTGGCTTGCCATACTGCTATGACAGACAGTTACGGAACAGTCCCATGAATGTGTAGAGGTCATGTGTAATATGTAGGTGTCCAGGGAGGGAGTACCAGGTCTGTTTTTTTAGGTGGGAGAACTATCACCCACATGCAGTTGTATTGTGGACGTGATGAATGGTCCCCAGGGCAACAGTGGCTGGACGGACTTTGGGCAACGGGGTGTGGGTTGGCAGACGTACATATTTCAGCTACTATTGTTTTGGGTTGTGGAGTGCCTACTGAGTGTGGCAGAGGAGTATGAAGTTGTTCCTGCAGTTGACTGTTACGAAAATCTAACCATAAGTCCCCTTAGGTCATCATCAGAAAAGCTTGGAGTTGCTTATGCTTGTTTGGAGTGTCTACCAACGTTAGGATTCTTTCCTTGCACGAGCGTACTATTGTTTTGCCCAATGCTTGTTAATTCCTCCTAGAAACATGAATATTCATGAAGGGCTCACGTTGGACAGGTGCGCCTAACCGGCGCTGCTGCGCACGTGAACTACAGCCTATAAAAGGCTTACCGGCTCTCTGGAAGACGCTTCGCTTCTCAGCGTACGCGTCACTTCGAGAGCTTCCAGGTTCCTGATTCCAGCTCCCCAACCCCACCCTTGGTCCTGGCGTGGAGACTGCACCTACCTGATCCCGGTGGAGAGCGGCGTTCTCCGGACTTCTCTTCAGTTTCCAGCTGCCGGCGGAATCGAGTCTGCAGACTACAGCTACCGGCATCGGAGTTCCTTGGAAATCGGACTTCCTGTTTTCTCGCCAGGTTTTCGGACCTTTACCTTCCGGTTCATGGGAGGTGACAGTAAGACTTTTTAGTAGTAATGAGCGCCGAAACAAGCCTTGGCAATTTCAAGATCGAACATTGTTGAACTTGGTATTCAGAATCGTTGAAAACAAACAATCCTCGGCAAATGTAAAACGGACCTTGTAGAATATTTGTAATGCTTTTTGGGGCTAGTTAACGTTGCGAATGTAACTAAAAGCCATCATTCATTGTAGTGAATTTAACTGCAATAATTTATGATTCATGATGCAGAACTAGAATCTTTGGGGCTTGTTGTTGTTTCTTTCTTATATCATTACAGAACCCCCTTTCAAGGTTGTACGACATTGAGTACAAGGTAAGAGGAGGTTGCTGCATGCTAGTGTGATTATGGTTTTACTAACAAGTTACCAGATGGTTTAGATTATGTTAGTATGACATTTTCCTGTGCTGTGAACAGTCTCTGATTTTATTTCACATTCCTTAAAAGGTGTCGAAAGTATTCAAGGAAGCAAATCTGATAAGACCTTGTGCAAGTACAGGAATGGGCTTATAAAATAGTTGGTATGTAAATGAATAATTGTGCAAGTACATGAATAATGTGTAGAAAGGGTTACAGTTAATTAATAAGGGTTTTTTCACATGCAGTTCAGCATCAGACAAGATTCACCTGATTAGATCAACAAAGCCCAGAGTACTTCAAAGAGGGAGACAGTCATCTCAAGAAGAGATCCTGTGTTTGTTTCTCTCTCTCACTTTCCGTCCCCCATTCCACTACCCTCTCCGTCCCCTTTTCCCTGTCCCTTTAGGAGTCAGCACTTGTGACCAGTGTCTCTATTCCTTGTCACATTTGTTGGTTCCTGGAGGTGCTGGGATTAGTCATCTCCAAGACGGAAAGAACCTGGACTCTTGAGGTGGCACGCCTGACAGAAAGCGAAGCCACAAAATAGTCTTTAATTCCTCTTGGATCTGACTAATCTCATGGAGGACATGGATGTCACCCAGTTAGTTGAGTTAGTGCGTAAGATGAATGACGAAATTCAGGACTTACGCTTAGAAAATCAAGCTCTTAGGCAGGAACTAGATCACTCTAGAGATGAGTTAGAAAGTACAAGAGAAGGTTTCACCTCATGGAGAGACAAGGGAGAGTTTAAGAAACCAATTCTAACACCACCTAAATTTGGAGCTCAGTTTCAGAATCAGACTCAGTCCACAGGTGTAGGTCAGTCGACCCAAATTACAGTACTTTCTCCACAACCTGTTCCTTTGGCTAATCCAGAACGTTTTTCAGGTGATTGTGCTCATTTCGCTACGTTTATGAGCCAATGCCAGTTACACTTCCTATGTAAGCCGCACACATTCACTACTGACACATCAAAGGTAGCCTTCATAATCTCTTATTTGGGAGGAGTAGCGGCTAATTGGGCAATGCCCTTGGTAGACAAGAATGATCCATTGTTACATAACTTAACTCATTTTAAGGCTGCAATGTCGGGTTTATTTGCAAAACACGTCTTCCTCCAAGCCTCAGATAATGAACTATTAAATCTGCGCCAGGGTTCTCGGGATCTACTTACTTATGTCACCACGTTTAACCGTTTATTAGCCGAAACTCACTGGCCCGATGAAAAAAGAATATCCCTGTTCTATCGAGGGTTGAGAGAGGAACTAAAAGATTCATTGGCACACATAGTAAATTTACCAGACGATTTTATTGAGTTCCAGGACCTAGTAATCAAGTTAGATCACAGGTTAGGTGAAAGAAGAACTGAAAGACCAAAGACAGATTTCAGGAATTTACATTTTAAAACTGAGAAAAAGGTGATAGAGGACAGGAATGCCCAGGTAGAGCCCATGCAGATTGGGGGAATTAAGGGACCTCTTTCCCAAGACGAAAAGGATAGAAGAAGGAAAGCCAACTTGTGTCTTTATTGTGGTAAGGCAGGTCACTTTGCCAAAGAATGTCCAGTTCGGCCTGCTAAAAAGAGATTGATGGCCACAATGCAAGACCAAGAGTCGGAAAACTTATAATCTCGAGAGAAGCAGAGATCGATCTCTCGGGAGGAGACACACTAGAGATCTCGCGTTATGTGACTAGTGTAGAAAAACATGTACCCCGCCATTTCACCATTAGGATGGTTTTAATCCTAACTAACCAACAAAGACACAGTATTCCAGTACTTATAGATTCGGGGGCTACCGGGAACTTCTTTGATCTAGGATTTGCTAAGAAATTAAATCTGGAAAAAATTCTCAAAAAAGAGCCAGAACCAGTGCGAGCAGTAGATGGTTCAGCACTTTCATCTGGTTTGATTAGGTTTCACACTCCACCATTGCTTCTTTTATCTGACAATGGACATACAGAATTGACAGCATTTGATCTTATTGATACCCCGGCTTTTGGGGTAATCCTAGGTATTCCTTGGCTTGAACTCCATAATCCAAAGATAGATTGGGTCCAAAGAACAGTAACGTTAGATTCCACATATTGTAAAGATCATTGCTATCAGGAGTACCGAGATCCTAACCTACCTCTTGTCTGTGCTGCTACACAACCTGAGCCTGTTATGTTACCAATTGAATTTCAAGACTTCTCAGATGTCTTTGACCCCGTGAAAGCCACTAAGTTACCACCTCACAGGGTCTATGACTGTAGAATAGACCTAATTCCGGGAGCAGTATTACCCTGCAGTCGGATCTATGCGCTTACAGAACCTGAAAATCAGTATCTTAGAACCTATCTAGACGAGTTACTGGAACTGGGTTTTATCCGGCACTCCACCTCCCCAGTCTCATCTCCGTTATTTTTTGTAGCAAAAAAGACAGGAGATTTGAGGGCCTGCATAGACTATCGAGCAGTTAATAAGGCCACAATTAAAAACCGATATCCATTGCCATTGATCCCTGTGCTTTTGAATCAAGTTAAGGGCTCCACCATTTACACCAAGCTGGATCTTCGTGGGGCTTACCATTTGATCCGAGTAAAAGAAGGGGACGAATGGAAGACTGCCTTCCGCACTAAATTTGGGTTGTTCGAATATACTGTGATGCCCTTCGGTCTCTGCAATGCTCCAGCAGCCTTCCAATATTTCATTAATGAGGTTTTGCATGAGCTGTTGGATGTCTGCGTCATCGTATATATTGATGACATCCTGATCTTTTCTAAGACCCCGGAAGATCATGTGCTTCACGTGAGATCAGTCCTGCAAAAATTACGAGACAATTCATTATTTGTCAAGCTTGAAAAATGTGTTTTCAATTCATCCAAAGTCGAGTTTCTAGGCTACTGGTTGTCACCAGAAGGCGTAGTCATGGACCCCAAGAAGGTAAAAGCAATTCTTGATTGGCCAACGCCAACCTCTGTGAAAGAAGTTCAAAGAATCCTTGGTTTTGCAAACTTCTACAGAAGGTTCATTTCAAAATTCTCGGAAATAGTCGTACCAATTACAAGTCTTTTGCAGAAAGGGAAGAAATTTCAATGGAATGCAGAGGCTGAAGAAGCTTTTGGCATACTAAAAAGGGCCTTTATTTCAGCTCCCATTTTAACGCACCCAGATCCTGACAGACCTTTTTTCGTTGAAGCTGATGCTTCGCAAACAGCAATTGGAGGAGTTCTTTTGCAAAAAGATGTTAGCTCTGGAAGTTTCCACCCCATTGCTTTTTACTCTCGGAAACTATTGCCTGCTGAGCAGAACTATACGATTGCTGAGCGCGAATTACTGGCTATCAAGGCGGTCTTCCAGGAATGGAGACACCATCTCTTGGGAGCTAAGCACACCATAACCATATTTTCAGACCATAAGAACTTACAATATTACTCCACGGTAAAAGCCTTTACGCCACGACAGATGAGATGGCTACAATTCTTTAGCGAGTTTGATTTCATCATTACCTATAGACCAGGAGCCAAACAATTACTGTCTGATACCCTTTCACGTTTGGTTTGTGATAAAACTAAAGAAACTGAAGAACAACAGAGTATAATACCAGTTGAGAAAATTTGTGCAGAAATCACTCAATTAGACTTTTTATCTATCCTCAGAGATCAGACCAAGGATCTTAGTAAGGAAGATTGGCTTTCACAGGGACAAAATTCAATATCTGATGGTATCTTTTATTCAAAGGGGAAGATATTTGTTCCAAAAGAGGAGTTAAGAGAACTGGTCATGAAATGGAATCACGATCTAGCTCTAGTAGCCCATCCTGGAATCAAGAAAACGGTAGAGTTATGTGAAAGGTATTTCTGGTGGAAAGGTATAAAGTCTGACGTACAGCGATATGTTCAGACTTGCCCGGTCTGTGCTCGACAAAAATCTTCACATTCGTTTCCAGTAGGGTTGTTACAACCTATGGAAGTTCCTCCAACACCTTGGCATACTATTAGTCTAGATTTCGTAACAGACTTGCCCAGATCATCAGGAATGACCACTATTCTGGTGGTTGTAGATCTACTATCCAAAATGGGACATTTCATCCCATTACCCAAACTCCCCTCGGCCATAGAGTTCAGTAATGTGTTTTTGGCCAATATAGTTAAGTTGCATGGATTGCCACAAAAAATCATCTCGGACAGAGGCCCTCAGTTCTTATCAAAATTTTGGAAACAGTTGAGCACGCAATTAGGAATTGATTTAGGGCTATCATCGGCGTTCCATCCCCAGACTGATGGCCAAACAGAAAAAGTCAATCAATATTTGGAACAAAGTCTGCGTTGTTTAACCACCACACTGTCCACTGAATGGTTAGATGCCTTACCCTTAGCCGAGTTCACTTACAACAACACAGTACATTCTGCCCTGGGCTGTTCACCATTCTATTTCCTCACAGGTCAGCACCCCAGAACCTTGCCAATCATATTCCCAGAGAAAGAAACTGTAATGCCAGCAGTCTCAGATAGAATAGAAAGTTTACAGAAATTCCAGGAAAATGTTAAAAAGAGTTTAATCAAACAAAAAGGAAAAATGAAACTGTACGCAGATCGGCATAGAAAACCAGCGCCGGTTTATGCGACAGGAGACCAGGTTTGGTTGTCAACCAAAAACATACAAATTGAGGGACCTAAGAAGTTAAAACCAAGGTACATAGGTCCGTTTCCCATTGAAAAGATTGTAAATCCAGTTTCAGTAAGATTGCTCCTTCCCCCCGAATACAAGATCCATCCAGTATTTCACGTGTCCTTACTAAAACCTGTAAATCCTGACACCCGTCATGACTCCCCTCCCCCACCAGTTGTTGTAGGAGACCATATGGAATATGAGGTCCGGAAGATACTGGATTCGAAAAGGTTGAGGGGGCGTTTGTATTACCTGATCGATTGGAAGGGCTATGATGTTTCCGAGCGATCTTGGGAACCAGAGAGTAATGTCCACGCCCCTCGTTTAATTCGCTCTTTTCATGCATTGAATCCAAGCAAACCCAGGCCACTAAGAAGACCTTTGGGGGGGGGGAACTGTTACGAAAATCTAACCATAAGTCCCCTTAGGTCATCATCAGAAAAGCTTGGAGTTGCTTATGCTTGTTTGGAGTGTCTACCAACGTTAGGATTCTTTCCTTGCACGAGCGTACTATTGTTTTGCCCAATGCTTGTTAATTCCTCCTAGAAACATGAATATTCATGAAGGGCTCACGTTGGACAGGTGCGCCTAACCGGCGCTGCTGCGCACGTGAACTACAGCCTATAAAAGGCTTACCGGCTCTCTGGAAGACGCTTCGCTTCTCAGCGTACGCGTCACTTCGAGAGCTTCCAGGTTCCTGATTCCAGCTCCCCAACCCCACCCTTGGTCCTGGCGTGGAGACTGCACCTACCTGATCCCGGTGGAGAGCGGCGTTCTCCGGACTTCTCTTCAGTTTCCAGCTGCCGGCGGAATCGAGTCTGCAGACTACAGCTACCGGCATCGGAGTTCCTTGGAAATCGGACTTCCTGTTTTCTCGCCAGGTTTTCGGACCTTTACCTTCCGGTTCATGGGAGGTGACAGTAAGACTTTTTAGTAGTAATGAGCGCCGAAACAAGCCTTGGCAATTTCAAGATCGAACATTGTTGAACTTGGTATTCAGAATCGTTGAAAACAAACAATCCTCGGCAAATGTAAAACGGACCTTGTAGAATATTTGTAATGCTTTTTGGGGCTAGTTAACGTTGCGACTGTAACTAAAAGCCATCATTCATTGTAGTGAATTTAACTGCAATAATTTATGATTCATGATGCAGAACTAGAATCTTTGGGGCTTGTTGTTGTTTCTTTCTTATATCATTACAGAACCCCCTTTCAAGGTTGTACGACATTGAGTACAAGGTAAGAGGAGGTTGCTGCATGCTAGTGTGATTATGGTTTTACTAACAAGTTACCAGATGGTTTAGATTATGTTAGTATGACATTTTCCTGTGCTGTGAACAGTCTCTGATTTTATTTCACATTCCTTAAAAGGTGTCGAAAGTATTCAAGGAAGCAAATCTGATAAGACCTTGTGCAAGTACAGGAATGGGCTTATAAAATAGTTGGTATGTAAATGAATAATTGTGCAAGTACATGAATAATGTGTAGAAAGGGTTACAGTTAATTAATAAGGGTTTTTTCACATGCAGTTCAGCATCAGACAAGATTCACCTGATTAGATCAACAAAGCCCAGAGTACTTCAAAGAGGGAGACAGTCATCTCAAGAAGAGATCCTGTGTTTGTTTCTCTCTCTCACTTTCCGTCCCCCATTCCACTACCCTCTCCGTCCCCTTTTCCCTGTCCCTTTAGGAGTCAGCACTTGTGACCAGTGTCTCTATTCCTTGTCACATTTGTTGGTTCCTGGAGGTGCTGGGATTAGTCATCTCCAAGACGGAAAGAACCTGGACTCTTGAGGTGGCACGCCTGACATTGACTGTGGGACTATTGTACGTATCTAAGGTGGACGGTCATGTGGCTGTGACAGGGGAAGTTGAGGATGATGTGTGCGCATGCACCCTGTATGTGCACAAGTACTGCTGGAGTATGGCTCCTGTTCCTGCCTAGATGTTGTTGTCGTAGTACAGCTGCCTGGTGTCGTGGACCTGGGTGGATATCTTTCTTGACTAGGAGTGGATCTACCTGAAGATCATTTCCTGCATGTGGAGGAATTTTCAGCATGAGGTAGTGATGGTGTTGTCTTGGGGAATTGGATGCAAACGTTGACATACCAATGCTGGATGTTGGTGTGCATCTCTTCCAGCCAGGACTTGCTCTACCTCTGACCCATGTAGTCTGTGTAGGTGTGGACCTGTGTGCTGATGTAGTACTCCAAAGTCTGAGGAGCAATCAGTTATGTCGATTTCAAGCTCAGTAGTCTCAGATTTTGACACAATTAATGGTGAAGCCTCTCTGCTCGATTAGCAGATTTGTCAATCCAGTTCCCCTATGGACCACATGCCCGCAAAGCAATACCACATCCTTGCTAAGACTCCCAAACACCATTTGTACACCATTTGTAACCTGTACCTCAGATTGGCCACTAATCCGGATGCCTGGAGGCACCCGTTACTCCTGCCCATCTTGAGTAAAGGCTAGAACAGCCCTTCAGTTAAATGTGTGCCCAATTAATGACTATTAATATGATACTAGATGGCTTAGCAGATATGTGGGTGTAGGCTTGGAGAGCTGTTGATGATAGTTACACTGAGGGTGGGCCGGGTGTTGGTGTGAAAGGTGAAGTTCAGAAGTTTGACAGTGCGAGTGTGTCCTTGCTGTTGTATGTGACTCAGAGGGTGTACCTCGTAGAGTCTGGTAAATCATACTCCTGGAATCTTGTTTTGGTCCCTGCGGGTGATCCACTATCTGGCTGTGATGGCAATGGTGAAGTAGTGGGCTGAGGTTGTGGACAAACAGGTCACCTGAATGAAGGCGATGTGTGGGGCTGTTGTGTTGGTAAGTTGACAGAAAACAATGGGCTGGTGGTGGAATTAGCATGTGTGCAGTATGAGGCACAGGACCTCGTTGTACGGACATGCACTGTTATGTGGTGCAGCGTGGTGTTGGCAGTATGAGTCGCACACACAGCCTGAAAAGGTGTTATGTGTGCACCTAGGGGTTGCCTGATCACAGGTGGGTGAATGTGTGGCCTACACTGTGTGGAGGGTGGCTGGAGCATGAGTCTGTTGTGTTACCTGCATCATGGAAGGCCCAGAGGGTCCTGTATTGTGCACATTGCATGCACTGATGGTCCTGCCTTTTATACGTAGTTGGTGCAACAGTGGCGTACACAAGTTGTGGAATGCCTTAAGAATGGATGGCTGGAGGGACATCTTGGAGGCGTGTGTGTTGCAGAATCAGGGCACTCGATGTTGTGGTGTTGCTGGTGAGGCAGCAGCATGAATGACTGAACACATGATGACAGAAGGGTTGACACACCATGAAAAAGTAGTACACAAAGAGAAGGATTATTGCAAGGCACCCTGTAACATGTGTATGCAAAGGAAGGAGTATGTGGTTACTCATGTGTCACTGCACAAAACTTGTTGAACACTCACAAATTATGATGGACACAGGATCAGGCACCAAAAGGACAAGGGGGTCACAGGACACACAGCATCATCTGGTGTTGCCTTCCCGTTGTGGGTAGCCAGCTAAACAAGATATACCCAACCATGTACGTCATGCACTATATGGACCATTAGCCATTTAAAAAACAGCATGCATGTTGCCACATTACACAAAACCACATATATACAAACATTGTAAATAAAAACATAGATGACGCATGGAAACTGGCTGAAGATCTGCGGTTAGAGTAATGATGCACAACGTACTGTGGGTAACACCTTCACTACACAAAAATATCACGTTTGCTATGAGGCCATGCTGCATTGCACAATGAACATGGTCAATGGCATTGCTCTGATGAAGATAACAGACATGCAATGATGTTACCTGTAATGCTGTTAAACCAAAAGCCACACGACTGCCAGGGACTCCATCTCCCAGTAGCCCCTTGGTCTGAGCATAAATGACAGACACAAAAGGGTGATCAGGTGAGGGAAGGGGAGGATGGGAACAGCAGGGAGTGAGAGCTGAAACAAAGGTAAAGAAACATAAGCATTCCACACTTCTTGTCACAGATTTACAGAATACCTCTGGACCTATGCTGTAACATTTACACATGTGAAGTATGATCAAACCCACTGTATCCTAATTGGGATCACATATTTGGAAATGATACAAGATCAGAACATTGAACACAGACACATAAAAGGTAGCAGAGTTTATGGCCTAAATGAAGGGGGTGTAACGCTCACCAGGACAGCATCAATACAATGAGATCCATGCACTCATCTATTGATTCACAGTGTATGAATGATGCTCAAACTTACAGTGAATATAATGTGTGACAGTGCAGCTACTCACACAAAGCCCACAATATGTAGTCATCCCGGGGAATCAGTGACGGTCATGAAGGCAAATGACACATCATCCACAAGAGCCCTAAGAAGCTCAACCTACGAGGAAGGGAATTATCTAAACACAAGGTAGCCCCACAAGAGCCTGTCATTGGCTCGTCCAACTGTGCCTTACGATGCCTAACATGACAAGCAGGTCGCAACAAACTACAAAGAGAGAAATGATTAACAAATCCAATAAACCAGCCCTACCGTGACCATGATATGCAGCACAGCACAAAAGAATCCTGGGATTGACGTCACCCGGCTGGTGCCACGGTAGTGTAATCATTAGCCACAACACAATGTTGTGACGTCATCAGTGCTACATACCTGCCATCATGGGAATAGAAAGTTAACATCAACTTACTGAGAAGGCTTGCAAAGCAGTGTTCTCCACCGGCACAGGGGTAGCGACATGACTGTGACATGATATACTGGCACAAGGGGCAATGCATCCCTACGAACAGACTCACAGGACAGTTGACAGACCATGTGGGACATACACTGTCCCAAAACTTCACAACATGGTGGTTTGCAGATAAAACTGTACTGGCACACAGGATAAAGGGGGTGAGCCAGACATATCCTGCTGCACACAATGAGGCTGCAATTCCACAAAGAGCCTGTTGTTGGGATATCCCACGCTATGTCAACCGGTGTCAGCCGCAATGTGTCTGGGGCAAGGTATACACACATTGATGCGTTCACCAGAGTCAAAAGTCCACAACAGATGACTGTCAAGAAGGGTGACTGTTCTGTCATTGGAGTGGTGCAACATGCAATTTGATCCATGGGAATGGGACATGTAGGTATGGTTTAACAACATGCACAGAAACAGTTCACACACATTCGAAAACCATACCAGCACAATACATCCTGTTTGTATTTCTTACCAGAACTGACATTTCCACATGTCTGTGCATGGCACACTGATTCGGCACACGTTGCAATCATCATGGGGAATAGCAGGAGGACTAAGATGACACGAACAGACAACAGGCCGAGCAACCTGCAAATAGCAGGCACACAAGGCTTTACATTGAGAATCAATATCCTACAGGCATGGTCATGTAAAATACACCAACAATGTAGTACACATGTACATTTCACGATCACTCATTGTGCATATGTGTGTGACAGAACATCAGCACTTGTGTGACACATCACAACATACATCAAAGTGACTTTCCATAGAGTCGGCTGGACACAAAGTTTGCAACACATGCCACTCTATGCTACAATCTTGCACCATAATTTACAGTGACTCACCATTAAGAGAAGAAGTTGAGTATGGGCTGACTCCGGATATCATCCTCCTCCTCCTCATCACTTTCATCGTGGCCAAGGCCGGCATCCTCAACGGGTGGATGTTCCAGCTCGTCAGGATCCAGAATGAGTGGCACAGCCTCCTCAACTGCCATGTTATGCAGCATGCAGCACACGATGAAAATGTTACACACCTTTTGTGGGGCGTATGGGAGGGATCCACCGGTCTTATCAAGGTACCTGAATCGACTCTTCAGGAGTCCAAAAGTCCGCTCTATCACTCGCCTGGTATGCCCGTGTGCATTGTTGTACCGCTGGTCTGCAGCTGTTCTAGGATTGCGGAGCAGTGTCATGAGCCACGGCATGTTGGGATACCCCACGTATCCTACAAGTAAACATCATGCAAAAAAGTGTGCAATAAGATGCCGTCATACATAAAACATAAATGAGACATACAGGACAAACATAGTTTACTCACCAACAAGACATGCCCGCTCGTTGTGCAGCTGCAGCATCATCAGTGGTACCCTGCTACGCCTCATGATGAATGCATCATGGCACGATCCTGGAAAACGTGCACAAACATGGGAAATCAGCATGTTAGCAAGACACACAACCAGGGCATTTATTGAGTGGTAATGTTGCCTGTTGCAGAAGGCCTGCTCCTGAGCCTGTGGTGGCACCAAAGCCACATGTGTACCATCAATGGACCCAATGACATGTGGCATCCCTCCCAGGGCATAGAAGTCACCCTTGACATCTGTCAACTCTTGTGCAGTTGGAAATTTTAAGAACTCTTCAATGTGCAGCAACATAGCAGCTAACACTTCACGTAGAACACTGCGGAACATGGTTGGTGACATTCCCCCAACATCAGCTATGGTAAATTGAAACGTACCTGTAGCAAAGAAATGTAGTGCTGCCATCACCTTTAGCTTGGATGTCAGCGCAGTCGGATACCTGTGTCACGGTTGGAGATGTGGTTCCAGCCTGACAGTCAAGTTCTGAATCAACTCTCGAGTTAATCGGTAACATCGGATGCAATCACGTTCCCTCATGGTCTCCAAGTCAGGAAAAGGCCTTGGTAGAGGCGGTTCCCTGCAGGACATATTTGGTAAGAATTGAGCACAACGGTCAGCCAACAACAATACCAATATACATAGTACATGCAACACTGCAACTACACATCAAGTCACTATGGGGTCTGGCGTGTGCAAGACATCCAGGACACATATGGCATCTTGCCGGCACTCCAACATTTCATATCGGACAAATTGAAAATGAGGTGTGCATGTGTTAAAGCAACAAAACAGCCATTGTCATGATACAGACATGTATGCCTGGGGATAAATGATGTATGATGCCATCAGACACAAAATCCTTTTAAAAGCATGAGAGATGCACCAACAGCATATGCAGTTAATGCAACACAAACAGCTATTGCAACTCTTACCATGACACACACATGACATTGTCAGATAGTGTCATGCTGAGCATCAAAATGTCAAGTGAGAAGGGGCCCCGGTCACTGGCATAATGAGACAGCTGCCCATAGTGATGACTGTGCCATCCCAGTGTTGATGTGCATGAGTAAATGTGCATAATGATACATAGGGGACAAGTGGTAAGGTGATGTGTTACACTTACTGCCCCATCACACATGACAGGTGTCAACAGGTCGTCACACTGATTGAGGAAAGGGTCAGATGCCCTGTGCTATGTCACAGCCTGCTCAAGTAAGTATGCAATGACAAAAACCTGATATACATCCTGGTTTGAACCGTACACAAACATTGGTGTCATGTGTGCGTCTCGTTTCACTATTGTCATCGTGCCATACGTGAGCGAACCGTACCCCGACCTGATGTGCGTGTGTGCACCTCGTTTCACTATTGTCATCGTGCCATAGGCGAGCGAACCATACCCCAACCTGGCGTGCGTGTGTGCGCCTCGTTTCACTATTGTCATTGTGTCATACGCGAGCGAACCGTACCCTGACCTGACATGCATGTGTGCACCTCGTTTCACTACTACAATGGTGCCATACGCAAGCGAACCGTACCCCGACATGACGTGCCTGTGTGCGCCTCGTTTCACTATTGTCATTGGGCCATAGGCGAGCGAACCGTACCCCGACCTGACGTGAGTGTGTGCGCCTCATTTCACTATTGTCATCGTGCCATACGCGAGAGAACAGTAGCCCGACCTGATGTGCGTGTGTGCACCTCGTTGGAAAGCACCGTAGACGTGTGTTGATCTCAGAAACTAGCTAGGGTACACCTATGGGGCGAATAATGGGCCCTGAATGCAGCCTGGTTGTCATGGATACTGAGATTTGAGTGTGTTCTACAGGTGTCCTGCAAAAGTCAGTTGGGCAGAAATATACAATGTTGCAATTAGTATTTGGAGCCGAAGTGCACATTTTAAAGCATGCAAATGTGAGGCAGGGCCTTATGTTTGAAGGGATTGGATGAAACATAGGATGCAAAGTATTCTGGAGTATCACACTGTACTCCAGAAACAGAACGCCCCTCAGCAGCACAGATTTAAGGCTGCATGTGTCTGTGAGTGAGCACTTGCCTGCACAACATTGGAGTGGACCACACTGCTGCTGTCTCTGCATTCCCTGGACTCTGAATTTGCTGGCCATGAAGAGGGCACCTGCATTCAGTGAGGAGGAGAACCAGGCCCTGCTGGATGCCCTCCTACCAAACTACAGCAAGCTGTATTGGAGACCAGGGGAGCAGGTGAGTGACGACTGCACTTGCTTTGACTGTGCACCTGTTGTGTGAGTGGCACTACGGCCATTGTGTATTTGTGGAACAGACATGCATTGTGGTTTGGCAGTGAGTGCCAGGTGTGTACAGTGTGCTGTCTCCCATGCAGAGCATGTTGTAGTTAAAGTGTGTTTCCTCCTTAATTGCATTATGCTAACTGTGACACTCAATGCATACTGATTTACACATTCTGCTGTGCCACACCTTCCAGGTTTGTTCCCCATAATTTACTGATCTGTAAAAGTGTTCACCCCAGAGTGACAGCTGAATGTACTCACTGATGTTTATGTTTTTGTGGACCTGTGGTGATGTTGTACAAATGCTGTGTTTGAACTCAGGGACATTGAAGAGTGTGAATGTTCCTTGTCACCTGGCTGAGTGTGTATGCGACGTTTTGCACCACAGCTGCATGGTGTATGCAGCAGCTGTAGCCATCTGATGTGACAAGAATGCCATGTTGTGTGCCTGACTTGCACAGTTAGCACAACACCTGTGGCACCTCTTTGTCAAGTGGGACATGTGCAAAATGAAAGTATTATACACTGTTGACACTGACAGGTGAAAGATCTGTGCCGGGGTGTGTCTGTCTGGTCTGCTGAGGGTTCTTAAGTGGAGTAGGATATGTGACAGGTTGTCATGTGCTGTCCCACAACTTGCATTTGCATGTGTTGTACAGTGTGTGCCATGATCAGTGAGTGTGTTGCACCCCTTATGCCATATGTGGACTTTAAATGCATGTGGTGTGTTTGGGTTTGCCCATATGCCTAATTCACATGGACAATAATGCAAGTCCTGTCAGCATCCTATGCCCTATTCACATTATCAATTGTGTGCAAGTGTGTGTCTCTGGGACATGGAACAGGTGTACTGATGTTGATTCACTTGTTCTTCCCGACAGGTATCTGCCTAACAGAAGGGAGAGATATGGATGGAGATTGTCAGGAGTATGGGGGGCCATCGCCAGCGGCTGAGGAACGTCAGGAAGAGGAGGCAAGACATCCGGTGCTGGACCCGGCGTATCGCCTGGGTCCAGCTGAAGATGAAGGCCTCACGCCGGCATGGTGGAAGCCGCCACCTCACCCCCCCCAGATGCTCCGGGTCCAGGCAGTGGTCTTTCCAGACCTCCATAGGCAGTTGCAGGAGGGACAGCAGCAAGGAGGGGGTAGGTACATGGCTGTTTGTAGTGTTGTGTGTCATCTCCTTCTTGAGGTGCTCTAAATCCTGGAAACACTCCCACAGTTGGGGTGTCTGGTCAGACAGGCTATTTGTGCATTGTATTTTCAATTCCACATTGTCAGCTGGTGCTCTTTTTCATCCCTCCCCCTCCTCCACAGGTGTCCCCTGGTCTGTGTATTTTCACATTTGCACATGTTCCTCTAGGGTGCAAGGTAATTAAACTGCACATTAATTAGCGCATCATGTGTGAGGGGCGTTTGTGACATGTGTTGGTAGGTACCTTGCCTGTAGCCTGACCTGTGCACTGTGTTTGACCTTCACATGTGTTTGCACTGATGATGAGTCTCAACATAGGAGTGTGCGGTTTAAAATGCACACACTTGCAACATGCATGACCCATGTTTCATTCTCAGACATCATTTGTGAGATATGCATATTGTCATGACGGGTAATCCTGAGACAGTCAGCATTTTCTAGACCCATGGATCTGTGTGCCCACTACAGTCCCCTGAGACACCCTGGTATCCAAATCATGTGTGTCATGCAACACTGTGCCCATTCTACGTGTGTTCAGGATGCGTCAGCGTCTGTGGGATTGGTGCCTTGCATAGTTTGTATTTATCATGTGTCTGCTACTTGTGCACACTGGCCATGGATACAAGATTTGGCTTGTGCATGCTCACACTGGCCAGTGCCTGTGTGCCTATTCAGAACAATCTGTTGTTGTTTGGTTGTGACTAATATGTATTGCCAGCCCCACGAGGTGACCTTGGTGTAATTTTTGTGAAGTTGCTGCACTGTTTATGTTACCCTGATTCTGAGTTCTCACTTCTTGGGCTGTATCAATCACATTGACTGAATGATGTGGGTATTGTGCTGGAGTGATGTAATGGGCCTGCCTGTTTGGCCCTTGGCAGTTTTGACCTGTGGATGTAAATTGTGTGTTGGAATTTTTAACTAGGCACTTCCCCTGTGATGGTGAACAGTGCTCTCATTAGGGGCTTTACAGGCTATGTCATTTACTTCCAGAGATGATTGTGCCTCAATATTTTTAGGCACATGTATGTACTTCTGGTGCAAAGCTGTTTTGTCTTGGTGTGCACACTAAGGCGTTGACATTTAGCAAGTGGATAAGGGTGAGTCCACGATGCAGCAATGGTTTTGGACTACACAATTGCAGGCACATTAGCTTACGGATTGTCCTGATTTGGGACATGTGGGCCACTTCACATGACATCCAGTGGGTCTTATGTGCTAGCAACTGTATGCTCTGGTGATAGATGCCCCTGTGTGGACTGACACATTAGAAGTTGTCTCACATTGAGGTATGTACCTTGGCACTCCCAACACTTGTTAAGAGTTGTTCATGTTTTGAATGTGTTCATATGACAAATTGTGTAGGTAACACTTATGTGTCTGCATTATAGTTGTTTCACAAGGTAGTGCACACCAAAAAACATTTGCAATGTTTTGGATTAGCAGGCAGCTTTTGGAGGAGCCCAGTGTTCGTGATTGATGGTGTGCCTTGATCTACATAGACATGTCCACAGAGTGTTCTGGAGTGCTTGAGAGTCCTTTGTTGTCAATTGCACAGACTAATGCGTGTCAAGCCATCAAGACCTCCGTTTGAGCATGTATATGGTACATGGTCCACGCAATTTGTTTGTGACAGTGCTTCATTGAAAAGTGTGTCAGCTGTTTCAATTAATGTGTCTATGTTTTTGGTGTGCATTTCCTTGTGAGAGATCTTTCATGCAGGCACCTACGTGTTATGTCCACAAGATGGGAAATTTACACATGCAATGCATGTTGAATGTGTGAAGTATGGTGAGTCCCAAGATGCCAACAATTTGTGACATTAGTTTTCACCAAAATGTACTTACAGGGCTCAGAGTGTGGTGTCACCTTGGTGAGGGAGGTGTGTTAGTTTGCCCTGAGGGGCAACACAACTGTTTATTTCTTTGTGAACTTGAGGTGGCATCACTTCATTTTATAGATCTGCTCTCCTGTAAACAAACAGAAGCTACTCAGTGTGACTCTCATTAAAGTTGTGGCCTGGTCTGTTCTTTGGATCCTTGTGTCAAAGTAGAATTGTGTCTATACCAACTGGGCAGTACTAGTATCAATCTGTACTGAGCTATCTGGCTATTACTCATGATGCCTGCCATGATTTGCAGTGTGACCAAATGATTTTGTGCTCATGTGTCAGATGTGTACAGGTGACTAATGCATTTTTGTTTCTTCTCCTTGCCCAGAGCATCATCAACCGACACAGGAGGAGACATCAGCACGGACCAGGAGGAGGGGCCCAGCTGCAGTGCCATCAGCGCAGAGGAGTTGGAGGGAGTTAGTGGCACGGAGGGTGAGGGGAGTCAAACGGCCGGACCTTTGGAATGCGACACCTCTAACCATGCGGACGGCTCGGCTTCTGACTCCCAGGAGGAGGGGGAGTATGCAGAAACAGCATATACCATCACTGTGTCCGTCCCCATCACCTCCAGACCCATCTCCACCCTCCCAGTTGCTCCCGTCCCTTCTGTCCATACTGCCCCCCATTTCTCCTTCGCCCCTGGTACCGCAGCCCCTGCCCCTGTCTCCCCTGCTGCCCTCAGTGCTGAGTCTGTGGACCTACTCCGGCAGATTCATGTTGGTCAGACAGCAATGCTGACTGTCCTCCATGCCCACACTGCTATTCTGACACAGTTGTTGTCATTCATGGAGGGCATGTCAGCTGCGATGTCTGCCCAACGTCGGATACTAGCGTCCCTGGACTCCTCACTGGGGTTAGCAGTTTCTCTCCTGCAGCAGTCAGTCCCCCCTCCTTCTGACCCATCCACCCCCTCTCCCATACCTGTCCCAAGCACACGCCAACGCACAAGATCACGCACGCCAACATCCACAACCAGCACACCACCACCACCTAAGTGTAAGCGCAGATCTCCCGGCACACAATCTCAGAGGGATGCAGGCACACCCACAGGGCCAGGGGTCAGATGGCAGACACGCAGCCACAGAGACAGTACGCCTGACTCACAGCCCTCTATCTCCACTCCCATTGTGTCCCCCGGTGTAGGTGGTGGTCTGGCGGAACTGGCAGCAGTGTGCAGCGCTGAATTACTTTCCACCTTTGGCGCTGCACAAGCCGCTGAGGAGGATTCCTCCCCCCCTGCACCCACAATACCTACCCTTCCCTCAACTGTCCCTGCGGTGCCAGACCCTGACCCTGATGATGCCCCCTACGGGTCAACCCACTTTTAGCTCCAGAATGTGCAGACAAGTTGGGGTTCGACAACCTCCACAACGTCCCCCAAACAGATTTGAAAATGAACTGGCCATTGGCCTTGTTTGAGACAGGACTTATTTTTAAATTACTTTTACTTTGGAGCTGAATAAAGCATTTTCTTTTTCATTCTAAACTATTGCATTTCAGGTAATTGCTTTAGGTGCTGTGTGCCTAGGAGTTGATGTCATGTTCATGTTTTGAGATTGTGAAATATGTATATTTTATGATGTTAATGAGGTGGACCATGGTACCTATCTGCCATCACAAAGTAGCAGCAATTAATCTTTGGTTGTGTGTGTTCAGATTGCCTACATACATTGTCCCAAGGAGTGTCCACGCCTCAGTTATACAATGAGAAGTTCACTACAGACAGTTGCACAATGGTTGTGCTGACATGTGTGCATATTCCCTATGTTGTTGAACGTTCCCTCAACAATGGCCATGCCTGCTCACAGATGAATACTGATCATGACTGTGTGCCATCCATGCGGCTCACTGTACTTGTATTTAGAGTATGTAGAAATGCCTTCATGGACACATTCACCCTTTTTCCCAATATGCACATGTATAATCACAGCCTTACCCTTATGTTTTTATTGGTTCTGCAGGGTATTTGTGCACATGAATCACAAAGTTGTGCATTGTATCTAAGGTCTTTCAACCGTATTCCTTCCATGAGCAAGTACATGTTGGTGGTCTGACCAGCACCTGGACATCCATATCAGCCCAGGGATGTACATGACAGTGTGTGTTCCCTTTTGCTGTCTTTGTTTGTTGGGCTGTTACATGACTATACACTATTGTGTCATGATGGTAGGGTGTGTAGGTTGCCTGCAACCTCCATGGGTGGATATGCATGTGGGATCTGAATTCACACCCACATGTGGTGTGTCACGCTGTGTGTGACAGAGATCCATCATCCGTGTAGTGTGACACTGCTATAAGTGATGTGTTGCTAAGGCACTATTAGGACTCTGTTAAAAACAGAGAGGTACCCCTTGTGTAAGCCAAGGGAAATGGGGTTATTTAACCTAGATAAGAGAAAGGGTTCCCTTAAGACACAACTAAATACAGGTATAAAATAATGTACCTTACCTGCTAATGCTCTCTGTGGGGGTCCGACTCGGACCCCCACAGAGAGCAGAACTCTTTTCTATCAACTAGGTAGACTCTTATTGCGTTTGGCCATAGCATGATGCCCAAGGGATTGTGAAATCATACACCATCCTATTAAGTTATCTTTGAGAAGCCTAAAAGAATATTTTATTTACATCCTTCTGCAATAGTATTCGTCAGAAGTTGGGAATTCGTGACTTCTACACATGGCATTTGTGGACTAACTACATATAATGGTCTATAACACAACCAATTTATTCTTGGTTTCTTACGCTCAGGGGGATAACAAAATATTGCACCTATCCAGAACAGAAACATAAATATACTACTATCAGCAGCATTTTAATAAGCGACAACAGAAGTCCACGCTCCAATCTGGAAACGTGAAGCGATCCCTATCAGTGATCGTTAATAATATCCTAGGGGCGATTATACACACCCCCTGGTTTTGGCAGACAAAATTTAAGTCTTGATAAAGGTGATCATAATAAGGAGTTATCACCGAAACGCGTCGATGCAATCAAAGTTGTATAATTCAAGTCTCCAACACCATAATAGATACGCTGAGGTGGTAGCGATACTACTCTGGTGCCAACAGAGTGGAGAAAGAATATACAAACCTGTATCCAACAAGTGTATGTTGTAACTGTTCTGTCTGCTTGTAATTGTGCAGGTCGCAATTATATGTACTGTCTCAATTTTATCTTGTTTTAGTTAAGCGATTCAGTCTAGTCATCCCTGATGTTTGTATTGTTTTTTTAATATATTCAAAATAAATGAATTTTTAACTTTTCCACAATTTTGTTGTATGTATTCGTTATGTCATAAGGTACATTATTTTATACCTGTATTTAGTTGTGTCTTAAGGGAACGCTTTCTCTTATCTACACTATTAGGACTCTCAGAGGTTAGGGTTGTAAACATACCTCCATGTAGTTGTGGTATGATGATGACAATGCCCCCCCTATAACTGTGCCCTGCTGGGAGTCCTCTGCACCCACCACTCTTTTGTATGGGCACTGCTGGGAGTCCTCTGCATCCACCCCTCTTATGTCTGGGCACTGCTGGGAGTCATATCCACCAACCCCTCCTATGCCTTGGCACTGCTGGGAGTCCTCTGCACCCAACCCTCCTATGTCTGGGCACTGCTGGGAGTCATATCCACCCACCCCTCCTATGTCTGGGCAATGCTGGAAGTCCTCTCCACCCACCCATCCAATGTTTGGGCAATGCTGAGAGTCATATCCACCCACCCCTCCTATGTCTGGGCACTGCTGGGAGTCATATCCACCCACCCCTCCTATGTCAGGGCACTGCTGGGAGTCCTCTGCACCTACCCCTCTTATGTCTGGGCACTGCTGGGAGTCATATCCACCTACAATGTTCGGTCTTCCGAAATACATCTCACCGCGGCAGATCCGCCTAGAATTTGGGTTGGCCAAAGAAGAACTTTCACGAAAGGGAACCTACCTCAAGACCTGGTACAAAATAAGCAGAGGAGAGGAAAACACCCTTAACGCACTCCTCTGGAAAGATCTACAAAGTAAAGTGACAGTCCAGCAAGACATTTCCTGGAGGATGCCATCAATCACCTTGGGGCAAGGCAGCTATGGGACCTCCAAGGGAGCCCGTCAGGTTTCAAAAAAATCATAAACAAAATCATCAAGAAAGAATCCCTCCTGCAAGACAAAGCTTCATTAGCTAAGAGAGCACATGGCTGGCTGACTGTGAAAACATACAACAAACTTACTCCACAGGCATACCTGGTGAACAGTTTCTCCAAAACAACAAAAGAATCGTTTTTAAAACTGAGACTTGGAGTGCTACCAGCAGCGGGCCACATGGCCCCATGGCTGCGGCCATCAAAACCAGCAAAATGCCGCCTATGCAGAATGCATGAGGAAAACATCACACACCTCATAACCATCTGCAAAGAGCTGCAGCAAGACTGGAAGAACTTACTGAGACCCATATTATTAAACAAAGGAATCAGGTCCTGCAGAGAAGCAGTTTTGAGCTGCTTTAGAGGAGACGACGTGCAAATGGCCTACCGACTGGTAAAATATCTCGGAGTGGCAGAATCCAGGCTCAAAACGACGAGAGCACAAGTGGACACCGATATCACCTATACAACATCATCTGCCTCCAGCCCTCAGACCGGGCAAGAGACCCACACTGACCAAGAACATTACATTTTTTTTCCCAAGAGGCACGAACACTGACACTCTGGGAGATAGCCGGTCCGTCCCCGGTGGGGAAAGAACAACCCACTTGCCGGAAGCAAGCGCTTGGACAGATACACAAATCTTTATCTAAAACAGAAATTTATTTGTACTTAACGCTGGATGAACATTGTCCAACTTTTTATGGTTTTAGACCGACCTTTTTAACCGTTTTTTCTTTTTTTTAACTGATCATTCTCTTTTATTGCTAAAATCTATTTGTAAAGGTTTTTATTAACTGTACAATAAAGCATTTACTTACTCACTTACTTACATATCCACCTACACCTCTTATGTCTGGGCACTGCTCGGAGTCCTCTGCACCCACCCCTCCTATTTCTGGGCACTGCTGGGAGTCCTCTGCACCCACCCCTCTCATGTCTGGGCAATGCTGGGAGTCATATCCACCCACCCCTCCTATGTCTGGGCACTGCTGGGAGTCATACCTACCCACCCTTCCTATGTCTGGGCAATGCTGGGAGTCATATCCACCCACCCCTCCTATGTCTGGGCACTGCTGGGAGTCCTCTGCACCCACCCCTCCTTTGTCTGGACACTGCTGGGAGTCCTCTGCACCCACCCCTCCTATGTCTGGACACTGCTGGGAGTCCTCTGCACCCACCCCTCCTATGCCTGGGCACTGCTGGGAGTCCTCTGCACCCACCCCTCTTATGTCTGAGCAATGCTGGGAGTCCTCTGCACCCACCCATCTCATGTCTGGGCACTGCTGGGTGTCCTCTGCACCCATCCCTCCTATGTCTGGGCAATGCTGGGAGTCCTCTGCACCCACCCCTCCTATTTCTGAGCACTGCTGGGAGTCTTATCCACCACACGCTTAGATGTTACGCACCGTACCCCAACAATATTGACATTTGTGCGGCTCATGTCACTATTGCACTGGTGCCATACGCCAGCGTGTGACGCACCATCCCCCTACATTGATGTCGTCTGTGCGGCTCTTATCACTACTGCAATGATGCTGTACACGAGCGTGTGACGCACCGCATCCCAACATTAGTGACGTCTGTGCAGCTCTTATCACTACTGCAATGATGCTGTATGCGAGCGCGTGACGCACCGTACAAGTACACTTCCGTTATTGAGGTACGTTTTACTCACCGTATGCGCCGTTGTCGATTTCTATGCACCAAGTCGTATCCGTACAGGACTGTGATGACTCGGCCGAGGGGGTTCATGGCGTGTCTGTCGCGTACCGGGTTGCGGTTCGGTCCGGACTCTGTCAAGTCAAGTCAAATGATCTTTATTCGGAGTAGATACATCCATAAAAGTACAGTATACATTAAAAATAGTCATAGTTAAAACAACAGGTACGTCATATTAGTACAATTAAATAGAGCCAAATAATGATTTATACAAAAAAAAAAATGTAAAACATAAAAATGTAATTTCATATAGAGGAGAGCTTACACATGTACAATCGTACATACATCCTTCAAAATGTGCAAAAAAGGAATTTGTGCAAAAGATGCAATTTCACTCTTTTCATCATACTGAATACATAGAAGCACGGGAGCGAACAGCAGCTTTAATGAAGCTGCTTGCACAGAATATCTCCTCGTCTGACTTTAACATTCAAAAAGTTTTTAATGCCAGATTAAAGTCTCTAAGTTCATATCTGCGACAGTACGGCATTAAGTAGCGAGTGGTGTACAGCCTATAAAAATTACAGAAAAAGAAAAAATGCACCAGGCTTTGTTTACCACCCGTCATAAATGGACAATACAGCTTATCAAGATGTTTGTTGTATCCCAGAGGAAAATTTAACAGATTCACAATACTACCATCCCGGAGACGGAACAGAAGGCTCCTATTCCATCTACCTAATGTAGTAAGCAGATATCTCTGAGGTGACACTGATAGACCAACATTAGAGTCGCAAAGGGTAGAGTACTTAATAACAGATGGCTTTAGATATTCCAGTCTTATCCGTTCCATATTATAAAGGTTGTACAAAGCCCCTTTGATTTTATTCTTATGGGAGTGGTCTATGGTTTTAGGGGAAGTAAATAAAGAACCATACCCCACGCATGTCAGACTTTTCTCTACCGCGTTCAACCATGGAATATGATGGGACCTATCACTTTGTAGGCAATCAGTAAGTATACTGCGTGTTAAAGTGGCCGAAGGGTTAAGCCAAATTTTTAGCCAAAAAAGTGCTGGTCCAGACTCTGCTTTTACGGCTGTTTTCAACTCCTGTAGCAGAAGGGTCGTACGGAGTGTCGTCAACACGGATCGTACTTGCTGGGACGGAAACTGCTGGCTGTTTGCGGACGGACGGCGCATACTGCGTGACCCGGATATGAATCGTATGTATTTTTGTGTCGTATGGTGTTTGGTACGATTCGTATGTAGATATGCTTTATGTTAGGATTGTACTTCATTGTACGTACGGGGACGTTGTAGGTGTACGAATCGTACAGGAAAAACGCTCCGTACAGCGAATCGTGGGGGATTTTACCGGATCGGAATTGGCCCCTTAGTGTTCTTGACCAGGTTGATTGACAATCCATTAGAAGTAACTCTCCAACCCACAATGTTCACCAGCTATGTCCCAATATCCCTGAGGAGGGAGTTGTGGTTCTTGAGCAACAACTAACGATAACTAGGGAAGTTGAATATAAGAAATTGTCTATGGGACTGATTGATCAAGGCTTTGTATTGTCGGGTGTGGTAAGGACTAGTTCTAGTGGGATCCATGGTATGAACTCCATCACCTTAAACCAGGTTCCAGAAGTTCGAGGCCAGTCGGCCAATAAGGTTTCTGCATGTGTTGTAGAGTTGGACAATGCTATGGCTGCAATAGAGAACCTTAATGGGTTTGTCTTTCCTCAGTGTGAGGAAATTGCCAAAACTATTGTTTCTGGCATTGAAGAAGACCTGCCTGTGCAGTATGAGATAGGGGATTCTACTTCAGACCCCGAATGTAATAAGGTACCCATAGCACATGGATTAAAGGGTGCACAGACATAATATCGAGTCCAAAATATCGTTTGGACATAATATTGAGTATTAAATATTGAGTGGACAAAATATCGACAGGACAGAATATCGACTACAAAAATATCGTTTTTAAGGTAAGTGAAGTAATATCGACTGTAAAAAATATAGATAGTTAAAATATCGAAGTATATAAAAAAGATAGTAAAATATATCGAAATTTTAATAATATATAATTTTTATAGTGTATTTTTATGTTATAATATGTGTGAAAATTGTGTATTTATGTTACAAATAATTATATTTAACTAATTTTGTTTTAATAATTTTTGCGTAATTTAAATCTGTAGCTGGTTGTGGGTTTATAGGGGAATAGGGTGGGAAGTAATTTAATTATAATTAATTAAAGATGTAAATTTATTTATTGATAGTAATTACTAATTAATTGATAATTATTTATATTCGTTAATTAATTTAAATAAAATTGTTAATTAATTTAGAGTAATTGATTAATTGTTAATTATGTAAATTAAACTAATTTAATTCTGTAGCGGGTTGTGGGTTTATAGGGGAATAGGGTGGGAAGTAATTTATTTATAATTAATTAAATATGTACATTTATTAATTGATAGTAAAAAATAATTAATTGGTAAATAATTTATGTTTGTTAATTAATTAATTTAAAATTGTTAATTAATTTATATTAATTGGTAATTATGTAGATGTTTAATTAATTTGTATTAATAGGTAATTAATTTAATTAATTATTGTTAATTATTTGTTTAAATTAATTATTAATAGATATTTATTTGTAGATTTTTTAATAATATATGAATTATTTACTTTCTCTAATGTTGTATTCTCTGGAGTGGGAATAGTAATTTTAACTCCTACGCTATCCAACGCTTTCCCTACTGTTGCACCCACTGGAGTGGGAATAGTAATTTTAACCCCTACGCTATCCAACGCTTTCCCTACTGTTGCACTCACTGGAGTGGGAAAAGTAATTTAAACCCCTACGCTATCCAACACTTTCCCTACTGTTGCACTATTTGGAGTGGGAATAGTAATTTTAACTGCTACGCTATCCAACACTTTCCCTACTGTTGCACCCACTGGAGTGGGAATAGTAATTTTTACCCCTACGCTATCCAACGCTTTCCCTACTGTTGCACCCACTGGAGTGGGAATAGTAATTTTAACCTCTACGCTATCCAACGCTTTCCCTACTGTTGCACCCACTGGAGTGGGAATAGTAATTTAAACCCCTACGCTATCCAACACTTTCCCTACTGTTGCACTCTTTGGAGTGGGAATAGTAATTTTAACTGCTACGCTATCCAACACTTTCCCTACTGTTGCACCCACTGGAGTGGGAATAGTAATTTTCACCCTTACGCTATCCAACGCTTTCCCTACTGTTGCACCCACTGGAGTGGGAATAGTAATTTTAACCTCTACGCTATCCAACGCTTTCCCTACAGTTGCACCCACTGGAGTGGGAATAGTAATTTTTACCCCTACGCTATCTGACGCTTTCCCTACTGTTGCGCCCACTGGAGTGGGAATAGTAATTTAAACCCCTACGCTATCCGACGCTTTCCCTACTGTTGCACCCACTGGAGTGGGAATAGTAATTTTAACCCCTACGCTATCCAACGCTTTCCCTACTGTTGCACTCTTTGGAGTGGGAATAGTAATTTTAACCGCTACGCTATCCAACGCTTTCCCTACTGTTGCACTCACTGGTGGGAGAATAGTAATTTTAACCCCTACGCTATCCAACGCTTTCCCTACTGTTGCACTCTTTGGAGTGGGAATAGTAATTTTAACCCGTACGCTATCCAACGCTTTCCCTACTGTTGCACCCACTGGAGTGGGAATAGTAATTTTTACACTTTTGTTATTGTATGTTAATAATATTGGCTATTATTTAAATATCATAAGTTAATTTAAGTATTTTTAAGTATATTTTAGTACTTAGTTTTTAATATTAATTTAATTTAATAGTGTTTTTAGTAAAGTCGATATTTTTTAAAACCATATTTTTGTAAACGATATTTTTAACTCGATATTTTTGTACTTACCTGTTTGTAGATAGAAACTCGATATTTTGTCTGTCGATATTTTGTCAACGATATTTTTGCTGGTCGATATTTTGACAATCGATATTATTTCAGTGATCCGGATTAAAGATCCTTTCCTGTAACATTGCTGGCTTGAATGCCAAAATGGATCTTGAATTTGTGGATATCTATGAGATTTGTCTCTACCAGGAAACATGGGCATCTAAGCCTATGCATAGAGTGGGGTATGTCACATATTGTAAACATGTGGTACAGGGTGCGAGGGGAAGGCCATCAGGTGGGCTGTGCACCTGGGTTGGTGTACACCTAGACTGCACAGTTAGGATGATTGAAACTAAATGCCCTGATATTCTCTGTAGTATTTTCTCACTTTCTAATTTCCCAAAGGTGGCTATTATTAATGTTTACTCTCGTCCGGTTAGGTATGGTCAAACTTCGCAGGTGTTACACCACCTTTCTTCTTTTTTTTCCACGTTACCGGATGGAGTTGTTCCCATTATCGTTGGGACTTTAATTGCTACTATGAACCCTTGAATACTGCTTATGACTCTGTTACGAGTGATGAGGACCTGACGTGGGAAATTCCAGTGTGTAATCACTACCCAGTAAGGTCTTGGGCCCCTCTAGCTTTGCAACTGACCACCCTTACTCTTAGTTATTCCTTGAGAGCATGTAATGGCTGTGTATCTGCTCATAATCCTGGAAAAACACCTTCGAGAGGATAGGCCATTCTTCTGCAATAGATTATATCCTGATTAACGTGGAGATGGGGCATAGGATTTTACATTTTATAGTACACCCACGTGCTGAAAGCGATCACAACCCGTTGGTTGTCACTTTGGAGTGGCACCACAAGACAGAGGGTCAGGCTGTAACAACCTCCACTCTTCCTGTATTGCTCTCTGTGGATGGAGGCAGAAGTATTCGTTGGGGCACCTCTTTGCAATCCCCAGAGGTGAAGGCATCTCTGTATAATTCAATTTTACCCTTTTTAGTTAAGGCAAGTGTACTCGTAGATAGTAATGGTGCCATCGATCAGTTAGAAGCGCTGGGGTAAAACCATGTGGCTATGGTTAATACCCTAGCTCCGTTCTTTTATACTAAACTAGCAGCCCGCCCCAGCGTTGCCCGGGGCAGAAGGGGGCTGGGGGCAGCATCGCAGCAGGAGAGGCGCAGCAGAGCGGCCGGGAGCAGCAGAGCGTACTTACAGTGTTTCCTTGCTCCGATTTTGTTGGTCCTGGCTGCTTCTGCCCACGCTCGTGTCCGCTGTTTCCCCCGACGTCCCGACTTTGAGAAAAAGGCTTCCGAGCACCAATGGCCCCCGCCCGTCCCTCCGCCCGTCCCTCGGTGCGCACCCGTGGCTCTTGTCCGCTGTTTCCCCCGACGTCCCAACTTTGAGTAAAAGGCTTGCGAGCATGGCCCCGCCCGTCCCTCGGTGCGCACCCGCGGCTGATTCACTTACCTCAGCCGCCACTCCTCCCCGCGCTGCTGAGTTTACCGCTCCACTGCTCCTCCGCTTCTCGCCGCTCCTCACCGCTTGTCCGCCGCTCGCCGCTCCTCCCCGCCTGTCTGCAGCTCCTCCCTGCGCTCATGTCCGCCGCTCTTCCTCTTGCTCCTGAACGCCGCTCCTCCCCGCGCTCCTGATGTCATCACGCACATCGCGGCCGGCGCTACTTGCAAGGGACTACTTTTTATTATTCCTAAATTTTTTAAAGAACGTATATTTTTTATTTTTATATAGCCTATGTCCTTCTGCTTGCCCTGAGGTTTTCAAAGATGTCTTGGGTGTGTGGATTGGTGGTGTACTTTTCGAGTTTACCTGGCTCAAAGGACACAGTTCTCTCTTTATAATAGTAGTATAGACTAAGCAGTAAAAGAAACCCTAACAAAAGTAATAATCTTTGGTACAATAGGGCATGTAAAGAGGCAAAGAAGGCCCTCCTGACTCATTTGCGATTGGGTGACAAAGTGCGAATTAGGGAAGCTAGAGCATTTAAAAAAAAAATTATTTTAGAAGCAAAAACAGATTGGGAAATTGACAGAAGGCAGGCGATGCAGAAAACCCTTGAAGATAAGGATACTAGAGGATTTTGGAATTTGGCAAAAAATGGAACAATCAATGGCAGGAATGCCATCAAACCAAACCTCGGTGAGGAGGTGTGGCGTTCTCATTTTGAACCATTGTACTCCAAGACTCGAGTAGGAGCCATTCCGACGGGGCCGCTGACCATTGATCTTATCCCTGTCCCACAGGTAGATATACCCCCTTGTTCTTTGGCAGAGGTTACAGTGGCACTGTCGAAAGTTCTCCCAAACAAGGCTCCTGGGTTGGATAGGATCCCTGGAGACCTGTTTAAATCTGAATCGGTGGTATGGGGTCCGTATCTGCAGGGCCCATTTAATGCAATTCTTTGCGGCCTGACACCACCGCAAACGTGGGCAGGTGCGGAGATTATTCCCATCCATGAAAAAGGCTCTCCCTTAGATCCGGCTAATTATAGGCGAATCAGCCTTATCGATGTAACCCAAAAGATCTTTGCTCGGGTCCTTCTGGGAAGACTGCAGAGTTGGATGGATGACAATAAAATATTTACTACTTTGCAAGTTGGTTTTAGGTCAAAACCTCCACTATAGACCAGTTGTTTAGACTTCAATTAATCTACTGGAAAACGATATTGTTGAAGGGTGGTTCTCTCTATCTAACGTTTGTGGATCTCAAATCCGCATTTGATATGGTAGATAGAGATCAACTGTGAACCTTTTGCTTGAAATGGGGGCCCCAGTCTATCTCTGTCAACAGCTTAAACGCTTACATGAAGGTTCATTCGCTAAAATAAGATTTAGGAAAGGCGGGGAGCTTTCTGCGCCATTCCCGGTAGAGAAGGGAGTTGGACAAGGTTGTGTGCTTGGACCGACACTTTTCTGACTCCTCCTAAATGGACTTATTAATGACCTTTTAGCTATCAAAGACATCGACCCGCCCAAACTTGCTAACCGTAGAATTTCCGCACTAATGTTTGCGGATGACACGCTTCTCCTGTCTAAAACTCCTATGGGGATGCAGCGTGTGTTAGACAAATTTAGTGCGTTCTGTAAAAAAAGGAATTTGGAGGTTAATATTTCGAAAACAAAGTATATGGTCTTTCATGCAGATTCCACCAACTGCCCCCACCCTAAAATGGATTTAAGATCCCTTGAAAGGGTGCCCGTTTTTGATTACTTGGGTCTTACATTGAATGAGAGAATGGAATGGGGGCCACAGATTCCTAAGGCAAACCTAAAATTAATTCAAGCCAGTGGGGGAATTTTGAAAGTGTATAGTAGTTGTGCGGTTAAAGTTATTGGCCCATCAGCTGAAATATATATGGTTCAGATAAGGGCTGCTTCCATATATGGTGCAGAACTGTGGGGCCACTGCTCAACTAATAGTTTGACTGTCACTGAAAATCGTTTCCTAAGGAAACTATTGGGCTTACCCCAGAGTACCCCGTTAATCCCATTGAGGATGGACTTGGGAATTCACCACATCGCTGACCTGATCGCCTCCCGTCCACTACTCTATTGGCGTCGGTTATGGAGTACGCCGGAGTTGGTGGACTATGGAGAAGAATTGAAGTCGGTCACATCAACCCAGGGGGCGGGTAAGATCCCCTGGCTGTCATTCATTAGGGAAACTGTCTGTAAAAAGGGAGAAGTGACCTGTGGTTTACCCCAGAGGAGACTTGCACTGCCATCTCTAAAAAATTATTGACATCTGCCCTGAAGGAGAACAAACTAACAACAATTATCCAAACGACTGAGTCATCAAGTTTAACATCTACATTTGTGGATGTTAAATCGCATTATACTCTGGAGTCAGCTTTAGATATGATACAACCCCTTGTAGCCAATAAATTGTATGTCCAATTCAGGCATGGGACGCTCCCCCTCTTTGCATTTACCAACAAGTGGGAGGGAGCTACTAAACACTTATGTCCCGGGTGCAACATGAAAGAAGAGACGGAGATCCATGTGATTTTTTTTGTCGAGCTTACCACCTGTCTAGATCAAAATGGATTCTTCAACTCTGTAATAATTTAGGAGTAAGGAACTACATCGAGGTTTATAGATTACTAAAGTATGAAACATACCCAGTTGTTGTAGTTGCCATAGCAAAATTCTTATTCGCTATGTGGTGCAAGCGTAGTTGGTTAGTGAAATGAACGGATTAGGAATTAGCGTGTGTTGCCCTCCTATTGGTGAACTTCCCGATATTAAAAGGTTTTAATTGATGTTGTAATTGTCGACCTTTTATCCAAGCTCATTTATTTTTGTAAAGAAAACCTAAATTTATACTATTTTTAAGATGGTAGTTTTTAAAGCTGATTTTAAAGACTGTTATCTATTTGTTTCTCCATAAAAGCCACCCAGGGTCGAATTTAAGTCGGGGGAGCTTTCTTTTTCTCCAAGGGTTTAAATGCATATAAATAATTACTGAAACTGATGACACCTTGTAAAAAGCTATCTTATGCCTTTTGTTAAAAGTATGTTATTTTTTATTGGGCTTTTATGGCAGTATTGCCGAAATAACGTTTTTTGGCTGACGAAACAACAATTCTTATATCTTGAAGAAGGCTTCCATAACGTTCATCACTTGCTTGTCGTATATTCTTAAGTTCTTTATATTCAAAATGAGTCCAAATGATGACATTTCAAATACTTCCCACAGATTTCCTAGTGTCTTCATACACAAGTGTTTTAAAAACTGTTTGCTCTTTTATAGGAGTAAGTTGTAGTAGTTCGCCAGATACAATTACATGTTTCCCCCCCAAATAAAAGATCATAATCTGGTTTAAAAAATTGACGCATTCTTAAATGTACAAAGGTTAAGCATTAAGTTTGAGACCATCCTAACCTCTTCAATGATCAGAAGTTTCATTATCTTTAGTATGCTTGAAACTTCATAACAAGCTTCTCCAGATAGCTTGTGATATTCCAACTTATTTTCATGTTCCACTGGTAGCATCAGTAAATGATGTAATGTAATCCCTTTAATGTTGTGTGCTGCTAACCCAGTTGGAGCGGTTACAACAGAAGATAAATGTGATTCAGTGTTTTTCTGTAGATAACTGGTCAAAACTTTAAATAAGAAACTTTTTCCTGTACCAGCTTGACCACTGATATACATTCGAATAGGTTTAAATGGTGTGCAGTTGCATTCTTTTTTCCATGAAGTAAACCATGGTCAACCTGGTGTGTAACTTGATGAAATATTTCTTTCTGTTCAATATTTAGTTGGTCTTCCAAGTTTCCCAACTCCATAATATCCTGGTGTGCTTGTTGCATTGCTGTTTCTACTTCACTCATGGCTATTGCTGCTTCATTTTCAAGAATTGGTTCTCCTAGTAGATCTTACTACTTAATTATTTTTTTAAGGTAGATTCGCAACTCCATCGCGATTACACATGGGGCCACGCAGAGAGCCGCGCTCGAGTCAATACACCAAACTCGAAACAAAAATAAAACTATCCTCTTCAATTATTTCGTATTTGCCCCGGGGCCAACATAAATTTTATCTGCCATAAAAAAGAGGGACCGCGGGGTCCCTCTCCTCAGGCCAATACTGGCCCCGGGGATCCCATCCCCCAGGGCCTAGCCTCTCCTTTTTAACAAATTAATTAGAGGAGGGGGGCCGGGTTCCCCCCTCCCGGCCACTTCTGGCCCCAGGGACCCCATCCCCCGGGGCCGGCCCTTACCGTTGTGGACCGTGGGGGAGCCCAACTGCGCTCATGGTTCCGCCTGCTCTACGCCTCCTGCGGGAGCCAGCATTGCTTTTGAGCAAGGGGAGCTGCTGACATGCAGCTCCCCTTGCTCAAAGGCAATTGTGCTTCGCTTTGTTGAAGCAAGAGCAGGTTTTCCTGCTCTCGCTTCAACAAAGCAAAGCAAGTTTGCTATGACAGTGAGTGAGGCATGCTCCCGCCCTGCCATAGCAAAGAGCAATGTCCCGGGGGTGGGAACCCCTGGACATTACAAGATCTGGCCCTGGGGGAAGGCAATCCCCAGGGCCATCCAGGGCTCCAGGAGGGGCGCTGCACGTCCCCCACCCTAAATTTACTTAGCCCCGGGGAGGAGGTGGTCCGCGGGGCTTTGAGGGGCCAGTGAGGGTTGCGCCTTATAATGACAAATACCCCGGGGAGGTGGCGGTCCCTGGGGCAGTGTGAGAGGTTACGACCCCCCCACGCATTTAATGAAGAAGCCCCGAGGGGGTGGGAGTCCTCTGGGCTCCTGGGGGCCACGTGGCTCCCTCATTCAAATAACTAAACCCCGGTGAAGTGGCGGTCCCCCGGGGCTGCAAGGGCCCCCGCGGACCCCAGCAAACTAATTTGCCATTGCCCCCAAGACCTGGCCCACCTGGGGGCTTATAAAAAAAATAAGCACTTTGTCTTTTTTTATATTTTCTCGCCCGGATTCGTACCCTTCTGCGCGACTTCGAGAGTTTCTTTTTTTTTAAAAAAATGCTTTTTTGGGACGCCTAGGGGATCAGGGTGTTTTTACCCTGCCCACTTTTCTTGTTTTTCAACCTTTTTTCCACTCTTTTCTTGTCACTCGGTTACCGAGTCACAAGATGTCTGCCAACACTTTCTGGCTTGGAGTGTTGGCAGCCAATCAGAAGTCAGCTTGTGCTCGGGAGGAGTTGTGACTCCTCCTCGATGCTCAGATATCGATAGTTTTAATTTTTTCATTTCTCAGAAACTACTGAATGGTTTTACACCATTTGAAAAAAAGTAGCTTTCTGGACTAAGACCTACCTTTTCACCAAATTTGGTGTAATTCCGTTCAGCAGTTCGGGGTGTAACCTGTTTCAAAATTCCTAAGGAAAGTAACATAAAGGGAAAACGTGTGTGGGACCCCCCTTTTTTCTTAGCCCCTGCTGGACGAATCACCCCGAAACTTTAAAGACAGGAGCTGACCAGATTGCCCCATTCGTTTTGAAAATGTTCCAGAGATTCGTCAAACGGCGCCAAAGATATTGGCAAATCAAAAAAATTATTTCCCTACGGAAAATACATTCTAACTATAACTACCTACTGCCGACATATATATTTGCTTATTACCAGTTATATGTATCTTTATCACTTTTATATTATCCGGTTTTCTTTAGGCATTGATTTACCATACCAAACTGTTTTAAATTAGTAAAAATTAAAACTGTACTTTTTACACATTTTTACGCTAATTTTTGTTTTTTGTGCCTTAGGAGGAAAATATTAATTTGTTTGTGGAAAACAATATATTTGTACAATATGTTTCTGAAAATTAATTTTCGTGAAAGATGTTTTGGAAAATGATGTTATCATATGCTATGCAATGTGGAAACAGAAATGTTTCCCATGGTTTCACACCTGCTTAACAAAGATTGAAAAGCAGGAATTTTGCCCACACCTACTCTCCAGCCCATTTCAATATATGGTGGCCAAATATCCAACCCTCCTTTGTTCCTGCTAGACAACCATTTATTTGCAGAGAAAACACAACCCAATTAATATTCACCCCAAACAACTTTCTGGGTCTAAGGTAGCCCACAATCATGCCTGTCCTCCACCTCTCTAATCACTTAAGGCAAGTCTCAGATCATGACAAGCCTGACAATACCTTACGCTTTTGCCATCCTCATGAGTAAATACATTTCCTGGTCCCTAACCCGTTATCTCTGAGTATCTTTGATATGGCCTAATGTACTCTCTTCCTGACAAGCCTAGTAGAACCACCATCGATTTACATGTCTGGTTTGTTTTGCTTTTATGCACTATAATTTGTAGCCAATTCCCATCCACTATCAGGTCTCCTAAATTCATGACCTCATAAACCGTTGATCCCATCACTTTTGTTATGCTTACCACACCAAAAACGTAATAAAGAAAACTGCCTGAAACAGGAGGCATTCCTGGATGTGTGCAGACATGGATGTCACCTGGCTCATTAATTCCTCCAACAACTTTGCAGTTATTATCCAACTCTTGTTGCCCTCTCTACCTTTGTCACTCGCAAACAAGTCCAGAATGTGTTTCATACAATTTGTCTAGTACATGATGGAGTATATCTATCCTTCTTGTTGCCATTACTTCCCCATCAATCCCTCCCTTTCTCTGCGCCTGACCAATTCCACTCACACTTGTTGATAAGAACTTCTTGTGTATGGGTTCAGTGAACCTTCTGCCAGTTGTAATACCCTCATCTCCCTCCCGCCTCAACACTGTTCACTGGTCTGCCTCCAATACCCATTTACAGACTTTTGACCATTCAAAGGGAGACAAGCGTTCAGCCAACTGTAACACCTCTATCACCAGTGCGAACTACTCCTCCAGTACGGTTGGCTCTCACTGTCTACTACTTTTTGTGCCAGCCCACAGCATCTGTGGAAGAGGAGTGCTGCAGAGGCCAGGGTGCTTGACTCTGGACCACTGGGTTCACGGTTCGATTCCTGGTGCAGGCAGCAGGTTACCCCAGCACCATGTGACTCTGGGCAATAGCTCACTTACCGCCCGATTCATCAAAGGAAATAGCGCTTGCAAAGGGCCAGATTCTGAGAATCTGGCCCTTTGCGAGAGCGATTTTTGCATTTGGGATTCAGCATCCCAAATGTAAAAATCGCTAATTGCGATCTCGCAATTTTGCGAGGAATGACATTTAAGGAATCTCTATTTGAGATTCCTTAAATGCAATTCAACATCCAATTTAAATTTGCGAATTCGCAATTTCTAGGCGCAATTTACCGCGAGGTCAGACCTCGTGGTAAATTGCGAAAACTCAGAAAAATGCATTTAAATGCATTTTTCTGAGTTGCATGTTACACACACACATGTCCTTTGGACATGTGTTTGTGCAACACCTTTGTAAAATTTCGTTTGAGGGGTGCTACAGGGTGTCCTTTGGACACCCCTGGCACCCTTAAAATCGCAATCTTATTTGCGATTAGCAAATTGCTAATCGCAAATAAGGAATACTCACCTTTCATTCCTATGGGCCTTTTGGCCCATAGGAATGAATGGGGAGTATTTCCTTATTTGCGATTAGCAATTTGCTAATCACAAATAAAGAATGTGTAGGAATCGCAAAAAATATTGCGATTCCTACATGAATCCCGTTTTGCGAGTCCTTAATAGCGATTCGCTATGAATCGCTATTAGGGCCTCGCAAAACGGGAGAATGATGAATCAGGCGGTTAATCTTCCCGACGGCCCATAGCGCCGGGACACCTCTCCGGCGGTAGCTGTGCGCTTTTCAAATGCTGGTATTTCATTATTTTAAATTTCTTCTCATCTACTCAGAGTAAACAAAAGTATCTGCCACCGCACTCTACGTACCTGGATCTTTTCTGGCACACATCACATTCAATTATACGCAACGAAAGTCACAAACCTGTTTGTTAATTTCTTTCCTCAGAGCCTTAATGTCAAAACTATGGGAAAAAATAAAAGCTTAAAATTGTGGCTGAGTATCCTCAAATCATCAGGTCACTGCTCAGTACACAATCTTACTTTCCAATGCAAGCTGAAGCCTCCTGCATTTACCCTTTGAAAAAAAATCCACTATCCAAGTGGGAGGATCCATTTGCAGACACATCATCAAATCATTACAGCTGTCCAGGAACCTGATCTACGTCAGCATGTTTTGTGCTATTTCAACACATATTCTTGTCCTGCGGTGACATGTTATCGCCCCTCTGATGCATGGCAAAGTTACATGTCTTCAGAGAGCTCTGCCCAGAGCAGCCCACATTGCATGCAAAATGTATGCGACATAAGACCTGAAGCAACTTGCTCAGCTTGCAATTTCGTGCTCACGACTTCCTTTGCTCACAAATTTAGGAGGTCATACAGTACTCTATCTATCTTCTGCCTTCCAGTCCATGTATTTTTTCAACCATGCAAAAATAGCCTCCCGCCTATTGCCCCTTATCCATAGCGCTTTTTTCATTACTTTTCCCTTGTGAACTTCCAATGTTCCTTGCCCTGTTTACTGTAATCATTGGACCTGTGGGTGTCTCCCACTGAACTTTGAACTTCAATCCTAAATTTTTATTAGCCTAAAGCAGCCACCTTTGTTTAAATTCCAGCATGACCCGTGTTCTGATTTCCCAACCATCCTGAGGTGGATCAGCCTTGGAAGAGCACAATCACTAACATTAACTCACATGCAGTACGTATTGACAGTTCTTGCCTTGTTAATTTCTGCATTTTGAGCAGCAATTCATTTGAAATACTCGATGAAGAATTTGTAGGGAAACAGCCCTCACCTAGCTCCAAACCTTTCATAAAACATCTGTGAAGCTACTCCTCTGAAATGTATTTGAGCTGACACAATGACATTAGATATTTACACATCACTCGGATTATTGTTGCACAAGATACTGGTTTATACTGCAAATGCCACCGTCAAGTATCAATAACTGTGATCGCTTCAGGTCTCTTAGGCAGCTCCCTTTCATCTTCCTAGAACCTTCCTTGAAGCGCATCTCTCTATTTAGAAATACAGGTGCATAATCATTGGCCATAATCACTTATCTTCTTCTTTGCTTATCATCAAATGCCCAACCAATGGTGCTGCTATGCCCATGTAGGGAACTTAACCATTGCCTCAGAAGTAACCCCTTTTCTGCTCACACCTGCTTCAATGTCCTTGTCCTTAGTCTCCATCACTGACTGTGGTATGCTTAGTTCAATTTTTCAGTTCAAGAAAATGTTATTAAAAAGAAGCAGGGTGTCAATACAAAATGTAAAAACAGGTCAAGAATAAAACGTTAAATAATCAAGTGAAATCAAACATCAAAAGCATTTAAAAGAGAACAATTTTAAAAAAGACGGACGGGTTCTAAAGTTAAACAAAAAGTATACAATAGTTATAACTGTAAAACGGTGCAAAAATGATGAGAAAAAAAAGAGTAATGTAGAATTGAGGAGCGATTAGGGTGATTAAGGGGGTTTCGGGACTTCTTGCTGTGCGGGTTGCAAATGAAAGGAACGCTTAGCACAAGCATCAAGGTAAAGCGTGATTGGGAGCCATAGATCCAATCGTTTTGTCGCCATGGTAATGGGGAAAACAAAAGCAGTATCTAGTCTATGGTTATGACATACATTGTACCACCATGCTTTAAAGGAGATATTTGAAAAATCTTTCCAAATAACTGTAATCTGCTGAAACGCAACAGCTAACAACAAGTCAACAATTCGAACATTGAGTGAAACATCTTCCCAACAAGAGGAAAGACTACCTAGGAAAATGTGAGTACAGGAAAAGGAAATATGAGTATGAAAAATGTTATTTATTTGGACCCAAACTTGTACCCAGAAATCATGAACAAATTTACAGGAGAATAGCATATGAAATAGAGTAGCATGAGGAGAAGAGCAAGTCCAGCATATATCAGAGGTTGTGGAAAATCTCCTACTAAGGTCAAATCGTGTGAGGAGAAGTCTGTTGTAAATGAAAAATAGGGATTGTGTCAAATTAGCTGCTCTGGAAGATTTACGGATTTTGACCCAAATCTGAGACCATAAGGACGTCGACCAAGACGTGGCAAAGTCGCCTTCCCACTGCTCTTTTACTTTAGTCTTAGGCCTAATAGGGTCTATGTGATGGAGGTATTTGTAAATGGCAGAAGCCTTAGAAGTAGTGCGCAAGAAAGAGTGAAGTTGTGAAGCAGGGGTAGGAAGTGTGGGAAAAGTACAAGGTTGCGAGAGTCGAATGTAAGTGGATAGTACTGCCTCTTTAAGCAAAAGATATCTCTGAGCAAAAGAGGCAGGCAGATGAAAGGATTGACGAAGAGTGGAAAAAGGCAGGAATGTAGAGTTAAAGAATAATTGAGATACCCAGACTAATCCCTGCTGTCTCCATGACTTCCAGTAAAAAGGTTTACCATTGATGAGAATGTGCAAATTATGCAGGATGGTGGAAGAAAATCAGCCACCACAGTATTGGGAGGAGGGGTGGAGGATAAAAGCAGTTTAGTGGTGAATCTGTGCAAGGGAGAGGACAATAAGGACGGTTTACGAGAAAAGGATAAATATACAGCAAAAGAGAATGGGGAAAGTGAAAGACGTTCAATCATAACCCAAAGAGGGCAGTGATCGACACAGTCATGTAACCAGAAAGAAGCTTGTCGTAGGAGAAATGCTTTCTGGTAAGCCGGAAAATCCGGGAAGTTAACTCCACCCTCCTGCTTTGTACGTATTAGTCTGCTAAGAGATATCCGAGGTTTCTTACCATTCCAAAGAAAGGAGGAGAGGATTGAGTTAATCTTCTTAAAGAATTTGGAGGGCATTGGTACCTGGATGTTGGAGATTGTGTAAAGAATTATAGGGGACAGCATCATCTTGATGGTATTGAGGCGACCCCACCAGGAAAGATAGAGAGGGTGCCATCTGGTTGTTAGGTCTGAAAGTTTCTGGATGCACTTGTTCAAGCATAGAGAGACAGTATCTGTGATTGAGGGAGTAAAATACATGCCTAAGTATTTAATGTGTGAAGAACTCCAAGTAAAGTTGGAGGCACTAAAGTCGGGTTTGAAAGTGAACTTCATCATGGGTAAAATTTCACATTTGTCGTTGTTAAGTTTGTAACCGGAAATTAAGGAGTATTCACGGACTAAATCGAGAAAGGCAGGTATAGATTCGGAAGGATTGGATATAAAAAGCAAAATATCGTCAGCATAAGCAGCCAGTTTGATATGTGACTGCAAAGTTTGAAATCCATGGATGTTAGAATGCTGACATAGTCTTGGAAATTAAGGGCTCCAAAGCTAGGTTAAAAAGGAACGGGGACAGAGGACAACCCTGAGGACACCTCTTCCTAGGTTAAAAAAGGAGTAAACTAAGCCTTTGGCACAAACTGCTGCACAGGGATTGGAGTAAAGGATGGAGATCAAAGAAATAAACTTAGGACCAAATCCAAACCATTTGAGGGCTGCAAAGAGATAAGTCCATTCAACCCTTCTCAACGTCCAATGCAATTGCTGCAAGAGAGTGTTGTAAGCGTGAGGACTTTGATAGGACATTAAAGAGAAGTCTAGTGTTGTCAGTAATGAAGCGTCCTTTAACAAAACCTGATTGCTCGACCCCCAACATATCAGGCAGCAGGAGGTCGAATCTCGCTGCAAGGGACTTGGCAAAGATCTTATAATCGATGTTCACTAGAGAAATGGGCCTGTAATTTTTGCAATGTTTGGCATCTTTCCCATCCTTAGGGATGAGACAAACTTGACCGTCAGAGAATCAACCAGAGGATTTACCTAAGGTGAGGAATGTGCCTAGAAGGGTATGTAGTTTTGGTATGAGAAGGTTTGAAGTGTAAATAGAATTCAACTGTAAAGCTGTCTGGTCCAGGAGCCTTATCTCTTTTGAGGAGTCGAAGTGCAGCAAGTAATTCTTGTAGGGTTATATCTGATTCAATGTACGTAGTTTGCAGAATAGCTAAGTATTTGGGTATGGGTAGTGCTTGGTTTATACGATCTAGGCTGCTTTTAACGTCTGACCAGATTCACTTTTAAGAATGTATCCCTTTTAAAAAAAATTGAAAAAAACTTTTGTAGACTTTTCTCCATATTTTTAATTGTCTGTAGCGATGGTTATTACTTTTAATGGATTTGTAGTAATACTTGGCAATTGTTTGATGTGATTTTATGTCTGTACTTTTATGATATTTTTTTATCAAATAAAGTATTACACTACACGAATAAAGATTCAAGAGAGGTGAGATCAAGAGGAAAGTGTTGGGGTTTGTGAATGTTAGAAAAGAAATGAGATAGGGATTCAGGTGAAGGCTGAGTATCAGAAGAGTAGAGAAAATTATATAAAAGGAAAAATTCAGTTAAAATGTCAGCATCATTATGTTTAAGATTAGAATTAGCGTCATAGACAGATTCAATATTTAGCTTATTGTGCTTAACTTTCAAATAATTGGTTAAAATCTTACCAGCCTTATTCCTGCCCCATAAAATTTGGCACTTGACTTCAGTAGATAAAGGGAAGCATCTTCTGTAGATTTTTTATTAAATAGCATTTTGGCGTCAACAAGGGCTGTCAAACTGTCTTGAGAGTGCGATGTATGATAAGCGTGTTCCAATCTCTTAATCTTCTGAAGAAGGTCGCCCGTAAATTTTCGGGCAATCTTCCGTTTTGTGGCCACATACCTGATTACAAAGTCTCTTGCTGAGGGCTTGAAGGCATCCCAGATAGTGTGCTTGGGCATAGAGAGAGTATCGTTAATCTCAAAAAATGTGGTAAAGAAGTCAATAAAAGAGGTGGTGAACTTAGGATCTAGTAGAAGAGTGTTGTTAAAACGCCATCTCCTAGGTCCATCTACTTTAGGGAGAATATCAATATGAATAAAAACAGGGGCATGATCCGACAATAAAATGGGGCCAGTTTGAGCATTAGTGAGAGTCTGGGCAATATTATGGGAAACAAAAATATAATCAATCCTCGATTGGGAGTGATGGGAAGGTGAGTAAAACGTAAATTCTGAAGCTGTCGGATTGCAGATGCGCCAGGCATCAGTGAGTTTATGCTGCGAGATAGCCTGAACAAAGAGTTTGTGAGATCTATTTGGGATGAAGGAAACTTTGGAATTCCTATCAAGAAAGGGGTCGAGGGGCTGATTACAGTCTCCTGCCAAAATAAAATTGTCATCCCCAAATTTGGTGATATGGGTGGAAAATGTGTGCCAAAAGGTAGGATCACCACCAGTAGGGGCATAAACAATAAGAAGAGAAATTGGTACACCTTTTAAAGACAGTTTGACGTGAGCCCATCTACCTTCCATATCAGATTCTTGGGTGAGCACAGTAGAAGAAAGAGACTTGCGACATAAAATTGCAACCCCATTGCGTTTACCATCACCAGGAGAGTAAAAGACTTCGCCTATCCAGCCCCTCTTGAGTTTAGCTGATTCTACTTCTGAGAGATGAGTTTCTTGCAAAAAGGCAAAATCAACATTTAATTTAGCTAAATGAGATAAAATTATTTGTCTCTTAATAGGAGAGTTAACACCCTTAACGTTCCAAGTAACCACTTTTAGCGACATGCAGTATAATACGAACAATGGTATGCAAATGTAACGAATAGAAGAAGAAAAAACGTAAAAAGAGAACATGTAATAGATGAAAAATTGTGAAAGAAAGAAAGGTGGAGAAACAGGAGCAGAATGCAAGAATATGATGCAATAGAAAGAGGAGCAAGAAAATGGAGAGAAGAAGAGAAAAGATGGATAAGAAGGAGAAGGTCAGAAGTAAGAGATAGAATTCTAGGGAATGAAAATTGAGGAAAAGATACAGGAAAGAGATAAGTGAATAGATGATAAAGCATAAGAAGCAGAATGACAATGAGTGGAGAAATGGACACAAGATAAAAAGGAGTAGAGAGAATATGGAAAATGAAGAGGAGATGACACCTTCGAACAGGGGAAAAGCAAAAAAAAGGAGAAGAAAAGACAAGGCAAAGACTGGAATAGAGGTGCTAAAATGTTGAAACGAAAACATACCTACAAAGGGAAGAGGAAAAGGAGCACAATCAGGAATGAAACCAGACGTGAAGGGTGGAGGGAGTGGAGCCACATGGAACAGGCGATACATCCGATGTCAGCGAGACGCGCCACCGGGAGAACGACACGGGGCGGAGTACAGAATCTATGAAAACAGGAGGAAAATATCAGGAAAGTGCACAAATGCATCTGTATGTGTCGGAGTAGGAGGCATTATCGAGGAAGCATTGGACAAATTTGCGGTGAAGATGTCTAAATCTGGGCTTTGTCACTTTTCTGAAAGTGAAAACCTTTTCTGGCACAAAGATGCAGACTGTAGCTGATGAGGGCTCCACTAGGCCAGATACCCTTTTGAAGATGTACTACGGAGCAGGATTTGCTGTTGCAGAGAAGAACGTAGCGGGAGCTACCGCGGATTTAGGTCAACCAGCGATTCACTTTGGGCGTATTATTGAGGACATAGGTCCCGCTCTCCTGTCAGGTCTCAGGCCACTTTTTTTGTGGAAAACTCCCAAGTTTCAGTTTTTGGCTGTTATGGCACCTTTAGCACCCCTTCCAATGGTCAAGGATTAGGTGCGCACCACTAAGAGGGAAGGACTTAATTCAGGCAGGGTCCAGGTTTATGTTTGTTTGAGCTTTTTGTGTGCCTGTCACTCAGAACTGGAGGCCAGCCAACTATCCCTTAGAGTCACTCTGGTAGTCCATGGTTCAAGCAACAAGGAAGGCCATGGCCAGCCGAGCAATCCTCTGAGGGTACATGGCAGGCTTCAAGCTGCAGGGCAGACCTCCGGTAGCAGTAGAAAAGTCCACTGAAAACAAGGCCTTCAGAGTGTCCTCTGCAGATCCAGGAGTAAACTGACGAGTTGGCGTGCGGGTCCACTATGTATACCTTGTGCCAGCCTTTGGAGTGGAAGAAAATTCTGAACTTCCTCCAATTATATGGTTCTAGAAATTTCCTTCCTTATTTTACCTAGGACTTGAGATGTCTAGGGTGACGAAAGGCTGTTATCAAGTTCTTTGTGAATGTGCAGGAGGCAGCCCCTTTCAAATGTAAGTGGGACAGGGACACCCATGCCCCTCCAATCCTGGCAGGATGGCCTATCCTGCCAACAGCAAATCTCCTTTTGTATCACTGTCTGGGAGCAATGCACAAAGACCAACTGCCACTCTAGTCACAGTCTTAGAACACAGGCGGCAAGTTTCAAATGGTTAGGCCAAGAAAATACCAAAAGTGACATTTTCACGTATTTGATTTAAAATCTGTCTTTACCATTATAGTATAGTAGAGTATTGTAAATTACAATTCCTTTGAGACCAAACATGACGTCTCTACCTGTGCAAAACCAAAGTTAGCACTTATTAAAAATAGCAGGATTACATAATGTTATCCTATAGGGGAGGTATGCCTCGTAGTATTGAAAAACAAATTTGGGAGTTTTTCCTTACAAAGACATGTAAAACTTAAAAGTACATGGCCAACCTTTTAAACACAATGTAACGTGCCCTTCGGGGTGACCATTTTTTATTAAAAAGGAAAATTTAGGAGTGGCAAAGGGTTTATTTTGACACGTACAATTGGCAGTTCAAAACTGCTCCCCTGAGCTGCAATGGCAGGCCCGAGACATGTTTTAGAGTGCTACTTAGTAGGGGTGGGTGGAATTTGCAAAGTTGCCTTTCACAAAATTCAGTGAAGCAGCAAAAATCTCTGCGAACACTTGGAATTTCGCGTGCTCGCAGAGATTTTGCTGCGCCCCTTGAAGTTTCATTTTTGTGACAGGAACATCGTGCCAGAATGAATCCTGCCCTGATATTTATCAAAGAATTGAATCCAGCCTCCATTGTAATGCCAGGAGCAATTTTAGACTGACGAGAATGGAAGGCCTCCTGCTGCAGCCCACCCTCAACCTGCATAGGCTTTGAGAGCCTTTGTATTTAACTTCACCCTTGTAGCGTTGTGCTGCTAATAACGACGTGGGACACTGTTGATATTTACAAGCTCTTTATTTCACGTCTTCACTGTTCCCCGTCCCTACACTATCTAATCCTTTCCTGCTACCGCTCCTCCTCTTCCTCTGTCCCCCTAGCTCCACCCACCAACAACTAGACTGCACACAGTATTACATCTCCCCCTTTGTTAACAAAATGATGAAATAAAAGTCTGACTTGATCATAGTTCTTCGATCAGCCGCACAGGTCGTCAAATGTCTCTTCTGGGTCGCAGGACCACACCACTCTCTTCAGCTTCAGGTTCTGCTGGAATCTCAAGTCTCTGTACGGCAGCTGCACTGCCAGGTCTCTCTGAACCTGGTTGTTCATTCATTTTGCTGAGGGCATCCTTAACAGCCGGAGTGCACCGTTGGAAATGCGAGATATTCCTGGTAATCCTCCTGTTCTCCGACTCAGCTGTTACCATTGTACCCTTCTGTTGGGTAATCATTAAAGGTTCAGCTCTAACCTTGCAATCTGTCTTTTTCTGTTGTTCCTGCTTGACCAACACACAGTCCCCTTCGTGAAGAGACGGCGATCTGGCTCTCCTCCGGGTGTCAGCATAGGACTTCATTTTGTTCCTGTGCTTGCGGTCGGCTACCACTAGCTCCTTATGTACACGTGTTGGCGACACCGGTCGCAGGGCTCCTTCCTACGTAGGTATCCTTGTTCTGATCGGTCGTCCTAACATGAGTGTGGCAGGACATTTCCCCGTAGTGGCATGGGGTGTCGTTCGAAAGGCTCTCAGGACTTCATTGAGAGCCACTTGAAAGTCCTTCTAATCAATGGTGGCCTGTTGGAATGTTTTCTTTAGTGTTGCCATAAATCTCTCTACCATTCCATTGGCCTGAGGCCATAGGGGAGTGATCTAGCGATACTTGAAATTGAGATACCTCGCAAATTCTCCAAACTCATGTCCATTAAAAGGGGGGCCGTTATCCGTCTTGAGTTCTTTAGGGACACCCCAGGCAGCAAACACTTCATCCAACACAGCAATGGTGCTCGTGGCACTGGTGGATGATACAAACGGTGCTATGGGAAATCTCGAGTATTCATCCATTATTACTAGGACATATTTGCCCGACTGAAGGGGTCCATAAAAATCCATGGCAAGCTCTTGCCAGACACTAGTAGGTAGCTTTGACATCTGTAGAGGAGCTGGAGGATCTCCATGATTGACCAGTTGGCACTGGGGGCAATCCTTTAAGGTGAGTTCCACCATCTGATCAAGTAGCGGGAACCATACTCGCTCTCTGAGCGCTCTTTTTGTAGCGATATCTCCACGGTGACCCTCATGGGCTAGATTGATGACGCCCTGGCGGAGTTGCATGGGGATGACAATTCGTTGATCCCTCAGTAGGAGCCCCTCTGAGGTGGCAGACAGTGCTTCACTCACATGCCGGAAGGTCTGCATCTCTTGACGGACATGTGGGTCGCACCCTTCCTCCTCATTGTCGTGACGCCATTGATTGGTCCGCAATCAACGCATCACTCTTTGAAGGATATCGTCTTGAGCTGTGGCCTCATATATCGCCTCCAAGGGAACCGCCGGTGGTCTTGCTTGGTCCACTACGAAGTGGATGTACTCTTCTGCCACGGATGGACGTAAAGCCTGTGATGCTTGAGGGTGTCTCGACATGTAATCAGCTGGATTCGCTGATCTTCCTGGTTTGTGCACTATTGTATAAGTGTACTCTTGTAGACGCAAACCCCAGCACTCAATTCGAGGTGGCATTTTGGCTCTGGGGTTTCCGAAAATAGTGACTAGCGATTGATGGTCTGTCAATAGCGTAAAATGCTTGCCGTATATGAAAATGGTAAAGTGCTCACAGGCCCACATGACAGCAAGGCTTTCCTTTTCAGGTTGGGAGTAGGCCTTCTCAATGTCCGACAAACTCCAGCTGGCATATGCCACGATGTATCTCTGGTCTGTTTTGTTGTCGAATTGAGCCAGTATTGCACCCAGTCCCACTGGGCTGGCATCAACGGTGATTTCGGTGTGTCTCTTGGGGCTGAAATATGCCAGGTTGTTCGCTGACTCAACAGCTCGTTTGATTTCCTGGAACGCCTGCTCACATTGGTGAGTCCAAATGAATGGTTGCCCTTGTTTGGTAAGGACACGCAACGGGTGACTGATGGTGGCGTAATCCTTTATGTATCTGGCACAATAGCTCGCCATGGCTAAGAATGATCGAATGTCGCTCACATCTTGTGGACTTTTGGTATCGTTCAGTGCGATCACCTTCTCAGGATCAGGCTTCATCCCTGCTCCAGAAAACATATGTCTAAAGAATTTAAGAGTCGACTGATGGAACTCACACTTGTCTTTGTTGAGTGTGAATTGGCTTCCAGGAGAGCATGGCACACCTGGTCTAGTGCTTTGTCATGCTCTTGAACATTTGAACCGTAAACTAGAATGTCATCACTATAGTTTAGTGTATTTGGTATGTGATGTATGGTCTGGCGAATGGCTTCCTGAAAGATCTCCGCCGCAGATGAAATTCCAAAACTGAGTCGTTTGTAGCGGAACAACCCTAGATGAGTGGCAAATGTTGTTATATAGCGCGACTTTTCATGTAGTTCCAGCTGGTGGTATCCTTTATTCAAATCTAGTTTGGAAAATACTCTTGCGCCATTTAAGGATGAAATCATGTCACTTAAATGAGGCCCTGGGTGGCGCTCCCTTTCGATGGCAGTGTTGAGAAGCCTCATATCTACACACAGGCGCACCTTTTCGGGTGTACCCTTCTTTGGCACGATGACTACTGGTGAGACACACAGTGTTGGCCCTTCTGTCCGCTCGATAATGTCCGTTCTCAATAACTCTTGGATTTCATCCTCCATGGCTTGTTGAAGGTGGAAGGGCACCCGCCTGTGATGTTGTGCGACAGGACGTATTCTTTCATTAATGTGCAACCGGATCTGGCATTTGTTCATTTTTCCCAGTCCAGTGAATAGTTTAGGGAATTTGTGTATGATGTCCGGATCATCGCTTACCCTATACAGAATTTCGACCAGCCTAAGACGCTCCGCAGTGGGCAGACTGAGGAGACAGTCAGCTTCCGGGCCTTCAATGACATGTACATAGGCCGGCACTGAGGTGGTTTTGTGCTTAAGTGTAGTTGCAAATTTTCCCAGGCATGGGAGAGGTTTCTACAACATCCACGTGAACACTCTGACATAGGCCGGGCTCAACGTGGGTTGCGGTTTCATTTTGTTGTATTCAGTCACAGGGATATAGTTCAGGGATGCCCCATTGTCCAGTACAAACTCGGTTTCATGAGTTCCCACACTGATGTCTAATCTTGGGTATTTTTTAGTTGGTCTGGATCAGCTACCATGCTGGCATACTCATCAGTGTACACCGATTCCAAAGACGCTAACCTAGATTCTCTGGATGGATACCTTCTCACCCATTGGGACCTGCGAGACTCTCTGCTGGAGTGTGAGGAGACCGAGGACGACTCTTGCCGATCCTGTACCGCCTTTGCATGATGTCGCCTTGTGTCTGGTCGAGAAGATCTTGCTGACTCTTTCATCCTTTCTTTGCGATATTCTCCACACATAGCCTGCTGACCAAGTGCTAGACAGACATCTGTGTGCGGAAAGTCGTACCCGCATCAATAACATTTTCGTAGGCGATCTCCTGTCTTGTCTCCCCGGCCAGACTCATGGCGTCTGCTCCCTGTTTACTGTTGGCAGGAAGACGGCCTGGCTGACCTCCGTCGATCTCGCGAGTGTCTGCGAGTGCTCTTGGCTTGTACACGATAGGTTTGTTCCCGTCTCTCACCATGTCCCGTCTCCATTCTTCTAGCATGTTCCTCTGCTTGGTCATGTACCCGGGTCATCTCTTCAATCTCATCAAGGTTATGACTCTTCCTTAGTAGCCGCCTTCTGAGCGTTTCAGATTGTCAACCTTCAATTATTCGCAACCTTATGGCATCCTCCGTGGAAAACGTGTCAAACTCACAGTACCGAGACAGTCGTCGTAGTCTCATTATAAAGGTAGTCATCAGTTCCTCCTTTTCTTGATGGGCTTGGGGAAACATGTAACTTTAATAGTCCACATTTCTTTTATGTAAAAACCTTTTATTTAACGCATCTCGCACCTTGACATATGATCCTGTTTCGGCTGTCGGCAATTCCTTGATTAAGTTACTGACTTCTTTCCCTACCAGATTTCGTAATGCAATTATCTTCTCATCGTCATCCGTGACTTTCGATCCTTTCATATAGTCCTCAAAGTCCTCGAACCACTCCTGCCATCTGGGGACCATGGCCCCTCCAGCTATCAGGGCCAGTGGTTCTGGGGCAGGCAAATATGAGATGCCCACCATACTTGGCGTGGTAGCCGCTGTGGGCGCGACATTTCGCTGCGGTGACGTCGACATTTTGGTGTATTACTTTATCTCTCTCTCTTTGCTCGTGTTTCCTTGTCTTTCTTTTCTCACTGTATTTTCCTTGACTTGTGCTTGTTTGCTTGCTTCACCTCTTACGTTTGCATGTGCTTGTTTGCTTATTTCACCCTTTGCATTGGCTTGTGCTTGTTTGCTAGTTTGTCTCTTGCAGCGGCTTGTGCTTGTTTCCTGATCTTCTTTGCACTTGCTTGTGCTTGATGACAAAACTGGAAACTGCCTGACTTCAAAATGGTCGCTTCTTTTCCTCGACAGGGGATTGGTGGGGACAGCCTTACCTCAAAATGGCCGCCGTACTCGAAATCTCATTCCTCCCGAGATTTTGCCTCCCTCCAATGCACTGCAGTTACCGGCCGGCTTCAGGACACTCACCGGGCACATGAGGTCTACACTAGATGCTGGGGCCTCCGCTCTTAACCCCCCTCCACTGGCGCAGGATCTCCTCTCACCAGGTAGGACCGGGGTGAGCTCCCGACGTCGCTACCGCGCCTGCAATTCCTCACGCATCTGGGGTGGGCACCCGATGCTAGCGCTCTGCAGTGCTTTTCAGCTGGGCAGCTTCAGCGCCCGACCGCGCTTTTCTTGCTGGGGGCTTCACGCGACAGGCTGGTCGCAGGGCAGCTCGTATTCACCGCTGGCAGCTTCTTTCTCGGCGGCGGTTCCTGCCAGGCACACGTGTCGCGACAGCGACTTCCTCAGTGTGCTGCACGGGACGGGACACTCGTCTCCAGGGGCCAAGGGGTGGCAGACTGCACCATCCCACCCTCGTCGCCAGCTGTAGCATTGTGCTGCTAATAACGATGCGGGACACTGTTGATATTTACGAGCTCTTTATTTCACGCCTTCACTGTTCCCCGTCCCTACTCTATCTAACCCTTTCCTGCTACCACTCCTCCTCTTCCTCTGTCCCCCTAGCTCCACCCACCAACAACTAGACTGCACACAGTATTATGTTATGTTATGTTATGTTAAGTTTATTTTTGTATAGCGCACAGCTACTCAAAAAGAGTGTCCCGGCGCTTTCGATAAGGAGACCTACCGCACAGTAACACAACACATTAAAAAACAGGGGGATGGATACAGCGAAAGAAAACAGAAGAAAACAGCGGGACAACCTACTGGGTAAATAGCCAGGTTTTGAGGCCTTTCCTAAATGCAAGTAGGCTGGTGGCTCCACTGAGTGGGAGCGGCAATGAATTCCACAGCTATGGCGCCAGCAGTCCAAAGGAGCGGCCTCCAGTGCGAGCTCTCTTCACTCGCGGTACAACCGCCAGGAACAGAGATTCTGACCTCAGAGAGCGAGCCGGATGATAAAAGGCAAGTCTCTTTTGGAGGTACTTTGCTCCCACCGCATGGAGAGCTTTATAGGCCAAAGTTAATGCCTTAAAAGCAATCCGTTTGTGGATGGGAAGCCAGTGTAACGTCTGCAGCAAGCCCGCGGCACTGGCTCGTCTGTTCAGACCAAAAATGGCCCTCGCGGCAGCATTCTGCATGACTTGGAGCCGCTGTAGCAGGTACTCTGGCAGGCCCAGGTACAGAATGTTGGAATAATCTAACCTAGAGCCTATCAGAGCCTGCACAGTCAGCTTCCTATGGTCCTCAGACAAAAGAGGTAAAAACCTCCGCAGCATCTTAAGGAGGCCGAAGCAGGTGCCCGTCACACCGAGGATCTGGGATTTCAGTGTGAGACCCTTATCCATCTTGACCCCCATGTTCTTAGCAGTGTGGGATGAACAGGAAGGAGGAAACATGTCAACGGGCCACCAAGCTTGCCAGTCTGGCTCCGTCGCACACCCGAAGAAGAGTACCTCGGACTTATCGGAATTGCACTTGAGGCTGTTCAGTTGGAACCATTTAAAAATGGCCCCAAGGCAATCCCGGATACTCTCCCCATCTAAGTCTCCTCCTCTCTTACAAGAGAAGAGGAGCTGGGTGTCGTCGGCATAGGATACGATCTGGGCCCCGAACGACTCCGCCAGCGCCGCCAAAGGGGTCATGAAGATGTTAAAAAGGGTCGGGCTCAATATAGAGCCCTGTGGGACCCCGACTCCCAGAGGCAGCATCACGGCGGAATCTGGGGAGGCCCAGACCGTTTGCCGGTGGCCGGCTAGAAAGGAGGAAAACCAGCTGAGCACCGTCCCCCGTAGGCCAATCTCATAGAGTCTTACGAGAAGGCCGTCATGGGGGACGGTGTCAAAAGCCGCCGACAAGTCCAACATCACCAGCATGGCTTTGCCCCCAGTGTCCAGAACCCCTTTAATGGTTTCTGAAACCTCTAGGAGCGCGGTCTCTGTGCTGAGGTTTGGGCGGAAGCCGGATTGGGTGGCATGCAGAATCTCGTGTGTCTCCAAAAAATTGGAGAGCACCGTCTGAACATGCTTCTCCAAAATTTTTGTGAGAGCCGGCAACAGAGAGATAGGCCTATAGTTGACTGGGGCACTAGGGTCGAGACCAGGCTTCTTAAGCAAAGGGATGACCATTGCCTGCTTCCAGGCCTGCGGAACCACTCCCTGACTCAGAGAGAGGTTCAGGAGAGGGTTTGCCAGTGGGTTTATCACTTCCGCGATTTTTGCCAAGAATTTGGCCGGGCAAGGGTCTAGAGGCGACCCAGATTTGAGATTGCCCATCAGCGCTAAGGAAGCAGGGGCTGAGATAGGTGGAAACACAGCCAACGTCGGACCAGGCGGGGTCAGGGGGTACAAGTCATCCTCTGGGTTGGACAACCCCGCGGGCGCCACCGGTGGAAAAGAGTCTTGTATAAGTTTGATCTTGTTGGTGAAGAAGTTAGCAAGATCAGACGCCCAGGATTCAGAGGGCATCTCTTCAGATGTATTGGACTGCGGCGCCATGAATTCTCTCACTATGGTGAAAATCTCCTTACAGGAGTTGGAGGCGGCTTCTATCCTCCCTGCAAGGTAGGCTTTCTTTCCAAGGCGAATGTCCCGGTGATAGGCCTTAACCGCAGTCTTATAGGTAAGCCTAGCCACAGAGTCGTATTGTGAAGGCCAGGCTCTTTCGGCCACTTTGCACTGCTGCCGCTTAGCCGACAGTGCTGCGGTGAACCAGGGAGCCGAAACCCGTTTCGGAGTTAAGCGGGGGGCCAACACCGGGGCAAGATCGTTCAGCCTCTCTAGAAGCCATGCTTGCAAAGACTCCAAATCCTTCTCCAGATCACCTGAGAGGGGACAAGGGTGATCCAGAGCGGCCTGGGCCAGCATCGCAGGGGTCACTCGGTGGTAAGCCCTAGGGACTCGACCCCGCTGCTGGGATACAGACGTAGACGGTTTAGCTGTACCTCTAACCAGGAATTTGGCAAGCCGATGGTCTGACCATAGCACCGGGATAATTTCCTTCACCTCGAGAGGAGATGTAGAGAAGACCTGGTCGAGAGTATGTCCCTTGTCGTGCGTAGGTCCCTGAAGGTGGGGGATCAGGCCCAGGGGGCCGTAGCCTCCAATAATTTGATAGCATCCGGGTCCGACGGATCATCCATACGGAAGTTGAAATCCCCGGCTACTATACAGTGTTCAGCTTTCAGGGCCAGTCCCATCAAGACCGAATCGAAGTCCTCAAAGAAGGTTCCAGGTGGGCCAGGCGGTCTGTATACTAATAATCCTTTAACGGATTGGTGAGGAGCCAGGGTGATGGAAAAGGCAAGGGTCTCGGAGCCGCGGATCTCATCCACTGGCAGAATAGCACATGGCACGCCCTTTTGACAGAACCTATCTGCCACCAATCTCCCTGGTTCCCCAAGTCTCTACGAGGACCAGCTTGAGCTTGTGTGTGCTGCATTCTCTGTCAGTGTGGAGGACACCCATGATCCTCTGTGACTAATTTCTATTTCTGTGGTTGAGCAGTCTTGCCTGTCCTTGCAACTCCGCCCTGACTGCTGAACTTCTCTCTTGTTCACATTCTTCACACCTGCAGCTACCATGCCTAGTCAAACAACTGAAGGAATTACAAAAATGGTGCCTCCTACGCAGACTTTGTCCAGATAGTGCAGTTCCCCTAGACTGCACAGGGGAACCAGAACCGTTGTGTGCCATACCTCTACTCAACTGGAGTACTTTCTATTCTAGGCTGCTGGAATTACCTTTAATACAGGGGCCTAGCTTCCATTGTTGCAGACACCGGGGCCCAGAGGCCTGAGGGGCCCACTGAACCCTGACTATTGGTGTAGTCATAGTTCAGCCAGCAGTCAGAGGGCCCATTTCCTTCTTTGCACTACGTCCTCTGACCCACTGTCTACCTTACTGTTTTAATAGCCTGGATCTCCACATGAAATTTCGTTTTTTATTAGTTGGGGCACATAAGAGGAAATAGTAGTGTGGACATGGATTACTTGTGCCGATTTCTGCATGATGATCCCTCTTTCTGCGGTTTAATGCTCCCATTTACATACAGCAGATGATAAATGAGAAAGAAACTTCCTTGACTGAAGAGAGTGTTGGGGAAGGAAAGGGAACAATACTTAAGGTATAGTGGAGCATTCTATTCTCCCCACTTCCACAGAAAAAGTATATAAGGGACCAGGGGACAAGACTTGGGTGTTTCTTTGCTGCCAACGCCTAATGCTATTTTACTGGATGAAATTACTAGCCAGTAAAAAGTGAGTATGGTATTGCCATACCCAGGAAAACCAGGTGAGGTTCTACTGGAGCAGTCGTTATCAGGCCGAGCGTAATTCCATACAGGGATTACGCTCCACTTAAATTGGAATCAAAGTCTAAGGAAACTTTCATGACAAAAGGACCACTGCTACATGTGTGTCTCCCCAATGCTCAGGGCCTCCTCTCATGTAGTGTGAGGAGCAGGATGCTTCTCGTTACTGTAGCTAACAGGTAGTCCCTTCTAAGGTGTGGTACCTTTGTTAAGTCATGCCTTATGAAACACAAACTGTGCATTCTAGGACTCATGACTGTGCTTTTCCCATTCCCAGACTTGACCTGCAACCAACTGACAGGGAAGTAATTTTGCCTAAAGAGCCAGAGCTGGGACAACGGTTTACTTATGATAAGGGACTGCTTTCTACGGTCAAAGGAGCTAAGAAGCTTGGCAGAATTATATATAGCCATATACACTAGATGAGTCTATATCACTTGGGACACCGGATCCAGGCAATGGTTTTCCTTTTACAAAGCAATGTAATCTGGCTTAATTGAGCTGAACTAGGACTACAGCTGTCTGACTGCATTGTCTCTGGAATTTGAATCTCTTGGTAACATGGAGTCAATATGTAACCCTATATGCAGAACCACCTTTAGGATTGATTATATACCTCCTCACACTGTTAGGCCCTCTACCTTGGTAGTGCAGAAGTTATTTCTCATAAAACAGATCCTCCACGGTATTTTGGCCAATGGGAAATGTAGTCAAAGGGCGCCCAAACCTCTGCTCGAGCACGAGGATCGTAAAACAAGCTATTCCAGGTTCTTACCCATCTGAAATTTCCTAATACTCTCTAATAAGGTCTCGTGTTACAAATCATAGCTGGGTGTGATGGTTTTTATTTCAGTCACAATGCCTGAAAACTACAGTTCCCAGAGTCCACTCGGATGACCAGTTTTGCAGAGGTGGAAAGCTCTTCCTCTTTGACACAGCAGAGTTTTCAAGCATTCATATGCCCAATTTGTCAGATATGAGTAGTTCCCCTATGGTATTTGTGCCGCAGGGAATCAACATATCAACAGAACCATAATTACACTGGTAGAAGAGAAAGAACAATTGAAAGACTGCACATTGGTTTTGAATAAAGTGACTTTCTACAAAATATCACTTTTGCTTACTTAATTGTTCGGTACACAGAGCTATATCACCAAGTAATAAAAGAAATAACATTTGGAGGAGATACTGAATTAGATTTTTTTTTCTTGAAGCATCCCTTCTCCTGCGATGACCTAAAGCGATACGACCCCCTGCGGGTCTCCAAAAAGAAGGAGCAGACATCGACGTCTTTAAGGCTGACTTTAAAAGCTTCTTACAAGAAGCAATCTAGCAAGCGGAGGGCCATTTCCCTGGCTATTTCACAACCAATCTTCTTTCCAGAGTTTTACTGCACTGCACCTGGTGTTCACGGCCATTATACGGGACCACTGTGTTCCTTATTACCATACTAATTACAAATTGTGTGCCCTACGTGTACCAATTAACAATGATAATAGAAAATATTATTTTACAATAACGTTAAGAATACTGAAAATCTATACTACGTACTTCCTTCTACAACAGCACAGATCCGCCTATGTATTGTTATCATTCTTCTGTACTGCCCACGAGATGCTAAAAAGGACTCTGCTCATTTACATCTTCTGCTGCTCCTTTTCAATACCCTATCATATCGATACCCTGTAAAAAAAGAAAAAAACAGTATTTATGTACTTTTCCAATAAAGCGCTCCATAGTTCCATAACCTTTTCTCATTTCCTTTCTCTTTCTTGGCTGAACTAACTCCACACAAGGCTTGGTAGAGGCCAAAGGATGATCACGTGGTAATGGAGATCATGTAGGTTAACAGTTTCTACTGCCCTCATGCCTCCGAATTCCGGATCGTGAAAGTTTCGACATTTTTACGTTCTGCGTGGAACGCAAAAATGCCAATATTTTGCATGTTCCGTGAACGGAACGGAATTTGCTGCCCACCCCTACTACTTAGTTGGGTGGCACAATAAGTAATGCAAGCACACTGATAGCATTTAATTTACATGCCCTGGGTACATGTAGTACCACTTTCCTAGGGACTAATAAATAAATTAAATGTGCCAGTCAAGAGTAGCTCAACTTCACCATGTTTTAACCCCTCCCCTGCTGATGACGGAACCGCTCCGTCATCAGCTGCGGTGGCGCTCTGCTGATGACGGAGCGGTCCCGTCATGGCCCGCCCGACGCTCCTGCGCGGCGCGAATGCCGCGCCTGCGCTGAGCGTTCTATTGAGCGGGCGGGACCATAATGGAACCGCTCCATCAGAAGCACAGCGCAACCGACGCTGGTGATGGAGCGGTTCCGTCACCAGCATGCGCCCGCCGTATTTCCGCCCCACCCCCTTAGCACTGCGGCGGAATAGCCGCCGCAGTGATGGGGTTAAGGAGTGAGCACAAGTACTTTGGCATTAGTTGGCAGTGTTACATTGTTCAGAGTCCTAATGCCAATAAAAATTAAATTCAGCAAACAGGAGAGGAAAAGGCAAAAGGTTTGAGGGAAAACCATATCAAAGGCAATCAGGTCTAAGACTATGCATACCTGCTTCTGCTTTGGTTCTGCTTTTGCTGACTGCTTTACCCTTGCAGAATATTTTTTCTGGAGATGAAGGGTGTCTTATCCGCCTTCATCCTCGCTGGATCTGCAGTGGCCACTGCTCTTTGCTGCCCCATTGTTTCCCATGGACTGGAAGCAGATGTACTGGAAAACCTGCCTCTCCTCACTGGAATTCTGCAGGGGGAGGACCTGATGAGCACCTCCCCCTGCACTTTCTCACATACTGTGATCCCCTGTCCAAAACAGGGACCAGTCACCTTCTACAGTCGATGGCCTCCATCAGAGCCCAGCTCCATTGTCCCCCTTGTCATCTTTTGGTTCTTAGATTGTGCCCCTATTGTGCCATTGAAGTCTTGTGGTTTTCAGCAACTTCTTTCCAAGGACAACCTCATTTCAATGTGTCTGCTATTAAGTACTTGACATCTGTGTTCAAGACATGTAGCCCCACACTGTGTGAGCCCAGCGTGGTCTTTCCTGTGTGTTAATGCTCACATGTGGATCCCATGAGGCCATTAAACCCTCTCATATGGGTTCAAGCTGTCTCCTTTGCTAATGTGGTGACACCAAACTCCTGCCCATCCTGTCCATCTGTCCATCACCACCCCCTTTTCTGAATCGTTTTGTCCACCACAAGCGTGGAAGGGTATGCTCAGATGTGAGTCCCTTTCTCACTGCACCATCAGGATTCAAGCAAGCCGGGCCGAAGACGGCTGTAATGCCAGAAACAGGTCCCCGGAAGCTTGTTTCCTTTCCAGTAAAAGAAATGGCTTGGTAGTTTGGTCTGCCCTGTTCCCATGATGCACTGGGCCAGGGACAGACTAATTTGCATGTAGCCAGGTTCTGATCTGGGATGGTGCAGTGAGCTAAAAAAAGGTGATGGATCAAGCCCTGATCTGTTGACTGAGTAGTAGTATTCTGCTTAATTCAGATACTCTGTCCATCACCACCCCCTTTTCTGAATCGTTTTGTCCACCACAAGCGTGGAAGGGTATGCTCAGATGTGAGTCCCTTGCTCACTGCACCATCAGGATTCAAGCAAGCCGGGCCGAAGACGGCTGTAATGCCAGAAACCGGTCCCCGGAAGCTTGTTTCCTTTCCAGTAAAAGAATTGGCTTGGTAGTTTGGTCTGCCCTGTTCTCATGATGCACTGGGCCAGGGACAGACTAATTTGCATGTAGCCAGCTTCTGAGCTGGGATGGTGCAGTGAGCTAAAAAACTGTGATGGATCAAGCCCTGATCTGTTGACTGGGTAGTAGTATTCTGCTTAATTCAGATACTCTGTCCATCACCACCCCCTTTTCTGAATCGTTTTGTCCGGTAGGGTGTTAAAATATCGATTACAAAAATATAGCTGACATAAATATCGTTGTAAAAATATCGTTTACAAAAATATCGACACCCTATACTTAAACAGGTAAGTACATAAATATCGACTCCAAAATATCGTTGTAATTAATATAGATGTAAAAATTATCGACTTTTTAAAATAATTAAAATTACAATAAATAATAAATAAATATAAGTACTATTAACAAAATACATGACATTACTTTTATTTTTTAACTATTTCAAAAAAATTTACTACACTTTTTAATTATAAACTTAATAAATGTGGACATATAAATTGATTTTACACATTACATTATATAACAACAATAATACATACATATAATTAAAATATACAATATATTACTAATTAAAACATTTGATAGCGTAGGAGTAAAAATTACTATTCCCACTCCAGAGGGTGCAACAGTAGGGAAAACGGACCCTGAACCCAAAAAATATCCCTTTAGCCAAGAACTGAAAACTGACCCTGAACCCTAAAAATACCCCTTTACCCAAAAACCCAAAACTGACCCTGAACCCTAAAAATACCCCTTTACCCAAAAACTGAAAACTGACCCTGAACCCTAAAAATACCCCTTTACCCAAAAACTGAAAACTGACCCTGAACCCTAAAAATACCCCTTTACCCAAAAACTGAAAACTGACCCTGAACCCTAAAAATACCCCTTTACCCAAAAACTGAAAACTGACCCTGAACCCTAAAAATACCCCTTTACCCAAAACATTAATTAAGCTATTATTTCATTATATTTAAATTACTTCCCACCCTACTCCCCTATAAACCCACAACCCGCTACGGAACTATTAATACTAAATTCAACTTAAAATACATTATTAAATAATAATATACTACTAAAAATACTACTTTGGCTACAAATATTCATTAAAAACACTACATTACTTATAATTTTTAAAAAATTATATTATTGTAAACTATGTTTTTGTAAACGATATTTATTACAACTATATTAATGTTAACAATATTACTTACCTGTCTGTCGATATTCTGGTCAGACGATATTTTTGTCATCGATATTTCTTCCTGTAGATATTTTTGCAGTGATATTTAGGTTAGTTGATATCTTAACGACGATATTCCTGCTCTGTACCGTTTTGTCCACCACAAGCGTGGAAGGGTATGCTCAGATGTGAGTCCCTTGCTCACTGCACCATCAGGATTCAAGCAAGCCGGGCCGAAGACGGCTGTAATGCCAGAAAACGGTCCCCGGAAGCTTGTTTCCTTTCCAGTAAAAGAATTGGCTTGGTAGTTTGGTCTGCCCTGTTCCCATGATGCACTGGGCCAGGGACAGACTAATTTGCATGTAGCCAGGTTCTGAGCTGGGATGGTGCAGTGAGCTAAAAAACGGTGATGGATCAAGCCCTGATCTGTTGACTGGGTAGTAGTATTCTGCTTAATTCAGATACTCTGTCCATCACCACCCCCTTTTCTGAATCATCCTTGGGGGGCCATGCATGCCCTAGTGCTGGGTACCCCTGTGGATGCCTCTATCTTGGCCATACCTGTGTGCTCAAGTACCATTGGAGATTGCAGTTACTTGGGTGCCTAAAGCACTTCCTCAGTAGGAGCACCACTTAGGTCCACCTGACTCTTTATCCTTGAAGGGAGAGATGGAGATATTGTTCTGGTGCTTGAGTGGAAGAGTAATGATGACGCAGTGGACAAAGGGCCACCGATGTCAGGATCCTCGCTTTGTTCCCCCCTCACCCTATATTCCTGTACAGAAGGACTGGCTTCCTAATCTTTGCAGGTCACCTGCCTTATTTCTGCCTGCTATGTCCAAGGTCAATCCCCAAAATGATCAGTAAAGACAGGTACCCTATCATCTTGAGGTCTTGGTATTGATACTTCTCCTCACAAATGTCCTTTCAGGTTGTAATTTCAAACCCCCAGAGATCACTTTTTCTTTTATTTGCTTTTTAACCTGACAGTCAAGATCATACATATCTAATCTTGTCTGAAACCACCGTTAGATATACATTTTAAAATGAGTGCTCTATAGGAGCAAAAGCTAACTCTGTCATCGTAACCTAATCTTTTAATCCTTGAGAAATGTACCGAGAAATATTTGTCCAATTACTTCCTATCACTAACAGCTTTCAAAATGCTAAATCAGAATTAAGTAAATTCACCACAAGTATGTAAGTATAAGGATGCGGGTGTTTGTTAGAGTCAATGGTATAAGGCAATGTTCCTTGCACCTCTTTTGTGCCCTTCATCAGAATAGTGTTATATTTTGCAAAGATTCCTCAGTTTCCCAAGGCATGAGCATTTTTTTCATGTACTCATCAGTTTTATGAATCTTTTGTGAGTTTTAATATTTTCATTGACTCCGTGAATCTGTGATACCGTAGCGTAACTCTCAGCACTACTAACTCTTCTGAAGTTGTATCCCATGTAAGAATGAGGAAATTTAATAAAAGGTGATGCAACCCAGCACAGCATTAAAAGTTGCAGTGCTGCTCTGTGCAGCTTTGAGTAAAAGAGAGAGAGCAGGATAGCACCATATCTACTAAGATATTGCACTGTTGCTCCATCCACTGGTGCTTGCACACTTTTGGGTGCCTTGGGCCAACAGACATACCCTGGGACCTGGTGTATCTTTCCAATACAACATGCTATGCTTGTACATAATTATGAATGTTTCTAACATTGTATATGTGCTGTACATTATAGCACACAACAAATTTAGAAATGTTTTGACATAAAAACCTTTCTCACAAATTACGCCTGTCTCGAAAATGTGCAATTGTTGACGCAAATGCCTATCAAAAAATGTTTAGTAGATATAGTGCTGTATTGTAACCCATGGACAGTTGCATTGGAAAATCCATGTACCAAACATAGAGGCTTATTTACAAGTCCCTTTTCCACTGGTGCATCTCTTTTTTGACACACCAGCAGCGCAGTTTGCTGCCCCATATTTAACCCCTTCCATGCTGATGACGAACCCCAGCCGTCATGCACTACGATGCTTGTGTGCTGATGACGGCTGGGGTTCGTCACGGCCCGCCCCTGTTCGTGTTGTTTACAGCACACCAGGGGAATCACGGCCGCATGGAAGGGGTTAAAAGGCCACACTGAGCCTCTCTGCATTGCCGTGTAAATATGGCCCCTATTCATGCATCACTTTGCGTAAAAGGGGTGTGCCATGGGTGTTGCTGTGTGTATTTCCATGCAACACCCATGGATTCTGCCACATTCCCAGATCTACAACATTTCGTAAACCTGGGAATGCGTCAGAATCCTACGCCTCCCCATGGGAGGTACAAGGAGGTGCAACAAGGAGAAATACTTTTATTTCTCCTCCTTTTTTCCTCATTTTATGGGTGCTGCATTCTGCAGCACACATAGAAAGAGGAAAAAGCCTCTTGTGATCATCCCACAACGCAGGCACCCTTGCACCATGGTGAAAGGGTACCTGCCTTGGCGCATTCCAGCCAATTGTGCGCAAGCGCATGGGACACAGGGATGCGTCATATTGTTGTAAATATGATGCATACCTGTGCTTTTAAAATGAAGCAGTTCGGCGCAGCAAAATGGCTTGCGTTGCTGCGCTGTGTCATTTTGTTGTAAATAAGACCCATAGTATGCCCCTTGACACAAAGTAGCTAGAATTAGTGTACTTTGGATTATTTTGTGCTGCTTTCCAGCGTAAAACATGTTTTGCCTTGAAAAGTATATCCCAAAACCAATGCTTTGCATCACTTTTGTCATGCACGCCAGGCACAAAATTAAAATGATTTTGCCTCTTGTCTCTAGACAGTTAACCAGCCCTCGACTCTTCTGACACCCTCCACTGGATAAAAGTAGTCCTGTATTTCATCCAAATATCACGTGGCACAGTTAAATGTATCAATTTTTATATCTGACACTAATTAAGGAAGTGCCTGCCGGCGTTTACTTTTGGAACTGCTAAGGGGAAAACGTTTTTGCCAAGAGCCAAAAAAATTGGACACAATCTTTAGAGGACAGAAAAATGATGTGGCAGATATTGGCATGCTGCCTGTGATGATGTCAGACGCAACACGATCGCATTTAACCTATTCCATCCGCCTGTTTAGCTATAAAAAAGAAGCCCATGTTCATCTGAAACACCAGAGGTTAAAGGGGCTGAAGTATTGGACGCCTCCTGAAGCCTCTCCAGCTCAGAGATTCCTTGGGGTAAGTTTATTAAGACCTAAACCAACTCATTCCCAGGAATGAGCTATAGAGTAAATGTTGCAAATAACTCTTCTCAAAACATTGTAGTGTAAGCTTTTGATTAGCCACAGATTTACAGTGCCTTAGATATTTATCTTGTTTGTTTACACCTTTGATATCAATTCGTAGAGAGATGCTACGAAGACCAATCAACAGACATCACTGTCATACTGATACCATGGGGGACTAGTCACTTATCTTACACCAGCTCTTCCCAGGAAACAGTTTATGTACCCCCTTAATATCTCTTTTGATTTTTTAACATGGTCATGCTTAAATGTAAATGTAAATGTAGTTCATTTATATAGCGCTGTATCACCGACTGGTTTCTAAGCGCTTGCTTAGGGAACCCGTCCTGGTATTCCCCTGTTAGATAACCCATTACTGGGCATCCCCAAGGTGAAAGCCAGGCATCCCGCTGCGAGGGGCAGTCGTGGAGATTAAGCAAGCTATTGCCCAGAGTTGCAGAGTGGGACTCTATGATTGGAATAGGCACCGAGGCGAGAATTGTCAGGTCTGGGGAAATTTGAGCCCAAGACCCGCCGAGGCGGGGAATTGAACCCTGGTCCGGGCCAGACCTCTGCATCAGGGTCTGCCGCTCCAACCACTTGAGCCACACTTCTCCACGCTTAGCTTGTCCGGAGTGATTCCAAAGCCAAACTCAACCCTCAATGGGGTCACTGGCCTATGGGTCACACGGGAAGACATTTCACACTTCCTATCCAAAGATCTTTCCACCCTCCCAACCCCAGAAATCTCTTTGAAGTATTTAATTAGCAACCTGGGTCCTGTGACCGAAGACACTGATCTACGCCTCCTGAAAGCAAAGGTCATAATACTGTAAGAACTGGTGTCTGTGTAAATTTGCAAATCCCTGCTGGTCCTTGAAATATTCTAGACCCTTTCCAGATCATCCCCGACACTCACCCTAAGCATCGCCATAATTCAGTTCAATGTCCCCAAGACCTTGTGGACCGGTCGCCTTGACTGGATCTGTAGCAGCCCAACACCGCTACAAGCTAGGACAAACAGAAAAGGGAAATTGTTCGATATTAAGAAATGACAGGGACTTGGGTGATCCTGCTGGCTTGAACATCAGGCAGAAGGCTCTTAGACCTTCCTGCCTAAATCTTAGGCCCAGCCGATGGGATTCCTTACCTACATAGGTCCTGATTCACAAAGGTAAACTTACACTTTTGTGTGATAGGTCAGTCCTATATTTTTATGTGTGGAGAATCTGCAGTCATAAAGTTATTACTAGTAAAATACCTTTGTGAATAGCAAACAATAGTAAACTTACGCAAACGTGTTCATTTACCTTTGTGACTCAGGCCTGCTGTCTGCAATTTCACCCAAATTCCTGGTTAGCTACGAAGGCTGATACCTAGCACCTTGAAACTCCAGTGGCGTAGCAACAAATGTTATTCCCCACCCCTGCAGAATGTTATGAGGACCCCACTCCCATGAGTCTCCAATATTTCTCCAAAAATCATTGCCTTTGGGCTAAATGGGGCCCCCTGGAGGGTTGGGGAACATCTGAGCCACAGGATCTGCAGGGACTTTGCTACGCCCCTGTCACTAGCTCCTACAACCTCTATACCTTACATTGGCACCTCGCAGACTCTGTTAGTGATATTCGGAGGTGTGAATCTGGAACTAGGTAACAAAAACTGTGATATACCCAACTAAAGAAATGCCCTAAGAGTGGGGTTTGGGTTGGAAAGGGATTTGGGGAGGATACTATGTTAAGGGGTGGAGTGCGTATGGCATTCTGAAATGTAATCATTATGCTTGAAGTGATTAAAATGTGTCCAATTATTTATAACACTGGGTGTTGTGTAAAAAGAAGCTTTTGCAAAATAGTTGGTGAGTTTAACAGATTTATAAGAGAATTAATGCGTCTGGATTCAGGCTCTAACCCTAGTGAGATAGCTGAGGTTGTTGAGTGTTAATTGCAGTGAGTGAGACCCACGGAATGCTTGGTCTGGTGTGTGTATGTCTGTGTGTGTGGGTGTGTGTGTATGTGTCTGTTTAGGTGTTCATTCATTTGCATTTTATATTATGTATTTTATAAAGCATGAACATAACTCAAGGGAGCAGTTGGGTTTAACACAGAGAATGTTTCAGAGTGCTCTCACGTTTCCCAATTCCATCTTATTGTATGTTGGTACATTTAACGGATGGTAAAATCTGGTAAATCGGCTACAAGCAGAAAAAGGCAAGGGAGAACCATAATCTGGATGAGATACTAAACCGTGCAACCAAAGGTCCTTGAGAGCTCCGTTTCATGTCAGCTGGTGATGTGCATAAACAATATTGTGTGGGTTTCGAAAAAACTGAGGGGGATATTCACAAGGATGTGGCGGAGAGAGGCGTCAGCCTTCTTGGCTTAACGCCTCTCTCCGCCATTTCGGAAAAGCAAGGCAGCACCATACTCACAAGGACATGGTGCAGCCTTGCTTTTCCCCTGCGATGGCGCTAAGTTTCACAACTTAGCGCCAACGCAGGCACCCTTGCACCAGAGTGCAAAGGGTGTCTGCAAACAGGGAGGTTTGTTTATGGACAGGAAGGTGTCCCTTCCTGCACATAAACAAACCTAAATGCCAGTTTGTAACTTACATGTGTGCTGCTTCATGTAGCACTCATTTAAGTTACAAAACGGCATTTAAAAAAAAGGCTTGTTCATGTCTGTACATGAAAAACCATTGCATTTTTTATTTTTCATGTGTGCTGCACAAGGCAGCACACATGGAAAATGCAAATCTGAGGAGAAATAAAGCATTTCTCCTCGTATTGCCAACTTAAGACCAGGGTTTTCCTGGTCTTAAGTATGGCGTTAGTTCCTATTTACGCTGCCCTTGTGAATAGGGGCAGTGTAAATATCAATGGGTGTTGCGGTGGAACGCCTACCACAACATCCACTGCACGCCCCTTTCACGCTAAACACAGCGTGAAAGGGGACCTATTCACAAGGCAGCGTTAAGGCACGTTAAGTGGCTTAACACTGCCTTGTGAATAAGGCGAGACCCATATTGCCACCACAACGTCACTGAAAGTGACGTCGTGGTGGCAATAGGGGCTTGTGAATATGCCCCTGAATTTGATGAAATGAAGCATGCAGTGTGACATTGCAACATTGCTGGGCAGCACAGATTGGAGCCAGGGTTAGCATAGCACATGTTTTTGTGTTACATAAATTACGATTTGAGGTGCATATGATTTTTGATCATTTTTAGAATCCAGGATTTAAATCCAGGAATGCACAATCCAAGCTAAATGTGAATATTGCACTAATAAAAGCTGTTTCTTATGTTGAGCAGGAAAGAGCGAGAGCCTAGATGCAATTACCATATCGCCTGCCTCCTCCGACTCACCAACAGTGCTTTACAATTTTGGCATAGTTGATTTTGAGATAGAGAAAATAACTAAAATATACACATTTGCCGGATATTGGCCTGAAAGCCAGGATTGCTTTGCCAGCCAGTGAGTCATGGAAAGCTGTGAGGATATATGTGGGGGGCCCTAATAGCATTCCCTACCTTTTCTTGTAAAAACTGCAGATATGTGGTATTGCTTCTCCTCAGTCTTTTGCGATCCCAGAAAATATAAGCAGAGATTTGGACTAATTAAAAGTTCGGGAAGTGGGGCAGCAGCCAAAACGTTGTCCACCATATTTAAAATGGGATGGAAATCAGTACACTCTTAGTAAGGCGTTTGGGACACTTGCCCCTTTTTGAAAAAAGCTCGACATTGACTAAACTCTAAGCAGAGCCCTTTGTGTACTAATGAGCATCCCTCTGAGTTGCTAAACCAAAAACAAGCATTGGCAAAGCCAATAGGTCTCGCCATTGAGACCTATTGATTTTGTCTATGGATTTTTGCCTTGCTGTAGAGCATCTCTGGTGCTGTCCAACATGGATGAAGAACAAATGAATAAATTAAAAAAACATGAGTGGCTGTGTTTTTTTCAGTAAGCCTAAAGAAAAGAAATATGCCGCAGATGGACGCGGAAGCAAAACAGTGGATGTGGGAGCAAACAGCTCTTGACTTGCGCAGCACCTGTATATTTTACAGAATGATGAATTGAGCAGCAAGGGTACAAATAGTAAATAGAATCCAAATGTTTTCAGCAGAAAGGTCCATAGCCCGTTCGTCTGGCCGAAAAAGTCCTTTGCATCTAGGTAGATGCGTCACTTTGTAAACCCCTGTGCCACATTATACCTGCGCCAGATAAAATGTATGCAAGGGGGGCGTATTGACGCAAGGAAGGGTCGTAGAAGTGACGCAGTGAAATCTATGAGATTTCACTGCGTCACTTTTAGGACGCCGTTGAGTCAAAATCTTGCGCCTGCTTCACAGCAGGCGTAAGACTGATGCAGGCCCTTTCACATGGGGCTTGCCCCATGTGAAAGGATGCATTACTGGAGTTGCGTCACTTTTGTGACACACTCCAGCAATGCGTCACTTTTGCACTTACAGATACGTCAGAAAAACTGACGTATCTGTAACTCCTTGCGACATGATGCGTTATACATTAAATATGACGCATCAGGAATGTCGCAAGGAGTGTGCACTGAGAAGTGACGCATCGCTGCTTGCACGCAGCGATGCGTCATTTCTCATAAATGAGGTCCCCAGTGGGGAATCATTTAGAAATAAAGCGCTGCACAGTTCTGACAGCGGTAATTGTGTGGAAAAAAAGCCTCTAGGGCATATACCTGGAAATAAACTGCTTCTAAATGCTGCCATCGGATCCAGTTTAAAAGGGACAAATTATAGTGAAAGTAAAAGCCGAGAGGTGCAAATGTGGAGAAAGGAAACGGTATCAGGAAGCTTACATATCTGAAAAAATACAAAAAGTTATTTTTTTTTCTCATGGTAAATTAGTGGTTACTTTTTTCCATTTTTCACAGTATTCGGATTTCACAGTGAGATACTTGCTTCACTGTAGTTTAGAATTTTAACACTTGAACAGCTGGTAAAATGGCCATGTACGTTAACCCCTTCCCTGCTGATGACGAGCTCAGTTCGTCATCAGCCACGGGTGGCGTGTGCTGATGACGAGCTCAGGTCATGTAACGCGGCTTTTTAAAAAAAGCCGCACAGCGCAAAAATCGCCGCAGCAGCGATGCGGTTAAACCTTTTTTGGGAGGCATGTGGGGTGTGATCTGCATTTCAAGAATTTTAATCTTGTCCGGACCAACTCACACTGTCATTCTCCAAGGTTGACAATATATTGTGCATACTAATACTGCTTAATATTTATAGTGTTATATAAAAGCAGTTTGTTTATTAGAGGCACCTTTTATATAACTTAAGCATGGTTGAGCCTGAGTTTCTCTACAAGGAGGAACATTTTTTGAGTTTGGCTTCTGCCTTTTATAACACCCCGCCCCTCCGATGAAGGATGTGTTTATATTATACACATAACCTTTAATTGTATCATAGTTTAAAGCAGTATGGCAGTTCAAACGGCCATTATTAATTTTTGCATTGTGAAACAATCCGAACCATACAATATATGTAATGTAAAATATACTGTAGCTTTCCCTTATTACCTCACAAGAGCCAAGCATGCATTTCAGCATATATCACCGAGAGAAACCGGCATTTATATAATTGTAATATCATCTACTGGGCATGCCCAGAAAACATTAATTAGAAGATTCGAATGTTCATTGTAAATTAGCAAAACTTAAACGTGATAGGCCAGCAGATTACTGAAGTGGTTTAGTGTTGCATTTAAAATTATTAACCAGGGCCTTGTTCCTGGCAAATAACACCCTATCAAACAGAATCAAGTTATACATGTTTAGCCTAAACTCGATCTGAAAGTATTGGAGTTCTTTAACCCCTCCCCTGCTGATGACGGAACCGCTCCGTCATCAGCTGCGGTGGCGCTGTGCTGATGACGGAGCGGTTCCGTCATGGCCCGCCCGACGCTCCGGTGGGGCGCAAATTCCGCTTCTGCGCTGAGCGTTCTATTGAGCGGGCGGGGCCATGACTGAACCGCTACGTCATAAGCACAGCGCAACCGACGCTGGTGACGGAGCGGTTCCGTCACCAGCATGCGCCCGCCGCATTTCCGCCCGCCCCCTTAGCACTGCGGCGGAATAGCCGCCGCAGTGAAGGGGTTAAATGAGCACCAATTACATTACATAAGAAGATAGTAATGATCCTTAAGCAGAGATAGCTTATTGGCACCAGCTTTTCAACACAGCTGCCCCGAGCGTCTCATTGCGTGTTAACTGTGACAAACAAGAACATGTAGATAGCAAACTGGCCTACGAGGAATGCAGCTGCCATCCTGCGCGCCGCTGCTCGCTCCCGCAGGCAAAACGCTGTGGGAGTGATCATTAGAAAAGTGGTAGGACATGCACCCTCCTTTAGCCATTTGCATGCTTTCATTATTCAAAAACATGCAAAAGCCAACCCAATGCGTGGGGTGAGTCAGACCCACACAGAGCAGTTACAAGAAGCTTTGCAGAGCAGCGAATGCATGCTGCACTAGGCTCGACTTAATAGGCAAGTGAAAACAAGAATAATTTAAAAATGGGAAAGCCTAATGGGATTCAGCTTTTTTCGTGGCATCAGGTGTCAATGTTAACTACTCCCAGTTTTCCTTGCACGTTAACGAGTGGGAGATGTGGCACTAAATGAACACTTCACAGGTTCAGAGAAACTCATATCAACATTGTGAGCGCTGCTCACCTCAGGTGAAGCCTAACACAGGCAGACCTACACATCTTTAGGAGGTGTGACACCCCATTCTCCCTCCCATGAACACTCGCTTGCCAGCAAACCCCCATCACACATGCACTGACGCTAACTCCACCAGTGCTCACCGGCACATGTATCTGTATATAGGACTGACATACTTGCAAAACAGGACCAGGGGACATAGAAAGTTGGAAAGGAATGCACCAGCACAAGAGAGATCAACAGAGACGGTTATCAAAAGGAACAGGCATTTGCAATTATGGGGAGCACGGGTAGAGATCGGTGGAAAATTACAGACATATGACAGAAAAACGGTTGCATAGCAAAATATTGGTAACAGAAATATAGCAATACATACATTTTGTTTACAAATATTTTAGGAACCAAAACATCTTGTTTACATACTTTGGGCCCAATTCGCAAAGGTAAAATGAGACGAAAGTCTAACTTTACAGCTTTTGGTATTCACAAAGGGAATGTACTACTCTGTAAATACTCTTTATGAATACCAAAAGTTGTAAAGTTCAACTTCTGATATTCACAAAGGGCAGTTATGAGTGGTTAATGCCCTTTGTGAATAACAAAAGTCATGAAGTTAGACTTTCGTCTCAGTTTAGCTATGTGAATCAGGCCCAGTGTATGTACTCTACAAATGTTTCTAAACAAAAATATTTTGGAACAGAATATCATCAAAGAACAGGCAAGTATATCAAACATGACTATGTATAGATTTATATTCAATTTAATCTAAGTATTAATGTTAACAATGACAATATAATGGAAGATAAATACAAACATTATTTAAAAATATTAGTACATTAAAGTTGAAACATATGTACTGTAAATAGTTATAAAGTATGTAAAAAATTATTACAAATACATCACATTGACATATTAATAATAATAAAAGAACATATTTGACACATATATAACAAACACATACCGAAAATAATTTATAATTTCAAAAATTAATATTACCCCCAAAATTACAAAAATACAAATTATTTAATTATATATCTGCTGTAAAAATATTTATAACAATGAAAAAATATAAAATAAATAGTAACAATCCTAATTAAGCAGTATTGGACTTTGGTTGGGTCAGATTTACTATTCTCACTCCAATCTTGGTACAACTGTGTAAAAGACTTTGTCATTAAAACCCATACCGAAGCCACCACATCCCTTCACATTATATGTAAGTCTCCCCTAAGGGGGGCCTATAGAAGGGAGCTGTATTCTGTTAAGTCAGACATATATTTTTCATATTTCTTAACAGCAACACGTCTGAATTGTCGTTGTTCTGGGGATAAACTTAGTAGCCCCATTGGCTAGTACAAGGTTTCCGGGTTGGCACCACAACCCAGCTAACTCCTGAATGGGACTACCAAACTAGGTCATGTAAGATATCAAATTAATCATGACATTAAATGTGACTTAATGGACAAGTCGATATTTATGTCACTTTAAAGTTAGGGAACTTTAGATAATTGCCATTTCTGAGTTCAGCTAGTCCAGTGACTTCAAATAGGCTTTAGCACACAGACAGATATCTGCTCATCTGGGGAGACATGCAAATAACTTCCAGGCCAGAAACAATGGTTGTTGACATGCTGAAAGGTGTAACCCCTCTCACAGGATGGTTGCCCAGGGTGTTAGCCCAAAAGGCGAGCTTCAAAGATGAAGCCACCTTTGAAGGGCCTCTGTGATAACATTCTTGGCCAGGATGCCTTTTGTTTCCAGCCAACAGAGTAGATAATAGGTTGAGGAAGGTAAACTCACCCCAAACCAATTCTATCATCGGTTGAACATAAGGTTTTCAAGCGAGTCTGACTGGACCCAAGACCATCTTTGCGAGTGTATAACATGATAGGGCCCCACAGCCATATCATAAGATACACACAAATCCTCACAGTTATGATAACCCTCTCCTTTAATGCCTATCTATCTCTTAACACCCACAACTTCTTTGCTCACGGACACTACCTACCTCTCTGCAATGTCTATGCCACTAACTCTTTTTTACTTTGATTCTATTTCATGATACAACCACTTTCCCAGTGAGTACTCCTGCTACATCTCCTCTGTGACATAACAATCTACCCTAAAATTTTGACTCCTTCTTTAAATCTCCCATACCATACCCCACTTGCCTTCTACAGCTTATTACTGTTTCCAACACCAACAATGTCAATGTTCTCCCCCTTCAGTCATCTTTACCTCTTTCTCATTTCTCTAACTCCTTGAGCAACCCCTTGTCAATCCCTTTGCACCTGTGCCTCCACTCACACCCAGTTGATTCTTTGCACATGATTTTCAGCCCCTACCACAGCCAACGCTCTCCTATTGCCACTAGTGACTGACACCACCATCCAGTTTCCCCTCCACTGTTGTCAACCACCAACTAACACCAATTTTCATCCTCCTATGCCCCTTCAAGATGCCTGCTTCTGTTGGACCCTGAGGTCCCATTTATCTCTAATCCATTCCCACTGACCTGTCTCTTTCTTCTCAATAACACGAGACCCCCTTGAGCCCCATAGTATTCTACTGTCAGCCCTTCCTCCTCCCACACCTCCTTTTGCCTCTCTATCCCATAATGTCTCCTCACACCATCTGTGCCACATTTGCCCCTTTTTTCTTTAACTAGATCCACTCTACAACTAACACATTCCTTTTTCATGTCCTCCCACAATACAATATTTGCCTCACTCCCCATCTCCCTTCATCCTCTTCTCTTCTCTGCTTCTCCTTAGAAGCCACTATTGCCCACAACCCTGATAATCAAACCTGTCTCCCTTTATGATAAACTTGATGTCCTGTTCCCCTAAACATCACCTACCAAATGCCAGACTCAGCACCACCTCTCTGTCCCATTGAGATCTTCCTCCTGAATACTTCTACAGTCCACCTTCTATCTCTCCATCAGCTATGCTGTGCCTCCCCTTCACCATTCACAATGTCTCTGTTTCTCTGCCATTGGCCCTATTACTTCCAAACAAGGGAAGGTAAAGGCTACAGGTAGCTGAAGGCAAGTTTGAAGAATGCAACTTCATATTGGTGAAAGAAATGTCACATAAAGTCACTTGTGATTTGCCAAGATAGGTTTGTTATGGTACGCCTTCTATGCAATGTCCTGACTTTCATAATTCTGATCTCTGTTTTTTTATTATTTCTTTTAGACATCAGACTTGAAAATGTTGACGATTGCGTTCATAGTCGTTTTCTGCGGCCTCATTGCCCACATGGCCCAGACCTATCCAAGTAACCAATATGACATGGAGATTTGTCCCGAAATATTCAGCACATGTAAGTATTCCAGTGACTTGTTTGCAAGTCTGTAAACATTCTTTGTGACAACCGGGATACTTGCTAGATTTGGTTTCTTCAAACTTTGTATCTTTAAATAATTTTGCTCTATAGAGGCCTGAATTTAGATCATATCAACTATTGCTATGTTGTAAACATATGATATGTCATCTAGCCAGCTCCACATACATACATTTGTTTACGTCGGCCCATTCATCTACTCACACAGTTATACAGGAGTTCATACACAAACATATCTAATAACGCACCCCTCATTAATGTGCTTACTTGCTCTTTGAGCCTCTCACACATTCACTCATCAGTCCACTTATTTATCCACCCCCACAGCTCATCTTAGTTGCAGAAAAATATTTAAGGAACAAAAAACAAGTAAGCTGATAGATTGTTTCCCATTTTTAATTAAGAATAGCACTGTTAGGTATAGGACTCCCTGACATTAGAAAATACTATTGGGCACCACAGCTGACAGCTATCAACCACTGCATATATAGGTCACAGGACAACCCTGGATGTAGAATGGATAAATGTGTCTTACCAGGGAGGATCTAATACAGGGCACTATGCACCAAATCATCGCAATTACAGCTTCAAATATGCCACGCAGTTAATAAGAGCCTGGGGTGGGCAGAGAAGATCACACAAGCCACCTCATTATGGGATATGGAACAACTGGGATCCTTGAGACAATCTAAGGGATTCGACTGTTGGGACATGATCGAATCTCTCGGGTGGGAGATTTGTGGATGCAGGGCTGAGTACTTTCCTTTGCACAACTACAACAAGATTATGAACATAGCAGACACAGAAAGGTTCAGATACATACAGATTAGACACACCCTCCAAGTGATCATCCCCAAGGGAGAAGTTCCCCCGCGTCCTCCCCTCTGGAGGTCAGAATTCTCGCTGATTATATGCACAAAAAAGCAATCTCCCTGACCTATCAAAACTAGTCAATAATGCGCCCGATTCCCTCTTACAACTCTGCAGAAACTGGGAAAACGACATTGTGGACCTGGAGGAGGACGATTGGCAAAAAGGCGCTGGCCTCTCCAAAAGAGGTGGTGATTTCATCAAGGTTCAAGTTAATGTAACTAAAGGTTTTACAAAGAGTATACGTCTCAGGCCTCACCTTGGTTAAGATGAGGTGTAGGAAGGATCCCAAATGGAGGAGACAGTGTAACCATGAGATTGTACATTTTTCCACATAATTTGGGAGTGTGTGCATAAAAAAAAGATATTGGGTAGAAGTGCTCGGTTGTATGGACCTCTTCCACACAGTGGAGCACTTCTACCCAATATCCTTTTGCTGGTGGAAACTTGGAACTAGAGGCCAAAAGGTGCCTCATAAATGTTTGGGAACCAAAGATTTGAATAGCAAAGAAAAAACTTGGGAAATGTTGAGAATGGTGATAGCCAAGCGCACAGACCATTGAAGAACTTAGGGGCATATTACCAACAACTAGCGATAATTATCGTTATGTTGCCTTAGCGGCAATATTTTTATCGCCGAGCTGCGGCGATTTTTATCGCTTAGGAACCTTGCTATTATCAAGGTTTATCTCCTAAGCGATAAAAATCGACCAAAATGCATGAATATTGCTGAAAAGTCAGCGATATTCATGCATTACCGAGCTAATGCTCTTAGCCATGTTATCCACCTACCATTGGATAACATGGCTTAGAACTGCTCAGGGGCAGGTGTTAGGTTTTGGAGATAATGCCCCGGTTACTTACCGGTAATCTTCATTACTCCGAGTATAGTCTTCCTCGCCACATGATTTACATAGTGAGCTTTAGCTCCACAACAGAACCCTCCAAAGCAAAAAGAAACCACCTCCCACCCCCTCCCAACATGGCCGACCAGTCCCACCTGACCTCTATAAGAGGCGGGCCGGCCCAACCAATCAGCCTGATCTACCAAGCAAACAATGAAGCCGATAGCCAGACAGGGAGGGGGGGAGGGAACTCATGTGGCGAGGAAGACTATACTCGGAGTAATGAAGATTACCGGTAAGTAACCGGGGCATTACCTCCTCGTAAGTCTTCCTCGCCACATGATTTACATAGTGAGCAAATACCCAAGCCAACAAGGCTTCATTGACCACCATAACCACAACACCACATGGTGATGCAGAGAAACCAACCCAAGGTTGATGTAAACAACTGAAAAGAAAACAGGGACCACAGGAAACCTGAATTCAAGACCTCCAGGAAAAGGAGGCCAACCAGGAGTCGCAGCTCCAGCACTTAGAACGGCCCCAGCGATGTCCCCCGGGACCGCTAGAGACCCACGTACCAGGCGGGTGATGACCACGCCGAAGTCAGACCAAAACTCCACAGAGGAGACACCCACTAAGGGGGCCCAGGGAACAGAGCCACACCTCGCAGACCGACCCTGGGCCCCCGCCGGATCCACCGACCCCAGCGAAGCATAGGGAAGGATGCCAGCCTGTGTAAGCCCGTGAACCACGGAGGAACGAGGGCTAGCGGCCCGAACGAAACGGGCCCAAAAGGCATAACACTGGTCATCCCACCGGGAAAGGAAAAACGTGCGGCTAAGAGAAGCCAAAACAGCACGCCGAACAACCAGCCCGGACAAGGGAGCGGCCACGTAGGCCGGAAACAGCGGCAAAGATACCACCTGAGTCCGAGGCCCCGGGGAAGGGACCCCGGGAAGGACACGGGGGACATGCCGGAGGAACAACCCCGTCCGGCAAAACCCGCAAGACGGGCGGGGAGCGGAGGAACGACCCCCGTACGCCCAACCGCCCAGCAGACACCCTCGCCACCAGGGAAGACCACCTGACAGGCGAGGAACCGCAGAGCCACCGAGGGCCGGGGCCCAAAAGGGCGGACCCCGAAGAGCTCGTAGAACGAGAGAGGGAGTATGCAAGTGTATTGCGATGAGCCTAGCGCACGTATCACCCAAAGGCATCGAGGAGCGTGTCTCGGGAACCCGACCTGGGATACCCCAGCGAGATAACCCCAGCAGGATACCAGGTGAGAGTCAGGCATCCCGCCGCAAGGGGCCCTAGTGGAGACTAAGCAAGCATCTGCCCAGAGTTGCAGGGCGTGAACCTGTGAGACGAGAAGGTACCGGAATGAGAATTCTCGAGTCCATGGAAGTATGTAGGCCTAAGACCCACCGAGGCGGGGAACTGAACCCCGGTCCAGGACCAATCTCAGCCACCGGGACTGCCGCCCACGAGTCACACTTCACCACTAACATGGAACGCTCAACGAATCCGCGCGTCCTCCTAGCGCAGGAGCCGTGTGTATACATGCTGCCGAAGCGAGCACCGGAATACCTGCGGGAACCCAGCAGCAAGCCACAACCCCCGAGCAAGCAGCGTCCTCCGCTCCAGAACCAGGCCTGCACAAGGAGGCAGGCCAGCCGACCAGAGCCGGCTCAACACCGACGCCGAGAGCGGGGGACCCAACCACCGTACGGGAAGAACCGGGATCGGCCAGGAGGCTCGAATCGCCAGCTCGGCCAAAGGAGACGGAACCCGGGGCGGTGGACCCCGCCGGGAACCAAAAACAGGAACGCACCACGACCTGCGTGGCAACCACGCGCGGGTGCCAGGCACCACACCACTGCAACGTTCCAACACAAGGCCATGCGCCGCCGAGCCGAGCGCCCATGAGCACCCCGGCCCTGCCCAAGCGCCTCCTGCCGAGGAACCGCGATCTCAGAGGGCACGGGGGAGATGCGCCCAGCAGACCGAAAGGCCACGCGAAAGACAGGTAATAAGGACCCGGAAGGAGGAGCAGAACCCGGGCCGGAGGGCCGAGCCCCCCTTCGTGAACAGAGACCTCGGAGGCAGACCGAGCCGAGGCCCTAGGCGTCGAAACACCACCGGGGCAGGGCGAGACCATGCAATGAAGGCCAGACCCGACTCCGTCGGACCCCGGGGGAAGACAGCCCGAAGGGCCAGGACCGGTGACACCCCCACCAGGGCGCCCAATCCGAGCAACACCCGGGGACCTAGGCACCGGCAATGGGAATGCCACCCGAAACCGTGCCGGGGCCAAGCCAGTCACCTCAACCCAGATTAGTAAAAGTGCAGCTGAAGCGAGCACAGCAAAAAAAAAACGGCCCCCAGGAAGACATCCAGCAACCCCCGAAGCACGAGGAGCTGAGCGGCCGCCGGAGAACCCAAACGACCCGGCGCCAAAGGACGCCACCCCCCCCTGAAAGAACCAGAGGGAAGTACCGGGACCAGGCACACGCCCCCCCGAAGGAGGGCCAGCCCGAGACGAGGACCGAAGGGACCACCGTACATAGGCCCGGAAGCCGACGGCTGAGAGACACCGCCAGCTGTGAAGCCACCTATCCATGGGGAGGGTAGGAGGGGGGGGGGGGACGAGGCCGTGAGGAAGCCACGGCCAGACAGGGAACCCCAAGACCCCCACCCGGCGAACAGGATCCACCAGGCGGGCCAGGAGCCCTGCACGTAAATGAGAAATCAATACATTTACAAAAACACCGCCGGGAGAGGCGGAAACAGACACGACTAGTCACAATACATCCCCCAACCGCAGCAAGAATACATGAAGAACAAACTGCAGGCAGACAGGGGCGCAGCCCGATTCCAACCCCCTTTGCAACACAATAGACAGCCAGAATGTTAGTATCAGGACACATTCAACAGCTGTGTTTGTGAGCAGGCAGTGCACACACATATGAGCATACACACAAAGGGTATCAGCTGCGTAGGACCCAAAAAGCCCACAGAGTGGCCAGGGCCCATCAGTAACGACCTGGGGATACACCGGGATGTCCAAACACCTCATATCCCCTGCCGCCCCCCCCCCCTGTAAACCACTGGCATGCTATAGCAGTACCTAACCGGCCCCACAGGACCGGGGGAAGGAAGAGGGGGGGGGATTTTAAGGCATAAGGCACTCGAGACCGCTAGAGCAGGTCCTCCACCCTATACCCCAAGGGCCAGCACACGCCGGCCCATCTTACCTGTACCGTGCTCTGGAGAGAATCGTGCAGAACAAAAAAAACAGGCTGATTGGTTGGGCCGGCCCGCCTCTTATAGAGGTCAGGTGGGACTGGTCGGCCATGTTGGGAGGGGGTGGGAGGTGGTTTCTTTTTGCTTTGGAGGGTTCTGTTGTGGAGCTAAAGCTCACTATGTAAATCATGTGGCGAGGAAGACTTACGAGGAGGTAATCGCGCTTAGCGCGAATATCTCCAAAAGTTGGTAATAGGAGATAGCGATGTTAGCGACTGTTTTCAGTCGCTAACATCTTGGCACGCCCACTTTGCATGTCATTAGTGATAAATATCACTTACATGCAAAGCGGGGCCCAAGATGGTCGCTATCTCCTACTAGCTGTCGCTAACTGGTGTTAGCGACAGCTAGGTAATAGGGAGATAATTTTTTCTCCGCTTTCTTGGCTTTTAAAGCCAAAAAAGCAGAGATAAACCCCCTTGATAATATGCCCCTTATTTCCTTTCATATTAACTTTATTTTGGTTCGAAGAACCATAAAAGTGCACAATGCAAGAGACATTGCACATGCATAAAAAGGTCATACAAATAGATTGTTTCCAAATACCAATATACATATATTAGAAAAAGCCACTAATAGACAGATATTGGCACATGCTTCCCCCCAACTTGGACCAAAACCAAGAGACAAAAACCTTGAAAAGAGAAACCTTAAAAAGTACTCCTAAAGGGTCCGCTATGTCACCCGGTTTGTATGTATTATGTACATTCATTCATACATTTAGTCTTTGATTCGGCTTTTAAAACCATAAAAGTTAATCAATCCCCTAAAATCACATAACGAAAATAAGTATACATTAAGATCCATAATAAATTAAGACGTTATATGATTAAAAATAAACCTTAAAATACGATTAGTTACTTGCTTGCCCCCCTGCACATAATATGGAAATCAAGTGCCATGACAGCATAAGCCCTAGTTTTCATCGCCAGTGAAACCCTTTTTACTAATCAAAGAGGATTGTCCATCCCTTGTCCTTTTCGTAACACATCATATCGGAAAAAATCTATTCACTGTGAATGTTATCACGTGGTGGAGTTCATGTTTCAGTAGTCTAAGAGCCTCAGGTGGTTAGGGATCCCTAGGTTCCTACAGATCTGTACTATCCACATTTATATTTCTCTTTTATATGCTGGACAAAAGAAAAGTGCATGTGCCTCGGTTTCTTCTGCTGTTCCAATCTATTTCCTTCTACCACGCACTAGTAAAAATGTGCTGGGGGAGTGAACCATACCTGAGCTGCAGATACAACCTCCTGGTAATACTGGCTGGATATCATCTAGTAAAGTCTTGTATAAACATCTTAAATCTGTATAAAATTCCAAAATAAGTTGCCCACAGTTGGACACTTCATAAGAGAGAAAAGTCTAAAGGCCCTGTAGCAATCAACAAGTTTCTTCTTGAAAATTGCCAGAGAGGTTGTTAGAGGGTCTTCCCATAGAGAAGTCAGTCCTATACTAGTCAGACTGTCCCTGAGATGAGAAAACCAAGGTAGGCCTAATGCTTGTCTATATGGGGGTCAGCTCTGGGGTCAACCACATTCTCCTCCAAAAAAGGAGTGGTCTTAAATCAATAACTTTCAAAATGGGGCTCAGACCTAAATCTAATCAGAGCGGGTACATGAGGGTACTAGGGGGAAAATCTCTAGGTCCCTAATAAATTTGTTTTCTACCAATACAATATTTTTAACAGACGTATGTCCCCATAACTCTGACCCATAGGTGATAGCTCCCAGAGATTGGGTATTGTATATTTCCATCAAAGGGCTAAGAGGCTTAGAAAATGAAGACCTATAAACCTTAGCCAGGCCACCTGTACACTGTGGTATCAACCTCTGTTTTCCTACGTGAACGGCCCAGTCTATGTGCTTGTTGAGGGTGATCCCCAAATTCTAAAAAATGGCAATTCTCTCTAACAGAGTTCCATTCAACATGGGGTTGGTTTTGGTGGAATGCACAGAATTAAAAAACATGAATTTTGTCTTGGCGACATTAACCTCAAGGCTCCGCTGGTTGCAAAAAGAGTTAAACCCATTGAGTATCCTTTGGAACCCAATGGGAGATTTTGATAAGAGGAGGTTATCGTTGGCGAACATCAGGGCTGAGATTTTGGTGGAGTAAATCTTGGGAGCATCATTGTCACCGGTCCCATTTAAGGTATTCACCAGCCCATTGTTGCGCAAGCAAAATAGGGTCAGAGCCAACACACAGCCCTGTTGTACGCCCCTAGTTACCAGGAAAAGTTCAGAAAGCTCCCCCAATTTCTCATATCAAACCTGTGCAAAGCTTCTGATATTGCAGAGGTAAGTGGGGACCCCCATGTTAGACAGAGCAGACTAGAGTTTGGGCCTAGGAACTTGGTCAAAGATGGATTTTAGGTCTACAAAGATCAGGTACAAGCTGCCACCCTTCAACACCACCATTTTAGAGTAGAGGAGTTGGAGGCGGATTACCTGATCAATTATGGAAATTAAATTTCTAAAATCTGATTGTAGAGTGCTAAGAGCATCATGGTCCTCTATTCACTCTTGGAGCCGTTCTAGAATGACCCTTGAAAAAACCTTCTGCATCACTTCCATAAGGCCTATGGGCCTGTAATTCCCTGGTAGAAGGGGGAATCTTTCTCATGCACAGGGATTATTTTAGCGCTGGCCCAAGTCTCAGAGATGGGCATACCACCTAATACAGCATTAAAAATGACTAACAAATAGGGGCCCCAACATCAGGTTCTGAAAGATGCAAGTCACCAGGAATCTTATCGATTCTGGGGGCCTTTGGAGGAGCTGTGTTTGAGATAGCTCTACATACTTCCTCCAGAGTAACTTTGGGGTAATCCTCATTAGCCTTTTTACCAGCCTGGTTCAAGTCATGTGTTTGATGGTCTACATTTTTAGCCACCACTACCAAAGGGGAATCCAGAACATCAGTCAGCAAAAATGATAATTCCAGAAGTCAGCTGCCATTTTTGGCTCTAGATTAGTTCTCCATTCTCGATTTCCAAAAGTAACTATATTCCAAAATGCTCTTGGATCTTTTTATATGAGGGCCTGTAGGAGAGACTCCCATTTGGCCATGACCAAGTCAGTCTTGACCTGTTTTATTTCATTCTTATACATGGTTCTGGCACTTGAGATCTGTGTTTCATCCTTGGAATGTACTGTTACAATTAAAAAAATGTTTAGCTTTCTACAGTGCCCATTATACCAGGTTGGAATAATTTGTTTGCTCTCTCTGGACATTGCTCCCACATAGAAAAGATCCCTTAGTGCAGCTACACAGATGGAATGAATCTCAGCCACTTTTTAAAACCTATTTTCTATGTGTGATGCCTCCATACAAGCACTCAAACCTTCCATATTAGTCCCTGTTATTTTATAAATGCTGGAGATGGAACTGGGGGACTTCTGTATTTTAAGTCCAATGGATGCGTCTCCTTGATGTCAACAGGCACAGTCTAGAATTGATGAATTGAGTGTGTACCTGTGCTACCCCTGTTTTTTCCCATCTTGCAATAGCAGGTCTAATGCCAGGACAGTATCGTCATAATTGTGTCGTGATATCAAAATCTAGAACCAAGACCCACATTTTTGTATCCACAAAGACATAATCAATTAAGGACTTGAACCCGCCTTAATGAAACGTAGGAAGGGCCGTATTATCTAGTGTTGTCTGCCCGTTTTAGGCCCTAATTGTAAGAGCGTACATATGTAGAGCTATAGAGGAATACCTTTTTTAGGGGGGTATGGCTGTAGCAGGTATAGCCCACTGTCTGTCTTCTTCATCCAGGGCATCACTCGGTCTACCAAGTGGCTCAAATTGGCAATTGAAGTCACCCCCGAAATTCTTAAAGTACTGCCTTTTAGGGGAAGACATGAGGATTGATCATTGCTCCACTACTGAAGATTCTTGGCCCCTACTGACTGTTCTTGAGTATACGCTGACCAACACTAGACTTCTAGCACAGGTAAATTCCAGCCATAGACCCAGAAGGTCAGAGGACCTCATCTCAATCCCCAAACAACCTAAATAGGTGGCAATCCAGATTGTCAGCTCCCGAGGGTCTACCTCTCCCTCCGGTCAGAGCAGGTTTGGAAAAAGCCACATAACCAGGATGCCTTAGCTCCGCTTTAGCCCAAGTTTCCTGAAATAGTACCATATCATATTTGTCTGTGAATGTCCCCTATTCGCTGAAATCTAGCTTATTCCTAAGGCCAGCCACAATGCAACTTTGATTGTGTTTGTCAAAGTTTTAATATCTGTCAGAGCCGACCTACTTTCGACTCTTGACTACCACCCTGGGCAGACATCCATGTTAGTAATAATAATGGCATAGCTCATATCTGCAGGCCCTTGTTTTACTCCAGCCCTTGGAACCATCCTCCTACACTTATCTCCTTCTACTGTATTCTCATTCTCAGGACAAAGTAGTTCAGAGGCTATGGTGAAACTTTAATCAAGTCCAGCTCCGCCCTCTGTGCATCCTAGCCGGGCAGTATTCTTAGTCACTGTTAAATCAGCCACACTTTGATGACACACCCTGCCTTGGTCACCAGGCACTCGCAACAACCTACTCTGGTGGGGGTCTTGATGGGAGATCGCAGGGGCTGTGGACTCTGAAGGGTCAAAGAGTCAGTCTACCCCATCTAAGACCTCAAATCTGTTGTGTGTAGGTACAGCATATCTACAGGGTCAGGTATGTAATGGGGATGGAGGAAGTAACTGGGAATAGAGAACATGGGCATTGAGTAAGGCGAATGGGCCTACCTAGGGGGGGGTCTAAAAAGTTGCCCACTGGGAGAATGGACATTGCTAGATTCTGTGACTTCGCAGGTAGATCACTTGAAAGCAAGTCCAACACCAATTTTGGGTCCCTAAAATTGATAACAATGCAGTCCCCAGTTTTATCTGTGCAGCCTTTTCCAATCCAGCAAACCCTCCGGGTTAAAATAATGTCCCTGGCTCTAGTGAGGGGAAAACATCTGTGTCTCGAGAGCCAATGTAGACATTTGTTTTTAACGTCCACATGAGATTCTCTCTGGTTACTGTTCAGTTCTGGGACTCTAGTTAATACCGCAACGTACGGGCATGATGCTGGAAGTAAATTAATAATGCCCTTTTGTCTCAGCATAGGCCCGTTAACTGGATTGTTCTTAGACCCTCCTCCTGTGCTGGAGTGGCACACCCCTGCCGGCTCATTGACTGGGGTTTGATCAGTCTGGCATCCTGCATGCAAGCGACCAATTCTTTTCCCTGCGTCATGTAAAATTCGCTGTGTAAGATTTTTTCAGTTTCAGGGAATCAAGTTGCATCGAGAGGGGACTCAGTTCTTCATGAATTATGGTTTTGATCCTCTCCAGAATAGACCTTGTAAAATCCTCTGGCCAAGGGGGGTGCACAACTTCAGGCATGCTGTCTGGAGAGCTTTTTGAAGCACTAGGAGATGATGTGATCTCCCTGGAACCAACTGTGCTATTGTTAGACTTTAGTGCACGTCAATGGGAAAGCTTCTTTTTAGCAGCACCCCTAGCCTGCCTTCTGTCTATGTGGGGACTAATGTGATTCCCTTGCGGGTATGTGATGTATAAGTGGTTTGTAGGGTCCTCCTCCTCTAGTGGCCTATCGATACTATATGAAGAGATGTGCGGATCAGACATACCACCAAGTGAATCTGTAGTCAATGACAGTAATCTCTCAATGAGGTCTTTCTCGCAAGCCACAACCCCTATTACTCTTTCCAATAACTTATCAATGGAACTTGTTTTAGGAGGGATGGATGATAACACAAGTTTCCTTTGGCAGGTCTTCTTCCCCATAATTTTGTTATACCAGATAATGTTAGACTGTGTGACCCCTGGAAATCCACGGTGGCCACCAGCCCGAAGGATTCACCACAGCCTTAACTTTGGCTGTCAACAGGCCAGAGGAACGCCACACACTGAAGACAAAGTGTATTGGAGAGGATTGGTCACTCAAACTTTGGCACTTAATCTGGGCAGCACAGTACACCAACAACGAGCAACAAGTGTCTCTCCAAATGCCCTTGTGGGGGCAATGGTGCTTGGGGATCTTCCCTGAGGCTCAGGGCTTTCGTCCCTGTCTCATTCACAATCTATCTCAGGTGGGCCAGCCAGTGCTCCATAGGTGCATGAGCTGTCCCCATGGAGAGAGAAGACTCAGGGTCAAGGACACTCAAGACGTTACCACACATCACCCTCAGATCACCGGTGGATGGGGGCGAAGGGAAGGGACTTCACTCCAGTCTATAGCAGTTCAGTTAGCGCTTATTTAGTGCTGAATTAACCCTGGTTCATTGACACCCCCTCCACTGCAAACAACCACCTTCACCTCAATAGCATCCGGCCGTGTCTCAGCTACTCCTGGTTACAGGTCAGGCCATCATCATGAGCTGCTGCCATCACGAGCCGCTGCTGAGTTCCGGGCCGCTGCAGGGGAAAGAGTGCATGGTTCAGTGGCAGGGGGATCAGCTCTTCTTCTACCCCCAAGGGCACCACCAAAACCAGGTCATCTCTCAGCTCCTGATTACAGGCTGGGCCAGGACACAGTCAACACAAGCCGCTGCAGGGAGCCGGAACGCCACAGGAGAACACCTCAAACAGTCAAGCTCCTCCAGGATCATGGCGGGGCTCCTGTATAAGAATAAGAAATTATTATTTTTGCTAAAAAAAGATGTTAAAAAATGCAGAAATGCCACCAGTTGCTGTCTATGTTCAGTTCTGCACAGGCTGTGGTATCGAGCCTTTTCGAACCTGGGTCAGTAACATTCGCCATTGGTCCTTTCTTGGACTACACTGGAATACATTCATTTCCTTGTAACCAACCCCAGGCAAGGTATGTTTGCTGCCAATTTTCAGGATTGCCCATATAATGGACAGTCTGCTCAAAGCACAATCCACTTTATCCTTTTTTGTAAATTTGATTCCTTATTAAGGAAAGTGCTTATTTTATCCATCCTGAAGAAAGTGAACTGCAAACAGTGCAGGACTGCCATGGAGTTTTCACAAACATTACCATCTGCAGAAATATGCTTTGTGATTAAAGCCTATATAGCGATCGATATGACTGCGCTCTCCAAACGGTCGTATACATTGTGATTCCTGAATGATACTGTCAGAAATGACACTTTTTGCAAGGATATCCCCAAACCTTTTTCTTCTTCCTCCTATTTTTCCTGACCTGTGTTTGTTGGCTCTAGGACTCTGGGTACTTTACCACTGTTGATCAGTGCTAAAGTGCATATGCTCTCTGTGTAAATTGTTATTGTGATTGGTCATCCATGATTGACATATTTGTTTTACCAGTAGGTCCCTAGTAAAGTGCACTGAGTGTGCCAGGGCTGAGAAATCAAATGCTACTAGTGGGCCTGCAACACTGATTGTGCCACCCACATAAGTAGCCCTGAAAAAATGTCTCAGGCCTGCCACTGTTGTGCCTGTGCGCAGTTTGTTAACTGCCATTTCGACCTGGCAAGTGCACCCACTTGCCAGGCCCTAACCTTCCCTTTTCTTACATATAGGACACCCCTATGGAAGGCCCAGGGTAACCCCTGGGCAGGGTGCAGTGTATGTGAAAGGTGGGACATATACTGGCGTGTGTAACATGTTCTGAAAATACTGCAATTTTTTTTTTTCATTATTGAAAGGCTATCTTGCCCCATAGGACAGAACAGGGAATACTTTGTAATATTTTAAAATCATATCTTCCCAAAGGAATGAGATAGAAAAATGGAATTTGGTATCCCTGAACTCTGGATTTAAAAACACATCTTTAGGGCCATCAAAACTTTTCTTTTCTCTTCTGTATAGGATACGGATAAGGCCGGTGGTCTTCCTCCTCAGACTGTTGTGTGTATAGACCTGATAGCGCCGGGACGCCCCTTTGCTGGGGCAGTTGTGCGCTTTAGAAAACTATTAACATTAACATAACATTAGCATTTAAGAAAAGACGGTTTTTAAATTGTGTGTTTGAACATGCCACTTTTAGAAAGTGGTACAAAAGGGGATGGTGATGGACAGAGCATCTGAACCAGTCAAACACTCACACCCAGTCAACAGATCTGGGTTTAATCCATCACTGTTCTTTAGACCACTCTGCCACCCCAGTTCAGACATGGCCATATGCAAATCAGTCTGGCCCTTTGCCTCATGGGAACAGTCCAGCCTGAACTGCCAAGCCATGCCTTCCCTGGACCAGAAATAAACTTCCTAGGACCGGTTTCTGGCATTTCAGCCGTCTTCAGCCAGGCTTGCTTGAATCCAGTGGCAAAGTGAGCAAGGGACTCACGTCTGAGCATACCCTGCCAACTTATGGCGAACAAAGTGGTACAAAAGAGGGTGGTGATGGACGGAGCATGGAAGGTATGGCTTGGCAGTTCAGGCTGGACTGTTGCCATGAGGCACAGGGTCAGACTGATTTGCATATGGCCATGTCTGAAATGGGGTGGCAGAGTGGGCTAAAGAACGGTGATGGATTAAACCCAGATCTGTTGACTGGGTGTGAGTGTTTGATTGGTTCAGATGCTCCGTCCATCACCACCCCCGTTTGTACCACTTTTAAAAAGTGGCTATTTTCTTGTTCAACCAGCCTGTGTGCCTCTGCCTGTTTGTAGATGGACAGTCTGGCTTTGGAGTGACAAGGGCTGGGGAGATGCATTGGCTCCAGTAGCCTGTATGAGTCAGCGCTAGGCAGAACAGACCTGATCTGCATTTGGAGTGGTGGGAGGAGTAGCACCTGTACTTGAATAGGGCTGTGCCTGCCTTCCATAATGCTGGCTCTGCCCCCTGTGGTGTGTTTGGAACCAAGGTTCACACTGACAATGGATGTTGTTATGCACTTGCAGAGTACTCCCAGAACTGGTTTGAACTGGGCTCAGAGTCCCTTGCACAAAGAGAAGACTGACATTTTGGGGTGTAAGTATCAGAACGAAAACCCCAGACTTTAGATCATTTCTGGAATTCAAGAGGAACCTTTGCAAAGGAACAGGGCTGGAAATACTGAGGAGAAGTACTGCCCTTGCTGTGTGTCTGGGGTTGGACTGCAGTTGCTGTTTCTGCCAAGGAAAGGAGAAGGATTTTGCTGTGTGCCTTGTCCCCTGCTTGAAGGAGATCTTCAAGGGCTTGAAGTGAGCTGGCTTCCTGTTCAGAAGTCTCAGGGACACAAGGTTCAGCCCCAGCTCCCCTGAACTCCTCTGTTGTGAGTTCTAATCTGCCTTGAGGTGCCTGTGCTAGTTTTAGAACTCTGCAGGGTGTTGCTGCTGTTTGGGAGCTGGAAGAGAAACGAAACTCCAAGAACTACCGAAATTGATGCTTCACTCTTCTTTTGGCTATGTTTCCAATGCATCATCATGGGGTGAGAAGAATTTCCACGCATCGCCATGCCGCTGTGAAAGCACCTGTCGTGTCTGCAAGAATCAACGCATTTAGGGACTGTCGCATCGCCACCTCAGGGTCTCAGTAGTGTTGCACCTCTTTGTTTTCCAATGCTGCGGCTGTTTTGCCGGGTGAACTTTGACACAACTACAGGTGATGGCGCTCGGGACCACTAGCTCAATTTACCATACTTACCTGGGCCCTTAAACATTTACACTTTGAACTATTATTCCTGCTTCTGCTTACAGTCTATCAATTCCTTAATTTCCTTCAGGACTTATACCTGTATACCATGACTTACCAATCCTTGTCACCTATGTTATAAGTCCTAGGGATCGAAAAGGGAGTTAGCATAATAAGTAGTATTTTTCAACAATTTACCTTTCCTGTAATAACCACAGACTCGGGAGAAGTTTTAAATGCTTTATCTATGCAAAATTAGATGAGCCAGGGGCCACAACAGAGTGACCAGAAGTTTCACAAGTAAGAATATAACTAATAAAACATAAAATTAGCAAGAAATCACAGTAACACCTTCGGACTTTGGTACCTGGGAAGGGTGAGAAAGGGAAATAGCAAAAGGACATACCACATGGATTATATTTACCTAGAAGTGTGAGGACCAACCCTGGCCACGGGCTGGGGCAAAGATGGGGCTCCTGACTAATCAGGTGCCAACAGGACAGATGCAGAACTGGACAGGTAACCTCCACTAGTGCAACACCAGCATCACACCCCTCTCTACGGAAGTTAGATACCCCGACTGGGTAATCGATAATTCTCCCTCAGCAACACCCCAGTTCTTCTGACAGAGTGCTCTGCCAGCACCTCTGCTCTCGATCTCCTACAGCATACATTGGGTCAGTGACAGGTCAGATAATCGGACAAGTTGGACAATTGACTAACTAAACCTACCTTAGTTATACCATTTTCAGAGCAATCTACTGCCCCTAAATGTTGCAAATCTATGTGTTTTTCCTTCAGTGGTTGGTCAGAGAAAGAGGAGGCGAGGTCATCACACCATACTAAGATTAAGGGTGGGCGTAGTTTGCGAAGTAGCTCTACGCGAAGCTACGCGAAGTGCACTTCGCGCTACGCGAACTTCACGTAGCACTACGCGAGCTGCGTAGTAGCATGTTCGCACTGTGCAAGATGTGTTTTCAATGATTGCACAGTGCGGACAAGCATCCGGCACTGTGTAATCATTGAAAACTGCATCTTGCACAGTGCGAGCTGTAGTTTTTTGCTGCTCGAGTAGCTTTCTCAACGCAAACTGGTAGTTTCTCATTGAGAGCCGTCGCAAGCATGCGCAACCACTCACAATGAGAAACCTTACCTCCCCGCGTTGAGAATCTCGCCGGGATGTCATTTTGCTTGCTCGCGGTCGCGAACATGACGTTCAGGACCGCGAACAAGCAAAAAATGAGCGCTGCACTATGCTACGCTGCACTACGCATGTTCGCACTGTGCTAGGCTACGCTCGCATAGTGCAAAGTTGCTCAAACTTCACAAACTCCGCCCGCGTAGCGTAGTGCTTCGCCCAGGGTTAACTAAGATGAGGTAATTTTTATTGACTTATATTGATCGAATTCCCGCCCATAATTTATTTTCCCATGAGTTTTATTCCACCCAGCAATATTGGATTCAAATTGTATACATTGTATTTGATACAGTTCATTTTCCTTCCTCTCCTGAGGTCAAATGTGCAGTTCCCAGGAACATCGTGGGTAACATGGCAACAGTTCAATGACAGTGACTTAAGGGATTTCACAGTTCATCTACGCAGACGCAAGCTTTTCAAAATGGAGTTTCAATACTTTTTAGGCCCAAATACGAGCTAATAACAAAGTCAAAGAGAGACACATTAGAATACAATAATAAATAAATGCACTGTATACCACTTATTTCTACTCTACCCCCATTACTTTATTTTATACTATAACATTAATAGTTAAGCAGAACACACAAGTTTTAATACAAGCAGGAGCATGTGCTTCAGTCAAAGTGGACGCATGAAGCGATCATCTTGGCATTAGTGTGCAGAAGCGAGAAGTTCCCACCAAAGTGAAAGACTTTATACCACGTAGATGTGGCAGACGCATGCACAGAAGAGTTCCTGCATTTTCAGTGGCCATTTTAGGACACTGTGCTTTTTACTGTTAGTAAAAGCACATTGTCAAGCTTACCTTAGATGCTGAAAAATGTTGTGTAATGCAAATATTAGTAAATAAAACCATGTTGATTAATTAATTATATATTATTTCGAGAGGACTGAATGCAAGAAAGTTTCTGTACGTATGAAACCTTGCTCCATCAATCCCCTCTTTGATGATATTTATACCATCACTAATTACGGAACCAGATGCCAACTTTAGCTCCCTCCCAGTTCAATTTCTTCTATTTCTTTGGGAGTTCTTTTTCCTCTTCTGTTTTGGAAAACTTTCATTCTTTGATATATATCCCCCTTCAACTCCTCCATTTGAATTTCATCCAACTTTCATTTCTTCCTTTTCTCATTTACTGTATACCATTTTCTGTTTCTGCAGCATTTGCACCAAATCATTATCACTAAAATTAGTAGTGATATCCCCATTATTGGCATCGGTACTTTACCTATAATACCTTTACCTACATTAGAAAGCCAACTACCTACTGAGGTGAGACCATCAGTTAGTCTCTTCCATGCACTATCAACCTCCAGTGGATTCAGTTCTTCTTCCAACTAAGTAATATTTCTGACATACCTTCCAATTTCGATACATTTATCAGGTATGTAGTTGCAACAATGTTACGTTTTCAGCATCCTACAGATTCCACACTCTTTTGCCTATAATATATCAAGAGCAAGTCCATTTTGTAAAACCATTGATCAGATCGCAAACAGTTCAGTATTGATCAATAAGAATCCTCCAGCAATCTCAGTCGATAAGCGATCAACCACTGTGGATAATTTACAAATTCTTTGTGTATTCAGAATTACTCTCACTGAAGGTATCAATGCACTAAATATATCACCTACAATTTCTGAAAAACAAGCTCTTTTATATTGTGTTAGTTCATTTTCGTTTTAATTGCTTCCAGTGATTCTCTTTACATGGTATACTTTCGGGAATACTCTTCCGAAGTAGCAACTCCCATACCAATGATCAGGCAGCTTAAAATAAGCTTTGTTTCCACAAATGTAATAGACTCCATATTGGATCAGTTCCCCCTTTTAGTCCCCAACCCCAAATTATCAGGAAATTGTTTTCACATTCACTGGAACCGATGAATACATTGTAATAGCTTTAGCTATATCTATTGTTTTCATTGTTAGGAAAAATTCACCAAAGAATTGTGCATGTTTAGCACTAAGGACAGGGTTCATATTCACACGTATAGCGATTTCAGAAAAAATTATATCTAAGTTAGAATAATAATACTGTAACTTTCCAGTTCTATAAAACAAACTAGTTAATATACTACATGAAATACCATATGCCAGTGCTAAATGATGGTAAGTAACCCCTTTAGCTACTGATGTTGGTAAATTCATGCAGACATAACAAACACTAACTTGCATTGTCTCTACATAGTGTACTAATAGGTTAGCAAATACATTCAGGTCTGTCTCATTTTTGTGTCTACCATGATGTAATTCTATCTCATCTGGTGCTTCTAAGTCTACTCCGTCTTGTTTATGGTGCGCTATCTTTCCATGTATACTACTGTAATTCTGTTTAGGAGCCATCAAGTAAAGTATTGCTATTGTCAGTCCTAGCCATACTATAAGCACTATAAATACACTACACATGCATATCCTACAGCACAGCTTTATAAAATTTCTTTTCGAAATTCCAGTAACTCTAGCATCAGCCTTTTTTGACTAAGGACACTTAGCCCCTCTTTGAAATTTTGTACACAGAATATAACTGTGAATTTAGTTCAAGTTGGTCTCACTTCTTCGACAGATTGATCATCAATCAATTCCTCATCACTTTCATCACTGATTTAAAAAATCTCAAATTCTTCAAGAATAACAAAAGTCCACTCAGGTCCCTTGAATTTGTTGTTCAGCTTTTTTAGACGTGGACTTCTCCTTCTTGGCTTACTTGTAGATGGTTCGGTATGGCTTGTTATCTCATCTACTTGTTCAGGTTCTTCATCTATTGTGACTAGGCGATATTTCAGTCTTTTTACAAAACCAGGCCAAGTATCACCTAGCTAGCACTGTGCTTTCTGATTCTTCAGATGTTCTTTTATTTTCTTTAGGTTGTGGCATAATTTGACTTTGGGCGTCTTCAGGTATCCCCTCTATCTGCCCTTGTACAGGACTTATTACCGTTGACGTTTCTGCCTGGATGGGTTCTTCTACACTAATCTGACCTTGTTCAGGATAGTACTTTGCTGGGGCTGGAGTGTTTACATCTTCCTGAACATGTTTTGCTAATCCTGTCTGGTCCTGCTCAGGTCTTGCAATTTATTGATTGTCTTCTGCCTGTGCATTTTCGCTAGTACCTTTCTGTCCCTCCTCAGACACAGGTGTTCTGGTGGGTGTTTGGTTGGTCTGAGTATGTTGCTCTTTGCTTATCTGGTCCTCCTCAAGATTACCATAAGCTTTGATTTCTGCAATCTGAGTGCGTTCTTCTATTCCTGTCTCATCCTCACTATCACTCTGACAATCTAGATATGTTTGGCTTCTTGTTCTTATTCTTATTCCAGGTATGTTGACCACTGGAATCCATTCATCCTGACTGGTGCTTGATTGTTCTTCGAGACCCTTCAGCTGTGCAACCTTCAGTCTCAACTTCGTCAGGTTCTGGTACCCTTTTGGTATGGCTGGCATGGATCCAGTTTCGAATTCCCTTGCACTTTACAGCTGTGGTGGTAACTAATATCACTTGTCGTGGTTCTCCCCACCTTGGTGATAGGCAAGATTCCGAAGTCTGATCTTTTATCACTACCCAATCTCCAGGTTCGAGTCATGTGCTGGAGTTGATTGTCTGGCTACAGCGTCTTCCCCAACCTGGTGACAGATAGATTGCACTTGGTCAGCCAACTCTTTGCAGTTTTCCAACACTAAATCATCAGATATAGTTAAAAGTTTGTGTCCTGGCACACATGCTTGCCTCATTGCCCTTCCCATGAGTACTTCATGGGGACTCAAGCCTGTTTTCTTGTCTGGGATGCTTCTGAGTCCCATCAAGACAAAAGGTACAGCATCAGGCCATTCCAATTGAGTAGATTCACACATCTTTCCCAATCTTACTCCAATTCAGTGTTTTTCCAATCCAGAAGCCTCTGGGTGGTATACACAGTGCAGCTTTTTTTTTTAAACTCTTTTAATTTTGTTAAAAGAAAAACAAATATAAGTGGCAGTCATCACAGATTATACAGAAATCAATCACATGTGTATCTAGGGTAATCACATTACATACAGTGGATTTTCGTAGAAAAACAATCACAATAGTACATCACAATTTCTTTAAGGTGCGAGCGGTTCGTCAATTGAGGCAAGTGGGGGGGGTTTGCAAATGTTGCCTCTGTATTCATTCCATCTGGTCCACACTTCTATCCATTTCCGTGGGCATCCACAGGCCACATATACTGTTTTTTCCTGAAGCATGCACCAATCAATATCAGTCTTCCAGGGACCAAATTTAGGAGCACTGGTCGCCCCCCATAGCCTCGCAATATTACGTTTGGCAATGGCAAATCCCAGTGTTGCCCAAAGCTTCCCCGGGGCGGCAGATCTGTGGGTTCCCAAATGTTTAAGAGGCACCTCCTAGCTTCCACCCGGAGCTCCATCCCCCACACCTCCTGCATACAACGGGTCACTGGAGAAAAGTGGCTCGATTGTTAGAGGCGGCAGACCCGGAAGCTGAGATCGGCCCGGGACCAGGGTTCGATTCCCAATGCGGCAGGGTCTTGGGTCAAAATGTCCGCGGGCCTGATAATTCTCGCCTCGGCGCCTACTCTACCCTTGGGTCCCACTCTGCAACTCTGGGCAATAGCTTGCTTAATCTTCATCCCCGGCCCCTTCAACGCCGGGGATACCTGTTCTCACCTTGGGGGTGCCCAGAAGGGACCATCTCACAGGGAAAGCCAGGACGGGTTCCCCAGCGGTATACAGCGCCGGGACGCCCGTGGTGTGTGCAGCTGTGCGCTTTACAAGTATACAACATTTACATTTACATTTTACTCTCACCCAGTAGCTCCTAATCAGCTGGCACTCCCACAGTATATGAAAGTAAGTCCCCACCTCCCCGCAGCCCCTCCGACAAAGCCCGTCCTCACTCCTCCCCATGCGCTGCAGTCTGGTTATTGAGAAGTATGCACAATGCAAGATTTTCAGTTGAATCAGCCGGAGACTTGCCGATATGGCCACCTCCTTAGGGGAGGCCAGCGCATTCCCCCATTCTTCCTCGTCTATGTCCAGGCCGTCTGCCTCCCATTTGTATTTAAGGGGGAGCAGGAGGTCAGGGGAGTTGTTAATTATTTTTTTATACGTAAGTGAGATGGCATGCTCAGGGAGGTGACATCCAGGAATCTATCCTCCAGGGGGGAGTGGTCAGGGAGTTGTGTACCCGCAGGGATATTCCTTTGGAGGGAGTGTCTGGTCTGTAAATATCTAAAGTATTCTGTATGCACCAGCTTGTAGGTATCCTGGAGTGAGGCAAAGGACACTACGCCCTCGGGCCCCGATTTTGGGAGATGCCTATGAGGTTCCATGCCTCGGAACCCCTTGGTGCGGTTCAGCATTCCTAACTTCTCCGAGACCCATAAGGGAGAAGCTTTTGTAAGGGTGTCAGCCCATCCCAACTGCCTTTGTACAATGTGCCACAGCTGCACAGAGTGCTGCGTGGGCCTATTGAGTTGGTATCTACCTGGCTTAGGATAAAGTGCCACCTCGAAGTTGCCCCCGGGCAGGAGCCAGCCGTCCATGCCGTAACCTGGGTCGTCACCAGCACAATATGTACCTTGGTTGATGGCCGCAAGGTGGGCAACCCAGTAGTACTTACAGATGTCCGAGAGCGCAATGCCTCCGTCATACCACCCCAAGGTCAATTTTTGGAGGGATATGTGGGGTGTTACAGACCACAGCAGCTCTCTCTGTGTGGCCTCGATAGCCTTAAAATATGAGTGCGGGACCAGGTCCGGGTGGTTCTGCAGTGCATACAGGAATCTTGGCACGCCATCATTTTGAAGAGCGCCGCCCGCCCGAGGAGGGACAGTGGGAGCTGTCGCCAGGAGGCAGAGTCCCTTTTGAATCTTTGCAGGGGCGGCAGGAGATTCCTTTCATATCTGGTGGTCTGTTCCTTGGAGATAAAGATTCCAAGGTATCGAAACCCCTCAGTGGCCATTGCGATTGGGCAGTGTAGTGGTGCGATCAGGGTGCTACCCTGTAGGGTGTATAGTATGGATTTATCCCAGTTAATCCTGTATCCAGAGTTCTTCCCGAAGCTGGCAAAGATATCCATGGCCACTATAAGAGACGTACGTGGCCGTGTGAGGTAGAGGAGGATAGCGTCCGCATATAATGAGATCCTGTCTTCCCACCCATCAGTCCAGCGTATTCCTTTCAGGGATAGGTCCTGCTTAATCCAGGCAGCAAGCGGTTCTAGCGAGAGTGCAAACAACAAAGGTGAGAGATGGCATCCCTGCCGCGTACCTCTTTCAAGCGCAAACACTACAGAGGTTTTATTATTGACAGAAACCTGGGCCAGGGGCTGAGAATAGAGTAGACGCACCCACCCTATGAAGTTGGGGCCAAAATCCAATTTTCGGAGGACAGCCATCATATATGGCCATTCTAACGTGTCAAAGCCATTGCGGCGTCTAGGGATACCACAACCGCATTTTCCTGGAGGGTGTGACAGCGTCCCAGCACCCCGTGTAGCCATCGGAGATTGAGCGCTGTGTTGCGGTGAGGCATGAAACCGGACTGGTCCGGGTGGACCAGGGCGGGAAAGACAGGTTTGAGCCGGTTCGAGAGTACTTTGGCCAAGATTTTGGTTCTGCGTTCAGTAAAGAGATGGGCCTATATGAGGCACAGGAGTTTCTTGGTTTCCCTTCTTTCGTGATAGTCACTATGGTGGCAATACGTTGGTCTCGTGGTAAGGTGCCCCTGTCTTTGCTCTCTTCAAACATTTGTTTGAGGTACGGACTCAGGCCGCCAGGCGTCAGCTTGTACAGCTCTATCGGTAAGCCATTAGGCCTGAGGGCCTTTCCTGGCTTAAGGTGCCTAATCACCCGGCTTAGTTCATCTACAGCAAGCGGTGCCTCAAGGACTTCTCGTTCCGAGTCCGAGAGGGCGGGGAACCGGATGTCAGTCAACAAGGAGACCGAATCATCTTCAGGCCTGTCAGAGCCCCTGCTATAGACCTTACGGTAGTGCCGAGCGAATTCCTCAACTATCTTGCGTGGCTCCGTGATGACCTTACCAGACTCAGACTTGAGCTCCGCCACGACTCTCTGTGCCTGTTGCTTTTTGTCCAGCCAGGCTATTAGTTTACCTGCTTTGTCTCCCTGGTCGTAAAGTCTACCCTCTCTATCTCTTGCCATGGTGTTGGCTTCGTCAGTGGCTAATGCCCTGTATTCCGCCGCTTTGAGCTCCCTAAGGTGCAGCGTTCTTGGTGCACCCCCCTCTTGAGCCGCTGTCCCCATTGCAAGGAGGTCTCCCTCCATAGTAGCCATTTGCCTTTCCCGCTCCCTGCATCGACCGGTGATAGCGGACAAGTCTTCCCCTCTCAGGACCGTTTTAAATGCCTCCCACAACACCGACGATGAGTCCACAGTACCGTTGTTGTCCTCAAAGTAGCGGTCGATCGAGAGTATAAGCTTATTCTTTATTTCTTCACTACATAGGTACCAGGCGTTTATGGGCTCAATGCAGCCCTCCTGCTTATCCCCTAATGTGAGGTGGGCTACTAATGGTGAGTGGTCCGAGATTCCCCTTGCGAGTTGTGTGATTTCACGAATCGTTGTGTCACGCTGCAAAGGTGACAGTATATAATCAATGCGGGAGAATGATCTATGTGGGCCAGAGAAAAATGTGTATTGAGTGTCGCTCGGGTGTCGTAGACGCCAAAGATCAGTGAGGCCGAAGGCCTCAAGGAAATCCGATAACCACCTTTGCCCCGTTGGTATGTCCCTGGGAGGGTTTCGGTCAAGTGTTCCTGACACTACCGTGTTAAAGTCGCCTCCCACTAGGAGGCTCCCTACTGGAAGGGAAAGAAGCAGCTTGCCCAGGTCCTGGTATGATTATGTTTGAAAACCTGGTGGTATGTAGACTGAGACCAAGTTAAGCCTACGACCCACCCATCTGCCCGAAATTGTCACATAGCGCCCTAAGGGGTCTGAGTCCGTGTGGTCGATGATTTGGGGAAGGTTGCGACGAAGCAAAATACCAAACCCACGGGATCCTGAGGTGAATCCGGCATGAGCCGCTAGGATGTAGCCCAATCTGTTTAGCGCATGACACGTGTTGCCCAGCAGATGCGTCTCCTGCAGGAGTACCATGTCCGGAAGGGGTCTCTTGAAAAATTGCAGTACAAAAGTTCTTTTAAGTTGTCCCCCAGCCCATTGTCTTCCAGCTCATGATCTTCAAACTCTTATCCCACTTCATAGCAATGCATGTTTTCTATCGATACATCCACACTGTGACTCCCAGTGTCGTGCACATGTGTATGCATACAGTTCTGAATTGACCCCCTGTGCTTAGTAATACAAATTTCAACAGCAACAATACAGTCCTTGCGTGACCTGCCCATTCTTCTTCGTGTGTCCCCAACTGTAACGCTCCTCCCCCACTCCCCCAACTCCCTCGGAACCCTCCCTCCTCCCTGCTCCCCCGCTCCTTAGGCATTGAACTACCCACATCCCCAATTAGCAGAGTGCCTTTTGCCCAGAACTACCCAGGAAGGGGAAGAAACAACAACTCTAAGTAACCTGTCTTCCCTTCCTAGTGGACCTGTCGTCTGGAGCATGCACCGGTCTCAGCCCACCCCGCCACCCGAGTTTCTCCCACACCCAAAATACAACAAAGAAACAATGCGCCCGTACTTCACGCGCACAGCCAATTATGGGATTCAAGCGTTATTGATCTGTAGCTCACCCCTCCGATCAGAGTGATAGCCCCTGCATGGATCCAGGCCATCAAGGAGGGCAGAGGGGGAGTGGGGAGGAAGAGAGAGAAAAAGGGGGGGCAAGAGGGAGAACAGGGCATAAGAAGGGGATGTTGTACGGGTTGGGGACTGTTATAGCAAAGGCAATCAACAGGTTGGCTCTTTCCCAGTGTCCGTCTGACATTATGTCCCCCCTCTCCCTCAAGATCGGTGGGTGGAGCGCAGCCCCCCCCCCCCCGGAAAACAGCCCCCCTCAGTACAGTACTTTACAGTTCATGTCGACACATTCTAGCAGGTTCCTCATTCTCCGTGGTCAGCCGCCCCACGCAGGGTGTCCCATCTGGGGCTTGCAGATCGGGATCTCCAGGAGCGCTGTGATACTGGAGATTTTGGACCGTGTTATAAACATCGTCGTATCATGACGATTTTGGTATCAGCAGACCGGTAATGATTGAGATACTATGTACAAGCATTTCCGTCAACTTCGAGTGACGAAATCACCCTGAAATCAGAGTTTCCGTCCTGAACCCTCGGGTTCCATTTTGTGAACGGCAGCAATTTTGTGATTGCCCTCACCTAGGCTCAATGACTAAAGCCGAAATCAAGTCAGAAGGACAAGTATACCTTTGCTGACTCCTCTGTGACCTGGGCGAGCTGAGTCCACCACCTGAAGCCAAACCTGTTCGGGCAGTTCCTTTCCCAGTGGCTGAATGAGATTAGCATCAAAGCACAACATATCATAAACCTTTCATCACACACAAACCATGCCTAATCTTACACACACCTGTCCCTGTTTTTTTCTTTATGACTTGCTTTATGAGGAGGAGGTGCACGTTTTTATTGGGGGTCCGTCGATATCTGATGAAAATACTGGGCCTTGCCGGATAATTGATTGTGGGCTGAACAAACTGAAATATGGGCTTGTCATCATGACTCTGCTTTTTCTTTGTAGTGAAAATATGTGAATTGTCAACTGTAAAATAAGGAATGTTTGCCTGAAGCATAACATTTTGTATAAAAAGAGAAGGCTGGCTTTGTGAGATTGAGCAGTCTCCTGAGAACATACACCGTGTTGTACTTCTAGGATACCTGTTACTGGCTGCAGCCAATAAATACGATCTTTAACTTCACCTAGAAGACTCTGTGTTTCTGTAGTATGAAACAGGAAGAACTCGAAGTTTTTGGATGTGTTCTCTGGCACCGCTGGGTTCTTAAAACCCAGTACTTCAGCGCTGACTCTGTCCGTCCAACTCCTATCTCCCAGCCGCTAACCCCGGGGATCCAACCTGTGTGTGTCTCCAGTTCTAAGCCCCCGCTCCTTCACCCGTGATTGATGATTCCCTGTCGAGCCAGTCTTGCACCTCCGCTGGCGAAGTGAAAAATATAGATTTGCCCCCCGATAGGACCTTGAGTTTGGCGAGAATAAACATCATGTAATGGAGGCCTTTTTCTCTCAACTCCGCCTTTACACCCACAAAGGACCGCCTTTCACGCTGAACTTGAAGAGTGAAGTCCAGGAAAAAGCAGATTATCCCATTCTCGTGTTGTAGGTCCCCAGTTTGTCTGGCCGCCTGTAAAATTGCGTCTCTGTCTCTGTAGTTAAGGATTTTTGCGATGATTGTCCTTGGCGGCGCACCGGGTTTTGGCTTTGGAATGGGTGCACGGTGTGCACGTTCTACAGTGAAGATGGTGGACAGACGCTTGGGCTTTAGATGTTGGAGGATCAAATCCTCAACAAAGAGTTCCATGCTGGGCCCCTCCAGTCCTTCCGGCACCCCTACCAGGCGGATATTTCTCCTTCGGGCCCTCCCTTCCTGGTCCTCCAGCCGGAGGGCCATCTGACGGTGTTGATGTATTAGCACTTCTACTCGCTGTTCCAGCTTCTTGGTGGAGGTTCGTAGCTCCGCAATGCCCGCCTCATTGCCCTTGGTCCTCTCCGAAGTTTTATTTAGATCCGCACGTAGAAGGTTGACTTCTATGGAGACATTGTCAATTTTCGTTTCTAGGGTGGCGCCCAGCGTTTGTATTGCCGCCATGATGCTGGATAATGACGGCTCCTTCTGGGTAGAGGGTTCTGCGGTCGGGACCTCCGTCTGCTGTGTGCCCTTTTGCACTGTATATTTATCAAGCTTGTTGGTCTGGGTAGCCACACCCTGCTTAAGCCTCATTGTTCCAGAGGCTAGATCTCTCGCCCTGGTCAATGACGCTTCCAGTCTCGGCCGGGAGACCAAAAGGTTACCGATGCGGTGGTGCGGGTCAGGTATCTGTTCACAACCCCTGTCTCTCATAGGAGGGGACTCCTGGGTCCTCACCAGTATGCCGTGGGGTGTCGGGCCACTCTCTCCCCTCCGCCCCTGGGGCCTTTTCAGCCTCCTTAAGCCGCGGCCTCCGCCACCCAGTGGCACCGCAGCATGTGGCACCCGCGTCCGTTGTCTGGTTCAGTGCAGTGTCTTCGCCCAGTCCCCTTCAGCAGTTCTCACCCACCATAGAGGGCGCGTCTCCACAGCCAGGCAGGCTGCTCGCTTTCGCCACCTTGCACGTGGTGGGTCTCCCAGACAGTATCGTGCAATGCCCTGCAGGGAGTCACCGCCCTTCGCTGTGCCCGCTTTGTGATGCCCCCCTGGTGTTAGTGGGCCAGAGGTCATTACTGCAGGCCACTGTTATTGCGTCCGTTGTGCCCCACGCCCGGCATCAGAGGTGCAGAGGCAGCCCCACCTTATTGTCTCAGGTTTAGACCGGTGCTCAGGGGGAGCAGGCAGGGGCCCCCGCAACCGCAGGATAATCACTGACCTTGCCGCCCGAGCGGCCAAGATGTCGCTGTCCTTTGATGTATGCGTTTTTAGGCTTCTTCAGGCTTGCGCCGTCACCGTCGAGCTCCCAAGCCGGGGCTCCAAGGTACAGGGGCAGCGGCAATTTGTCCTGTAGTATCCGGCTGGTCGCGCCGATTTTCTTTCCCCGCCCCCGACTAGGCCTCAAAGCCGGGGGCTCGCCTGTAGCAGTGGCTGACCGCGGCGAACCTGCGGCCAAGGCCTGTTGTCAGGCGCGAGGCCCGGGCTGCAGCGCTGCGACAGAGCAACGTAGCGTGACCGGAATCAGACCGCCAGGCGCAGCTTCAGTTGGGTTGTGCTACGTTGTGCTCAGGATGCAGGATCCATCGGATTCCTACCGGATTTCAGCAGGGTGGAGGACTTGGTGAAATGGAGCTCTCGGGTTAGGCAGCCATCTTAGCCGGCATCTAGCCACTCCCCCCCCCACAGTGCAGCTTTTGTTCAATTTTGAATGCTTCACAAATCAGTCGAATTATTTCATTATTAAAATGAGACCCTCGGTCTGATTCAATCTTTACTGGGAAACCGAACCGAGGAATGAGCTCTCTTAGTTTGGCTACAGTTAAGCTGTCATTCCTTCGGGTTGGATATGCTTCTACTCACTTGTAAAATAAACAAACAATGGCAACTACATATTTTAATCCTTGACAAACAGGTAACTGAATGAAATCAAGTTGTAGTCTGATGAATGGGCCTTCTGCCTTTCCAATTTTCCCAGGGCAAACCACAGTTTTTTTACCAGGGTTCATTCGTTGACAAATTAAGCATCTCTGGCAAAGACTCTCTGCTATGTTCCTGAACCTTGCATTAAACCAATCCTGTCTGAATAACTGTATCATTGTGTCTCTGCCTATGTGTGTTTCCCCATGGTATATTCTGGTCATTGGTGCAAGCATACAATCAGGTAGCACTGGTCTCCCGTCAAGATAAGCTATCACACCATCTTCAGGTCTTATATGACACCCTATTTTATCCCATTCTTCATTTTCTTTGGATTCTGCTTCGTTTTGAAAAACTTTCACTTCCTCCCATGTATTTACCCTCTCAACAGCATATGTTGGCAGCTGATTCCACATGCTTTGATTTTCTTGTTTACTGCCATTTTAAATCTGGCACACTGTTGGGCCACTTGGTCAGCATATCGATTACCAGCTGTTACTTTGTCATTTCCAGATTGGTGAGCCGCACACATGACCACTGGCAATTCTTTTGGCAATTGAATTGCTTCAAGTAATTCTTTTACAAACTGTCCATTCTTAATAGGGGTTACTGAAGAAGGCATGAATTCTTTTTACACCCAAAGCTGGCCAAAGTCATGCACAACACCGTAACCATACTGGCTATCAGTTTAAATGGTTACTCTCCAATCTCTCCCAATTTTACACGCTATTATTAAAGCAATCAATTTGGCTGCTTGTGCAGACTTAACTCCTGGTAAATAGGATGCTTCGACTATACCAGATAATGTACATACAGCATAATATGCACTCAGGCCTCCTTCCTCATGTCGCATACATGAGCCATCTACATATAACTCATGTTCGGGATCTTTTAAAGGTTCTTCTTGTATGTCTGGGTGTGGTTTAGGATTTAAAACAGTACACCTGACTATTGTCACGTTTTCTGAGCCAAGAATAATTCTTTCATTTTTAGTCATCTGACTAGGAGTTAAGTACTGAATATGTGTTCTGGTTAACAGAATCACAACTGCATGTGGGACATATACTGTTACAGGGTGTCCCATGACAATAGATTGACTTTGCTCAAGACTCATGCAAGTTGCAGCTACTTTAAGGCATCCTGGCAGTGCTGATGCTACTGGGTCTAGTGTGGCAGAAAAATATGCTACAGGACGTCGCATTAATCCATGGGCCTGGGTTAGGACTGAGAGAGCACAATTGTCTCTTGTGTCACAAAATAGTGAAAATTCTGTTGAGTAGTCAGGCATCACACAGACAGTTACGCAATTCTAAGAAAGCAGTCATGCTTTCATCATCCTATTCGACTGGATACTTTGCTCGTTTCTTTGTCAGCTGAATCAGTGGTTTAACTAGCACTGCAAATTCCACAATCCACTGCCTGCAGTAACGTACAACTTTGAGAAACATTCTGATTTCTTTCTGAGTTTGGGGTAGCTTCATGTTTTGAATTACTTTGATTCTTTTGGATGTCACTCTTCTGATCCCTCTTTCTAGCTGGTGTCCCAGATACTTGACTGAGGTTGTACAGTATTGCAATTTCTCAGGGGACACTTTATGTCCATCTTTGCCAAATGGTTCAACAATGCAATAGAATCAATCATGCAGTCATTTCGGTTTCTCAATGGTATCAACAGATCATCATTATACTGCACCAGAACAGATTGCCCAGCAGTACCAGTGATTCAAGACAATTTTTAAAAATCTGATTAAAGAAGGATTGTGTATCCTTGAGGAAGACGATTCCAGAAGTAAACATGCTCATCAAACTTGTACGAAAATAAAAACTTGCTATCTGGATACAATGGAATGGAAAGAAGGCATAGCATAAATCAAATACAGTGAACCATCCTGCCCTCAATGGTATTTGATACAGAATCATAGCTGGATTCGATACTACTGAGCAACATGGGACGACAATTTTATTAATTTTCTGGAGGTCTTGGACAACTTTATATTTTCTGTTTGGTTTCTTTATGCCAATTACAGGTGAATGACAAGGACTGCTCATTGTTTCTTCTAAAATGTCTTGTTCAACCAAAAGCACTATTTCTTTTGCGACACCTGCCTTTATTTCGGGTCTCACTTTGTACTGTCGAATATTTGGGTAAACTGCACTTTCCTTCACTGTCACTTTTATAGGATCGACATTCACCATTAACCCTACTTCTTTTCCTGAAAAATCCCATACATTAGGATTTACAAAGGTTTGAAGTTCTTCTGGTAAATCTCCTAGGGACATTTTTTTAACTTCTGTTCCTTGAATCGCTAACATGATTTTGTACACTCCGTCTTCATCTGGAGTCTGAATTTCAATCCCATTTGATGTGCAAAAGATTGTGCAATTCATCTTACATAGTAAATCCCTTCCTAACAAGTTTACAGGGCTAGAGTCGCAGACTATGAACTTGTGCATCTCTCTAAAATTTCCGATACAGACTTCCTTTGGTTCTGTGACAGGGGTCCTAATTTGTTTATTAGAAACGCCCACTACTTGGATCGTTTCTGCCGAGAGGGGTACATTTGGGATGTCTGCTGTTCTCACAGTAGAACGGGTAGCACCTGTGTCCAACAAAAAGGTAATATCATTTCCCTCTACCTTTCCCTTAATGTAAGGACCTGGCAGATCTACCGGTAAGGATGCGCCAAGTACGCATTCTTCTTCCCTCCATCTCAGGCACAGTCAGTAGTTCTCTGTTTCGAAAAATGTGTCCTGCAAAAGAAACTGTGGTGTTACTGTATTTTTCTTACCACTTCCCACCCGAAATCCGGTGTCAATGCTGCATTTGGCTTTACTCACAAAATCTGCCATAGTGGCTTGAGGTAACTGACTCTGTATTACCTGTTGCGGCTGTCTCATTGACACCTCATTCTGCGTCTGTGAAATTAAATTTTGATTTTGGACATTATTATTCTGTAACAATTTACATTTGTTTCTCCAATGCCCCAATTATCCGCACCCATTTCTTTGCCTCTTCTTTACTCAATTTTCCTCTGTGTTTACCTCCACTACCTTCGCCTTGGCCTTCCCCTCTTTTCTGATTATTTGCTTGCTGACTTAACAGAAGTTACTGTTGTTCTGCCATTTTTACTTGAGCCCACATTACGTTTTCTTCTAATTTCTTTAGCTTATTATTAATTTAATCCTCACAGTATTTGGCATACTTAAGAATCTCATCGACAGGCATAGCTTGTTAACATTATTTATGTTCTTGAATCGTTTTGGAAATTTCTGGTTTAAGGCCGGACACAAAACGATATATTAAATGTGTCATGTCTTTATTATCAATGTTTTCTAAACCACTGTATTTTTTAAATACCCGTAACAAAAGTTCATAATATGCATGTACAGATCCATCTTTATTTTGGGTGGTTCTGTCTATTTTAGTCCAATCTGTTTCTTTTGGAGTAATCTTTCCTTTCAAATAGGTTATTACTTGATTATACTTTTTCATTACCTCTTCTGACGGGGCTCCTGTCTTTGGATCTCTAGGGTATTCATCATTTGGCCAATCTACTGTAATTTTACACTCGTCCACAAATCTGCTGGAACAACAATGTCAAATAAATCATCTGAATCGTTTAACAGTACCTGAGAAACTTTCACAAACCTTTCTACTTGGCGGGACCATTCTACAGGTTTTTCTCAAAGCTTTAGAAAGTCATTAGTAAATGATAAAATATCCCGTTGAGACCATGGGACATGTACATAACCTCCTTCTGGAACTTCTCTCATTAGACACAACGTTTTGACTTTTTCTGTTTCCTTTAGTAAATACTCAGATGTAGTTTTATTTGCCTGTGCTTCTTCCTTTTCCTTTGTTCATCTAGCTTTCCATTTATCTAAATCTCCCCGATTTTGCAACAACGACTATAATTCTTTTATCTGTAATTTTCGTCCTGACACATTCATGTTTTCTAAATCTTTGTCAGAAAATGTGCCTGTGAATTCCCATTTCAGAAGCCAAATTCATTAACTTTTCATGGTATATTTTTGTATTTTGAGTAATACTTCTGCATATAAACAACAGTTCATCTTCATTAAAAGAATTCAACCTTTCCAATCCTACATTTCCAGCTACCATTTCTTCCAATTCTACTCCTAATTTGAATATGTCCGATACTTTTGGCTGTGATTTTGGCTTTTCTATGTCTCGAGTCTATCTTTCTAATTTGTCTGGGCTTACTATAGTTGCACTTCTCGTTCCTGAGGATGTTTCAATCTGTACTTCCTTGAAACATCGGGAGTAATTTTCCTGATCGAGTCACTCACTGGTTCTCATATAGGTAAATCCATCAAGGAAATTACTGACTCACATTCACTTGCTTGGTCATCAACCATTAGGGTTTCTTTCCTAGGCTATATTATGGGTGTAGTCAGAACTGGAGTTTTAGGACTAGTTTGCTTATCTCCATATAGAGTAACTACAGTACCTATAGTTACTGGTATTGTCAGAGCGTCAGGACTTGTATTTAATTGGGTGAATTTCTGAATTAACTCACTACACTGTTTGTTTAATGCTTCTTATGCTTCTTATGCTTCTTTCTCTCTTTCTTGGAGTACTTTTTCCAATGAGGTTTAATGTACAATTTGCGGAACCAAAGGTGGTTGTAAAAATAGAGCACTAGTAATAACTATATTAGTTTCTTACGGGTAAGGTGGTGGATATTTCATTAATAAATCATCTAAATAATCATCGTCTGAATCACCACCAATAGTCATTAACCGCTTTGTTTTCTCTGTACTTTTACTTCCAGTCGGTTCTTCTGTGGTAAAAACAGGATATAATCCTTCCACTGGCATAGACTGTTTCCATTGTTTCATTTGCTTCTCTCTAGTCTCTTTGGGAAATCTGGCATGAAATCTACTCAAATTTCATTCACTTCGAGATCTATCTTGCTCAAAAGCCCCTGTCTCCCACTCTTCTAAAGCTTCATACTGCGTTAATCTTGTTCTGGGGTCTAATTCATTCATGCGGGTTTGTAAATTGTGAAGTATTCCACCATTAAATGAACCATGTTCTGGAAATGCAAATATACCATCTTCCTTGGTGTATTATATCTAATTTTTTAACCAAACACCAGTCTGGGGAGCCTCTTTCTATCATCATGTATGATGCAAGCGTTTTTGGTGGTGGAATAATAATTCCCTCTCTAGTGTTCACTGGTTTATCCTTTTTTAAGCAATTCTTGATTTTCTCCATGGAAGACATTTTTCTTTTCTCTCCGTACATGTTATATGGTCTTCCTCCAATACTCCGTTCTCGGGCAAAACCTAAATATTTTCTATCTGGACGATTTCCTACAATTGCTGGATCTAAATGCCACATGTACCGCTATTTAATTTTCTACGAAATTCAAATGTATTCAATTATTTTACTTTGTTTACTTTGCAGAAATATTTCTCAAATACCAGTGCGTTTCTTATTTTTCAATGACCAATGAGTATTTAATTTACAAGCAGCATTGACCAATGCTTGCATGACTTTTCTGTGACATAAGTCTCACTCTCTGCACTCACCCATCCTTTACAATTTTCGCACGGTTACACACCCGCTGCTTCCACCAATCCCACCGCGTCTCTCTATGAAGTCAGTGTAGCACCCGCGACTACTCCTCCTTTGCAAGGTAATACGACAACTCAATATCTTTAAATCTTAATTACACATTCAATTAATTAACAACATGAAAACATTTGCTACTGTGCCTGATTGACTAGATTCAAAAGAAAAAGAAAATTTCTTTCACAACGAGTAAACCTAGTTCGGTCTACCCTTCACTTACTGCAAGTAAAACAACCTTCCGCTTACTCTTCACTCAAGCAAAAAAGAACCTGCTACTCCTTCAGAATTACCCTTTCTAGGTGATTTAAGACCAAAGTTTCACCAGCAAACTCCTTTGCTACCAATCAATCTCACTTTTATACTAGGAAATAATCCCTAACTCGTGCTTCAAGCTTTACCGAACTTTCCGCACTTACTTCATCAAGGCAAGTAACCTCACTGCAGTGTGGCTTCCATTTACCACCCATTATACAATATAACGGGATTTTCCAAACAACAAATAACAATACAAACGGTTTTTTGGTTAATACATAAAAATCAATAATCAATACGCAACTAACTACCTATCTTTAACTAAACCCTAACCATAGTTCTGCTACCAGAAAATATAATGATGGTGCTTGGAACCACTAGCTCAATTTACCATACTCACTTGGGCCCTTAAACATTTACACTTTGAATTAGTAAGCCTGCTTCTGCTTACACCCTATCATTTCCTTAATTTCCTTCAGGACTTATACCTGTATACCATGACTTACCAATCCTTGTCACCTATGTTAAAAATCCTAGGGATCGAAAAGGGAGTTAGCATAATAAGTAGTATTTTAACAATTTACCTTTCCTGTAATAACAACAGACTCGGGAGAAGTTTTAACTGCTTTATCTATGCACAATTCGATGAGCCAGGGGCCACAACAGAGTGACCAGAAATTTCACAAGTAAGAATATAACTAAAAAAACATACAATTTGCAAGAAATCACAGTAACAACTTTAGACAATGGTACCTGGACATAGCACATGGATTATATTTACCTAGAATGGTGTGAGGACCAACCCTGGCCATGAGCTGGGGCAAAGATAGGGCTCCTGACTAATCAGGTGCCAACAGGACAGTACAGGTGCAGAACAGGACAGATAACCTCCACTAGTGCAACGCCAGCGTCACACCCCTCTCTACAGAAGTTAGGTACCCCGACTGGGTAATCAATATTTCCCCCTTAGCAGCACCCTGATTCTTCTGACAGAGTGCTCTGCCAGCACCTCTGCTCTCGATCTCCTACAGCATAAGTTGGGTCAGTGACAGGTCAAATAATCGAACAAGTTGGACAATTCTCTAAATAAACCTACCTTAGTTACACCATTTCCAGGGCAATGTGCCACCCCTAAATATTGCAAATCTATGTGTTTTCCCTTCAGTTATTGGTCAGAAAGACGAGGAGAGGTCATCACACCGTACTAAGATGGGGTCCTTTTCATTGACTTATATTGATCAAGTTCCCGCCCATAATTTATTTTCCCTGAGTTTTATTCCACCCAGCAATATTGGATTCAGATTGTATACATTGTATTTGATACACTACATTTTCCTTCCTCTCCTGAGATCAAATGTTCAGTTCCAAGGAATACTGTGGATAAGATGGGTCTTTGCCAAAAGTTCAATGACAGTGACTTCAGGGATTTTCAGAGACCATCTGTGCAGACAAAACCTTTTCAAAATGGAGTTTGCGATACTTTTCAGGCCCAAATACGAGCTAATAACAAAGTCAAAGAGAGACACATTAGAATACAATAATGAATGAATGCACTGTATACCACTTATTTCTACTCTAATCCCATTACATTATTTTATACTATAGCATTAACAGTTAAGTAGAACACACAAGTTTTAATACAAGCAGGAGCATGCGCTTTAGTCTGAATAAGCATGAAGCGGCCATCTTGGCATTAGTGTGCAGAAGCGAGAAGTTCCCACCAAAGTGAAAGACGACATACCACGTAGATGTGGCAGACGCATGCGCAGAAGAGTTCCCGCGTTTTAAGCAGCCGTCACTCTGGTTACTGTTAGTAAAAACACATTGTCAAGCTTCCCTTACAAGCTAAAAAATGTTGTGTAATGCAAATATTAGTAAACAAAACATGTTGATTAATTAATTATATGTTATTTCAGGAGGACTGAATACAAGCAAGTTTCTCTAGGTATGAAACCTTGCTCCATCACAGGTACTTTGGTGAAAAGTCACACATCCATAGTTTTCTTGAAACCTTTTGAAAGTCATATTTTTAACTGTGTATGTTGGATTTTTTTCATTTTGGTCTTGTTTAGTTTCGATAAAGATATATTTTTTTTCTAAACTGGTGTGGTGTCCTTTTGTGGTGTTGTCACTGTGTTACTGTGTGTGTTGTTACAAATTCTTTACACATTGCCTTTGGGATAAGCCCATCTGCTCATGCCAAGCTACCAAAGGGGTGAGCAGGGCGTATCTAAAGTGTGTATCCCCTTACCCTGACTACAAGCAAGGGTCCCTTTTTGGATGAAGGTACCTACCTCTGCCAACTAGAGACCCCCATTTCTAACAAATATGTCCTCAGTTTTTAGTGTAAAGTTTTAAATGATCTTATATGATAATGGATTTGGATATGTCTCGTCTGTGATTTTATCATATTCTGTATCTTTTATAGCCTGTGGATGGCAGAATAAAGAAAGATTGAATGATTGTCCCCCGACACTAGTTAAGCATCCACAGCGTTCATGTGCATCTTCAGCTTGCAGCCAGCCAAGTAGGGACACTTATTCGAGTCAGGGTAAGTGGGTTACACACCCAAGATGACCCTTGCTCACCCCCTTGATAGCTTGGCACAAGCAGTCAGGCTAATCTCAGAGGCAATGTGTATAGCATTTGTACAAACACACAGTAACACAGTGAAAACACTACAAAAGGACACCACTACCAGTTTAGAAAAATAACCAATATTTATTTAAATAAAACAAGACCAAAATGACAAAAATCCAACATACACAAGTAAAGACATCACTTCTAAAAGATTTTCAACAGTTCAGTCCATAGGAAACTATGGATGCGTCACATTTAGGAACTTAGAAGGAGTCAGAATCAAAGAAAAAAGAAGATGCAGGGGAGGTGGGGCACCCAAAAAGCAAAGAGATGTGTTGGTTCCTTACTCCCAGGGGAGGTGAAGTATCAGTTCCCCACTGCAGCGCAGGGGAGGTGATGCATTGGTTCCTTACTGTCAGAGAAGGTGATAATTGGGTTCCTTACTGTGAGGAGAGGAAATGCGTTGATATCTGGACAAACAGCCTCAGTTTCTACTACGAGGCAATGTTGCTGAAGAACTTGGCACACAGGTTTGATGTGCTGAAAATCTGATTTTATATAGCGCAAACTTTACCCGAAGAAGTCAGAGCGCTTTACATAAGAACCAGTTGCAAAACATAAGGACTAAGGATTACATGTGTTACATAAAAGATACATACAGAAAAAATTGCAAATGTACAAGAAGTACCATTAGGAGAGGAGTTGGCCTAGGGCGCTCGACCTCAGACCTGGGGATCTGGGTTCGAGTCTCGGTAACGATGCAAAACCTCCTGTGATTCTGGGCAAATCACTTAATCTCCCCGTGCCTAAAATGAATGTGTATCCGTCCTCATGTAACGTAACTGGTGCTATGTAAGTGCTCTGATACCCGATTCGGTTCGGGTCTAGTTCGCGCTATACAAAAACTCTGTAAAAAATAAAATAAAATGTAGAGTCACACAAGGAAGAGATACAAACAGAAAGGATAGATATGAATGGAAATACTCTAAGTGTATATAAACACATCATTGGGGAGGGCCTAAGGGATATTTAAAGACCACGCATAGGTTGTATCCCCTGTATACCAGAATATGCTCAACCTGAAAAACCTATGGGTCTGACTTCTGATTCATGTATCAGGAAAGGAGCTGTGGTCTCAAATTAATGAGAGTACCTGCTCAAGGCGTCATCCAGAAGATGGTTGCCCCTGTGTTAGCAAAATAAACACCCGTGTTGGATTCCCATCAATATCATGTATGACCAATATTCTCATGTGGTCCTCCGTCCTGGGTACAGTGTCTCTAGATCATTGAGACCAAGTAGTACCGTCTGTGGACACATGGTTTACACATGCCAACAATAGGGCCCCTATGCAGATATTTGTTAAACTGCAGTAGTATAGTTTTGCGCTGTTCTTAGTTTTTAATTAGGAAGAGGTCTTGGTAGAATAAAGTTGGAATGAGATTCTCTATCCTATTTTAACTTTTCACACACTTTTCTTTGTTGCACTGCACCTACCCGTCTGACCAGATCCTTATGATTGTTCCTGGTGTTGGCATGTGTAAACCATGTGTCCACAGACGGTACTACTTGGTCTCAATGATCTAGAGACACTGTACCCAGGACGGAGGACCACATGAGAATATTGGTCATACATGATATTGATGGGAATCCAACACGGGTGTTTATTTTGCTAACACAGGGGCAACCATCTTCTGGATGACACCTTGAGCAGGTACTCTCATTAATTTGAGACCACAGCTCCTTTCCTGATACATGAATCAGAAGTCAATACTCTAAGTGTCACATAGAAATGGTAGAGACTACAAAGGTCTATTGCATATGCTAGTGATTAGAGTTGTCTCTATATACATAGGTAAAGGGATATGAATGGATATACTCTAAGAGTCACATAGGAATGGTAGAGAGTACAAAGGTCTACTTCATATACTAGTGATTAGAGTTATCTCTATATACCAGCCGCGGCCGGTAGTGGGAGTACCGGCCGGGCGGTGACGTGGGGAGGGGAGGGGCAGGGTGGGGGGTAATAATGTATGGATTGCGGACTTTAACAGGTAAGTAAACATATTAATATATAAAATGAATTTTGTTGCGCGCACTGCATCGCATTTGGTGATGCAGTGCACTCAACAAAATTCGTAAAGGGTTCAGGCAAGGAAAAAGGTCTGCGAACCCTACAATATAGCAGACTGATATATCAGGAGTACACTATTGCAGAAAGGTATACAATGTATTTACATGCATATAGTGTATATATTGTCAACAGCGTTTCCATCCCTGCGGGGAATAGAGGGATCATCTTCAGGACATTGTATTCATGCCCGTGTACATTACATGTAGGACAGTACAGAAAATTCTGTTTTGTAAAATTGCTATGGTGATTTAAAAGAGCTCCTGGTAATATGAGCGCGAAACCAGGTAATACATCCAGGTTCGGTCCGCGTTGGAGTTGTGGATGGACTCTAAAAACGTGGCAGTCGCAAGGCTCGTAAATTGAGCTGCGGCTAATTCCAACCGATTAGTTGTCGAATAGGGGCTGGAGATGGGGTCCTGGCAAGGGGATGAGATGATGCTCTAGCATGAATGCACAAACAGTCCAACTGCCACCCTCCCTCAGATGTGGATTCCACAGGCAGCCGGCTGCCCAGTATAGCAAAGCAAGAAAATGCCCACATCCTAAAAGTGGTACAAAAGGGTGTGGTGATGGACGGAGCATCTGAATCAATCAAACACTCACACCCAGTCAAAAGATCTGGGTTTAATCCATCACCGTTCTTTAGCCCACTCTGCCGCCCCAGTTCAGACATGGCTATATGCAAATCAGTCTGACCCTGTGCCTCATGGGAACAGCCCAGCCCGAATTGCCAAGCCATGTCTTCCCTCGACCGGAAACAAGCTTCCGAGGACCGGTTTCTGGCATTCCAGCCGTCTTCAGCCCAGCTTGCTTGAATCCAGTGGCAAAGTGAGCAAGGGACTCATCCTAAAAGTGGCATTTTCAAACACGAAATTTAAAAAAAACGTCCCTAAAATATTTATTTATAAATTGTGAGTTCAGGGAACCCAAACTCCACATCTCCATCTATTCCCAATGGGAAGTTACATTTGTAAGAGGTTACAAGGCAGCTCCAATGAAACCTATGGGAGAAATAGTCCATTCAATAGTGTAACCATGAAATTAGCAGTATTTCACTATCAGTACATGTTAAACACACCAGCACATGTCCTACCTTTTAAATACACTGCACCCTGTCTATGAAGGTTACCTTTGGGCCTACCTTAGGGTACCTTACATGTAGGAAAAGGGAAGGTTTGGACCTACTAATTGGGTGCACTTGACAAGTCGCCATGGCAGTTGAAAACTGCCCACACAGACACTGCAGTGGCAGGTCTAAGACATGGTTGCAGGGCAACTCATGTGGGTGGCACGATCAGTGCTGAAGACCCACTAGTAGCATTTAATTTACAGGCCCTGGGCACACACAGTCCACTTTGACAGGGACTTACCAATACATAAAATATGCCAACCATGGATAACCATTTACAGATACGATTTACACAGGAAGAACTTGCACTTTAGAACTGATCTGCAAAGGTAAAGTGTCCAGAGTTCTAAAACCAGCAAAATGTAAATGCAACACACAGTCAAATACAGGAGATTAGATGCAAAAAGACTGGGGGTAAACATGTCAATGCCAGTCCGAACATTCAGCATCCCGTATCCCGTGTATCAGAAACACTTCTATGACAGTTTGCCGATAGGACCTGGAACTGGGCTGGAGACTCTTAAGTGGCTAGGTAACTCTTCAACCAGACCTGACTCGTACCTGTCACTGGCTCCCTATCAAAGTTGGTCTCTAAGAGAGTGCCCATACAGCCATTTTTGAATTATTTGTGGTGGGTAACATTAAACTGCAGGTACAGTAGATTACAAAGATGTATTACCTGTAGTGGAAAGAAGTGATTTATTGTGTTTTTTGTTTTATCTCATATCTCTGGAACCCTTCGGTGGGATTTTGTTGTTGGCGTGTTTATTCAAAGAAAAAAATAGAAACTATTTTTTATAAATTAGTGCTGGATTTTTTTTGTGTGTTGTGTTTTCTTTTAATTCAACTGTTTTAGTTGGTCTTAATGCTTTACACTTAATCCTTTGATAAAGCCTGACTGATCTGAGCCACAGCTAAACAGGACTGAGCTAAGGTCTTACAAATTAACCTGGCTGAATCTGATACAGAATTGTGTCATATTCCCGCTGTATGATCACGCAACCACAACGTATAATAAACCACTTTCTTCATGATTGGTACTTAGCAGTGGATTTCAGAAATTGTATTTTGGAGTCCACCAGTTAGTAAGTTAGATAATGTACAATTGGACACCTGACAAGAAGTAGTTCTGTTTACCAATCATATTTGCTTAGTTGAATCAAGTTTTGAAGTCTCAAATGTACCACTTCCAAATGTTACAGAACTTTGAAAAGGCTATTAGATGTTTTTCAAACATCTCAAAGAGTTTGCAAAACTTGCTGCAAAATTCAGGAAGCATGGAGTTCGATTTGGCCCCCCTGTCCACACTCAAAATCAAAAGCTAAGGGCTCTGTGTAAGGACAAAAAGATTAATTGTCAGCTATAAAAAGAATCTTAGAAGGCCCTTAGGGCCAGGGAGTAAGCTCATAGAACCCAAGCACTCCTGATAAAGGAAATTGCCCCAGGCAATGGAGAAGAGGATGGTGACGGACAGGTCATTGGAGAGGAGGATGGGGGACAGTGACGCACCGGCCACCTACACTTGGAATTGAGAGGAGCTCAACTTCAGATAGGGGGCATGGAGACCTCGGGCCAAGATGAGCCTCCTTGCTTTGGAGGAAAGGAGACTGGCCCTGAAGGTAAAAAGCACTAGCCTTCAGGTAGATGAAGGTCAAGCTGGTCTTGCAGTCCAGTAAATATGGAAATGTGACTGAGTTACCTTCTCATGACCAGGTTTGCCCTAAAGTATTCTGCCCAAATTTGTTGAAGGAGTTGACATTGATAAGTGGCTGGCATTATATGTGAGGGCTCCAAGGATGAGGAAAGAGGGTGCCCAGCAATGGGGGTCCTTGCTGTGGGAGCCAGTACCAGAGGCGGGGACAGATAGGCTTCTGACCCCAGAGTGTGAGGTGGCAGAGTCCTACTGACACATGAAGGCAACAGTTGCAGAGTTGTTTGGTCATACCACAGAGAAGTACAGACAGAAGTTTAGGAACTTGCACAAGAGGGCACATCAGAAATGGGTGAACATTGAATTAAATGCTTCATTAAAGGTACTGAATGGCTGAATAAAGTGTAACAAAGTAGACACTTATGAAGGGCTCTATAATTTAGTGGTGAAAGAACACATTCTTACTAATTCTCCTACAAGGACATTTCACCAGCATCTGATGGACTCAAAGCTATCTAGCCCCAGAGAGCTGGGTACGATAGTAGATGAGTGAGTACCCATTAAGGTACCCTAGAAGTCCCATGGAGGTGATCCTAAGAGCGGGGGTCAGGCCTTTTTTCAGGGGAAAGGTGTGGCCAACAAAGATAAAAAGGAAGAGTTCTCAAAGGACCCCTAAGAAAAGCCCAATGGGGGAAACCCAAGACCCTTTACTTTCCAAGGGGACGGGATACCACGACAAACTTTTTGACCCCCTTGAATTTTAGGGTGTGTTTTGGCAGTCATCAACCAAGCACAAATGAGATGATTCTATTTACACCAAGAAGTCCCTTCCTCACTGGTGGGAAGCCCAAAGGCATTGCCGATGTAGGGATGGGGAGAGTAAGTTGTCCCTGAGGATTCCAATGGGTATACTGGGGTCACTCTAGTATCAGTAGGTGGAATAGAAATAAACACACTGGTCACCTGGCCTCCAACTAAGGAGATGTACAGATAGTGGCCAAAGATCGGTGGGACTGAGCTCAAGGCTCTGAGGGACACATGTGGCAAGACAACCATGGACATTGCCAAGCTGGTTTTCCGGGAACTAATCATCCTGATGAGATGTACCAGTATGTCAGTGCTGACAATGCGACAAAGTTCCATCCCACAGCATTGGTGAACTTTGAGTGGGGAGGGCGTAAGGTAAACACGTCCCCTGTCATCCCAGTTGAGCGTCTGATAAGGAATGGCCTTGAATCATCTGCTTGGGCAGGTGTGGTAAGGATGGCTCAAGCAGCAATACTGGGCCTACCTGAGTGGGTGTGTGTAGCCACAAGAGCACACATAGCACTACAGGGGAGTCAAGAGAATCTGAAACCTGGAAAAAAGGCTCAGGTCCCATAGAGCAAGAGAAAGGACAGGAAGTATAGTCAGCCATTTTCAAAAAGTCATAAGACCTAGAGGAAGTCTAACCCTGAAGGAAAGGACCTGGTGCCTGCAAAGAAGGATGTGCCCTTGAGAGACACACTAGAGATGATAGAGCTTTAGGGAGCAGATGGATCACTCCACGGACGACTTGTGCCAGGGGTAGAGGACTTGTCTCACTCTTGAGGGCCTTAGGCAGTTAGCTAAAAGGGAAAAGAGGAGGATGAAAGTGATATCCACCCATAGCGGGATGAGGGAGTTCTGTACAGTGTGGCAAGGGACATGAAACCAGGGGCATCTAGGAGAGTGATAGGACCCCAACAGTACAGATAATTTCTCCACAACTTAGACCATGATATCTACGTGTTTAGACATCTGGAGAACTAAAACTTAGGAACGGTTAGTCAAGCATTTTTATTGGCCTCAGGTTTCAGATAAAGGGAAGGACTTCTGTCACTCCTGTGTCATAGTCAAGCCAGTATCCAGACAGGGGGGGTATTGATAGTGTTGGGCCCCACAAATAGGTTTATATTGGTGGCTGTAGGAGATTCACTGCACACACAGTGACATGAACCTTACTTAGCATCTTTCCCAGAGTTGGTTTGTCTAAGGAGATGATTTCAGATTGGGCTACTAATTTCATGAATGCATTTTTTGTGGAATGAATGTGGTGTTACTTATAAATTCACCACCCCATCACCCTCAAACTAACAGTCTATTTGAAAGGTTCAACAAGACCATGAAAGGCATGATGGTGGGTTTACCACAGAAACTCAGAAGGTGGAAGGTCCTACTACGTTGATTGTTATTTACCTACAGGGGGTACTGCAAAAGAGAGTGGGATGTAGCCCATTTGAACTTTTTTTTGGCCACCCTAGAGGGGTCCACTAAGTTTGGTGAGAGAAGGTTTGGAAAACCCCATCAAGGAACCAAGGTGAGATATAGTGGATTATGTGCTAGGCCTGTGTTCTAGCATGGTATGGTCAGAAGTCCTTCTTGGTGGAGTACAAGCCAGAACAAGGACCCTCCAAGATGAATGGACTGGACCTTATCCAATCTAAGAGAAGAAAGCAGAGATCACGTACTTTGTAGACCTTGGTCCCCCAGGACACCCTCACAGGGTGATTGATATAAACAAACTAGAGCCATACCATGACAGGGTTGACATGACCATGCTCATTGTGACAGATAAGGGAGAGGAAGAAGAGAGTGAACCACACCCTGACTCTACTCCATGACTTATTGTCAAATAATGCTAAGGTATCTCAGTGGATGTAGAAGTGCTCTTCTCTGCTTTAACAGCAGAGACATGGTTATAATTGGTCGAGACAATTTGTTAGTCTGTTTTTCTTGACCCAGCTCTGACTAATTGGTGTATCTTTGATGTGGACTCAGGTGACAGCTTGCCTGCCAAGTTTCAAATGTACAGACTGTCTAACCAGGTCAAAGCTAGCATTAAGGTTGAGATTGGCAAAATGCGAGAGCCTGGGATGACTGAGATCTCTAACAGTCTCTGGGCCCACCCAGTGGTGCTGGCTCCCAAACCTAATACAAAAGTTGGCAAACCTGAGAAGAGGTTTTGCATGGACTGCAGAGGACTAAATCCAATCACTAAGACTCATGTTCACCCCACCCCAAGTCCTGATGAGCTAATTGACAAGCTCGGAGCAGCAAGTCCCTAAGTGCATGATACTTAACTTCATATTACTGGCAGATTGCCCTCTTACAAGGAGAGGTCTGCATTCTCATCACCAGGGGGATGATTTACTAACATTTTCAGTGACGCAAACCATCAAAAAAGTTTTTTTATTATTTCCTTTCCAGCACAAAACTTGTTTTGTGCTGGAAATTAACTAAAAGTAGTGCAAGGAAATGTGAAGCAATGCAACTGCCCACAACTTTTGATTCAAACCCCTTTCTAACAAATATGTGAGACAGGGCTTTGCATTAAAAAAAAGCTTTTTGAAACCAAGCGGTAAAAGGAGAAATGTTTTCATTTCTTCTTTTCTTTTTGACTTTCCATGTGTGCTGCTCACATACAAAGTTGGAAAAGTGTTAAGTGTTATCTAGCCATTGTATTTCGTACTGGAATCGAACCATTCCTGTACAAAACCTATGCTATACTCTCGCATACACCTTGGTACTGTGGCGCAAAGGAGTCTGCGTCTCGCGGGGCAGCAAAATCCTGTGCCGGCTCTGGTGGTTGGGAGGTATAGCAATATCTCTGTAGAGGATGTACCATGTTACAACGCATACTATTACAACTACCTACCGTTACAACGCGACCATTACAACGCATACCATTACAACGCATAGCGCTTTGAGGTGCTGGATAGTGGTAAGTATAATTTACTATTCTAACTCCAGTCCCCGTGGACCCTAGGGAAGGTGTTGGATAGTAAATTATACTTATTCCCTATCCTAGAGCGCCCCCCAGCGCAATGCGTTATAATGGTATGCGTTGTAAAAGTCGCGTTGTAATGGTAGTGCGGAGTAAAAGATGCGTTGTAACGGGTGTATACCCTCTGTAGATGGCACTCTCCTGCTCTGCCCCTGTCACGCAACGCAGTGCAGCATTTTTGGCTGCTGCACTGTGTTGGATGACACTTTAATAAATCTGCCCCCTGAAGGTAACTTTCCTTTAAAAGGGATGCCATTTGGTTTGACAATGCGCCTACCACCATCCAAATGTTGGTGAATAAAGTCTGATCATGTCATGAACTTTTTCAGTGCATCATATGTGAATCACTGTATTTAATTTAACCTTGGAGGAGCACTTAGGCCACTTTAAGAAAGTGCCTCAGGCCCTGCAGCAGGCAGGACCGACTATTAAGGCAAGTAAGTACCAAATAGGGCATGGCTCAGAGATTTTTCTCACATGTGGCTCCCCAATGTTAAGTTGGTGAGCACGAGCGAGAATTGACATTGCCTAGTGCGATTTTCATTCGCTACTATGGCACCCGGCAGTTGCGGCCATTCGTGGTGAGAAAGCAATCTCTTTCGGTGAGAAAGCTGCTGCTCGAGTAAAAAATCTACTTGCACAGCAATAATGAAGCAACGCCCTCCGGTGCACCACAATGTGCCATTTATGCTGATTTGGCAGTGCAGAACAAGCTCTAGACGCAAAAAATCAGAACGACGTGCCTATTCCCCCCGCTCAAGGACCTCCTCGGAGTCTTGCTGAGTTTTATGTAACTCTACAGAATTCCATAGAGTGAAGCTCCACTTGTTCCGCCCACCCTTACTCCAATGACTCAGACCTAGGTCAGAGCTTTTCTAAGCCTGATGGATCACTATAGAAGGTTTGTGAAGGTGTATGGTAATATTATGGTATCACTGACAGACCTCATGTCCAAGAAACAGCTCAGAAAAGTAATTTTGACTAAAGAGTGTAAAAAGGCATTTGACACCCTGAAAGAGGCTTTGTGGTCAGCACCTGTCTTAAAACCACCTGTCTGTAGCAAGGTGTTCATTGTTCAAATAGATGCTACTAAACATGGGATTGGGGCACTTTGGCACAGGTAAATGATGAGGGCCAGAATCAACCAGCTGCTTTTATTAGACAACTCCTACAATGGCGGTGTTAGAGTGCCATTGAGAGGGAAGCCTTTGATGTGGCATGGTCCCTGAAGAAGTTGAGACCTTGGTTTGTGTCAAATAAGAGATGAGTAAATCTATTTTAAACTCAATGAAAATAAATAGAGACTTAAATCAAAGCTGTGTGTCAGCCACTTTATGTATTAATTTGTATGTGGCAGACCTGGGCCCAGCTTTCAGGAATGACAGGTCTTGCCCTTCAGGGAGAGGTGACAATTTAGTTGCAATCTTACAGTATGATAATGACACTGTCCTGCTAGATAAGATTGCCATTGGCCTTTACAGCCTTTTTAAGTCATTGGAGGCCTATTGTGTGATACTAACGCCCTGATTGTGAATCACCTAGTATGAATATAGTAGTTTTAACTAGAAGGCATAATAAGTATGGCTATAAGGGGTTCTCCGTTATCAGGGTTACAAGTCATAAATAGCTCGGCGTAAGCCTGCTTGACCGAGGTTGTCATCATTTTTATCTTTTTATTCTGAAACCAAAGTCATTGCCAGCTGCTTTTTTCCATCTACCTATCAATCAATCAATCAATCATAACACTTGTATAGCGCACTACTCACCCGGAGGGGTCTCAAGGCGCTTGGGGGAAGGGGTCCGCTACTGCTCGAACAGCCAGGTCTTGAGTTGTCTCCTGAAGGCGAGGTGGTCCTGGGTCAGCCGGAGATGGATGGGGAGGGAGTTCCATGTCTTGGCCGCCAGGTAGGAGAAGGATCTACCTCCGGCGGTGGCTCTTCGGATGCGTGGTACGGCGGCGAGGGCGAGGCTAGTAGACCGTAGCTGGAGGGTGGGCGTGTAGAAGGTCAGGCGGTCGTTGAGGTACTTGGGGCCCAGGTCGTGGAGAGACTTGTGTGCGTGGGTGAGGAGCCTGAACGTGATCCTCTTGTTGACGTGGAGCCAGTGCAGGTCCCTCAGGTGGCCGGAGATGTGGCTGCGTCAGCGGATGTCCAGGATGAGTCGGGCGGAGGCGTTCTGGATGCGTTGGAGTCTTTTCTGTAGCTTGGCTGTGGTTCCGGCATAGAGGGTGTTTCCGTAGTCCAGTCTGCTGGTGACGAGGGCCTGGGTGACTGTCTTCCTGGTTTGGTCGGGATCCACCGGAAGATCTTGCGAAGCATGCGAAGGGTGTGAAAGCATGATGAGGAGACGGCGTTGACTTGTCTGGTCATCGAGAGGGAGGAGTCCAGGATGAAGCCCAGGTTGCGTGCGTGGTCTGTTGGCTTGGGAGCGGTGCCCAGGGCTAGGGGCCACCAGGAGTCGTCCCAGGCGGAGGGCGATGGTCCCAGGATGAGGATTTCCGTCTTGTCTGAGTTCAGTTTCAGGCGGCTGTTCTTCATCCACTCGGCGACGTCTTTCATCCCTTCGTGTAGACTGGTTCTGGCGGTGTCGGGGTCTCTGGTGAGGGAGAGGATCAGCTGGGTGTCGTCGGCGTAGGAGATGATGTTGATGTATGAAATGAAATGAATGAAAACTTATATAGCTCTACTTAGCCCGGAGGCATCAAGGCGCCTTTCAAGAAAAGATCACAGAAAAGGCAGATACCACAAACTAAGGGTAGGCTTCGGCAAAGAGCCATGTCTTCAGAGCCCTTCTAAAGGCTTGCACTGATGGCAGGGACTTAATTTCACAGGGCAGAGTGTTCCACAATTTCGGAGCAAGGCTAGAAAACACCCTGCCTCCCCACTTACCTCTTCGAACGCGGGGGATTGATAACAAGAACTTTTTGGAGGAACGAAGGTTTCTGGAGGGGGCATACGGAACCAGCAGGTCTCTTATTTCTCCCGTCCCAATCCTGGTCAAGGCCTCATAGATCAAGCGGAAAACCTTAAAGGAAATTCTGGCTTCGATCGGAAGCCAATGCAGGGATTTCCTACCTACTGAGTTGAGAGGCCCCTCTCCCGCCTCCATTTTATCAATAACAAGGGTAACAAGGGCAACCTTTCCGCCAGCACCAAGTTATGGCGACAACGTTTTTGCACGTCAGGATATCTTCCTGGTTAGGCCTCGCCGACTGCAATCTATATAGGTGATTACTTAGGCTTCCCCTTCACCACTACAATCACAGATAAGGTTAGAATGTGCCTGATAAATTAACAATGAAGTAGCAATATCACGTTGTTGATACAGGAACAAATATGCCACCCCTCTCTTTAAAAGCTATTTTATGTGAAGAGCATTATGTTCCAAATGCACCTCATAAGAGCTGGTTCCAAACTCTGAATATTGCGTCATAAATCTAGGCATGGGGCCTATTTTCGGCCTAGGGCTGCTGTTGCGTGTTTATCTAGGTTCCTGATCGATACTGTGACCTTATGCCCCTATTCGGCTATAAATCCATTTATTCCCTATATTGGCATAACCGTTCAAGTGCGATTTTCAGAAAAGTCATCTCTGGCCTCACACGAACAGAGCCACATTCCAGCATAGTTCTCTCTGCCACTTCCTTTGCGACCAATTAGTGCAATGACAGAGCAGAAGTCACTATCTGATATTCCTAGATTAACACTCCGAGTTCTTCAACAAGATAAAAACTCAGCAAACCTGGAAATCCCCGCTTGCTATGTTTTGATTAGTAATGGAACTCTAATGAGCAACTGATAACTATCACTTCCTAGTGACATCTTTAATTGACGTCTTATGTCCAGCAAACTTGCGTCAAACCCGGCACCTGTCAGGTATAAATATTACCAACGTTGCCTTAAGCAAGGTGAGCTGCAAGCTACTGTTGCTGATGCTGGCTGCCTGCAAGACTCTGTGTTGGTAAATCTAGCACTCTGTTGCTGCAGCCTGCTATCCTGTGGTGGTGAAGCTGCTGATACCATTATCGCCGCTAAAGCGCGAACTATGGTGCAGTACGCTTAAGGAGCTGAACAGCCGTCCCTCTGCGAAGACATCCAGCAGATTCCAGCTGCCCGCGGACGCTGTCCCCCCTCCTTCCTCGACGCGCTGAAGAGAAGCCGCTGCCTTTCTCGTGCAGAGAAATCCAGTCCCGGCGCTTCCGGTTTACCCTCGCGGGTGACTGGGATATCGAGAGAGACCCCTGAAGGAGATACCAATCCTCCCTCATTCTATTCAGAGGTATGGTGTTGACTAAACCCTTAGACGAGAATTCTTGAAACAAACCTTGGCAAAACCAACTTAACTTAAAGCTACTTACTTACTCCCCTTTCACGTGTTAGGCTTAGGTCAGGCACACTGGGGTAGGCTTAGTTAGAAGCACCAGTTGAGTATGTTAGCCTAATGTATATATGACTGTATATATGTTTTATTACTTTTAAACCATTGTATGGCTAAGAAACCATATCAATGCTTTTACAGTTCTATTTCGCAATACTTATCTTACTGTACGTACTTTTTATAATAACAATTATTGCAATTGTGGCAATACATTTCTCTTGTACGAGAAGAAAGACTGTTCAATAAATGTTAACCCTTTATTGACAAACGCCCGTCTTTCTATTCTCTACATCTCGTGAAAGTAAACTGCACTAGACTGACTGAGTGAAATACATGTCTATTGTTTCACACGACCCTAGAGATTGACTCTTGATCTGAGGAGCAAAGTTGTCATGTTGCACGGTTGTTGGAAAGCTGAATCCCTTCTTGTCTGTGCCAAGGAAGCTGATCACTTCCTATGCAGAGAAGAAAGTTTCCAGTGACCTCTGAGCTAGTTGGTAACACAACCCAATTAAGTTTAGCATAGTCAGTGGAGGCCTGGAATATCCGCAGTTCCACGTCGATACTACTGTTTATGTTATTCCAATGCGCAGGGCCTAGTGGGAAACTAGGAACTACACTACATGGCGCCCTAACGTTTGGTAAGGCGATAAACTAACGCAAGACTTGTAGAGTAACTCAGTCGTGCATATTTCACACCCCTTTCTCCCGTAAATACTCCAATAGTCGTCTGGAGTGGGTGAAAGGTTAAAATCCGCCCGACCTTAGTAGGAAGAGATTCCTATGTAAAGCTCTGGTTTATTCAACGTTGAAGGATACAGTGTTCCAAAATATTGTGCACCTAATCTTTGTCTCCTTGGAGACGTACTCTGCAAACCTTGCATTTTAACAATGCCAGAAAATAACGGAACCAATGGGGCCGCAGCAGATGCGACTCAGCAAGGTCCCGAATACACAGACCCGGATGCTATAATCATCCCGGTCCACTTAAGAAGATCTATAACGTTAAAACTTATAGAAAACGGACTGACACCTCAAGGTGGTACAGTAATTTTCGTGATAGAGGCTCACGAGTATCGGCAGACAGAGGTATTCTATTCATGGATAAACTTTCCAGCGGTAAACGCTAGAACAAAAGAGTTTCACTATTACAAAATAGAGAAACCTCCGGAAGAGTACGCTCCTTTCGAGGAGATTGAAATTCCACTTAAATTTCAAGAGCACCTGCTCTGGTTTAATGGCGCCCTAAAACATAATGATCACATAACCAGGCTCGGTCCACTAGGTAGACCAGGAGCCACGTGGCCGGTTCTAGCCAGCTACACACCACATCCTGACATTGTAAAAATGTCTAGAGAAGAGCTGTTAGTACAGCTAAACACATTAATAAAAATACAATAGGCAATTAGTCCAATATGTAATACGGACTGCAACAGTCCAGCCAGCTGTTAATACACCACAGCTGACCCCTCATCAGGGGAACACAAATAAAATTACACCACAGAACATACAGTCATGTCTTGGTAAAACACCCGTAAAACGGGAACAAATTCCTTTCTGGTTAGCACAGAAAATCACTCAAATAGAGGCAGTATTTCCTGATACTACCCCTATTGAGAAACACAGAATCTTGACCATCTGCCTTCCTATGGGAATCGCACCACACGTGGAGGACTGCAACACTTGGGGTACAGTCTTTGCTTCCATTTACCCAAAAACACACGGTGTTCCGTCTATGGCGGTAATACCAGAAGTGACTCCTAGTACATTCTCTGATGATTGGGACTTTAACAGTATTAATGACATGATGTCTGTTATGAGCAGTTGTTCTGTTACACCCACTATGGGGATCATTACTTGCATAAATCTGCACAGCCTAGAAAATGTTTTTATGTATAATCAATGGGAACATTGTTCTACACCACCTAAAAGCAGTTCTAAAGCATTCTTTGAGAAATTCAAATACTTCTCAGGGTTTAACACCAGTGATGCAGAAACGTTTTATTACAAACTGTTAGATAAAACAGGAGTGAAAACAATGCTGACAAATTCTAAATTGATATATTCTGAAGCATTTTATGACAAAATGATGACATTTGGTTTTGATTATTGGAAAAATAATATTGAAACGAAAACAATTTGGGGTACAAAAGATTGGCAGGTGCAAGGCATTGAAGCACTATTTAGAACCTGCATGATACCAGAACAAATGTTATTTTTAAATGACACAATACACCAAACATCTTGTCTTGGCCTAGCTAAGATCAAAGACCTTAAAACACCGTCTATACCAAAGCCAATACCTGCGAATACAACGACAGATATTGAGCTAGACGTGTCACAAATTTTACATTTCAACAGAACACATCCTGATTGGAAAAAGTGGTTAATCTGGCCTACAGACACAAATAGCTGTCAAGATAGATTCCTGAATAAAACACAGGGGTTAAAAATGACCAGATTAGACCCTAGATACTCCCAGAGACAACATCCAGGGATAATAACAACATACAGTGTAGGGAAACTCTGCCTTGAATGGCTAACTTCGTCCACACTGGCTGAAATTAAGCAACACTTGTCTTTACTAAAAGATGGTGCTGATTTGCGCGATTTCATTCTTGGACCACCCAAACAGCATCAAAAGCGTTTCATAGCGACCAGTATCTATGCTGCTTACAACGAGGCTTGGAAAGTAAAGCAAATTGAAACTGCTGAAAAAATACGAGAAATTGATCGTATTAATTTGGAGAAATCACTTTCTGTGGTAGACAATGGGTTAATGACTCTGTCTTCCAGAATATATTCGTTGGACAATATTGTATCCTCTGCCTTTGATGTGATAGACAGAGATTTGCTTATGTTACAACATGGCCAGTCTCAATTACGCTCTATTATAGAATTAGGCTGGACGCTGCAAAATCTTCGTTCAGGCTATGTGCCTTGGCGTTTAATCAACACAACGTCATTATTTTCCAGTTTTAACCTTACTGATAAACAGATCAGTTTGGCACAGAAAGGAGCAGACTATACAATCCTGAGCATCGAAAAACTCGAGAGATTACCATTGACAATGTCAGAGAGTCCTGTCATTGAATGGATAATACACGGAATTATCACAATTCCGATAACAACTTTCCGATTTAAAAAGTGCCTTGAGTACATACCTGCTGGCCAATATGAACAATTGGGTAAAGGATATGTAAAATCCGAATGGAAATTACCATACACTCATTCTTGCCATAGTGACAGCGACAAAAATGTATTTCTTAGTGGTGAGAACTGTAAACATTCACTAAGCGGTATACTTTTGTGTCAGGGTATTAATTTACACGGAGCATGTGATGGAAATTCAAACAACCTTTCATGCCACCAGCTAGTCACACCTGCAACTCAGATAGAGCCCTTCTTTATGCAACTCGCGAACGGGAGTTACATTCTTAGAACGGATCACAGATGTTGTGGCCTCGTGCCAGGGAAAAGTTATCTAGTAGAAGTAACATCCATGGTCAAATGCTGTATGCAAGCATTGTTTCCGAGTGGGCCTCCAGACATAGTGACTCCCATCTGGCCTCGTCTGAATCTCTATTCTATACGAATTGATACATTAAGCAAAATGAAATCTGTACTTTTACAGACAACAGTGCCTATAACGTCATCTAAAGAGACGTATGATCTTCTAGTTGCAAGGACAGCTACTGAAGTTCGTGACCTTTTATCAACAAATTGACCCGTGCATTTCGTAGAAATGTTCAGCCAACTCCTTAACATGTCTAGTGCAACAAGCATCCCAGGCATATTTAAGACAGTCTTTACGGGACTGCTAACACCCTTCCAGGCAATTTTGGGAATCTTTCCTAATTTTGTGCACTCCATTTTTGGCGGCATACCATTATTTTTGGGACTCGTCGCAGGGATTCTATTTTTGACCCTCCTGCTTCGTTATGGCAAGCCTCGGCTCAGACATAGCTCCCATGGGAATGGAAGAGACAATCCTAGCAATGCGCTACCGGGACAGGATAACTAACGTCCTTGGATTGGCCAGGCTGAGAGATCTAAACATGACCTGGTTCCTTTCATTCAGACCGATATGGCAAAATTGCATTTTACCTGTGCTACGGTGTATGCTTTGCGGCGATGAATGCGTGTTGGACATCTGTCTTTCACTTCCATCAGCAGTACCAATGGACGTCGATACTTTGCTCAGTCCAATAACGGCTCACGCATTGTGTTGTCCCCAGCGGCTACCAATCCTGATGACGGCATTCGTGGAGACTCCTGTGCTACAGCCAAGTGGTAACAGTGGAGCGAGTGACAAAAGCAACATCATCCAGGTACAACGTTCTGTGAGCATTGCTGGTCCTGCCTTCGATGACAGCAATCATTCTCACACCTGCCAAGTTACAGCGCTATCTAATTTGGTTGAACTATCAACTGAATTTGTAGACCAATTCTTTGAGAGCCTGTCTGATACGATGTTCTCACCCGTAGAGAAACAATAACTTTTAGAAGCTTTCCGACACACAGTGTTCCCATGAACTCTGAATTCGGCCTTCAGTTTTGATCAACAAAAACTGCCAAGAGCTTTGGTAATCTATTTTCTTTGAATTGGACAATTTTTTTTAAATATTGACCCTTTTTTGGCACGAACAATTCTTTGCTTAACGTAAAAACTATTCTTATAGAACAGAAGCTTCACACTTCTATTTCTGAACACATCTAGAGACATAACAACATTACACCAGCCTCTAGCACACATGTTATTATAATGCATTTTTATGTGATGATTTATCTCGCCCTTCTTCTGTCAGAGATACTTCATGTGTAATTCCTTTTGCATAATCGTTCATTGATTTCATATGCAATAATTTTTTGAATGATTACTATGCTTTAAAAAAACGTACAGTACCTATATTCCATGTATTACGAGTACGCCTATTTCGAATGCATTTATGTATTTTGGGGTGGGCAATGTTACACATACATCTTATTGCTTAGTTTTAGTAATTTTGATGGACATTAACCCGTGGAGTGGGTGTTGCGTGTTTATCTAGGTTCCTGATCGATACTGTGACCTTATGCCCCTATTCGGCTATAAATCCATTTATTCCCTATATTGGCATAACCGTTCAAGTGCGATTTTCAGAAAAGTCATCTCTGGCCTCACACGAACAGAGCCACATTCCAGCATAGTTCTCTCTGCCACTTCCTTTGCGACCAATTAGTGCAATGACAGAGCAGAAGTCACTATCTGATATTCCTAGATTAACACTCCGAGTTCTTCAACAAGATAAAAACTCAGCAAACCTGGAAATCCCCGCTTGCTATGTTTTGATTAGTAATGGAACTCTAATGAGCAACTGATAACTATCACTTCCTAGTGACATCTTTAATTGACGTCTTATGTCCAGCAAACTTGCGTCAAACCCGGCACCTGTCAGGTATAAATATTACCAACGTTGCCTTAAGCAAGGTGAGCTGCAAGCTACTGTTGCTGATGCTGGCTGCCTGCAAGACTCCGTGTTGGTAAATCTAGCACTCTGTCGCTGCAGCCTGCTATCCTGTGGTGGTGAAGCTGCTGATACCATTATCGCCGCTAAAGCGCGAACTATGGTGCAGTACGCTTAAGGAGCTGAACAGCCGTCCCTCTGCGAAGACATCCAGCAGATTCCAGCTGCCCGCGGACGCTGTCCCCCCTCCTTCCTCGACGCGCTGAAGAGAAGCCGCTGCCTTTCTCGTGCAGAGAAATCCAGTCCCGGCGCTTCCGGTTTACCCTCGCGGGTGACTGGGATATCGAGAGAGACCCCTGAAGGAGATACCAATCCTCCATCATTCTATTCAGAGGTATGGTGTTGACTAAACCCTTAGACGAGAATTCTTGAAACAAACCTTGGCAAAACCAACTTAACTTAAAGCTACTTACTTACTCCCCTTTCACGTGTTAGGCTTAGGTCAGGCACACTGGGGTAGGCTTAGTTAGAAGCACCAGTTGAGTATGTTAGCCTAATGTATATATGCCTGTATATATGTTTTATTACTTTTAAACCATTGTATGGCTAAGAAACCATATCAATGCTTTTACAGTTCTATTTCGCAATACTTATCTTACTGTACGTACTTTTTATAATAACAATTATTGCAATTGTGGCAATACATTTCTCTTGTACGAGAAGAAAGACTGTTCAATAAATGTTAACCCTTTATTGACAAACGCCCGTCTCTCTATTCTCTACATCTCGTGAAAGTAAACTGCACTAGACTGACTGAGTGAAATACATGTCTATTGTTTCACACGACCCTAGAGATTGACTCTTGATCTGAGGAGCAAAGTTGTCATGTTGCACGGTTGTTGGAAAGCTGAATCCCTTCTTGTCTGTGCCAAGGAAGCTGATCACTTCCTATGCAGAGAAGAAAGTTTCCAGTGACCTCTGAGCTAGTTGGTAACACAACCCAATTAAGTTTAGCATAGTCAGTGGAGGCCTGGAATATCCGCAGTTCCACGTCGATACTACTGTTTATGTTATTCCAATGCGCAGGGCCTAGTGGGAAACTAGGAACTACACTACACTGCCATGCAACCATTTTAGAAGGGTATCGAAAAGATCTGCAAAACATCTATGCTACAAATAGGATCTTCATAGGTTTAGCAGCTGCAAAGTGTTTAGCCGGGTAGGGAGTACCTATTCAAGTTGCAAGAGCCAACTAACTATACCTTGAATTTGCCTTAGTACAATCTTTTAAAATTCTTTTATTCTGTTTGTGAGATCGACCACAATTGGAAACATGAGATACAATTAAATAAATGTATTTTGTACTGATACTAAATCAATCCAAGTGTCTCCCTGTCTTTGTCTTTGCTCGGCCCTGAAACTGACTGAATTAGTTTTTGAAGTCCTCGTTCCAGGGAGACTGTCGAAAAGTGTACGCTCACGCAACCAGAGGGGATGTATGACGTTACAACGCATACTTTTACCACGCATACCATTACAACGCATACCGTTACAACGCATAGCGCTTAGAGGTGCTGGATAGTGGTAAGTATAATTTTATATTCCAACTCCAGTCCCCGTGGACACTAGGGAAGGTGTTGGATATAAAATTATACTTATTCCCTATCCTAGAGCGCCCCCCAGCGCAATGCGTTGTAATGGTATGCGTGGTAATGCCTGAGTTGGAATGGTAGTGCGTGGTAAAAGCTTTGTTGTAACAGTTGCATACCAACCAGAGGATCACTAATAACTGACTGCATTAGCAGATCTAACTAACTGCCCCCGGCTAGCCGCACTCACTCAATGACATCAGCGACTGCCTTGGGTATCATCACAATCTAAATTGAAGGATTGAATCAGTGTTTTAGGGTTTGTGGTTTGCCATGTGTTTGTGAATGTAGCACAAATTGAACTTGTGCACAGGTCTTGTCCTGCGCTCGAACTGGCTTTTTGACATTATCGACAATTCTATTATTTTGTTGTATGCTATTATTGCATTTATTATTGGAACGGTTTTAATTAACTGAACAAGAAACTTTTCCATCGGTATATTCGTGAAATATACAAGGAAACTCAGTTCACGTGGCTTATTTGAAACTACTGTTGCAACATCAAAATAAACAAGGTGTAAGTAGGATGTGTTCCTGCTATTGAAAAAAGGACTGGCTCACACTCCGGTTTATCAACTTCCCTCTGCAGAAAATATTTATGCTTCTTGAAAAACAGGTTTCACCAGAAGTGCTTTAATGTTTGGCGAATGTTAGATGCACCCAGAGGTCGCTAATGACTGAGAAAGACTTATAAAACAGCATTTGCAATGCAATTGGTCTCGCATTCGTGAAAGTTAGAGCTATTTGCATTGTAAATGATTTTTTTTTACTTATGTTTAATGTTGATAGTGGAGTGGATATATGTTGTTTGTAGTGGGGTTATGTGATTTGAATTGGAATTGTTAGTTGTGGAATTGTGTAGGGTGGAATTGTGGGGTGTGTAGTGTATTTGTATTTTTGAATTATGCGTAAACGTAAAATTGAGAAGGATACTGAGTTTGTGTATGAAGTTGTGAATGAGTTCTAGAGACAGTAGTAGAAGGAGTGTGTGTGAAAGAGAGAATGAAGGGGAGAGAAGGTTAAAGGTGCATAAAGAGGCTGTGCTTTTGTTCTTAAAAAGAAACCAAAGAAGAAGAGAAGACTATGTGTTTGCAGTTTGGATTTTTTGAAAAGTTATGACAAAGAAATTATGCTGAAAGACCTGAAGTGAACCAATATGAGAACTGCTGGATCAGTGCATGTGTGTGCAATGGAATTATGTGGATTGTATTTATGTAGTAATAAGTGTAGTGAACTTATGTGTAATGGTATTGTTTGGCATGGAGTGGCAGGTATTGAGTGTAACTATGTGGCATGATGTTGAATTCTGTGATGTGAATTGGATGTATGTGATGTGTAGTGGAATTATGTGTTGTCGATTGGAATTTTGTGCTTTGGAATAGAAGTATGTGGAGCTGAATTGTGCTGTGTGGAATTGTGGGACATTGAGTGACATTATGTTCAGCTGAATAATGTGGCATGGTGTTGAGTGTATTAGGGGGAGTGTTGCTATGTGGCACAGAGTACATTTATGCCGATGGCAATTATGTGGTATGGAGTGAAGTGTAATAATATTGTGAGTTATGGAATTGTGTGGCATTGAATCGTGTGGTGTGGTATTGTGTAGAACTGTGTGGCATGGTGTGAGTTTTGTGGAGTGTAAATATTGCGCATGTTGCAGAGCTGAATTTTGTTGAGTGTAATTATGTGTTTTGGTGCTGAGTGGATATATGTGGAGTGTAATTATGTGGTGTGACATGTAATTATGTTGGTTTGAGTGAAATTATGTGTAGTGGAATTATCTGGAATTGAATTGTGTTGCGTGGAGTGTAAAGGAATTATGTTGCATGGAGTGGTATTAGGTGAAGTGGAATTATGTGGCATGGAACGGCCTTGAAATTTATGGATTTGAATTTGATGGATTTTCATTAAGTGGCATGTAGTGGAATGATGTGGAGTTGAACTGTGTGGCATGGAATTAATGAGATGTTGAAATGTGCTGTGTACTGGAATTAATAATAATAATAATAATAATAAAGGAATTTCTAAAGCGCCTGGTGACGCCATCACGGCGTGTCCCCGCGCTGTGGAGTAAGAGTCAGAAAGGTGGAGGATCATCTATCCCTCCATAGCAAACAGATGTGTTTTCAACAGTTTTCGGAACATGGTTTCATTGTTGGCCAGTCTGATCCCATGTGGAAGGCTGTTCCACTGGGTGGTGGCCAGCACCCGAAAGGAGCGGCCTCCCATCCTGGCCTTTCTAACACGAGGAACTGTCAGGAGACCCATACCCGCCGAGCGAAGTGCTCTTTGGGGACGATAGGGGATGGCCAGATCCTTCAGATACCCTGGCGCTTCTGCAGAGGTTATCCTGTAGCAGAAAAGGAGGGCTTTAAAAAGAATTCTTTTCTTTACAGGCAGCCAATGAAGGGCAGCCAAAGTAGGCTTGGATGCTGTTCTTTTAGGGAGTCTGAGGGCTAACCGGGCCGCCGTATTTTGCAGCACTTGCAGTCTCCTCAGGTTCTTCTCCGTAGTACCTAATAGCAGCACATTCGCATAATCCATGCGAGAGGTGACCAGAGCTTGGATCATAATACGTCTGGCCTCCAGAGGCAGTAGGTCCAGAGTGCGATTCAGGGTCTTCATAACCCCAAAGCATTTCCCCACCACCTTGTCCACATGACTCTCAAATGAGAGTTTAGGATCCACCCAGACCCCCAGGTTCTTGGCCTCACTGCAAGGGATGGGCAGGGAGCCAAGGCAGGGCGGCCACCATTCATGAGACCAGCTCGCCCCATCTCCCCCTATCACTAACACCTCCGTTTTAGCCCCATTGAGCTTAAGGCAGTGCTGATTCATCCAGCCAGCAAGCTCCTGCATGCAGGTTTTAAAGTTGGCCGCTGCTAGTTTCGGAGACTGTGACAGGGAGATGAGCAGCTGCGTGTCATCGGCATAAGATACAAGATCTATGCCGTATGACTGAACAACCGCTGCCAATGGAGCCATATACAGGTTAAACAGGGTGGGGCTCAGGGCAGAGCCCTGAGGCACCCCCTGTTCTAAGGCCACACTGTCGGAGAGGAACATACCTCTCTGAACCTGGAAACTACGGTCCGAGAGAAAGTCCCTGAGCCATCTCCAAGCTGCCTTTGTAACCCCCGCGCTGCTCAGACACCGTAGCAAGGTGGAGTGTGCTACGGTGTCGAACGCGGCGCTGAGGTCTAGCATGATAAGTGCCATGGTGTTCCCCTCATCAGCACCCATCCGTAAAGTTTCGGTTGCTCTCAGCAGGGCAGTCTCAGTGGAATAGTTCTTACGAAAGCCAGACTGAGAGCCATGAAACATATTGTTAGACTCTAAGTATTCCATGAGCTGAGTGTTTACCAATTTTTCCGTCACTTTAGCTAAGTATGGTAGAAGAGATATTGGACGGAGATTTTCCATTATATCCTGACTTACATTAGGTTTTTTTTTTATTGGTAAAACTATGGCTTTCTTCCAGTCGCCTGGCAGAGTGGCCGAAGAGAAAGACAGCTGGATAACATATCTGAACAGCGGCTCTAGCGCATCCAGACTGGCATTAAGTACTTTGGGGGGGGCCGGATCACGGGGGGAGCCTGATTTAACTTTCTTGCATACAGTAACTAGTGTTTCCGCAGCAGGGACATAAAAGGTGGGTAATTCAGAATCTAATGAACCTACCTCCCAGCTACAGTCAAGATCAGGGTCATTAATCAGATTCCCCGTAAAGCTGGCATAGATGTTCGAAATTTTGCCTGCAAAGTAGTGAGCAATATTGTTACAGGTTTCCACCGAATCTGCGGACGGCCCACTATTGTTCGAGACTACCGAGATCTCCTTAAAAATTTTAAAAAGTTCCTTCGAAGAGTTTTCAGCCTCCACAATGCGATTTTTATAATGTGTGGCTTTAGAGACCCTTATAGCCTTATAATACTCTTTTTGCTTTTTCTTATAGTCTGTTTTAATCTCTGGGCAGAATCTGACTCGCCACTCACGTTCCAGCTGCTTGCAGGCAGATTTCGCAAGCTGAAGTTCCGGAGTGAACCAAGGGGCAGTTTTCCTCACCTTCTTCGTATTTCTCTCAGTACGCATAGGGGCCGTTTTATCAAGTGCACCTAAAATGCGGTTATGTAGCTCGTGATGGGCCATTTCACAGTCCATCCCTCCTAAAGGGCCGCCTGCTGTAATTAGTTCATTGAAGGTGGACTGCGAAAAACTTTTCCATTTCCGTCGCTGATACCTCTGCTCAGAATCTCTCTTAGACTCCGCCTCTTCAATCTGAATCAGGAACGGAATCACAAAGTGATCCGACCAGGGGACTGGAATCGGAGTAAGAGGTTGTACCTCAGAGCGATGACCAAAGATGGGGTCTAAAAGGTTACCTAATCTATGCGTAGGGTCCTGATTGATAAGCTCAAGCTGTAGGGAATGGAGATTGGAGCAGATATCCTTAGCGTCCATATCCATAGGGTCGTTGAAATGAACGTTCATGTCACCGAGCACGAGGAAGCTCCTTTTCCTGATAGCTTGATGAGCGGAAACCTCCATGAGGCTGGAGCTAAACTCAAACATCCTACCAGGTGGTCTATAAACCAAAATGCCTGAGAGAGAGGTTTGGGGTCCCAAGATAATATTAAAGACACCAGCTTCAGAATTATTAATGGTGAGGGGTGTTAAAGAGCATTGGAAAGGCAGTCTGGAAGCGATAGCAATCCCCCCCCCCCGCCATTCCTATCCAATCTAGCCAAAGAAAAACCGGCGGGCAGGGATTCTATAACATCAGGGTCAGATGAGCCCCCAAGCCACGTCTCAGTAAAGAACATGATGTCATAATCCTCATCCTCAAGTAGATGGTATATTTGAGTGCTATGCTTACTGAGCGAGCGACAGTTGACCAATCCCGCCTTAATCTGCCGATTGCCCTGCGTCTTCCTAGCAGTGGTGTAGGGCTTGAAAGAGCACCAAGAGCAGTCCCGTAGGGATAGAGCATCCGAGGTGTGTAAACACTGAGGGGCAACCTCGGGACAGAGAGCTAACAACTCCCTACTATCATACTGTATCCTGGGGGAAGTTAAGTGGCCAGAGTCCTTAGCCCCTCGCCCCGTCCTGTCGCGGACGGGCGCAGACGGGCTGGACTTTGGCTCGACTTCGGCGCGCTTCCGGCGCGCCCGCTGCACGCGTCCGCTGCGCGGACGCGGGCCTACACACATTTATAGTTGACCTAGGGGGAACTAGAGCGCTGAACTCTCCGACCTTAGCCCGGAAGTGCTGGGCTCCTCCTCCACCCTCCGCAGCAAACGCCCACAGAGGACGCGGCGGACCGGGGCGGGAGTGATCAGGTAACAGAGGGAGTTACAGGTGAGGCAAAGTTTTAAAAATACAGTATTACACAACTGTTAAAAGTCCATAGAACGCCAATGTTAAAAAACACACGCTGTTCAGTCAGCGCTCGCTCGCAGTGTCACACACACACCAGTTTCCCAGCGTGAGCGGAGAGAGTCGACCACTGCCACCGGCCAGACTCTTCTCCACCACGCGAGTGTGCAGGATAGCGGTATTTATGCTCTCCGGTAATACAGCGAAACTAGAGCGCTGAACTCTCCGACCTTAGCCCGGAAGTGCTGGGCTCCTCCTCCACCCTCCGCAGCAAACGCCCACAGAGGACGCGGCGGACCGGGGCGGGAGTGATCAGGTAACAGAGGGAGTTACAGGTGAGGCAAAGTTTTAAAAATACAGTATTACACAACTGTTAAAAGTCCATAGAACGCCAATGTTAAAAAACACACGCTGTTCAGTCAGCGCTCGCTCGCAGTGTCACACACACACCAGTTTCCCAGCGTGAGCGGAGAGAGTCGACCACTGCCACCGGCCAGACTCTTCTCCACCACGCGAGTGTGCAGGATAGCGGTATTTATGCTCTCCGGTAATACAGCGAAACTAGAGCGCTGAACTCTCCGACCTTAGCCCGAAAGTGCTGGGCTCCTCCTCCACCCTCCGCAGCAAACGCCCACAGAGGACGCGGCGGACCGGGGCGGGAGTGATCAGGTAACAGAGGGAGTTACAGGTGAGGCAAAGTTTTAAAAATACAGTATTACACAACTGTTAAAAGTCCATAGAACGCCAATGTTAAAAAACACACGCTGTTCAGTCAGCGCTCGCTCGCAGTGTCACACACACACCAGTTTCCCAGCGTGAGCGGAGAGAGTCGACCACTGCCACCGGCCAGACTCTTCTCCACCACGCGAGTGTGCAGGATAGCGGTATTTATGCTCTCCGGTAATACAGCGAAACTAGAGCGCTGAACTCTCCGACCTTAGCCCGGAAGTGCTGGGCTCCTCCTCCACCCTCCGCAGCAAACGCCCACAGAGGACGCGGCGGACCGGGGCGGGAGTGATCAGGTAACAGAGGGAGTTACAGGTGAGGCAAAGTTTTAAAAATACAGTATTACACAACTGTTAAAAGTCCATGGAACGCCAATGTTAAAAAACACACGCTGTTCAGTCAGCGCTCGCTCGCAGTGTCACACACACACCAGTTTCCCAGCGTGAGCGGAGAGAGTCGACCACTGCCACCGGCCAGACTCTTCTCCACCTCCAATTACGCTGTGTGCATTTGTGTTTGTGGAATTGTGTGGCACTTACTTGTGTGGCGTTGTGTAGAATTATGTTGAATTGAACGCTTGTTATCTTAATAAGCCAGCTGAGTGTGGGGCGCAGTCTGCATCAGCTGGCTATATTGTCCATTGATGTCTGCCGGCCTTCGATTGCTGTTGACTTGGAATGCGCTAGTACGAGAGTTACCAACTTTGGAACTGAGAAACCAGGTTCGAGTCTTAGCGTTGGCTCTACATCCTGTGAACCCCCATCTGTGTTAGTGTGAGGTGGACTGTCTGTGTCCCTAATAGGGTAGCGTCCTCTTTGCCAGCTGTTTTTAAGCCACCATGGCTGATCCTACATTGCATCACTGTAAGAGAATAGTAGCCTTCCTCTCGCCCCCTTTGAAGCAAAGTATTCCCTCAGCAGAGAAATGCCTCATTAGCATAACTAAAGAATATATAAAAATTAGAAGCTGATTTTTGCATGGCACCTACTGTGTGCTGCGCGCCTCTCTCACAGTAAGCCTTACGTGTTCAAATGACTGTCTCTTTCTAATGCTGGGGAGGTGGATGAATATGAATTTGAGCCACACCTGCTCCTGCTAGAGCAGCGGATCGCATTCCAGTGAGCTGGCGGTCGATGAAGTCAAGAGTAGATAACTCAAAAGGAGAGAGAAAGGAGGTAGGAGGCAGAGCAATTGTGATGGAAAAAAGACTGGCTGGAATGAGAAGACAGAAAAAGGAATGAAGATGGCGACACAGGATGAGAAGGCGGAAGGGGGAGACAGACAATGCATGGGGTAGATGGTGTGAAAAAAGAAAAATGAGGTCGAAGTGAATGAACGAAAGGTGGGAGAAGGCAGAGTTAGAGGATGGAAAAAGAAGGAGAGGATAAGGGAAGGAGGCTGATGGCCGAGCAAGAGGAGAGGACGAGAAAGGGAAGAGGAAGATGGTAGGAGAGAAGGAAGTACATTGTGGTGGAAGAGGCACCAGGCAAAGGTTTAGAGGGAATGCCTGAGAAAAAGAGAGGAAGGCAGTGTTGTGTCCTGTTGTGCACGTTCTCGTGACCATTACTAGTAACTATCAGCACAAGTTGGTGTCCGTCATTTCTACATCATGTGGGCCTAGAGCCCACGATTTCACAAGTAGTAGGCAGAAGAAAGATGAAAAATGAGAACTTTAAAAAAGAGCATATGAACCAGTTAGTGATAACGGGGCAGGAGGCATAGGAGGGGAAAGTGAACAGAGGATGAAGAGGGGTAGAAAAAAGGGAAGGGCAGAAAGGGAGAGATAGATGGAAATAAACGCGAGGGAGGCTCTGGCGGAGGGAGAAGTGCCTTGTTGTTTTTCCCAGAAGGCAGATTTGGCTCAAAACTCGCTATGCTATCAGTAAAACGTAAGCTCCTGCTGAGCCCCGAATGGAAAAAAAGCTTGTCATTGCAGAGCCAAAATGTCAGAGGAAAGGGATGCATGTCACTGATGGAGGTGTTCAGACTGCACGAGGGTGCCTGCCACGATTACTCATGAATTGCACACAGAATTGTGGAAACGGAGCGATCATGAAGAGGTGGCTGGGGGTACCTAAAGCATCATTATTGCAGCTGCCCCCCACGCAAAAAATAGGTTTCGAACCACAACCAAACATCCCAGCAAGAATAACCTTAAGACATGTAGAGAACATAAGTATGCGCCACTGTAATCTGCAATGATTGATGAAAAAAGCTACTGATGTCTGAAGCAGATTGCTGCTGCTCAAGCCACGTCATCCAGTTTTATGACAGACAAAGTGCACAATTACCCCTTTCTCCTGACAAAACTTCGACTTCAACTAGAGTTGGTCTCCTGCTGTTCAGCAACCACAAAAAACAAGCATGCGGGACTTACGCGCGATGATCTGCTTCACAACACACTGAACGGATGCAATCGTCCCTTAGTATTCACAGCGCTCATTACAATGGGGCACCACTCACAAGTATTTCATTTCGATGACGCACAACGATTGAAACAGGAAAAATAAGCACAGGATATCAAAATTAAGGATCAAAGACAGGAAAGTGAGTTAATATTAGTAACCTCACACCCAGATTACTTTGACAGCACTGTATACTGCAGTAGCGGTTGGTGGTAGGAGTAGCTGCCGGGCAGTGGGGAGTGGGGGGGAGCAGTGTGGGGGGTAGTAATCTATGGATTACGGAGGATTACAGGTAGGTAAACATATAAATAAATAAAACGAAGTTCGTTGCGCGCACTGCATCCCCAAATGCAATATAGTGCACGCCACAAAATGTATTTTTTTTATTTATATTTTGATGTACCTGTAATCCTCTGTAATCCAGAGATTACTACCCCCACCCTGCCCCTCCCCCTCCCCACGTCCCTGCCCGGCAGCTATTCCCACCACCGACCGCTACTGCTGTATAGGAGGGAACCCTTGCCGCCTAATACTTTGCAGACCTCGACATAGGTGGAGGACACCCGCCGCCTAAATGTAGTGTTCTCGCTCCCCATGCACCTGTGCGAAATCGAAGATAGAAATGTGGATGTGAAAAGCAGATACAGGGGCAGATTTACAAGGCCCTTGCGCCACTTTTGCATCACTTTTAACATGGGAAAAGTGACGCAAAAGTGGGGCAAGGGGCTTGTAAATCTGCCCCACCAGTGCCTTAAATGGGCCGGTACTGTCCGGTACAGAGTACTGGCACTTTTTTATTTCGAGAGGGAGAGTACCTGCACTTCTAAAGAGAGATGTAATACTTTTAATTGGAGAGTAACGGCACTTCTCAGAAACAAGCAGGTACTCTGGTACAGAGTACCTGCACTTCTATTTTTCCATTTCCAGCACTGCCCTAAACACTCTCGGAGTAAAGAGAGCAGCAGTGAGCAATTAAAGAAATATCAAATGGACAGAGTGGTGCGAAGGAACAGCTTGCCATCAAGAAGCTAGGTATGAAGTTTGCTGGCTAGCCAGTGATGCAGAAAGTTCTATTAAACAGGAGACCTATTTATTTGTTCAGACATCTACTTCAGGAGACACCAACCAAAAACAAGCAAGCGCCGCTCAGGAGACAGTGGAATGGAAAGTGTCTGAGCATGGAGGAGGGATGGGGAGATGAAAGGCTGGGACCAGAAAACCAGTTCGATCAACAGTGAACAGCGGGAGGGTGGTGATTGAGGGACAAGAGAAGAACCAGCTGTTGGCTGAGCGCATTTAAAAAAGTCATTAAATTGGTTTGCCTGTCTGAAATAAAGACATGAAGATACACAGTAGTGGTTTGTGGAGAAAACCGGCAGCAGCTTACATAAACAAAGGTGCTTAAAGTGAAAGCAGTGCCATTATTAAACAAATGTCAAAGAGGAGCTGTTCTTAAATAAAGGCATGAGGCCCTGCTATGTGTTAAAGCATGGCGCTCACCTCTGCCAACTCCTTGCATTTCAATTGCAAGCAGCACAGTGGAGAAAAAATAAAGAAAGGCTCACTGCTATGCCCCTCAATAAATTTCAAATGAAAGCGGCACTGTGCAGAAATGAAGAAAAGTGGGTGCCATGCTATGTAATAAGCAAAATGAGTGTAGTTGTCATGAAAGAAAATGAGCAGCAGCAAGCCACCAAACTAGATGAGAACTAATAAGAAGAGTCCTCACAAAGCACCATAAATAACAGAGAAAGTAAGAACACATGTAGCCTGGTATTCCTCATGGGAGAATGCAAAAGTCTAAAAGGAGGGACTACTAAGCCTATTCACGAATCAAAAGCCAGCATTTACAAAGGACAGTAAGAGTATCCAATTGAAAAGATGAGCATAAAATGGGCGGAGCATAAAGTTCTTACCTGAGTATAGCATGTCTTGAAGGGACAGCGCAAGCGCTGCCTAGGTGAGGCCTAAAAACAAAAGTAAAAACATTGTCATATGCAAGGCCTATAGCTCTAACTTTAACAAATGAGTGACCAATTGCATTGTAAATGCTTGTTAAAGCTTCTCATTAGTCAAAGGGGTAGTAATTCTGTTATCCATCTCTTTCAATGCACTTCATTGCTTGGGTTTTCTCTCAAGAGAATTCCACTCTAAGTGTCAAACATTTTGTGTTGAATGTCACTCATAGGTACCCCAAAACCATGAAAATGTTACAAATAAGCAGTCTGGAAGCTTGGCAGCTATGGGTACAGCACTCATTTCTAGAGCATTAACTACCTGACGTCATCCCAATTCACTTACCCACCAATAGTATTGTACTTGTTTCAGTGAGCTATTGAGGGGGCCTCTAGCTGCGAGGATGAGTGATGGGTGTGGTTTCCTAGTGGACCCTGGCGAACAACGGCGGCCCTAACCTGATGTGAGTTCCCTGGCAGACAATACTTACATCGTGAGCCCCAAGGTTACACTACATGTCACGTGCCATGAAGAGCGATGCTCTGGGTACTGTGCTAATACTCCTCCATCACTAGCACCCCCGGTAGATTACTGAGTGATTCCTTCTGTGCGCGATAGCTCCATTGCACAACACGCTTTCTGGTACAAAGTGTGTAAGTGCCCGCGGAACGTGACTGCCATCTTGGAACACCAACTTTCATTACAATGTGGGGCACGCTCCTTAAAATACCTATAAAGATTGCTAGACTTTGTGTTATCCACATTATTAATACGTGACTAGAAATATATTTTACAATAAATTTAGGAATTACATGTTTTAGTTTGTTTTATTTTTTCACCTGAGTTTATAGGCAGGGTAAAACTAAACACAAGACAATGCTGATAATTCAAATTTCCATATTACTTTACATACTTTTTTTCACTCACGACACTGTGACGGATCGTGGCTGCAGTCACAATCTTCTAACATGGCAACAGGCTTCACGGAGAAACAAGGCAGGTCAACAAAAACAAACTGTGTTAACAAGGAGCACTTACGACTGCTGGTGGGAGAAGCGATGTGGGAGGGAACCCAGCTGTGTATAAGATTGCAATGCCCATACAGGAGGAGGGAGGAAGGGCCATCATATGCTGTACAATGTGATGTCCAACCAAAATGTTCTTTTAGTGAAATTGGCACGGAGGAAACTAAGCACACAAAGGAGGGACGTTTGCACAAACGCACAAGTAACAAACCAGCATTTGTGAATGCCACAGATAACAACCTAATGGCAATCAGTGGGTGTGACGAAAACCTAAAGTAGAGATACAACAGGTCTTGTAGACAGCGCAAGCGCAGTCAAGGTTAGACCTAACTAGCATTGGCATAGCCATTAGGTCTTCCCTTTGGTACCTTATTAGTGTTTAGCCATGCAACACTTGATGTTGTTGCACCAAGGATATGGTGCTGGACAACTAAACACTTATAAGGTCCAAAAGGCGAGACCTATTGGCTATGCCAATGCTTGTTTAATATGTAACCAAGCTTGAGGGAGGTGACACACTGAAATAATTTTTTGGGGCAGTACAACATGAAGGAATAAGTTGACAGGGTATAAAGTACACAAGGCTTCAGAGAAAGATGCAATGGTTGTGAGAGAGAGAGGGGGAGCAGGAGGTGAGTCGGTGAGTGGTGAACGTGCGCGCGCGCTTGGGGGAGCAGTCTTCACTTTTCAAGGACTACACTCGTAACTAGTCTGACAAAGGGATTTCATCTATGCATGCTATTATCAGTAAGGACATTCCTGTAACTGTGGGCACACCTTTGGTTCTTGTACAAAGCAAGATTCCTCTGAAAGTTGATTTCAAAAGTTTAATTCAGTATCATCATTAAGTTCATTATAACATTCAGTCTTTCAATACTTCTTTCTTTTCAACACTATAAATCTTCTAATTACTCCAATGCATTTCGGGCTGACCGCCCTTCATCTGGGAGTTCTACAAACAATAGAGGAAACATGCACTATGTATTTACGCAAACTGCAAGATAGCAAAAACAAATAATCTAAAGTGCGTAACATGCGGGTTCGTGCTGGTGAGAAGTGTTTGCGGAGTGACTAACATGAACATACTATGATGGGTGGATGTGAATATGACTGAGTGTTCATAAAGTGATAGGGTGTGTTAAAGAAGTAATCAACATTATAAGGCAGTCCACGGCATTTTGTGAAATGTTAGTGACTAACACCAATGTGAAAACTGAACGCTCGGAGCACTCATGTGTCATCCGACGTTTGAAGCATATAAACCTGTGGGGATACGAAGAAAACGGAATTCATCTAGTGAATGCCTGTGGCAATATATCGCATTACAAATAAACTTTTACATTATCGTGGCAATAGATTGCCGACTTACAGGATTGATGATATGGTGTCTTCAAAAAAGTGGATGCGGCTTTCGGCATTTGCGGTGTGACCCGGAAGGGGAAGGAGTAAATAGGGAAGTGCAACAGTGGATGAAGAAAGAGGTCTGTGACTGAAAATATTAAGATGTACGCCAGATACATTGATGACGTATTCATAGTATAGAAAAACTCAGAAGAATCTTTGACACAGTCCCTAAACAACCTAAACAACGCCAATGAACGCATACAATTCACATGGGAAACAAATGACAAATCGATAACATTTTTGGATGTTAAAATCACCATCACAGAGTCTGGATTTGAAACAGATCTTTACAGAAAAAATACGGATAGGAATAATACACTACATACACAAGTTTTCACCAAGGGTCTCTTAAAGAACATTTACCCACATCACAGATGTTGCGAGTGAAGAGAATTGCTTCTAATCCCATATCAATGGAACTTCGCTTGAATGAAATGGGCAAAAGATTTCATAACAGAGGTTATCCTGAAATCCTCATTGAACAAGCTAAAAATAGAGCTCGAGAAACTCCTAGAGAGAAACTCTTATCTAGAACCATGAAGAATAAAGATACCAGGATGGTGCTGGTCTCCAAATTTTCAACCTTAAGCACAGCCTTTAAGAAAATCATCAAACGCCACTGGCCTATTTTGACTGCTGAACCAGATTTTGGAATAACTTTTGAAAATCTTCCCATCTTTGCTTACACTCGCAGTGCCAACTTTAAAGAGATCCTAACTAGAAAGACGCTCACCCAAACCAATTGTAAAGGCACCAGACCCTGCATGAATTGCGGAAATTGCAATAACATTATCAGAGGCAATTCCATCAACCACCCTATGAAAGGGAATGAGATACAACTGCACGTTAATCCCACTTGTGATACTCAAAATGTCATATATTTAATCAAATGTCCATGTGGTATGATTTATATTGGAAAGACTGAAAGAAAAATCAAAACTCGCATTAATGAGCACAAATCCAATATAAGGATGCAGAATGCTAAATCCAATGTAGCGATACATTTCAATGAAGCCAGACACAATATTTCACAACTAAAGTTTCTGATTCTTGAGGTTGTCAACAAAGGCGAGGGCATTGACAACAACAAACAATTGTTAAGGAGAGAAATTGCATGGATTTTCAGAATGCAATGTACAAAACCATTGGGTCTTAATGATCGCCTGGAATTTTCTTGTTATTTATGAAGCACCTCCATATGGGTGTATTCTATCGCATACATGATTCCTACCTAGTGCGACTAAATTGTGATTTTGTCATGTTTACATTTTTTACATTCTGTTGTGATTTTGTCATGCTTAATTTTCCATCAGTGTTTAATTTTCCATTATTGTTCTCAAATCATGGATTGACTGAATTTCCGATCGTAAGGCAGACCGTTATGACTCACCCATAATGATAGCTTATGCACTACCTAGTCCTTCGTCTATACCCAATCCTTCACAGTCTACTTTCTTCATCCACTGTTGCACTTCCCTATTTACTCCTTCCCCTTCCGGGTCACACCGCAAATGCCGAAAGCCGCATCCACTTTTTCGAAGACACCATATCATCAATCCTGTAAGTCGGCAATCTATTGCCACGATAATGTAAAAGTTTATTTGTAATGCGATATATTGCCACGGGCATTCACTAGATGAATTCCGTTTTCTTCGTATCCCCACAGGTTTATATGCTTCAAACGTCAGATGACACGTGAGTGCTCCGAGCGTTCAGTTTTCACATTGGTGTTAGTCACTAACATTTCACAAAATGCCGTGGACTGTCTTATAATGTTGATTACTTCTTTAACACACCCTATCACTTTATGAACACACAGTCATGTTCACATCCACCCACCATAGTATGTTCATGTTAGTCACTCTACAAACACTTCTCACCAGCACGAACCCGCATGTTACGCACTTTAGATTTTTGTTTTTGCTATCTTGCAGTTTGCGTAAACACTTAGTGCTGTATCCTCTATTGTTTGTAGAACTCCCAGATGAAGGGCGGTCAGCCCGAAATGCATTGGAGTAATTAGAAGATCTAAAGTGTTGAAAAGGAAGAAGTATTGAAAGACTGAATGTTATCATGAACTTAATGATGATACTGAATCAAACTTTTGAAATCAACTTTCAGAGGAATCTTGCTTTGTACAAGAACCAAAGGTGTGCCCACAGTTACAGGGATGTCACCAACGTATTCATGGTGACACTAAATTGAATTTACTCACAGACGTTACAAGGACGGAAACGCCACCTGTGTGGAGCACCCTAACCATTTACTAACCTACTTTCAAATTAACAGATATTCTATTAACTTTGCTGTGCATCCCCTGCCATCCCCTTTTGGTCATTATCAGTAAGGACACATTCTACTTAAGTGGTGCTGTTCATCAAAGCCAAACATATGTTTGTTTTTCATCTTGAAATCTTGCATTATCGATTTTTAGTCACTATCCCTGTTCCATCTTCTGTGTTTTGTTATAGATATTGGAAAACAATGTCCTCGTGATCTTGTTCTGCCACTACCCGAAGAAATTGAAACCTCAAGGACCAAAGGACGTTTCTCAGGGACTGTATATTATATCGTCAACCAGTAAGTCACTATAGCCCTGCCTTTCTTTTTTATGTTTGAGAAACACAGTTTTGACAGTAGGGAATGAGGATCGGTGATCCGTCCCTGTTCACCTTAGGCCCCAGCTGCTCAGCAGACAGAAGTAGATGATCATAGAAGGAGTATAATAAGTGAAGGTACATCTCTGAACCTATGATTTGGGCAAGGGATACTGAAAATAGGTGCAAAAAGGGTGCAGCAGAGACTCCAGATAACATGGAAGGGCTACAAATGGGGACTTTAATGTGTCACAATCTAGTAGTATTTGGAGTATTCAAAGACATTCAGAGTGTATGTGTGAGTAAGCCAGGGAGCACCTACTTTATACAAACCACTGCTGATTACATGTTCCCCATTGTTTTAATTCATTTTTTTGGATCCGCTGATGTACCTTGGAACCAAAAACGAATGAAAACAATATAAAACATGTATGATTACATCTACAAAAACTGTAAATATTTTACATTAAGTATGTATGTCAATTTTACCTTTTAAAACCTATACAAAGTATATTTATAAAACAAAATATGTGCAGTTTAAAAAAATGCTAAATAAAAAAAGAAAATAAATAGCACTATACTTAATATTAAAAATAAACCTGGAATTAACAAAACTACACATTACAGGGACATAATACTTTAGAAATAGAATATGAAAAACTTTGGAAATTCACTGAAAAAACCAAAGGCTACCGGGACATCATAGTTAGGAAATAAAATGTAAAAAAACCTTACAAATCAACAAAAATATCAAAGACTACAGGAACGTTATAGTTAGAAAATAAAATTAAAAAATCATAGAAATTTACTGAAGAAAACAAAGGTTACAGGGACATTATAATTAGGCTCAAATGTCACTCTAACAAAACCATAGAAATTCAGCAGTTATAGTTACCTGAGATAACTATAACTTACTTCCTCGCAATGCTTTGCTTCTGACCTCACATATTACATCACTCATGACAGGGTTAGTGACATCACTGGTAACATCTCAAATGACATTACTGGTGAAATTATCCAGTGAGTGTGTTTTCTAAATGTTTCTGTGACTTAACCCCTTCCATGCTGCCGTCGGTCATTGGCCGACGGCAACGCTACCTCGCTGGTACCGCCATTGGCCAATGGCCATCACGGCCCCGCCCGTTTTGCGGTTGTGCCGCAATTCCGCAAAATCGGCAGCACAGCCAAGGTCTTAAAGATCTATACTAAGATACTGCATACATTATATTTACTATTCTTTCTGTGATTCTGTTTCTAACTTATGCCATCTGAGTGGCTGTGTGACTGTCTGTATCAGTGTCTGAGAGGATGTCATATTAGCTGTATGTGTGTGTGAGTGGCTGTTTGGGTGTGTGAGTGGCGTCATGAGTGGCTGTAAGAATCTGTCATTGGGATATCATGAAAAGCAATCAGGTACAAAATGTAATTATACATGTTTATATTGTTTTAATTCATTTTTGGTTCTGCTGTACATCAGCGGATCCAAACAAATAGACGTAACCACAAATACACTAGGGTTCTTAATTCTGATCATGTGATCAAAATGAATCCGCAAAGTTGAACCTGCGGATTCACCAAAAATGTTAAAGATTATTTTACATATGTACTTCCCCCTTTTTTTATTAATGACATCAGTATGCACATATTTACAAGTATAAATGGACCCATGTATTTGTTTTTTGAGAAAGCTGCTCATTTTACAAGTTCCTCAGAACCAGAAATACAGACCAGGTTTGCAAATTCGCTCAATGACACAGTCAAACCTTGCCTTTTGAATTGGTAAATTAGGACCTTACCCATTTACATGTAAAATCACACCTAAAAAACTGTTATTTCTCCAGTGAACTCTGTAGAAAGATAATTGAGAACCAGTGGTGCTCTGCTGTCATAGAATGGCTATAGTTTGTTTCGCAACTCCCAGCATCTGCATATTAAGGCGCCAATCGGATTGCGTCATGGCTTTGAGTTGTACTGGTCTCATGCCTAGTAGGGATACCAAGTGGGAGTTTGGGATAGGCAACCCCACAGTGTCTTTGATGTGGCTTAAAATTTCTTTCCAGAACACCCTCACAAGCAGGCACATCCACCAGATATGAAGGAAGTCTCCTGTTGCTGGTTGGTATCTCCAGCAGAGGGGAGAACGACCAGAAAGGATTTTCTGTACAAGTGTGGGAGTGTGATACCAGTCAGTCATTAGCATATATGCTGATTTGCGCTGAGTAGAGATCCTATAGATCCTAGGTATGTCCCGCCATAGTTGTTCCCAATTCTGGTGGCAAGGCACCTCTTCTATATCCATGAGCCATTGTTTTTTGTATGTATGGGGACGGTGGGGTTGCGAGTTTTGTAAGTGGGAGAAATTAGACCCTGTTCGTACCAGGGACTCAAAGGGCGTAAGAGGTCTGGTGGCTTTCTGAGTGTATTTAGGGGTTAGCAACCAGTGGCGGAGTTGATAATATTGAAGTCTGCTGGCCTCAGCGACATGGAAGGATAGTTTACATTGGTCAAAAGACTTCCATCCCTCCATAATTAGACTCAGTGGTCCCCTTACAGGAAGCCCAAACAGAAGTTCAAAGGGTTTAAACCGTACTCCCTTTTTGAGAAACTTCTCTGTAAGCATAAAGAAGGCATGGCAAATGAACATCCCATCTCCTTCTGAGTTTTTCGGGAGCCCCATGGTCATAGATTTCATGGTTTTGTTGAATCTCTCAACTAACCATTTGTTTTTGGATTATAGGGGGAAGTAAACGTATAACTCATCCAACATTCATTCCACATTGTGTTTTGGGTAGCCAGACTTTAAGGTACTACCTCTGTCTGATACCACCTCCTTAGGGACACCTACTCTGGCAAAAATACTTAAGAGGGCCCTGGCAATGGCAGGAGCAGTGACAGTCCTAAGGGGTAGAGCTTAAGGGTTCCTCGCGGCATGATTCACTACCACCAGTATGATTCTGTTCTTTGACACTGTTGGAAGGTCCAGGGGTTAAAAGAATCAACTGCTACCCTTTCAAAGGGAACCCCAACCACTGGAAAAGGCATTAGTAGGGCCTTACATGGTTACCTACTTTGCCACTGGCTTGGCAGGTAAAACACAAGTTAAATATATCCTTCACCTTATGTGACATTTTTGGCCAGTAGAAGTGTCTGACTAGCATTCTCAAATTCTTACTCAGGCCAAGATGCCCAGCAAGGGGGTTGTCATGGGTCAATGAGAGTAAAGGCTCTCTGTAGTGCTCAGGCACTACCACTCTCCCAGTGGCACCAGTTGTGGGGTCTATGGCCTAAGTGTACAGGAGTCACTCCTCCCAGTAGGTCGGGTGGGAGCCCCTGCCATCTCACTTTTCCTGTGCAGCAGCTTGCTGTCTCAGGTTTTCAAGAGTAGGGCAGGTCATCTGTCTGTTGCACAGCTCTTCCCTAAACGGTCCCCCTGAGCCTACGAGCTCTGCTGTCTAAGGCCCAAGTTCCTTTGGTTCAGTTCCCTCTGGGGCTAAAAGGTCTTCTCCTTGACGAGAGGGCACCTGAGCTTGTGGCTGCTCAGAGGCTGGCTTCCCAGATTTTCTACCTTTTCTCCTGTAGGGTTGGGACACTCTTTCAGACTCCAACTCCGCTTTTTCACCCTGGGCTTTGCCCTGTGCTCGGGCTTTTATGCACACTCATTCAGGGATTCCCAGCTAGAGTGCATGGGAGCTTAGCTCTACCTCAGCCCAGGTTTAGGACTCCAAATCATTTCCTAGCAGGCATTCAACAGGAACTGAAAAGGATGCAACTGACTTATTCTGGCCCGAAACTACATCCCACTCCAAGGACACCATAGCCATGGAATGAACCTTGGTCACATTATCAGCATTGATGACTGGAAAAGTTTGTCCAGTCCGATAGTGCTCTGAAGATGCCAGTTTTTCAGTCACCATGGTAACACTTGTACCTGTATCCCTCAGTATTCCCACTCTGATCCCATTATTATGAGGCTGTTGTCTGTACTTGTCCAGATTACCGGGCCAGACAGCCAGGGCGGCTACATCCACCGACTATCAGAAACTAAAGTGGCTACAGTGTGCTATCTTACCTAGTCAGGGCATACCAAGGATCCCATCTGGAGACTCACCACCCCTGTGTTAGCTGGGGTGTACTTGAGGGAGCTTTTTGAGGAAAGATTGTGTCTCCAGTTCTGTGCCCATTGGCTGCAATTTAGCCCTTGGTCGCTGTGGTAATTCCGCCGTGGCACGGGTGGGAGGGGGGCTGTGTGGCGCCGCCATGCTCGTGACGGAACACCTCCATCACGAGCCACGGGCGCGCTGTGCTAGTGACAGAGTGGTTCCGTCACGGCCCCGCCCGCTCATTAGAATGGCCGCGCAGGAGCGGAATTCCTGCAGCATAGGCGGAGCGGCCACGCCATGACGGAACCACTCCGTCATTAGCACAGCGTGTCCGTGGCTCGTGATGGAGTGGTTCAGTCACGAGCATGGAAGGGGTTAAAGCATCATCCTTCTTGGGATCCCAATTCTTACCCTAGTAACCACCCAGGGGTTTGGGGGCCTTTAGAAGACTCTTTGTGTTGGTCTTTAGGCTGTTCAACATGTTTCCTTGGGGGGATGCAAACCCTTTCTTTTGGTCACTCCAACCATGGGACTTTTTGGACATTCTAGTCTTCACCCAATGGTCAGTCTTCTAACCCAATTCAGAAGCACAGTTACTTAACAGATGCTCTTTCATAATAAGATTATAAAGTCCATCGTAGTCTTATACCTTGTTACCTTACAACCACCCACCTTTTGTTTTGAATGAGAAGTCAACAAAATCTATCTAGGTCTGACTCAAGGTTTTATGAGTCTCCCTGAAACTAATTCTGTACTCAAAGATGAGTCCAAATCCCTCATTCATAAGGTCATAGAACTCAGCATCTGCTTCATTCAGTGTCAGGAGTCTGTCCCTGCACTTTTCTGACAACAGCTCTCAGAGTAGAGAGCCTCAATACTTCTGGCTGAGTTTCCTCATCGTACAAGCCCTCTAAAAGGTTGTAACCCATTGGGTGATACCATCGCCATCCTCATATTTGGGGACAATGCCTTTTGGGGGATTTTAGAGTCAAAAGCTTAATCTTGCCCCGATTTAAGACATTGCTGCTACCAGAGATGGGTGCTAGGCCCATCTCAGCTTTCTCCTTTTCCATGGCTAAGATTTTAGCTTCCAAAGCTATTCTCCGGTCTAGTTTCTGAAATTCAGGATTCTCCTCCTCAACTTCACCTGCGGTACTACCAGAGGTGCTCCTCGAGGAGGTACTGTCATAGAGGAATTTATGAAAACTCCTCCTCACTAATATCCCCATCCCCTGCATCTTCAGAGTTTTCTTCAATACCAATGGCCCGACCATGCTCAACAAGCAGGGTATGCAAATGAGCCCTGTTAGGTTTAAAAACCATGGCAGGGATCCATGCTTTGCAGAGGTCCTTAAGTTTGGCCAACTTAAGCTTCCTGCAAGGAGCCAGGTTTAATGTCTGAGCAGTACCTTTTGTCTCAGACATGGTATGCAATCAATTATTGACCAAGGGGTATCAGCAAATGAAAAGTCTTGTATCCCAGCGCTAACCCACCAATGTAGGAAGCTGGCTTTTTATGTAGTGGATCAAAATGAGGTACAATGCGAAAAGTGTCCGTACAAACCCAAGTTGGATTACAGATGAAAAAATGATAACCCAAATGCTCTCTGTTGTGGTAGTCTGGGCGAGCAGTTAGGGTTCACAAAGGGTAGTGCTAAGCATTTGTTGTATTTACAGGGGCAATAAATTAGACACACACTGAAGAAGAAATCCAAGACCTTTAGAAATAAAAGCTGAATTTCTAAATACATTTTGATACCAAGAAAAGTCAATAAAAAGTAAGCACTTTCTTAAATATTGAATCTTTCAGGTAAGTAAAACAGTTACTTAAATGTGCATTAATGCACAATGCTTTCCTATGTGAGAAAACGCATAGATAGAATATAGCGGTACAAAAGGGGGTGGTGATGGACGGAGCATCTGAACCATTCAAACACTCACACCCAGTCAACAGATCTGGGTTTAATCCATCACCATTCTTTAGCCCACTCTGCCACCCCAGTTCGGACATGGCCATGAGCAAATCAGTCTGACCCGGTGCCTCATGGGAACAGTCCAGCCCGAACTGCCAAGCCATGCCTTCCCAGGACCGGAATCAAGCTTCCTAGACCGGTTTCTGGCATTTCACCCGTCTTCAGCCTGGCTTGCTTGAATCCAGTGGCAAAGTGAGCAAGGGATTCAAAGTCTGAGCTTCCCCTTTCATTTTATGGCGACAAAGCGGTACAAAAAGGGGTGGTGATGGACAGAACATCTGAACCAATCAAACACTCACACCCAGTCAACAGATCTGGGTTTAATCCATCACCGTTCTTTAGCCCACTCTGCCACCCCAGTTTAGACTTGGCCATATGCAAATCAGTCTGACCCTGTGCCTCCTGGAAACAGTCCAGCCCGAACTGCCAAGCCATGCCTTGCCTGGACTGGAATCAAGCTTCCTGACCGGTTTCTGGCATTTCAGCCGTCTTCAGCCAGGCTTGCTTGAATCCAGATGCAAAGTGAGCAAGGGACTCAACTTCTGAGCATACCCTGCCAACTTTTGGTGACAAAGTGGTACAAAATGGGGTGGTGATGGACGGAGCATCTGAACCAATCAAACACTCACACCCAGTCAACAGATCTGGGTTTAATCCATCACTGTTCTTTAGCCCACTCTGCCACCCCAGTTCAGACATGGCCATATGCAAATAAGCCTGACCCTGTGCCTCATGGGAACAGTCCAGCCCAAACTGCCAAGCCATGCCTTCCCTGGACCGGAATCGAGCTTCCTAGACCGGTTTCTGGCATTTCAGCCGTCTTCAGCCAGGCTTGCTTGAATCCAGTGGCAAAGTGAGCAAGGGAGTCAACGTCTGAACATAACCTGCCAACTTATGGCGACAAAGCTGTACAAAAGGGGGTGGTGATGGACGGAGCATCTGAACCAATCAAACACTCACACCCAGTCAACAGATCGGGGTTTAATCCATCACCGTTCTTTAGTCCACTCTGCCACCCCAATTCAGACATGGCCATATGCAAATCAGTCTGACCCTGTGCCTCATGGGAACAGTCCAGCCCGAATTGCCAAGCCATGCCTTCCCTGGACCGGAATCCCCCTTTTGTACCACTTAGATAGAATATAGATCGGTCAATTTCTAAGGGTCTCCTTTTGGACTTAGGGTCATAGGGGGCCAAGGTCCAAAGTACAACCAGCAGTTGTTTGTTACCTGCCCTGAGGAGGCCAGGTGCAAAGGTGCTGGTCAGGTTGGTAGCTGTGTAGTTTATGCGGTAAGAATAAGAAGGCGGGCCATGTAGAAACAGCCTACAGAGGGGAACTTGGGGACAAGTCTAGGCAGTGGGACAAGGGGGCACAGCCGGTTTGTTGGTGCCTGGGAAGGGGCGCTTGGTTGCAGAGTGGAAAGGTCAACTGGGCTCTGTGTGTCCTGCAACCTTGTGGTCATCAGTCTTGCCAGTTGAGGGTGCAAAAGTCGGGACTGCTGGGCCACTCTGGAAGTGGGTCCCTGTGGTGCTGATATCCCTTGATGGCTGCTCAGACTTTGTACAGTGAGAGTTTGAATTGGACCTTCACAGGCTGTGGTTGGCACAATGGGTTGTGAACCCCCGGTATTGGTTGTGTGCGGCTCTGGTTGGTCCTAGTGTCCTCTCACATTGTGGAGGTGATTTTACCTTTTCTGGTCTGAACATATATTGCCCAACGGGCCCAGTTACCCAGTTTATACAGGTCCTGCCAGACATTGTGGCAGAACACAGTTTACTCTCCGCAAACTTCACTATCCTAGGGGTCTTAAATATTCATCTAGAAGAGGTCAACTCTGAAACCACTAATAATTTCTAAATGGACCTTCCAGTGGCCCAGCTAACACCTCGAGTCCTTGTCATACTCGCAAGCACAGCACCTATTTTGACCCAATTGTCTCCAATATAAGTGACTTATCGTCAAGTGGCCCGGAGAGAGTCTATGGTCTGACCACAGAATACTTCCCTTCCAGATCTGGTTCCCAAATACCACTAGCCTGGCACCTCACCAGTCCAAACTTAGACGGAACTGGTAAAAAATGGAGACGTGGAGATTTGAGAATATGCTCACCATTTCCACCCCGGAAGCAGTGGGAGACTTGGTCAGCAGATATGGTAAATTTGAAACTTGGATGGGAATTGCCTCTAATTCCTTTGTTCCTCTTAGAGAACAGAAACTCAAACGCCCTGGAAAAAAGGCACCTTGGTTCTCACCTGAGCTTGTATTACTGAAAAAGGCAGCAAAACAACTTGAAAGGGACTATGAAAATGTTTTAATGAAATTAGTAAAGACATCGATTAGAAGGATTTAAGGAAATATCACTGTGCCATCCTGAAATCAAGATTTATGTTTTTTATCTGCAAAAGCATCAAAAGAGATATTCATTATTGTGAGCATTCTAAGGAATCCTGTAAAAAGCACACCTGGCCCCCTTCCCATAAATTCAAGATGTGACCTGATTGCCAATTTCTTTTTGGAAAAGGTAAATAATATCCTCCTCACCCTTGGAAGAATGGAAGACACACGTATGACCCGCAACAAAGATAGGCTCAATTAAGTACATTTTCAGAAATCACACAAGAAGATACCTTTGAAATCTGCAAATCCCTGAAATCAAGCTCTCTATTGGACCCAGCTGCTCAAGTCATCATGCTCAAAGGTGCCAAGGCAGTGATAACCCTGCTAACAGATGCTAAACAAATCCTGGGCAGATCCCATGAAGTGTGAAAACTATCGACAAGTCTCCCTTCTCCCAGGTTCCAGTAATTCTGTAATTCTAGAAAAACTTGTCAACAGATGCTTCTTATCATATCTAGAAACTAACGACATTTTACATCCATTGAAAACTGGCTTTAGATCGGGCAGCCGCTCAGAAAGAGCTCTGCTAGCTGCCACAGAAGTACTGTAACTCTTTTTGGATTTAGGTGGGACAGTGGCGCTGATCTTATTAGACTTGAGTGAGGTTTTTGACACTGTCTCCCATGCAATGCTAATAACAAAAAGGAAGAGGCAGGTATAGTATGGAGAGTCTTAAACTGGCTGACATCGTTCCCGAGTCTGAAAAAACTATGGGGCATATTATCAAGGGGGTTTATCTCCACTTTTTTGGCTTTAAAAGCCAAGAAAGCGGAGATAAAATTATCTCCCTATTACCTAGCTGTTGCTAACACCAGTTAGCGACAGCTAGTAGGAGATAGCGACCATCTTGGGCCCCACTTTGCATGTCAGTGATAATTATCACTAATGACATGCAAAGTGGGCATGCCAAGATGTTAGCGACTGGAAACAGTCGCTAACATGGCTATTTCCTATTACCAACTTTTGGAGATATTCGCGCTAAGCGCGAATATCTCCAAAAGCTAACACCTGCCCTGAGCAGTTCTTAGCCATGTTATCCAATGGGAGGTGCATAACATGGCTAAGACCATTAGCTCGGTAATGCATGAATATCGCGGACTTTTCAGCGATATTCATGCATTGCGACCGATTTTTATCGCATTTGCGATAAACCTTGGTAATACCAAGGTTTATCTGCGATAAAAATCGCCGCACCTCAGCGGTAAATTTTTGTCTCTAACCAAGCAATAGCGATAATTATCGCTATTGCTTGGTAATATGCCCCTATATTCTCTGAAAGTTATGCAGTGGGCTGTGGGGTACCTTATGGTTCCTCCTTGAGCCTCATCTGGTTCAACCTGTATGCCCGTCCACTAGCAGAGATCATAAAGGCCCATGAAATCTCTACAATATGGTATACAGATCACACAGATTATTTTCGCTCTTTCCTACCAAACCAAAGACTCTACCAACCAGCTCAATAACTGTCTAAAAATGTGTTGACTGGATGGCATCTAGTAGTCTTAAACTAAATGAGGAGAAAAAGGAGGCCGCTGCGTTAGGTAACAGACCTGCCAGGTGGCTGGAGCTCAAATGGCCACATTTTATGGGGAGACAACCGTCACCAAAAGTGGGGATCTAGAGCTTAGGCTTTTGGCTAGACAACGAGCTCACAATGGAAAAACAGGTGAAAAATCTATCAGGAACTTGTTTTGGTTTATTAAGATTGAGAAAGCTTTTGACATTGCTACCTGACACTTCTCAAGAAAGTGGTCCTGCAAAGTTTAGTCCTTTCATGACTTGATTATGGGAACACCCCCTATATCTAGGTAGTCCCAAGGCAGTTATAAAAAGACTTCTAGTCATTCAGAATGCTGCAATGCACATTACTGAAAATCCCAGACGTCGGTCAGTATCAACAGCTTTGGCAAACCTGCAGTGGCTCCCAATAATCAAGAGTATTCACCTTAAAGTTCTGTTGAATGGACACTGAGTCATTTATAAGAAGGGTTCAATGCTAGCCCAGAGTTTGTTAACTGCTTAGGACCCCACAAGAACTCTGTGCTCCACCATCGAGAAGCTCTTTAACCCCTTCGAGGCTCATAACGAGCTCAGCTCGTCTTGAGGCACGGTTGAGCTGTGCCGAGGTTGTGCCGAAAGTGGTGGTTGCTCCTTTGCATTTTTGCCACCAAAACTCTGGAACTCCCTTCCTCCTCAAATACAGCCAACAGAATCAGACACAAGTACACAGTTAGACACAGTCTGATTTACACATACATATGTGAACAGTCACCTAAGCTTATATACTCTCCCACATAGATGCACACACATTTTCACACACAGATACATATTCACACATATACACACAAATTTGCACAGTCAATTCAATACATCTTTATTCGCTTATCCAGCCATAAAAGAGTTCAAAAAGGCACACAGTGCATCAATAATAGAAACATGGATTTCCAGCCTAGGACAGATGGACGTACAGCAACATTACATACTTAATAAAATTAATTCACTAGGTCAAACGTGATGGCTTCAAGTGCCAAAATATAATAGTTGAATTTACACTTAAGAACATTACGAAAGGAAACTATGAGCCACGTCAATTCCTAAATTAAGGTGCTTTTCTAGTGACCTTGAGAGCCGCTAAGCAGACCTCCAGGATTTCCAAATTGATTAAAATCTATACCCTTCAAAAGTGAAAATTATTTAAAATTAATTAAAAACAACCTAATATGAATTCAAACCGTTAGTGTTTACATAAACATTATCACAACATATTACTTTTCTGAACAATGTGTTAAAAACAATTCATAAAATACCAGGGATGTGCGACTCTTTGCATATGGTAATTACTATGAGACAGCCCATGGAGTTCTTACTCATTACGTTTCCTAATAGCCAAAGATACATTTAAATAATTGGCTACCGCAAGACAAATATCATGGGTACCCAGTAAGTACAAAGATCTAAAACCATCAGAATATGTACATGGGAGAATTTTCTTTAACAGTGGGATTAAACATTTACTCCTTGCCATTTTATATAAAGTGCAGAATAAGATAAAGTGCACAGTGCTTTGGCTTGTTATATTATCACAAGGTCAAGGTGAGAGATCATTTGACCATTCACTCTGGTGTGTAAAAGCCAACAACAATTGCACAGTACCTAAGCGAAATCTAGTAAAATAACATCTAATCTGCAGATCAGTAGTGAAAGTTAAACAATATTGCAATGGGGCAGGGGGCACGTCCAGGAGACCTGTCTCACCTTGGTGAGGATAACACATATTTCCCCTGGAGTGTAACGCCTCCTTGATAATGGCTTTGGTGGAATGCTTTTGGAGTTATCATAGAAGTGCCCCAATTCTATTTCATAATATTTGTCTTTCAAAAAACGAAGCCATTGTATTTTTAGGGAATTGGCCAAGCTTTGATAATCTATAATTATTTCTCGTGAGAACATTTGTTCTTTAGATAACCAGATTTTCCCCATAGGAGTAGTGGGGCACAAGACATGCGGTCCTCTATATACTCTAATTCCAATTCGGCATGACATAGGCAGTTAGGGGCACTATTAAGCGTCATCATAAGCCTTTTATTGAATTTCTTTTCCACTGTTTGTAGCTGGCGATGTTTGTGATGTTCCCACACCTTTGGGCCATATGTTGAAATAGGGGTAACAATCTTTACAACACAGTCATTACAAAACACTGCCTTTACAACACAGTAATTATATCACAACATCCTTTACAGCGCATGCCATTATAACGCAGCCATTACAACGCATGTCACTACAACGCCTGCCATTACAACGAATACCATTACAACACATAGTTTTTACCAATACACTATCCAACACCTATCCTACTGTTGCACTCACAGGAGTAGGAATAGTAATTTTAACGCCTACACTATCCAACACCTACCCTACTGTTGCACTCTCTGGAGTGGGAATAGTCATTTTACCCCGACACTATCAAACCCTTACCCTACTGTTACCCCAAAAATTATGCAATGTAATGGTATGCGTTGTAATGGCATATGTTGTAAAATCATGCGTTGTAATGGATGTTGCAATGTAAAAACTGTGCTGTAAAGTCATGCATTGTAAATGTTTGAGTTGTAACATCATACATTCTTGCAATTGAAAGGCATTTGGCTTTGTACAGGGTAATTATTTCCCTAATGGATGTTGGGCCTAATTTGCATGAAAAGTGAAATAGCCCATTCACAGCCCTAGTTGTTTGGTGGGCTCTTGCTGTCACAAGTGGATTCCAACTTAGCTTATTGTTAAATAAATTCCCCCAGGTACTTACAATTCTCAACCTTTTCTATTCTCTTGTCCCGTGCTACGAAAATCTTAGTTTTGTTACTCTTTGGCCCGCATACCATAACACATGATTTATTAAAATTTACTTTAAGATCAAGTGACAACATAAAATCAATAAAAGTATCAAGGGAATTCTGAAGGCCATTCGCTGTCTTGGCATTAAAACAGTGTTGTCAGCGTAAGATAGCAAGGGGACAGATTTACTGCCACTTTTAGGAAAATCAAGTTTCCTTCTTAAAAGAGAAGCCTCCAGACCATTTATATATATTAAAACCAGAAAAGGGGCTAGGATGCACCCTTGATAGACACCCTCTGTTGAAGCTTTTGGGTCAGTTTTTTTCCCCTTGAGTGCTGTATCTTAAGGAGACTGAGGTATTTAAATGTAGCCTACGGATGACGACACCAATGCTTCTTCCACACCCAAATTTTCCAGCATATCCTACAATTCCTCCTTCCTGGTTAACAGTGCCCAAGGCAATGAACAAATCCATGTAGGCCAGGTGGATTGACCCCTTCCTGACCTTTAAATATTGGTTGATGGATCAGAAGAGCGAGAATGGGAAAGGTACATAAATCTCTTTAGATTTACATCCACGGGGTCCTGTACTAGAGGGATCTACACAGGTGCCGAGCGGGTGCCTGGCAAAGCGGGCGGTATGCCACTTTCGCCCCCCCCCCCCCCCCCGAGACCCATGGGATGTGGATCACTCACAATACAAGTGCAACAGGTTCCTCTGATGTAGAGGTAAAAAAAAACGCAACTTTGTTATTTTGCCCTTTTTTACACCTATTTTTTACTCTCACGTCCTCTGGTCAGGGTGGGCCTTAGCACGCCCATACCGCTGAGGTTCATCTCTAATGGTCCTGACGAATGCCAAGTAAATCATACAATAATGGCAGAAACATGTTGACCCCATCATAATGGAAATAACCGAACAATTTATTTGGCACTTTTTCCAACACTTTGTTTTTAATATGTCTGATTGGCCACTTAATAAAAAAAATTGTGAGACACAATCTAGACATTTTTAACTATATCACACCTTCACACTCTCACTTATCACTAAACAAAAACCACATTAATCTGGCATCAAAGCACACCAGGGAGGCACTCGGTCTCTCTCGGTGGGGCCCAATGATGAAGCATGTCACCAACTAGGTTGGTGAGTGAGGGCCTTCTATATAAATCTAAAGAGATGTATGTACCTTTCCCATGCTCGCTCCTCTGAGGCTACAGAAGTGACACTCTTTCGTTGTTCAAATTATTTACCGGGGGACTAAGAGTGTACTCTATACATTTTCCCTCCCTCTCTCATTGATAACTAATAATAAAACTAGACGCAAAAACGTGATGTGAAATTTAGGTACAGTAGTTACATCTTACTGTACTTTAAAAAAACAAACCCTAGAAATTCACTGAGAAAAACAAAGTGTAAAGTTAGGTTCAGAAACAAAGCACTTAAATAAAGTAAATGTAACATTATAGTTAAATGATCAATTCAGGCATAATGTGATGTTTTAAACTAAAATAAATTTAACATTCATCAGTTAAAGTTCTGTAAACAAGCTATAACTTGCAACCTCCCATGCACTGCTTATGACCTCTCATATTATATCACTCATGACGTTCAATTACATTAGTTTTTGAACAGGTAAAATAGATTGTTTTAAAACCACTTTTTCTCGTTTAAAAATAGAAAAATGTACTGTATGTAATATGTCTATTAATGTTAGTGTACTGTAACATCTGCAATAACAGTCTATACATGATAATAAAAGTTGAGGCTATACTTGTAAGTGTCAGTAAACTCCAAGCACACAGATTTATGTGAGATTTTCAAAGATTTTGCGTCTGGTTTACATTGCGCAGACCTCACACAATTCAGGTTGGTATTCATAAACAAACAAAACTCACTACTTGTTTTGGTTTATAGCTAGGGTTCCCAGTTTTCCGTTTTTACTGATTTTTACAGATAAATACAGACAGAAACTATTTATTTTTCTTTCTGTATTTATTTTTAGATGCAGAAAAATACGGAAAATAGGCCTTCTTTTGAGGATTTTTCCTACTGTCAATCATGAGTGCCAGGTCAGTAGGTGTACAGACTGAGAGGTAGGAGAGATGAAAAAGGATAACCGATTTCCTGATAAACATTAATTAAGTGCAGAGATACAGTTATTTTTGCTACTCTACAATTCAACTGTATACTTCTGAAACCTTTTGGACATTCAAATTCGAATATACATTTATCAGTTAAATAAACGTGGTAAAATAGCCATTTCAGCTTAATTTATACAGAAAACACAAATAAAAATGGATAAATGGACAGACCAGAGGGAAGGGTGAAATGTATTGAAATAGTATAACATGTTTTTAAGCGTTGCGACTCTTGGAAGTGAAAAAATCTTATATTCGGTTTCCACTACTACAAGGGGCCTACCTTTCCTAAAGGAGAACATTGGAGTTACCTTATTACATTTCATCAGTGTAATTTCCAAATGGGAATAGGTAACCAGTTCATGATTGGTGTCTCTGGAATCCTAATTTAAAATCCTAACTCATACTGAAGTTGGATTTTAAATTAGGTTTGAAATGCCACCTTTAGAAAATTAACGAAAGAAATGCCAATACTGATAGTATTTATTCAATGGTCAAATTCATCGTCCACACCAAGAAAAATAATTCAAAATGGGGTATTGCTCGTTAGTCGCAATTTTATTTTTAGAAATTCAAAAAGCATTAGGGGAGTTAAGAGAAATAAGGACACATCAAAACAACATTCAATAGAGACTTCATACATTCCAAAACCTCAATCATATCACAGTCAGCACAGCATTCACCACATACATATCTCCGTCTTCTATCCCCGGCGGTTGGATCTAACTTCTGAGGACCGTATACGGACACCCGTTCATTCCATACTTCAAGTTAACTTCGCGTAATTACAGTCAACTATTGGCTCCTTCATTTTTAGAGAAGCCTATTCTGTTCTGACCTCCATAGAACCTACGCTCAGGCTATTGGGTGTGTCTGAGGCCCTGATGAGAATCCCTGACGAATAAAAGGGGATTTGAAACGCGTAGGCCATTTTCCCACTAGTCTGCTTGAGTATTTATGAGTCACTATCACTCTCAGGCTCCTTACCATCTTATGTACATTACCTTTCATTGTAATAATCTTTAATGAATGACGCTAAATTCATCAAGAGATAGGATTGTAATTTTTCTAATTTGTACTAAACGATTGTATAATTTGTGCAGATCCAGTATATTTTTCCCTGTTTACTGTAGTAGTAGAATGTGGTATGTTTGACTGAGATATGTATGTGGTGAATGCTGTGCTGACTGTGATATGATTGAGGTTTTGGAATGTATGAAGTCTCTATTGAATGTTGTTTTGATGTGTCCTTATTTCTCTTAACTCCCCTAATGCTTCTCTTTTTATAAACAGATAAACTTTGTAATAGCTTTTGAATTTCTAAAAATAAAATTGCGACTAACGAGCAATACCCCATTTTGAATTATTTTTCTTGGTGTGGACGATGAATTTGACCATTGAATAAATACTATCAGTATTGGCATTTCTTTCGTTATTTGTTATATAGGCTCAGCCTTGCTGATTAGAGCAAACCCTATTTTTGTTTTCACACCTTTAGAAAATTGGCATTTTCCTGTCTTTTCTAATTACTTCCTGTAGCCTGTCTCTTGTTACATGACTTGGTTTAGCTGACAGTTGGACTTTGTATATTCCTGATAGGCAGTCACACACAATATGGAGCTTATGTGCGCCTTGATTGGCCAGGATGTGAGGGAGGGGCTGGACACTGCCTCACTTATACCTGAAAAGGCTGTATCCTACCTCCACATAAAGTGCTGCATACCCTGTACTCCAGGAAAGAGAATGTAGGATGCCTGGGGACTTTAAAGAGAAACTTCCAGAAGCTTCTCCCCCACTTGAAAGGCAGAACTAGGTACACATACTGGGTCTTAGCACTGTTACTTCAGTACACTTCTGGACCTGTAGATACCCTGCAAGGAGGGACTGTTGTGCTGCTGCTGAAGGATTGCAAATCTGATGGACTACTGCCCTGCTGTGCTGCTGCTTTGCTGTGCTGACTTGCTGCCTGCTGAACTACTGCCTGGGTGAGAAGGACTGGACCTAAATATTTTGAACCCAGACCCCAGAGTGATCCCAAGGGCTAATTGACTGGCCTCCTGACTTGTGCCACAGAAACAGAAGGCTCAGAGAACCTTGCACCTGCACCTGGACTCTGCCATCTGTGAGTCTATCCTGCCAAATAGTGCGACCCCAGTACTGGACCCTTGGACCTAGGCCTAAGGTGCTCTGCCAGCCTCTGTAGGTCTAGCGGAACCGACACATCTCCTGCTGTCCAACACAATAGTGAGCACAACTGATGCATAGCCTCTGCTGTGTAGATCATAACTGCCACACATTGCAGTCCGTCGTTGCATCAGAACAGTCTCTGCAACAAAACCTCAGTACAGGCCCTTCGCATCCCTCATCCACAGCAGCCCCAACTTCAGCACCAGATTCCGCATAATATCTCATAGGAACTGAAGCATCATGCCAACTGCTCAATGCAGCCCCAACTCCAGACTTCACATCGCAGGCCCTCGTCGATGGGATTTTCCACAATGATGAAACCAAACCTCACACTGCAGCCTCATCTAATTTGGGGAATCGGCGTATCGGTTTGGCTGTGCAACGCATCTTTGATGCGGATCCTCACACCGCTCCACAAACCAGGATTGAAGGTACTTCATTCAGCGGGCCTAACTGGGTCCATGTACTGGCCTGTGCTTCATCGCGGTTGTCCTGAACTTGTAACTTGGTCCTCGTCCGGCATGACCAGGTACCAACAGTTGTCGCTTTACGCCTTTTGGCAATATTTTCACCAAAACCTTTAAAACTGAATATCCCTGGTCCTACTGATTGGGTTTCGGTCTTGTTTTATTTATTAAAAGTTGCTCCATATTTCTAACTCTGTTGTGGGCTCCATTTGTGGTGTGATTTCACTGTGGTATTGTTTTATGTGTTGAATAAATACTTCACATATTGCCTCTGAGTTAAGCCCGACTACTTTTTACCATGCCACCCAGGGGTTGAGCACAGGTTAATTTCAGATTTGCTTGTGACATCACCCTGAAAAGAATTGTGGTTGCTACTTGCAACCAGTAACTCAATTTCTTACATATGTCATTAGATGTAGGGGCTAGTGCTCTAAAATTTCATCTTTCCCATGCACTTTTTTGAGAAAGTCTCTGGCGCTCATATTGGGGAATCATGCTCCTGTATTGATAACATGTGTGATGCCATATCATACAATAGCCATTTCTCTTCTAAACAGAGGATGAAAAAGATATGAAATGATCTATATGAATTTGGGATCTTCTGAATACAAAATAATTGACTTGTACTTTGAAACAGAAATCCATACTAGCCGATCAATAGACCTCTCGGCCACCTTGGACGCCATCTGCCACCACACCCTCCGCACACGCCTACATGCAGCAGGGATCTACGACAAAGCCCTTGATTGGATTACCTCCATCCTCACCGGCAGAACCCAGAGAGTCGCCTCCCTCCATTCTGATTTGAAGCCACCATGATCACCTGCGGCATCCCCCAAGGATCATCCTTCAGCCCGACCCTTTTCAATGTCTACATGGCACGGCTCGCCAACATTGTCCGATCACACAACCTCAACATCATCTCTTACACCAACGACACCCAGCTTATCCTCTCCCTCACCAAAAACCCTGCCACCACCAAAGCCAACCTCCATGAAGGAATGAAGGCCGTCACCGAATGGATGAAGAACAGTCACCTGAAGCTGAACTCTGACAAGACGAAGGTCCTCATCCTTGGCTCCACCCCCTCCTTTTGGGACAACTCCTGGTTGCCAATAACGCTGGGAGATGCTCCCATTCCCACGAACCACGCACTCAACCTGGGATTCGTTCTGGACACATCGCTATCAATGACCCAGCAAGTCAATGCTGTCTCTTCTTCCTGCTTCAACACCCTCCGCATGCGTCGCAAGATTTGCAGATGGATCCCCGCCAGAACCAGAAAGATGGTCACCCATGCCCTCGACAGCAGCAGGCTGGACTACCGCAATGCCCTCTACACAGGAATCACGGCCAAACTCCAGTAAAGACTCCAACGCATGAAGAATCCTCCACGTACCTCATCCTCAACACCCCCCACCACAGCGACATCACTGCCCACCTGAGAGGCCTGACCTGGCTCCCCGTCAACAAGAGGATCACCTTCAAGCTCCTTACCCACGCCGTCAAAGCACTACACAACGCCAGACAAACATACCTCAACAAACGACTCACCTTCTACACCCCGAACCACCAGCTTCGCTCTGCCGATCTCACCCATGCCACCCTTCCATACATCCACCGAACGACCACCAGCAGCAGATCATTCTCCCACCTCACAGCCAAGACATGGAACACCCTTCTCATACACCTGCGACAGTCCAAGGACCTGCTGACCTTCAAGAGACTTCACTAGACCTGGCTTTTCAAGCAGTAGTAGTACCTCCCTCCCACTCAGCGCCTTGAGACCCTCATGGGTGAGTAGTGTGCTTTACAAATGATTGATTGGTTAACTGAATGTACCAAACTCATTCTGCTGTGGGAAAGTGAATCAGAAAACAACGAGCCCTTAAACTCCCCCCATACACAATAATGAGCTCTCCTTTTGAATAATTCATTTAAAATAACTCTAACGCATCACCCATCACATTTCTAGAGCAGAGACAGTGAATGTTGTAATCTTCATAAATTTCTTCTGGATTAACAGAATCTACTCTCTCAAACTGACCACTCTCATTAGACTTTGAAGATTTGCATCCAGTGAACTCAAATGTTGTTCTACGTCTACATCATTGTAGAATTTTTTGTCTACTTTCAGATACTGAAAAGCTTTTTTCATGATACTATCAGCCCTTCAACAAGCCAAATCGGACATCCGAACCCTTCCCGACCTCATTTCACAACAAACCAAATCCACGTGCATTAAACAGAAATACAATCCGTCCCATATCCCCAATAAATATAGACGCATCCAACGGCTCCCTGTAAACTCCCAAGCCCTTAGGTCTCCACGTTGGAACACAGTCCCACACCCTAATGCCTGTTCCTGCCCTATCAGGGGGTTAAATCCTCTATCTGACTCAGATATAGGGGCCCTCCTTCGCTCTTACGAGCAGCCTTACCCTCTTCAGAACTAGGGACTTCCTGTTAGTCTAGTTAGCCCGCCTACAGACTCCAGAATACAACCCATTCCGATCAACACTCATAGAGCCACCAAACTCAATTCTAGAGACATTGTTGACAATAACCTCACTATAATCCCCTTCACTGCCGAACCCACCACAGTTTCCACCCTGCCACGGCTAAACTGTATCCTCCTAAACTGCAGGTCCGCTTCTAGACACACAGCTGATATAGCTGATCTTCTCATCACGAACAAACCAGAGATTATGATCTTAACAGAAACCTGGCTAAATGAAACATCTACTCCCATCATGGGCATCTTGCTACCCCCTAACTACGTGTGTATAACACAAAAAACAGGGGGGTCTACCAGCTTAGTTATGTGGCTGCACTGTCAATCCGAGTTAACAGAATCTCGAGGTGGATAAGTCACATCAAGACAGCTTATTTCAAAACAAGGTGAACACTATATGTATAGGAAAGACCAACACGGTACAGATCATTCATACATGGTTGACAAATCCAAAACAATTAGCAAAGGGTTACCATCAAATTGACTCAATGATCAGTCCTATCATATGGCCAAACCCCGGTGCAAATCAGGCTAGTCCCCTGATCATTGGGACTTCAAGCGCCGCACCATTAGTTGCTGGTCAAGGATTTGGTCCACCCATACAAACAGACCAACAATGATGGCTGATCTTTGTGTTCACCTTGTTTTGAAATAAGCTGTCTTGATGTGACTTATCCACCCCGAGATTCTGTTAACTCGGATTGACAGTGCAGCCACATAACTAAGCTGGTAGACCCCCATGTTTTTTGTGTTATACATATGTAAGTAGCTGGATATAATAATCAGGTAGGGGTATTTAAATTAAATATCCCTTGGACCCTCTCTAAACGGTTTGGCTGTTGATTACCCCCTAACTACGACATAACCAGACTAGACAGAACCGACAGGCTAGGCGGTGGGGTAGCCTGCATACACCAGATCAGCCTTACAGTGACCAACTCTAACGCCCCTGCTGTATCATCGTGCGAATACCTATGCTTAAACATAGCCAACAATAACAAACAAATAAGCTATTTATACGTCTTCTACCATCCTCCGGGAGCTAACCTCACTTTCATAGAGCACTTCATGGACATTCTAGCTTCAAATGACAACCAACATGTTAAGCAAATTTTTCTAGGGGACTTTAACCTTCACTGGGACAACCAGAATGACCCAGGGGTAAACAGCCTCAAAGCCTTCCTCAAGGACCTCAATCTCACCCAAATATGTAACAGCCCGACACACGACAAGGGTGCAACCCTCGACCTAATAATCTCCAAAGCAGACTCCACTCAGCTCGCCTCGATACTCCCCAGTGACTGGTCTGACCATCGTGTCATTACATTCCAAATCTGGGAAACCATTAAACGACTCCCTACGCAACCCCTGAGTACTAAGATCTGGAAGAGAAACCTGAAAAACGTTGGATCTGACCTTACAGCCTTAGCTAACTCTAACCCTCTCAGTCCACAGGAAGACCTGGCTGATGTACAGGAGCTGACAAATCACTACTTTAACTCAATGAACAACCTCCTAGACAATATTGCCTTGTTGCAACTGAAAAGAACCTCCTCAAAAGACTCTAAACCATGGTATGATTGGAGACTAAATGAAGACAGGCACTCTCTTAGAGTAATTGAACGACGCTGGAGAGCTACACCTTCAACTGACCTCCTCAAACTTCTAAGAACATCCAGAAACGCTTATTTTAGAAAAATCAGAAAATTAAAACCTGGTTTCTTCAGGTCCCAACTAGACCTAGCCAAGAACCTCCCCAAAAAACTATTCGATCTTATCAAAGCATAAACCAAGGGGCTCATTTATGAGCCCTTGCGTCACTTTTACGAAGCTGGTGCGTCACTTTTTGTGACGCACCAGCGGAGTAAAAAATCGGCCTTGTTGCACCATATTTACAAAGTGGTGCATCTACCTAGATGTCTCACTTTGCAAACCCCTGCACCAAATTATACCTGCCCCAGGTATAATGTATGCAAGGGGGGCATTTTGACGCAAGAAAGAGTCATAGAAGTGATGCAGTGAAATCTACAAAGATTTCACTGTGCCATTTCTTAGAAGCTAATGCGTCAAACCCTACGCCTGCCTCATGTCAGGCGTAAGACTGACGCAGGCACTAACAACATGGGACTTGCCCATGTGAAAGTACACATTGCTGGATTTGCGTGACTTTTTTTGACACACTCCAGCAATGCGTCACTTTTGCGCCGACAGATACGTCAGAATAACTGACGTATCTGTAACTCCTTGCGACATAATGCATCATCCTTTAAAAATGACGCATCATTAGCGTTGCAGGGAGAGCGCAGAGAAAAGTGACGCATCGCTGTTTTCACGCAGCGATGTGTCACTTTTCATAAATGAGGCCCCAAGAGCCTACATTAAGTACTCAGTGCCAACCCCCTCTCTACTCCCAACTGTGATGAATTTGCTTCCTTCTTCACCTCTAAAACAGAATCCATGAAATCAGATCTACTCAAGTACCTAATATCCTTATCAGACTTGAAAGAGAGCTCATCACTCCCCCTAGACGGTGCCCCAGATAATGAACTACCTTCATTTAAACAAAAAACTTTCTGGTACCACTTAAACACTTACAGTGAAGATACCATATTAAAGAAGCTAAACGCACTGAAACCCTCCAATCATTTCATCGACCCACTCCCGGCGAACCACATAAAAGACTTCATTTCTCTCTTACTACCCCTCTGGACAAAGATCATTCTCCAAGGATCCATTCCAGACATCCTGAAAATGGCGCAGGTCTCTCCTATCCTAAAGAAAACTACAGCGGACCCCTCAGACCCTAATAACTATCGTCCGATCTCTAACATCCCTATGTTAGCCAAACTCCTGGAAAAATGCGTTAACATACAACTGAACAATCACATTGATCGATTCAACCTGCTGAACCAATTTCAATCTGGCTTCAGAGCAGGTCACAGCACAGAATCAGCCATGACAAATGTATTAGACGACGCTCTAAAAATCCTAGACCAAAATGAAGTCTGTCTGCTAATCCTACTCGACCTGTCATCAGCCTTTAACACCGTCAAACACGACAACCTCCTGAAGCACAGAATGGGTATGTCGGGAAATGTATTTAACAGGTTCGCCTCTTTCCTCCAAAACAGATCCCAAAAATTCAAGGTCAACCAATCCCTGTCCATCCCCTCGCGAGTTACACTGGTAGTTCCACAAAGGTCCTCCCTCTCTGCCACCCTGTTCAACCTTTTCATGGAACCTCTTACTGATCTTCTCAGCCTCTCCAAGATTCACTTCCACATGTATGCTGACGACACCCAAATACACATCAAGATCCACTCACTGGAAGACATCAAATCTCTCAACACCACACTTCAAAAAACCCAAACTTGGCTCAATCAATCAAAGCATTTATAAAGCGCACTACTCACCCGCGAGGGTCTTAAGGCGCTGGGAGAAGGGCGGGGGGAGGCGCTACTGCTCGAAAAGCCAGGTTCCTGAAGGAGAGATGGTCAACGTAGGTGGGCTGGGAGGGTGTTCCATGTCCTGGCCGCCAGGTAGGTGAAGGATCTTCCTCCGGTGGTGGTTCTGCGGATCCGTGGGACGGTGGCGAGGGCGAGGCTGGCGAAGTGGAGCTGGCGGCTTGGCATGTAGAACGTGAGGCGGTTGTTGAGGTATTCGGGACCCAAGTCGTAGAGAGCCTTGTGTGCGTGGGTGAGGAGTTTGAACGTGATCCTTTTTCTGACGGGGAGCCAGTGCAGGTCCCTCAGGTGTGCTGAGATTTGGCTGTGTCTGGGGATGTCCAGGACAAGTCGTGCTGATGAGTTCTGGATGCGCTGGAGTCTTTTCTGTAGTTTGGCAGTGGTCCCAGTGTAGAGGGTGTTCCCGTAGTCCAGATGGCTGGTGACGAGGGCCTGGGTGACCGTCTTCCTGGTTTCAGTGGGGATCCAGCGGAAAATCTTACGGAGCATGCGGAGGGTGTTGAAGCAGGAGGAAGTAACGGCGTTGACTTGCCTGGTCATCGTGAGGGAGGAGTCAAGGATGAAGCCCAGGTTGCATGCGTGGTCCGTGGGCTTGGGGGGGTTGCCAGTGCAGGGGGCCACCAGGAGTCATCCCAGGCGGAGATGGATGGGCCGAGGATGAGGACTTCCGTCTTGTCTGAGTTCAGTTTCAGTCGGCTGAGCCTTATCCAGTCCGTGACATCTTTCATTCCGTCCTGGAAGCTGGCTTTGGCGGTGGCGGGGTCGTTGGTGAGGGAGAGGATCAGCTGGGTATCGTCGCGTAGGAGATGATGTTGAGGTTGTGTCTGCGTGCGATGGCTGCAAGGGGGCTCATGTAGACATTAAAGAGGGTGGGGCTGAGCGAGGAGCCCTGAGGCACGCCGCAGATGATCTTGGTGGTTTCTGCGAGGAAGAGCGGGAGACGGACTCTTTGGGTTCTGTCGGAGAGGAAGGAGGCGATCCATTCCAGGGCCTTTCCTTGGATCCCGGCGTGGTGGAGGCGGGTTGTCAGGGTGCGGTGGCAGACCGTGTTGAATGCAGCCGAAAGGTCGAGGAGGATTAGGGCGGCGGTTTCTCTGTTGTCAAGCAGGGTCCTGATGTCATCGGTGGCTGCGATGAGGGCCGTCTTGGTGCTGTGGTTCACTCGAATCTGGACAGCGATGGGTCGAGGGAGCCGTTTGTCTCGAGGAAGGCTGTCAGCTGTTTGGTAACGGTTTACTTGATGACTTTAGCGGGGAAATGGAGGAGCGAGATGTGGCAGAAGTTCTTGAGGTCTGTGGGGTCTGCGGTGGGTTTCTTCAGAAGGGTGCTGATCTCTGCATGCTTCCAGCTCTCCAGGAAGGTGGCACATACGAAGGAGTTGTTGATGATGTCCTGGAGTTGGGGTGCGATGATGGTGTCGGCTTTGTTGAAGATGCGGTGTGGGTAGGGATCGGCTGGGGAGCCCGAGTGGGTGGTGTTCTGGCCGAGAACCATCTGAAACATACCTCCCTCAAACGGAATTCCTTCTAATCGCTCCCCCTAACAAAACTCACACTATCCAACACTGGATGAAGCACCTAACAGCTCTCAATGGACAACCGTTCATAGTCGACTCCGCGAAATCTCTTGGGGTAACGCTGGACAGCAACCTAAATATGCAGAGACACAATTAGCACCTCAACAAAAGGAGCCAACTTCCATCTAAAGACCCTGGGAAAACTGAAAGCCTATCTGCCCGCCTATGATTTCAAACAAGCAGTTCAAGCCCTAGTTATCCCCCACGTGGAATATGGAGCAGTAACCTTGTGCTGCCTCCGAAGGTCATCGATAGCCCAGCTTAGAGCCACAATCAACTCTGCTGCAAGACTCATCACAGGTTCTAAGAGAAACGCTCACATATCCCCTGACCTGAGAACCCTCAAATGGCTACCGTTTGAAGCCAGAATTCATTTAAAAATTGCTTGTATGACACACAAGGCCCTCTACCACAACACCCCACACTACCTAGCTCAGAAAATGGTACTGTCAGTGGGCAACAGAGCTTCTAAGGAGCGCCAAGACTCTTTCCCTTCAACCTCAACGATTTGCCAAGAAAACGTATAACCGGTCCTCCTCTGGTATGGCTCCAAGAATATGGAACGCTCTACCCAGCGAAACAAGAATGAATCCTTCAACTTCCACCTTCAAAAGAGAAGTGAAAGCTATCCTCATGGCTAAATTCACGTGAATTCTATGTCTATTCTCTGTAATGTATTTTTCTTTTACTGTCTCTTGTGCTCATATTTGTTCTTCTGTTTATTTTTGTTGGGGCTAGCTTAGCACTGTCTTCCCTGATTTGTAACTATGTTTAACGTACCCACATTGATTGTGGTGTTTACTACCCTCTGCTTGACTTGTAAAGCGCTCTGATACTCACGATAGTCTTGTTCGCGCTATATAACACTTTCAAAATAAAACCAGTTCCTGCCAAATGTTTTTGTCCTTTTTTGGTAGACAGTTCCCGAAATCCAAGAGTGGCTCTTCAACTTCTCGGTCTACACCAAGAGTTTCAATGTTCTTCTTCATGTCTAGTGGAAAAAATACTAATTTTGCTTACAGGCCTTTCAGTATTTCTGTTGGTGGTAACGTTGCGGTTTTTGGCTGCATTTGTACTATAACTTTAAAATGGTGCACAGTCTTGTTGACAGTACTCTCATGCACATTCAGCTTCTGAAACTCAGCAGGAATTTGTGAGTTTTCTAATGTATGGTGAATGCATCCTGCAGGTCAATCCAATCTAATCAACTTTATTCGATCTAATTAGTGAACATAGGGCCAGATGTAGGTGGCCCATTACCGGTCGGTAAACCCGAAATTCAGTAAATTTCAAGTTTACCGACCGGTATTGAGCCATTTGACATGTAGGGGATATTCGGTATTTACCGAATCATCATTTACCGATTCGGTATTTACTGAATCGGTAAATGATATGTAGGAAGCACTTTCAAGAGTGCTTCTGTGCTTTAAGGATTTGGAGAAGTGTGGCTCACTGGTTAGAGCAGGCAGACCCTGAAGCAGAGTTCAGACCCGGGACCAGGGTTCAATTCCCGACGCGGCAGGGTCTTGAGCTCAAATGTCCATGGACTCGATAATTCTCGCTTTGGTGCCTGACCTAATCATGGGTTCACACTCTGCAACTCTGGGCATTAAGCTTGCTTAATCTCCACAACGGCCTCCCGCGGCGGGATGCCTGGCTTTCACCTTGGGGATGCCCTGTAGGGGCTATCTCACAGGGAAAAGCCAGGACGGGTTCCCAAGGCAAGCGCGGAGATACCCCTTCAGGGGTCGATTCAGGCGCTATATAAGAAACATAATAATAATAATAATAATAATTTGTTATTTAAGACCAACTATTAGTTGGTGGTAAATACCAAATACCTCTGTAAATGCAAATCTGTGCATTTACACCAGTGCCATGTGGCAGACATACATGCCCTTAGGGCATGCATGTGTGCCACATGTGCATACAAGCACTATCCAGGGGTGCAACAGGGTGTCAATGTGACACCCTGCCATTCTTGAATGTTTCCCTATTTTACTGAATCAGTATTTACCGATTCGGTAATTGACATTCATTCCTATGGGCCTCCAGGCCCATAGGAATGAATGGCAATTACCGAATCGGTAAATAACGATTCGGTAAATACCGAATCTTAATGATTCGGCAATTTTTACTGAATATTTACCTACATTGCATTTACCGGTTCTAAAATACCGAATTGGTAAAATTCAATATTTTCGAATCGGTAAATTACAATTACCTACATCTAGCCCATAGATCGTGAAAGTATACGCATACAAAATAATTTTTCTTTAAAAAGAGAACTAATAAAATCAGCTATTGAAAAGACCCATAGCAGCCCTTGCACAATAACCTACAATGTATACAACACACAAGACTTCAGAAATTGATCTTAATGATAAATGCTGGAAATGCAATAAATCATCATGCAGCAATAATCATCCACCCAGCGAAAAAATAATTTCTAAATAGGTAATAGTTAAAAATAATATGTCTACATTGCAAAACAAATTGGATTTTTAAATTAATTTGGCAAGATAAAACTTAATTCCATGAATTTTTCCCACTACCCTTACAAGCTCAGGTAAACGAGAGGTTAAGTTCAGCAAATTTCTCCCTTATAGAAGACGCCCCTTGCGCAGAGAGGTCCACAAAAAGGAGGCTACGCAGACACAGACATAGGAGTCATGGAGCTTCTTCAAGAACAACATGGCAATTCAACATTGGTTGAAATTGTGCTGCTATAAAAGTGATAAAAGATATCCAAATCACGGTCCTTTTGAAAATAGAAAAACTATGTACGTTTTTCTTAATGCTCTGCTATGTTGATAGAGCAGTTTGTCAAACTTACAATGCATTGACAGTATTCACTGTGTAATTTACTCCATCGCCCTAGTGGAGAAAAGGGCCATCCTTCAAAATATGAATCAGGCTGTACCTAATCTAGTGTTCTACCTCACTAACAGCAACCAACCAGAAAACTAAGACTGAAAACTTTTTTTCCCGGTTCAAATCGCATGCTCTTCCAAAATATTAGTTATTCTGCTGCTGACTCCTCCTGTGTCCCGAGCAAGTACACCATAATCATAGTTTAAGTATGAATTATGGCCCACTCACTTATCTTCTGGGATAGAGAGCGCGCCAAATATGACTGCATTGATAGGAATATCAGATCAGCCTAAGTGAACTAACTTCGATTGGCCAGAGAGGTATTATTTATCTAAACTTGTATTGCGCACAGCTACCCTCAATGGGTTTCCCGGCGCCAGGTATGAACTGGCATCAAATCTTACCTACGGTGGAAAGCATTTATTGTGTACTCTGGTGCAACGTTTTAAGCCCAGTCACAGTGGCAGCTTTAGAAATTGAAATGAAGGAAACCTTGGCAGAGGCAATGACTCTCTTCACTCTCTTTCTCTTTTCTAAAATATGTCAAAGGTAAGAGTGGCAGTGGTCAAACAAATTTTGTCCCAAGATGGAAAAATCACTGACATTTCCCCAAATATATTTTGGTACTTCTCAGTGACCATGGGGTGGACACTATATACAACAACAACATTCGATTTGAAATGCTTGGTGACCACCATAGGGATGGAGTCCATTTCACAGCAGAAGAGAACAGAAACGTCCTTTACAATATCAAGGAATGTATCCAGTTCTACCTGTAAGTGTGCAGAGCACCCCATTAACACAAAGGCTCTCTCAGAGGCACTCCTTGACTCAGTTATAAAAATGATTTCCCAACATTTTTTTGTATTATATTATTAGTAGTCCTGCAAGACCGAAACAGGTAAATAACTCATTTTACAGGAATTTAACTGGTACCAAAGGAGCGTCATGGGATCAGTGTGAAAAAATATCTTTCACATTCCAACCTTCCCTTCAAATGGACATCTGAGAAACAATCAGAGCAAAGTATAGTGAGTGTTTCACACCTGAGGGAACTTCTGTAAATGGTACCTCTCCAATAGATCAAGACTTTGCCATAGTAGGGGTTTGGCCACCTATTGGTGCCTAGGTGTCCTGAGTGGTTGGACTATCTATCTGGACTTCTGAATAAGGCTACGTCTGCCCAAAAGAGGGGTGAGGCCACCTAATGGGGCTAGGGTCTAAAGAACAGAAGGGTGTGCATAGTAGGAGCTTGGCCATTTAATGGGACTTGAGTCTCTAGAAGTAGTGTGCTCTCCATGAAGACTTCTGTACAAGGCAAGTGCTTGGGTGTATGAAAGAATAGGGTGTGTATAATAGAGAGTTTGCTACCTAATGAGCCTTGGAAGTCAGGAGTGATTTTGCTCTCTTTAAAGGCTTCAGTACAAGTCAATGGCTGGGCATATTATGGGCTAGGCCACCTAATGGGACTTGGCTGTATGGAGGCAAACAGTGTGCATAGTGGGGGTTTGGCCAATTAGTGAGGCTTGGGTGCCTGGAAGACCTCTGTACAAGGCAAAGGCATTATGTAGTAGGGGCTTCGACACCTAATAGGACTTGGGTGTCTAGAGGCAAAGGTTGTGCCTGGTAGGAGTTTGGCCACCTTAAGAGGCTTGGGAATCTGGAAGGAGTGGGTTCCCAGTGAAGACTTGTGTACAAGGCAAAGGCTATGCATAGTAGGTGCTTGTCACCTTATTAGGGACTGGGTGTCTGTAGTAAACAGTTAGTTACCTATTTGGCCATGGATGTCTGGGGGAGTGGGCTCTCCGTGAAAGCTCCTATACAAGGTAAAGGCTATGCTTTGTAGAGGCTAGGCCACCTAAAGGTGCTTGAGTTTATGGAGGTGAAGGCTATGTATATATTATGGATTGGCTACCCAATGGTACTGGGTGCATGAAGTCTGGGCTACCTGTAAAGATGTCTGTACAAGGTGAAGGCTGTGCGTAGTAGAGGCTTGGCCAACTTATAGGGCTTGGGTATCCGGGGGTGAAGGGTGTACGTAGTAGGGGCTGCCAACCTAATGGACCTTGGGTGTCTAAAGGGAAGATCCTGTCTGTGAAAACTTCTGTACAAGGCAAAGGCTGTGAGGAGTAGGGGCTAGGCCACCTTGTGGAGCTTGGGTGTTTGGATGTACAGGGTGTGCATACTGGGGGATTGGCAACTTAATCAGTCTTGGATGTCTGGACTAAGTTTGCTCTCCATGAACACATCTGTACAAGGTGAAGGCTGAGCTCAGACGGTATTTGGGTGGCCAGATACAAAGGGGGTGCACAGTAGTATGGGATGGTTTTCTAATGAGCCTTGGAGGTCTTTACGGAGTGGGCTGTGTGAGAAAAGTTCTGTACAAGGTGAAGGCTGTGCATGGTATGGGCAAAGTCACCCAATGGTGCTTGGCACGATAGTGGCAAAATGTGTGCACAGTAAGAGTTTGGCCATCTAATGGGACTTGGGTGTCTAAAGAGAGTGGGCTCCCCAAAAAGACTGATGTTCAAAGTGAAGGATGCGGATAGTATGGTCTTGACCACCTAATGTGGCTTGAGTGTCTGAAGGGGTTTGGGATCCTAATGAATCTTGGGTTTCAGGACGGAGTGAGCTCTCTGTTAAGACTTCAGTACAAGGTAAGGCCTGTCCATAGTAGGGGCTTGGCCTCCTAATGAGGTAAGGGTGTCTTAAAGGATTGGGCGCTCCAATAAGATTACTGTCCAAGGAGAAATGGTGCTTTTGTGTCAGTCGGAAGTGTGCTCTCCTTGAAGATTTCTGTACATGGGGAATGATGAGCACAGTAGTAGCTTGGCCATCTGATCAGGCTTTAGTGTCTGGAGGTGAAGGATTGCATAGTAGATTCTTAGTCACCTGGGGCTTGGGTGTCTGGTGGGTGTATGCTCTCTGTGAAAAACTCTGTACAAGAGGAAGCGGTGCATGGCAGCAGCTTAGCCACCTAATGGGTGAAAAGTGTCCGGTAGCAGAGAGTTCTCTATGCAGTTTTTTTTCAAAGGTGAGACTGACCATTGTAGGGGTTTTGGTGTCTGTAGGCAAAGTCTGTGCATAGTAAATGCTTGGCCACCTAATGGGATTTGGGTGTCTGGAAGGAGTGGGCTCTCCATGAAGACTACCGTACAAGGTGCAGGCTGTGCATAGTAGAGGCATAGCCACCTAATTGAACTTTGGTGACTGGAGCCAAAGGGTTGAATAGCAGGTAGTCGGCAAGCCTAATAGGCCGTTGGTGTCTGAAGGAAGTGTGCTTTCCATAAAAACTCCTAAATAAAGCAAAGATTGTGCACAGTAGGGGCTTGGCCATTTAATGGGTCTTAGGTGTCTGCTGTGCTCTTGCTTATTCTTGACCCCCTAGCCAGATCACTCTAGGACCCCACTGTAACTGTAAAGGGATCTGAGGACCCTTACTCCTCTTCCTTAAATTTGGGGTTTCAGTCTGCCCATCAGATTATTCAGCCTGCGGAACTGCTAAGATTGGGAGGGGATGTGGTGTGACAGCTAATCCCATGAGACTGAGATAGCCAACAGAAAAACCCTCTCAACCAACCAGACCCTGTAGGTCTCAAGCCCTCACCATGTACAGCTTATCACCTTCCATATAACACCATGCATGACATGATCTATGACATCATTGATAACATCAATGTGACATCTGGAATTCCATAATTGATGACAACAGTGTGGATAGTATGGTTGCAAGTTATAGTTAATCCAGTCAAATATAACTGGTGATTTCAGGTTTTTTTTCAATGTAACATTTAATCTGACATTTTCACCTAACTAAAATTAACTATAATGCCTGGCTTTGTAATATGCTATTTAGTAGCATTGTTGAGTGTGGTGTCGGCCCTCAGACGAGATGGAACCTTGAGCGGGTCATAATGCCCCTCTTCACGTTCAACAATGGTAATAAATAGCTTGTTATAAGTTTCACATTGCATATATGCTTAACACCATTGTGTTTTTCATAGGTATTTGTTGTTTTTTTTTAAATGTAAGGATTTAAGGAAAACCAGGATGTGGAGGAATACATTTGTATAGTAAGCTAAAATCACATAGAGAGCCCTAGTGTCCACAAGGAGAGGGTGGTTTCCACCTTATAAGTAATGTATAGTGCAATTTGTGAGACAGTAAGGAACGATTTCTCATGTGAATTTGAAACTACTGTGGTAATACATTAGATTTTGACCTTTCACTGTAGTAATAGTCTGTTTATTCGTGCATTTGTTGCAGGTACCACCATATTTTGTTGCTTATATTGTAACACACATCTCACTACATGATTGTGACATAAAACACATTGGGGCATATTACCAAGCAATAGCGATAATTATCGCTATTGCTTGGTTAGAGACAAATATTTACCGCAGCGCTGCGGCGATTTTTACCGCAAATAAACCTTGGTATTACCAAGGTTTAACGCAAATGCGGTAAAAATCGCCGCAAAGCATGAATATCGCTGAAAAGTCAGCGATATTCATGCATTAGCGAGCTAATGTTCTTAGCCATGTTATCCACCTCCCATTGGATAACATGGCTAAGAACTGCTCAGGGCAGGTGTTAGCTTTTGGAGATATTCCCGCTTAGCGCGAATATCTCCAAAAGTTGGTAATAGGAGATAGCGATGTTAGCGACTGTTTTCAGTCTCTAACATCTTGACACGCCCACTTTGCATCTCATTAGTGATAAATATCACTGACATGCAAAGTGGGGCCCAAGATGGTCGCTATCTCCTACTAGCTGTCGCTAACTGGTGTTAGCGGCAGCTAGGTAATAGGGAGATAATTTTATCTCCGCTTTCTTGGCTTTTAAAGCCAAAAAAGCGGAGATAAACCCCCTTGATAATATGCCCCACTGTCTGCAAAGATTGTTTGAGAAATGTTTTTTAAAAATTGCAAATATCGTAGATATGTGTGCGTCGTCTCTTAACGAGGTTTCTGTTAAGAATTACTCCGGGAAAGTATAAAAGGCATGGATTGTCCTGCAGGTGAGTGCTAAACGGAATATCGGTGTTCACACGAGTATCTGCTGACCAACCACATTGAAACAGCAGCCCCTATAACAGAGTGTCTCTCTATTTACAGGCTGCTGCCGAAAGACTTCGTTCATGTAGAGGTGTCTTTAATGACAGTACCAGGAAGAAAGATCTTGGTGGATGTTTTCGCTAAAGTTCGTGTAGGAGGAAACTTCTGCAACAGCCTAGACTCACAGTGAGTTTGCCTTTTTCCTGTGTAAATGTATTTTATTTCTGCTTTTATAGAATCATTTAAAAATCACATTTGACTATATGAACAAAAGGAACGGACCTTCTAGATCATGTACAGAGTTACCATTTCGTCCATCTGCCTTGTATGAGTCCTTATGAAAAGAGGTGATGGAACCACAACAGACAAGACTTCACCGTTTAATTGTGTAGGGCAAGAGGATTAACAGTATTCTGGTTGTGTTGTAAGCTTCCCATCCTCTGGTGGTTCTCCCAAGCAATCACAATGGCTGCAGTATTCCGCATGGGGACCGTGAGATTGGGTGGATGAATTATGGGGCATGGCGCTTCACTACTGGTGCTTTTGTTCTCTATCGGTCTAGAGCAGAGGTCTTCAAACTTTTGGATGCCAAGACCCCCTGTCGACATTTTCAGGTGTAAGGACCCCCTCATGACAAAAATTTCCAAACCTGTAGGCAGAATCTGCCCATGCATCAAACTCCAGCTTTGGTCCAGGCAGCACAACACGTTTTGGTCCCGGAGCAGGAGCAGGCAAAAAGCCTGGATTCATGGTTCTGCCAGTGTCGCAGGTTAACAAAAGGTTTCCTGAGCCTATATACTCAGGGGCAGATTTACAAGCCCCCTGCGCCACCACTACGTCACTTTTTGTGACGTATTGGTGGCGCAGGGGGCCCCTCCGTATTTACAAGTAGATGAAAAGCCACCCTGCGAGCCTTTTCCTCTCCTTGCAAATATGGCCCCTTCATATGCAGCACTGTGCTTTTAACATGGGAAAAGTGACGCAAAAGTGGCGCAAGCGGCTTGTAAATCCGCCCCTTGGTGTACAGAAAAAAATCTTTTAAGATGTATGAATGTCTTTTCTATTCTTGGTTATTTTCATTTGTTGTTGACCTGTGACATTCTTAACGTCCTGGAGTTTTATTCACAGCTACTGCTTGATAAAGCTGTTTAAATGTAAGGAATAGGCAGAGTGGGGGCCCAGGGGGTACTGGAACCAGAAAAAAAAACAAAGCCTCTGTAACCAGTTAACAAAGGTATGTAAATATGCAAATGGTCTTTAACGGCCTGTCAAAAACTCGGGTGTGCGAGAGATAAGACTCCAGACACTGCCCAGCCCACAGAAGCTCGAGCTGCACTGCAGCAGCCTGCGCTGAGACACAGACGATGAGGAGGGGGGCTGTAGCCCTTGTAGTTCTATGGGCATGGGTAGAAGCTTGACTGGAAATGCACGACCCCCTTTGTAACATTCCACGCCCCCCCTGGGGGTCGCGCCCCACAGTTTGAAGACCCTTGGTCTAGAGTGTCATAACTCCTCTCCTTCTGATCTTTATAATGCCAGTGAAGGTGCAGTTAGCAATATCAATTGATAATAGTTGTATGCTCCAACAAAGCATGTTACCCAGTGTACTTTGTCCATTTGCTCTGTGGCTCCTGGTTGCCTCTTTTGTGAAGGTCGTTGTGTAAGGCAGTGTGTGGTGCAATAGGATTGGTTGGTGATTGATTGCTATGTAAGCATCAAAGGCCTGGAACAAAAGTGGCAGCAATTTATGGGAGTTATTCTTTCAGTAATGGGGTTCTGCTGCAAGTGGCACCCAATGTAGCCCAGCACAGGGCAACAATATGCGCTAGCTGTTGTGTCCTGTGAGACACGTTCTAGTGTCTCAACAGGCAGCGGTTTAGTAAACACTCCCCCTATGGGAGTGGGCACACACACCCCACACCCATCCACCACCGGCATCACGAGTGATGTGGCCCGGCTAATAAATGGGCCCAGGTGCACGTGCTCGTGGCCAGTTCCAGTTACCACAATGCGGTGTCTGTGTCATTAATTATGCAGGATGTGGGCCTAGCGCCCAAGACACAACATTGGTGACGAGCGAGCTAATCCCGCGTGTGCAGCCGCCTCATTAGGTGGTTGAAGGGGGAATGTGTGCTGCCCCTGTTGAGGGCACCCCTTGCAGCAGGTGAAGAATTATCAGAGGACCCCCGGTGTGTGTGAAGACGCCCGGGTGAAAGGGAGGTGGTAGTAGCCCACCCCGCATCGAAGAACCTGCTAGTGCGCCATCCTGCATGAAGCGTGCCCTGTGATAGAGGTAAAATGTGAGCGAGGCCGCCACTGCAGACTGCCACAAGGTGAGAGACGCCTGAGCAGAGATCGAGCCATACATGGCGACAAGTTCTGGACCGGGTGGTCATGAAGCCTCGCAAAGTAAGCGGAAGCGGCCCGTAGATGACCGCAGAAACACCGGTGCCACAGCAGCGACCAGCGAGACTCGCAGGGAGTGAAGGCCTGTGTCGCAGGGCAGAAAGAGACAATGGAACAGAGCGAGAGCCAACCCCGCGTTTGATCTCCCTGCAGAGCCCGGCAGGCGTAAGGTGAGCCCTACTGCGAGACATCGGGGCAGCATAGAGACACCTAAGTGGGGAAACCGGACAGTGAAGAAAACATGACGGGGTAGGACGAAAGCTGAGCGGAGACCCACTCCCTCCAGCCCTGTGAAGAACACTACCCCAAGGCAAAGTTCTGGAGTTTCCATGCAGCAGGTCCAGCCCCCTTCCCCCGCACAGCCTGAGACCCGAGAGAGGCTGCAGCGGCGGGGTAGAGGAAAGAGGAGGTAGCTGCCCGAGGCACTTGAGGCAGCACGACTGAGGAGTCCATGTGGACTGACCGATCCTTGCACTGCAGGTGACCAGTCACCCCAGGGAGCCGTGCAGACGAAGTACCGGGAAGAAGCGCAGGGCTGGGCGTGATGCTCCATCGGCAGGAAGGGAGATCCCCGTGCTAGTGAGGAGGGCCACGTGAGAGACTTGAAGTGAGTGGGCGGCCCCTGCAGAGCACTAAGCAGCGTGAGTACCCCTGCATGGGCGTCCGCAGGGGGGGCAAGGAGGGGCGCTTGCCCCCCCCTGGAGCGACCCTCCTTGCCCCCCCTGCGGACGCCCATGATAACCATGACTTCAAGACGGGGTTCTCACTCTCTTTCCTCTCCTTTCTTTTATTTGCTTCCTTGTGAAATGGATCCAAAAAAGAGACGCTTTTGCTGGAAATGTTGCATTTTAATTCCAAAGTGCAGCATTGGGAATAAAAGGCTAAAAATATGAAAAATAACTAAATAAAGTAAGACAGAGTGGTAGCAAACTGGCAAAACTGATTTTATTTACACTGAAACACATTAGCGCCACTTTTACAGAGTTTGCCAGTGAAGCGCTATTTTTGTTTTCTTGTCTTTGTTTTCCCTAGACTTGGAACTAGTGCACCAATCCTGGCGGTACTGCAATGTGTGGATTGGAAAACAAAATGTGTGCTGCGGCTCTGCGTTCAGGGATGTGGTCTTTTTACCATACTGCTTACGTTTTGTAAGGATATAAGCAATGGCCATTGAAATGGGTCCATTCAGGGCCCTGTAGTCGTGTCCTTAACTTTTCAGGTAAAAGCACTCACTGATTTCTGAATAGTGAGTGTAAAAGCATTAAGGTAACCATGTTGTTCCTGCTTACATTTCCCATGGTTTGCTAAATTTTGCATTCCCTATAAGTGTTTGCTTTTTCCAGGATGTTGTTACTTTTTTTTTTGTAGGCCGCATATTGCTCTTGTCTAGTGCGTAATTTAAATTGAGCTGTATCCAGATGTTTATAGCGGGTAAAAATTGGGTTGTAGTTGAAGACAGTGGGAGTTTTTCTCAGTGGGGCATTACAGTGTTCAGTGCGGGAGAGGATGTGGCACTATGGTCAGAGCTGCTGGATTTGGAACTGGGAACCAGGTTCAGCCTTAATAACCAGTCCACCAGACCACTCTCCTGCGAGAGCACAATCACATGCTAGACCTTAGAAGGCTTCGCAACACCTTAGAAGTCCTGGTGTCTTTCGCACAAGCAGGTGGACCCTAACATGAAAAGTGTAGGTTAACCTTCAAGGCTTGTCCACCACTATCCATACTGAAGTTCATTTCCAGTCTTGCCGGCAGGCCTATGAAGCAGCACACCATAGAACAACAGTCACTGAGGTCACAGGACCCTTGAGAAGGGCCAGCTTTAGGGCGGTGCAACCAGTGTGACCGCACCTGGTACTGACTTTAGGTGGAGGCATCATGTTTGCAAGTATATTATGGTTTTAAAAACGCTTGCTGCCTCCTTCCTGGTCTTCAGCACTTTTCGGCAACAATAAAAATGGCATGATGATTCTGGGGATTAATGTTCTTCCTAGAGAGAGATCAGAATTTTGTCTAGTTGAAGTTTTGATTCATGGAAAGGTAGCTCAGAGGGTTAATGTACCGGCTGCAAAGAACATGCGCCATGCAGATCACAAAGTACACATAATGTAACTAGGTCAGTGAACAACTGCTTTTGGCAGAGAGATCCTTTTGTTACTTACAGTTTATAAGGTAAAATCCTAACTTAGAACAGTGAGCTATTAACTGTCATCTAAGAGCTGCATACAAACTGCAAGATATAAATTAGAGCATTATGCCCCCCCCCCAGTCTTTGATTATCCTAATGTCCCAAAAAGTGTTCTTTTAGACAGAAATCAATTTTGATTATTAAGGAGAACCCCCAACCATGGTATTACGTTTTAAATTCCGGGTATTGTGTTTCTCCAGACCAATCACTATAAAACTATACCGGATACTAGTATGGTTGTCATGTGACTCCTACACCTTGTAGTATTTAGTCTTATGTAACATTTTCTATACAGTGATTTACACACATATTGATTGTCTCTGTGTAATGTGTGTGATGTAAAGTTCTCTGACACCCTACAATGGTATAAGTGGCGCTGTAAATCAAATTAAATGCATCTGAGAAAAAGTGGTTATGGAGACTTGGGGGGCACAGTTAAAGGATGGTAGTGAGGGAATCCATGGCAGAGGTGGTCATTGGGGGGCACTAACAAACATTGTTGCACAGGACACCACCAGTGCTATGGCTGGCCTTACCCTTTAGGCCAGTCTGCCTCACCCATAGGTACCTCCATTGGCCTTGTTTCAGCAGCAGTAGCTGCAACTCACCAGGGATTGGAAATGCAGGATTTGCACGCACACCAAACTAAGTTCGCAAACTTCAGTCTCCCTGCTTCATTCACATGCACGTTTAACATGTGCTGCCTGCTGTGGGGCCACTGGAATGAATTATGTAGCAAAGGATGACAACATTATGCCGTACTGTTGACTAAGTTATGCATTAAAAAAAAGGCTGCAGCGTAATGCAGTATATTTTCAGATATTTTAATATATTGACGTTTACACATGCTAACAGTCTCTGGAAAGATATTGCCTAATTAGTACCAGTGTAACATACAAACGCAACAGTGAGAAAGGTGACCAGTCAACCTTTACAATAGGCCATCCACTCCGCAGCAACACACGTCACATTTTATATTAACTTTTGATATGTTTGAGCTACAAACAATTTATTAGTTTAAATGGTCAGATCATGCAGCAGATCTTGCATTATGAGGCAAATATGACAGAGCCATAATTTTAGAGAAAACATTTGCAAACTAGGATATTTTGCCATGCATGTTTGAATTGCTGTTGTGGGAAAAGGGAGAAGTGCTGATGACAGAAACTCCATGGCTCAGAGACAAATGGCTTGTGTTTCCACATTTTATCATATTTGTACATTCTGTGATTATTAGAAGCATATCCCACTTTGTGAATATATTTTAATGTCAATAACTCATTATAACCTTAAATAATCATGTGTATCCATTGGTTTATTAAACTGGGCAGTGAAATGCCAAACAAATACTAAAAATTGGGATGTCTGCGCATTCAGGCCACACCTCTGGCTCCACCCACAGATCAATCCTTGGGTTATTCCCTCTCTCTGATTCTCCGCCCACTGTTCCCCTACTTTTTTTCCCCACTTCGACCACTGTGTAAGACTCAGCATCCCTGGACCTGTGATGTGCCGCCACTGCGGGCACGGCATGTGCAACACATTTACAGTGCTGGGCTTCTGCATAAGGGAGCTGGCCATTTTTGTATCCCTAAACGTGCGCACATCGTCAGTTTGGCATTGACTACACGTAGAGGGACTCTAAGTTACTTTTAAAAAATATAACTAACATTTGGACCTATACATTTTATTTTGTATAAATTAATTGAATGTGTGTAAAATTTAGCAATGCCCAGGGAATTCTAGTAAAGGGAGCACCCATTGGCGAATCACTAGCGTGTGTGATTGCTGCATTATTTATTACTAACTTTGACGTTGTGCTTTAATGTTGGATAAAAGTTATCATGAATTCTAGCACCAAGAAGCCAATATTTGTGAATATGTGTGCTACAAATAATCCCTAACATACACTGTGCATACAATATATTTAATCAGGTGCTTTAATCATAGGCTGTTTTAAAGTATTCTGATAAAATTCGAATCGTGCTGAAGACAGCCTTGATTAGTGTTGGATCGAGGACCCGGAAGTCTGCACACCTAGCAGACAGAGATAAAGCACCTTGTCAGAAAAAGTAGCGTTTTCCCTACAGGTGGTGTTTGTTGGCCTGAGGCAGGGTCAGTCACATATCCTGGATTCCTGGCATTTGATTGAGTCTATTCAAGTTCTGCGCCCCAGTGTTTCTTCTGCCCCACCTGGCACACATCATGTCGGAGGATGGTGATGACGTTAACATTTTGCCCCCCCCTGGAAAAATTTCTGCGGACGCCCATGCCTGCACACTCCCAATAAAGAAGCAACCAAAAAAAAAAACCTACTGCATTGGAGAGAACTGCCTGGAGGTGTCCTGATGAATGATTCCGAGCAGCGGTCAAGTCGGACTTGCCCCGTCCATGAGTCATGAGCTTGGAGAGAGCAACCTGAGATAGGAAAACAAGCTGAATCAAAAAGAGCACTGACTAACACAAATGTAAGGCCACCAACCACAAAGAAAAGAGCAGCAGTGCCATCTAATGGTCATTTGCAGTACCGCGCTTGAATACTGACTGCTTAACGTGGACAGGCCTGCAGCAAATAGAGGACTAACTGTTGTAGCCTGCAATCTGTGTCAAAGGGATGGCAGCTAATGTCCTTTTCTTTTTTCTCAAAAGAAAGACAGAAGAAGGCTCCAGAAGAAAAACCAGGGACAGAGAGATATCTCCCCAATTCAGCAAAGGAATACTGCCCAGTGTAGCTTCCAGTTTCAGAAACGCTGCCACATCACAGAAAGTAGCCACACATTCCTAACGGTGGGGAGCGGTACAGAATCCTACACTCCAAGTAGCCAGCCAGCACCTGAAGTGAACACATCCAGGGTTCACTCATTCCACAAACACGTGCCCTCTGAATCGCATAGCAGGAATGACAGCAAGCAAGTGCCTAGTGCCACACTGACAGAGCTGCCACCAAGAAGGGGTGGTGAAACCAGACTTCTGCTGAGCTACGCAATGCTCACAGCAAGGCACCAGTAAGTATACTCATCTTGCCCCTGGCCTGCAGTGACGAAGGCTGAGAGTCATCCACACCCTGCAGAATAGTCACTGAGAAGCAGAAACTTCTAAATGGACACCGCCCGGCAAGGCTGCAACCAAGAGTCTCAAGCAATCTCTGCAGCGTTTCCGCTGCATGCACCACATGCCCCAAATGGGCTGCCTCTCCGTCTGAAGGAGAAAGACTGTCACGCCACACTCAAGAGCCCCAAGGAGCCCTAAGCTGCACAAGCACAGACCAGCATCAAATAAACAAGAGCAGCAAATCCTAAGGAGACATGGAGCCAGAAGGGCGCAGGAAGACACCCCTGTGAAGGTAACAGCACAGGCAGGTGCTCAGGGATAGCAACATCTTCATAGAGAAACACCATTGAAAGAAGGCAGAACAGGCACACAGTGCTAGAAGAGGGCGCCCAAGAAGAAGTCCGAGATGTGCGCCACAAGCACCCAGAAGCGCGTCAGCATGGGTAACGGCCTAGGAGAGAAGGATACATCTCCAAAGAAAAGAAGCACTGCTGGAGACAGCAAGGAGATTCTCTACATCTCCACAGCAGCAACGGAGCCCTGAACAGGGCCAAACGCAGCACAGTGTCCTCCCTCACACTGCCTCAAACAGGAGTCGTCAGTGACCCAAGGCTGACGTGAGGAGAATCGTACACCACACGTGGCCAGCCACCGCCACAGCTCACCAATGCCCGTGGAAGTCATTCCCTGGAGAGGGAACACTCTGAGTAGGAGCGTCAAGAAGCTGCCTGAAGAAGGAGCACCCAAGATAAGTGGCTGCTTGAAAGCAGCCGAGAAGAGCGACTAAAGATTCGCACATATGGTCCGGGGACCATTGAAGTTAATAGGCCCGTTGGCCTTGTTAGAACATGGTGCATGTCACTGCACCCGGAGAAGAAAAAGAAGAGTGGAAATTGTGTCACACAGAACAACTGGAAAAACGCAGGTGCGTCACAGACAACGAGAGGAGGAGCACCAGGACTCGGAGACCCACAAGCCAAGAACACCTCCAAAGACACCAGACAGCCACCACGGCAGACCGACGGCCCTGGCGACAGCACCAAGGGAGAACGACATGTAACCGCCGCAAGCGCAAACCGCGTTGCTCCTATTGCTTCACAGTGAGACCGTCCAGCCCAATGGTCGGCAGTTGGAGTTGAGTGGCATCCCTGCTCCTGACCGCAAATGCCAGAGGTGCACGACAAGATTCAGAAGAGGCAGTCATGTGGCTACAACGTCCATCCAGAAACTTCCTCTTATAGTTAATCATCACCACCTGTCGTCCCGGTTCAATGGCAGCTAGATCATCAGTGCCAAGTCCATGACACCGCACTCAGCAAGAAATGTGGAAGTGTGACCGGAGGGCCTACACGAAGAATCGGACAACCAGCTGAGGTCAGAAGAGGAAGTTGTGAGTTGCAGGGTCAGAGGATGAAGAAAACCCAAGCTACAACAGGAGTGAGTCCTGACACTGCGACAGCAAGGGAAGAGGGGGATAACCTGAGAAGGAACTGGCAGCCGCACAGCGGGAGTCCGAGAGTAAGCCGCACAGCCTGTGCGAACTGAGTCTCAAGTCGTACGTTCCTCAGTGCATTCATCACTCCTCCGTCATCGAAGTACCAACAGCCCAAGAAGTCCATGTGCACGAATGCAAGTACCTCACCAGAGAACACGGAGGTACATGGCCAATCCCTGCCTCAGGCGATCAACTCCAGACTTGCCGCCTACGTCCATCAAGGCAAGTCGTCACCCGCCATCGTCCGGATTCACCACACGGCTGGCAATGCTACCATGCCAGCCCTCATCAAGTAAGTCTACCAACACTGCCTCGAAGACACATGGAGTGGAGTCCTTCACTAGTGCCAAACCAGCCGACAAGAGAACTCAGAGGCTAACTGCTAACCTGAACTGCGGCAGAGCGAGCATGTCCTAACCAAGACCCATACACCCTTGAGGTTTGTGCGAGAGACTGGCTACTGGCTCATCAGTGGTTTGCAGCTTCCCCCAGCCGGCACATACGCAGCCCCAATCGCAGCCTACCAGCCGTCCCGTGGCAAGCCGGAAGAAGGGCCTCCCCAGGCGGGAGAGCTGAAAAAGACATTGCCCCACTGCCAGGTCACCCGACACAGCAAGACAGCCGTTGAGAGACTTTGGGCGATCTAGAAACAATCCAATGAACTTTCACCATGGACTCCCACCATGATCTTGACGCATCCAGTAAATGAACTATTGTTACACACCACATACCATCATCCAGGTCGGCGGATGGAAGTCACCAGGGACTAAAGGACATGATTACACTGTCACGTTCCAAGTGCGCAAATGACATCTTCAAGTAAGATTTTGTGCCCTGAACCGTCTTCCTGATGCCGGGCTTGAGAAACTGATGGGCCCTGTGGTGTACATTTCACTGTTAGTTATTCCTACAGGTTGAACTATTGAGCTTTTATTTTCATTAAAGTTTTGGAGGAATGTTGTGTCCTGTGAGACACGCTCTAGTGTCTCGACAGGCACTGGTTTAGTAACCACTCCCCCTATGGGAGTGGGCACACACACCCCACACCCATCCACCACCGGCGTCACGAGTGACGTGACCCGGCTAATAAATGGGCCCGGGTGCACATGCTCGTGACCAGTTCCAGTTACCACAATGCGGTGTCTGTGTCATTAATTATGCAGGATGTGGGCCTAGGGCCCAAGACACACTAGCCATGATCATAGACCCACAAGCTAGAAGAATGCTTTACAGCACTGGCCATCTACTAATCTATAAAGCATAACAGGGGGCAGCAGAGGCAATGTATCAAGGCTATGCAGTTCCAGAGTCTAAACAAGAATTCTGGGGTGCTTATGTACAGGATCCAAAGCTGACAATTGTATAACAGCACCATAAACTCTGTCCCTGGCACTAAGATATCTCAGATTAAGATTTTTTTTTTAATTTAGCAGTGACTGAAATAACAAGGTCATCCACGTCATAAGAGTGTAATAATGGTTTTAAAAAAGAACAGTAGTGAGAACGATATATGTATGTATGCATGTATTTATGCATGCTTATGGTTTTTGCATTGTGCAAATTTAGTCAAAATGCAACAGAGCTATGTTCAGAGTCAAAGGCAAGCGTACAGCCAGCAAGTGATGGGCATTGACTGGAATGAGGTTGAGGCGGCCTTAATATCAGCCAACACTGACATTTGGCAGTTCCAGTGGTGGGCTCCTAAGGAAAGGTTAAACCCTTGAGTTCATACTTTTACAAATTAAGCACTGGGAACTTGAGTTCAAATGTTTGTTAAGTTAAGCCATTTTAAAGATAAGCAGTTGGTATTATCCTCCTACTTTTTATTATTTCCATAAATCCTGAATTTAGATAGAAATGTTTTAAATAAGAAGTATTATACGTGTCAAGGCTTAGGGAAAAAATATGTTTAAGCGTGCATGTGCACATGCTCTCGCTGCAGCCTTTGTGAAAATAGAAGCTAAGCCTTGCAGAAAGACGTGCTATTTTTTCACTTCAGGCCTGGTCTGGTAACCGTGGTGCAGAATAAATACATTTATTTTATTAAGAAAATCAGAAGTCAAAGAAGTGTGGAGGTTAATATGCGTTTTATTCCATTTTTATGTCTGTCACCGTATCCCTCTTCAGGAGAGGAAACGGGCAAAAAAGAATGCATCACAAGCATCCCCGTTTTAAAATCGCCTTAAAAGGGCACTTATTTGTGCACTACATGTAACGTGTTTTATCAAGTTCCTTTCTTTGGCTCTGCAGTCAGATGTAGTGAAGACCCATAAATGATGTCATGAACACACACATGGCCATGAAATATTTCAGCAAAGTTAAACAACAAAAGGAAAGCTCACCTGGCCTGTCTGGTTTGCCAGCTCTCTTCTCTGTAAAATAAATATCTGAAGAGCTCTTTACTTTTCTCCCACTCTGGGGGGCATATTACCAACGAGTAGCCATATTTATCGCTAACTAGGCTTTGCAACAAATTTTTTTATCGCTAAGCATCGCCGAAAATTATCGCTGAGATAACTTGCTATTAGCAACGTTTATCTCAGAAGTGATAACAATCCTCACGCTAACTGCCAAATGAGAGATTATCGCTGGAAAACCAACGAAATCTCTCGAAGTTTGGCGTTAGCTTGATGATAGGGGCTCACAAACTTAGCCATGATATCCACCTTCCATAGGATATCATGGCTAAGTCAGGAAAATACCAGGTGTAAAAAAAGCAGCGCTAACCGCGGTTAGCGCAGCTTTTTTATCACTAACAGGGTTAGCGATATCCTTGATAATAGGAGAAATGTCGCTTAACAACATTTCTCCTATTATTTTTCTCTGGAACGCCCCCTTTGCATCTCATTAGAGATGCAAGGGGAAGCGTAGAGAAAAAGGGTGCTAACATGCGAATTTGCGTGTTAGCACCCTGTGGCTGATAGGGAGATAATTTTATCTCCGCTTTCTTGGCTTTTAAAGCCAAAAAAGCAGAGATAAATTCCTTGATAATATGCCCCTGGGTTTTCTCAGGTGCTGCCTCATAAGCATGGTGCCACTTATTTGTACAGCGCCGAAAGCAGGCGTCTGAAGTCTGCATAGTCATCAAAACGTGTGGTGATAAACTGTGCAGACTCAAATAACCAGCTTGCGCCTGCCGCCTCTATTCCCACCCTGTTACACCTCATCACAGGGTGAGGTGCGATCAGTAAGGTTTGCATACATGTCAATAGATCAGATTCAAGAGGGAAGACATAGGGGTATATTAACATCGGCCAGTGATAATTATCACCGGCCGTGCTTAACGATAATTATATTATCGCAGGCTATCTCTGGCATTTATCTCCCTGGTAGCGCGTAATTAACAACGCGTTATTCATGGGCGATAAAAATTCCAGAGATAGCGAGGTCATTGCCCTTTTGCAGGGAACATCGCTGGTTTTCCAAAGATGTTCCCTGCAAAAGGGCGATAACCTTGCTGATACGACCCACAGGGTTGTATCAGCATAATCCACTCCCTATGTTAAAAATGGCTAAATCAGGATTTAAGCACACATTAGATTTTGGCGAAAACTGCAGTTTTCGCCAAAATCTAATGTGTGCTAACATCATGTGGACTGCCTTGTAAATATTGCGATGTAAACATCAGCAATATTTGCAAGGTAGTCCATCTGTGGTACGCCCAGTAACGCCCACTCTGCATCTCATTGGAGATGCAAAGGGAGGCGGTGGGGAATAGGGTGCTAACATGCGATTATGCATAGTAGCACCCTCTTGTAAATAGGGCGCTGGTTTTATCTCTGCTTTATTGGCTTTGTAAGCCAAAAAAGCTTCTCTCCATATTCAGAGTGGTATACCCTACTGGCTTCTTGGTGGTTATGTACTTTTTCTTCTATTCACACTTTAAGTTCACATTAACGCTCCTTCAATGCAGATACTAATGCTTACCTCACGATCCCCTCCTAACCTGAGGTTTTTTACTTTTTTTTTCAATATCCCAAATCTCCCACTCTTATTGATAATGTTAATTTTTCTCATTTTTGCAATGGCCCAGAAAATATTGCTAGCCTTCCTTTTCAATTCGGAATTACAAGAGTCCCAGCCATACTAACAGGTGCAGATTCCATATTGAACTAATCAGTACAAGTCTGTAACTGGGAAACAACATAACGTAAGAGAATTTTTTTATCTGTTTTCGGTCTGCAGCAATATTGTTAGCAAGAAGGATTAAGTTAAAATTCAATAGTAGAAATATCAGATAAACATACAATCTTCCTTTTCTAAATTCAGTGTCTGTCAATTAAAAAAAAGTTTAGCCTATAATAATCGCCGTACTTCTTACAGTGAAAAGTATATTCTCTAGTTGTGCTTGCTCGCATCAGCCAAATATTCCGTAGCCCCATCACTCATTCTGCTCAATAGGGAGATGCATATTTTAAAATAATTTGTTCATGTTTGCCATAAATATATATTGAGACAGTTATCTTGCATGGAATTACATTTACCCTGTATAAAGACAGGGGAAGTATATTTTAGAAGATTAGAACCCAACACTTTTAATGGGTCAGTGTTGGTATTAAGGGGGCCATAAACACCAGCACAAACATGCACATTGTTAGAAATGCGTTCTGGTTGGGAAAGGTATGCACTCTGTCCAAGCAGGCACCACAATCTTACTCAGGGTAAGTCAGATACAGACCATAAATTAACCTATATTCATTCTCTGGTACCTTGGAACAGAGCAATCAGGCTTAACTTAAGAGGCAATGTGTGAAGTATTTGTGCAAAACTTCAAACCGTAACACAGTGAAAACACCACAAAAACACTCCAAAAGACAAATAGCTTATATTTCTATTAACTAAACAAGACCAAAATGACAAAAACCCCAAAAGTATAATCGAAGTTATGAATTTTTAAAGATCTTATAAAAATATAGTGCTTAAAAGCTTAAAGCGCCAACCAGGGCTATCTGGTAGCGCTAGACTGAGACAAATCTAAAAGTTTAGGCTGACCACGATCGAGCATGGGTTGGATACAGGACCAGTCCTGACCCACTTGAAAGTACCTTAGATGCATCATCGATGGGGCTGAGATGTGGTAAGCAAAAGGCAATGCGTCTTCGTCAAAGCTCAGGTTTGTATGCGCTGCGTCGTTGTGGAGCCGCCCAAATCAAGGAGGCCTCAAAGTCAAACTTCAGGATGTAATCGAGGCATCAGGAAATGGAGGTGATGCATCGTGTAGTTGGCGATGCAATTGTGGTCATTGTGGTAGCAGCGATGCTTTGGTTTCAAAGGAGATGAGCCGGTTATAATTGACGCAATGTCATTGGTGCGTGGATTCTAGCTGTTGCAGCACTTTATACCCACTTCCAAGGGCCCAGGATTGGAGGAGCACCACTTGGCAGGGCAAGAGGTGTAGCAAGCAAAGTCCAGGTGCTATTGCGGTGGATGAAAAGTAATTCGTGTCCCTAAGACTTAGAACAGGGGGCAAGCCAACAGGCCCTTGAAGTCACTCTGGGTTCAAGTGAGATAGGTCCAGTCAGAGTGTCAGTCCTTGTTGCAGATCGCAAGTCCTTCCTCCTGGGAATCACTGACAAAATATCGAAGGTCAGAAAATCGACCTACAGAAATATCACAGAAAGAATATCAGAAAAAAATATCGATGTCAAAAATATAGTTGTTAAAAATATCGTTTTTTAAAAATAAAAAAATATAAAATAAACTAAATACATATAATTGAAATAAACATAGTTCAAAATATTTAAAATGTTAAAAAATTGTAAGTAATATATATAATTTAAAAAATACATTAAACATATTCATATAATATATAATACTAGCTTATCCGTCGCGCATTGCTGCGATCTCAGAAGAAAGGAAATTCAAGGAAACTCGTTATGATAACATTCAATTTACATTATGTCATTTTTATTGAAACATATTCATTTTAATATGGAAAACATTTCAAAGTGTCATTTTAATTCTATTTATTTATCCGAGTGCTTGTGGATACACGATATTTTTTGTTTTTCCGTCTGGTGCGTACACGAATAAATCAGAACGTTTTCCGACGCATGAGCTAGCCACATACAGTTGTCTCCAAATGTAGTCCACACCTTGTGCTTTGTTGATGGTCATTGCAAAAGCGAGTCACACCGGAAACTGTAAAAGTTTGAATTCAAAAGGCATATCTGTTGGGATCATTGGAATACGTGACAACAGTACACCTTCCCCCTTGATTTTCCCATTCAAAATTGTAGCTTCGATGACATTGTTCCTCATCTTTTTCACCGAAAGTATTGTACCATTGCAAAGTCATGGTGGATTGAAGAATGATAGGCACAACAATTTTCAATGTCAAAATGTGCGGTGGCATACCTGGCAAATCCAGTGAATTCAAGGATTCAGTTGGATAACTGACAATTTCGTCTTGATTCATCACAGTATCCATAGACTTATACGTTGTTGCTTCGCTTGGAATTCCATAAATGGAAAAACTTCGGTATTCGAATGATTATGAGGGCCCTAGGGGGCCAATATTTGAAAAAAATTGTATTCTAGAAACCTTCCCGGGAGTGTAACCAACAACTTCCCAAAGTTTCATGCCGATTGGATGAATGGTGTTTTAATTCTATTTATTTATTCGAGGGCTTGTTGATACCCGATTTTTTGTTTTTCCGTCTGGTGTGTACATCAGTATTCGAAAGATTATGAGGGCCCTGGGGGACCAATATTTAAAAAAATGTTATGCCAGAAACCTTTGCAGGAGTGTACTCAACAACTTCCCAAAGTTTCATGGCGATCGTATGAATGGTGTTTTAATTCTATTTATTTATTCAAGTGATGTGGATAGACGATTTTTTGTTTTTCCGTCTGGTGCATACATCAGTATTTGAAAGATTATGATGGCCCTTGGGGGCCGATATTTAAAAAACAATTATGCCAGAAACCTTTGCGGGAGTGTACTCAACAACTTCCCAAAGTTTCATGGCGATCGGATGAATGGTGTAGTAATGCATAAGGACAGACAGACAGACAGACATACTTTCATTTTTATATATATAGAAATATACTTACTTAATAATATGTTTTAATAATTATTTTATAAAATTATACATTATAAATACATCTATACACATAAAACAATAATATAAATAAAAAAGAAATACAAATATGTAAGAAATACAAAAATATATATTTTTCATAATTGTAAAATTAATTAATGATAATATATTGGCTAAAATATTACAAAAAATATTAGATAGCGGAGGAAATAAAATTACTATTCAAATTCCAAACAGTGCAACAGTAGTGAACATGTTGCATAGCGTAGGGGTTAAAATTACTATTCCCAAATCCAGGGAGTGCAACAGTAGGGAAAGTGTTGGATAGCGTAGGGGTAAACATTACTATTCCCACTTTAGGGAACGCAACAGTAGGGAGAGTGTTAGATAGCATGGGGTAAACATTACTATTCCCACTCCAGTGAGTGCAACAGTAGGTAAAGGGTTGGATAGCGTAGGGGTAAAAATTACTATTCCACTCCAGTGAGTGTAACAGTAGGGAAAGTGTTGGATAACGTAGGGATAACATTTACTATTCCCGCTCTAGCATAGGGGTAAACATTACTCTTCCCACTCCAGTGAGTGCAACAGTAGGTAAAGGGTTGGATAGCGTAGGGGTAAAAATTACTATTCCCACTCCAGTGAGTGCAACAGCAGGGAAAGTGCTGGATAGTGTAGGGGTAAAAATTACTAATCCAACTCCAGTGAGTGTAACAGTGTGGAAAATGTAGGATAGCGTAGGTGTTAAATCAACATACTTATCAATTAAATAATTTTTGTAAAATGAATAACATATGAATAATTAATTACCAACATTTTTTATTAATAAATACCAATACAATTACAATAATGTTTACTTAAATAACATTAAATTACTCCCCACACTATTCCACCATTAACACACAACACACTACACATTAATTAAAATAACACAATTAATTATCAATTAATACAAATATTTAGCAATGAAAAATTAGTAAACAATACATTAATAGTCAATACAAATAAATGCAAATTATTAATACATTCATTATAATTAATATAATTATAAATTAACCCATTAATACAAATTAAATACCAATTAATAATCAATTAACAATAAAGTAATAATCAATAACAATAAATAAAAACATATTAATTAATTATTTAATGTAATTACTTCCCACCCTATTCCCCTATAAACCCACAACACACTACACATAAATAAATCACATAATTAATTTAATTAGTAAGTAATCAATTAATAAAAATTAATTCTCATTCAATAATTAACAAAAAACTTAATTAACAATAACAATAAATAAAAATAATAATATAATACATTAATTATAATTAATATAAGTATAAATTAACCAATCAATAAAAAACGTATAATAATTAAATATAAATTAATAATAAATAACAATACATAAAAATATATTAATTAATTAATTATAATTAAATTACTTCCCACCCTAATCCCCTATAAACCCACAACCCGCTCTGATAGTAAAACGCTAAATTTACTTTAAAATAATTACTCATTTCTAAACATTTAATACATATATTTAAAAAATATGAAAATACATAAAAATAAAATATTAAATACATACTAAAATACATCACACTAAATATGTTTTCGATATTATTGACAGCGATATTTTTGCTAACGATATTACTTACTTCGATATTACTTACTTCGATATTTTAAAAAACTATATTACATACCTTAAGGTCGATATTCTGGTCAACGATATTCTGTCCCTACGATAATAAAAACTCAATATTAAGGTAGGTGGATATTTAAAAATGTATATTTTGACTGTGCACCCCTCCTGGCAGAGTTCTTCACCGGTCCAGTAGTTTGCGGAACAGTTAGGGTCAGAGACCAAGTACATATACGCAGTTGTGCCTTTGAAGTAGGGTGACTTCAAAGGGGTGCTCTGAAGTGCACAGAGGTCCCCCCTCCCAGCTCTGGTTCAAGAGGTTGCCAGGTTACTGCAAAAAATGTAACATTCCACCAAAAAGTGGTTCTGAAGATCAATATATTAATTCTCACCTTGACCAAAGAGTATCCATGAGTTTTGACTCGTGAGGAGAACCCACAAGGCTTTCATGGTTCGAAATGCATCAACAAGGTCACAACCCAAAGAGCATGGACCAAAAAACATTTGGGCACACAGGACGAATGAGATTTATGGTGCAAAGAAAACACCCCTGTAACGTATCTCAGAATTTAATTTAATTTCTTTTCCACTTCTGGCATAAGCCCTCCAGGTAAGAGCTATGAAATGGTTGTAATTATTACAGCTCCTATAGGTTAGATCAATTCAGAACCAGGATATAAACACAGTTCTATGTTTACACATAGGCGAAATGGCATTTTTAGGGCTCGTCCTATTAATCCTGCAAGGGATAATAGGACGAGAGTATAGCCGTCAAACCATCGGCCGGATTTTCAAGAGTGCATGTGCTCACGCACGAGCTGGCCATTTGCTTCCCAGCCTCCTTGCATCAGGCAGCTGGGCCTCAGGAATTCACCCCAACGCGTGCTAATTACATTTAATTAATACCTGCTGTTTCACACTTCCATTGTTCAACTGTAACCTTGTCGACTGTGTAGCAACAGCGCCATCTACTGGCTTTAATTCAACTTCATATAAGACGGCTTCAAATACAATTGAAGAAATAAGAGAAGAAATAATAAACATCTGGCTGGCTGGCAATCTTCAGCAGTGAGCCGCATCCTATTATCTGACTGCTCGCAGCTACTCACTGCTCATGAGAGGTAGTTCGGCTCTGCACTGCAGTCAGATGGCTGGAACGTACCATCCATGTGAGTGTACCTGGCGCAGGATCTGTGTGATATCCTGTGTGGATTTCCTTTTTGTACCCACACGCAATTTGTGTTCATGCTCCACTCCACTCCACTCTTGGCCATCAGTGTCCATCTTTCCAGACATTTCCTCACCTTCTGCGAACTGCTGGGGCATTCCTGTCTGTTGGGGATATACCCATGAGGGTCACTCTCTTACCATTGTGATGGCACTGCTACCTCTGCCCTAGATCCCTTCCTCGTCAGTGTGGGCAGAGCAGTGCTATGATATGTCACGGCCCTTGAGATTCTGATTGCCCCTCCAGCTGTAATTGCCTTAATTAACTTCCCCCACACTGGCTCCTCCTCACACTCAGCGCAGGCAGCCGTAGCAGCAGGAAACGCTCTACTCTCCGTTCCTGGGCCTTCATTCAGTGACCTGGGTTCATCCTAAAATATTAAGTAAATCTGCCGCCTCTGCTAAAAGTGTGGCTCCGAACACTTGAGCCCACCTGATCCTTTTTCACTTGCCTTTAATAGATTCATCGGCTCTGAGTTTCGAACCCGAACAATACAGCTGTTTTTCAAGATACTGGCATTTTAATTAAGCCTTCCCAGTAAGTGCCCCTTTACTCTACGCTGCCTAGCTTTCTCACAGAGACCCCTTGCACCAGATTTTAATTGGTGCTTTTTCCTTCCTTCCCAGTCTCTATCTCGAACTAACGTGAAGTCTACTGTAGCGCTCCATAGGCTCTTTTCATTTGATGCTTAATCATACCGCAAAAACACATGAGTATGTCTCAGATCTGTTAGTCTCATTGTTATGCGCTGTCCTCCCGCTTCTCTCGTAAATTCCCATCCAACCATCCCCCCACTCCATCCATCCATCCCACTCCATCCAGCCACCCCCCCACTCCATCCATCCATCCCCACACTCCATCCATCCATCCTTCCCACTCCAATCATCCATCCCACTCCATTAATGCATCCATCCATCCCCCACTCCATCCATCGATCCCCCACTCCATCCATCCATCCATCCCCTCCATCCATCCATCCATCCCCCCACACCATCCATCCATCCCCCCACTCCATCCATCCATCCCCCCACTCCCCCCACTCCATCCATCCATCCCACTCCATCTATCCAACCCCCCACTTCATCCATCCATCCCACTCCATCCATCCATCCATCCATCCACCCATCCATCCCACTCCATCCATCCATCCATCCGTCCCACTTCATCCATCCATCCCCCAACTCCATCCATCCATCCACCCCACTCAATCCATCCATCCATCCATCCATCCCACTCCATCCATCCATCCCCCACTCCATCCATCCATCCCCCCACTCCATCCATCCATTCATCCATCCATCCATCCATCCCACTCCATCCATCCCACTCCATCCATCAATCCATCCCACTCCATCCATCCATCCATCCCCCCACTCCATCCATCCATCCCCGCACTGCATCCATCCATTCACCCTACTCCATCCAGCCCTCCCCGCCCACACTCCATCCCTCCCCCACCCCACACTCCATCCCTCCCCCGCACCACACTCATTCCCTCCTCCGGCCCACAGTCCTTCCCTCGCCCACACTCCATCCCTCGCCCACACTCCATCCCTCGCCCTCTTGCCCTGCCTCTATCTCTCACCCTGCCTCTATCTCTCGCCCTCCCTCTATCTATCTTTCGCCCTCCCTCTATCTATCTATCGCCCTCACTATCCATCGCATCACCACAGCATCACTCAGGGGCATCACAACATCACTATGCGCTACCACAGCATCACTGAATGCCACAGCATCACTCGTCGCCGCTACAACATCATTCAGAGCCACCACAGCATCAATCTGTGCAACCATTCAACAACAACTGATTCAAATATGTTCTCTCAATGTTTCAAACTTTATTACAAATGTCACAATTTTTTTTTAATATTTCACTTCTGTTCTTGTATTTTCCTCACAATAAAATACACTAAACATAATCTTCCAAAAAGTTATTTGCAAAAGTTTAAGCTATTGCCATTATAAATTACAATAACTTTTATTTAAGTATTAAATATTGAAAAAATACAACCCATTGTTATTTTTAATATTAATACATCTAAGTCATGTAAATACAACACATATTGCATTACAAATGCTATAGGTGTCACGTTTGCAAAAGTTAACACTATTGGCATTGTAAATGACGAAGTTATTAATTTCGCTATTTTCAAAACAAAAACATAAATAAAAAATGTGTCATTTACAATACTAATACCTCTAACTTTACTAATGTGAGCCCTATCGCATTGCAAATGCTTGTTGTTACATGTGATGTATTGTGAAATGCGTTGTAGTTTTTGATTTTTCTTTAAAATTAACTATTGATGGCTTTCAAATGGGTATTCGACTTCCTTTTTTTTAAATATAGTAGGAATTAAATGGTGGCATGAGTAACTAAATTGTGTGGTCATTAAATCAAAAATCATTTTAGTGTCAAAAGATCATCAGCAGTGGCATTTTCTTCTTTAACTGAACTTTCTAAAAGTGGCATTTTCAGAATTGCAATTTAAAATCTGACTTCATCATAAATTTCGATTTTAAATTGTCATCCCAGAGAAACCAAACTCGAAAAGTCTATCTGTTTACAATTGGGACTTGAACTTATAAAATGCAATACGTTAATCCCAATGTTAGCCTCTGGGTGAGATGGGCCTTGCAATAGTGAAACATTAAATTGAGAGTTTTTCACTACCAGGACAGCTAAAACTTAAAAGTACATGTCCTGTATATTAAATGCATTGCACCCTGCCATCTGAGTTGTCCAGTCCCTACCTTGGGGGGGGGGGAGCTTACATCTATACAACAATTAAGATTTTGACTTGGCAAGAGTTTATCTTGCCAGATAGAAATGGCAGTCTAAACTGCACACACAGGCTCTGCAATGGAAGGCCTGAGCCATGGTTAAGGGCTACTTAAGTGGGTGGCACAATCAGTGCTGCAGGCCCACTAGTAGCATTTAATTTATAAGCCATGGGCATGTGTAGTACCACTTTACTAGGGACTTATAAGCAAATTAACCATGCCTATTGGGGATGAACCAATATAAATATGTTTAGGGGAGAAAGCATGAGGCCTTTGGCACGGGTTAGCAGTGGTAAAGTGCCCACACCAGCAAAAATGAGGTCAAAGCAGTGGAGAAGGAAGGCAAAAGATGGGGGGAAGACCATCCTAAGGTCTTCCGGTGTATCACATGTCCCCCACCTGAAAAGGAGGAGAGTTACTCAGCCCCTTGGGAGTTCACTTCACTAAGGTGGAAAAACCTGGTGAGACCATTTTCATTGGCATGGTCTGACTCATGAGGGTGTTCCACTATTTAGTCCATTCTCTGTAAGGAGATGAATCACCACAACAGTTTGGGATTTTCACCCCTCATCTGCATGATCCATCTGAGGGGTCTATTGTCTGTCTGAACCAGGAAGTGAGTCTCAAACTGGTATGGTCTCAACTTCTTCAGTGCCCAGACCACAGTAAAAGCTTCTCTCTCAATGGCACTCCACCTCTGTTCCAGTGGAATTAACTCCTACTAATCAAGGCTACCAGTTGGTCTAGGCCTTCAATCATTCAGCTGTGCTAAGATTGCCCTTATGCCATGCTCTGAAGCATCCATCTACACAATGAATTGCTTGGAGAAGTCAGATGCCTTGAGTACAGGGGCTGTACACAATGTTTCATTGAAGCTATCAAAGGCTTTGTAACAAGCCTCTGTTTAGATCACCAATCTGGGCTGCTTCTTTGAAGTCAGCTTTTTTAAGGGAGCAACAATGATCTCATGACCCTTAGCAAATCTTTGGTAGCAGCCTGTGATACCTAGGAAGGCTCTCACTTCTGTCTGATGTTTAGGTAGTTGTCAGGTCATTATAGAATCTATCTTGGCCTGCAGGGGCTGCACCTTGCCCCAAAACACCGGATGACCCAGGTATGCTATGGAACACTGCCTAATTTATGTGGAGAGGTGTGGCTCACTGGTTAGAGGCGGCAGACCTGTAAGCAGAGAACGGCCTGGGACCAGGGTTCAATTACCCAACGCGGCAGGGTCGTGGACCAGGGGTCAAAGGACTCGGTAATTTTCGCCTCAGTGCCTACTCTAACCAGGGAACACACTCGGTAACTCTGGGCATTAAGCTTGCCTCATCTCTACAACGGCCCCCCACAGACGCCGGGGATGCCTGGTTTCACCCTGAAGATACCCAGGAAGGGACCATCTCACAGGGAAAACCAGGACGGGTTCTCCAACGGTCTACAGCACCAGGACACTCGGTTAGAGTAACAGTGCGCTTTACAAGAAACCCACATTTACATTTTGGCACTTACTGGCCTTGATGGTCAGGCCTGCCTGTTGCAGGGCCTGAACACCTCTTGGAAGTAATGCATGTGCTCTTCCCAGCTGGAACTGTAGACAGCAATGTCGTCTAAGTAGGTGCACAAAAGGCTTTCTTAACAGTCCGCACTCTGTTAACCAACCTTTGGAAGAAAGCAGGGGCATTTTTCAAGCAAAAGGGCATCACTTGAAAATGGAAGTGACCCTCTGGGGTGGAAATGCTGACCTCTCTTAGGCCCACTCAGACAGAGTGATCTGCCAATACCCAGATGTGAAATCAAAGGTAAGGAGGAATTTGGCAGAGCCCACCCTGTAAATGAGCTCATCAGCTTGAGTGATGGGGTGCGCATCAGTCCAGGTGACAGAATTGAGGCCTCGGTAGTCCACACAGAACCGGAATTCTGTTGTGGTGCCCGGTGAGTCAGGATTTGGTACCAGCACCACATTGCTGAACCAGGGACTTTTAGAGTGCTCCATCACCCCTAATGTCAACATCTTTGAGACTTTCCCCTTGATGCTGCCCCTCACCTTTTCTGACAACCTGTACATTTTGTTCTTCACAGGTGTCTGTCTCCAGTGTCAATGTCATGGACACACAGATGTACGAGTCAACGGGTGAGTGAGAACAGTGAGGCAAACTGTCCCAGCAACTGATAACAGTCCCTCTGCTGTTCTGGGATCAGGGTGGAAGAGAGGTTGACACCCTCTACTGACTCATCATGTTCCTGTGCAGCGAGGAGGTCAGGGAGATGTTTGCTCTCCTCTGTCACCCCCTTATCTGTCACGAGGAGCATGCTCACTTCAGACCTCTCACAAATTAGACTTTAGTCTGTTCACATGGAGCACCCTTAAGGGGTTCATAGGGGTTAGAGTTCTTCCAGGTAGGCGGACACCCCTTTCACTCCTTGATTTCACAAGGGTTGGGCTTGGCTCTACTGGTGCCATGACCCATACTTTCTGGCCAGTGGCCTTTTGGTTGTATAAGAGCTTCTTGACTGGCCTCCAAATAACCCTGCTCGCGGAGTTTCACCATGTGGAATTTCGCAGAGTCATAGAAAAACTCCCTCTATCATGGACATGTAGGACCATCCCTTTCGTTTTGAAAGTGGGAGAAAATTTAGGCCTCTTTCTAAATGCTTTGTGTGACATTGCATCGCACCCGGGCCAGCAGTGAAGGTAGAGGAAGTAGGACTCTGTCCCGTTCAGGGTGCATCATTCACTTAGGGCCCACCTCATCTCTGTCAAGGGCCCAGACTCTGCCCATGGACTGGATAGCTGTACTCTGTCCTGTTGGACTGTCACAGAAGACAACACACTCGTCGGATCCCTCAGAGGTTATGTGGACCCACTAAGTACTACTGCTTTCTGCTACCTAGAGTGCAATGTATTTTTTGCATAGCTTCTACTACTAGGACTGTTTGCATCAGGAATGTACATCATCCCAGATTCAAAGTTTTGTTTAGGAGAATTGCAGTTCGGCATTTATTAATGACAAAGAGACAAAAAAGACAAAAGCCTCTTCGGTCATGTCACTCAGCCCTTAACTGCAGTGTTCTGTGCCAGTGCAAATACTGCATTCCTGTTTCAGCAGTCAGGCTCCACTGGTTCTAGACACGCTACAAACTGCCATGAAAACAGTGAAAATAATGCATGTTAGTGGTAGGCGGCTTTCTTTCCTTCACCAAATATATTTTTTATGACTGATCCACAAGTCTCATCTGATTGTCAGTGCACAGCACTGCAGTTGTGAAGTTCTAATCTTTAGAAGGTTCGTCCTTCAATGCTGCAAACCTCGTGCTGCATATATAAATCTTTAATTCTGGCTCTTCTCATTATCTCTTAGGGTGTGATTGCGTGTGCCGGTAAACTCTGCTTCGCCAGTGGTCGGTGGAGTTTTAGTGCCAAACTGTGCCCTCCAAGTGGAGACCGTAGTGACAAAAACTCTGTGAATTGGAGCAGAGTTCACCGCCTACCCTTACCTCCAAATCGCTGTTAGCCTTTTTCCAGAAGTGATGCATCAGGTCCAGCATGTAGCTAACCAAATCATGGTGGGGGGGGTTCCTGGGAGGTTGCTCCTACTCCTCCCTGAAAAGGCCCAGGGGTCCCCTAATAGGGGAGCCATATACGAATTCAAAGGAGCTGAACCATATTCCTTTCTGTGGCATCTACCTAGGACGAAGAGAAGGCATGGCAAGAGGTCTTCCCACTTACTTATCATGGACTCAGGCAGTCCCATAATCATGCCCTTCAAGGTCTTGTTGAGTCTCTCCACAAGACCATTGGCTTGGGGGAGACAGAGTGTGGTGAACTTGTATGTTACACCACACTCATCCCACATGGACTTCGTGTACATATACATGAGGTTAGTGCCTCTGCCAGACACTACCTCCTTGGGGAACCCAACACAGGTAAATATCCCCATCAGAGCTCTAGCCACCACTGGTGCAGTCACTGGCCTCAGAGGGCTGGCCCTTGGGTAGCGGGTGGCATGGTCCACTAAGTCCACGCCAAACATGTTGCCTAAGACTCTCTTAGGGTTCAAAGGTCCAATGATGTTGATGACCACCCTTTCAAAGTGGGTGCCAACAACTGGTAATGGGATAAATGGAAATTGTTGCCTTTTCCCTAACTTCCCACTGGCTTGGAAAGTGGAACAGGACCGACAGAATGCACCTGAGGCTGTCTTCATTCTGGTCTGATAAAAGTGGGAGACAAGCCTGGCTAAGGTCTTGTCTTGCCATAAATGACCTCCCAGGGGGATATTGTGTGCCAAACCCAGTAGGAAGGCCCTGTAACACTGGAGGCCCACCAGCACACGGGCTGCCTCAGAACCAGGACACTTAGACTCACTATAGTTGAGATAATTCTTCTAGTAGATTAGGTGATCCCAACAGTGGGACACTCATTCTGCGCTTTGCAGAATTCCCCCCTGGTGAGTCCACACTCAACTTGCCAGCCTGCAAGCTGAGGTAAATTGCCTAGGGTGGCGATGTCCTGCCCGGTTGGCTTGAGGACCTCATCCTCAAGAATCCCATCAACCTCTACCATGGGAATTTCAAGGGCTGGTTTCCCGTGCCCCTTGCCCTTCTCCTTGGCAGCTGTATGGGCCATTATTCCAGGCTCCAGATGCCCTCAACGTACTTCCCGGGCAGCCATGGACCGTGTAGTCAAACAGCCCTTCCCAGGCAATCCCATCATCTTCAAGTGAGACCTGAGCTCTACCTCCCTCCATGTAGTTGTTCCAGGTCATTGCCCAACAAACAAATGACAGGCATGGCAGGACTCACAGCAATTTTCATTTTCTAAGGGAACCAGAGCCATCAGTAAATGGCTTTCTCTATTGTCAGCGACTATGACTTGGTGGAATGTTTTCAGTAGGAGCTGCTCTGAAGACAAAAGCTGAACCCTGCAAGTAGTCATGCTGACCCTTCTGTCTCACAGAGCCTCCACCTGTTTCCCATTAATGGTGACGCACTGCCTATACTTTGAAATATTAGCATGCATATGGGCTTTAGGCACTATCTCTTTATCCCCAGGGCAACTAGAGTTAACTCTGTCTGTTCCCCAAAGTTAACTGGGACTATATACTCCCCGAGCAATACACTCCCCAACCCAAGTGTCTGCCCATCAGTGAGGAACTGTGCCCTCTTGGGACATTTGGAGTTGCCTTTGGCTGCCCATACACACAGCACTCAGTACATTGGGGTATAAACCTCCCTATCTTGTGATCAAATAACCCCTTCTTCTTAGGGTCAGACTGGGACTAGTTACCACTACTACCTTGAAAACTATTTTGGGGGCCTTTAGCAGACCCCTTATTTTTAAGTTTTTCTCCCCTCTTCTTTCTTCTGGTTGGAACCCTGACCATCTTTGTGGGAGTTCCCCCCTCCCCAGAAACCTACCTGGATACTCTGGTGCTAGCCCAGAGGTCCGCTGCCTCAGCAAGCTTTCTGGGGTCTGTCAGCTTACCGTCAACAAGATGTTGGCGCAGCCCAGGAAAACAGATACTGAGCATATGCTCTCTCATGAAATCGGACTTCACCATAATTAGAATTTTAAATTGTGATTCCAGAGACACCAAACTCGAAAAGTCAATCTCTTTGCAAATGGAAATTACACTTGTAAACTGTAATTAGGTAATCCCATTGTTATCCAATGGGAAAGAGAGGCCTTGCACTAGGAGAAAAAAATGTGAGTTTTTCACTAACAGTGCAGGTAAACGTTAACGGTGTGTGTCCTCTTTTTTATATACATTGCACCCTGCCCCCTGGGTTGTCCAGAACCTACCTTAGAGTTGACTTACATGTATAAAAAAAGAGACGGTTTAGGCCTGGATAAGAAATTTATCTTAGAAGGCCGAAATGGCAGTTTAAATGCACAAACAGTCTCTGCAATGGCAGACATGAGCCATAGTTAGTGGGCTACTTAATTGGGTGGCACAGTCAGTGGTTCAGGTCCAATAGTATCATTTAATTTAAAGGACCTGGATATAGGTAGTACCACTTTACTAGGGACATATAAGTCAATTAAATATGCCAATTGGGGATGGACCAATATTTCCATTTTTAGCGGAGAGAGCGCAAGCACTTTAGCACTGGTTAGCAGTGCTAAAGTGTGCAAAGTTGTAAAACCAGCAGAAAGGAGGTCAGAAAAGTGGGAGGAAGGCAAACAGTTGGGGAGAAGACCCCCTAAGGCTGTCAGATCGAACATTCCCTAAAATCATACAAATTACCAAACATATGATAAGTGCACTCAGAACAGTTGGCCTGACAATTTCCAATGCAATATGAGGACCTTCCCTAATTGTTTTTTTCTCCATCATGATACTCACCATGTTCCACAATATCCCAAGGAACACACTTATGTACTCTGTGAGTACAATCCTGGTGCCTTATCAAGGCTCCCACCCTAGGCCTTATACGTTTATCTCACTTTCTGCTAACCCTTTTAAACAGAGACCGATTACATGTGTTTAATTAATTCATTACCTTCTTCTGGCTCTGTAATGTTGTGCATTTTATTACTCCACATGATTCTAGGCATTATGGGGCACTTTAACTGAACATTTGCTCCAATATTTCTCAGCTCTTTCATGTGCCTCCGCAGTTCCAACGGCTTATCTTCTGTGCAGTGACATTTGTCTGACCGAATATTAAAAGTATAGCCTTGCAGGTGGAGAGATTTTAATTTCAGGACAGTGGCCAAAATGTTAGCTTTTAATGTATAGAGTAAGAAGTTTATTAACATTTTCTGCTGACTTTTTCGGTTGGGGCTGAATTTAAAAGAGTCTCAATGGCCATGCTTAATCTTCTTTTAATAAATTTGATTTCAGATCATCCTCTTCAGCTCCAATTGCGAAATTTAAAATTCGAAAGTTGTTCCATCAGGCATAGGTTTCCAGTGACTCAATTTTTCAGCAAATGTTCCTTATCCTTTTGCCTTAAATGACAAATTTTCACCACTTTCCTTGCTACATTAGTACCGAGTTCTTGCAGCACTTCTTCCAGTGCTTTAGTGTAGGAAGCTACATTTTCCATATTTTCCTTTAGCGTTATGCATTCCTCATGTATCTTTTTCAGATTTGTCTCTGAAGTTACGAATCTACTTTTTATCTTAAGTGTCAAATCCATTAACATCTTTTGGACTCTATCGCCTGGGACCATATTATGTGCTACCTTATTTGTCTCTAAACCACTGTCTTCTGAACTTTCATCAGTCCAGGGACCCAAGTGCTGAGAATTACCTTTAATCTTTACATCACCCTCCACAGTGAGGACCTCAAACCTATTTGTTATTTCAACTTGTGGGAATATAACTTGTTGTGTAATCTTCCCCTGGAAGATTCATTCGCTATATCATTCTTATGAGAAGAATTTTTGATTTGGAGCTTACTTTCTAATCAATGCCAGTTACAATTCTACTTCTGCCATTATGATTATGAGTTTCTTCCTACTGTTGTCTGAGCTCACTTTAAAAACATATCTCATGGAGGGTGTATGTTTTAATTTGTCACAGGAATGTTTGATACTTGCTTGCCCCTCCCCCTCAGCCCCCGCTACTTTTTTCAAGCCTGTGCCCATTGAAATCTGTTGTCTCTAGTTATGGGGAGAGTCATTACGGTCCAATGCTGCAAGTTTTCCTTCTTTGTCACAGCCTCACATCCAGGTACCTCACTTACCTTTCTTTCCTTACTATTTTTATTTATAGTTCTAAATTATGAGTTTCACTTCTGATAGATTTTAAAGAGTAAATGCCTTCTTTTGGTTGTTCTATTAAGGTATTTAGGCTGCATCCTGGGTGTCTTGTTTTTTTTTAGTGTTATAGTCCATCAATCAATCAATATGAACTTTATATCCATAAAAGTACAAAAACAGAAAATCAATTAAGACATCCATTATAATTAAAATGGAGCCTCCTGTGATACAGTGCACAATCTAATAGTGAGATAATCAATAAAAACATATAACAGTTCAGGTTAAAAACATGAAATAAAGTGCTACAATTCAGCAGGGGCGCATAGAATTACGGGTGTGCACCGCAGCCTTCAAGAAAGAACCAACCCGAAAGGTTAGTTCATCATCATTTAGAGCAATGAACATCCCATAAGCTGCTTTATAATCGATCACAGGTAAAGCTTTAAAATAAGGGATCAAAAACCCTTTGGTGAGAATTAAATATTAAAAACAAAAAATTAAAAAGTGCAGCATTGATTGTTTGTATTGATTATTGCATGGGCAGGTTAGAAGGGCAAGGTTAGTAGTAAAACCCACAGGGAATGATAACATACATTTCATAGTATCAGTCTTCAGCCGGAAGAGTAAGCCCCTTTCCCAATGGCCAATTGGTTTTAACAAATAGCTAGAAACCGCGGGAGTGGCATTCTCAATATGCATGTAGTGTTATAGTGATTAACCCCCGCACCACACTGTTTTTTCTGACGAGTCTCCAGTAGAAGCATGGGTGTCCTGAAAATCATTTTCACTAAGACTGGGAACATTTCCTCTGGTGCTCCACTTTTACAATGCAACAACTGCAGATTTACAACAAATTAACGCAGCACGGTGCAGCAAGTCACTTTGATGTGCCGTGCTGCATTAGTTTGGAAAGCACAGAGATGCGACATATTTACAACAAACTGCTGCCATGTGCCGACGCCGGCAACCTTGCACCATGGTGGAAGGATGCCTGCGTCGTGGGGAGATTGTTTTTGTTCAGGAAGGGTTCCCTTTCTGCACAAAAAAAATCTGAAATGCCGTTTTTCAACATATATGTGTGCTGCATTAGCACACACAGAAGTTGAAAAACAGCATTCTTTCAATGCTTGTTTATGTGCAGGAAGGAAACCCTTCCTGTACATAAACAATTATTAGAGGTTATTTCCTCTTTCAATGTGTTCTGCAACATGCAGCACGTATAGAAACCGGATACAAAAACGAGGAGAAATGAATACATTTCTCCTTGTTGTGCCTCCCTACGCCTCCACTGGGTAGGCGTAGCATTCACACGCATTTCCAGATTTACGATTCCTCGGAAATCTGAAAATGTGTCTCGTTCCATGGGTGTTGCGTGGGAACACCAACAGCAACACCCATGGAACGCCCCTTTCACGTAAAATGCTGCATGTTAAGGGGCCATATTCACAAGGATAGGAAAGCCACGCAATGTGCCTTTTCCTGTCCTTGTAAATATGGGGCAGTGTATTGCGTTGCCAGTGCGTCACAAAAAGTGAGGTAATGGCAGTGCAAGGGGCTTGTAAATCTGCCCCAATATTGTTAGTCCAGCTGACTGGGATGCAGTTAGGGTGTGCAGGATATTGTCCTAATTGCACCGACAGCATTGTTCCGGAAAGGGATACACCACACAGCCTGACTGATCCATCGCAGCAACTGAGCTGCTCATAGCCAGGTATGGGGAATAGATGACAAGTCATAGATTCAATTAGAGCATTTCTGACTTGAGAATTACAAGAAAAACTTCAAACAAATCTTACAGGTCTGAGACCAGGGGCTTTGAGGTACTTAACATAGTCAAAAAAAGAGTCCCGTGGTGACGAGATACTGACTGTCTTGCACAGCTGACTGAGTTCCGTGACCACAAAAAAGTAAAGATCTGCCCCTAAAGCCACGTCCAACGTACAATGTGGGTTGAGTCCTTCAAGGACATTCAAACACAAGTTCCTCAGATACCTTCTAGATATAGGAGTAGCACTGATTTTAATGCCATCATGATCTATGTTATTTTGAACAATTCCAGGATATCACAGAGCCCTTACCAATTCCCCTTACTCAATTGGTGTTTTTTTTTTTAAATCAAAATAAAGCTGGAGCAGAATCTGTCAAAAATATTATTCACTGCATTTTGCATTACAAATGAAACATGTTTTTATACAACATATTTCTATTTGCATTTTAACTAGCCAGGAGCCTAACAACGTCATACTTACGTTAAGGGATTCCTTTCATTATGTGCTGTCTTTACTGTCATCAAAATTCAGCTACAACTTTCAATAACAATTTAACAATTTCTGCTCCTGTCCTAATGCCTAAAAACCCCTTTAACTTTAATGCCTAAAGTCCCTAAAACGTACAAATTATAACACTACATTTTGCCCTGTATGCCTCTCTAAGGCACAACACCTTTGAACCCACAGGCATTTGACTTCTCAAAATTGCTAGAAATGTTTTATAAAATGCATTACTCTTGTGTGTCAGCCTTTCCAATACTAACTTTCTCCAAAATTTCCCATACTAATAATGATGCCAAGGAAGCTATTTCGCAGGCAGGAGAGAGTATGTCACTAGGTAAGATGCCCTGGGGAAGATAGTGGGTATGAGTTAATATTTGCTATGTTCCCCTTTCAACTTCTTCCCTACTGTAAAATCCAGTTAATTCAATACATCGTCCCAAAACTGAGCAATGTCAAAAAAACTCCAAAGTATCTGGGACAAAGTGGCATTGTCCCCACGCCGCCACCAGAACAACCCTCAAATCTAACAGAATACATAGCATTATGGATAAATGGAGTGTAATTTTATCTGTATTCATAGGTAACAAGGACCCCCTGAATATATGAATATAGTAATTCCTAGGTCTGGGAAAAGCAATTTATGAAAGATAATAACCTAGGCAATTCAATGCTTAAGGCTCATGGAACAGTGACAATGGAGAAAGAATTACTAAATAAATCCAAAAAGAATCAGTGACTTAAATTTTATTAACAAGATGGATAAAGACTATTAAAAACTTGGTTCTCAGATGTTATTAACCAACTACACAAATTAATCAAACCATCAATACATGAAATCACAATATAATTAAAAAATCACAATTAAAATTAAAAAAAATTAAAAGATAAAGAAGAGGGTGTAATATTATCTGTACTCCCATAGATTCATTTCATAGTCTTCCCTTCTGAGTCATGCATAGCTCTCAGATTCGGGGCTCCTAGTACTTCCACCGTAGCAGTGTATCACCTCTCAAAAGTTTGTAGGATGGTGAGATCAAATGGCACTACTCAGATAACATCCACATATTCAGTTCATAGGCACTAAGATCACATGTAACTACTTATATCACAATGTACTTATTACCGCTTGCCTGAGCTCTGAAAAATTATACATCTCACTTTGAGCAACCCTGTAATCAATCTTTCACACCCATCTACAAAAATATCTCCAATTTTCACACTCCAAACCCAAAACTGTAATTTCCTTGTAAGAAGTGGAGGTTATTGAACAAAAGCTTGAATGGGGAAAGAGATAAGGTAATAGGATAACCCAGACCATATAGCACCAGCATCCAGCATGTCCTTTAAAGCTGGAGCATCATGCAATTTAGGAGGTCTAGTCATTACCACCTTTTTTTTACACCCCAAAGATAGGAATTTGTGAGAGAGTGTTCTATAAAGACTTAATGCTCTCCGCCTCGGGTCTAGTACATAAAACCATATATTCTAACGAAGCTGTGAGGAGATGAAGGTCGTTATAATCTGGAGCTCATGAGAGAATGAGAAAAGGTTCAGGATCTTTTTTTAGAGCCAACAGATGGTAAAATTCTAATTTTAGAGGTGGCAGTCAGCAGTGCATGAATGTTACCCTAAGATTTTTATCACAAGACACTGATGTGAGGCATTCACCCAGTACTTGTGGCCTTCAATGAGATTGCTAAAGTCTAGCTTTCAAATTGGTCAGTGGGGCATTGCTAAAATGGCGGCCACAGCAGACGTGTAGTTCCAATTGCAGCCCTTGTTATTCCTCCCCCATTCTCCCTTAATCACCCCATCTTCCTCGGATCCCAGTCTCAATGCCTCTCTGCACCATGCCCTCAGCCTTGCGGACCCAAAATGGGGCGAGCGGGAAAGGCCTGATCAGACTTACCAAGGTCCAGCTTTCATTCCCAGATTGCCGGATGATGTAGCATGATACAGGTTGCACATGGTACACATATAGAACACTGGGGAGCTATTTGCTGATACTGGCCTTGTAGCGCTCCTGGGTTGGTGGGCGGGATCCTGGGGAGGCGAGTGACCATTGGAAGAGGAGGAGCCAATCTAACCTGACTGCAGTGGGGGTGCCTTCATGCTCCCACGCAAACCGTCTGGGACATTTAATTACTTCATATGGTTATACACCTATAGTTAGAATTGTGCTGGATTTTAGTGGATGAACAATTACTATGTGTTGATCGGGATGGCAGTTGGGAACATTTTTATTTCAGTTACTGTTTAGCTGGAGACTGCCCAGGGTGCAACTTGAGGGGTGTACAATGGAATACACCAGCAGGGCACATTGTGGGACTCTCATGAGGACTAGAGGCTTGCTGTGGAAGGGATACATGGGACACTACACCTAGTTCAGCCCCAACCTATAGTTTCCTAACTTGGAACATTCAGGGTATGGCAAAACTCAAGATATGCAGTGTATGCATATCTTAGATGCCATCAATATCATAATAGCGTGCCTGCAGGAGACACACTTGGTGGCGATTGAATTGAAAAAGATACCCAAGATGTTGAGGGGTAAGGTATTTGGCACGGTATACTCCGACTATTTAAGGGGCTGCTAATAAGGATCTTCCCAGCTGTCCCCTGCAGCGGCGTGTTCAATAAAATCATTCCTGAGGGCTGATATGTGGTATGGGAGGGGTATGTAGATGAGGATCCCCTGCTGTTGATTGTGAAATACTCACTGAATGTGCAACATTCGGACTCCCTGACTCATTTGGCTCTAACTATTATGCGGAATTAGCTGGAACTCTGTCTCTGTGGTGATGATTACTACTGTGTCCCCAACATAGACTTGGACAGGCCCACCCCACGGGTGGAGGGATCATCATGCCACGGGCTTACACAAAACGTCCACCAGTGGATGAAGAGTGGGAGGGTACAGGACATATGGAGACTGCCACATCAGATGGAAAGAGAGTAGTCTTTCTACTCCCCAGTGCATGATGTCCATACTTTTTTTTTTTAAACACAGTTTTATTAGGAGGTTATGACACAGTACATCTCTGGGTGAAGCGTTCCACATATTCATGCCTCAACAGTGCAAGTCATATCTTGGTAAAGCATTACCATACATCAGTTGTCATTATTTAGCATTTGTTTTCCTGAACCCATACCCAGTTATTTTCACGTTCACATTTTGTTACATTTAAAAGAAAGGCAATAACACCCCCTATACATAGCCAATGTACATGCCACTCTGGAAAGAGACATCCTGGAATCTGATATCCCACCCAGACAGCACTATGTCAGTATTTTGCATACCATGAACATTTTAGAAAAACCAACAAAAACGCATCACCTTTCCCGACCACCCCCTCCCCACCAGGCTCCGCAAATGAGAGATTGCACAGTTGTATACATATTCCAGGTCCACGCCATACCTTCCTGGTACATGCAGACATTAGCTTACTGGTCTACATCAACTCCCCTATGTATTCCCCTTTGTTCAAGTTCTTCCACAGTAATACCCAGCACAAGCCACTACATAATGCACTCTATGTACAATACTCTAGTATGTTGAAAGCTCCAAGCCCCTCCATCAACAAATTCCACTCCATTGAAATAGGCCTCCTACGCAATCCGCGCTGTTCCACCCATTTCAGTTCTGCTCCCTCTGCCCTACCCCATTTCAACAGCTCGTCATACCAAGTCTTCAATGCCGGTGCCGTAGTAGCTTTCCATTGCATTGTAATGTTATGTTTGGCTAAAATAAGCACCTGGTTGCTAAATTTTATGACCCGACTACCTTTCTTTCCTTTAGGGCCAAGCCCCAGCAGACTGCATTCCGGGCCGTCATTATTTCTTACTGGAGCTAAATTTGTCCGTATCTCACAGACTGTCCCCCAGTAATGTCTTAGCTGTGGGCAGTGCCACAACATGTGTATCAAATCGGTGCCTGTGCTTGACAGCGTGGGCACCTATCCGATGAGTCTGGGAACATGCTGTTCAGCTTGTACGGCATCAAATACGCTCTATACAGGAGCATTAGTTGTATGAATTTAAATTTCGGATTCCTCGACACCTTCCTAGGGTATTCCACCAACACACTACGGGGCATATTATCAAGGACAGGCGATACATTATCGTCGCTTTTATCAGCAGGAAACTGCCGATAAAGCGGCGATAATGGCCTTGATATTATGCTCTATGAATTCCAATCGAAGCCCATGTTAGATGTGAACACATCTAACATGGGCTTCGATTGGAATTCATAGAGCATATTATCAAGGCCATTATCGCCGCTTTATCGGCAGTTTCCTGCCGATAAAAGCGGCGATAATGTATCACCTGTCCTTGATAATATGCCCCTACATTCTTTGTCACTAAATGCCCGTCCTATGTCCGTCTTCCACTTATCCCGCAGAGTCCAGAAGGACACTGCTGCCATTGTACAAATGCCTTTGTATAAACACCTTGAAGGTGTCTGCCATTGCCCATCAAGTGCTGCATTGTGATTAATGCGTGTGTAGCTGGTACAACCCCCCCTGGTGCCCATGTAGTGCGGATGTAATGAGATAGACTTGCGTGTAAAAGGAACAATGGGCCTGGCGCTCCATGTTCCTGCATAAATCCATCATGTGGCCTCATAGTACCCTCTCCGAAGAAATCGCCCACTGTGGTTACGCCCATTTCTTCCCACTCTCCTATCCTTCCCTTAGGGCCATATGTACCAAGCAAATTAGCATTCGCAAAGCCCGAAATTTCGGCCTTTGCGAATGCTAATTTGCTAAATGGAATGTATGAAACATTTTCGCAGCAAAATAAGGAATCGCAAAATTTGCCATTCCTTATTTTGCGATTGCACTTAAGGAATCTCAAATTGAGCGATTCCTTAAATGCAATGTATCAAATAAAAATGAATACAAAAATGCCCATAAGGAATCGCAAATTACCACCAACTTCTAGATGGTGGTAAGTTGCGAATTCTTTTGAAACAGCAATTTATTTAAAATCCAAAGGTGGCATATGACGCTCATACATGCCCTAAGGCCATGTATGTGCGCCATATGCCCACACATGTCATTTTCAGGGGTGCAGTAGGGTGTTCTTGTGACACCCCTGCACCTTTGAAAATATTCCTAAATTGCGATTAGCAAATTGCTAATCGCAAATTTCCCCTTCATTCCTATGGGCCTCCTGGCCCATAGAAATTAATGGGAAATTTGCGATTAGCAATTTGCTAATCGCAATTTAGGAATGTTAAGGAATCGCTAAAAAGAAGCAATTTCCTACAATACATACCATTTTGCGATTTCTAAATAGCGATTCCTTAAAAATCGCTATTTAGAAATCGCAAATTGGCATGATGATACTTATGGCCCATAGTGATTCTGCCCATCCGGGTGGGGATCCCCAACAGGGGTATAGTGGGGGCATACGGGGTCGCTGCCTTAGTGTATCGAAGGGAATGCCTCCAGTAGAGTAATGCAATTCTCAAAAGATGTGGTGCCAACGGTGGAATTTTACTATTAGGTTACATGAGTGTGTGTATTGCGCCCCTATGCCAGTCTGAATGTGTCATGTCTATTTCTTGCAAGTTTCAGCCTGCCAGCCAGTATGCTAGCCATTGCAATTGACTTGTGTAGCAATAGGCTTTCAGGTCTGGGACCCCCATTCCCCCTTGTTTAGTATCTAGGTATAATTTTGTAAGCTCTATACGCCACCTGTCACCGCCCCATATCAGCTCAATATTCATAGAGGAGACCATTTTAAATGTCTTGAATGCTACCAGCACGGGCAGGTTGGTAAAAAGTACAACAGTCTGGGGAGCACCACCATTTTTGCAATTGCTACTTTTCCTGCTACAGATAAAGGCGGAGTGACCCAGAACTTTATTTGGGATCGTAGCAAGGTAATAGCCCTGCCCAGGTTACCCTCCAGAAGATCCTCAGTATTCCTGTATATATTGATTCCCAGGTATTTGAAAGTGCCAGGCGCGATCTGGAATTACCAGTCTCCAAATACCAGTGTACCAGTACATGTTACATCCGTAAAATAATAGGCATAGGATTTGATTTCATTTATCGACAGACCAGACAATTTTTGGAATGCAGCAAAAACCGAAGGCACAGGTTCACAGCCAGCATCCTAGTCCCTGAAACACAGTGTTAGATCGTCTGCATATGCAGATACAGTATGTGTGGTGGGGCCTACTACTACCAAAATAAACAGCAGAGGTGACAGCTAGCATCCTTGCCTGGTGCCTCTTGCAACCACATATTGTCTAGAGACATGTCTGCTCGTTCTCGCCCGGACTGTAGGATCTGTATACAGCAGTGTCACCCATTTTATGTATTCCTCAGGGATTCCATATCTGACCAGAGCACAAAACATATATTCCCACTGAATGGAATCGAAGGCCTGACGTAAATCTAATGAAATACAACCCACTGCATCATCTCGTTGGAGAGTATGAGCTATTACCTGATGTAACCGTCTTATATTAAGGGCTGTACTCCTGCCTGGGACAAACCCACACTGGTTGTTGTGAATTAATTGCGGCACATATTGACTAATCAGATCCGACAGTATTTTACTCAGTATCTTGTAATCTACATTTAGTAGTGAGAGAGGCCTATACCCTGCAATTTCCGTGCAAAACCACTATAGCCTGCAGTGTGGTAAACAGAAGGGTGTCCATTTCCAAGGATGGGTGATATAGTCTTTGTAAGTGGGGTATCAGTAGATCGGCAAACGCTGCACAGAATTACATTGGCAACCCATCCCTGCCAGGTGATTTATTCCGGGGCAAGCTACGTATCGCTTTTTTGATTTCCATCCCAGTCACCGGGAGTCGGAGTTCCTCCTTGTGTGCCTGCAGTAATTGAGAGAGGTGCAGCCCTTCAAAAGAAGACATCCAGTTCAATCCCACCCACAGTATCCAGCCTAGCGTATAAAGTTTCGTAGTATTCCCTAAAGGCTTCATTTATGTCGAGTTGTGCACGTACCATTTCACCTTTTGCATTTTTAACATCCAGTATTGGGACAACCGTTGGGGCATCTTTAATGAACTTAGCCAGCAAAGGTCCCGCTCTATCAGCTATCGTATGTTGTTTCTGTGCATGAAGCCTACTATTCACTAGTCTCAGATCTTCCAGGAATTCAGCGTAACATATATTGTAATGTAATGATGTCTTGTAAAGCGCATGAATCACCCCACATGGGGTATCTCCACGCTGTAGACCACTGGGGAACCCGTCCTGGCTTTCCCTGTGAGATGGTCCCTACTGGGTATCTCCAAGGTGAAACCAGGCATCCCTGGCCTATGTGGGGGGCCATTGTGGAGATGAGGCAAGCTAATGCCCAGAGTTGCCGAGTGTGATCCCTGGTTAGAGTAGGCACCGAGGCGAGAATTATTGAGTCCGCTGACCCTGGTCAACGACCCTGCCGCGTCGGGAATTGAACCCTGGTCCCAGGCCGTCCTCTGCTTCCGGGTCTGCTGCCTCTAACCAGTGAGCCACACCACTCCACCACTCCATATTAGCTTCTTGTAGCTGTGCCCTATGTGTTTCATCCAATGTGGCTCTCTGTTCTAGCCCTCCCAGTGTATTCTCGATGTCGGTAATCTAAGCGCCAGAGTGTGTCTCAATCCCACCCAAGTACTGATCCCCATTCCTCATAACACAGTCTTGAATGCATCCCATTCAATCTGCCTGGAGGAAGCCGTGTTTGCATTTTCAGAGAAATAAGTATCTATAGTAGTAGCCACTGTCGATTTGAAGACTGAGTCCTCTAGCAGTTGTGGTTGTAGCCTCCATGTCGGCACTAGGGTCAGGATTTTGCCCCATTGCAGCTTAATCTCCACCGGGCAATGGTCCGACAATGTTTTCCCTAAGTGAGTGGAGTCCCTAACTGTGCTCATCACCATGGCCGAGCAGAATATCCTGTCAATGCGGGTATGTAATTTGTGCATTGGGGAGTAAAATGAGTATTCCCTGATCCCGCTGTGTTTTTCCCTCCACACATCCAGTAGTCCCCACCCGCTTGCCCAGTTTCTCAGTACCGTCGCAATTTTCTTACTGGGTGCGTTATGTAGCTGTGGGTGGTACCTATCCAATCCGATGTCCAACACTGCAATAAAATCACCCCTAGCACCCACGGATATCCCTCCCATCTGACCAGTAGCGTGCTCAAAACCTCCCAAATCTTGTCCTGTCCCGTATTTGAAGTGTAAACAATGCCCATTACAATATGCTCCCTATCAAGCAGCCCATGGATCAACACATATCTCCGTCCTTATCAATCTTTTGTTCTAGCAGCTTGAAGGGCGTGCCGTTTCTCAGCCAAATTGCAGCTCCGCTAGCGCCGGCCGAGTATGATGTAATGAATAACTGACCCCTCCACTTCTTGTTTAACTTTACTGCCTCATCGTGATTTAAGTGAGTCTCTGGTAGAAACACCACATTCACCTTCCGCATATTCAGTTGTTCAAGCAGTCTATGTCTTTTCTGGATTGAGCCCAGTCCCCGAACATTCCAGGAGTGACATATATAGGTGTGCCTTTAGACCTTGCATAAAGTAACCACCAGGGTCCACCAGGGTCCACAAGAACGGCTGAGACTGGACATTTTATCAAATTAACTAACGCTGAGCCCACAAACACAATAAAACACCCCAACACTCGGGTCCCCTTTTGAATGACAAGGGACCAAACCACAGTTAACCATACAATCATAAATCTACTGAAATCATACCGCGATGCAGTCGCCATGGGGGGGGGGCAACCACCATCGCACTACCTGGCATTTACTCTGTACATGTATCATACTTTCATCACCCCAGAACAAACCCTTTTCAGTCTAATGCAATGGTATATAGAACAGGCCAGTATAATACATCAGCAATAGAACAGATCGCTAGGCAGCACAGTATACGATACCACTTCTGTCCGGTTCTGTGCACCAGTTCAGTAATTATCCGCCGTCTGGGCAGTTACCAAAAGGAACAATGTTCGCCTGGACTCATATTCCGAACGGGCCGTTGCCCCCTCCGTCGAGTGATCAGAAACTGCTCTCGACCTGGCATCATGTTCCGCCAGTGCTGCCACTGTCAGTAAGGCGTCCTTCTGGCTGCATGTAATCTGTTCCAGCGGTGGTGACATTCCAGGTGCCGACTCCCTGTGAGCCATATCATCTAGTGTTGATGGTACATCTCGCCGCCGTGTAGAGTTTCCAGAACCACCTCGTGGCATGGAGTACTGCGTGGCCGGGGGGGATAAAGTAATTTCAAGTCAGTCTGCAGCTTCCTCCGGGTTCTCGAAGAAGAGCGACTTTTGTCCGTGTATCACTTTCATCCTGGCCGGGAAGAGTAAGGCGTACTTCATGTCGTGTGCTCTTATTTTTTTCTTAACCTAGAGAAAAGTGGCCCTGGCTCTCTGGACCGCCAGCATAAAGTCGGGTACAAGGAAACCGTTTTATTTTCAAATTGGATAGGAGCATTTTCTCACGCCACCCTTAATTTCGTGTTGCAGTCTTTGTAGTTCAGAAACGGGCAATTAAGGGTCTCGGGGGCACCCCAGGCTGGGGAGGCCTAACTGATACCCTATGTGCTCTTTCCACGCTATATAGCGCCAACAGCCCCTCCTTCGCCAAATGTTCTTTTAGCCAGTTCTCCACAAACTGCGTGGTGTTGCGACCTTCACTTTTCTCCAGTATTCCCAGGATACGTACATTGTTCCTACGGACATCCCTTCTGCGTCGTCCACCATGTCCTGGAGCCCCTTCAGTTGGCGCCGTACTTGCTCCATTTGTGTAGTTTGCTCCGTTTGTTGCGGGATCAAGTCGTCAATGGCAATTTTATTGCATTTCACCTTTTCGGCTAGGTTCTTGTGGTCTGCCTTCAACAAGTTGAAGCTGGTAGAGAGGGATCCCAGTTGCGCTTCCATTGCTATTCACAAGTCCCTTATTTCTTTCAGTATGAGGTCTAGTTTGACCACAGGTTGCGCTTCATCTGTAGGGGGGACCACATCCATGTCCGACTCCTGCGTTCGGCCACTCGACATTACTGTACCCGAGTTGTTCACAGCACGTGCGTCTGGCTGTTTTGCCCTAGTGCTCCCTATGTCACTGGGTGCCGGTCTTGCTCCTGGCCTCCGTGTTGGTCTAGCAAGCAGTTAATTGGGTGCACCAGCATTCCTGCCACTAGGATGGGAATGGAGAGCCCCGGGTCAATATCACTTCTCTTTACCCTCCGGGTTCCGTCTGGGATCGAAGACGGGCCTCTATACTGTCCACTGGCCCCTTTCAGTCACCATCTGCATAGGCACACCCTCTACATATATCTGCAGCTCCTTGCGCACCCAACCTGAGGAACGAACCAGCGTTCTCCCCAAACCCAGAAAGCCCCCGCTCTATATCCTGTTACATGCCTTTGAATTTCCAGTGTGCAAGCCAGCAGGGCCGAAACTCGCTCAAAAGTACTCCCTTTCAGACTCACAGCTCCGTATCCACTATACCTGTATTTTATTATCGCTAGCCAATTATGACCTCCTCCTCCACATGTGTGTTCTCACCCCCACAGATGCCTGGGTCCTGTTCCAGAGCCCCTGCCCTGCCTCCTCAGCTCTCAGGTGGCCAATTGTCCCAACACCTGGTCTCCCACTCCACACATTATCTTACTAGCATCCCGATGTAGGCAGCTCCTGTTGCCTCCTGTGGTCCGCGCAGCTCCTGGGACTCGATATCTTGCAAAAAGGGGGGCTGGATGCAGCTCACATACCGTGGTTCTCAGTCATGCCCGTATCCCATTTTACCGCCTTCCTTATACCACAGCGGCTGCTCCGCTGTATGCTGCCCGCTCACGTGCTGCGGGTCTTCAGCTCCGAAGTCACTGTACCGCTCCCCCTCCATCTGCCACCATTACCGCTGCCTTCGTTGTCCCTGACGCCATCTTAGAGCACCACCTCTCCGCATCGTTTCCGAGCCCCGTACGTTGAGCCAGGGCCGCAGTAATTCACCGGGAGTGCTCCTTTCTGCCCACTTTGCCCTTTTGTTATATCTGGCGGTAGGAAAAAGGGGTGGAACAACCTCCGGTGTAGACTTTCAGGACCCCTCGCCCCTCGCCCCTCAGCCTCCGCCTACACCGATTCTCCTGGCTTATCTCCCTGCTGCAGAAGCCCGACTCGATGCATATAAGAAATGGGGGTCACCTAGTGTCTTCAAACCCAGTCCGTTGGTCCCTCTGATACTCCGCCACCATTTGCAGGTATTTACGTTTCCAGAAAGGCCCTTTCATTCAGGATAATTTAAGCAAGTGTTGGGTTTGGCGCGGAGCTCTCCTATCTCGTGTCCGCCATGCTTGGCAGTTAGCCACTCCCCCCCCCCATGATGTCCATACTTGACTAGACTTGTTTCTTGGCTGAGACGTGCTGTGCTCCCACATTTGGGGCCATGATACCTGGCCCGTACTGTGTCCGATCAATGCCCACCGAAACTAAATATACAATAGGGCAGGCCATAGGCCAAAGTCCCAACATGGTGACTCTGAACTAATGCTTTGCAATACACGCTGTTAGAAATTGGGTCTTTAGTTGGCAGAGGTATACATCCTGCCCAAGTAGGGACCACAATCCCAGTCAGGGTAAGTCAGGTACACACCCTAAGGTAACCTGTGCTCACCCTATGGTAGTTTGGTACAGAGCAGGCAGGCTGAACTTAAGAGGCAATTTTTAAAGTTGTTGTGCAACACTTCAAACAGTAGCACTGAGAAAAATACCACAAAAAGTTTTCACACCAGTTTAGAAACATAAATTATGATTTTATAAGTAACACAAGAGCAAAATGACAAAAATCCAATTAGTAGAAGTCGAGATATGAATTTTTACAGATTAAGGGCCAGATGTAAGACCCGTTCTTGCATGCGCAATGGGTTTGCGACTCGTTTACGCAAGCAAAAACCTCAGGGCCATGTACAAACACTATTTAGCGAGTCCCAATTTATTTGCGACTCGCAATTAGGAAGGGGCATTCCAAGGGCATCCCTTCCTAATTGCGACTCGCTACCCTGCAGTCACAAAACACTTGCAATTTACCGCCCTCTTCAAGAGGGTAGTTATGCACTCACAAATGCAGGGGAAAATATTTTTTAGGGGCAGGCAGTGGTCCCACGGACTACTACCTGCCCTGAAAAACGGATTTAGGTGTTTTTCACTTCCAGGACATGCAAAACTTAAAAATGTACATGTCCTACCTTTTACTTACACAGCACTCTGCCCAATGAGCTTCCTAGGGCCTACCTTAGGGGTGTCCTATGTGTAATAAAAGAAGAGTTTAAAGCTTTGGGAGTGATTTTAAAAGCCAAATTGACATGGCAGTAAAACTGGCTCTGCAGTGGCAGGCCTGAGGCATGTTTAAAGGGCTACTTGAAAGTACTGCACTACCAGTTCTGCAGGCCCACTAGTAGTATTTAATTTACAGGCCCTAGACACTCTACTAGGGAATTACAAATACATTAAATTTCCCAATTGTGGATAAACCACTGTTACCATGTTTAGGGGTAAAGCACATGCACTTTAGCAATGGTCAGTAGTGGTAAAGTGTGCAGAGTTTCAAGGCCCACAAAAAGAATCAGCAAAAAGAGGAGGTAAGCAGCCAAAGGTTTGGGGGAAGACCACCCTAAGGCTGACAGGCCTAACACATTCCATGCCGTGACAACATAGCAACACATATTAAATAATTCTTGGACGACAATGAGATGAGGTCACTGCCACAGCCACAGCTGTGAAATGGTCATGCATGGGTATTGTATCTCCACAACTTGGGTGGGGTCAAGCAGACCCTAAACAGAGAACTCTTGGAAGCTGAAGGAGACCAATGTAACACTGAAAATGTAGTCCCGGGGGAGAAACCTCACAAGGCGTACTAGGTGGAGAACATATCCTCACATGGTTGATATGGGCTGCCCTGATGCCTTCCCTTGAAACACAACTGATGAAAACAGCTAGCCGATGTTAAAACAGGTATGTCTACAATGCAAGTGTTTATCCTCCATATGCCCCCCAGCTGCCTACTTGGTCTCTGCCTTAGGTAGTAGATGCTCTGTCACACCACAAAGCCTGAATGTGGACGGAAGCTGGAGTGTGTTGTGCTGAAGACCTGCAAGCAGACGGTGGTGTGCAGACCTTTCAGGCTATGCGAGATGGTTATGGGATACCACTTTCAGTTCCTAGCATATAAAACTCTGTACAATGTCGCGTTCACACAATGGGAACCAGAACGTTCTAAGCTGACCTCATCAAGATTTCTGCAGGCAATACTGACACATGGTGTACTCCAAGAAAGCTATAACTATGTTATATATGGCTCTCCACTCACAGTGGTGTTTGTCAGAGTTGGTACTTAGGGACAGGTGGGTAGCAGAATTACGTACAGAACTAACTGACAAACATTGGGTGAGGGCAACAACAGGTGAAGAAATGTCTGGGAACCCAAGGATCCGATATACCCAATTTAATCATTTGCACCAGACTTACCTGAGGCCAAAAGGCATTAGCCTCATGTTTCCGGGGGCCTCCTCGGATTGCCCCCAATGTCATGTGCTGGAATCTCCGTTCATGCACATGGTATGAGACTGCAGTCTGCTGCAACCGGGTTGGCTAGAGGTAATAGAGACAGTATGGGGATTGTGCAATACTTCTCGCACCAAGTTCTGTCTACTGGGTATACGCTCAAAGACTAAGGGGGTAAAACGTATATGCACGTTCATTGACCTAGCACTGGTACTCTTCAAATGGGAGAATACAATGTCATGGAAGGCCTCCGTACCACCTACCTTGAGGCGTTGGTTGGAAGAGCTTTGAAATGGGCCTCGGCCGAACCGTATGTCATTACCCCGGCCCTTCTGCACAGCAGTAGGGACCCAGCAATCACTGAGTGGGATGTTTATGTTCTGAAACTAGTAGCCGGGGGCCTCATTTACGAGAAATGACGCATCGCTGCGTGAAAGCAGCGATGCGTCACTTCTCAGTGCGCACTCCTTGCGACATTCCTGATGCGTCATATTTAATGTATGATGCATCATGTCGCAAGGAGTTACAGATATGTCAGTATTTCTGACGTATCTGTAAGCGCAAAAGTGACGCACTGCTGGAGTGTGTCACAAAAGTGACGCAACTCCAGCAATGCGTCCTTTCACATGGGGCAAGCCTCATGTGAAAGGGCCTGCGTCAGTCTTACGCCTGCTGTGAGGCAGGCGCAGGATTTTGACGCAATGGTGTCCTAAAAGTGACGCAGTGAAATCTCATAGATTTCACTGCGTCACTTCTATGACCCTTCCTTGCGTCAATACGCCCCCCCTTGCATACATTATACCTGGCGCAGGGGTTTGCAAAGTGACGCATCTACCTAGATGCGTCACTTTGTAAATATGATGCAACAAGGCGCATTTTTTACGCCACTGGTGCGTCACAAAAAGTGACGCACCGGTGGCGTAAAAGTGACGCAAGGGCTCATAAATGAGGCCCCCAGAGTGACGAGAGACCGCCTTCAGGAGTGGACCAACAGAATACACCCTTGAATTTGTAAATGTTATCGAATTTATTGTATTTCCTTGTAACCTGCATTTGCATGCAAACTACACAGAAATAGGCATCACGAGGGTAAAGAGTCCCAATGCTTGTGGCTCATTGCTTATAAACAATGTCAACCCTGCTGATTATGTTCATATTGGAGGAGATGGTGCATAAGGTTGCACGACTCCAACATAGTTTTAAATACAAGGGAACTTACCTGGACTGGCTGTTGCTACATGTTCAAATGTCGATAAACACATTTACAATAAAAAACGTTCACATTGGTCAACAGTTTTGCAGCCTTTTTACATTCTGCAATGTAATTTTACCCACTCAGAACATCGGTGTCTTTCTCCAAGCTTTCTGTGACCCTGAACTTATTGGTGTATAGCCTGTGTTCTTGTCAACTGTAAAAACAATGAATCGGTCATCAACTCCCTCATCCTCCAAATCCTGGCTGCTACCGATAACAAATGTGCCCTTGACCCTGCCTGGCACACATCCCAAACATTTGCCAATTCTACCTCTCGCCCAAAGTACTGAGAGAAGTAGTACCCCAAATAACCTGTTACTTCTGACCTCGTAACGTACTCCCACCAGAGGTACTGGCCCAGTCACCAGCTCCAGTGGGGTCCCAGGCTCAATGCTCCAAGCTCCACCACCTCTTCCACAGGGGTAGGAATTTACAGAGTGAAGTTTCCCATGCCAGCAGAAATAACGATCTACTCTGTTCCCATGGCTGCTATATATGCATTGCCAGGGAGCTGGTTAAGTCGACGGTAAGAGACCATCAATTGCAGAAAATTGTTTTGACTATTGAACCTTATCTGGTTATTTTTACAAACCCCAATCATCGATTCTTACTCACCAGATTCAGGTTGAATCAAGTTCATTTCCTGCTTGCAGAGTTACCAGGATGGAAGAGGGTGGAAGAATTGGGGGTTTGTTCATGTGATGATTCCTCCACTCAGGATACAATGCATTTTATTCTTTTCCGGAAGCACTTTAACGTCATTAGGAAGCGTTTCATCCTCCCAATCCTAGCTAATAAAGGCTTTCTTCAGGCGAAGCCTGCACTTCTCTATCTCCAGCTATTATCAAATGTGTGGGAAATTTTTAACGTTGCTAGCTTCCTCACTTCGGCCGTAGGAATCATGAGAAAATGTAGGCTAATGGGCCCAAATGCATCCTAACTGAATTAAATGAATGTCTGTAACGTCTCAGTTTAGCTGTAACGTCTCAGTTTAGAAATATGGTTTTATGGAATTTGCCCAATATAAATTTGAATATATTGTATTGTGTTTTAAATTTTATGTAAATTGTTACTATTTTTAATCTGTAATCAATGGTTTTATAATCTTTGGTACAAAATTATAGCATGCTTTTATGGTTTTAAAACAAACCGAATAAAGTACTTTGACTGACTGACTGCATTGCCAATTTAAGTTAAAATGTATGGATTGGGTTAAAGACAAATAGCCACAGCTTTTAGAATGTTTTCCCCTTCAGTCTTTGCTTAACCCCTTCGCTGTGGGGGTTATTTTCCCGCTGTGCTGGGGGGGAGGGGGGCGCGCACGGCGCCTGCATGCTCATGACGAGCTGAGCTCGTCATGAGGCACGGCGCTCCTGTGCTCATGACGAGCTCAGCTCGTAATGACCACACCCGTTCCTGTGGAACGCTCAGCAAAGCAGGGGAATTATCCCCGCATGCGAGCGTTCCACGGCTCATGACGAGCTGTGCTCGTCATGAGCACCGGAGCGCCGTGGCTCATTACGAGCTCAGCTCGTCATTTAAAAAAAAAAAAATTTTATTGCAGAATTAGAAACCAGTTCACAAAATAGATCAACCAGTACTCTTATGACGTCACAAAGCATAGACAAAGTAATAGTAAATTTGTACACAGCCAATTAGCCCACAACCCGGAGGCCGGGCGGCGCATCGAGTCGTATGCATAGCAAAAGCGTCCCAGTGGTTACCCCAGAGGGGTGTCTGGTTAATGACATCATTTAGTATCTGCATTTTACCCCCTAAACTCCCACCCCCCCCTCTACACCAGCCAGCATGCTCCGGCGTCCTATGTGAGTGACATCAGAGTTGTAACACCTGGTCCTGCTCATCCCTACTAGTGGACGCCTATGGTGTCGGTCCAGGGTATATCTATTGTTGCCCACGGCAACCTGTATGACCCCTCTCGGGGATCCCCTGCCATGTACCCAGCCCTAGGTTCAACTTCGGAATCTTCCATAGCATAGGCTCGGTGCCTAACAACCCTCCCCAAACGATCCCTTCCTCCCCCCCCCCCCCCCAACAGCTGCTGATGTGGGCATAGTCATTCTATATTGATGATGGAGCATGCTACAAATCGGGTATTGCCTTTGTTCTTTCAAGCCTCATGGAGCCATAAGTGTTTAATTTGTTTATTCTTCGTCCTCCACCATGTAGTCACGCAACGCTTGAACTATCATCTCCCATGCTCTCGCCATCTCCAAGCTTTTATCATTGTCAGTCCTAGCAGCTTGTCTCATTCGGAGCACACTTTCACACCCGGACCATTTCAGCAACTCATTCATCCATCTCCTCACTGACGGACCCTTCTTGGACTTCCAGTGCCAGGTAATCTCTCTTTGGGCAAGCATGAGCCCTAGATCAATTAATTTGCTTGTTATTTTTGTGTTCTTTGTGTGAGGAAACCAAAGCAATAAGCACGCCGCCATGTCAAAGTCCACCTCCCTGTCAGTAACCACGTTCAGGAGTTCCCCCACTTCCGGCCAATACATCCCCAATTTCGAACAGCCCCACAGCAGGTGATCCAGGTCAACCTCAGATGCCAGGCACCTCGGGCACATCGCGTCATGTACCAGAAAGTACTGTTTAATCCTTTCTGGGGTCAGGTAGGCCCTGTGTAGGACAAAAAAGTGTACCTGTTGGAAACGTGCATTCCTTGTCCCCTTCCATGTTCGTTTCAGAATATGGCCCCACACTGTGTCTGGGATGGGCTTACCTATACTGTCCTCCCATTTCGCCTTTACTTTAGCGCCAGCAGTGGTTCCAGTCCCTCATTTAACATCCTATTATGGAGGCAGGTCACCGCTTTAAACGTACCCGCGGCCATCACCACATACTGGCAGGCCATGGTCGTTTCCGGCTCAATTAGCCCTCCCTTCCAGTGCTTTTGCATCGCGGCAACCACTGCCGCATGCAGAAGAAAGTTCCCGTCCGGCAGGCCAAACTGTTCCTGCAACGTCTGAAAGGGGACCAACATTCCATCTATGTATAAGTCCCCCACCATCTGTAAGCCTAATTCCTCCCATTCTGATAGCGGGGACCAGTCACCCCCATGTGGCAGAGCGGTCAGCATTCCCAATGGTATCTCTGGTGCATACAGCCGGGCTCTCTTCGCTCTCTTCAGACTTCTTTGCCAACACAGCCTGATAGTCTTTTCCTCCATTGTAAGGTCCCTCATATCTAGTTTCTGTTGCATAACTATGTAGGCCAGGACATGGCGTTGAATACCAGTCCCTCGTTCGTGATCTGGCCCTCTGAACTCCCTGGCGATGTGTTGCGTGAGTATTTGAAGCTGTGCTGCTAAATAATATAGTTCAAAGTCGGGGACTGCCATCCCCCCCTCAAGCTTGGGTCTGATCAAAGTGTTCAATGCTACCCTGCGTCGTCCGTGACCCCAAAGGAAGTCAGTCACCAACATCCTCAGTTCTTTAAAGACCCGCTAGGGAATCCAGATCGGCAGGGTGCGAAAGTAATAGAGCAACCTTGGGAGCGCCACCATTTTCAGTAGCGCCACTCGACCCAGCACCGATAGAGGGAGGGAGGCCCAAAAGGATAAGCAACCTCTCAATGCGCGCATGCAACGCCCCACATTACCCTCCAACAGACTTGCGGCCTCATGGTAGATGCGGACACCCAGATAAGTGAAGCAAGATGGCTCCCAGACCACCCCCAGCGCGCGAGGGGGACACGGCGCGCCCGCCTGCAGCGGAAAAATACAAGTCTTAGTCCAGTTCACCTTAAGGCCCGACAATCGGCCAAATCTGGATAACATGTCCACTGCTCCCTCCAGGGCCTGCTCTGCATCCGCCAGGTATAATAACAGATCGTCTGCATACAGTGATATGTAATGCGACTCCTCACCCTGCTTGATCCCCTGGTACATGGCCCCGGACCTTGCCTGCGCCGCCAATGGTTCCATTGCCAGCGCGAACAGCAGTGGGGACAACGAGCACCCCTGCCTCGTCCCTCTATGGACTGGATAATCTGAGGATATAATCGATCCTAGGCGTACCCTCGCTGTGGCCGATGAATACAACACTCTTGTCCACCTCCCAAACCCCTCTCCTACACCAAACTTCACCAACACCTCGTCCAGGTATGCCGACTCAAGGCTATCAAAAGCTTTCTCAATATCAACCGATAATACTGCAGGTTCTTGATCTGTGTCCCCAGCACTGTCTAATATCCGGATCAGTCGGCGTATGTTCATTGACGCGTTCCTAGTAGGAATAAACCCTGCTTGGTCCCCATGCACTAGTCTGGTCATGTGTGGTAGCAGTCTGGTGGCTAGAATACGGCTCAAGATCTTATAGTCCACAGTTAGCATGGACAGCGGCCGATAAGACGTCACATCGGATGCCTCTTTGCCGGGTTTCAGTAGTGGCACCACTAGTGCCTCCCTCATTGATTTGGGCAAGAACCCCAACATTCTAGCTTCAGTGTACACCACCAATAGTCTGGGCGCTAAAATATCAATATATTTCAGGTCGAATTCTATCGGCAGGCCATCAACTCCAGGCGTTTTGTTCCTCGCCATCTGTTTAATGGCCACTCTAATCTCCTTTAGCGTTATAGGCCCTCCCAGTTCCTTCGCTTCCTCGTCATCTAGCACCGGCAGTGGGACAGAGTCCAAGTATTCACTTATTTCAGAGACCTGAGAGTTGGCATGCATACAACTTTGTATAATAAGACTGGAAGCGCGCCAGCACCGCCGCCTGCGAGTAGACTATTTCCCCTGACTCTGTTCTTATGCTCATGATTGGGCAACCTCTAATGTCTGGGTTAGCAATCCTAGCAAGGAGCGTACCCACTATATCTCTCTCGGCATGTGCTTTAATGGTATATTGCTTATAATCATAGCACTGCAGCCGTTCCGTTTCGGTCGCCACTACTTCCTTAGCCTCAAGTAACCGCTCCTGTAATTCCGGTCGCTCAGGCCTACGCTGCTCCAATTCCCTCAACGCATCCTCCGCTTTCGCTAGAGCAGTCAAAACTGACGTCCTTGCATTCGAGAACCTGCCCATGCATACGCCTCTCACCACCACTTTCATCGCATCCCATTCTACCGATCTCGCAGTAGCAGAGCCCTCATTCTCCTCAAAATAGTGTTCAATGCCCTGTTGGACCGTATCACTAAACACCAGATCTTCCAATGTGTCAGGCCGCAGCCGCCATATTGGAACCACTGATCTCGCCCGCTGCCACTGCACCAATACCAACAAGGGATTGTGATCTGAGATGGTCCTAGTCAGGTATTCTGTGTGAGTTACCATGGCAGCCAGGGGGCCACTACACAGGACAGAGTCTATTCTGACGTGTAACGCATGTAGGGCCGAAAAAAAAAAAGGAATAGTCCCTAGTGTCAGGATATTGCTCCGTCCACACATCGATCAATCCCCACCGCTCTTGCCAGTCCTTCCTATGTGTGGCCAACCTACGTACTGGGGAGTCGGCCAACGGTGGGTGCGACCTATCAAGTGTCACATTAGTGATTGAATTGAAGTCACCTCCTAGGATGATGGGGCCCGCCAGGAAATAGGCCAGTGAACTTGTCAGATCATCAAAAAAATGGGCCTGATCGACATTGGGGGTGTATACACTGCATAAAACCACATCCCTGCCATATAACCTCCCCTCCACAGCCACATATCTGCCCTCAGGATCCACCAGCTGGTTCGGAACCTGGAACGGTATCCCCGCCCTTATCCATATTAGCACCCCTCTAGCAAACGCCGAATACGTGGTGCCAAACACCTGACCACGTCATCTCTTCTGCAGTGCAGTGCATTCTTGCTTAGTTAGATGAGTTTCTTGTAACATTGCGATCTGGACGCCACGCCTCACCAGATAAGCATGTACCTTGTGGCGTCTTACCATTGTTCGAAGTCCCCGGATATTCCATGTTAGGCATTTCAAATTAGGTAACGTCCCCATGGTAGTCATTACCGTACCGTTTCAATGGCAACCAGTTATTGCCCACATCATTGCAGTTGCATCCCCCCATCAAAACTACTGAAAAAACACCCCAAACCCCTCTCCCCAGGACAGGACCTAATAACCCAGCTTCAGCCCTGTTCCAAACCTGTAACACAGCACACAACAGACTAATCTGTGGTCGCCACCAAAGGAGGCCTTAAGAGCCGCAAGAGGGTGAGTTAGCGCCGACTCAGGGCAGGCAGAGCCCCCATCCACGCCCTCGATCCCACACTGCATTTGCAGCACCATACCTGCCAGCCCGCCAAACACTAGGAGAGCCTGCCCCAGTAGAAGCAACGGAATTGTTCAGCCCTTTCAATAGTCACTCATTAAAGAGTCCATCTGAAGTCTGTGGGGTGACCGCTGGACCCTTCGAACTCTCAGCCTCCAATACTTCTTCTCCAGATTTTCCTCCATCATCGTCAGAGTCCGACCCCACTACTGCCTTCTCTTGTTGCGACCTCATGATGCTGTCGTAGCTAACGCCCCTTTCTTGTCCACGGCCATCTGACCATCCCGCACCGCTCTCTTGAGTTTGTTTCATTTGCGGATACGCTGTGATTTTCGGATCTGGAGCGGTTTATGTCTCTCCCGTTGACTTTTACCGTTGCGGTCCGTTCCGGCGCGATACAACTCAAGCCACGACCATGCTTCATCCGGGGTCTGAAAGAATTGGGTGTTCCCATCTAGGATCACTCGTAATTTGACCGGGAAAAGCAAGGAGTATTGAATCCCTTCCTTCCTCAGCTCTTTTTTCACAGTCAGGAAGGACGCTTGTTCTTTTGGACCTCTTGTGTGTAATCCGGGAAGACCGTAACCCGTCTATTGTCCACCTGAAAGGGGCCAACTGAGCGCGCCCTCTGTATCAACAGGTCCCGATCCTTGTAGTGCAGGAGTTTCACCACCATCGGCCTGGGCGGCCGACCTTGCATAGGTGGGCGAGCTGGTACCCTGTGTGCCCGTTCCAAGGAAAAGAAAGGAGAGAGGCCCTCCGGCGCCACTACTGTTTTGAACCAGTTCTCCATATAGGCCACCGCATCATCCCCTTCAATTTCCTCCGGAAGGCCTACTACCCTCACGTTGTTCCTCCGATTACGACTTTCGGCATCCTCTGCTCGTCTCTCCAGTGTGGTCAGGCGGCTGAGGATATCAGTCAGCTTGTGTTCCGCGGTCACTACCGCCAGTTTCAGCTCTTGAAGTAATTGTTCATTTTCTTTTACTCTGTCCGAGAGCTTAGCATGGTCCGCCCTCAAGAGACCCAGCCCCGTGGCGACCTGTGCTATGTCCTGATGCAAAGCCTCCTTAGTCGCTGTTATTGCATCCAAGATGTTGTCCAGTCGCTAGTTCAGCCTCTGCTCCTGCTCCATTACTTCCGGGGGAGCATGAGCCCCGCCATCCCAGGCCAGCGCGGTCGTGTCTTCTCGACCGTGTTCCATGGTGGAAGCTCCACCAGCAGCTGCCATCTTAGCTGCCTCGTGCGTCATCATTTAGCCGCCTTAGGTACTCCACTAGGCATCGCACCCTCCGTCCTGGGAGCCTCGCCTTCTGCTCTCAGACCGCGCTCGAACGTCTCATCTATGTCGCTCAGCCGCAAGCTCCCACGATGGTGCTGATAGCCACCGGAGGCCGGGGCCGCCCTTCACACGGTCGCCATGTCAGAGATTGGGGGAGGGGGGGAGGTGGGTGCTGCGTCTGCCGTACACCAGGCCGATGTGGGCCCCCACACCTCCAGTTCCTCTCTGCGGTCCCGTTCAAGTGGGCCCTAGCTCCTCGCGCCCCATTGGCAGACGTTTGCAATCTGTTTCAGTTCTGATCCACCTCACCCCGCGAGCAGTCTCTGCTGTTCCCCTATGCCGCCATTGTCTCCACTCTCGGCTCAGCACCTCCGGCCTCCGGAATCGGGTCTCAGCTCTATGTTCAGTCTCCTGCTAGCCCCCAGCTGCTCTCCGATGTTTCTTCAATACTTCCTACGGAGAAACCGCCTTTCAGGGAGCGCCAATGGTGTGGTTTTCAGGAGAAATAGCTGGACCAGGCGCGGAGCTGCAAGCTCACGCCGCCATCCCGATCGGCATCCAAGCCACGCCCCCACGAGCTCAGCTCGTCATGAGCATGGAAGGAGTTAACCTAAATTCGGCTATCATGCCTTCAACCCAATCCATGACCAGAATGAAATTGCCCCTCTCTGCAAATTCAATCAGTGAGGGTACAAAGCTTACTATAATCTAGCTCCTCAATAGACACAGCGATTGCTAGAGGGTTTTAAGTCTGCAGGAATGATTGTCCAGGGAGAAGAGGAGGAGGCGTGGATATTGTACATAAGGAGTTATACTAATGTACTTCCATCCTTTTTTGAGAATTTGGAGGATGCAGAGGCACTGGTCTTCTGCCTCTCCTTAACACCCCACTAATCTATGGCTGTGGTATTAATCTACAGATCTCCGGGCAGCGCAGGCTCTTTTCTTAAATCTTTGGTCAATGCACTGGCTCAGTGGGCCATAAGGTTTCCACATTTCATAATGTTGGGAGAACTTGATTTGCACATGGACAAAAAAAATAATAGTGAGGTGTCCGTTTTTGTCAGACACAATGTAATCGTTAGAACTTTCCCAATATGTATTTAACACCATTGCTGCTGATGGTATTCCCCTCCTGTGCTGAGCTATCAGTAAATCCCATTTTTCATGACGAGCTCAGCTTGTCATCAGCACAGCTCAACCGTGCCTCATGACGAGCTGAGCTCATCATGAGCATCGAAGGGGTTAAACCCATGTATAAAACAGGGCATGTGCTTGATCAAATGTTTTCCACCACTAGTCTTCATCTTGAAGAACCTTGGCCCTTAGTCTGCACAGACCTTACTTAATCAAGTTTTTTGGGGACGGTCTTGACAAAACTTCAACCCAGGACAAAGAAAATTACATCTGGCACGAGGGCATTTCATTAAATTCTACCTTTGGAATTTATGAGGTTCCTGAAAGAGACTACCCCCTCTCTCTCAGGTCAAGTGGAGAAAGGTGCCAGCATGTTAGATAGCAGTATTAGAAATACCTCCAATAAACTAGCTCCAATGTCCTCACACACTCCTTGCAGAACCAAACCTTCCAATCCTAGGTTTAAGAAACATTGTAAAACCTTAGAAAGACATTGGTGTAAATAATTACAAGAACAATGACAAAGTCATCTACAATGCAACCCTAAAAAAAGTACTTTGCGAAGGTTAGAGCAGCAAAAAAAGTGTATTTTGAGGAGAGTAAAAAGGAATCTGGTAATAAATTCAGAGAAATCTTCTGAGTGGTAAAAACGTAATGTCTCTTGAAGCTTGCACCAGATCACACGATCCCACTGTAAATTGGTGTGATCCACTGGCAGCCTACTTTCACGACAAGATCACAACTGTTCAAGGCAGCTTAACGCTAGGGATCCACGCAGAGGAGAGTCAGCTGGAGGCCGTTTGCAATAGCTCAATCTCTCCCACTTTGGTCTCACTGGAACATTTTCAACCCATTACTTTGGAAGAATCCTTGACGGTTTTACATGCCCTCGAATCAGGATTGACTGCTGACTCCTGCCTACCTAACCTATTAGTGATGGGTGCAGCTGTCATCAATCTAATGGCCAATAGAGTGTTGAATACGTCATTATCTTCGGGAATTGTACCTGTGGCATGGAAGCAGGCCAAAATCTTAACCCTCTCAAAAAAATCCAAAGCAGGCCCCATGAAGCAATCCAACTACATGCCAATCTCACTACTGCCAGCATTTTCCAAGGAAGTCAAAAAGTCTGTTGACCAGCAGCTGTCTTGGTATCTTAAAACTAATGAGCTTTTTCATCCCTGCCAGTCTGGCTTCAGACCAAACTGCAGTACTGAGACTGCATTGGTTAAAGTAGTTGAACATCTTAGTGGTACCCTGTACGCGGGGGGTGGGGGCTGTCTTGATAATGTTAGATCTCTCAGTGACCTTTGATACGGTCCCTCACTCTATGCTCCTAGCGTTCCTCCAATCTGTCAGAATAAGTGGATTAACACTGCATTGGGTAGCTTAGTTTTTGAAGGACAGAGGGCAGGAAGTATGGGTTTTCCCTTACTCTTCGAAAAACTTTGAGCTGACAGTACGAGTGCCCCAGGGGTCGGCTTTGAGACTCACCTTGTTTAATGCATACCTGACTCCTCTAGCACATTTGGCCAAGACCTTGGGGGCCAAGGAGAACACATTCGCCGACGACATGCAGCTGTTGTTTATATATGGGCAGGGAGAGAAGATTGTAGGGCAGTCTATTAAAACTTGCCTTTCTTCTGTCTTTCACTCTATGTCCTTACAGCAATTAAAATGTAATTAAAAAAAGACAGCAATCTTATTCTTTGGCCCTAACCCTTCATACTGGCAGATGCTGTGTCTCAAGGATGCCCCACCACCCGGACCTCAGGGGGAATAGTAAAAAACGTGGGCATCAAGTTTGATTATGCTTTATCATTCCAATCACAAATCATGTCAGTGGTCGGATGATGCTTTAGGCTTTTAGAAACTCTGATTTGTTTTTTTCACTATCTCTCCTTGTCCACAAGAAAGGTGGTCATCCCATCACTCACAACGTCTACACTGGGGTATGGAAATGCCCTATACTTAGGACTCCTGGACTGTCTGATTAACAAGCTTCATGTGGTATAAAACACGACAGCCCTCATTCTACTTAGCCTGCCCCCAAGAACACACGTGCCTCCTTGCCTGCATTCTCTCCATTGGTTGCCGATAATGAAGCGAATTCTCTTCAAAATGTTAGTCCATTCTGAGGCAGGCGTTCTTAGTGCTAAAATTAGTTTATTTGCCCCCTGTAGATACTTGTGCTCAGCCCATGGCCTCTTGGCAAAGATAGCTAAGGTCAGTCGCACGAGAATGGGCGGAAGGACTTTTTTCTTATCCTGGAATGGTGGCTTGGGATAAACAACACTTGGAGCTACGCCCTATTGCACCCACTGCCTTGTTCAAGAAATGGCTGAAGACTTGGCTTTTTCAACAAGAAAAGATGATTTGGTTGCCTTTCCTGGTTGACTGTGAGCGCATCGCTTGGACACTCCGGAGTAGCAGTACATTTTAGAAGTCTCATTTCATTCATTCATTCATTCATTCATTCATAACCCTCTCCCACAATATTAGAAGTATGAACCAAGTCCAGCATCATAACCCACTTCCCATAATCCCCTCTAACCATACCTTTCCATTTTGATAGTGAGTCACTGCGTTGGAACCTGAAGTCCCCACCATCTTCTTATGCAAAGTTTTGTTCCAATAGTCTCATTTCAGACTATCTCGTTAATTCTCAAGAAGGTGGGCTTTCTGCAGAACCATCAAATCCATCAAATCGATTTTCTTAAAGTCTACCATCAGCGGCAGATTAATACCCTTTGTGAGGTAATGAATACCTTGTACATTTAACGTTCGGGTGCTAATCATATCAGAAACACCTATTCCACTAGCAACACCAATAAATGCATGACGAAGGTAGACGGAGGCAAATTATACAACTGAAACATGCTTCACATCTAAAGCCCCGAGGGTGTCGATTTTAAGTAAAAAACAGATTTGCATTGAGTAAGCATTGAAACCCAGCACCCATATACGGACGGTGGCAGTTGATGTGATCAATAGTGTGACAGTGATCTAGAGCGATCTCACACACAGGTACAGGTATGCCCACAATGGGTTCTATCTGGTTAGAGAGACCTCAGCCTTGTCAAGTAAAGGTTGCCCCTTAGCAGATTCCTCTTCAGACAATGTCATAGTAATCGCTTTCTCTGAGACAACATACATACCACGTTTGACTGAGAGGGGTGCTGCTCGTCATTGGATTTTGCCTGGGGCTCTGCTGGAAGTATGAGGGGCCTACAAGGCCCAGGAGCCCCGTAACCTACAACACCTGAGCTTGGCTGAGCGCCCGCCCACAAGCGTTATTTAACATCTCGCGGCCCCCGCTTCGTGGGAGCCGCTCGTTGTTGGATTTTGCCTGGGACTCTGCTGGAAACGTGAGGGGACTACAAGGCCCAGGAGCCCCGTAACCTGCAACACCTGTGCCTGGCTGAGCGCCCACCCACAAGCGCTACTTAAAATCTCGCTGCCGGGGCGTGGCCAAGATGGCGTCGGAGTAGGACGCTTCCTCGAGCCTCTCCGACGCCGGACCTGCACAGCAGCGTATAGCTGGGTCCCAAGGCGTGCTAACTGGTGCCATTTGGTCGGTGGGGGCTGCCGATCCCTGGAGGCGTGCTCCGGTGCCATCAGCTGGGAGAATCGGAGCCTCCGGTGGCCGGTGGTGAGGGACCGAGTTGCGGCCTGTGAGGCGGCGGCCTTGCGTGCTCAGGAGGCCGACAGGGGACTGAGCGGATCCGGACCCTGGCGAAGACACCGGACGCTGGTGTCCCCGCGTCGTACTGGGGGAGCGGAGAGCTAGACTCGCCGGCGGTGTTGCAGACAACGGAGGCGGCTTAGCAGAGGAATCGGCTGTGCATGCGGGTGGCTGGGAGCCGCCGGAGATCAGCGGGGAGGAGCCGAGCTGGGACCTGTGTGGCGGCAGCCTTCTGAGACCCGGGGCCGGCCGAGCTAAGCAGCGTCTGCCCAGCGGGGGAGTGTACGGATAGCCCCCTTCATCTCCAGAGGAGCAGATTGGCGTGCCTGGCCTACGGAGGAGCTGGGCGCGAGGCGGAGCAGTGACGGGGCCGACGTATCTGCCGTGGGAGCTGGTGCCACGGTGCCTACGTGAGCCGGGCCTGGGGGGAACTTACGGCTGGCAGACCATGCGAGAAGCTGTGCCCGCACCGGTGGAGCACAGGGTGAGACGAAACGGCTGACAGACAGGCCATAACGGCGGAAGTGCTTTGGGTGCAGTAACAGGACATTGGCTCTGCTGGTCTGTCCTGTGGAGGGTCCTGGCCTCGGGTCTGAGGTGGGCCTAACCTGCTGTACCCAGGAGACCTCATCAGCGTGGTCGCACCCTTGGCCGGCGCATTGGCTTTCAGAAGGGGCGGTGGGACTGCAACTGGAGAGCACAGAGACCAGATTGAGGGGAGCCGAGGCTACCACCCGCCCGAGAGGTGGACTCCTCTTGCAACCGCGCACGTGGCGCCATTTTGGAGGGGCCTTGCATAGCGGCATTTGGCGGCCCGGTTCTAATTGTCCCTGGAACTGGCTTCTGACGGGGGCACTTGCTGGGGAGGGGTCGCGCGCGCTCTGTGGACTAGGCGCCGACTTCGGGGTGTGAGCCTTACCACCCGCTATCTGCCTCTTGGATTGGAAAGACCCCGGGTGCTCGCGGCACTGGCAGGTTAGTGGTCACCCTGGGGAAGGGGAGGCCGCATTGCTGACGGGACGTACCGGAGCGGTGAGTCGCCGGCCTGAGAATTATCCCCCGGCTGCGGCTAATTGGAGCCTTGTGATAGGAGTGCTGCGGCCACTCACGGCCATGTCCACCTCGCAGCGCAGGGGGGGAAAAATGCTGAAGGATGGGACCTCTAAGTCGTCGCAGCAGCCGGCGTCGCCGGGAGCCAGCGGTTCCTCAAAACAACCGGACGACGAAGCGCCTGCGACTAAAGCGTTCATGACGGAGTTCTTCGCCTCTATTAAGGATGACATTTCCGAACTCCGTACGCAGTTGGCCTCGGACCTCCGGGAGGTGCGGAGGGACGTGGATGGGATTGGTGAGAGGGTGGCAACGCTAGAGGACCACGACCTCAGCATGGCGAATGATGTGCACCAGCTCCAACAGGACATCATACGCCTCACGGAGCAGAATTTGGATCTGCAGACCCACGCAGAGGACTTGGAGAACCGCTGCAGGAGAAATAACATTCGTATCAAGGCGGTGCCGTGGGACGGTGAAGCGGGGGACCTGCGTGGGTACGTTCAGGCCTTGTTTATCCAGATCCTGGAGGATGAAGAGGTGCGTGACATTCAGATGGACAGAGTGCTTAGAGTGGGGCTGCCCAGACGGGGCGGGGGCCCGCCACCAGATATCCTCGTCTGTGTGCATGACTTTCAGATGAAGGAAAGGATTTTGAGGAAAGCTAGGACCATCACCTTGTTGCAATTTAGAGACCACCGCCCGCAGCTCTACCAGGACCTGGCGGCGACAACTTTGCAGAAGCGGAGGGACTTCCGGCCTGTGACCGCATTCCTCCGGGAGCGTGGGGTCTCCTACTCATGGGGCCATCCTTTCCGGATTATATTTCGTTGGGAGAATAGGCTGAGGCAGATCAATTCCCTGCAGGTGGCGAAGGATCTCCTGGGCATCGAGGAAACGGAACCGTCTCAGGAAGCACGCGGCTCACCTTTCCGGAGGCGGCGTCGCTCTTCTTCCTGGCACAGAGTGGGCCCATCCCCGGAGCGGCGACGACCAGACCCTACGACTAGTGAGCAGGAGAGAGGAGCCGCAGTGGCATGGTGGACTCCCAGACAAGTTCTGGAGCAGCGTGACCCCGGCATCATTGAATGGCGTCGGAGGGGCTCTTGGCCTGAGGTCCCCGGGGTATGATGGTACTTTTGGAGAAGACACCCCGGACCTTGGACCTGGGGGTCACCAGGTTGACACCCCTGCCCCGATTCCAGACCAGTAGGGGACTTCCGAACCGTGACCTGCTGGAACTGATGACTACGAGGTTCAGGTTCAGTGCCTTGAGTTGCATTTTGTTGTTCTTTGTTCTTGGGGGGGGTGGAGGGGGGGAGTGGGGGGGGGTACGTTGGGGGGGTTGGGGCTTGGGGGGGATGGGGGGCCAGTGGTGGCGGCTGTTGGCTGTGTGTATGGGGTGCTGCGTGTGGGGGTGGGTGTGTGTTTTACAACTCATTCCTGATCTTCTGCTTTTGGGAGTCATACTTGGCTTGCATTTCGCTGTGGAGGGCAGGCTGGTGGTGGGGAGAGGGGTACGCGGGGTGGTTGGGGACTGACAAGGGGTTGGTAGAGGAGTGGAGAGGTATGAACGACTTTTCCTCGGCTGTATGTGACATGGGGCAGGGGCGATCCTTGATATATTATGACTATTAGTATAGGCACCTGGAATGTGAAGGGGCTCAACTCCCCGCAGAAGCGGCAGAAGGTGTGGAAGTACCTGGCGGACCACCACCTGGATGTGGTTGGTCTTCAAGAAACTCACTTAGCCAGGAGGGATGAGCTTAGGCTCCACCATCGGCACTTTCCGCTTATATACAGGGCATCCGCCTCCACTAAGCACAGGGGGGTGGCCCTAATGTTTCTGGCGTCCCTCCACTTCAAACCGGGGGGGGGTGAGCGGGGATAAGGAGGGGAGATGACTGATGGTGAAGGGGTTGCTGTATGGACGTATGTGCACATTTGTGGTGGTGTATGTGCCCAATGCTTCGCAGAATGGCTTTTTGCAGACTCTGTTGGATAAAGTGGGGGAGTTCGTGGAAGGCCAGCTGTTCCTGTTGGGAGACTTCAATATGGTGTGGGATAAAGTCCTGGATAGCTTGTGCACACAGAGGTCCGGGGCGGGGGTCTTTTCCACGGAGACGCAGCGGCGGGTGGGGGACCTGGGGTTGGTTGATAGTTGGCGTTTCCTTTATCCCCAGTCTAGGGACTACACCTATTTTTCCCATGTACATTTGTCTTATTCTCGAATTGATCATATCTTCATAAGCCAAGCATTAAGGGGGGACGCCCAGGTATCCAGCATCTTCCCACTCTCAGTGTCGGACCACAGCTTGGTTGTGCTAGGGTTGCAATGGTCAATGGGGGGGGACGGATGGAAGAAATGGTATTTCCCCGAGGCATTAACTCGGGATGCCGCTGCATGTAAGGAGCTGAGAGGGGCCATTCGGGACTTCTTGGAGCTTAACCCGCCTTCGGACACCTCGGTGTATACCACTTGGGATGCCTGCAAGGCCTCACTGCGGGGCACTTGCCTTAGCCTCAATGCTAATCTTAATAGGCAAAGGAGGAAGGAGCGTGAGGCTCTTGAATCTGAATTAGCGGTGCTGGAACAGGCACATAAAGCCAATCCGTCTCGGGTGACCCTGCGGCCGTTGACTGCGGTCCGGGGGAAGCTCCGGGCTCACTATAATAACAGAGCGGAATTTACGCTCCTGCGGCTGCGGAGGACTTCCTACTCGATGAGGAACAAGGTGGGGAAGCACCTGGCGAGACAGCTTCGAGACAAGCGGGAGCGGGAATATGTAGGAGGGATTAAAGATGAGGCAGGAAAGGACCAACACAGGGACGGGGACAAGGCTGCTATCTTTAGCCGTTTCTATGCTGCTATATATGGAGGGGAGGACCTGGATCGAGCTGCTCAATCCGCTTTCCTAGCTAGCCTCCCTATACCCCAAGTCTCCAGGGAGTGGAATGAGCTCCTCTCGGCCCCTATTTCGGGGGAAGAAGTGATGGACGCTATAAAAGCTCTAAGCTCCACAAGGCCCCTGGCCACGACGGGTACACGGCCTCGTTTTACAAGACGTTCGCGGGAGAACTATGCGGATTTTTAATTACCCTCTTCAACTCCATGGCTACAGAGGGGCGGACCTCGGGATCAATGGCCGAGGCTTTGGTCACCTTTCTCCCCAAACCAGGGAAAGACCCCACCCAATGCACCTCCTACCGTCCGATAGCGCTCCTTAACCTGGACGCCAAACTGTTCTCCTCGATTCTTGCAAAGCGGCTCCAGGATCTGATGCCGGCCATTATCCACTCAGACCAGTCTGGGTTTATCAAGGGGCGACAAACCCATGACAATCTGCGACGGGTGGCGCATTTGATCGAGAAGGCCGACCGCTTTCGCTTACCTGCCGTATTGGTGGGTCTGGACGCGGATAAGGCATTTGACCGTGTTGACTGGGGGTTTTTGAATTTAACACTGGAGGCATTTGGGTTCTCCCCCCACTTTGTGCGAATGATTCAGGCTAATTATGACCGGCCTGTCTCTAGGGTGTTGGTAAACGGACATCGATCTGCTTGCTTCCCCCATTCCCGCGGTACGCGGCAGGGGTGCCCACTTTCCCCGCTCCTCTTCGCGCTCAGCATAGAGCCTCTGGCGCTTGCGATTAGGAAAAGGGAGCAGATTATCGGCCTTCCCTTCACCGGCGAACAGCATAAGATTTCTCTGTTCGCGGATGATGTTCTCTTGTCACTAGGAGATCCGGCTTGCTCGCTGCCTCATGTACACGAGGTTCTTTCTGATTTCGAGAAGGTTGCAGGTTTTAAAGTTAACATGGATAAATCGTACATTTTGAATTTGACACTGCCCCCTGACGTGGTAGACCATGTGCGAACGCTTACACCTCTTTCGTGGTCATCCTCATCCTTGCGCTATCTGGGTATTAGATTGACCCCCACCCTGGGTGGGTTGTTTGCGGCTAACTTCCCTCCTGCATTAGCGGCGGTCCGTGGGGAGCTAGAGAAGTGGAAGCCGAAGTTCATCTCTTGGCTCGGTCGCATTCATGCGATCAAGATGGTGCTGCTGCCCAAATTCCTGTACCCTTTCCAGGCTCTTCCCATACCTGTGGAATTGGATTACTTCTGGCGCTTGAAGACCCTGATGTTGAAATTTGTGTGGCAGGGGGGCCGGGCACGGCTTTCATTTGCGGTACTCCGTCGGCCGCGGGGGGAGGGGGGTGGGGTTCCTCGACATGCAATTATACTATAAGGCTGCGCAGTTAAGAGTGCTGGTGGAATGGTCACAACCCCTTTCGGAGAAGCATTGGCTACATATGGAACGTAGTGTGGCTGGGAGATCCATCTGGGACTTGGCCTGGAAACCTAAGGCGGACCGGCCCAAGAATGCCTATGTATGCACTCCTACTAGTACTGTCCTGAAAGTCTGGGACACGGTCACTGGGGATGATCGTTGGACCACCTTTCCGTCACCGTTTACCCCTATCCATAGGAATCCGTCCTTTCCACTGGCAGAGCGCGATGGACCGTTTACGCTTTGGAGTGAGGGGGGCTGCAGGGCGCTTACCCACCTGTTCCATGGGGCGGACCCCCTTTCCTTCCACAATTGCATGAGGGATTACGGGGTCCCGCCCACTGAACGGTTCCATCATATTCAACTCCTGCACTGGGCTACTTCGCCGGCAGTGCGAGATGCGGCCACGAGACAGCTGACGTCCTTCGAGGCGTTTATCACCCGTACTTCCTGTATGAAGGGGACGATCTCCTTCATATATAGACTGCTCCTGGACACTGTAATATTTCTAAGGCCCCGATATATGGAGCACTGGGAGACTTGTCTTGGGCGGGACATCTCGAGAGCCGAGTGGGAGGGGTTATGGAGAGATATCAAGGCCCATAACCACTCGATTGGCCTTAGGGAGGCTCATTTGAAACTTATGTATGACTGGTATCTCTACCCGTCCAAGCTGCATCGCATTTTCCCGTCGACCTCTGACAGGTGCCGGAGGGGATGCGGCTTGCTGGGAGATTTCCGCCATGTATGGTGGGTCTGTCCAACCATCAAGCCTTTCTGGTCAGAGATACTAGCTCACATTAAAGAGGTGGTTGGGTATCCGATCCCGGAGTCCATGGACTATGTCCTGTTGGGACTTCGTGATCCGATGTTGGCGCACCAAACTAGAGCCGACAAACGGATTATTTGGCTGTGCTTGGGTGCGGCTAAATTGACACTGGCGGCGGCGTGGAAGAAGCCGACGGCGCCGGCAACCTCACTGTGGCATGCGCGGTTGTGGCGATTACTGAGTTTGGAGAGGGTGTCCGATATATTTCTGGGCAACTTTAAGAATTTCATGTTTACATGGGGCCCCATAGTCAGGTTTCTTTCCCGGGGTCTTCCGTTGGCAGTATGTCCTTCAACACTGCGGGCACTACACCTGTTTCAGATCTGATTAAAGGGACGTATGCTTCCAGGTATGAATGTGTAATGGGTCGCCACCACGGGTGGGGGGTGGTGGGGGGGGGGTTTGGGTTGGGGACTGTTGATTTTACTTGTTTACGCGACTTCCGACATTTGGTAACGGACTATAGAGGACTCCGGCGCTGAGGCGTACCTGGCTGGTGGCTTGGCCTATCGATCGATTACTGCAACTGATGGAGTTCTGATGTATGCCACTGTTACGAATGGACACTGGCTTTTCAGTAACTGTGCAGCTTATCCTTCTTGCATTCCTGTGGTCTGTTGGGTGGACATTCCGGGAGTCCCCCCTGTGGGAATTATTGATCTTTGTCGCTATGTTTGATTGGTTTTTTCTCTGATTTTGAAATCAATAAAATTTACTTTGACAAAAAAAAAAAAATCTCGCTGCCCCCGCTTCGCGGGACGCGTGCGGGGATTGCGCCGGGCGAAGCCCTGGCCAAGGGCGGGACCGTCTGAGCCCGTCCGAGACAGGCCGAGGCTGGGCTAGGCCACATCTCTTGGCCGCTGCACCCAAATATTCCCTGAGGACAGCTGTAGATACTGTGAGTAGTTGGCTTTGATTAAGAATTTAACAGCTTACCCCTCACAAGGCAAATAAGGATATTACTCTCGGATACAACAGAGCTTGATTGTCTGTGGTTCTAAATTCTTCTAAATATATGTAATTCATATGGTTTTACTTTTCAATAAGCTTTTGACTTAACGCTATGAGAATAAGACACTCATGACCATTTTAACTTTAAATGTTTCTTCCTTGCATTGTTTAATTTATGTATAGTTAATGGGAGATTAAGTTTGTTTTTCGGATTCGATTTGATGAGCAGGACATCATAATAAGTATATCACTGTATGTGGGTATTTGAGTTCACTTTGATGTTATTGATACAAGTAGTACCCTGCCAAATACACTACTTACGATATGTCGAAATGTAAAGGAACTAAAAATATTGCTGAACGTGTGGGTCCTACTATTGAATCGTACCTTGTGAAGGCGGTTAGCGCCATTAATGTTGAAATTGATAGGGCTGAATGCCAACTCTCACTAGGTGGTAGTAGCTTACCGACTTCAGTAAGCTTGATCGACCCCCCTGTGGAGCCTAGTGCTAGTAATAATACAGATACTATTCATACCGTGGACTGTGTAGATACAGACTCTGCATTGAAGTCCCCAGAGCCTAGAGAAGCTCACCGTTCGCCATCAATTAATGAGGTGCCCACCCCGAGAAAGAAAAGGGGTTGCAGGAAGCCACAGCCTAAACAGGGGACGGTAAGAAAAGGTACGAAATCCACCCCCACTGTCTGCACAGGGGAACAACCAACCAGTACCGTGCTGTTAAATGATACTCTGGTCAACCAGATTATTAATGTGTTGCCAGTTAAGATTGAAGCATATCTTAAACCTTTATATGATAAAATTGACATAATCAATGAGGAAGTTTCTAGGCGTAGAGGAGAATTGAATACTCGGAATGAGTTACTTAAAGTAACAACTAATAGACAGACCGATTGCCCCCAAACTGGTAATGATTTAAGACGAGCTGCGGTAATGGAAGCAGTTTCAGATTCCACTAGGCCTGCAGGGCCTATCACTAACTCAACTACTAATGTTATGTCTATGGGAGACAACCTTGTCCCTCCTTGCTATATTAAGCATCGGGCAGGGAGCAACCATACTTGTGATGAAGGTAATCTAGCTATTGGTAGTAAGGGAAATACACTGGAGACCATTACCCAGACAGAGAAAGAATTAGTGGAGGGAAAGCGTTGTAATACTATCAACCTACCCCCTGACTGCTCACGGTATGTGGCAGTATTGATGAATGTCCCTCCCCTTAGCCCGACAAAAAACCAAACACATGCATCCCTTAAAAATAAAACGATACACTGGCTTAATTATAATTGTGGCTTTCCGGTGAATTATGCTGACCAGATCCTTACTACAAGAAGGGTTAATTGGATAGGCCCCTTAAAGAAGTCCATAATGGGTGATTGTGTCATTATCAACTTTAAGAAACCACATTATGCAAGAATTTCTCTGGCTAGAGTAATAGCCTTGCCAGTTAATGACAAAATTATCTCTTTACTTCCACTTGTTTTTTTCTATAACCATTTAAAGCAGGCGCCTCCTAGAGGGGCAACCAAGGAATACCAAAGAACCAGTAGGACTATACCATCTCATCCGCATTTTAATTTACCTGTACATAATCGTTTTCAATCTCTCAGCAACCTGGAGGAGAATGATTTACTGGATTCAGACTGCCATACAATAGGAAGGTCGGACAGCAGGGGCATTGACGAACCAGGAGACGATAATATAGTGGGTGAGGGAACTGTGGATCAGGGAAGCTCACGGGAAGCGATGTACTTTTCTGATGAAAGGGGATCGGGTCCAGAGCAAGGGTTGATCAGTGAAGATTCTATTGGCCAACCCACAGAAATAGAAATTGCATGCTAAGCTAGAGGGCTTTCATTAGCCACTTGGAACATAGCTGGGTTGACCAAAAAGAGGGAACTGTTAGGATGGATGGATGGATTTTCTTAATTCCCATGATATTATCTGTCTCCGGGAGACTTGGTGCATAGATTTTGTTAGCTTTGAGGGGTTTGTTTCATATGATTTACCTGCTCTTTGTTCTGTGGCTGGTAGAACTAAGGGGGGGGGGTGGCTTTTAATTCTCATGTCAACCAACTTGCCTATAGAAGTAAAAAGGCACATTAATATCGGTTGTCACTCACAGATACTTTGGTTACACCAAAAACATGCCCGGGACGTTCTTTTAATTAACTTTTATAACAACCTTTTTGATAGTTCACGGCCCAAAGTAGTCTTAGAATTAGAGAATGCCATTGGCAAGTAAGGCTCAGATGAGGACGTTATGTTTGATATAATTTGGGTGGGCGATTTTAATACACCTGTTTGTCCTCTGTCTAATACAAGGGTCTGTGGGGTAAGAAACGATTCAGGAGACGATGGTATTCATTTCCCCCACAATTTATATGGTGAAACTCTCAATACCTTTATGGCAAATTATGATCTGGATATTATGCTTTGTGCAAGAGATGGATTGGGAAAATTGGTCCCCGCCTTTACAGGCAGAAATGCTAACACAACTATTGATCATGTTATGGTATCGGTCAATATTATTCTCATGTGTACCACCCCTAGGATAGAAGAATCCCTACTTAGTGATCACAATTGTATTATAATGAGAGTAGTTATTTGGTAAAATATGTAAACAGTAAGAATGGTTTTTAGATGTCAATCTATGTGGGCGCTCTGCCAGTATGGAAGCACTATTCACGGTAATATGTGGTGCAACTAGGTGAGTGGAAAACCATGTAACCACTCAAGGAAGATGTCAGCAAGCTGAACAAGTCCTGAAGCTAATGAAGAGACGTACCTCATGCACACACTGAGTGAAATTATAGACGTTGGTCAATGTATAAATTCTGAAAGGTTACAACAAAAAATTATTTTTTGCAGAGGAACAACATTAGAGCACAAAAGAAATCAATTAGATGGTGAAAACAAGTAAAATATGATGACAAAGGAGAGTCTTGGTGTCCTTGTTTAATTATCAAAGCTTGACAACAACCAGCCAACACGTGTTTCATCACATCTCGCGATTCTTCAGGGCTCTAGGTGGCTGTACTTAAGCCAAACGGTCGCTCTTCCGGTGATAATTCCAACCCGGAAGGGCCCAAGACCAGTACTTGTTCAAATATTCGATGGTATTAAAAGACTTCAAAGTGAAATGCGCTTTAAAATCCCCCGGGAGATCGAGTATATGCACAGTTGAGCCGGTAATCTCCGTACCCGTTAAGTTTAGTGGTCTGTAGACAAGCAAAAGAGGTCGCTCTATACTCTTGAGAAAAAAGGTTTTTATACGAACGTCTTGGTGAGCTCGTTTCTCCCGGGTCTCCGTGTTCGGGCTGAGTACACGCCAGAGGCTTTCAATCAATGCGTAAACTGCTGGGGAAAGTCCTTTTTATGAATGCTGTAGTTACAGCTCTATGAGATGTATATCCTCCGGCCAGTACGAGTGGCAATGGCTGTGAGAGGTTGTGCGGACTAAAATTGTCTATATGCAGTGGCTTTAATTCATGTGATGCCCTGAAGAAATTGCCAAAAGTTTTCTGTGGCAATGAAACATGTCGGCAAGTATAGTAGTGGTGGTTGGATAGTTAGTGACCTCACTTACTATTTTTAGAGTCTCTCACCCAACTCAAGAAAGAGAATAAAGTTACATATCTGTGTTGTTGTGAGATTTGTATGTATATGTTGTCTGACTCTTCGTAGATCACTTTTTGATCTCCTTTTTTCCTTTTCACACTGCATATTCTTTCACACAACTCCTTTGTGTGTTTGTGACACTTCACTTCACTCCTTTCTGAGCTTGAAAACACCGATGATGACAAGAGGGCAATCCTGGTGAGTACCTGCCAGGTTCCCGTTGGTGGTTCGCCCGTGAGGTGTTTTCTCGCTTTCTCTCACATTTTTTCTGTGTCATTGATGTATCACTGGTTGACACTAAATGTGTAGGTGTCTGTTGTCCCACAACTGAAGTGTTTTCCGTGGAACTGGGGATTGCAAAATAGGGCACCATCCAGGGTTATACTTACTACCCCAACAAACTAATGAGAGGGGAGTGAACTCTCGCAATATTAATGCGAAAATTGGTATGCCCACAATAAAAGGATAGGTTTTCATGTGCCTAATAAGTCTAGGTCTTTTCTATGTATGTTAAGCTTTGATAATTAAACAAGGACACCAAGACTCTCCTTTGTCATCATATTTTACTTGTTTTCACCATCTAATTGATTTCTTTTGTGCTCTAATGCTGTTCCTCTGCAAAAAATAATTTTTTGTTGTAACCTTTCAGAATTTATACATTGACCAACGTCTATAATTTCACTCAGTGTGTGCATGAGGTACGTCTCTTTATTTGGTAAAATATGTCTGTAAACATACCAGCAACTGCGGGTAATATCGCACCGTGTAGACCCAATGGTATAAGAGTTAAATGGAAAGGGGTGAACCCGGACAGAGTGTTGAAAAACATTGTTACTGATTGTTATGTAGAGATTAACGAAAATTTGGATGTTAACAGCGAGCATTGATTTGAATGAGTTTCTGTAAAATGAATAATATCATTGATTCAATTTTGACCATGGCCTCTAATAAGGAATTTATCCCTGAATAAGGGTTGGTTCAACCATGCCTGCACCCACTCACTTACTCAGTTAAAACAAGCACTGGCCTGCAGGCCTAGGGATCCGATGCTTGTAAAGAAATTAAGACTAGACTATAAAGTCATACTTAAGCTGAGGAAGAGAGAGTTGCAACGGGAGGCCTGGAATAAACGTACTCAGGCCGCGGATACCTCAGATTGCCAAATATTTTGGGCTACAGTCAATTCTCCCTTTTTAAAGGATGAAGCGGTGCCTGAACTGTCATCTAATGTTAATAGCCAGGTAAAATTACTAGTAATAGCCTTAATAACTCCAGTACCTGGCCTTTTGTACCGCTAAATATAACCCTAAAGAGGTGGAGCAAGGTATTAAAAGCAGCAAGGGAGGAAAGGCCCCGGACGGGGTCCCAATTGATGTCTATAAAGCAGTACCTGCTTTATGTGGACCTTTATTGAATATTGTTTTTTAATGCTGCTTTAATGGAAGGAGTCCCCCCTATGTGGGGCGAATCAATTATCATCCCAATTTTTAAAAAGGGGTTAAATCGGATGCAAAAAATTATCGTCCAATTTCCCTATTAGATTCCTCCATCAAAATTATGAGTAGGATCTTACTGGTTAGATTGGAAGAATGGACAGAGGATAATGGGATTTTAGCCAAGTTACAATATGGTTTTAGGAAAGGGTGAGGAACCCTTGAACAGTGCATTAATTTAGATTTATTAATTGGAAAATACACTTGTGCTAAGCAAGGGTCTCTTCACCTATGCTTCGCTGACCTTAGCAGCGCTTTCGATTTAGTGGACCATTCTATCCTATGGCCAACCCTTTTAGGACTTGGGGCCCCAGAGTCTTAAATCTTTTTTCTGGCTAGGCTCTACGAAAGATTGCTAACATCTGTACGGTATGGACATAGGGGAGAATGTACCCCTAAATTTAATGTTAGATGTGGCATTCGACAGGGCTGCGTCCTTGCCCCTTTGCTATTTAAACTTTTTATTAACGAGGTTGACGCAGTTCTTAAATTAGTTAAATTGGATAAACCACAGGCGGACGGCTTAGACATGCCGGTGCTGCTTTGCGCAGATGATGCCGTGCTTTTATCCAGGACCCCAATTGGCCTTCAGCGGCTTGTTGTATGTAATTCACCAGGAGTACCTCGAAAGGGAGTGAAGGTGGCGCCAAATTACCAGAAGGTGCAGGGGTACCTTTCCCAGGATTGTACTTCAAATAAATAATACACTGTTTCACTAACTGGACAGCAACCTTTGGGATATTGTCATTTTGCCACACTGGATCCAGTAACCTACAAATTCCCCTCGCACTAATATGAGTTGACCGTGTGCCATTGTAACTACAGGAAATACAGATGCATTGGTTAACAATATCTCTGTTTCTCTGACTTGTCAATCCAGCACCCTTTATCATCTAAACGCTCTGTGCTCTCCTGCCACACTGCCAACTCCTCAACTGTTGCCTCGCTCTGTATTTCTCTAACACTTTCCAACATATTTTTAAACATAGTAACATCTGGTACCCATCCACCCAGTCCTGCCACAGACATTTTCGTAATTTTTGACCTGGCTGTCTCTTTTGCTATCTGATCTGCAAAGGCGTTTCCCCTCCCCACATCATCAGTATTTGCTTTATGGGCACTAAAGTTCACTATTGCGAATAATTTGGGAAGGGTTAAGGTTGTCAAAAGCCTCTCTATCAATGGACCATTTTGAATCTTAGTCAGTCAGTCAGTCATAAGCTTTTATTCGATATGCAAGATATCTTATAAGCACATTTAGAATACAATCATTACAGTGTACAAAAAACATTGCTACAAGAAGCCAGTATAAAACTCATTAAAAAAGATAAAAGGACATGAAATGCCCATTAATAAATTAGCTAAAAGGGAATTAAACAGCTACTGACAATCTCTTACAACGAATAAGCCAAAACTGTTTTAAAAATGTTGCTGTTCCACACACAATAGGGGGGGAAGTGTCCGTGGTTAGGATACGCAAGGCTACTAGGTGGCTACGTGTGCCCATATTTCGACAAAGAGGTTTCAGCCAACAACTCCTAGGCCTTGCATAATCCGGGCATTCAAATAGGACATGCGCGATGGACTCAACCCTACTCGGGCAACATGTACAGTTGGGAGAAGTACGGGCCGCTGATGTCCAGTTCGATACCACAGCACCTAGCGGGAGGGATCCAACTCTAAATTTAAAATAAAGGGCACGGTCAAAGGGGAGAGTGATCAAGTCCAGGTAGGGTTCGAAGGCCACAATGTCTTTTATTTGTAAGAAGGCAACAGTGGATTTGCAGTGGTTAGAGTTTGTAATTAGGCGCTCCGCAGTCCATTTCCAGTAGAGCGCCTTGACAACTTCTTTTGGAGGGGCTGAGCGTGATGACCAACAGTCTCCTAGGCCGATCTTCTCCAAAAGCTTTTTAGTTTCTCTTAACCATCTTATCTTAGCCCAACCCCCCAGGCTCATTATTTCCCCCAGGGCATCAGCATGGGATTTTAGTTCTTCACCCCTCCAGATTCGTGACCATAGCAGGAGCGGGCGAAGCTGGGCCTGATCTTTGATGTTTTTACAGCCCGTGTCCAACCACACTGGTACAGATGGTGTGCTCAGTGGAATGGAGATAATGGATTTCAGTAGCTTGCTCTCCGCTGTCGCTAGGGCGTCCAATCGGCAGTGGCCCCACAGTTCTGCCCCATACAAGGCTGATGTCACTACTTTGGCCTTGTAGATATCGATTACTGGGGTAAGTGATCTCCTTGGTGAGGCCCTGAACTCCCTCATGAGAGCTCCTCCTACTCTCCTGTGGTTGAGGACCATTTTGTCAATATGATTTGCCCAAGACATCCTATCCGTAATCCGAATACCGAGGTAATCGAATTCGGCTACTTTCTCTAAGGGTATCGAGTTAAGTGTAGGTGGGCGGCCCAGTTTCTTAGGTGGGTTTAGGACTAGGTATTTTGTTTTGTCCACATTTATTATTAAGCCTTTTGCAGCACAGAACTCCTGGAATCGCGTTAGCAATTTCTGCAGGCCTTGTGGGGTCTTCGAGATCAGGAGCGTGTCGTCCGCAAAAAGCAGGGTGGGGATACGGACTCCTCCGAGACAGGGGGCGTCGGCTGGTTCTTGTTGAAGATGTTTTACCACCCTGTTCACATATAGTGAAAACAGGGTGGGGGCCAAGATTCAGCCCTGTCTTACGCCTCTGGACACTGGTATCTTCTCAGTGAGCTCTCCGTTTTTACCCCAACGGACCTGTGCAAAGGTATGGGCATGAAGTTTAATGAGAAGGGACAAGATGTAAGGGGGTAGTCCCAACTCATAAAGCACCCTCCAAAGCTCTTCCCGGGGGACTAGGTCAAAGGCAGTCTTCAGGTCTATAAAGGCCAAGTAAAGACTACCCTTGCCTAGTTCCACCACCTTCCATCCCAGTAGTGCCAGCCTAAACACCTGCTCTATTGTCCCCACACCAGCCCAAAAACCTGCCTGAAAGTCTGATAGGATTTTATTCTCCTCCACCCAATGGAGAATCCTTCCAAGGATAGCTTTACCAGCTATCTTTTGGGTGGAGGCTATCAGACTTATGGGGCGATAGTTCCCCGGTGAATCCCTACACCCTTTTTTGTAAATCGGGACCACCACCGCCCCTTTCCAGGATTCTGGCACTGCCCCTCCCATCATAATATCGTTTAGGAGTGCTGCTATGACCCTTCCCCATTCCGCTGTGTATGCCCTCATGAGGTCCCCCGGAAGGCCGCCTGGGCCCGCTGCCTAAGCATGGGCGGAAAATCCGTTCCGCTCGCGGATTTTGCGGATTTTCGGGAAATCCGCAATCCGCGAGATTTGCGGATTTCCCGCAAAATCCGCAAATTCGCACGCAGCGGATTTTTTTGGCGGCGCGCGGCGTTGGTGATACAATTTTTGCGGCGCGCGGCGTTTATCATCGTTTGCCGAGTTGTTTTTTTCGATAGTTTGCGAGTGCTGCGCCATTTTGGATCTTGCTGTGTGATCCCGCGGGAATTGGCGAGCGCGATTACGTCATCGCGGCTTGCCAGCGAGAGTTTGTCAACGCGAGTACGGCGAGATCACGTCTCGCGGTACTTCGCAATTGCGAGATTTGAGATGCGGCGCGCGAAAATATAAATTTGCAATTCTGCACAAGAAATCCACCAGCAAGCAGCATAAACCTTCTAGAAATGATGATTTTTATGTGAATAACTCCTTAGTTTGACATTTGCCTGCACTTTTTTAGCGAGGAGTCCATTTTGGGGAGGGGGGCAGGGGGGTGGGAGGAAGGAAGTGCCCCATAGTCTTCAACTTCCTGTTCCTGTTCAGCAGGCTCCTCCCAGTGCTTTGTCCATCTCCTGGTCACTTTTCATTCGGATGTGGACCTGGAAGGATTACCTTTTGTGGATGCTGCTGGATCTTTGGATTTGAGGCCTTTTTGACTTTCTTTGGATCACTGTTGGATTAGAAATTTTACAAGTAAGTTTGTTTGGGGCATTACAGTTGCTGCAACTAAAATTTTGGGATTTTCGATTTTTGGGCTGTTTTGGGGCCTTTTCCCAGGGGTACTCAGTGGTGGGTGGACTGATTCTTTCTGTGGGTTGTCTTGAACTTAAACATCATGGAGGCCATAGATGAATTGGGATTGTGCTGATTTTTCTGTGTTTTTCGATTTTTTTTTTTTGTAAAATTTTGTGTTTTTCGATTTTTGACCTGTTGTTGGGGCCTTGACCAGGGGTATTTGAGTCTAGCATGGGCCTAGTCTTTCTGTGGGCTGTCTTGAATTTAAACATCATGGAGGCCATGGATGGAATGGGATTGTGCTGATTTTGCAGTGTTTTTCGATTTTTGGGGGTGTTCATGGGGAGGGACATGCCATGTGGCTGGTGGCCATTTTGAGTGCAGCTACAGGCACTTGCCATGTGCTGGCAGGCAAGTGGCCATTTTGAATGCAGGCTTTGTTGTTAGGCCTCCAACCATTTTGCCTACTTTTCAACCTTTATTTATGCCAGGGGTAGTGAGTCTTGCATGGGCCTAGTATTTCTGTGGGTTGTCTTGAATTTAAACATCATGGAGGCCATAGATGAATTGGGATTGTGCTGATTTTTCTGTGTTTTTCGATTTTTTTTTTTTGTACAATTTTGTGTTTTTCGATTTTGGACCTGTTGTTGGGGCCTTGACCAGGGGTAGTGAGTGGTGCATGGGGCCTAGTCTTTCTGTGGGCTGTCTTGAATTTAAACATCATGGATGGAATGGGATTGTGCTGATTTTGCAGTGTTTTTCGATTTTTGGGGGTGTTCATGGGGAGGGACATGCCATGTGGCTGGTGGCCATTTTGAGTGCAGCTACAGGCACTGGCCATGTGCTGGCAGGCAAGTGGCCATTTTGAATGCAGGCTTTGTTGTTAGGCCTCCAACCATTTTGCCTACTTTTCAACCTTTATTTATGCCAGGGGTAGTGAGTCTTGCATGGGCCTAGTATTTCTGTGGGTTGTCTTGAATTTAAACATCATGGAGGCCATAGATGAATTGGGATTGTGCTGATTTTTCTGTGTTTTTCGATTTTTTTTTTTTGTAAAATTTTGTGTTTTTCGATTTTTGACCTGTTGTTGGGGCCTTGACCAGGGGTAGTGAGTGGTGCATGGGGCCTAGTCTTTCTGTGGGCTGTCTTGAATTTAAACATCATGGATGGAATGGGATTGTGCTGATTTTGCAGTGTTTTTCGATTTTTGGGGGTGTTCATGGGGAGGGACATGCCATGTGGCTGGTGGCCATTTTGAGTGCAGCTACAGGCACTGGCCATGTGCTGGCAGGCAAGTGGCCATTTTGAATGCAGGCTTTGTTGTTAGGCCTCCAACCATTTTGCCTACTTTTCAACCTTTATTTATGCCAGGGGTAGTGAGTCTTGCATGGGCCTAGTATTTCTGTGGGTTGTCTTGAATTTAAACATCATGGAGGCCATAGATGAATTGGGATTGTGCTGATTTTTCTGTGTTTTTCGATTTTTTTTTTTGTAAAATTTTGTGTTTTTCGATTTTTGACCTGTTGTTGGGGCCTTGACCAGGGGTAGTGAGTGGTGCATGGGGCCTAGTCTTTCTGTGGGCTGTCTTGAATTTAAACATCATGGATGGAATGGGATTGTGCTGATTTTGCAGTGTTTTTCGATTTTTGGGGGTGTTCATGGGGAGGGACATGCCATGTGGCTGGTGGCCATTTTGAGTGCAGCTACAGGCACTGGCCATGTGCTGGCAGGCAAGTGGCCATTTTGAATGCAGGCTTTGTTGTTAGGCCTCCAACCATTTTGCCTACTTTTCAACCTTTATTTATGCCAGGGGTAGTGAGTCTTGCATGGGCCTAGTATTTCTGTGGGTTGTCTTGAATTTAAACATCATGGAGGCCATAGATGAATTGGGATTGTGCTGATTTTTCTGTGTTTTTCGATTTTTTTTTTTGTAAAATTTTGTGTTTTTCGATTTTTGACCTGTTGTTGGGGCCTTGACCAGGGGTAGTGAGTGGTGCATGGGGCCTAGTCTTTCTGTGGGCTGTCTTGAATTTAAACATCATGGATGGAATGGGATTGTGCTGATTTTGCAGTGTTTTTCGATTTTTGGGGGTGTTCATGGGGAGGGACATGCCATGTGGCTGGTGGCCATTTTGAGTGCAGCTACAGGCACTGGCCATGTGCTGGCAGGCAAGTGGCCATTTTGAATGCAGGCTTTGTTGTTAGGCCTCCAACCATTTTGCCTACTTTTCAACCTTTATTTATGCCAGGGGTAGTGAGTCTTGCATGGGCCTAGTATTTCTGTGGGTTGTCTTGAATTTAAACATCATGGAGGCCATAGATGAATTGGGATTGTGCTGATTTTTCTGTGTTTTTCGATTTTTTTTTTTTGTACAATTTTGTGTTTTTCGATTTTTGACCTGTTGTTGGGGCCTTTTCACCAGGGGTATTTGAGTCTAGCATGGGCCTAGTCTTTCTGTGGGCTGTCTTGAATTTAAACATCATGGAGGCCATGGATGGAATAGGATTGTGCTGATTTTGCAGTGTTTTTCGATTTTTGGGGGTGTTCATGGGGAGGGACATGCCATGTGGCTGGTGGCCATTTTGAGTGCAGCTACAGGCACTGGCCATGTGCTTGGCAGGCAAGTGGCCATTTTGAATGCAGGCTTTGTTGTTAGGCCTCCAACCATTTTGCCTACTTTTCAACCTTTATTTATGCCCAGGGGTAGTGAGTCTTGCATGGGCCTAGTCTTTCTGTGGGTTGTCTTGAATTTAAACATTATGGAGGGCATGGATGGATTGGGATTGTGCTGATTTTGCAGTGTTTTTCGATTTTTTTGTGCTCTATAACTGAACTGATGTTCCTCTGTCTTCCATTTTTTTTAGGTGCACAAGACTCAAGAGAACCACCAGTGCCAGGAAGAAGTCCTGCAGCGGTGTGTGTGTGCAGCATAACGTCACGCGACGTCACGTCTGGCCTCAGACAACTCTACAATTCGTGCAACTGCGGCCTGCTGTCTGACCTGCTCTGAAGAAGATGGCCCCAAAGAAAGTTCTCCGTAGCTCCTCTAGCAAGAAAGTTGCTGGTAAGGAGCAGAAGAAGCAAGTTACCAAGGAGGCTGGTGTGTCACCCGCCACTTTTTTTGGGAGCAAAAAAAAAAGTACGCCTGCAGCAGCAGGATCTGCTGGGGACCAACCTGAGAGCAGCACCCCTGCTCCATTGGGTTCAGTGCCTCCACCACCACGCCAACTTAAGTCAAAGCCCTTGAGTGCTTCAGAGGCAGTCAGTGTACTTCTCCAATCACCATCGACCAGTGATGTTGGCTCATCGCAAGAAAGTAGCAGCAATGTCCCTGAATCAACACAGGTTGTTGTAACTCATCTGACAAGTGTTGAACAACCACAGCCGCAACAACAACACCATGTGCAAGTACACGCCCAAGTACATGTGGAAGGAGAGGCAGCAAAAGGAGATGCGCAAGCAAAGGTGCATGGACGTTCACAAGTGCCCACAATAGTTGTTCCTCCCGAAGTAGGGGCACATTTGGAAATCGACAATGAAGCTGAGGTATCATTGGAAGCCACTCCTCCTGATGATCATTCATTGTCTTCCACATCCCTAGCAAGGAAAAGATCAAGGGGGGTGTCTACATCTTCTTCAAGCCCACCTCGTTCTGGTGCAAGTGATCTGTCTTGGGAACCACGACAACTGCGGTCTGACAGTGAGGCAGAGGCACACCATGATCTGCCACCGGTACCTAAGCGTAAAAGGAAGGTCGTCCAAAAACTCAAACCTATGGAGTGTGATGAGGCTCAACAAGAAGTGACAGATACTGCTGGTGATGAAGCCTCTCACGATGACGACGAGCCAGTCATCACAAAGGTCACTGCAGCCCCACCGGGCATGCAGCAAAGAGACATTTTGACCCTATCCCGAGAAGCTGCTGAGCGTGATGATGATGTCGGCGAGGAGGCAATGGAAATGGAATCATTAGATTTGGAGTTAAGTAGTACACCAAAACCTACCGCTTCCATATTTCTTCCTCGCAAGAAGGTACCCACCTCGTCCTCGACCTCAATTCGTGGTGGTGAAAGTGCAAAACGTACTGAAGTTCGGCAATCCACATCCTCCACTTCATCTGTCATTAGCAGCAGGACCACCACCACCAGTATCGACGCCTCCTCCGGCGGCGGCCCCCGAAGACATTTCAAGTCTCCAGTTTGGGACTTCTTTAGTGTTTGCCCAAAAAAGGAAAACGTAGCCATTTGTAGCCTTTGTAAGCTTCGATATAGTCGTGGTAAGCTTGGTTCTAACTATGGTACCGGAGGCCAGAGAGGTCATCTTGAGAGAAGGCACCCTGTCCAATGGTTTCCGCACCTAGAGGCGGTCAAGAAAGCCGGAATTGCACGTAATGAAAACGTTGATTTGTCATCTGCTGATGACGAGGAGGTAGAAGAAGACGATCCAAACACTTCACTTACACCCAGTTCCCATGTCAGCAGCACACCCCATGGGAGCCACACTAAGAGTGTGGGAGAGAGTGAGACATCAATGCGGAAAAGTTCATCAGCGAGCGTAACTGGGTCGAAGAGATCATCATCCCGTAAATCATTGGTCCAGGGCAACATTAAAAAGATGTTGTTTACAGAAGCGCAATATGAACGCAACCACCCAATGACCCGTCTGTATAACACTAAGCTGGCTAAAATGCTAGCTCTGGACCTTCTCCCTTTTTCTTTTGTCGAAGGGGTTGGTTTTCTAGAATTAGTGACAGCGCTCTGCCCTAAATGGAAGGTTCCTAGCCGGTTCTATTTTGCCCGAGTTGCGGTTCCAGCACTACATGAAGATGTTCTGAAGGCGATTGGGGCAGCTTTGCAGAAGAGTGCTGTTCACACTATACATCTGACAACAGACATGTGGAGCAGTGGCGCAGGCGCTGATTACATGTGCATCACTGCACACTGGGTCTCTTTTTCAGGGGCTAAAGCAAAGCTAAACTCAGGTGTTGACACTAACATTGTTTTTAAAGGTGCTCGGAAACATGCAACACTAGCCATGTTTGGTTTGGAGAAACGTCACACAGCAGAAAACATTTTGGATGTCTTTAACACAAAGGTCCTTAACTGTCTGTCCCCACTAAAACGCAAGGTTGGTTATGTTTCCACGGACAATGGCTCCAATATAGTTAAGGCCATGAGGGACGGTTACTATTTCAGAGTGCCGTGTTTGGCGCACTGTATAAACCTGGTTGTCCAAAAATTCTTGGGTAATAAACTCAGTGCAGCGTCCAGTGTATTGGAGAACTGCCGAAAAATTTGCAAGCATTTCAGGCATTCTTTTAAGGCCCGCAAGCAGCTGAGGAGCATGCTATATCAATGTCAAATGCCAGTGAAAGCACTCATCCAGGAGGTGGTAACACGTTGGAACTCAACCTTCTACATGCTTGAGCGTCTGTATGAGCAGTATACGCAACTCGATCAATATTTCTTGAAAGAGGGTATAGAGGAGCTGAGGATGGGTGGGCCGCAATGGAACATAGTTGAAAGCCTAACACGCATGCTTCGTCCTTTTGAGGTCTTCACGCGTGCAGTCAGCAAGGAGGACTCTAATTTGGGAAAAGCTATCCCATTGTTGTACATGCTGGAGGACCAACTGAAGGAGGTGTGTTCTGTGTTTCGAAAAGATGACAAAAAGAAAGACTCTTCTTTGCTTCTGGCTGAGCAATTATTAGAGCTCCTACAAGGTGATGAACGTCTTCAAAAGATCCACTCAGAACAGCATTACATTTGTGCTACTATTCTGGATCCACGCTACAAAAAGGCGCTGGCAGGCAGAGCATTCTTTTCTTTTGCTGATGAAGATGTTACAAAGTACAAACGTTGGCTAGCCTTGTCAGCCAAGAAGTTTGAAACAGAACGGCTGGAAATTGAAGGAAATGGCAGTACATCAGCAGGCCATCCCCAGTCAAAACAATCCACTTCTGCACCTGTGGCTGTGGCACAAGTGACCTCTCAGCCGTTAAAGACACCGGCAACCGCATCATCTGCACGAAAGACAGCAGAAACATTGGAGGCTGAAGAGGATTGGCTAGCTCTGCGTGGGTTTGGTTCTCAAAAGGCCAGAGGCACAGCAAGAGCTACGCAAAGTGGAGGAACCTTGGAGGAGGACCTTGAGTCGATGGTGAAGGACTATCTGAATGACTCCACAGAGGTCTATGTTAATTCTGACCCATTGGCGTATTGGCATGGGAAAAAAGAATTGTGGCCACAGCTCACCAACCTGGCTTTAAACTACTTGTCTTGCCCACTCGCAAGTGTGTCTTCTGAACGGGTTTTCAGTGCGGCTGGTGGGATTGTAACTCCCAAACGGAGCCGCCTCTCGCCCAAAAATGTGGAGAGGTTAACAATGATCAAGATGAATCAGCACCTCATACCACCAGATATAAGAGTACGAGAGAGCGTGCCGGATGAAGAGGAGGTGGCCAGCACCATAGATGAGGGAATTTCTACTCTGTCAGGTGGCACTGACCTCACCCGGGCTGAATTCGCAGAGTATGATGACGAAGCCTTATTCTTATTCCTGGACCGTGATTCCGACTTCGAGCCCTGAAAATGAGACAACGAATCAATAACTTTCTTTTTCATCCTTATTCACTTTTATTCCTGTGTGTCTGTCTTTCTTTGTTGTGCACAGTTAATATAATTCAAACTTTAATCAGATTATCACAAAGACAAGCCCATCAGCAGAACTGTCTTCACTTGTTTGCTAATTTATTTGAAGGTGCCGCAGTCTGCATTCCTCAGGTTCACAAGTTCAGAAGAACATGCTCCTCTATCCTCCTCCTCCAGACTCCTATTTCCATCAAAGCAGAGGGCTGGTTTACGCCCAATGAAGAAAGACTCAGCACTTGTGGGGGTGTTGTTCTACCTCTTTGCAGGTGAGTTGACGGGTCTGGGGCCATTGCTGGGAAGCACTAAAAGTGGTTTGTGCCAAATCCGAGGCGGAAATTTTTTTGTGTTTTTGATGACTTGCTTGCCTTTGAGGTGCTCTTAGGGGGGGTTCCGTCTGTTTGTGAGTGAGTTTCATGGTCTGAGAGCATTGCTGGGACACTCTAATCTTGATTGCATTTGCTTTTCAGGAAATCCGTCGTGCCAACCCCGACTTATGGCCTAGCTACGCAGCGTGTTTGGACCGAAGGCCCAGAAATATTGCAAGTATGAGATTTTGCTTTTGGCCTGTTTGGGGGTGTTATGCTTCTTGGCGGGTGGGTTGCCGGGTCTTGGGGCATTCCTGGGAAGGTCTAATACCGGGTAGAAGTGGTTGGGACAAAATCCAGGCCGATTTTTTTTGGGCTATTTCAGACATTTTGCTCTATGTAGCGTTTTCGGGGGCCTGTTTGGGGGGCTTGCTGGTGTTTGCGGGTGAGTTTCGTGGTCTGGGAGCACTGCTGGGACACTCTAATCTTGATTGCATTTGCTTTTCAGGAAATCCGTCGTGCCAACCCCGACTTATGGCCTAGCTACGCAGCGCGTTTGGACCGAAGGCCCAGAAATATTGCAAGTATGAGATTTTGCTTTTGGCCTGTTTGGGGGTGTTATGCTTCTTGGCGGGTGGGTTGCCGGGTCTTGGGGCATTCCTGGGAAGGTCTAATACCGGGTAGAAGTGGTTGGGACAAAATCCAGGCCGATTTTTTTTTGGGCTATTTCTGACATTTTGCTCTATGTAGCGTTTTCGGGGGCCTGTTTGGGGGGCTTCCTGGTGTTTGCGGGTGAGTTTCGTGGTGTGGGAGCACTGCTGGCTATATATACTTTACTTTGCAAGAGGTTTGAAGCAAATCCATGGTGGCTGAGGGGACTTAGGGCCTAGCTGCAGAGCGCGCGCGGAGTGATTTGGGAAATTTGTGAAAAAGTGACTAAGTCCCCATTTTTGTACTTTTGCTCTTTGGCTGTTTGGGGGTCTTCTACTCGTTTTCTCCTGGGTTGACGGCTCTGGGGCCATTGCTGGGAAGCTCTAATACCGGATAAAAGTGTTTTGGACCAAATCCCAGGCGGAATTTTTTTTGTGTTTTTGATGACTTGCTTGCCTTTGAGGTGCTCTTAGGGGGGGTTCCGTCTGTTTGCGGGTGAGTTTCGTGGTCTGGGAGCACTGCTGGGACACTCTAATCTTGATTGCATTTGCTTTTCAGGAAATCCGTCGTGCCAACCCCGACTTATGGCCTAGCTACGCAGCGCGTTTGGACCGAAGGCCCAGAAATATTGCAAGTATGAGATTTTGCTTTTGGCCTGTTTGGGGGTGTTATGCTTCTTGGCGGGTGGGTTGCCGGGTCTTGGGGCATTCCTGGGAAGGTCTAATACCGGGTAGAAGTGGTTGGGACAAAATCCAGGCCGATTTTTTTTTGGGCTATTTCAGACATTTTGCTCTATGTAGCGTTTTCGGGGGCCTGTTTGGGGGGCTTCCTGGTGTTTGCGGGTGAGTTTCGTGGTCTGGGAGCACTGCTGGGACACTCTAATCTTGATTGCATTTGCTTTTCAGGAAATCCGTCGTGCCAACCCCGACTTATGGCCTAGCTACGCAGCGCGTTTGGACCGAAGGCCCAGAAATATTGCAAGTATGAGATTTTGCTTTTGGCCTGTTTGGGGGTGTTATGCTTCTTGGCGGGTGGGTTGCCGGGTCTTGGGGCATTCCTGGGAAGGTCTAATACCGGGTAGAAGTGGTTGGGACAAAATCCAGGCCGATTTTTTTTGGGCTATTTCAGACATTTTGCTCTATGTAGCGTTTTCGGGGGCCTGTTTGGGGGGCTTGCTGGTGTTTGCGGGTGAGTTTCGTGGTCTGGGAGCACTGCTGGGACACTCTAATCTTGATTGCATTTGCTTTTCAGGAAATCCGTCGTGCCAACCCCGACTTATGGCCTAGCTACGCAGCGCGTTTGGACCGAAGGCCCAGAAATATTGCAAGTATGAGATTTTGCTTTTGGCCTGTTTGGGGGTGTTATGCTTCTTGGCGGGTGGGTTGCCGGGTCTTGGGGCATTCCTGGGAAGGTCTAATACCGGGTAGAAGTGGTTGGGACAAAATCCAGGCCGATTTTTTTTGGGCTATTTCAGACATTTTGCTCTATGTAGCGTTTTCGGGGGCCTGTTTGGGGGGCTTGCTGGTGTTTGCGGGTGAGTTTCGTGGTGTGGGAGCACTGCTGGCTATATATACTTTACTTTGCAAGAGGTTTGAAGCAAATCCATGGTGGCTGAGGGGACTTAGGGCCTAGCTGCAGAGCGCGCGCGGAGTGATTTGGGAAATTTGTGAAAAAGTGACTAAGTCCCCATTTTTGTACTTTTGCTCTTTGGCTGTTTGGGGGTCTTCTACTCGTTTTCTCCTGGGTTGACGGCTCTGGGGCCATTGCTGGGAAGCTCTAATACCGGATAAAAGTGTTTTGGACCAAATCCCAGGCGGAATTTTTTTTGTGTTTTTGATGACTTGCTTGCCTTTGAGGTGCTCTTAGGGGGGGTTCCGTCTGTTTGCGGGTGAGTTTCGTGGTCTGGGAGCACTGCTGGGACACTCTAATCTTGATTGCATTTGCTTTTCAGGAAATCCGTCGTGCCAACCCCGACTTATGGCCTAGCTACGCAGCGCGTTTGGACCGAAGGCCCAGAAATATTGCAAGTATGAGATTTTGCTTTTGGCCTGTTTGGGGGTGTTATGCTTCTTGGCGGGTGGGTTGCCGGGTCTTGGGGCATTCCTGGGAAGGTCTAATACCGGGTAGAAGTGGTTGGGACAAAATCCGGCGGGAAAGCCTTTAGTTTTGGCACTTTTTGTAACTTAGGGTTCGTTAGGGTTAGCCCTAGCAGCAGGATTGCATGTGTATCGGGGTGTTCTAGATTTTTCAAACTGAGTTCTGGGGTCTTAGAGCACTCGTGAGAATGTGTAATTTTGGTTGCAAGTCATTTGAAGAAAATCCATGGTGGGAAAGGGGGGATTTGGCATAGTTAAAGAAAGCCTTTGCCACTATTCTTAACTTAGGGTTCGTTAGGGTTAGCAGTATTTCTATTGCATGTGTTTGAGTGGGGGGGATTTCGAGTCTTGGAGCGATGCTGGCTATGGCTACTTTTGCTTGGTTGCTTGCAAGTGGTTTGAATACAATCCACGGGGGGTAATGGGTAATTAGGGTACTTCGGCCTACTTTTACTTTCAAAGTAAGTTTTGTCTCCAGTTTTCTGCTAGGCCTCGTTTTTTGGGTGGGAGCACTGCTAGGAAGATCTATTTTTGTTCTAAAACACAGTTTACAGTACACCTAGCTTGAGGGGCAAGATCCGCTACATTAATTTGCCCATACTTACTTATCCTTCAAAAGGTGACTCAGAGTACGCACTTTCAAAAACATTGTACTGTCTGTCTACTAGGAAAAACAAATTGTGACTTTTTGCACTCCACAGCCTACATACCTTATATTTATTTATCAGTGGTGTTGTAATATTATATCACTTCCTGTTTTTCGTTGAATAATTACAGGCCGGGTTTCAGTCTCTGCAATGGGGAAAAAAGGATGGAGTCAGGCTTCACAGTAGCGAGCCACAATTCAGCATCAGGCAGGCAGTGGACAGGGTGTCTTCTGGTGACCAACATCGGTGGACGAAGCGTCGGCTGCAATGGAGGAGTGCCGCTAATAGGAGGATTTTTTTTCTGCGGGCAACTTACTTACCACTTCCAACAGGACCACTACAACCACATAGATACAGTATCCCTTGCCTTTTTCTCTGACTGTGACTGCATTTCTTTGCTCTCTCTCGGCTTCTACATTGATCCCTTAACACATCACTTAGTCCACTCCACTATCTGCACCACACATAGTCATTTGTAAGTGCTCCTACGTAATTCGCAAGTCGCAGCACGCCCCAGGCCGTAGAGGACTGGGATGGCCCCAATGATGAAGCATGTCACCAAGGGGCAACCCTGGTGAGTGAGGGGACACCTAGAAAAAAAGCAATTTCTCCTTTTCTATCTACTATACCTTCTGTCAGGTTACGCAGCCCCTAAGCGCCTACCGTACTATGAAACTACATTTCCCATGAGTAGGCGGGAGACTTGCAGACTATTTAGTGAGACTATATGAGAGTACCCTTGTATGTTAGGACATCACTTCACTGATGCCTGTCTTGTCTTCTCTTACAGGTATCCTTTCCCTGCTGACCCTACCTTTACCCATCCCACATTTTTTATTTTAGTTTGTTATTTTTCTCCCTCGCCTAATGCCTCGAACACCCTGTGTTTACACTTCTGGGTGTTGGTGACATTTGGAGGTGGAACCATATTTGCATCGACTGGATCACGGGGAGTAAACGTGACACCTTCCAGACCAACCCCATTGAGTGTTGTTGTGAATGGATTTATAGTGACCAGCAAGGCTCTCGGGTATCTGGCTACAGAGACCTTATGTTGAATATAGTTATCAATAATTCCACACAGGCCCTGTACTGTCGCATTCTTTCTTTCCACAGTTGTCGATGATATATTCTTACTCTGCTTGACAAAGAACCATTGCTAATGTGAAAGAACTTCAACCGAATTAGTAGTTATACTTTACCATTTGTTAGGCTACAATGTGGCACTGCTCTACTGTACTTCTGTCACCTGCTATATTCTCAGTTGTACCGTTGAATTGCTCAGGAGGACAAACCAGATTTCATTTTCTTTTTTTTCATAGGCATGCAACTGCCACTGTGTCACACCACTACTACCACCGCTATGAGGAAATTTTATCCGACCAAGATTGCCAACGTTATTCGGTGTTTCCCGTGGAGCCAGCCCTGGGCCTAGCCCTACTTTCAAACACAAATTACAGGTAAGATAAGCGTTTGGTGGTTTGGGGGTATAATGGAGTATTAGTACGAGAGACGAGAGCCTGAAGGTAGTACTACTAAAGTCCTAGGACTCTTGGATTCACTTCACTTAGTCTGTGAGAGGCACTTAGTGTTGAAAACATTTGGGCATTTACACTTAAAGGAAGAAAATGGAACTAAACTTTCAGGAAAACAGTCAACGTTAAACCCCCACCCACCAGGCAAGCAGTAAAAAACAGGTATGCTCAGATAAAGTTTGAAAAAGTATATTTATATCCCTAACAAAATAATCTCCCGCAAGACCCTCCCTAACCCCAACGATTGTCCTTCAAAAGTCCCCAAAAACCCAACTCCCAATTCCCACCCCCCAAAAGTCTCTAAAAAAGGGGCAAGGGACACTATGGGTGGATGCTGTTAACTTTTTGGGCCAGGGCATCATGCTCCTCGCGGAGCAAGGCGAGCTCCTGCTGAAGGCGGGACACCATCAGGGTAGTGCGGCGCAGGCGTGCCTTCACTGCCTTGCAGGTGCAAGGCCTGTGAGAAGCAGCTGTTGGCCTTGCTGCTCGGCGGTGGCGTTTGCCTTTGGCAGCCCGGCTCAGTCTCGGTGGACCACTGTGCTGGGTCACGGTGGCAGCCGGTGAGGCCACGGAGGACGACGTTGTCGTTGTTGTCGACCGCACACTTTCCACGTCCTCCAGGGCCACCAGCCGCCGATATTCCGCAACAGTGGCCTCGATTCTCCGTTGCCGGGCCGCTCTAGCCAGCTCCTTCCTCCTTGTTCGTTTGGAAGGAGAACCTATATGAAGAAAGAAAGACATAGTCTGTAACCAATGCTCTTTAAGATTAACTCAATCATTCAGCAGAAATGTGTGCTGCAGTACAACTAGCAACTTGCAAGCGCATTACATAACTATTGAGGCCAGTATCTATCTAACCTCACACTTCTTCATCCTTGCTCTAACATTAGTGGGAGTTTAAGGAACAAATTCTATGAGCACTGTGGACTTCCATTGGAGTCGACTATGAAAGTACACCAGTCTTATTCTTCTTCTTGTCTCTTGTTTTGGAAAATTGGTACGTTATTTTCTGCAAGCCGGCATAATGCCAGCGCGGTAAACTTGCACCCGAGAAAAAGAGACGCACGCCATGAGGAGTGACCTAGACTTGCGTTGCCGTTGCGTTACTGTACCCGTCCAGTACATGCAGGTGGTGAATCTCTTACTTTTCTATTACGGGTGGCACTGAGAATACTCTGTTACAACTCAAGGGCTACTGCTTAATTAATTTAACTTTCACCCTACAGTGGAAATGAGTACTAGAAATGGAAAATTGAAGAAGATAAATAATCTGATTATCTATCACTTCACATGGGATGTTTTTGCTTATATATGGGATGACTTTAGGTGCTTTGCTTTTTATTGAGTGACAGGCAGTGATACATCCACACATGAATGACTGAGTACTACTAAACTTATTAAGAGAGGTAGGGAGTGGCCACCATAATAACCGGATCTATGCAGTGCTTGCAATACAAACTACTGCTACTACTTATGGTAGTATTTGGACAAAATTAAAAGTTCTTTTCCTTGCCTTTCCTACACTGGAACGGACGTGCGGGTGCAGTGTTACATGCTCTTCAAAGTTACACTTAGTTCATCCACTGACCATCTACTCTCTCTAGATCATGGGTACTCACAAACTTTCTCTCAGGGGCTACATTTACAGTGTAGTTTGTGGCCGAGGGCCGCACTGGTGGGGGCGGAGTCAGAGGGGGCGGGGCTAAAGCAAAACGATAACTTGTGACCATGAGGTTGCACACAGGTCCCTGCAGCAGATGCCCTCATCCACTGAGCCACCAGACCCAGCATTTACATACATCTCTCTCCCTCCTGCTGTCCCTCCTGCCCTCCCTCCATCTCTCTCTCCCTCCTGCCCTCCCTCTCCCTCTGTCATCTCACTGTGTGTGTGTCTATCTGTGTCAGCCTTCAGCCCGGGTTGAGACCGCTTCCTCAACGCGCACACACAGACAACAACACCAAAGTACTTAACAGGTCTTTAAAAGACCATTAACATATTATTGAGGCTTTGTTTGTTTTAGCGCCCCTGCTTCTCCACCCTGACAATCACTGCTTGCCCGGCCCCACAGAGCAGAGGCTTTGTTCTATTTCACCTCTTTGTGGCCTTGCATCTCCACTCTGCTCTGTGGGGGCCGGGGGAGCAGTGATTGTCAGAGTGGAGATGCAGGGGCGCTAACAGGTGAAATACAAAAAAGCCTCTGCTCTGTGGGGGCCGGGGGAGCAGTGATTGTCTGCAAGGTCTGCGCACCGCCAAGGAAGGCTTGCCGGGCCACCACCGGCCCGCGGGCCGTACTATGAGTACCCCTGCTCTAGATACACATATGCTATCTAAGAGTCAGATAGTAGCATGATCCAGGTATATGGACACATACAGTTTCTGTGTCACCCACCCAGGCTGTTGTCCTTCCACCCATCATTGCTTCATCATTCACCCAGCCATGCATCTCATATTCTTGCCTTCCCAGCTAGTCTTCAATCTCAATAAGTAAGGAATATATAAGAGCTTACCTCTGGCCGCCACCACCGTCTCAACTCTCACATCCGGCGCCGCCGCCTCCTCCCCTGATGATGAATTGCCCTCCGCCTCCGTGTCGAGCACCACCACCACACTGGCCCCGCCACCAGATGTTCCACCTACAAAGTACATTTAAGAATCTTAGAATAAAGCACTCACTAGTCACTAGTATTTGGTCTAGGAATGAAGACATGTGAAAACAATGTAATTTGTGACTGTCTACGTTAAAGTTAAAAAAAATGTCCCTTTTTCCAGGGAAGGTTGTCTTGCTGCACTTTTTGGCACAACTGATGAAGGCTGATTTTTTAACACGCACCATTTTTCTCCACACAGACAGAAGATGGACTTCTAACAACAAGATCAAGTTGAAACCAGGTGAGAGCTCGGCTCGACCACAAGAAATGTCTTCAATTAATCGTCAGCACTAACCACTTTTCCATTATCAGTTAAACGTTTAGTTTTATTATGACTTCATTTTAATAAATGTGTTTACTTTTAATAAAGCTTTTAAATTTAAATACAATCTGTGTTTTTTGGTCCTCCAGACTAGAGTGACTGAACGAAAGGTTTTGCAATTTTTGCAAGCATGAGTCCAGATAGAACACTTCAAAAGACATTATGGACAATCCCAGAGGACTGCACTAAGTTGATAGAGCTATTGCTGACTAGAATCATGGGAGTTTCGCCAACCGTGCAATCTTAGTTAGCTACACAGACAGACTAATAAGAATAATCTAGTAATACCACAGGGAGTCATAGTAGAGGCAGGATAAGAATTTAGATACAGTCTACAAGAAGAGCAAAGACAATTTTGAAAAAATTCAAATGAGGAACGCTAGGAAAAATAGGTACTAGTCTAAAATGAAAACTTACTGGGGCCAGCAGAGGAGCCCTCGCCTGCCCGATCCTGGCCCTGTTGATGAACAGCATCCGCCGCCTGCTGCTCCTGTGTCCTCCTCTCGCCCCTGGGGGGAGCTGACGTACAACATGAAAGAAAGAACAGAAAACATGGATGATTGTTGCTTGTCAATGTCAACCAAATCAAACATTTCAAAAGAACAATAACAAAATATTTCCGCGAAATTATATTGATTATGGTTACTTTTTATTTATTTGCGGACCTGTGACTTCGAAAGTCACGTAACTCACTAAACAAAGTACTGAAACGTTCACCTAGGACTGGCAGGCAGCAGTCCGCAGGCAAGACGCAAAGTGACAGACAAACTCCATTGTGATTTCAGTCAGATCAGTGACAACACTAACAGTTGCCTGCTACATTACCAGTCATTTAAATAGTCAAACTATCAATCCACCGCCACTATTTTTCTTATTGTCAGGGTTACAAAGGAAGGGGCAGATTTAAGCCCTTGCGGCTCTTTTGCGCCGTTCTTGCGTGACTTTTGTGACGCAGCAGCTAAACAAAAAAGGGCGCCATGGTGCGGCGTATAATATTATAACAACGTGACGCATTTGGGAGATGCATCCCGTTATAAAGCCCTGCGCCATCAGGGGGCGTTCCGGCGCAAGGGAGGGCATTCCTGCGCTGGAACACATCCTAATAGTGGCTGAGGGAAATCTACAAAATATCAATCAGTCACCTTTAGGACAATGATGCGTCACACAAACCCTGCACCTGCTTGAAGCAGACGTACGGCTTGACCCAGCATTGGGGAGATAGGGTACCCCAGAGCATTGATGGAGCTGCGCCATCGTTGCGACGCAACTCCAGCAGTAAAGCTTCGGTGACGTTTTGGGCCCATGGGGAGCCGCATTGCAAATACGGCGCACCATGTTTGGTGGTGGTAGCGGGCCGCACAATTAATGGCGCATCCCTGCTACTTTGCAGGGATGCGACGGTAATTGCAATTCTGCCCCTTAGGGGCATACTTACTTACGCGTTCTGGCGCATCTCCAGAGATGCGCCAGATCAAATGCGTCACGCAAAACTACCCTTGCGACACGGCAGATGTGCCTCATTTACAATGCGGCGCGCCCTGGCGCAAGGGTAGGCACTTGCGTGACGCATCTCGTCACGTAAGAGCGGCGCATCGCTGGAGTCACGTCGCCAACGCAATGCAACTCCAGTAATGCTCAGGGCCACCCAATACTTTACATGCTGTGTCAGTCCTTTCGCCTGCTTCGAGCAGACATAAGGAATTGAATTGACGTAGCAGCGTCGCAGAAGTGCCTGCGTTAAATCTTGTAGATTTCACGCAGGCAATTTTGCGAGGCGCACAGCCGCTGGACCGCCCACCCTGCGTACTAGGAACGCACCCATTGTGGTGCAGGCCCATGGCTTTATAACGTGACGCATCTCCCTAGATGCGTCATGCTGTAAATGACTTGCAGGGATGCGGCACGTTTACGCCGCTGTTGCGTCACGCAAGGCAACGTAAACGTGGCGCAAGGGGCTTGTAAATGTAATCTGCCCCCTAGTGTCTAGCATTACGCAGTTCTGTTAAGTACACTCATACATAATAGTTACTCAGGCCAATGAGACCACGAAATAGAAAACAAATAAGCATAGTAGCAACCCCACTGAGAAGGAGAGCAGTGCACCTGAAATGCACAGAAGATTTTGAAATATAATTTAACTACAATGTAATCGTCATCAGCGGCATTATTGGCTTGCTCCATGTAAAAAACAAATATTTGCAATACAACAACACAGAGCAGGAGAAAACATCATAGTAGTGAGTGATTAAATGCCAATGGCTACTACTACTCACCAAGCCCGGGGATCTCCAAGCCGAGCTGGTCCAGCAGGTCGCGCTCGCGGTCCAGGAGGTCCGTCCAGCGATGGGTGACCTGGCTGTAGGTGCGCTGGACCCCGTAGAGGTGGGATATGGCCCAGCACACCTTCTCCCACCGCTTCCGGCGCTCCCGCATGTTATAGCCGCCGGCCGCGATCCTGCCGCCTCCCGCGATGGTCCTGGGCAGGCGGCGCTGGACGAAGTAGACCAGCGCGCCCACTTCCTCCGGGCTGAATATCTCCCGGCGCGTCACCTGCTCCCCCCTCGATCTCACGCCTGCTGTCCTGCCACTGGGTCCAGCACTACTCCCCGCCGCCGCTGCGGCCCTCAAGTGCCTGGGCAGCTTCACGGCGCCTGGCTTGACCATGGTCTGGGCAGGTAAGGTAGGAAGAAGTAGAAAATTAAGAAAGAATAGGATAGGGAAGAAGAAAAGAAAAGAGTTTACAAAAGTAGTTTAAAAGTAAAGAAAAATAGCAGAAAAGACAAAAATATACAGCTAGGAAAAGAGAGGGATAGATAAGAAGCAAAATCGTAAAAAAAAAACTGAAAACAAGCAAAGGATGGGAAAGATATCAAGAGGATTAAACACCATGCCCAGACACAGGAAATGAATGAAAAACAAGATGGCCGGCGCCCGTTTCCGAGCGCGAAAGTCAGTTCGCGCGAGATTTTCCTCGCGATCTCGTGCGAACCTCTAGATTTCCCGCGCGATCTCGTGCGAACCTCTACTCGCAATGCGCTTACTGCGCGAGATTATACATAGCGGGCGGAAACGGAAATACGTCACGCAAACAAAATGGCCGCGCCCGTACTCGACCTTGGGGTAAATTCGCGTGTTGCGCTGCAAGCGGCTCGCGAATACTGCAAAAAAACTCGCGAAACAACAAGCCGCAAAAAAATAAAATGCTCATTCGCACGAATTGGCGGCTTCCGCGGTCGGTTTCGCACGACGCCGCGCCCCGCGAATAGCGCGAAAAAAACCGCAAAACGATTTCAGCAAAAGCAAAAGCAATGAGCAGGTGCAAAAGGTCAACCTCATGATTTGTAACGATTCTTTGTATTGCTTCCTGAGGGGGCCCTCCAGAATTCGGTTGCCTGCTTGCAACTATTGTGTGACCCTGCTCTGACCTTAACTGTATGCCACAAAGGTCCTGATTTACAGCTAAAGGAGCAGACAAGCAGGTGCCAGGCTGGAACTTTAAATTCTTTCAGTGACACATTAATTAGCCCCTAATTCATTATTGTCAGTTGGGGCAGGGCAGGTGTTGTAACTAATTTTGCAACAATGAAAGCACTTAGCAAGTGCAAAAGATCACTAATCAGGGCGCACTAAGGAAGCAGGTGCCAGCTAAAAAAATATTCTGTGACACATTAATCAGCCCCAAATTAATTCAGGTCACTTGAGGCAGGGAAGGTGTGCTTTGCTTTGCCGAAAATAATGTACACTGGACAACCAGAGGGTGTGGTGATGAAACAGAGGGTGGCATGGGTGGGCCAGAGGGTGGCATGAGTAGTCAGAGAGTGGCAGTGGTGACAGAGAGTGGCAGTGATGAAGAAGAGTGTCCCAAACAGGCTGGACATGTAGAAACAACAAGTTCGCAAAACTTGCGACCCGACAGGTAAGTTCGCAAATTGCGAAATTGTAAAAACCCTCGCGAACTGGCAGAAACACGGGCGAACACAAAAAAAAAAAAAAATCCGCAAATTCGCGGGAATTCGCGGATTTTGCGGATTGCGAATCCGCAAATCCGCAAAATTCGCGAACGCGAGATCCGCAAAATTCGCCCATGCTTACCGCTGCCTTGCGAGGTGCTACCCACCCTATAACCCCCTCAATCTCTAGGGGAGTGAAGAGGTCCTAGGCATGAGGTTCAATTGCTCTTGTAAGGTCCATCCCCACGTTCAGTTCCCCTTCTGGAGGGAGGTATAGGGTCCCAAAGTGATTTACCCAGTTTTGTGGCGGGATGTTGCACGGTCTCATAGATGCATCGGGTTTATTCCGTTTGCTTATGAGATTCCAAAAGGCCCTTGAATCCCTGATTTTACTAGCCTGGAGCAGGCCTTCCCAGAATTTGTCTTCCCACTCCCTCCTAGCAGATTTAAGGGACTTATTATAGGCCTTCCTCGCTTCCTGTATCCCACTTCGGGATTTGTGTTTAACCGCCTCGACTAACTTTGTCTTAAGGAACCTACATGTTTGGGTATACCAACCGTCGGCTGGTTTTTTAAATTCTTTGTTGCCCGACTTGTTAGGGTTTAAGGTAAACACGTTAGTTAAGGCTTCTACCAGGGAGACAAAAAGCCCACTCGCTCTACCCACCCCATCTAAAGAGGTTCCGAGGGTTGTTACCGCATGGTTTAAATGGGATTGAATTTCCCTTACCTTTGCCTCGGATAAGACCAATTTCGCCCATTTTATTCGTCTACCACAAGGGGAGACTTCAGACTCATCCGGGGGTGCGGCTACCAGGTTAATGCTGTCCTTCCGTATGGTGCGCCACCACTGGTCCATACTTAAGGAGAGTAAATTGTGGTCACTTTCAGTCGAGGGGACCACCTGCATATCCCTTACATAAGACCATAAACATACATATATTAGGAAATAATCCAGCCTAGAGGTATGTCCTGGTCTATTGTACGTGTGGGCACCCCCCCTGTCCGAGGATGTCCTCCCATTAGCTGCCCTTAAGTTGAATTCGAGGCTCAGGGAGTATATCTGGAGCGCCACTTCTGTCCACCTTCTGATCGGTGGGATTTCCAGTACCGGGATCCCCAACCTGGTATCCTCCTCGTCTTGGTCGTGGGAGACGTCTGAGCCCAAAGGCTCGAACGTACAATTCATGTCACCTGCAACCAATGTACGTGACTTACATGGGGTATTTTTTAACAAGGTCTCAAGGAGAGATATTGCAGGAGACTTTCTCCCGCCCTTGGTTCCCCGGGCATAAACATTATAGACATTTAAGACAATTCTTCCCCTTTGATCTATTAGGGTGATGTTTTGTATGTCCGGGGAACCTGTGGGAAGCTCCACTACTCTGCAATCTAGAGAAGCCGCGACCCAGATGAGAAGGGCGCCCGACGGTCGCCCTCTCCCTGTTTCCGAGACTTGCGCAGAGGAGGAATAGGAAGAAAAACCCACCCTATGGACCGGCACCAAGCTCCATGTCTCTTGGAAAAGGCACAGGGAGTGCTCATCCACCCAAGCAGTAAAATCCGGTAGAGCCAGTTTTCTTGCAATCCCTGCGACATTCCAGCTGAAAACCTTAAAAGCTAGGTCCGTCACAGCTGAAGTGCCGCTGGGCGCCAGGGTACCCCTGTCTAAGGACCTCCTCAAAGGTATCTGAGGGGAACAGGGATCTTGTGGGGTGGCTATAGGGACTCCTATCCCGCTTGCAGGGTTTGTCTGGGTGAGTGGCACTCCTGCTGGTTCTACTCTGCTCCCAATTTCCAGTCAGTAAGGCCCTGGTGCCCACAATTGGTTCTCCCTAGTACCCCCCGAGACCCCAGCCCAGTTTTGACTAAAAATAGGGGAACTTAAACTTCCTCCAGTTGGGCTAACAATTTGCCTGGGGTAAAAATAAGAAAGATCTACCACTTTAACCCCCGGAGCCCCCATATTTTTAATGGGGGTACAGATCGATGGTACAACTCTTGGGTCTTGGAAATTTATGATTATACAATCCCCCTCCTGCGTTTTTTTCCCCTGCCCTACCCAACCCACTCTGCGGACACTTAGAATGATACCATCCACACCCAGTGGGATTGGCTTATTTGCCTTCAGCCAGTGGATACACTTGTTCTTAAGTGATTGGTGGTTTTCCAACTGGCCTTCCTTTAAAGGGGGCACATTAACCATGACAGCAACAAAAGGTTGACAGTCTGGTGGGAGGTTTACTGGTGGGATCCGTCGTACTGGATTACTGGGGACCGGTAAGGCGGTAGATGGGGCAGTAGGTTGGGATACAGACCTAGGGGCTTTCCCTGTCGCTAACCCGTTGGATTTGCTGCGTGCCCCTTGTTTTTGGGAATCTTCCATTTTGCCACTAGCTATCTGTGGCTGCTTTTGTAAAAGAGGCTTGGGCTTATTTTTGTCAGGCTCTAAGTGTGTTGATGGTCCCTTGTATTTTGGCCCTGCTTTGGGACGGGGAGGAGATTTGAGAGCTGGAATTAATGGACTATTAGGAACAGCTTTGTTTGAACATATAGGGGGCTTAGGGTCTCTCTGAGATGGTGGTTCATTCCCCTTTGCACCCAAGTCCTTTTTTTCAGTCACTCTGGTTATTTGTTTAAATGTTGTTTTGAGTGAGTGAAACCCATCAAGGGTTGATTGCTCTAATTTGTCTATCCTCTCTCCTAGACCGTTGACTTGTGTTAGTAACGGTTTCAGGAGGCTATATACCTTCTCAATGATATTTTCAACTGTTAGTGGGTCAGAAGCCTTAGAGAACTTGGCAGTGTTGGCGTCTGGGTAAAGCCCCTTGGGAGAGATCAGAACATCCCCTTCTATGTCCATTTCATTCACTATAGGCGTACCCCTTATGGTTCTCATTCCAGATCCAGAAGGTTTTCTTACTCTTTGGTAAAGAGCGGCCTGTCTCACTAGCCTACCCTTTTTGCGTTTTCGTGGCTTTTTGCTTAAGGGCCTATTCTCCTGCCTAGTGTCTGGAGTTTGTGTGTTTGGGGAAGCCCTAACTGACTCCCCTTCTGATATAACTATGGAGGGAGTGAGCGGTATTGGAGGCTCAGGGTCACTGATGGCTTCACTTGGAAGATTAGGTGATAATGGTGTGAACAGCTTACTAGGGCCATCGTCTTCCACTGTAACTATAGGGAGAAGAGCGTCCAGATTTTCCAGCCTATCTATGTTTTGCTCTATACCAGCCAACTGGGGGAGGTCTGTGAAAACACCAGGCACACTAGGTGGGGAAACAGATTGAGCCCGGACACTGGCCGGTGTAAGCGACTGGGCGGCAACCCCCAAGGATGACCGTCTTGAGGGGAGGTAAACCTCAGATAAGCGCCGTTCAGACATCGCAATCTCCTTTTCAATCACCGCCGCCACCCTGGTGATGAAGCGGTCCATGGTTCCTATAACCGGGCTCGCGGCATTTGAGCCCCTTTCGCCTTCGCTCCTAAGAAGCTTTCCAGAACGGGTAGACATGGTTTCGGGAGACAGAGCGGGAACACACACCGGGCGTATGTACTCACTGCTGGTACAAAGGAAAGGGACGTGGCCCAGCCCAGCCTAGACAGCCCCTGACTGCCACAGACTGCCCGCCCTTAGCTCGGGCTTCGCTCGGCGTCCCGCTCGCGTCCCGCGGAGCGCCTAACAGAGCGTTAATCTGAGAGCGTTGCAGGCAGGGGGCGTGGCTGGTGGTGGGCGCGTCCGCTCGCGCAGCTGTGAGAGCAGGGACTCCTGGATCTTCGAGTCCCTGCTACAACGCCAACTCCAGTTCGATGGTTCCCCCAGCGCCTCCTGGAGTCCAGCGCCTAGAAGCAGCTTTCACCTTCCCTGGATCCGCAAAGCGGCACCCGCGGAGCGGGTGCGGCGAGGGGCAGCGGCAGGGACACAGAGGTCAATCCCAGGCTTGGTGTGGCGTGCAAAGGCTCCCCAACACACCGCAACTCCACTTCAGCTCACAGGTAGGGTCTTAGTGCCATGTGAAGTCAAGAATCCTCTCTCTGCCTAGAGGTGCCCAAAATTATGGGCCACCCCGAAGGCATACTGACTGTCAGTGTAAATATTGACAGTTCCTTCACTCAATTCTCATGCTCGCAGAGGAGCTTTCAGCTTAGCAGCTTGCACTGATTGGTAAGGACCACTTAATGTCTCAACTACAGAGCTCAACGTGGTAATGGCATATGCTGCTGTAGTGGTGCCATATGACAATTTGACAATTTGAAACAAGAGCCCCCATAGCCCCCATAGTTCCCCTAGCGGGTCAGATAAGGGAACATCAGTCAAGTCTACTCGTCCTTTAGTCTCTTCTTCCCTACGAAACAGACAATCATAGGAATCTGTGTCCTCATTTTCTCGAGGGAGTGGTAGTAACGTGGCAGTGTTCAGAATGGCACTTATTTTGATAGTAATATGAGGTGCAAATAGAGTCAATTCGTAGCCGGTGAGACGAGCACTGGTAAGGTGCTGTGTCTTTGGCTTGTTCAAAAGTACATCCACAGCATGGGGTACCATTACTATGAGATCATGATTTAGAACGAGCCCTGCTGTTTGTCGATTAAAGAACCGCCGCAGCCGAAGGGCTCTCAAACAACTCCGGAGGGCTCTGGCGACAGGGTCAAGCGTTGCAGAAAAATAAGCACACAGCCTCTGCTTACCTCCAATGGCTTGTGTTAACACTGAGTGTGCACATCCAGTCGCTTCATGTACGTACAACACAAAGGGTTTCTTATAATCAGGCGTGCCAAGCACAGGTGCAGAGCAAAGGGCAACTTTTATTTGTTCAAAAGCATGCTGACATTCATGCGTCCAGGGCAACGGTTCATGCACCTCTATAGTTGTTAGGTGAATCAAGGGCTGTATTAATAAAGAATAAGTGGCTATCCAGTGTCGACAATACGAGCACGCACATCCCTCTGTGTCACAGGGACAGGCATCTTAACTATTGCATCAACTCGTTCAGGTGTTAGCCTCCGACACTCCTTCGACAGCAGGTGACCTAAATAGGTGACCTGCTGTTGACTATATTGGAATTTAGAACGGGGCACTTTATCTCCTTTGTTTGCCAAATGCTTCATTAATTTAACAGTAGCCCCCGGACAACCCTCTTCGGTATCGGAGGCAATCAGAATGTCATCCACATACTGCAATAATACATTACCTGCAGGGAGAGAGAGAGAGTCCAATTGACTTTTTAAAGCCTGGATATCAATACTGGGACTTTCAGTATACCACTGAGGAGCTCTACAGAATTGGAAGCTCCTACAAGCTAGAGCAAATCCTAAAAGATATCTACTAGCTGGATGAATAGGAATCCTAAAGGAAGCATTTTTCTAATCCATCATAGAAAAGAATTTGGCTGTGGAAGGAATCATTGTCAAAAGGACAGTAATATCTGGGACGACCGGTAACTGGGGAACTACTATTTTATCAATTTCCCGCAGGTCAATTCACAAAACGATTGACATCAGGATGTGCAACAGGGGAATCCAAAGGTGCCTTCTTAAGAATAGGAAGAATGGGGCTATTGCATACATTCACAACTGTCTCCTGAACCACCCCTGATTTGATCAAGTCCTGTTTAACCACATGGCTGCTAGGCGTTTTCCCGTCCTGCGCTAAAAACAACAAAATCCCATAAATCATGACGAGCTGGCCTTGTCATCCGCGCACAGCAGGTAAGCGCCATGACGAGCCCAGCTCGTCATTAGCTTCGAAGGGGTTAATTTGCATCAAAGCCTGTTCCCCAGCTTGTGATATTTTGTACTGGGGAATACGAGGGAGAACAGCATTGTCCTTAACCTTTATAGAAACTGGCATTATCTGCAACAACCCCACATCTGCGTTCTCTGTGGCCCATAATGATGACAGCACATCCTTATTCAAGAGGAAGGGGTGCATCCTTCGCCAAATACTGTTTTGCACTAATCACATTTCGTCCAAGAGATGTATAAACAGCATCTGAGGAACAATAAATGGTAGCATGTAGCTTTTTCAACAAATCCAATCCCAATAGAATTTCCCTACAATTCAGCGTCAACAAAAATAGGGAGTCTACATTAGAAGGACCAACAGCTTGCAAGAGGGTTCGAAATGGGGCTCACAACCGATACACCTGATAAACCTACCAAAACATTATTACGGCCAGATAGGGCTGCCACAGGGACCAGCGAAAGAGAAACAGAGCTATTCATTGCACCTGTATCCACCAAAATATTTTGTGCCGAACCACGCAAATCTGCTGTGACATAAGGACCACGCTGATATACAGGACTTAGGACACTGTCCCTTTCCCTGTCACTGGCTAGCCTAGCCAAAGGACATCCCTGAAGCTTCATTCATATCATAATCATCATGATAGTACTGCCTTCCCCGTGGGCCATCAAAATAGTTGTTATCAGAATGACCTCCCGAAGATGCACCTACTTGAACCTCATCCTGATCAAACTCAACACAGCTCCTTCCACTCGAACCTCGCCCTCAAGGTACTGCAACTTTCTGCAACAAATGCAGACACTCACTTCACCAATGTCCCTTCTTTTTGCAATACACACACTGATTAGGCCCTAAGGGTGCCCCACCTCTACAGGCAGCCCGCTATCTCTGACCTCGACCTGTCCTCATCCCCTTCTGAACCCTCTTGCAACCTGTTGCAGTAATACCCTTGTTTTCAAACCTTACTCTTCTTTTCCACTTTGTCCTTTTCCTCTTTTTCTCAATGCTCGTAGTACTGAGCCATACTCAATATCACCAAAGGAGAGGAAGTAGTCCAAGTGCTCTCTGAAGCTTGCAACCAAGCCACAATCTCTGGAAGCAAGTTCAAGACAAACCTGCTAAAAAACAAGCAAACACCACCTTCAAATGACAAAACCTGCCCACTGAAATCCAAGAACACCCCTTAAAATAAAGTACAAAAATCAAACACAGTCTCCTCTTTCTTTTTACAGCATGCCGTTAACTTATTCCAACCCGCTCGCCTAGGTGGAATAAGAGAATGTATGGAACTGAAGATAATACTTGGCAAAGCCAAAATCTCAGCACTAGGCTTTTCACCGGGCTTTTGCAACTTGTCCCATGCCTTAATCTCATCCCATGTGCCATCTAATTTCTCTCAGTGATCCTGCGTATGCACCTGCCTCCATATATCCATTGGCACCAACAGCCTGAAAAACATCTCAATATCTACTAGGATCATAACTGATGAGGAGGTGGCCTATGTTAACTCTTTATAATATGCTGTAGGGATTTTCCTAGGATCCGAAAACTGGCTCTTAAGAGTTAGCAAGTCGCTTCTCTTCCACGGGATATAGACTCGCTGTTCGTGAAAATGAGCCACTACCCATGGGTGAATCACATCTCCTCCCTGGTGATGCTGCTCTGGAATCTCAGGAAGAAAAATAGGATGAATCTCCCTCATCGGAAAAAGGGAACACACTAGTTGGAGTATGTGATGTAATCTTTCTTGATCACCGAGTAGCATCCTAACATTACCAAGAACTTCTGTAGGGGCCATACCAGCTGAATATACACCATCTTAAATGTCATAAATAACTTGAGGAGCTGTGCCTCCAATACACTGTTCCCACAAACTAATCAATGTAGCCGACATATGCTGAAGGGCATGCTGTTGTACAAACGGGTCAAAAATTTTCATCACATCCATATATCCTCCACACTACAAATCGGATTCCGAACCCATTGTGCTGCCTGATTTGCAGCCATCTTCTCCGCTTCACCCACATCAGACCAAATCAATGCCCGCTCCATTCACTCCCATGCCGCCACCCAATCGCCTCCATCTGACCCTCGTATCAGTGTCCCAACACTACAAAACACCACAGATGAAATACCTGGGGAAGACACAAAAGGTACAGATGCAGGTGACAGTGTCAGCAATGATTGTGTGGTGGGTGTAAGAGAAGGTGGAGAAACATGAGTGGAAACACCAGACACTGTGGGGTGCCTACAGTCACCACACTAGCAGGTTGTGAAACCGGAGGGGAGACAGATAGAGCTGGAGCCAAAGCTGTTGAATCTGCAGAAAGACCAGATTGAGACGGTGGGAGGACTGAGACGATAGAACAGCAGGATATATTGTCTGCGGGGCATAGGGAGGTGGGGGATGAGTTTCCAGCAGATCCTTCTCAAAAGGATCCCCACCCTCTCAAACAGCATAGGACCTATTACATTGCAATTGAAACCTCCTATCTGCACACTAAATACCTTTTTCGGTTTGCTCTTTATCATAAGCTACTACTTTCTGAACCACTGTTTGCATTGCCTTCTTCCTGGACTCCTTCTTGCCTCTGCTTAGCTTCTTCTGCCATACCTGCAAAGTATCAAACATTGACTGCCTACTTATTCTAGTAAATAATTTATCATGTAAATAATTAAATTTTTGTTAATCAAAGGTACCATCCAGTGGCCACTGAAGCTTAGTATTGTCCCTTGTATACGTGTGCCACAATATACGAAACATAATAGGGCCAATTCTGTGCTTCACATACAGCTCAAAACTCGGGGTGCCTTCTGGAGACGCAGGCTGCCTTTCCTCCAGCCGATGCTCAACAGAGCACCACACTTTACTTCAACAAAGCATCCTAGCATCAGACACATTTACTTATTAACTCAATTAACGCACACACACAATAAAACACACACACAAACAAAATACTCTCCTAGACAGTCCTTAGCCTGCACAAAAACAAGATAGGCTCTAGCCCCATGCCTTTTCAAGAATAAGCCAAATTCAACATGGCCTGGCAGAACATTTAAAAAAATGCTCCTTATCACAAGGGACCAGAGACCCACCAAGCTAATCAAGGCAGTGCCGCACTTACCAAGAATTCAATATGAACTCACCCGGTGCACTCAAGTCAAACAAGATTATTCTCCACTGCCGACTCTTCGGAGCAAACAGTCATATCCAACGGTTTCGCCTTTTCAGGACCCCTGGCGAGATGACCACTAGACGAGGAGCTGCCCTATCAGACAGGCGGGGCAGCCACAAGAACCAGTTTCTATCATATGGCGATCCCCGATCCGCACATCAGATCGGAAGCAAACCCCGACCCCACAGTCCGATTACGGGCGGGATGGGCCATTTTGTGGATTGCCTTTTCGGTCACCAACTGAAGGTAGTGACCCAACTAGGGCCACCTGGGTCACTCTCAACCTCCTCTAGCCATCGAATAATGAAGAGTTGATGACGCAGTAGAGAATACAAGCAAACTAGTTTATTTACAAAGTACACTGCAGTGCAGTCTAGTCTGATCAGCCTCCTATGATGGCTGATGAGGGACTGACTCTAACAAGCATAAAGTTACATTATGTATGTGATGAGCCCACAAAGACCTGCCTACTATGGAAAAATACTGGTAGCTGTCGTAATACAATGGGGGTACAGAACATAAGTTTTGATTCCGGAGCCTGGAACAAGCTACCTAGTGCCCAAGGTCATCTGGCTAAACCTCCCCACTAGACAAGGGGGAAAAGGCCTCCATGTAGCAGGAAAGGCATGCATTAATGAGCAAGATTCAGCATTTGAGAAACAAAACTTATCAAGGACCATTTATCATAACTGATCAAGTAACACTTTCGATTAAGATACAAAATGGCGTCTTTGAGAACTAAAATGGTGGCAGAGATGCTAACCTATCTCATACAACTGTTAATTGCATATGCATCTATCAAGAATATACTATAAGATAGCTAAATAAATGCTAACATAATCACACAAAATACAAGCAATATGTTGATAATATATATCAGTTCTAACAAAAGTTCTCCTTGAGGCTAGGCAGCAGGCTGTAGCCAAAGAAGGCACCATGAGGTCGGATAGCCATTGGACGCGGACCCATTGAAGCTATTGGTTTTGGTGGTGAAAAGTGCCAAGTAGGAAAATATGAATTTCACATTCAGGGATATCCTCTCATACGATGGATACTTTTGTCGCTTTTGCCTGGTCAAGATCCCTACATTTGCTCTTAGACACTTCAGCTCAGAATGCTTCAGAGGGGCAAGGCTGCATGCTGTACCAGATTAGGGCTCCACAAAACTTGATTATTTTTCCATGAGGTCCTTCTGAACCAGCTTTGATGCTGCAGAGAAACTCCAAGTGGGATAAATCTGAATCTTCAGCCCAGCGGCAACACATCTTAAACGGATCGGCTTGGCAGGTTTGTCCTGTTCCTTTGCAGGTCTTGAAATTGAAAAAGTTTCTAAAGTTTTCGGAGGTGGTGAGAAAAGGCCTGCCAGACACAGCCAAGTTCTCCAAGACCTCGGAAACAGAACTTGTGGTTCAGTACTCCAGCTAAGTCCATAGCAGGTCCAGTTGGTAATTTCAGCTGGGCAGCTGTAGGGAAAGACCTATTGTAGCTTGGTGTTTCCCTGTAGCTTGACCAGGAGGTCAGCCTTATGTCCTGGTATCAAGAGGTCCAGTCCTTCAGGGCTCCTCCCAGGTCACAGATAGCAGGTTTAGTCCTCTTATGTTCTTCATCGGGTCTAGTACTGTTATGTGGCAGTTGCAAGGGATGCCAGATTTTTGCCTGGCACTAGCTTCTGGGTGGGGGTGGCTCCAGGCTGCCTCTATAACGAATGGGGTAAAAGCTACCAGGGGTATCCCTACTCACAGTTACAGGACTTGCTGTCTTCCAAACTACAAACAATCCCAAAGTGCTCCTCATTCCTAAAATCAAAAATGATGAAATGATTCTCCCCTTCTGCAGAGCCAGTGCCCACAGCTAGAGCTATGGCCAGGATAATGAGTAACCCCTCCTCTGCTATCACTACATACCAGTTCTGTGGACAGTTCACCCGCAACTGGGTTTGGTGCCTGTGTCACTGGGAGGACAAAGGAGGGGGCCTGCCCAGGTCTCATCTGACATCTTCCTTTGAGGTAAAATAAGTTGATAGGCACAGCCCAAATGGTCATCCTGCCAGAGGAACAAAAACACCACCCCATGTCAAGGCCTTTGTCTCAGCTATAGGACCAGTTTGAGATCTCATTCAGGACCATTTACCAGTTGGATGACAGTTGGAAGGCTCATGTAGATTAGCTTCAGGAGATTCAGGCAGTAAAACTCTCCAAAAGTTATTTTTACTTAATATATAATAAAAGTTTGACTGCACCATTGAGTTGAGTTTTATAAGCAATAAAAAAAGTTTTCAATCATATTTCTAGTGGTTTCCTACCCCTAACCTATCCAATAATGCTAAGCGAAGCCTCAAACATAAGATCTTCCACCTTAGGAAACAAACCCTTTTCACCAACCGCTACTTTTGCCACTACAAGGGCACCTTACTCAGAAAACGCTTTTTCTCAACTAACCAACGTGCCAAATGGAGGACTATTGTCTCTTCCTGACTCAACACCTCCATAACCAAGAATATCCCCCATGGCCATAAACTTACAATAACACCCTACATGAGATTCCATGGCAACGCCATAATCACCATCTACACCAACAGCACCACACTCATTCAATCTTCTGATCAAAACCTGTAACTATTCAGCAGTCTGTCCTCCTGCCTAAAACACAAAGTTGACGCTTCCGCTCACCTTCCTATCTTCTCACCTACCCCCTCAGACTACCCCCCCTTGAAGAATCCCCTCTCCTCTACTACTCTTCCAGTACACCATCCCCCCACTCCTACCCCTTCCCTGTTCACCCGCCAGTTCATGGACACCGCTGTTGACCATTGCACCCCCCCAACTCAACTGGTGTCAACTCCGTCTCCCCATCACCTACACCAGTCTGATAGCACCACTATCAATTCCTACTCCCCCCTCCTCTACACCAGTCTGACATTATCTCTCCCCACTCCCTCAAAGCCACATGTATGCACACTCCAATCAATACATTGCACCCATCCTCCACATCCTTTCATCCAACCATTACCAAGGCTCCGATGGTGGCCCCCACTGATGGCAACCTCCCTGTTTACTCAGAGTCTCCCCTACACCTCAGCGCTTCCCTTCTCCTGGAACCTTCAACAGCCTGTCTTATGGCTAAATGCTCAACAATATAATTGTCAAACTGCATCTGATCCGAGCAGATATTCTCAAAATACTTTGTATCACCTCGAACACAAGTGGCCCCCCATTCAACTCACACCCTATAAAACAACACCCCCACTTTCCCAGCCTCTACTTGGACTGTATTCCAGCCTGCACTAGGAGCTCTCAGCCTTCCTGGAGGACCGTACCCATCCCTTGATCATTCCTCCCGACCCAATAGGCTAGTCAGACAGCTATCAAATGATGATATACTCAACCTTCTAGGTTCCTACAATCCCTCCCCTACAGATCTCTCTGCCACCAAAATCAAGACTATCACCTCTCACCCTGCCAAGTCATCCTGCCCCAAGACTAGGTCTATAAACAAACCGAACCTCACCCGTGTGCCCATCTTCCACAGGTCCTCCAATATGATTACCTCTAACACAACCCTGAAATGTACATTATTAATCTGCCACTCAGCTGTGAAACACGCGGCTGACAAATCTGCTCTTATCCTTGACCAGGACCTTGACATCCTCATGCTCACTGAATCCTGGTTAAACGATATCTCCGCTCCCTTCTTGGACATTTTGGTCCGCCCTAGGTATGGCATAATCAGACTAGACAAACCCTGGCTGCCAGAGGGTGGCCTTGCGTGCATTCACAGAGTCTCACTCTCTGTGAAACAACCTCACCCTTCTTCTCTGCCCATCAGTGAGTACCTTAAGATCGACATCTATACCTCCAGCAACTCAAAATGCTCCCTTTACTCAGCCACTCAGTGGTAATCGCTCTTTCATTGAACAGATAATGGATGTTCTCTCCTCCAGCATTGACGATCATTGCATCCAGATCTTCCTTGGTGACCTTAACATCCATTAGAACAGTATCACTGACCCACTTGTGAACTGTTGTAAATCCTTCCTCCGGAACCTCAACCTCATCCAAGCCTGCAAAAAACTGACAGATAAGAAGGGAGCAATCCTTGACCTAATCATTGCTAACAGGACCACCTTGCATGTTGACTCTATTCTTCGTTGCAATTGGACTGACCACCACTGCGTCACTTTCTCTCTAAACATATAAATCGTCACCGCCCAAGAGCTGACCATAGAAAGCCAGACATTGGACCTCCGACACCCGCAAAATTAAGTCACTTTATCTTCTACTAGTTCTGAATCCTTGCTCCCGCCTCCTACCATGACTGATGCCCAAGACCTCACTAATCACTATTTCAATTCAATGTCAAATATCATGCCCACCATAGCACCTAAGGAACTGAAAAGAATCCTTGCCAAACGTTCCAACCCCTGGTTCAACAGCGATCTTAATGAAAAACGGTGACTCGTCAGACTTGCCGAAAGAGCATAGAGACACAACCCCTCCATAGCCAACCTCAGACTCCTACGTCTAAGACGCAGCGCCTACAACTGGCACATTAGGAATGCCAAATCAATGTTCTTTTGAAACCAACTAGACACTGCTACTAATAGACCAAAAAATGTGTTTGAAATTATAAGAAACCAATCTACCTTCAAAACCAATCCTGCTACCAAAAAAAAGCACTCCCTAACTCTGAATCCTTTGCCTCCTTTTTCACGGAGAAAACGTTGTTAATCACTAACGAAAACCAGACCACTCTCAATCTTTTTGCGCCGCAACCCCTCCTAATCCCCTACAGACGGATCATGAAACTCGCCCATATAATCGCCTCATCTCTCCCAAAAATGATGCCACCAGGTCCAGCTTCATAACCCTCAATGAGATTGGCACCCTAAATATTTTGACCTCCTTGAAATACTCTAACCACTTCATTGGTCCTCTCCCATACAAACTCCTAAATTAATCCATTTACCTCCTACTCCCACTGCGGACTAAGATAATCAATGCCTCTCGATCCCAAGGCTCCCTTCCCGACTGACTCAAAATCGGTCATGTTACACTTAGCCTAAAAAAACAACTCTGGCCATACTGACCCCAACAACTATTGCCCCATCTCCAACATCCTTACTATGGCCAAACTGCTGGAGAAATGTACGCACTTACAGCTCCACAATCACACTGAACAATTTCAACTTCTAGACCATTACCAATCTGGCTTTCGTTTGGGTTACAGCACCGAAACTGCTATGGTCCACATTGTCGATGATGCCCTGCGCTCACTTGACATGAATGATTCCTGCCTCTTGATCCTCCTAGATCGGCAGCAAGCCTTTGACACACTCAACCATGCTACCCTGTTCTGCCTCCTAGAACACAGGATAGGCCTCTCTGGCACTGTGCTAAAATGGTTCAACTCCTTTCTTCACAACAGGTTGCAGCGCTTCCTAATTAATCACACTCTATCAGAGCTAGCCTCACTTTCGCTAGGTGTTCCCCAAGGTTCGAACATCTCCTCAACATTGTTCAATCTCTACATGGAGCACCTAACCAATATTCTCAAATGCTCCCACGTCTCCTACCAAATGTATATTGACAACACCCAACTCTACATGAAAATAACCTCCCCCGAAGACATCCACACCATCAATAACACCTTAATACTAACTTAACAATGGCTGACTCACAATAAACACACACACTCAATGCCATTAAAACTGAATTCTTACTGATAGCACTGCCCACTACCACCTCTTATGCCAAAGAATGGCTCCTACTTCTCTCCACCCTGAATTGCACCTCACACATTGTTGACTCCATAAAATCCCTTGGGATTACCCATTATTCAAAAACATATTAGCGCCATCACTAGAGAAGATGACCATCAGCTGCATATCCTTAGGAAACTAAAACCTTTCCTCCTTGTGGCCGACCTCACAGCTGCGACTCATGCACTTGCGCTTTCGAAACTAGAATTTGGTAGCACTACTCTACTGGGTCTCCCAAAACCTTCACTTGCTCCCCTTCAGGATACACTTAATGCGGTAGCCAAGCTCATCACGGGTTCCAAAAAAAGCGATCTCATAACCCCTGACCTTCGACCCCCCAATAGGCTACCAATCGAGGCCAGGATGCATTTCTAAATTGCTAGCACGACCCACAAAGCGCTGCACCTTAATATCCCTTCCTATCTGTTCCAGAAACTGACTCCTTTGGGCAGAAATATATCCTCCAGCAGTGCGACAACCTTACATCTCAAGCCACAAAAATTCAAGAAAAAGAAAACCTACAACTGATCCTTCGCTGGAATGGCCCCAAACATGTGGAACTCTCCCCCTAATGAGATCACATGTAACCCATCCACATCCTCTTCAGGAAAAAAGAAAAAATGCTCTCTCGAACAAATTTCTCTCTCACTGAGGACTTGACTATGCCCCCGCTCACTGTTTAGACCCCGCCCTCCATCTGTCCTCTGCCTACTGCCTCTCTGTAATTTGCCTGGAGCAATGTTACAATGCACTTCTAATATAAATCTATACATAACTACCTCAGGGGGAAAACTGCGTTTTGACTCTCTCCATCATTACATCTCCCCTTCTCAACTACCTCAGAACTTTTATGTGTTCTATCATACATATCAGTCTCACCTGCTGTTCCAGTTGTTCCTAAGGGCCGAGCGCAGCTCCGCCATATCCACTTGGCCGGGCTTGGCTCTGCCGAGCCCTGAATCCCCGCAGCACCAGCATCTAAGGGCCGGGCTTTGCTCAGCTTGTTCTCCGGCCAGGCTTGTCTCTGCCGGGCCCCTCCCACTCCAGTGGCCAGCAGGGGAGGTCAGAGGAAAGCGCCAGGAGGCGCATAAAGTCTCCCTCAGTCCCTCATCCCGCGGGACGCGTGCGGGACGCGCACGGGACGCGCAGGACAAGGGTCCCGCCCTTGTCCCGGGACAAGGGCGGGACCGTCTGTGGCCGTCCAGGGCCGGAGGAGGCCAGGCTGGGCCACGGACCTTGGTTTTGCAAGGCATATTTGCCCAAGTGAGACTTTACATTTCTTCTGACCCTGGTTAGGGTTTTGTCATAGTTTATTATCTTAGCTAACATACTTGTAACCCTGGTGCTAGGGTATATTACTCCTAATGCTTGCCTTGGGTCTTTTATCTAGTACCAAAGCATTATTTCTAAGTCTTGGCCATGTCCATGTCCAAAGCTAAAACTGATAAGTTTGTATCTGGGGCAGGTACAATGGACAATTACTTGGTAAAAGTGGTAAACAAAATTAATAATGACCGGAGAGCCTCGCTAGGTCGAGGGAGCCCACCTGTTCCACACCTAGATACTCCTAACCCTCCGGTGGAATTTCTAGCTGATGATACTCTTGATTTGGGTAATCGAGTGGTCATAATGGCTGAAGCGCAGGTCCATTCTGAGCTGCAGGAGGAATTACCTGATATTTCTATTGAGGCAATAGAGGAGGTCCCGGCAGCCCCTAGACCATTGAGAACCTGTAGAAAATTACAAATTAAACACGGGGGGAAGCATAGCAAAAAAAGAGTAGAAACTTCCCAATTAGTTCAAAAAGGTCTCGCTGCTGGAACCGACCCACAGGAAGGAAATAGTGCAGCCATTATTAATTTTAGCCCGGAGCAATTTGCATTACTGGTCCGCTCCATAGAAGCTAAGATAGAGGCTAAGATAGAAGAGATCATTAAACTCCTAGTGCTCAAATTGGATACTGTCACCACAGAAGTAAAGAGGCTAGGAGGTCAGTTAGCAACACACTTGGCCTTGGTCGAAAGAGCTAAGGCTGTCGCAAAGGGTCCTGTTGGAGTGGGGCAGGGAAATAGTAAAGATAACTTGCAGCAACTAAGCCAGCAAACAACTGTAATTGAAACTGCTTCTCCTGATCCTACACCAATAACCTGTACAACCAAACAACCTTTCTCAGGACCAGATGGCACATCGGGCTTTAGACAGGTAAAGAAAAGTCGCTTCATAAATCTTCCCCCTGATTGCGCACCCTATGTGGTTGTCCTAACCAATGTCCCGCCTCCTGATCACCACCCTGCTCAGTCCAATGAGGAATCACATGATTCACTAAAAAATAAAACAGTGTCATGGCTGAATAGGAGATGTGGCTTCCCAATAAAATATTCTTATCAAATATTGTCCACTAGAAGGGCAAACTAGATTGGCCCGTCCAGAAAGACATGTAGTGGGGATTGTATCATTGTTAATTTTAAACACCTGCAACATGTTGCAACAGTTTTGTTAAAGGCAGCCTCTCTGGTCTATGACGTAAACAGTGTCTGTGTGCATCCACTTGGTTATTTTTACACGCATTTAATCAAAGCCCCTCCTAATCTCGGGAGATTTAGATCATTCACTCCTACTGAGCCTCGGGCCCCTGTAGTACCACAATTCTATAATGTTGACAATCACTGTAGGGATGGGCCCAATGTTGTGACACAAAATAGATTTGATTTACTCTCGGGCCTAGAGGCGTGTGACTGACGTGAGGACTCTGAGGGACAGGGAGGGGAGAGATTGGCTGGACCGGGATGTATGGAACCCGCACAAGTAATAATGAGTCATAATAACACCCAACCTAAGTGTACAAGCATCACTGAGGACATGGGGGAAAAGGTAAAAATGTTAAGCTGGAATGTTGCTGGTCTGCGGTCCAAAAGGGATGATAATGTCTGGCTAAATTTTGTGAAAAAGTACGATATTGTTGCATTTCAAGAGACTTGGGACAAGGATTGTGATTTCTGGATTAATGGTTTTACATCTTACTATGTACCTGCCTTGAGTTCGTAAGCAGGGAGAGACAGAGGGGGACTTATGTTTCTGGTTTCAGTAAATATAACAGGAAGAGTTAAAAAGGTCGACTGCACTTCCCCTAATTATCTAATATTAGAAGTAAGTTTGGCAAACAATATCAAACTAATTCTTATTAACTGTTATAACTCATTGCAAGGGGAGTCCCCAAATGAGCATCTCCATTCACTGTCAAATTTTTTAATAACTTATAAGGAAAAGCAAACCACTTTTGTTCATTATATCCTGATGGGTGATTTTAATGTACATTTATGTAATCTAAACTGCCAATACAGAGATACAGATGGCCCTGATTTCACAACCCCTCAACATTTTGAACACAGCTCCAAGGGGGAAGCATTGGAGGCACTTTTGTCCAATAATGACCTGTTTGAGGTGGGGTTTTCTGATGAGAATAACTGTGTTCCTACGTGCAGAGCTAGGGACTGTGAATCTATATTAGACTACATATTCCTATCCCCAGGACTTTTAAGTCATGTAATTTTTTATAATGCCATACCCTCTTCCTTTAGCGATCACAACCCGGTAGTGATAGAATTGGATAATGGTCTTTTCCTCCTGAATAAAACAGCTTCATCACAAGTTGCAGCTGATGTAAAAGCTAAAGATCAAGGAAGGAGAATAAAATGGAGTAAGGTCACCCCCGAAGACTTTCTTCACACCATTACAACAAAGGTTGGCACGGAACTAAATACATGTGCAGACCCCCTCAATTATGGGGGGGATGTGATAGCTTCATACGAAGCCATCTGCCTGCAGGTGACTAAAGAACTCACAATAAATACCCGAGTTAAAACTAATCCTGCCTTAGGCTGGTTCGATCATAAATGCACTAAAGCTCACAACCTATTTAAAAAGGCTCTTAACAAGACACCTAGGAATAAAATTCTAGTAGCACAGCTTAGGAAAGAGTACTCATTAATAGTTCAGGCACGGAAAAATGAAAGTAAACAAGATGCATGGGCAGCATTAATAGAAAAAGCAACTATGAAAGACAGTTCCAAGTTTTGGGCAATTGTCAATAATCCTTTGTTCACTGGTACCCAGAACTCTGTAGTAGAAGTTAACATCTCAGAGGAGGACTGGTTAAGCCATTTTGAAGAAATCTATGGGAGCAATATTGAGCTGGAAACCTTTGAGGTACCAATTTCTGATCCTCCATTGATACCTATCAGTTTTAATATAGTGGAGGTTGAGAAGGCGATAGAGGGAACGGCAGGGCGTAAGGCGCCAGGCCCTGACGGTGTGCCTTCTGATATGTATAAGGCTAATCCCAAATATTGGGCAAAAATACTGGCAAACGTTTTTAACACATCGGCCACCACAGGTTTCCCGAAATCCTGGTCCCGTTCAATTATAATTCCCGTGTTTAAGAAGGGCCAAAGGGGAGACCCCAGATGTTATAGGTCAATATCTTTACTAGGTTCCTCTATTAAAATCTTAGGGAAGGTTATTCTAGCTAAAAGAACAGACTGGGCAACGGAGAAAGACATTCTATCTAATGCCCAATATGGCTTTAGATCTGGGAGGGGGGCGGGGGACCAATGTCTCAATTTACATCTAATTGTATCTAAATACACGAAGGTTGCGAAGGGTTCCATTTTTCTGGGTTTCATGGACTTGTCCACGGCCTTCAATCTAGTCAATAGATCGAGGCTGTGGACCATGCTGCTGGACCTAGGACTTGACCGGCCCCTTGTGTATTTTTTAGCCGAGTTACACAGAGACCTGAGAGCGTCAATTAGGATGACGCAGGAGGGGATTTTATGAAATTACTGGATCTTGTGGTCAATAATGGTAAATCGCACATTATGTCACTAGGCACAAGAAAAAACAACATTAAATCCTTCTATTGCAACAAGGAAGCAATCTCAAGAGTGAAAGTGTTTACCTATTTGGGAGTTGTTTTTGACGACAAAGGACTTTGGGCACCGCGACTCTCAACTAAGGTAAATGCTGTGAGAAGCTCCTCAGCTGCAATATTAGGTTTCGCTAAAAGACTGGTGGGAAAGCCGTGCAAAGCAATCCTAGCTATATACAAAGCAAAAACCATATAAATTGCTAGGTATAGGGCTGTAATATGGAGGTACACTAAATCTGATTCCATCCAAAGAGAAGAAAATACATTTCTATGTGCCCTCCTCGGCCTTCCACAATCAACAGGGACCCTTTCGGTCCACCTTGAGCTGGGGATAGGCTATATTTTAGATACAATAAAATGGCCCCAATCCTGTTATGGATTAGAACCTGGTTGAATCCGAATCTTACTCTTAATCACAAGATTCTGAAGGATTGCATGAAATTAGATAAAATGAAGGAAATCCAGAAGCTGTCCTATATTAAAATGTCAACAAGGAAACTGGGGCGCCCAGAGATTTTCTCCAATCCTGAAGGTCTTTGTAAAGCTGATCTTAAATGGCTTAAAACAAATTAAATTAAGCTCAGCGAGCTAGAGCGGGAATTAAAAGAGTTAAGTAAACTCACAGTTAGGGCCCGCTACTTGCTCATTTCGTCTCTAGCCATGCAATCGTACCTCTCCATCGTTACGATCCCTTTCCACAGATGGCTACTGACAAAATTTTGTTTCAACCAGATCCATTTGGTATTAAGTGACCCACAGGGATGGAGTAGGCCTGAGGAGGCGGCTCCTTGTAAATGCGATGATTTCTCCCCCCAAGATACCATGCATTTTATGTTTTTTTGTCCTCTGTATTATGAAGCTAGAAAAAGGTTTATTTTCCAGTACTGAAAGAGAACGCATTCATACAGTCTAAACCTGCATTACTGTTTTTACAATTAATGGAATCTCCTGTAACCATGTCTGGTGTTGCAAGCTTTCTTGTCGCGTCTATTAGGAGTAGGAGGATCAGACAGGCAGCACAACAGGAGACGGAAAACCAGTCATTATAAGTCTACCGATAGTGATTAACTGACTTTTACCATGAAATAGTTTTTTAACTGTTTTTAATGGAATTTTATGTTTTGATACTATTTTAAAAAGAAGCATAAAGAGCTTCGCGCGGATCCAAGATGGACGTGTGAGCACAGGGCTCCTGAGACCCTCTTTGCCACCCGCATCTATCCTGCCACAAATCCTGATTTGATTGATGGGTACTTGTTGACTATGCCCTGCTGATTCTGAGGACTTTTTCAGAACCGAAATCGAACGCCGTGATCAGGACTTGCTGCATCCTGAAGTTTGTAGCCTACATCGAAGAACGTCCCCGGCCTGGAGTCACCGAGGTACCCAGGTGGCAAGTCAACAACAACGGCCAGTTGGGCACGCCCACGGCCCCTGTGGTGCTTTCGGTTTCGTTTGGGCCATTGTCGCAACGCTCTACGGCTGCCCCATTCATCTCCTCGTCCCTGCTGCGGATCCTGAATCTGCTCTGGTTTTTAGCCCTCTTGCCCTTGAGGTTCATCGAAAGCGTGATCATTTTGACTAGATTGCAACGACTCCGTGGGAGCTCCAAGCCCACTATGGCGGGCAGGCTGGATGCCGAAAAACGGAACACCAAGGGCACGCATCGTGAAGGCCACATCCAAACCCAGACTATAGAGCGCTTCACCCGCCCGAAAGGGTCCCCAGGTGGAGCGAGTAAGGCTCTTGAAGGGACCGTGGATGATAACCCGCCGTCGGAGGAACCGACACTGAGTGACATCATGGGCGCCATTACCAGTGTTCGGACCGACATGGGCCATCAGTACGAGACTCTTGCTGCCAAGATCAATACGGTGGCGATTGAGGTTAATCTAATCAGAGCTGACCTGGGGAAGACAAATGAACGGGTCAAATCGCTGGATATCAAAACTGCGAGTTTGATCACTGATGTCTCAGACCTTCAGGCTGAGGTTCGCACGCTTCGTACTTCCAACAACCAGTTTGCCCGCCGGCTGGAGGATTTCGAGGGCCGGGCCACGCGCAACAACGTTCGTATTGTGGGGGTTCCGGAGACCCTGCCAGATGTCTCCACGGACCTTCTGGTGGATGATCTGGTCCTTAAATACCTTGCGCCTAAGGGCCTCAGTAACTTTTTCACAGTGGAACGGGCCCATAGAGTTCCCGGCGGGAAGCCGAAGCTGGGAGCCGCGCCGAGACCCATCATTGCCAGGATTTTTAATTTCCGTGACCGAGATGTTATCCTGCAAGCTTCGAGGACCACAGGTCCTACCAAATTTGACAATGCCTCGGTCAGTTTTTACCCAGACTTTACCCAGGCAGTTCAGAAACAGCGCATGGGTTTTACCGGGGTGAAAAGACGACTCAGGGATATTGGTCTCAAATATGCCATGCTCTTTCCTGCCCGGTTGAGGATTGAGTATGAGGAGCGGGCCTTCTTCTTCGATCGCCCAGAAGTGGCCAGTGACTGGTTGGACACTTTGCCATCACATCGTAAGGGCGGCGAGAGCCCGGAAGGTGCCGAGGGCGGCCCACCCGAACAGGAGGAGTGAGTCTGCAGCGGGAACTGGTTACTTTGGACCTCTAGCAGTGGCTTTTTCATAGACTTGCTACTACTGTGGGTACCCGGGGGCGGGGGGATTTGGGTTTCCTCTTCCTCCTCTGGGGGCTCTCTCTCTCTTTTCGTAGGTTAGTTTTATGGGGCGACAGGCACACTGCAAGTTGGGGTGGGTTGTTGGTCTAATGCAGGGGTGCAGGGTGGGGGGGGGTGTTTTTCTGGGTTCCCAGGGGGTGGTGGGGGATTCCTTTTCTCTTTGTTTTGATCGAGGCTGCTACAGTTCCTGTTGTCGATTCTGTGTACTTCTTCCCGGGCGTGGGGGGCTGGGTGTTCAATGCCGGGATGGGGGGGAGCTTAGACTGCTGAGTTGGAACGTTAATGGTCTTGGAGATAGAATAAAGCGGGGTGTTGTCTTGCAATATTTGAAACGTTTCCCCCAAATGTGATTTTGCTTCAGGAGACACACTTGGTGGGTAATGCGTGCCGTGCACTAAACAGACGTGGTTACCGTATGGTAGCACACTCAGGGTTCACCTCCGGCTCGAGAGGGGTGGGGGTCATGGTACGTACTTCCCTCCCACTGGAGATAGATGATGTTGTGCTAGACGACAGGGGCCGCTATGCGGCCATTACGGGGCGGTGGGAAGGGAAAACTGTCTCCTTTTTGTCAGTGTATGTTCCCCCTGGCCTGCAGTCTACCACGTTTGTTGATCTGGGTGATGTGATCCTGGGGCTTCCGGGCGACATATTGGTGGTGGGCGGCGACTTTAATTCAGTGGTTAGTGGTGATGTAGATCGCAGTCCCCCCAGGACTTTGCCTGCGGCACAGCTCTGGCTAGGGAAGCTGCTGGATATGTTGGGACTAGCTGACTGCTGGCGGAAGCTGCACCCAGGTCAGCTCCAGTACACCTTCTACTCGGGTGCGCACAAGAGCCTGTCGAGATTAGATTATATTCTTATGCCAGCGGCACAGATGGTCTCGGTGCGGGAGGTTAGGCATTTGGCCAGTGGGATCTCTGATCACTCTCCGCTTTTACTAATGGTTGATGTGCAGCTGGGCGCCGAGGGCCGAGTCGCCCCGATTTACCCCTGGCACCTCCGTAATCCTAAAATCAGGTCAGAGATAGTGAAATGTAGGGATTACTATTTCGCTGAGAATGATGGATCGGTTTCCTCCCCGGTTACATTGTGGGAGGCCTATAAGCCGGTGATTCGTGGCCAGGCCCTGTCCCTCATTGCCAGCGAAAGGAGGCGTAGAAATGCCGCAATGGTGGAACTAGAAAACGAGATCACTGCTTTGGAAGGACAGGTTGGGACTGGGGACACTCCGGAGGTGTTGCATTCCCTGGCCCTGAAACAATTTGATTATAAGACCCTGGTCACTGATGCCGCTAAGGCGATGCACCGTGAGCAACAGGGGCGCCTGTATGATGTGGGTGATAAGGCGGGAAAGTTGATCGCATGGCTGGATAAAAGGGATCGATTGAACAAAGTGGTGCCTGTGGTTGAGAGTGTGGATGGTGTTAGAGTGGTGGACCCAACTGATATAGTCCGAACATTTGCCCGTCACTTTCAGGCGGTTTATGCACCGGTCTCGGATCTACCGGAGGAGGATTCGCATCTTTTGCTCCGAGATATCACTGTGCCTGGCCTGTCGGACTCTGACATGGAGCTTATGGAGGCGGATTTTTCCACCGATGAAGTAGCGCTCGCTATCCGTTCACTCCGGTCCGGGAAGGCCTCGGGCCCCAACGGCATACCGGTAGAATTGTATAAACTCTGCCCTGACAAAATGGCACTGTATCTCCGTAAGATGTTCTTGTCATCGCAAGATCTCGGCTCTCTTCCTCGTGATCAGAGACTGGCATCCATTGTCGTCCTTCATAAAGACGGCAAACCCCGTGACCAATGCTCATCATACCGGCCGATCTCGCTTTTAAACGTCGAGCCCAAGATTCTTGCTAAACTACTGGCGAATCGGTTGGTTACAGTGATAGCAGACTTGATCCACCCGGACCAATCTGGGTTTATACCCCACCGAAACACCGCGCTCAACCTACGTCGCCTTCATGGCGTCTTGGCGAGGGCGGGGTCTCTTCGGGAACCGGCCATTTTGGCTTCCCTTGATGCCTCGATGGCCTTCGACACGGTCGAATGGCCGTATTTGTGGGCTGTTCTCGCCAAGTTTGGGTTCGGCCCGAAATTCATTGGCTGGGTCAGAGTCTTGTATGAGCAGCCGATGGCACAGGTGGTGGTTAACGGCAGGGCTTCCGAGCCCTTTACCCTTGGGCGGGGAACGCGACAGGGATGTCCCTTGTCGCCGCTCCTCTTCGCACTTGCCCTTGAGCCCCTTGCTGCATGGCTGCGTTGGGAACCATCGCTTAAGGGCATCCCCTGGTCGGCTGATTTCGAGGACCGTATATCACTCTATGCGGATGATATATTGCTGTACCTTACCTCTCCTCGTAAGTCGCTGGGCGTTCTGTTCGACATGCTGCGTTCCTTTGGGAGGAATTCAGGTCTGGTTATTAATTGGGCTAAATCCTGTATTTATCCGCTCACGGACGATGAGCTTCTTCTTCCTCGCCATTGTCCGATACCGGTTTCTAGGGACGGTTTCAAATACTTGGGGATCTACATCTCACTGGACCCCAAGACCCGCTATGAGCGGAATTTGCTGCCTCTGCTTTCCCGGCTTCGTTCGGAAGTTGCGGCGTGGTGTGGCCTGCCGCTATCCCCGTTGGGAAGGGCGGCCCTGTTCAAAATTATGTCTCTCCCCCGCTTTTTATATGCCATTCAAAATGCACTTGATTTCGTACCTGCTAGCTACTTCCGAGAGATCGAGGGCTTGCAGAGGCGGTTGATTTGGGGTGGGCGACCACGCATTGCACTGGCAAAATTGACTTTGCCCTGGTACGATGGAGGTATCGCACTGCCCGACATCAAGCGCTACTACTGGGCCTCCCAGTTGAGTGCTGTGAACCACGCCATGTATGGCCCCGTCCCTAATCCCGCTTTTGAGATGGACAGATGGCAACTCCCTGGGGGAGATTACAATCGGGGACTCTATTCCAGAGCCGACCGCAAGCATCTCACGGGCCCTACGGCAATGGCTGTGCGAGTTTGGGGTAGCGCGACCGCTGCCACGGGCTGGACGGATAGTTTGACAAAGTCTACCCCATTGTATGCCTCGAAAGCGCTAGGTAGTCTATGGAAATCGAAGGGTTTCGCCAGCTGGGACCTCATTGATATCAGCAGGGTGGGTGACCTCTGGGCCAAGGGTGCAGTCAAGACCTTCGAGGCACTACAGCGTAAATATAAATTGAGTGATAGAGAGTATTTCCGGTACCTCCAGGTCCGTCATGCGATTCACTCGGTTTTTCCGGCTGACGCTACTATTCCGGAGGCCTCACCTCTCGAGGATAGGGTGCTTGATGGATACGCCCCCGATAGCACTATATCTCTCATTCACAAGAAACTTATCAATGACCGCTCAGATCTACTTTTGCAGTTGCGGATTATCTGGACCGGGGACGGATTAGAACTAGATGATGAAGACTGGCAGGCGGCGATTTCTTCTCCTAAGGAGGTTGCGATCCTGGCGCGTCTTAGACTGGTGCAACTTAAAATATTGCATCGGGTGTATGTCACGGGCCCACGACTGATGCATATGGGTTTCTCTATGGACGGGTTGTGTAGGCGCGGATGTGGTATGCTAGCTACTTTTTTGCATATCCTCTGGGAATGCCCGGAGGTGGCGGAATTTTGGCGCTGAGTGGATGTGGTTATGGGTGAAGTGACGGGAGTAGTGTTGTTGCCTGAAGCCAGGCGCTGTCTGTTGAATGTTTGGGAACCGAATGATTGCACTGTTGCTCAGACTCAATGGGTCACACTGGGTAATATGGTTGCTAAACGTGACATAGCCCAGTTATGGGGTTCCCCAAGGCCACCGACGCTCCTGTGCAGGAAGGAGAATATGGACTGGTCCATGTTCAGAGAGAAAGTTGTGTATGTTTCCCGCGGAAGACCCAAGAAATGGGGAAGGATATGGGGACAATGGAATGCATACCCTGGTGAGATTTGTACCCCCCCATTCACCGACCTTCCGGATCCGCTCCTTCTTCCTTGATCGTGCGTTCCCTGTACTCAGCTCTTGTTGATTGCATTGTATTAGTTGCTACCAGGTTTCCCCCCCCTTGCCCTCCCCGATATTTCTTCTCATTCTTATTGACATACATGTTTCACCCGTCTCCCACAGCCATAGGGAATTACCAGTTTATACATAGCCATGCCTCGTTTTTTCTTTTCTGTGTGATTTTGTTAGTGGTTTTATTCAAATAAAATATAAAATGTGAAACCTTTCGCGGATCCTAGCTATACCACGGGCCTGTACGTAATCACGAAGTATTGCTGCCGTACCCCCGGGTTGTCGGCTGATGAGCTGTGTAATTTGATGTTGATGTTATTATGTTCGACTGACCAGCCTCCGTGGTTGTGGGTCTGTAACTGTCCTTTCTTTACATAATGAAGGTTTTCAAAAAAAAAAAAGAAGAAGCATAAAGTTGTATAGCATACTTTTATGATTTTTAATAATCGAATAAAGTGGTTTTGACTTGACTTTACATATTTTTCTAAGATTTTACCATCGCTGTGTACTTTCACTCACACTTTATGTAACTCTGATTCTGCTGCTTCTTGCTTACATACCCCACTGTATTTCGTCTATGCCTTTTTTACCGTCAGCAATTATTTTTATTTGCTCTCACTGGACCTCAAGTTTCTGCTGTTGTGCTCACTCTGTTAATGGCTAGTTTCATGATCTTAAATGCTACACTGCCATGCTCATTCACTACCTTGGGGAAATACTGTGCACCTACTCTCTCTACCCTTGCAACACCCTACTACATCTACCTCAGAACTTTATGTCCCCACACCCCTCTGTCTATCGGATTCTTCTTTTATATAACGTTGATATATATTTATATTTACGCTTTATGTAACTCGGGCACTTTCTCCTATTTTGCCTAATTATCCCATTGTATACCCTTTGCCCTTTTTACTGTATATATAATTTTAGGTCTTGCCTACGCAGCGCGCATGCGGTGCATAGGATGGCCTTTAACCGTCGCTCTGCTTATTTGTAAGCACACACTCGTGCTTGTGGCAGCATCCACCTTGCGGGAGCAAGCAACGGCGCACATGCTAATTGGCAACATATGTCCCTCACGTCGCTGCTGCTTGCTTCCACCCCCTTTTCTGAATCGCTCGCTCCCATAAGGCGCATGGCAGCGCAAGCACGAGTGCTTGTCCCTCACGCTTGTTTTCATGAACTTTCATGCGTGCGCTTGTTCCCTTTTTATACATTCTACTATCTCTTATCCCTTCTTAACAATTGTCTTTCATGCTTTATACTTTTCTGCCTTCAATCAATCAATCAATCAGGAGTTTGTAAAAGCGCAACTACTCACCCGTAAGGGTCTCAAGGCACTAGGGGTGGAGGGGTGCAGGTTCCATTCCATCAAGGAGGGGGTCTGTCGAAGAGCCGGGTTTTGAGGTTTCTTGCGAAGATGGGGAGCGATGTTGTCTGTCTGAGGTGGAGCGGAAGGGCGTTCCATGCTTTGGCCGCGAGGAAGGAGAAGGAGCAGCCTCCAGATCTGGTCTTTCTGGTGCGGAGAACCTCGGCGTAGGAGAGCTGGGCTGATCGTAGGGTCCTTTGGGGTGCGTGGAATTTGAGCCGGCTGTTCAGGTATGCTGGTCCGGTGCCGTGGAGGGCCTTGTGTGCGTGGGTGAGCATCTTACAGGTGATTCTCGCCTCGACAGGGGACCAGTGGAGTGTGCGCAGGTGCTGGGAGATGTGGCAGTGCTTTGGCAGGTTGAGGACCAGTCTTGCGGTGGCGTTCTGGATGCTCTGTAGCTTGCGATGAGGTTTTTGTTTATTCCGGCGTAGAGTGCGTTGCCGTAGTCGAGTCTGCTGGTGACCAGGGCGTGAGTGACTGTCTTTCGGTGTTCGAGGGGGATCCATTTGAAGGTCTTACGAAGGAGGCGGAGGGTGTGGAAGCAGGAAGATGAGACAGAGTTGATCTGGCGGTCCATTTTGAGCTCGGAGTCCAGGATGATTCCCAGGTTGCGTGTGTGGTCTGTGGGGGTTCACGGGTTTCCGAGGGCGGTGGGCCACCAGGTGTCGCTCCAGGCGTCGGGGTTTGGGCCCATGATGAGTATTTCTGTTTTGTTGGTGTTTAGTTGTAGGCAGCTGTTTTTCATCCATTTGGCGACGGCTTCAATGCCTTCTCGAAAGTTGCGTCTGGCGGTGTTGGGCTCGTTGGATAGGGAGAGGATGAGCTGGGTGTCGTCTGCGTATGACACGATGTTGAGTCCATAGGTTCTGACGATGGGGGCAAGTGGAGCCATGTAGACGTTGAAGAGCGTCGGGCTGAGGGAGGAGCCCTGGGGGACTCCACAGGTGGTAGGTGTGGGGTCTGAGAGGAAAGGGGGGAGTCTGACCCGTTGCGTCCTGCCGGAGAGGAAGGAGCAGATCCAGTCGAGGGCCTTGTCCTGGATTCCTGCGTCGTAGAGTCTGCGTATTAGGGTGCGGTGGGAGACTGTTGAATGACGCTGATAGGTCTAGGAGGATGAGGGCTACTGTTTCTCCTTTGTCCAGTAGGGTGCCGAGGTCGTCTGTTGCGGTGAGGAGGGCGGTTTCTGTACTGTGTTTTTTTCTGAAGCCGGATTGGGAGGAGTCGAGGATGTTGTGTTCTTCAATGAATGTGGCGAGTTGGCTGTTGATGGCTTTCTTGATGACTTTCGCTGGGAAAGGGAGCAGGGAGATGGGTCTGTAGTTTTTGAGGTTGGTGGGGTCCGCTGAGGGTTTCTTCAGGAGGGGGTTGACCTCGGCGTGTTTCCAGTCGTCGGGAAACGAGGCGATCGCCAGGGAGCGGTTGATGGTGTGGCAGAGCATGGGTGCGATGGTGTCAGCGGCTCTGTTGAAGATGTGGTGGGGGCAGGGGTCCGTGGGGGCCCCTGAGTGGAATGACTTCATTGTCTTCAGTGTGTCTTTGGTGGTGAGGGCTGTCCAGTCATCAATCGCTGGTTTCCGGGTATCAGGGGTGGTTGGTGAGGGTTCAGTGTGTTGGTTGTCTTCGTCGAAGTTGTCGTAGATGCTCTTGATTTTGTGGTGGAAAAAGGTGCTGAGTTTGTTGCAGAGGTCTTGTGAGGGAGGGAGGTCGGTAGACTCGCTGGTGGGTTGGGCGAACTCCTTGATGATGCTGAAGAGTTCCTTGCTGTTGTGTGCGTGGGTGGAGATTCTGTCTTCAATCGCTTTTTTCCTCTTTTCTCTGATGAGTTGATGGTGAGCGTTGGTGGCGGCTCTGAAGTTGTTGTGGGCTTCTGTTGATTTGGTGTTTCTCCAGGCCTTTTCGAGACAGCAGCATGTGCGCCTGGACTCTCGAAGTTCAGTGGTAAACCATCTGGCTTTCTTGGCATGGGTATTGTTGTTTTTCTTGAGGGGGGCTATGGTGTTGGTGCTGTCCGAGATCCATCTATTCAGGGTTCGGGCTGCGTTGTTGGGGTCGTCCTTTTCCACGATGGTTGGGGAGGAGTTGTTGAGTGAGGAAATGAGCTGGTCGTCAGTGATTTTGGTCCAGTTTCTTTGTGGAAGCACGTGCTGGTGTCTGTGGATGGTGGGTGTTCTGAAGGTGAAGTGGACGCAACGATGGTCGGACCATGGGAGTTCGGTGGTATGGCTGAAGGTGATGGAGTTTCCTGTAGTGAAGAGGGGGTCGAGGGTGTGTCCTGCTGAGTGCGTGGGCTCGGTCACGATCTGGCAGAGTCCAATGTTGTGGAGGTTGTCCAGGAGGCATGTGGTGTTGGGGTCCAGTTGATTGTCGAGGTGGAAGTTGAGGTCTCCCAGCAGGGTGTAGTTGGTGGATGCGATGGCCTGCGGGGAGATAATGTCCGTGATGGAGTTGGCGAAGGGTCCGCGGGGTCCAGGGGGTCAGTAGATGAGGGTTCCTCGGAGGGCGGCAGTGGGGCTGGCCAGTATCTTGAAGTGAAGGTGTTCCATCAGTTCTGTGGACTCGTCAGGGAGTGTGCTCAGGTGGAGGCTGGATTTGTGGACGATGGCGATTCCTCCGCCTTCATTGCTTGTGTAACTACTGCCCTCTTCTTCAGTCTATTTATTACCTTTACCCACTCTTCCTTTATTATTTTTACACAGCCTTGGCGAAATTTGCTATATGTTGGTGAAATTCCAGAAATTTTCGACTTTTGCGTTACGTGAAAGGTCACTTTCTGCTATTTTTTGTAACTTTTTTTGAGCGAGCGATCAACTTGTTTAAAAAAATTAAAAATCTCCTGAGATACCAGCAGGGGAGGGAATCGCACTGAAAGTATGTTACTGAGAGAGGTGTTTTCCTAAGTGTGAGGTGTGCATTTGCAAAAATAAAGCCAAAGAATTTACCAGCAAACAGCATTTTACTCTAAACTGTCATGGAATTTCACAAACCTTCATGAATAAAAGCGGCGATTTTTCAGACCCCTGCTTCCACCCATTGTGCTTTCTTTGTTCACATTCTTGTCCTTTCTTTCGTCCCTGCTTCTTTTACCCACGCTCTCTTGAGGATTTTTTCTGTTCTTCCCGTTGTTTCAGAGCTCCTCTTTCCCGATTTCTACTCCTCGATCCCCCCATCTAACCATCTTTCTAGCCTCTCTGCTTGTCCTTTTCTGTCCCGTCTGCCTATGTCAGCCCAGCCACTGTTCCTTCTCCCTCTCCCCATAACTAATTTTCTTTCCCTTTAGCCAAACTCTCCCCTCCCCATCTCACCCTCACCCCTCTCTATCAGTCACCACAGGCCTCGGATCAGCAATTCAAATTGGTGGAAAGGTTTGCCTCCCCGATAGCCTTTGCAATGGCTCTTAACATTATTAGAGCAGATGCCACACGCCCCCCGAAACAAATAATAATACAAACAAGTATTGATCTGACTACGACCTTCCTTTCCCGCTTCCAGTATATTTTGCTCCTTCCATCCGTCCATCCCCGGTTGCCGGAGCAGGGGCGCAGCTTCAATTGGTGCAGCAGGTGCAGAGACACAGCGAACCACTGAACCTTGATAAATGTTGCATTTTACTGCCACATCAGCAAAGGGAGGCTTGCATGCACCAGGGCTAATGGCATCCTTCTACACCACTGCTTCAGAGAGAGCGATTTTACTCTTGGAGTCTCTTCCGACTCTTTCTCCTTGATGTCCTTGTCCTCCTCGGCGGTCTCTCTATCTCTGGATTGCATGATCTCTTTTTAACCCTTTCGAACAGTATTCACTGTTATTCTGAGCAATGCTGGTGATATTACTCGACTAAGTGGTCTCACAGCTAGACTGCCGACTTTGGAGCTGGAAAACCAAGGTTCGAGTCTCAGTGCAAATCGCTTAATGTCCCATGCCTACCACAACCAGCATTAGCATAGCAAATAGGTCTTGCCTTTGGGACCTTATAAGTGTTTAGCCATGCAACACTTGATGTGGTTGCACCAGGGACATTGTGCTGCATAACTAAACACTTCTAAGGTCCCACAGGCGAGACCTATTGGCTATGCCAATGCTTGTTGTCTATTCTTGATGTACCTAATGTTATTGTTGTTTTGCTTACTCTGTAAAGCACTCTGATACCTTTGGGTCTAGTTTGTGCTATATAAAAATCCCAAATAAATCAATAAAAAAATATTGCTTCAGGTGTTTTTCTATAGGACAGCAGCCATCCTACAGTGAAAATAGTTTTGAGGGCTAGTCACTGTAAGCATTAAATTGCTACATAGCTAACTTTTCAATACCATACACCCTGCCTTGGGGGCTACTTAGGAGCAGTGCTTAATTTGAGCCGGTGGTTTCAGGTGCTCAGCACCGGCACTTATGACAGCTGCCGCATGGTGGAGCTGTTTGTGTAATTTTAACTTGAGCAGAACAACAGTTGTTTATTAGTTCAATATATATTAAAAACAACCAATACCTGCCACACAATCCATTCTTACAGCTTTGAAGGACTTGAACAGTCTTAAATGTAACACTTGTAGCGGTGTAATGGCTGGTAGTTCTCTAGGTACATTCTTTTTTTTCAGAACTAGAATCTAGGTACATTCTTTAGCAGTGCTGGCAGTGGCAACCGGTGGTGCAAGCTGCAGTGGCTTCCTGGCACTTATTTTTTTTTACAAATTCAGCACTACTTAGGAGTGACCTAATAATGTTTTAAAGGAAGGTTTAGACCTGTCAACAGGGTTTATTTTGGTAGGTCAAATTGCACTTTTTAGACTGCTCTAGTCACACTACAGTGACAGGCCTGAATCTATGTTTGCATTGTAGTGGCATAGTAGGTGCTGCAGCCCACTAGTGGCGTTTAAATTCTCGGGCACTGGGTACAGTTTGGACCATGCGCTAGGAACTTATAGGCAATTTTAATATGTCAGTTAGTATTATGATAATTCAACCATGTTAAAAGTGGGCACACAGGCACTTTACTACTGTCTAGCAGGAGTAAAGGGTGCAGAATTCCATAGCCAGTAAAAACAGATGGGCAAAACTCTGGGGGTACACAATTCAAAAGATGGTCATTTCCTACAGGAACCTTTGCTGAACAGGGTGCAGTCAAAGAGTTAAGCTGCACCTTCAAAGGTGAGTGCTCTAAAGAGGAGTCAAAAGATGCAGTTTGCATTGCAAGCAGTGACCTTCAAAGATAAACACAACAGATGTTCCTGAGTCATACACTTCTGATAAAGAACAAGAGTTTTATGCTTCTGTAAGAAAGACTATGATTGTGCATGTCTTTTGTCACAGAAAAAGATGTAAATCCAACAAGTTATCATGAAAGCAAAGTAAAACAAATGAATGCACAAAGAATGATGAATACTACTGTGTTTATATGACATGCTAAGGCTTTACTAAAGAATGCACTGCCTAAACCAAAAGCCATAAATAAAAAATATAAAATATTGTTTTGACCTCAAACTAATCAAAGAACACACACTTGCTGCCGATTGCAACAAACAAGTCTTGTAGCAAAAATAACAAAATAACTACTTGATGCTCCATCAGCTAAACCTAATGGGAACACAAACGGGAAAATTGTAGCCATTCATAAGATATCATGGATATGATGACCGGCCCATCCAAGCTACAATAAACCATGAAAAATAAATGAAAGACAATGACAAAAAGAAGAGCGTGTAACCTAAACCCCAATCTCTGTACTTTTCCGAACATGTGGCCTTCCAAAAAGTTAAAACTGTGTGCATACAGACCTAACAACCATGGAAGCAGCCCATTGTATTGTATTGTATTGTATTAGAAACTTATATAGTGCAAAACTGTCACCCTAGGGGTATCCTGGCGCTTGGATCAGAGAGAAGCTCAAAGAAAAGAAAAAAATCAGAATCAGCTGTTTAGAATATATGTTTAAAACCCATTTCTTGGGAAGAGCCAGGTTTTCAGGCTCTTCCTAAAGCCAATCAACGAGCTAGCTTGTCTAAGCATTTGGGGCAGTTCATTTCATATATGGGAGGCCATCACTCCAAAGGCTCTACCACCTTTCCGAGACCTCTTAAATCTGGTGGTAGTTATCAAGGTGGAATTAGAGGAACGGAGCTGTCTACTTGGATTAAACCAAGTAAATGTTTCTTGTAGAGAAACTGGGCCCTGACCATGTACTGCCTTATATACAATGCAAAGGGATTTAAAGAGGATTCTCTCCCTAATGGGCAACCAATGAAGATCTCTTAGGGCCAGCGTCGTAGAGGATCTGCGTTGTCTATTTAGGGCCAGTTTTGCTGCCATAGATTGAGCTCTCTGCAACCCTTGTACAATATATTGTGGGGCTCCCAAGTACAGGGAGTTGCAGTAGTCCAATCTACTCAATATTATGCTCCTCACTATAAGAGGACGGGTGTCCTCTGGGAGTAGGGGAAGGATTTTCCGTAAAATACGGAGAAATGGTGTACAGCCCATGGTGCTGTACAGTAACCAGTGCACAATCCAATAAAAAGCAGAGCATTAAAGCATATGATTAAGTTATGAGAGATACCATGTATTAGTGATGTAACAGCTAAACTTTCTAATCATTAATAAAAATGATGCTGCATTTAAAAGGGCACATTGTCTGATCCAAATGAAGGTTTGCTTCACTTTGCAAACTGACAATATCGTAAAGTTTAGTTTTGTGTAGTTTGTTCTAAAACTATTTCCTGATTTATTTTGTATTTTTTTGCAGCTCCGTAACAAAGGTAGAACTTTTGGCAAGTGTTCATATTTCAAGTTTCATTGAAATAGACATGCAGGGACAACAATGTGGAAAATTTCGGACCAAAGGTGCGAACATCGTTAATGTTCATGCTCAATTGTGAGTACCGTTTTGATTCTCTTTAACCAATCAAAGTGTACATGCAATGTGTGTTTAGCGTTTGGTGTCAGTTTCTTTTGGAGAAAACCATAGACCAAAAATGCTTCAAAATGTGACGATGTCTGCCCAATATTTACTTCTCAGCTCGTAGGGCAGTAACAAACTGTGCAAAATAAATTTACTGGTTTGTGACCTGAGAATATTTTTGCATTGCAACAAATGTGCAAATCGGTTAAGTGCAAAATATGCCATGCAGTAGGATTTGCGAAGCACTGTCCCATTTATAATAAGGAGCTAGGATTCTGTTTGTGAATCTATTTTAGACATGAGTGTCAATTCAGAATAAAATACAGACTCTCACATAAAAGAACTATTCAATGTCAACAATAAAAACACTAATGCATAGTTTTCAAATTGAATTTGAAAGCCATTTGTTTGTGCTTAATCTAATAGACAATTAAAACTAATCAAGAAATACGGAAGATTGGCACCTAAACCATGAGCCACAAAATAAATCAGAGACATTTATAATAAATCAAACTTTCAACTCAGTGATCCACTTGTGATCAAAATTATTCTAGTTAATAGGCAACATTCTATTAAAACATCCCAATCATTTATGTACTCCTCACCACTCATGGAACACCTACAAACTGATGAGAAGACCACGATAAGAGGAACCCTCGCTAACAGACACCCTGGATCCAGAGCAACATTCTGCGATGCCATCCTCAACCTCATCACCCCCTAGCAAGCGACTCACACTACTAACTCCGAATTGGCAACCTCAACTTCCACATCAATGACCCCAATAACGCTTACTCTATCGCCCTTCTGGAGAATCTGAACAATATCGGCCTCACCCAACTGGTCACCGAACCAACGCACAAAGCCGGACACACACTCGACCCCATCTTCACCTTCAGCCACAGAATCATATATAGCCACACCACAAAACTCACCTGGCCTGAACACACCAGTATACACTTCACCATCACCGACGCCCAGCACACCATCACCAGGAAGCAAATCTCCTCCCATCGTAGCTGGAGCAAGGTCCTCAAACTCAGTGTTCACAGACCCTCACCACGTCCCAACCTGAGGCCTCAACAGACCTCGACCAAGCCATCCAGAACTTCACTCCTGGATCACCAACTGCACCAACAGAGTTGAAACCCACAAAAACAAACACAATCCCCAAACATGTCAGTTGGTACATTCCAGAAATCAGGACCCCCAAGCGCAACTACCACCAACTGAAGAAAGGATGGCGCGCCACCTAGAACCATGTAGACAGTGCACAGTGCATCACCAGGAAGCAAATCTCCTCCCATCGTAGCTGGAGCAAGGTCCTCAAACTCAGTGTTCACAGACCCTCACAGCGTCCCAACCTGAGGCCTCAACAGACCTCGACCAAGCCATCCAGAACTTCACTCCTGGATCACCAACTGCACCAACAGAGTTGAAACCCACAAAAACAAACACAATCACCAAACATGTCAGCTGGTACATTCCAGAAATCAGGACCCCCAAGCGCAACTACCACCAACTGAAGAAAGGATGGCGCGCTACCTAGAACCCTGTAGACAGAGCCCCTGACAAAACAGCCCTCAGAAACCATCACCGGCACATCAAATAAGCCAAGAAAGCAGCCATCACCACCCACATTGACTCTGCTGCCAACCAAACAAACTCTTCAAAATAGTCAAAGAATTCTTCAACCTGATAGCCGTTGAGAACCCATTCCACACCTCCCAAGAACTCAGCAACACCCTCTCAGGCTACTTCCACAACAAGATCACCAACATCTTCAACACTCAACCCATCATCATCAACCCCAAAAAGCTCGACCAACCAGCAATCACCAGCCAAATCATCACTAACCCTGGGCGTAGTTCGAGAAGTAGCACTACGCGAAGCATTGCAAAGTGCACTTCGCACTATTTGAGCTATGCGTAGCACTATGCGAAATGCGTAGTAGCCTGTTCGCGCTGTGCAAGATGCCGTTTTCAATGATTACACAGTGCGGACAATCATCCAGCATTGTGCAATCATTGAAAACGGGATCTTGCACAGTGTGAGCTGTAGTTTTCTGCTGCTCGAGTAGATTTTTACTCGAGCTGCAGATTTCTCAACCCGGACTGGTAGTTTCTCATCGCGAGCGGTCGTGAGCATACGCAACCACTCGCAATGAGAAACCTGACCTCCCCGCGCTGAGAATCTCAGCGGGAGGTTTATTTTCCACGCTCGTGATCGGCAACTTGATGTTGCTGATGGCGAACGAGGAAAAAGTCTCGCCGGGATGTCATTTTGCTTGCTCACGGTCGACAACTTGACGTTGAGGACCGTGAGCAAGCAAAAAATGACCACTGCACTACGCTACACTATGCATGTTTGCACTGTGCTACGCGTAGTGTGAAGTAGCGGAAACTTTGCAAACTACGCGAGCGTAGCGTAGCACTTTACCCAGGGTTAATCATTACCACCTGGTAATCACTCACCACCCTGACCACTTCAGCCATCATGTCTTACATCTACTCCAGGGCGGACACTGGACCCTGCCCCCACCACCTCAACAACCTTGCAACTAACACAATCACCAGCAACCTCAACACCCCCATCTCCACAGCATCCTTCCCGCACAGATGGAAATACGCAGATGTCAGAACCCTCCTAAAGAAAGCATCCACTGACTTCAACAGTCTCAAAGATTATCATCCAATCTCCTGGCTTCCCTCCCTGGCCAAAATTCTAAGGAAATCCATCAACCAGCATCTCACCAGATTCCTGGACAAAACAACCTACTGGACACCTCTCAATCAGGATTTCATGCTAACCACAGCACTGAGACCCTGCGGATTGCTGCCGCAGGCTACATCAGAACACTCCTCGACCGTGGAGAAACTGTGGCCCCGTTCCTCCTTGACTTCTCCACGGCATTCAACACAGTCTCCCACAAGACCCTCATCAACAGACTCCACAACATAGGCATACTCCAAGTCTCTCTCAAGTAGATCACATACTTCCTCACAGGAGGCCGACAGGGCATCCGACTGCCTCCTTTCACCTCCACACCCAAAGACATCATATGCGGCGTACCACAAGGACCATTCCTCAGCCTGACCCTGTTCAACATCTACATGACCCCCTCGCAGATTTCATCATATCCCATGGACTCAACATAATCTCCTATGCAGATGACACTCAACTGATCCTCTTGCTGACCGAGGACCCCACCAACGCCAAAGCCAACTTCTGCAATGCCATGACCAACGTAGCCAAATGGATGAGAGACAAGTGCCCCCAACACAACTCCGACAAAACTGAAGTACTGATCTTCGGGAAGAACAAATCTGCATGGGACCACAGCTGGTGGCATGCGGAACTCAGACCCACACCGACCGACCATGCACGTAAGCACGCCATCATCCTCGACAGCCAACTGACCATGAAATGACAAGTTAACGGAGCCGCCTCCTTCTACTTCCACACACTTTGCATGCTCCACAGAATGTTCAGATCGATCCCAACTGAAATCAGAAGGGTCATCACTCAGACCCTTGTCACCAGCCACCTTAATTACAACAACACCCTCTATGGCGGCATCTCCATCAGCTCCTAGGAATACTCCAGACCATACCGAACGCCGCAGCCAGGCTCATTCTGGACCTCCCCAAATGAACCTTCATCGCCCCCCACTTGATAGACCTCCACTGGCTCCCCACCCAGAAAAGATGCCAGTTCAAGATCCTCATGCATGCCTGCAAAGCCCTCCACGACCTAGGACGACCTGCCTACCTCAACCATCAACTGAACTGCCACAACCAGCCAGACACCTATGCTCCACTTCACTCACCTTTGCACACACACCCTGCATCTGCCACACCCTCAGCAGCTGCCACTCCTTACCCTACATCGCAGCGAAGACCTGGAACAACCTCCCCCATCTAGACCCGTATGGACCACTCACTGGCATACTTCAGAAAGAGATTCAAGACCTGGATCTTTGACGGAGACATATCACTAGGGGTGACAGAGTTGTGATTTATACATGTTGATTGATTGATACCACTATATTTATAGAAATATGAATAATGAATTTGCATTGGTATCTATATTTTAGCGATACAGGAATAATTAACTGCATCTCAAACTATTTTGAAAACAATGGTTTGATAATGTACTCCAGAAATCAATTGCTTCTGTCTTTCCAAGGGCAGATTATTGTTCTTTCAGCTAGTGTGCATTGTAAAATATTGGAGGGGTGAGTGGACACAAGTGAAGACAGAAAAATAACATATGAAGGAACTGTATAGCTATTAGCTATTTACAGTGCACCTACTGTCAGCAGAGCAAGTCTCTGCTTTCACTTGGAAAACTGAACTTCAGGGCATTTTGCTCCTCCACTTTTTCATGGACCCTCTTTCTGTTGGCTGGATCTTGCAAACGATAAAACTAGGGGCATATTACCAACAACTAGCGATAATTATCGCTATGTTGGTTTGCGGCGATATTTTTATCACCGAGCTGCGGCGATTTTTATCGCTTAGGAACCTTGCTATTATCAAGGTATATCTCCTAAGCGATAAAAATCGGCCAAAATGCATGAATATCGCTGAAAAGTCAGCGATATACATGCATTACCGAGCAAATGCTCTTAGCCATGTTATCCACCTACCATTGGATAACATGGCTAAGAACTGCTCAGGGGCAGGTGTTAGCTTTTGGAGATATTTGCTCTTAGCACGAATATCTCCAAAAGTTGGTAATAGGAGATAGCGATGTTAGCGACTGTTTCCCGTCTCTAACATCTTGACACGCCCACTTTGCATGTCATTAGTGATAAATATCACTGACATGCAAAGCGGGGCCCAAGATAGTCGCTATCTCCTACTAGCTGTCGCTAACTGGTGTTAGAGACAGCTAAGTAATAGGGAGATAATTTTATCTCCGCTTTCTTGGCTTTTAAAGCCAAAAAAGCGGAGATAAACCTCCTTCTAGATCGCTGACTCTCCTCTTCAGATGTGCTGAAGACACAAGGCCACCCTTAGTCAAAATTAAGGCTTTGATACAATTCCTTCTGTTAGTTGATTGATTGCCCATTTTTTCCTGGAATATCAAAGGGTGTGAAAGGCCTCTGTGGAGTACATCGACACTGGTATCCTCATACTCTTCCTTTCCAAGGCAAAAGGCCTAGCCACGCCACTGTTCCTTGTGGAATCATAAGGATTGCTCCTGTGATCCCTCAAGATTGGTAGAGTACTTGCAGTAAGCGATAATATTTGTTGGAAACAGATCTTTTTGATGCTTCACTCACCGTGGACATGAAGCTTTCAGCAGTTGTGGTAGCGTGAAGCTACAGCCACTGGTGAGGAAAGTTGCAAATTCCTGCCGCTAGAAGGAATGGCCATTCTCTGTTCTTACCATGTCAAATCAAGTCAACATGTAGTGTACTAAGGTTATGCTCTATAAACAGTACATTAGATAAGTAATACTAAAACATTATCATGATAAAGTTTATTATATAATTATACAATAACAAAAATATCAAACAAATCTATTACTGTTTTAAGATCATTTTAAACGTTGCCAACCTTAACTGACAGTAAAAATCGAGCCAGCCTACAGAAAAAAACATATTTACAAAAATTGTTTCTGCACTCCCCTTTACTACACCATAACAAATAATTAATTGAGATAATAGTGCCTTGCATTGTTAAACAAGGGAAAATTCAATAAAATGTGTAACAGGTGAGAAGGTAATTTATATGGGCAAAAAGATCTGCCCATATTAGTTAGCCTTTATTTGCAGCATAAAGCTATGAATCAGTCCTTCTAGGTGGATGTGAATCCTAAACCAAATTAAATGACTGTGACCTAGTTTTCGATCTTCTATTGAGCCTAAACAACAAAACTAGCCTCCGCCCATACTGTCAAAGCTTATGGACTCAGTATCAACATTCCCAGCAGAGGTTGTATAAGTTTCATCGACACAATTAATACTTTTTAGCGTACCTGCCTTAATTTTCAAGGACACGTCTATTGAAAATAAAATGATCAGTGCCGTTGGCTAGTCATCTGTATCGCACAATGTATGGGTGCGCATTCTTTAAAAAAAATCATGTCTGAATGATTCAATCACAGACTTGTCACTCTGTAAGACAGATAGCGTATTGGAGGGAGCTAAAAATGTGAAAAATCTCATGTTATTTGGTAAGTCTTCTGCAGCTTGTATTCACCCATAGTTTTTCAATTTCTTTGTTCAGTTTGGCTAAGTTATTCGCGCCCAAATAAACGGGCAAATATTTTTTCATATGGGGGCAATGCAGGCAATTCCCAGTAAGTTGTAAAAGTCTTTGTAATTTTAAGATACTTCAGGATAAGCTTTTTAGCTGCGGCGGCTATTCCGCCGCAGCGCTAAGGAGGAGGCGGGGCCGAGCGGCGCTCCCGTACTCATGACTGAATCGCTCCATCACGGCCCTCGGGTGAGCTGTGCTTGTGACAGAACGGTTTCGTCACGGCCCCGCCCGCTCTTTAGAACAATCAGCGCAGACGCGGAATTCGTGCTGCGCAGGCGCGGCGAGCAGGCCGTGACGGAACCGTTCCGTCACCAGCACAGCCCACCCGAGCATCGGGACGGAACGGTTCCGTCACAAGCACGCAACGGGTTAATGTGGTTCACCGTCTTTGCAAAATTGCAAGGGAAACTACACTGATAAACCCTGTCCTCAACACCTTGCAGCTCATAACAGGGAAATCTCCCAAGTCAGCAAGACTGGTCTTAGCTTCAAAGGACGCCTCAGTATTGCGAGACATATTGCTTCAATCCTTAGGGTGTACTTTCCTCCAGCTCAGGGGAACCAGGCACTACTGACTCACCTTTACTTTCCCTCTGCGCGACATTTGATTTCCTAGCCCGTATTAAACTTTCCTTAACACATTTCACTACTAGAAGGCTTCCTGGGACAGCCATGTGCCTTTCTATTGCGATGGAAACGATTTGAAAATCCTGGCACCACCTTGGGCCCTGGAGGAATCTCATAAATGATTCACACACCTTGGGACTTGCTTGCTTCTCCTTATAAGTTTTTATGACCCCTGTCTTTTATAAACATTTTGAGAGTCTACAGTAAACTCCATCTGTTGATATTTTTTTCTTACTACTTCCACCTTATTTTGACTGGAGTGACCAGACTCACCATTATGTGGTCACCATATGGGTCAATTAGGAAACCTTAGTATTAACTATGTAGTCAGCAACCTTAGCAAACTCTCTCTGAGCCTCTAATGTGAAGCCATGCCAGTTTTGGAAAAGCTGCTTTTCCAGGGGCCAGATCAGCCTCAGACTGTGTGCAGAGGTATAATATTGCCCCATCAGCAAAGCCTTAATTTAAAGTCAGAGACACAAAGTAACCTTCTGAAAATAAAATGGTTGTATATTGATAACAGGAACACTTACAACAGCCAGCTACATCTTTCTGTAGCCACACACTAAAAATGTGCGTTCCAAATAAATGTGAAGCAGAAAGAATGCAAACTAGATGGCTGTCCTCACTCAAATTACTTGCAATTAGATTACACTTACGAAGCAGCCTCATTTGGTCCTTAAGCCTTACTATGGGTGGTGGGGGTGTGGGGTGTGGGAGGGGAGGGAATGGGGGTGGGTGGGAGGGCGTAAGGGGGGGAGGGGACGGGGTAAAAAAACAAAAAGAGTATTTGTTTGCATTGCAGTAATGGTATTACAGTTTGAGTATATGCACATCTTGTTCTGGTTTCTGATTTTTTTTCTTTATTCTGATGGGGCAGGATAAATTGACTCTATGTACATGGAATGTATGCGGTCTTAATGTGGCAAAAAGCGGGCTCTCTTTGCTAAAATTGTTCATTTGATGCGGGCAGACATCCTTTGCATACAGGAAACTCATGTACCATGGGGGAAGCGTGATCTCCTTAGGTTGGTTGGCTATGAGCTTCTTATTTGTTCTAAACAGACCTCTTCAACTAGAGGGGTCGCTATATTTATGAAGCGAGGTTTAGGCTGCTGTAAAAGGACATTGGGGATAAAATGGGTAGGTGGGCCATAGCTGAAGTTTCTATAGGGGGCAAATAATTAACGATTTGCAATGTGTACGGGTCGAATTTAGACGATCCAGAGGTGGTGCAACAGCTAAACGTGGAATTGGCAGCTTGGCCTACCCCACTTTCATTATGTGGTGATATGAATATTAATACTTCAAGTAATTTTGATTTAGTTAGTGACTCAAAATATGTGGGTAGAAAGCCAAAAGTATTTAAAGCGCTTCGGACTCTCCTTCAGGAGCATGGTTTGGTTGATCTTTTGTTCCTACGTAATAAAACGGAAGATGGGTTCACACATCACTCTATTCCCCATAATAAAAGTGTTAGGTTAGATTATGTTTTCCTCACAGTGCAGGTGGCAATTGTTTCTTCTATTTCTTGTTTTCCTCGACTTATTTCAGACCATAACCCATTAATAGCAGAGTGCGAATGGCCTCGAGTTAGGAAACCCCCTAGGGAGTGGACGTTTGAAAGGAAGCTGGTCTGCGAAGATGAGTATCGGGCCCATATTAAAAAGTGGATAGCTCAGTTTCTAAACATAAATATTGGGTCGGCATCTGAACAAGTGGTATGGGATACGTTGAAAGCTGGACTACGGGGGGAAACTAAAAGCTTCACCTCGTACAGATGGAAGTATGAGCAAGAACAGATGCGTAGGCGCATTGAGGAGCTAAGAGAGGCAGAAATTGAATTGACTCTGAACATTAAGAATGGCTATGACACTCAGTCGAGTCAACAAAAAGTAGCAATCCTGAAAGCTCAATTACTGGAGCCACTCGGAAAAGATCTTGCATCGAAGTACCTACAATATCGTACAGAGATGTTTGAGTTTGGGGAGAATTCTGGTAGGGTTTTAGCTAAGAGACTTCGCCAGCGCAGTATACAGAATCAGGTAGTGAAAATCCAAGATCAATATGGAATAATACATGATACCCAGGAGGCAATTAATAGAGTCTTTTTGGATTTTTACTCCTCTTTGTATACGGAAGATAGGGAGGATATCCCTAGACCAGATATTGAGAGGGCCATGGAGGAGTATCTTATTGATATGGAGACAATCAAAATCTCTCAAGAACAGGCAGAATTTTTGGGTTCTCCCATTCAAATGGAGGAGTTGGAATTGGCCGTTAAATCTTTAGCTAACGGCAAGGCCTGTGGCCCAGACGCGGTTCCCCTGGAATTCTATAAATTTTTCTGGACGAGATTAAAGTTTTTTTCCTTGAGGTCCTAAAGGCAGCACAGAAGGGCAAAGTGCCGGAATCATGGCAAAATGCAACTATAGTTTTGTTCAAGAAAAAAAGGAAACCAGAGCTGCTGCCGTCATCCTTCAGGCAGATATCATTAATCAATGGAGATTCGAAAGTCTATTCTAAAATCTTAGCTTGTCGACTTGCGCAAGTGATCACTCCGTTGGTCTCCATATATCAGCATGGATTTATTCCAGGCAGGGACACAGCGGACCATGTAAGACGCTCCATTGCATTGTTAGACTGGGCACATGTCACGAAATCTCCCCTCGGGTTGATCCTGTTGGACGCCGAGAAGGCGTTCGACAGGGTCTCCTGGGGGTTTATGTGGGCAGTACTTAGATGGAAGGGTTTTCCAGATGGATTTATACATGCAGTTGCTGCTATGTATTATTCCGCAAGGGCCCAACTGCGTATCTCAGGGCAGCAGACTAGCTTCTTCTCTATCACTAGGGGCACACGGCAGGGGTGTCCCTGCTCACCCCCTGCTGTTCGCCCTATATATAGATCCGTTTCTCTCTAAAATTATGGCCAATCAGGCTATAGTTCCAATCAGGGCTGGTGGCATCTGCTACAATCTGCTAGCATACGCAGACAATATAGTTGTGATAACATCCGATGTTCCATCTGCGTTTTTGGCATTGAAGGAATTATCTAATCAGTTTGGAGCGGTCTCGGGTTATAAGCTCAATGTTTCAAAAACGCAGGTGGTTCAGACTCCCGACATGCCTATATCTGATGCCCCAGTTGTATCTGAAGCTACGTATTTAGGGGTGCGGATAAGCTCTATAGTAGATAGGATTCCGGATCTAAATATTCTCCCAACGATAGAAGCAGTCAACACTAAACTTGAGAGACTCGACAATCTACATTTATCCTTGTATGGACGCTGTAGTGTCCTCAAAATAATAGTCCTCCCGAAATTTTTATACTTGTTTAGAACTATTCGGTTGTTACTTTCTCAAAATAGTTTGATTAAGGCAGAGAGGGTGTGTAGCAGGTTTCTGTGGGGATATAGGCGATCGCGACGAGCAGCTAAGTGGATGTATCTTCCCCGAGATAGGGGGGGCTGGGCGGTTCCCAGTCTGGTTATGTATTATTGGGCACCAATGCTGCAAACTATGGGAGTGATGATATGTGGAGATAGCGCGATTGTTCCGATGGCTAATCAACCTACTATATATGATTTATGGCTAGGCGAAGCGGCCAAGGGCATACTGTTGGAAGTCTTGGAGCCTAGCTATTATAAAAGGACACGCTTCAAAGTTCTGATTGCTGCGTGTTCTATTTGGCGGAAAATCAGGAAACATTTAGACATCCCAAATTTGAATCTTTATACACCATTTAAAAGCAGTAGAGTGTTTCCTAGCATTTTTCAAGACCAAGTAATGCTTGGTTGGCAAAGGAAGGGTGCCTATATGCTGGGTGACCTAGTAAAGGATGGGCAACTTTTAACATACAGTGACATCAGGAACAAATATAAACTACCCCAGCGCGACTTTTTAAAATACTTGCAAATACAAAGCTTTGTCTATAAACAATCGAAGACCTTACCAGCTATATTTAATAAGCTACCAATTATTGAGATAATTGGGAAAAGGAGTAGAATAGGGGTACTTTATCAATACATAGTATCAACTTTTCCCGATGACTTGGCAGTACAAAATGCCAAGTGGGAAACTAAATTAGGACGGACAGGTATCGACTTAGTCCCGGTAATGGAATTTGCCAGTAAGGTCATTGTATCAGGCTCATTGAAGACCCAAAGCTATATGGCGAATGTTAGATCTTTACTACACGCCAATGAAAATTGCCAAATGGGGTGCTAGGAAGGGCAATACTTGTGCTCGTTGTAATTCAACAACCGCGGACATAATACATATGCTCTATGCTTGTCCAGTATTAGCAGGGTTTTTTGATGACATCGAGCATTTTATCAACTCCGTACTTAAGATAAATTGCTTATTGACTCCAGCATTGGTAATATTCGGGGTTGATGTGGGCAATAGCTTAGCTAGTACTCATTCTTTTTATAAATCCGCTTTTCTTTTCATTGCCATGTCCCAGGCACGTCTATGTATTATATCTAAGTGGTTGTCTGCGGAAGCCCCAAAATTTGTACAATGGCGAGCAAGATTGTTAGCCCTGCATAGGTTAGAATTTTCTGTATTTTCTTGTAAAGGGGGGAGGAGCCGGCAATTAGCAACTAGGATTTGGGCGCCGGTGGCTGAATGGGTCGGTTAAAGATTTATTGTGCTTTGGGGTATTGATTGATTTGTGTGCTGTAGTCATTGTTGTTGATATTGATTTCTATTTTGTAAACCGCTACATAAGTGCCTATCATTAGAATGTCTATAGGGATGTGCAATGTTACTTTTTAGCAAAGTCTGTTTTTTCTTTTTGGGTTTAAAAACCAATTCTGCAATGTGTATTGTCATGTGTTCTTCGTGCATCAACAATAAAAAAAACAACAACAAAAAACGAAGCAGCCTCATTTGCATCTCTGTCATGAACGCCCCTATATCTGAAAACGTGTGATTCGTGCGTTCTTCTTGTGACTTATGCAACTAAGTTAGTATTACATGCTTGGCATCATATAGTAAATGAACATTTAGTAAATACATAACCTATAAATGTATAAATAGATGTGTATCTGATGGTGCACGTTTCCCATGAACTATGGGTGTATGTTTGAATAATGTGAGCAAAATATATCGTCTGACATGGACTGCTTTCTAAATGCTGTTTACAAAATTATCTCCCCATTGGATGGAGATTTTCTATTATATTATATCTGATTAGGCAATATCTTTTCAAATATATTCAGGAAACAATATTTCTGTCCGACAAAAGTTTGGTTAGGATGTTCTGGCACCCTGCCATCAACCAACCAACCCTCGAGTATGAATTGGGGAATGTTTGCAGTGACTTAAGAGAATTCCTTTATTCCCTTAAATCAACCCATGTGTTGGTGATAGATGTATTCCCCTCACTTGAACAAAATAGTCCTAAGAAAGTTCCTACTGCCCAACGTCAAATAATTTAGTGAAACTCTTCCTGCTGTTGCTACCTTTGACAGGTATGCTGAGTTTAAGAGGGTGCAGTGAATACAGCACCAGCAAGTGTTCTGTCAAGTATTGAGACACTGTGCCCCTACCAATCTACTTCTGTGTATGAGGTGAAACAGTGCTTCTTTGCGGAAACATGTTCAAAGGTTTCAGCATCACTTTTGCTAAATACTGTCTTCCATGCCTGTGCTTACTCTCTTCTGAATCTCCTCTTCTCCCCCTTTCTCGTTCTATTATTCAATATATCCCGGGTGCTCCCATTAAGAGGGCGCATCACATTATGCTCTTATGTAGGTTTTCTGTTTGCCTACAGGTAAAATATACTAATAACTTGATAGTTGATTTTTTGTATTTCGCCAGCGCAACACTACATTTTATAATTTGTGCACGTTTTCTACAGTTTCTTTCTTTTTAGGTCAAGCTTTAGCGGCAGCGCGCTTGTGCTGCTCGCTCTGCAAAGCATGCAGTAGTAGAGTATGGGAGACAAGCTGCTCTCACTTACCACGCATATTTTTCATTGGCTTCTGTCTTTGTCCTTCGTAAATTCTGTCTTATGATTGATTATGAGGCTTGTTAGTCCCGTCTTATTATGGCATTTTGTCATTTCTACCCTCCCATGGCTATTGGCCCCTTTACTTTGAGTGTTACACTGTACCATATGTGTTATTTAGAGCACTATTTTCCCCCTCCCCGCCCACACTCCCGTTGTCCATGCCTTCTCACACCACCGCCCCGCACTCCTGCTGTCCATGCCTTCTCGCCCCCCCGTGCCCCCCCAGCAGCACGCCTGTTTTCAATGCAATAGGTCTCTTGTAAATGCGAGTCCTACTGCATTGCAAATGCATGTTTTTTATTACAGTTGGCTTTAGTTCTGTTTGAGTGATGGAGTTTATCACTTTGCACTTGTATGCTTCTTTAAATGTTGTGCTTAAATAATTAAAATTATTTCCTCAGTTTCCCTTTCTGCCAGAAACGGGGTGTATTGGGAAACTGTTTTAGGAGTGAAAGACCAGCACCATTTGCTACTTACAAATGTTGCCTGACAAACGCCTCACATTACTTGAAAAGTGGGTGGGAATGCAGGCTGGCAACTGTACGGCAGAGAGTGGAAAAAATTTGAACTGTTACTGGTTGGTTGAAAATGGAAGCCAGTAACAGGGGAAAGTGTCTGGCATGAAAAAAAAGGGTGACATGCTGCAGGCTGAAGAAGAAGCCCTGGCTGGCAGCAATGAATGACGTACATTCACGAGGCATTCACAACAAATCACCAATGTGCTAGGCATAGCGAAAATTATGCCATGCGCCCTTTTAACTGTGATAACATCACAGACTTGACCTCTGAGCATCACAGCATCCTGAAGGAAGTGACCCGATTAGGGCCACCCGGGTCACTTATGACCACCTCTTAGCCTTCCAAACAAGTGAAGAGTCAGGCAGACAGCAAATAATATAAACAATTATTTATTAGTAAAATACACTGCAGTGGAGCCCAATCCGATCAGCACCCGGAGATGACTGTCGAGGGGACTGGTTCACCAACACTTGGTAACGCATATTCATTCTTCTGACAACCCCCAACCATGCCCCCAGTGGGAAGTTACCGGCCTGAGCCCTACATGAACAAAGAAGACACAGAAGGATGGGCTGCCACCTGCACGGTGGGTACACACTATCACTGTCTCAAGGTTGACTTGCGGTGCCTGGCTCCTCCTAACGTAGGAGCAGAGACAGAATGGCCTATTCATCAGTGAGGCGAAATCCAACCATGAACACGAAAGAAACAAATAGCTGAACACAGTCTTTTGCTGAGGCAAGAAATACATTCAGAGCAGGGCACAGCACGGAAACAGCGATTCTCCATATTATTGATGACGCGCTGCAGGCCCTTGACCAAAATCAAGCATGCTTACTGATTCTCCTAGACCTGTCATCGGCATTTGATACGGTAAATCATGAGGCATTACTGGCCAGGCTACGGGACAGGATGGGACTATCAGGAATTGTGCTGAACTGGTTTGAGTCCTTTTTACATAACAGAACGCAACGCTTCCTGGTTAACCAATCAACTTCACCTCCGTGCCCTATCTCAATTGGAGTCCCTCAAGGTTCGACATTATCCGCTGATCTGTTTAACCTATACGTCGAACCACTCACAGAAATTCTCCAAAAATCTCAAATATCTTATCACATGTATGCTGACGACACGCAAATATACTTAAAGATCGCATCCCTAAAAGATTTGGAATTAATGAATGAGACACTAAAAATGGCACTTCAATGGTTAACCACAAACCACCTGAAGCTGAATGCACATAAAACAGAGTTCTTACTAATTTCTCCACCAAGGAGCCATACAGAAATAAAGGATTGGACGAAAGTCGTGACTGCGCTAAACTGCACCCCAACCCTTGTCAACTCAGCTAAATCTCTAGGAATCACCCTAGACGAGAATCTAGACATGAAAGCCCATATTAATTCAATGGCGAAAAGTGCCCGCTTTCACTTGAACTACTTCAGAAAATTGAAACCATACATCACAGAGTCTGACCTCAAAGTGGCAATCCAATCCTTAGTTATCTCGAGGATTGAATATGGCTGCACTACCTTGGCTGGATTACCAAAAACGTCCACAGCACCATTGAAAGCCTGCCTTAAAGCTGCGGCAAGACTTATCACCGGAACCAGGAAATATGATCATATATCCCAGCACCTGAAAGTATTGAACTGGCTACCGTATGAAGCAAGAATCCAAATGAAGATAGCATGCATCACACACAAAGCATTACACGAGAACACCCCAAGATATCTAGCCAAGAAAATTCAGTTGTCCGATGGCAACAGACCAGCTAGGAGTGCTAAGGAGTTGCTTCTACGGCCAGCCTTCTTCCGAAAGAAAAAAACCTATGACAGAGCGTTCTCAGGAGCTGCCCCCAGAATCTGGAACTCACTCCCTCCAAACATCAGGAAGATCCAGACTCTGGTAACATTCAAGCGTGAAGTGAAGAGCCTGCTGATGAATAGATACATTACTTAGTACACTGTTCTTGGTTCGGATTTACTACTGCCCAGTACTGATCTTGTACGCCATTAGAAAGGGAGACATAGGTAATTCTATAATGGAATACGTATCCTATGATATGAAAACAACCGAAAGGCCATTAGTAATGGCTACTTTGAGTGAACAGGAGAACAGCATCTTGCATGAACATATACCGAGCTACCTCATATCTGTTATATATACATGCTTTTGTTAGTAATTTTGTCATATCTGTTATATATACATGCTTTTGTTAGTAATTTTGTCATAGCATATTTATGTACGCTAACGTCCACAGGTGTTACGAATATATATATCATCTACCTCACAGCGGTTGCTCGCTAACTGTTTATATATATGTTTACACTTTTTCTCTCTCATGTTAAGCGCTCTGATACCCACGGGTCTTGTTCGCGCTATACAAAACGTTATAATAAATAAATAAATAAAATAAATACATATGGAGGAGCTTGAATCAGTCACCACCTCGCGTGGCCTTCAAACTACAGAATTGAGCCTCAAATGCTAACCTAAGCTTGTATTATAAAGACAGCTCGGTGGGGTACATTTTAAGCCTAGCAGTTCCTGCTAATGATAGCCTTCTAAATGCTAACATAACATAACGTAAAATCAATCCATGTAGGTACATAAATGGCCAAATTCTCACAATCCCCATCCATATTTGCTGGTTAAGATTTATGGGGAGAGAATGAGTGAGAACTACAGAAAGCTAACAGAGGCCTGAGATCTAAGGTTTAGATTCTGTTCCAGCAGTTGCTTGCCTGACCCTTTACCCCAGGGGTAACAAAGGAAGTGGGGTGCGATTGGCAAGGCAGGTAGAAGCTGCAACCCCTGGATGCCTCTTACCTCCTTGGATATTGGCAAATGAAAGTGGTGACATGTGGGTGGCAGATGTGGGGAGGGGAGAAGCGGTTTGTGATAGGCAAACTGTAGGGATGGAGTTGTGGAGGGGGTAGGGGTGGGGTAGGTGACTGAAAGGGAGTGTAGAGCTCCAGACAGGCAGTGGATGGGCAAGACAGCTGTGGCCAGGGGAGGGTGGAAAGGCATTTGTGAAAAGATAGTGCAATGGACAAACAATAGCAAGGTGCAGGAAAAAGGCCAGTGACAGGGGATATGCGGAGGCGATTGCGGTCACAGTGAAAGAAAGGGGCTGAAGTGAACATTGGGACTGGTAAAAGGCCGAGCAGTTTACCAGGGGTTCAAGATAGGCCTTCATGAGAGGGTAAGAGTAGTGTTAAGAGGAAGTTAGTAGAAAGAGCAGTGAGAGAGAAGTAGGAAGGAGCTTTGGGGTACGGTGGGCCACATGTAAGGGTAAAAAGAAACAGCGCCAAATAAAATGGCTCTAAGTGAAACGATCATTGCGAAATGGCACAAGGACTTGTAGTGATAGCACCAAGAAGCAGGACAATCCTGCAGTTCTAAGATAACAAGTGTAGATGTTAGCAGTGTGTTTCACACAGGAAGGAAAGCAGCAGTGTTGTATCCTATGAAGAAGATGTCGTAAAGGACAATTCCATCACAACGAAGATGATCCATAACCCATTGTTTGTAAGTACTATAGGATGGAAACACCGGGAAGCATGGCCATAGCTAGGAGCAGTCCTGGAGAAGTTTTATTACTAATTTGATTTGAACCAAGCAAAATTGCCTATCTCCAGGAACGTTTGGGGTATTCCGCTGAAAAAATGTTTTTAGGTCAAGCCTAGGCAGCGCATGCGCTGCTCTGCGAGGCATGCTGTATTCAGGTAGGGTCTTCAAGCTCACTCTAAGCCCATATTTTTCATTGGCATGTGTCATTGTCCACTGTAAAATGTGGCTGTTCATTGGTCAATAGGTTTAGTAGTCCGTACATAGTACTGCCTTGTCTCATTTTGTATCCTCCCATGGCGACACCCTCTGTTACAAGTGTTTTAACTCAGTAGCCTTTAATTACAGCCAATGAGCAATATTTTTTCAAATAGCTATTGGTCTCACATTTGCGAGAATTTAAGATATTGGCATTGTAAATGTTATTGATCTTTTTCAAAAACAACACATAAATAAAAGGCATTGCCATTTACAATGCCAATAGCTGAAACTCTTGTGAACGCGAGACCTATTGCATTGCAAATTCTTGTTTGCACATAGCGCCTAGTAGGGCACTGATTGTGACCCGATGTCATGGGCATAGAAATTACAAACAGTAATTAGTAGAAATTCAATGCATACTGTTAATGCACTTACATTTTGACAATAGTGTTATTCACACACCGATAATATCTTTCTGTTGGTGCACAAACAGGTTGCACATTTTCAATGGAGATGATTTCTCTAGCACTCTGAAAAATGAAATGAAATGAAAAAATATTTGTATAGCACAATAACTACCCAGAGGCATCCCAGCAATTCAGACGAATGTGGACAAAAAGGGAGAACAGATGTTTAGAGGGGTTTGTTGAATAGCAGGGTTTTTAGCAGTTTGCGGAAGGGTAGGAGATTGGGCTCTGACAGCATGCCTAGGGGGAGGTCGCTCAAAGTTTGGCTGAGTTTTAGGAAAAGGAGCGTCCTCCACATCTCGCTCTCTTTATTTTGGGGAGTAAGGCGAGAGAGGAGGAGACTAATCGGAGCTGTCTGTTAGGTTGTTGGGGGCAATCAGCGATTGGCTGACTGCCAGGCCACTCTTCCAGAGTGCCTTGTGGGCAATGCACAGGGCCTTGAATTGGATTCTCTTCCTGACTGGTAGCAAGTTTATAATCCTTAGTCCCAGGTTTTCTGAGTGTCGACGAGGGGTCTGGAGGAGTGTGCGGGCTGCACAGTTTTGAATAATCTGAAGCTTGCGGGTGGTGGATTGGGAGGCCCCTAGATATAGGGCGTTCCCATAGTCCAGGCGCGACAGAATAAGGCCTTGGACCATAATTTTTCTTGCCTGAAACGGGAGAAGGGGGAGTATTTTACATAGCAACCTAAGTAATCCATAGCAAGAGGCCAAGAGTTTTGCTGCTTGATGTTTAAAATAATGGAGTGGTCCAGCCTGATGCCAAGGCTTTTAATCTGGTTTTGAGTGCTGGGGCGAGGCCAAGGCAATTTTGCCAGTGTAATTCCGAGTTGAAAGAGGGAGTGTTTCCTAAGAACATAAGCTCGGTATTGTCCCCATCGAGTTTTAAACAGGAGAGTGCCATCCAGTTGGCAACCTCCTCTAGGCAACTTCTTAGGTTCCTTGGTGTCTTGTCTGGCTAGTTTAAGGCCACCACAAGCTGAGTATCATCGGCATAGGTGATGATTTGTATGCTGAATGGGTGGACGATCTCAGCTTTGGGGCTCATCTAAATATTGAACAGTTTGGGGCTCAGGGAGGAGCCCTGAGGTACACCACAATTTTGCGACATACTGGTGGAAACAGCATCGCCTTCAAAAACCTGGAAGGAGCGGTCGGTGTGAGAAGTCAGCCTGGCATATGATGTCCACTAGTTCTAGTGGACACCTTGCACCAGTCTAATCTTCCCTTATTGGTGATGGTTGTAAAGTCAACCTTATAGAAAGCTATCCTAGTGGTAGCATGAACCAGCAGTCTTCAGGCTAAGACTTCAGTAGGCGAGTTAAGCAAGCTGTTTTACCATATATAATCCCTTGAATACCAAATGAAAGGACACCACACAAGGTATATATCAAATATATATATGTATTTAATCTAAACACAACCCCTCTGCACTCTTTATGAGGTCAGAGGTAAAAATACAATACAAGTCACACAATTAATACACAATAAGTTGCACATTATACATTATTCCCTAGGGGCCTCACTAACCATATACTAAGAAAGTGGTATAAGTACCACGTGAGAGTTAGAAAGCAGGCCTAGGGCCTGTAGAATCGCTTGGGCTACACTAAACGACCAGTTGTTAGGAAATGGGAGACCCACGGGAGCCGAGTGCAGTGTCTAAACACTGGCGCGGGTTCCCATTGACTTTCTATGGTGTTCGTAAAAGTTTCAAAGTAAAGATTAAGGACACTTCCGGATGGACATGGATGGAACCCTTTTAAACTAGGACACTTTGAGAGTCAATACCCACGGGAGCACCGGAGTACTCGAGTTACCTCACCCAGGGAAGCCGGGTGCATAGGTGTCTTTTCGTGTCGGGTTTCGTCCTCGTTTTCTATGGAGAGCAGCAAAGAAGTGCTGCAGGCGACCAGAGGAAAAGTGTCTTGGTGGATCCAAGGGTGGATCGGAGATGTGAAGAACCTGGAAGCAGAGGAGACAGATTCTGGGTCACTAGCCAGTGACGAGGAAGGAACCAGGAAGGAACAAGGCAATGGTGGGTGCTTTACAAGTGAAGATTGTGAGCTTGTCTCTTCAGCCACAAGGTCCAAGAGGCATCAACGATGATCAGGAGCTGGATTTGAGCTGCCCAACAATGGATCTAGCTGACTGCAGCGTCGGTATCCGGATTGAACCCAACAAGCCTTGGTAACCGCAACCCATGCAGGATGTCAAGATTAGCTCTGTTGAAGACCAGCAAGGTTTGTGGCACTTCTTCTTTTGAGGGAAGCTGGAGAAAGCCTGGAGCAACCAGGAAAGCAAAGTAGTTTCAAGATGGCATCTTCGGTGGGCTCACTAGCCAACAGGCAAGCAGCTGGGAAGATGCGTCAAGCCAAAATGTGAAGGTGTAGCCCACGGGACACTCGCAGAGTGTGGGGGCCTGGGCTTCAGTGCAAATGATGCTCGGGGCTGGGGCTTCTCATACCCCAATGCACAACTTACTGAGGCTTCAGGAAAGGAGTGCAGTTAGCAAAATGCAGGATGTCCAAGATGTCCGGTCCCAAGTCTCTCGTGTGTGCCACGGGTCCCAGCTTTGCAGTGGATGTGGTTTGGGGTCAGAGCAGACTGGAAGTCCAGGTCTTGAGTCACAGAGTCATCGGTTTCCAGCGGGAGCCTTCAAACTGCAGACTGGCAAAGTTGCTGATCGTGCCTGTTTGAACAGGGTGGTCATTCCTTGACCACAAGGGAGATGTCTTCAGTCTTCTAGTCAGAATAGAATGTCGAAGGTCAAAGAGTTCTGTATCAAAGTTTCCTTCCAGGATAATCTGAAGTCCTGGGGACACAGCTCCTATACTTATCTAAGGATGGGGGCTGGATTCCCTGCCTAGGTCCCTCCTATAGGTGGACCTGAGAAGGGGGTGGTTACACCCCATTCCCTTTGTCCAGTTTCGCATTTCCTTTGTCCTGTTTCCCACCAGAGCTGCGGCTAGAGTGCCCCAGCAACTGGTTTGAACTGGGCTATGCATGGAGCACCTTGTGTGCCCCAGGCAGTGTCTAGATGCATTCACTGAATGCAGCCCTACCTGCCCCAATACACTAAACCCCTGTCTGGGGAGGTGCCAGCACCCCCCTGGACAGGAAACCTATTGTCCAGGCCTCCCCTGCCGGAGTTTCGTCCAGTAGCAGGAGGTCAGACTCGAGTCTGTGGCAGCAGCATCCATTTTGTGATGCTGAGGCTCTGTTTAACTTTAACCGGGTAAAGCGGTAACATACATGTCTTTTCCCTCTAGAAGGGTGGAATTCTACCCCCGCCGCCAAAATTGGTAGGTGGTAGTATTCCAAAGTGTTTGACAACTTACATAACATGTTTTGATAAATCCAAACCAAAGTTAGCATTAACCGCGAGGATTATAATGCACTTAAGAGTATTTGGTATGGCTAAATCATAGAACAGCTATAAGGAGATGGTTCCCAAAGCTGCAGAGGGGCTCAGCTCATGCCAGAGCACCTCTCACAAAAAACCAAGCACTCTGCCTCCAGGATTGTCGAGGCCTACCATAGGAGTGGCTTATAGGTGTATATGTGTCTTTATGTAAAGGTAGATATAGGTATACTATATCTAAGTAAGGGGTGATTACACCACCTTACCCAGGCTGTGTGAACAGACCTGTGGTGTCAGTTTGGAAGGCAAACCAGGGGTGTCACAATACATGCTGCAGCCCCTGGTAGGTCTACGGTGCACCTATGCCCTGGGTACCTATGGTACACTATACAGGGGCTCACAAGGGTGATCCAGTACCCAATCTGGTATGCACCTTAAGTGCATGGTATCAATTTAGAGTGAGAACAGCTGGGCTGTGGGTCTGATTAGCAGGCCAACAGCCACATTAAAGTCGAAAAACTAGAGTATCACAGCAAAAAGTGGGGGTGAAAATAGGAAGCAGATCCTACTCTCCCACAGTCGACTAAAAATGATCTTAACCGGTTGATGGCGCTGCCTGATACTCACAAGTTCATAATTCTGTGAATCAGTATGTCATGGTTTACAGTGTCAAATGCAGCACTTAGGTCGAGAAGGATAATTGCTGCAGAGTCTTTTTGGTTCGAGGATTTTCCTGGCCTCCTTGGTTACTGCGAGGAGGACGGTTTCAGTTCCATGTTGGGGACGGAAACTAGTTTGTGAGAGATCAAGTAGGTGTTTAGTTTCTAGGAACTCTACCAGTACTGAATTTACATGTTTTTCTAAGATCTTACTCAACCACGGAAGAAGGGAAATAGGCTGATAATTGCTACGGTTGTCTTGACCTAGGCTGGCTTCTTCAAGAAAGCCTTGATCATAGCACATTTCCAGGGGGTGGGGGGATCCATGGGAAATGGAGGCGTTAAGCAGGTCGAGGGTGGTAGGAAGGATATTTCCTATGACCGGTAGCAGGGCTCATGGGGGTGCAGGGTCTAGGGGGGCGCCAGATTTCACCCGGTGCATGATGGGATCTAAAGTGGTAAGGTCAAGAGTGGGGAGGGTATCCAGGTCGGCTGGAGATCCGGATCCTGGGCTTGTAATGGCAACCGAGGCTGGTCCGGACTGAGTTGGGGAAAAGGTGGAGTATAATTTTAATATTTTATGGTGGAAAAATTCCGCCAGATTGTTGCAGTGGGATTGGGCATCGATAGGGTTAGGTTTTTTCTAAGGCAGTTTAAGGAGAGTTTTGGCAATCCAATAGATTTCCGTTTGGGGAGTTAACGGCTGCCTTGGTTTTGCCTTCATAAAAGTCACTTGAGAGACTTTGAATTTGTCTTTATATTTTCTTATTGCCTCCCTATAAACAGATTTACCAGTGGTGGAATAGTCACGTGTCCATTTCTTCTCTAGCCTTTTGCAATGCCGTTTAAGTTTCCGTAATTTAGGGAATACCAAGGGGAAGTTTTGGCTCTACATCTTGTTTGAGAGCACTTTATGGGGAGCACAGCATCTAGGGAACTCAGGAACCAATGATTACATTTCTCATTTGCTGAAATAGGGTTAGGGTTGCTAGTTGGTTTTGTGGCTTCAAGGGCATCCATTGTTCCAAGGGAAGCTTGGATCAGTTATGTTCCCTATGTGAAACCGTGTTAATGGGGATGGGGTTCGGAGATGTCCCAGGACTGAGGGATCAGGAAGTGATCGGACCAGGGGACCTGGGATGGCACTCCTGTTATAAGTTTGGTGCAAATGCTAAAAACAAGGTAAAGTAGATGGCCTTTAGTGTGAGTGGGTTCAAACAGTTTCTGTTTTAGTTGAAGTGCAGAAAGGCTCATAATCAGTTCCTTAGTGGTGTGGTCAGAGGTATCGACTAGGTGGATATTGAGATCCCTAATACTGTAAAATTGGATGGAGGCCAGGCTAGATTCACTATGGTTGGAGGGAGGGTATTAAAGAATTGGCCAAAGGCCCTGGGTGGGCGGTAGATAAGTAACCCAGAGAAGGTACTCGTGGAGAAGAAACCAATGGCGAAAAAGAGTCTCTCGTAGTATGGTACCTGGTCTGGGAAAATGCGACAGTTATAGTGGTCCTTAAAATTGATTGCTAGGCCTCCGCCTCTACCCTTTTTGTGGTCTTCTCATTGTATGAGGTATCCGTGAGGGAGAGCTTGAATGAGTTCTGGCTCTGACTCTGCATTGAGGCACGTTTCTGTCAGGAAGAAAGCATCATGTTTGAGTTCTTCTAGTAACAGGGCAATTTCAGTGGTATGCCTAGGGAGTGATCTGCAGTTCAGCAGAAACATGCTCAGGTAGACATGGTTGGCAGAGGAGCAGCGTGTGGGCATGTTTTAGTCTCAACTGCAACATTCCATGAGTGTCAGCAACTGTCATATGGCGTTCCTCTAAGGTCTTGGATGTAGTGAGGGCTATAAGACCTAAGATGCGGCTGAAAACAGGCAGGGGTTGTGGCCCCTGGACCCATCCGGCCTTAAACGGGCGCAGATAGGCTTGCCTTTGGAGCACCATCGGCGCGCCGCTGGAGCGCCTGCTGTGCGCATCCGCTGCGTGAAGAGACTGGCATATGAGTTAAGTATCCCTGTGAGGCTCCGCCCCCTCTGGTCTCTTGCACGGAAGTGAGGGAAGTGAATTTTAGCCGGGTACTCCCTCCACTCAAGCGGGAAAACCCGTGGTGGACCCGGGAGCAGTGCGACTTGTAGCATGAGCAGGGGACAGAGGATGAGTGCAATTTAATTTTCTTTGTTATAAAATCAGGTAAAAACATAGAAAAACCTTTACAATGGTTTCTAGTCCCAATATGCTTGCCTTTGTGTCACGCGCGTCCGCTGCACAAAGGGACTGGCATGTGAGTTAAGTGTCCCTGTGAGGCTCCGCCCCCTCCGGTCTCTTGATCAGAAGTGAGGGAAGTGGACAGAGGGTGAGTACAAGTAAAAAAGACTGTTTTTCTTTGTTATAAAATCAGGTAAAAACACATAAAAACCTTTACAATGGGTGTCACTCCCATTGTGCTTGCATTTGTGTCAGCTCGCGTCACTCTGATACACAAAGTAGGGCTGGCAAGCATTTATTTAAAGGTTAATTGAATTTAAAGAAAGGAAGTAACTAGGGTGTCCTTAACAACTTAACTTAAGGAACACCTTAATTTATAAAGAGATCTTGCAGTAAAAGTATGATGAAGTCTGTTAATAACTCATTAACATACAGAACAGTTTCACCTCAGTGCATCAGATTATCAGTGCATTGAGAATTATTTTTTTTAAGTGATAGTTTTCAAACATGAATTGAGGAACATCCATTCTTGGTGAATGTAGAGGCAAGTCAGGTGTCATGTCCACTTTTTAAGGGCCAGGATTTCTGTTATACATGAACAGCAAATGGTTTATTAAATCAAACACAGGGAAAGGATTTGTACTGCACACACACTGAAGTCATGTATTTTGAGGTCCTCATATGTGATAATGAAGAAAAAGGAGGGAAGTTGAAATAAAATAATTACCTAGGATCACCAGTTTGGTTAAGCGGAGAAGCTGGGATTAATCCCAAGGTTTTGGTTTCATATTGTACAATTCAGACACTAGATGCATGCACCTATTACAAACCACTCCCCATACCCAGCCGCCACCTTGCTAGTATCAATGTGGTCATCGGTCACATAACAGACCAAATTTGTGGCCCTTAGGAAAGTTTTTGTGAGTACCCATGCTCTACCATAACATATTTCATTGTTTACACCCCTACTGAAGTAAAGGGGAAAGCAGACCTTCCCACTGAAAAACTGAATTGGAATTTGAACTTTGATATAAAAACATTGGGCCCTATTCACGAAAAAACTCATAAAAGCAGGGGCAGAGATTTGCATCTCTGTCTGACCATGCAATTATGTTTTTTTTCACATTATCAAGCATCCTCAGAAGTACGCCTAGAAAGCTGTGCCAGGCACAGGTTTTCAAGGGTACTAGGAACTTTATCTAGCTAGTCATAAAATGTCCTGTTCTCTATGTGCAGATTTCAGCAAAGAGGAAAGAGGAGAACTCCACATATGGAGAATGGAGCCTCCTGTGCAAATCCATATTTCTTTTATCTGCAGGGAAAAACATTTTCCCCTCAGAAAAAGTTCTTCCAATGCGCATCCACGAGATTTGGAGGCCCTTCATTCATTTTTCCATTATGGAAGAGAAATTAATTCAGACATTAGTCTGGATTACAATCTCAGACCATTTCTAGTTAGTAAAGGGGTCAGAGATGAGATTTGAGAACTCTCACAAATGTACATTTTCTGTCATTTCCAACCTTTCAGGGCAATCCACACCTTGGAACTCCCCACCTTTGATTGGGCTTACAAGTGTTGGTTTCTCTGAACTTATAGTGGAGATGTCTGAACTTGAAATCTAATTTATGCTCACCGGAAATCCGAGTGCGGGTTCCTGGCACGCATTAGAAATATAGGTAAATCCAATCCCCTCCTTGCAATTACGATCGAATTTACCTTTGTGGCTCGGGACCATCTATACTTTGCAACATCATTTACTCTAAAACTCGTGTGTAAAAATATCCTCCAGTTTAGCCATTTCAGAAACGACCTAACCTGTGTGTCTTATTATTTCCAGCTATGATGGTGATGTGTTAGATGACCCAGAGCTACAAAGTGTGCTTCACGAACTGTGTGTCGAACTTGAGAGTTACATTAAAGAACACAGCGCAACTTTGGTGAGTCACTTATTTCAAACTCATCCCCTACAAAGTCTTTGCTATCCATCCCATGGTATTTGTTTACTGTGAAAAGGTAATACAGCAGTGGAGTGTCATCACATTGCTCACATGCTTTGTGGATTCCTGGGGGTAGCGTGGAGGGTTGCACTGGCACACAGCATACATATTTGCTACTTTTTTTTTAGGACATTGCACTTTCAAAAGCGCATACACTTAACCTGAAAATTCTCTGGTCCAGGAGCTCATGGCATTTATTTCACAGTTGATATTTGCAACCTATAAAAGAGGGTATGCATAAAATTAGCCTCTGTGCCTTTAATAGAAATCTGGGTATGCTGCCCACCAGACTGTGAAAATGGACATTTGTTCCAGGAAAATCTCACTTCTCGCAAAGCCTATTTGTGGAGAGGATTGGATACAAATATTAGGCCAAAAGGGGACAGGGCAGAATCCTCTCCTGTTTTTTGTTTGCCGGTAACTATGAATTCAGCTAACACTGGAAACCTGCTTGTGTTCTGGCTGCCCAAGCATACTTAGGAGCAGATTTACTAACACTGTGGGGCAGATTTACAAGCCCCTTGCATTCTTTTTGCTCCGTAGTTGCGTCACTTTTTGTAACCCAGCAGCAGCGTAAAAATGCGGCCCATTTACAACATGACGCATCTAGGGAGATGCGACACTTTGTAAAGCCCTACGTCACATTATACCTATGTCAGGTATAGTGTATGCAGGATGGGCGTTCCAACACAAAAAAGTCTCGTAAAAGTGACTCAGTGAAAACTGCAAGAGTTCACTTCGCCACTTCTAGGACGCCACTGTGTCAAATTTTTAAGCCTGCTTGAAGCATGCGTAAGGAGTGACGCAGTACAAGGAGGATAGACATCCCCCTGCATCGCTGGAGTTGCGTAGTGCTTGCGACATGACTCCAGCAATGCGTGACTTTTGCTTCAACAGATGCAACAGAATTTCTGACGCATCTGTCAATCCTTGCGTCATGGTGCGCCATATTGTAAATACGGCGCATCCATAGTGGCGCAAGGATTTCTCACAGTGGCACAGGAAAATGACGCATCTTCACAAATGCGTCACTTTCTTGTAAATCTGCCCCTAAGTACCTGGTTTTCATTAGAAAAGTGAAGCAAACTGGTGCAAAGCGTTTTTTGGGGTTTACTTTCCAAAATAAATCCTGATTTGAGTTGGAAAGTAGCACTAAAATAACTCAAAGGGGTGTATTGTGCGACTTTGCACTACTTTGTGATAACTTGTGTCAAGGGGGGATTCCATAGCAGTTACATGTATGTTTCTATGTAATAACAATGGATTTTAATGCCACGTCCCTTCTACTTAAAAGGTAGATGGAACTTTGCACCAAAAGTTAAAATCTCATTGAGGCAATGTAACGTTTGGGAAAGGATTTATTTTCTCAAAATCTTTCCAACTTTGCTGAAATGCATAACAGTTCTCATTCACTGAGGACAGTAAATCATAAATACAAATATATCTTCACCAATGTGTGGGAACACAGAAGAGCTTTTATAGAAAGACATATCTCTTTTTCAAAAATCTAAAAAATCTATCTGCACCAACTATTTATTAAGTACCAAATTTCGAATGAACAATGAATCATACAAAAATCAAGCGGGTTATTTTTAGCTACTTTATGAGTTTTCCAGAACAAATAGATTGGCAGAAGGATTCCAGTAATAGATCACTTTCCACCCTAAGGTACAAATAAATCAAGAGCAATAGAATGCACAATTGCACTGCAGTGAAAAGTGGCCACAGTTTATTATCTCACTTGGTGAAACTTCAATCTTCTAATGCATTATTGGAACAGGAAATAACACACAGCTGGATAAAAAGAACAAATGGCAAGCAGCACTACTACTAGTAGGTGACCTCAATGTCTGAGAAGTTGGGATGAACCTACGTCCTTTCTCTATTGGTCTTGCATCTTTGTGATAGACTGGCATCACTTTAAAATGACCTTTCTCCATTTGGCTTGGGTTTTTCCTATAAGAATGATTAAAAATCACAGTCCTTTAGCAAATTTTTGGATGATTTTCAATAGCCACTGGTTTTGCCGCTGTTGTCTTCAATTCTCAAGACCATTGGTGGACTACCTGATTGTTTTTTGGTTGGATTTTAATAGAGGTACACCGAAATTCATCCTGATTCTTACTTGAGAAGAATGTCCCTTTTGCTTCAGGCTATGTGAAGATTTATGGAGGATTTAGTGAGGTTCTATGGCGGGGAAGAGGTCTTGTTACCTGTGGCGGAATCTACTAGCCCTTTCTAAGATCAATTCTGTCTCCTAGACTGCAGTTCATGCACTCTCCTCCAGTATCAGGTGTGTGTGAGTGTGATTTTATTGTGTTTGGCATGGTGAGTTTCAAAAATGTAGATGACCCAGAGATGTCCAATTTCAGGTAGCAGTGCCTTGTAGTTTCCCCAGAACGACCTACTCATTTTGACTGATTTGCATCAAATTGCTAATGCACACCCTGATAAGATCTGACCAATTGGCATCTGCCACTCTTGGTTATAAAGACCAGAAAGAAGTCTAGAAATGTGTGGTGTGCTCTGGTTGGCTGAAGGACTCATATCTGTTATTGCTAGCGACAGTACTTTTATTGTGCTCCCTACTTACCTTGAGGACGAGGTGTGCTTCCCCTGCCCCATTCCACCGCAGCTTCCTGTGCCGGGCAGGGCACCATCTTTGTGGGAGTCCCGGATCCCGGTGGGACTGTAGGCTGCGGTCTAGCTGGGGGAGGGATTCTTCCATAAAACCCACATGCTATCCCAGACGCGCAGCAGATGCGCACAGCGGACGTGCGAAGGGGGGCGTGTCAAAGGCGCTCCAAAGGCAAGCTTGTCTGCGCCCGCCACGTCCTGGGAGCGTCCAGCGCCAGCCATGCTGCACATGCCCCGGTTGAGGCTCTGGGCGGTAAGAGGGTGTATAATCGTGAGGAACTTATGGTGCTGAATGTTTCGGAATGTAAAGGAGGTATGCAGTGGGAAGTTCTGCATTGCCTCTCTAAAACTTGCCCCTCTTGTAAATTCTGCCTCCAACCAACGTGTATAGACCACCCCAACCATCAGCTGTGAGCGAGACCAGGATTCAGGCGGCGCTGATTAACTCCCACTCCATGGTTAAGCATGTATCTGATATTTATGAGCTTCTCTCAAATGCTAAATTAGATGTTTTATTTATAACAGAGACGTGGCTGAATGATTCTTGTGCCCCTGTAGTTGAGCATGCTATTCCCAGGGGCTACAAAGTCGTCCGAGCCTTCTAGGAAACTGGACGAGTAGGTGGAATGGCAGTTGTGTTCAGGGATACATGGTCTTTTTCCAGCGATGTCTTTGGCGAGTTGGGGGAGGGTGAGGCCTTTTACTTCACTTTTATTTTATCTCCTTGTTTCACGCTGAAAGGCACGTTGGTTTATCGCCCGCCTGGTCCTCCCGGAGCTTTTTTGAAAGCTCTGGATGATGTCATAATTCCCTGCGCCCTCCGCTTCTCCAAGTTTTTACTCTTGGGGGGTTTTAATATTCACCTGGACGCCCCAGAATCCCCTGATTCCAAGACTCTCCTCGACTCATTCAATCTGGCTCAGCTGACCCAGTGGGTCAAGATGCCGTCGCATTCGGGGGGCCACTTACTGGACTTGGTCTGCACTCATTTTGATTGGTCTACCAGGGAACCTGAACAAGTTACTTGGTCTGAACATTATCTGATCAGGTTCTCGTGGTCTATCGGGAATTCTCTGCGCACTTCTGCCTTGCCCCCTGGCACCCGCCCTCAGAAGATTGATCTTCCGCCGTTCTCTGAGGCTTTGCTTCAGGCCCGCCCGGCACCTGCCCTTGATCTTGTAGGGGTGGTGGATAGGTTTGATTCCTGGATAAGCCGTGGGGCTAGCTCCACTGCCAAACTAGTTCCCAATAGTAAACAGCGCTATCCACCATCAAAGCTTGGTTTTCGAATGCTCTGAAGGAGTTGAAACTGGGATGTAAAAAATTGGAGCACTGCTGGCGTCAGGAGTGCTGCCCCTTCGCTAAGCCCGCACTCTGTATAGCTCAGAGGGATTGTTACACTGCTATTAGGAAAGTGAAAATTAATTACTATGCAGGGTGAATTACCAGGGCCAACAACAATAGCAAGGAGATTTTTTCTATTGTTAAGAGCTTTCTATCGCCCTGTGCGGAGCAAAGGACCCTGCCTGTCTCCCCACAATGGTGCAAGGAGTTGTCTTCCTTTTTTATCGAGAAGATAACTAAGATTCAGGACAGCTTGGGAATTTTTTCCCAGATAAAGAAGAGTGCTCCTCTGGTGTCCCCTCTGATTTCTAGCCTACCTAACCTCCTGTTCAATCAACTCTTGTTTGTAGCTGAGCCTGACATCTTAGCCATTCTTAAATCTCTGAAGTTGGGCTCGCCCACATATCCGTGCCTGGCTAGAGTATTAGATGGGGTAGCTGAGGTTGTTTGCTCAGAGGTAGCTGAAATTATTAATCTATCCCTTCAGACCACCACTGTTCCTGTGCGTTGGAAGCAGGCTAAACTCTTACCCCTTCTTAAAAAATCTGCTTTAGATCCCTCTGATCCATCAAACTATCGTCCCATCTCTCTTCTGCTAGTCTTGGGTAAAGTTTGTGAGAAGGTGGTTTTCCAGCAGCTTGAGGCCTTCGTGGAAAAATCTAGTGCTCTTCACCCTGCTCAATCTGGGTTCAGTACCTCCTGTAGTACGAAGACTGCGCTGGTGGAGATGACGGAAGCAATCATGGAGTGCCTGGATGGAGGCGGTAGGGCGGCTTTGATTTTGCTGGACCTCTCTGCCGCCTTTGATACGGTACCTCACCAGCTACTTCTTGCCAGGTAGTCCACTATTGGCATCGCTGGTCCTGCTTTGGATTGGATAAAGTCCTTCCTGACGATCGTACTCAGCAGGTCTGGATGCCTCCCTTCTTGTCCTCCGTTAGGAAACTTTCAACGGGGGTGCCTCAGAGCTCCACGTTGAGCCCTCTGCTTTTCAACATATATCTGACCCCCTTGATTTTTTTAGCGGAGGAGCTGGGAGCTAAAATTATAGCCTTCACTGACGACACCCGGCTGCTATTTACCTGGAAGGACTCTGATCTGGACACCAATGCCGCACAGATTTGCCTCTAGTCTGTATTCCACTTGCTTGCACATGCCCAACTTAAGTGCAATGAGAATAAGTCGGAGGTACTCCTGTATGGCCGGTTTCCCCCTGCCTTCAGAGAACCTTTGTGGCCTCCAAACTTCCTGTGCCCTAGCTCAGAGGGTGGCCCGGCAAAGAACTTAGGGGTGTGGTTTGGTGAAGATCTCCGGTTTGCAGATCATGTAACGAAACTTACCAGAGTCTGCTTCGGGACCCTTAAGGCCTTACGAAGGTTGCTTCCTAGGGAGGCTAAAGAAATGGTAGCACGCGCCTTCATCCTTTCCCGCCTCGATTAGGCAAATGCTTTGTTCATTGTCTCTCCTGGTTATTTGGTTAAGAAGCTTCAAATCATATAGAATGCCGTAGCTAGACTCCTGTTTGACATTATTTTATTTTTTATTTTATTTTATCAACTTATATGGCGCAACAGCTACCCAAAAAGGGTTTCCCGGTGCCTAACACACAGCCTGGTACAAAGTGTAGACAACGTAAGTGATCAGATTACTGGTTAAATAACCAGGTTTTTATCTCCTTTCGAAATCTGAGAGGGTTTTGCTCTTTGCGTATGTGAATTGGGAGTGAATTCCAAATGACGGAACCCAGATAGGAAAAGGATTTGCCTCCCATCCTGGCCAGCCTAAATCTGGGGACACAGAATTTTTCTGCAGCTTTAGAACGTAAATTTCTATTTGGGATGTAGGGGGAAGCTAGCGCCTGCAGATATTTAGGAGCGGTGCCTGCTTTGATTTAAAACATATAGTTTAGGGCTTTAAAATTAATGCGGTTCTCCACCCTCAACCAGTGCAGTTTACGCAGGTAAGGTGACACACTGCTGTTTTTTAGTATGCCACAAAGAAGACGAGCAACCGCATTTTGTACTAGCTGCAGTCTTTTGGTGACAGATTTATTTGCACCTAAATACAGTATGTTCCAGTAGTCAAGCCAAGATGTAATTGAGGCATTGACCACCGTTTTCTGCATAGGGCTAGGCAGCATCCAAAGGATCTTCTTGAGCCATCTCAAGAAGGTAAAGCAGAGGCTCACTACTTTATTGGCTTGCTGTTTCATGGACAATGTGTTGTCCAGGATTACACCCAGATTTCTAGCCTGCGGCACCGGTGTCGGGAGATTTCCCATCTGGGCAGGCCAACTCTAGGAGATCTAGTGTTCGGCAGCATCTGCAGGATCTGTATTGGACACCTGTGGCCCAACGGGTGCAATTTAAGGCCCTTATCTTATCTCACAGGCCGTTCATGGCCAAGGGCCTGCGTACCTTAGGAGGCGCTTTGCTTTGTATACGCCCAGTCGTCCCCTGTGATCTGCCACGCAACACGGTTTGTTATCCCGCGGTTTTGCAGGTCTCGCTTGAGGGGCTTGTCCCTTTCTGTTAAAGTAGCAGTTACCTGGAATGCCCTCCCCATGTACTTACAGCATATACAGGATTTTCGTCTTTTTAAAAAAAATTAAAAACTCATCTTTTTAATCAGCTCATTTAATCTTTCCTGCCCTCTCTTCCAAAGTCCACTCACGCGCCCGGACATTCTAGAGTATTAGAGGGCGATAGAAGTCTTTTTATAACATACCAGAACATTTGCACCTGGCAACAGTATTAATTATGCCTTTGTGTTCTGACAGTTTCTTGAGTATTGGATAAGTACTGACCCTTTGGGATGAGTATCGGGTAAGACTTTGGACTTTGGTAGAACTCCGCAGGAAAAGTAAGGGTAAAAGCTTTCAGCACTCTGTTGTTAATCTTCAGAAGAAGAAATATCCTAGACATACCTTTTGCATTCCCAAATCGCCTGTTCATGGTTTAAGAAGAGAAAATGGTCACAATACGCCATATACAAGCAATAACTGTCCGGAATAGATAACTGACTTCAATAGGATTTAGCCAGAGAGCTACAAGGGCCTGTAACCTAGCAAACCAGAACTGAATATTTACTAAAGGAACAGACAGTTTCCGATGAGCCAATGAGTAGCGACTCTGCCTGGCAAACTGTTTCCTCTACTTCATTCTTTGGTCATCCCCTGAGTATTAGAGTTATGATCCAGAGTGCAGCAGGAAAGTGTCCTCAAATACATTAAGTACATCTTTCTGACTTCTGGGGCTCCATAACAACCTCAAACACACAATGCTAGTCCTTTGTGTATTGCACTGTTTTTGTGCCATACATTTGAAAGTCTGACCCGTCTACGGATTTCGTTAAAATTCTCCACCAGCGCATTGATTTTTGGTACATTTGTGTGGAGAACATGCAGTCTATTCTGCAATCATCCCACATGGCGTTTATGTACACAGACATTTTGTTTTTTCCCCCTGTCAGTAAATTATCTCCTTGGGAAACAACATGAAAAGACATCTTAACACCTTAGCTGCGTGTAAACATTTCTCCCCAGTGCTGCGCTGTCCATTAGAACTAGTGCTGAATGGACGTTCAATGGTCGTGCGCAGCACTGGGGAGGTAGCGCTGCTGACGACCATTGGCCGTCAGCAGCACTTAAGGGGTTAAATAAGAGCTCTGAATACCACGGAGATGGGGAGCAGAAGTGATACTCATGACAAAAGAATGAAGTTGCAGGCGGTTCATGGGACCACAGGTTTGGAGCAGCACAATTATAATCATTTTCAAGGAGACATAATCCATGCTCTTGATTCACAACTTGATTGGAACTTCTTGGAGGGCCCAGAGAAACACTCAACAGAGATACGTTTTGGAAATTACCATCTTTTGTGTGGTATGTTTAACCTTGACTGTTTTTGATGACTGTAGAATGGTGTGAACTTTGCTTCTGCTAACCAGTAGTAAAATGCCTGTGCTCCCGCTATTAACATGATGAAATTGGCATACTCCTAATTGGCATATTTTACTTGCCTATAAGACCCTAGTATATGGAAAGTATACCCAGAGCCTGTAAATTAAATGACACAGAATGCATTGTGAAATCCACTACAGTGACAGTGTACACATGACTGTAAGACTAATACATGTAGGCTGGTTGTGCAGTTTTAAACAGTAAATTCAACCTTTTGACTAGTCACAGCTCTTTATTTTAAATGTAAAATGTGCCCCCGCCTCCAAAGTAGGCCTTACTACCCAGAAGGAATAGTACCTGGCATTTAGGAGTAGGATAGGTAAAAGATCAATGTTGAACGTATCCTTACATTGAAAAGGCCCTAAAAACCATGTATTATGACAGGGTTATTTGCTTCATAGAAAAGCATAGGGATGTAATGTACATTTAATAATGCTGTTTCAGGCTAGAAAGCACTTAAAAATGTAATTCTTCAAATTTTTGAAATACTTATTTCAAGTCCAATTTAATGGTGTGTTTGGGATCACAAGAGGATTGTAATTTTTTTTTTTTAAAAGATGCCTTTAGAAAGTTACCTTTTCCCTGTATAAAGACTCTGGATCCCTATTTGCATGAGCCCAGCTGTCACCTGGCAGCTGAATAGCTCCCTCAATGAGTGTGAACTGTCTCCCATAGCTGAGATTGAGATAAGAGCATTTGGTGTGGGGAGGTGTTCTGTTCCTGTGGCAGGATTATCATCTGGGTTGTGCCGCAGAACTTAATGAACTTAGAAGAGGCCTACCCTGTCACAGGCAAATGTTATCTGACAATTGGGCATGACTCCCTTTTGCCAGTCCAGCCAGGCAGACTCCAATCCCAGTGGGAGATGAACTGCCCCCAGAACTGGTTTATAGTGACCACAGAGGAGAGGTTGCTTATTTCCGGGATGAGCACACAGGCTCTGCACAATGGGAGAAGGGTTTCACGATCTTTGATTTAGGCAGCAAAGGGCATTGTGGAATTTTTTGCAGTAGGGCACACAGGAAGTGCTCCAAAAGGTGATGTACCTGGGAACGTTTACCTATTTGGTTAGGGAGAAGAAAGGGGCGCCCTCAATCACAGGATGGTGCTTAGCATAAATGTAGCACCCCCAGTAACCTCCTCAGAACACTTTCTGGATCTGTGGAAGAACAGAAGAGGACTGGACTTCTAGTCCATGGCCTGAGGTGACCTAAGAACCTAGAAGACTGAGACTGGCTGGACCTGATCTCCATCTTGTATCTAGGACAAGTAAGTTGACTCCAAGGGTCAGAATGCTGACCTCCTACTCAAGCTACTAGGAAACAAAAAGCTACAAATGGCCTTTTCTGTAACTGCCCAGCTGACTAGTTATAACTGAACCTACCTTGAACCCTGCTGCTGGCCTCTGCTGGAGTGAGTCTTGATCCCCAACTGCTGACCCCAAGGTCTTTTACCCTTGGATGGTTTAAAAGTGTACTCCTTAACGCCCCGCCGGCGGACATTTTGGTATGCCTTCAAGACTTTAAAGTCAAAGAGTCAATCCTCATCAAAGCGAGATCTCTTCATCCTATCTCATACATGGGGCACAACCCAATTCTTTATCAAGACCTCACTCTGATTACTTTGCAGCGCCGGCGACAATTACGCCCCGTGGCGGAAGGGTATTCAATATGCCTGGGGCCACCCATTCCGGCTTATATTTCGTCTTGATGGCAAGCTATACTAGCTGCACTCCCTCGTAGACTCCTGTCGCCTCCTGGGACTGGGACTTCCGGGTGACGAAGACGACACTCAGAGTGGCGCAACGGGGCCTGAGGTCAAACCCTCGGGGGAGGATCAGTTGGCTGAAGGGTAGCGGGATCCCCGATAGACTCGGCTCTGGCCTTTTCAGCAGTGGCGGACGGTGGGAGGGGCCGTGACCCCCTCTGTTGGTCGCAATTTGTGCCAACAACGACGACCTCCTGGTTGGCCCAGGATGGCAGACAATATTCTTTGATGTACTCATTTCCCCTGGTTTTTCATTTCCTGTTGTTGTTGATACTCTTATGGAGTCTATGCCTTTTTGGGGTTTTTGTTTTGAATCTGGGTCCCCACGTCCAGCTTTTTCTTTAGTTTTTGGCCCTGTCCTTCCTAGGTATCGCAGTCCCCAGCGCTCCCCCATCACACCACTTCGGGATGACACAAGCCCCCCTTACTATCCTCACGCTTAATGTTGGGGGCCTAAACAACCCGATTAAGAGACGGTCGGTCCTTAACTACCTGGAGAGTTCCAAAGCTGACATATGCCTGCTCCAAGAGACACACCTCCAATTTAAAGATCATCATAGGTTGAAATCCCGAGCTTTCCCAAATTCAACACCTCAAAAACCGCAGGAGTGGCCATATTGGTTTCCCGCCTCTTCCAGGGCAAAGTTCTTCATAAAGAGGCCGAGATAAAGGGCCGTCTGCTTACATATCAATACTCCCTAGGCAGGATGACATTTGTGGTGGGATCCATCTATGCACCTAACGATGAGCAACTCAAATTCCTCATGCAGGCTCTCAGTGAGGCAGCTGCCATGCCAGATCGCCACTTGTTCCTGGGGGGAGACCTCAACATTGTCTTTGATAATGCCCTAGACCGATCCTGTCAAAGAACTCACCAGGCAGGGGTACTTACTGCACAGGGGCAGACTCGCCTTCGAGAATTGGGGTTGATTGACCTTTGGCGCCACCTCCACCCCCACACCCTTAGCTATACATACTAATCCGGAGCACACAAGACCTATGCACGGCTAGACTACTTCCTCTGCTCTTCCTCACTTAGGGCCTATATCTCAAGCGCTGAGATCCTCACAGCTTCTCTCTCAGATCATTCACCGGTCCAAGCTTCTTTCTCACTCCAGACTCTGACCCAGCCCCAGCGACACTGGCACTTGCGAGATACTCTGTTACAGCGCGCCCCGGTGGTGGAACAAGTCCAAAAGGCTATCACAGACTTTTTAGAGCACAACGCCAACACTGACACTACACCAGCTACGCAATGGGGAGCTCTGAAAGCAGTTCTGAGAGGGGTATTTATAGCCATATCGGCTGCTGATAATGCGGACAGGGAACAAAAGCACGCTGAACTCATGAAAAGAGTCTCTGAATTGGAGCAGATGCACCAGCGCACGGGGGACTCACGAGCTTGTCGCCAGCTGTGCACGGAACGTAAACAGCTGACGGCTCTGGACCAGGACAGGGCCGAATGCGCTGCCCTTAGACTTTGCCATTCATATTATGTAGGGGGGGATAGATGCGGTCATCTCTTAGCTAATAAACTGAGAGAGGCTAGGCAGAGGCAAGGGATTCCAGCGATCCAGACTCCGGGGGGAGAGTTGACGACTGAGGATGCTACCATAGCAGAGACTTTCTGGGGTTACCACACCGGCCTCTATGCTGGGGACACCTTAGATAACCAAGATAGCACTGCATACATAGCTCAGGCCCACCTGCCCTCCCTGACGCAGTCCCAAGCTGACTATCTGAAACATGGGATTCAGAAAGAGTAAGTTGTTTCCGCGATCTCTATGTTAAAACTAGGCAAATCCCCGGGCCCGGACGGCTACACAGCAGCCTTTTATAAGACCTTCTGCGCCCAGTTGGCGCTGATCCTGGCGACAGTGTACAACACCTTCGATGGGAAGGGAGTCATCCCCCGAGACATGCTTGAGGCGCAATAGTGGTTATTCCCAAACCAGGGAAGGACGCAACGACATGTGGGGCATATCGACCCATTTCCCTCTTGAACATAGATCTAAAGTAATATTCCAGTATTATAGTATCCCGTCTCGCCATGTACATGACCCAGTTGATTGATCCCGACCAGGCAGGCTTTATCCCACAAAGGCAAACCAGCGACAATACTAAACGTATCCTACACTTGATTGAGCAGACGTCTCACACCCAGAAGGAATGTATGCTCCTGACAATTGATGCCGAGAAGGCTTTTGATAGGGTGTACTGGCCTTATCTTGAACTAGTTCTGTTGGCGGCTGGATTTGGGGAGAAATTGCGGACCAGGATCCTGAACTGCTACCCCTCCCCTTGGGCGAGAGTTCATGTGAATGGCCACACATCTTCTCGATTCTCCATAGGGAGAGGCACGAGACAGGGGTGTCCCCTGTCACCCCTCCTATTCGCACTCTATATGGAGCCCCTAGCACTTAGAATTTGGAAACATCCCCTTATCACGGGCATGAAATTCTGGGGGGATACTCACACTATTAGCCTGTATGCGGATGATATACTCCTTTCCCTCTCTAACCCGATTGTGGTTATGCATGCCCTCTCTGTTGAGCTACATCGGTTTGCACTGGGGTCACGGTTTAAGATAAACATGGATAAATCCATAGCCCTTGGTATATCCCTGCCGCCGGCCACTCTCACTCACCTACAGGAGGAACACCGGGTTCTGTGGGCCTGACAGCGATCCCATATCTGGGGATCCAACTGGGCCCTACCATCCCTGCCACGGCTGACATTAATTACTCCAACTTGCGTAAACGGATTCATAAGATTCTCAGTAACTGGCAGCGCTGCACCCTGTCCTGACTAGGCCGGATCGCAGCTGTAAAGATGACTATCCATCCCAAATTTTCAGACTCTTACCCTCAGACCCCCATTGGGTTGGATCCAGAAAACACAGGCATATTTATCGAGATTTATATGGCATGGCCGTAAGCCCCGCTTCCATCATCAGGTGGCAGTTCTGCCACCGGAGCAGGGTGGGATGGGGATCCCTGACATTCAGTTGTATTTCCATGCGGCCCAACTCAGATACCTAGTGGAGTGGCACCGCCCTGAGTCAGCTAAAAATTGGCTCTTCCAAGACCAGGCAGTGGCAGGTCGCCCTCTCCAAGGGATGCCCTTTTTACCGCGACAACACAGACCTCCAAAACTTTATGCTTCTTATATCACAAGCACTATCTTAGAATTTTAGGACCGTACAAACGTTTCCAAACAACTTACCACCTTCCTGTCCCGCCTTATCCGTTATTCGATAACCATGAATTCCGCACTGGCATGGCGTCCTCCGCCTTTAGCACTTGGCGCTCCTCCCCATGTAGGGCGTTGGGCCATCTTTTCAACTTGGGGGGCATCATTCCTTTTCCGCAGTTTAAAGAGCATTATGGCCTATCAGAAAAGGAACGTCTGCCTTACCTACAAGTTAGACATTGAGCGTTGCAACCTACAATCAGACCATCATGCAGCATCTGTTAACAACATACGAAAAGTGGCTAATAACATGCACCTCGGATAAGAAACTTATCTCGGATATTTATAAGATGCTGCTGACCCCTACTGCACACACATACAATGCAGTCTGTGCCAGATGGGAAAGGGACCTGGGTAGGACTCTGAGTTATAAAGAGTGAGAGGGAGTATATTATAGGGCTAGACATTGAGCGTATCACATGGGCCTCACGGAGACTCTTACTAAAGTCACCACATACTGGTATTACACCCCCGAGCGCATTCATCACTTTGACAAGGGTAGAAGCGACCGCTGCTGGAGGGGCTGCGGGGAGGCGGGCACGCTAGAACACATCCTCTGGAGCTGCCAGGCCATACAAGCCTATTGGACTCAGATCCTGGATGTGGTAGACACACAACATTGATACCCAGATCCCTCGTTTTCTATCATATGTCCTATTGGGCCTTCCTAACCCACTGACCTACCCTCTTAAATCACGTAGAGGCCGCCTGATTGCCATTGCTCTCGGAGCAGCGACCCAGAATATCCTAGCCAACTGGCGCTCCACTCAACCCCCGACACACACCGGATGGCTTCACTGATTATGGTTGGTCCTGGGCATGGAGAAACTTACACTGACGATGGCAGGGAGGGGGTCTGAATTTCCGGAGCTCTGGCGACATTTTCTCACTCTGTTAACGACTTAATTCCGGGAGAATACGTGTCCTAGATATCTACGCCTTCTCCGTCTCCCTGACACACCATTTCCAGATGCTACACCCCGAAAGCCATGTCAAACTAAACGCTGAGGACACTGAGCTTCTCCCCTTTTTCCCTTTTTTCCTTTCCTTTTAAATCATGGTGTAAGAGGGGGGAGGGGAGGGAAGGTGGGGGGGAGGGGTTTTTCTTGTTAGTGCGGTCTCTGACTGTCTTCTGTTTGAAGGCCCTCTCTTTGTTATTTGCCTTTGGTAATACATCTCATAGCGCCCAGCTGGGCCTACAAGCACTGTTACGGAGCAGGGAGCCTAAGTTTCCTTTTCTGTTTATTGAAACTAATACAGAGATTTAAACCATAAAAGTGTACTTCTCCTAGCAGATCCTGAAACCTGGGACTTAGAAACTTTTGGTTTCAAAGACCTCAGGATGATCAGGTCCAACCTGGCATGCCGATCCAATGATTGTGCTTTGATTAGCTCTGGGCCATAGATTCAGGTTGCTCATGCTTTGAGCTTTTCTGCAGCAGCAAATCTGATTCAGCAAGACGTAGCGGAGAAAGTATCCAGCCTCGTGGAGACATGTTGGCTACAACTTTCACCCTTGCACCACTGGAAGAATCCAAGTTTAAAAAAAGTGACTGAGTCTGAAGGTAGAAATCTTCAATGAAAGAGCAAAAAGATTCAACTGGTAAAGGACCTTTTCTGGTCGTGAAATTAAAGTTCCTCTGCTGAGCCTCCGGGCCAAAAGTTAACAGCTTCAACAAGCCCTTATCCAGTGCTATCTGATGACGTGGAGCTATAATCGGCCATACTCTACTTTCTTGCTTTGTTCTGGGACACTGGCACAGATTAACAAACATTTTGCTCTGGTTTTGTGACTCAAAAATGTGCAATATATATATATATATACTATGCGGTTTATTAATACATAGCAACCAGCAAGGTTATCCTGGTCTTTAAAATATCATGGCCGACGCGTTTCAAAGTACTAACTTCTTCTTCATGGGCTGCTGGTGTAAAGTCTCCGAGAGCACTCTGCATGCTTATATCTCCCCTCACTGGGCATTGCTTAGTGCAATCTCGTTCTGATTCATGCCTGATTCATTAAGTCCTTTGTCTCCCTCAGTGGATTCTGTGGACTTTTTAGTGCAGCTTCCTATTACAACTTCCCTTGGTAGTTCAGTGATTTCATTTGAGATGTCATCAGTGATGTCCTGAGTGATGCCACTGACCATGTCATGAGTGATGTAATATGTGACGTCATCAGCAGTGCATTGCGGGCACGCGAGTTATAGTTAGCTGAACTAACTATAACGGGGGAATTTCAATGGGTTTGTACGAGCGAAATGTCCAACTAACTATAACGCCCCTGAAACCTATGGTTTTTTCACTTTCAATCTTTGTTTACTTTTCTTAGCGCTGCAAACAAACACATTTCGGAAAGGTTCCTTCGTCAGTGTTTACTAACGAAGGAACCTTTCCGAAATACGTTTATTTTGAGATGAATTTTTAACACGGAGCACCGCCGTGTAAAAAGCACCCACCTAATGAGTGACACACTATGAGGGTGCACTGGAACTGGATATATGTAACTGGATATATTTTCCAGTGCAAAGTTTGTTTTGTTCTAGAAAATTGCATGAAAATAGAGCAAAGCACTTTTTTGCCTTACTCTGCATCATGAGTGTTCCATGAGTGGTATAATGGCGTCCCGATGCATCCACCCTTGGATTTTTTTTTTTTACACAAATCCATATTCACTAACAATAGTAGACAGGGATTTGTGTTAAAGAAATAACTCCAGTTGAAAGCAGGTGTTAAAAAGGAGAAATGCTTTTGTTTCCCACTTTGCATATGTGCTGCACTGTACAGCACACATTTAAGTGGGATGCGTTTTAAAGTTAGTCTATGCATAGTGTTTTGTCATGGAAGGGTCCCCTTCCAGTTCACATGCTACCTAGACTCACACAGACACCTTTGCACTGTAGCGGAAAGGTGAGTTTGTTGCACTCAACAGTCTAATTGTGCGCCAATGTGAGGGAGAGAGCAGGATAGTGCCATAACTTTGTAGATATAGCACTTTTCTCTCTCTCTCTCTTATGCAACCCAACAGGGTTGAACCTGGTTTCCACATCCAACTCACACTCCATTGAGTTTGGAGTTATCTTGTACATGGGTACCTGTCAAGAACCAGATGACCGTGGTTGGTGCTTAATGTTATTTAGCACTATTTTTGTTAGTTCATTTGAAAACCTTTATTTTTGCTCACAGCCATAAAAACGCACACGTAAACAGTGATAAAACATTGGTGATCAGAATTCGTTAAATACATATATAAAAGTAAACACACCTAAAAACAGGATTAAAACAATCATGAGTACACAGAAATAAGACATGAGATAAAAAATATGACATGTTTTGTTGCATTTATACAATAGCATAAAATGTTTAGACGTTAAAAACACTGAATTTGGCTCTGGTTTTCCACATTGCAAACAGATCGCAGGAGAGTGGCAAAACCAGTGGTTTACTAAGGTCTGTTTTTAATATCCTTAGGGGAAACTTATGCTCTCTAATCCCCAAATTCTGACAAGGTGATATTTTCACATTTAAACTTAAAAAATTCATAACTCTAGTTTCCCATATTGGATTTTTGCTGTTTTGGTGTCATTTTATTTATAACAATTTGGCCTATTTTTCTAAATTAGTTTCAGATTTTTCATAAGTTGTGCTTTCACTTTATTACTGTTTTGGTACTTTACTCATTGCCCCTATGTTAAGCCAATGTTCTGTGTGCCAGATCACTGACAAAATATCGAATTAAAAAATATAGAATACCTAAAATATCGATGACAAAATATTGAATGCAAAATTATCGAAGTCCTATCTACAAACAGGTCAGTACAAAAATATTGAATCAAAAATATCGTTAAAAAAATTATAGTAAGTCGAAATATCGAATTTGTTTTAATATCTTAAAAGTAATTTAAAATTAATAAAATAATGAATATAATTAACTAAAACATACTTCAAAATACTTAAATAACCTAAAAATGATTAAATAATGAATTTAAGTTTAAAAAACCCATATAATTTTATTTTTTAACACATATATATATTAATATAATATTAATTAAAAATATACAATATTTTACCGTAAGATAGCGGGAGGGTAAAATTTACTACTATTACTCCAGTGAGTGCAACAGTAGGGTAAACGTTGGATAGCGTAGGGGTAAAAATCACTATTCCCACTCCAGTGAGTGCAACAGTGGGGAAAGCGTTGGATAGCGTAAGGGTAAAAATTACTATTACCACCCCAGTGAGTGCAACAGTAGGAAAAGTGTTGGATAGCGGGAGGGTAAAAATTTCTCTTCCCACTTCAGTGAGTGCAACAGCAGAGAAAGTGTTGGATAGCGGGAGGGTAAAAATTACTATTCCCACTCCAGTGAGTGCAACAGTAGGGAAAGCATTGGATAGAGTAGGGGTAGAAATTACTACTCCCACTCCAGTGAGTGCAACAGTAGGGAAAGCGTTGGATAGCGGGAGGGTAAAAATTACTGTTACCACTCCAGTGAGTGCAACAGTAGGAAAAGCGTTGGATAGCGGGAGGGTAAAAATTACTATTCCCACTCCAGTGAATGCAACAGTAGCGAAAGCGTTGGATAGCGTAGGGGTAAAAATTACTATTCCCACTCCAGTGAGTGCAACAGTAGAGAAAGCGTTGGATAGAGGGAGGGTAAAAATTACTATTCCCACTCCAGTGAGTGCAACAGTAGGGAAAGCGTTGGATAGAGTAGGGGTAAAAATTAATATTCCCACTCCAGAGAGTGCAACAGTAGGGAAAACGTTGGATAGCATTGGGGTGAAAATGACTATTCCCACTCCAGAGAGTGCAACAGTCAGGAAAGTAAAGATTTAATATATTAATTAAAATTAATTAAATATTAATACCAAGACAAAATGTATTAAAATAAATTACCAATGTCATTTTTAGTAATAATAAATCAATTACAAATAAATATACATATTAGTTATTAAAATTAATTACCTATTAATACACATTAATTACCAATTAACAATTAATTAACAATAAATTAAAAATCAATACCAATAAATAAATAAAAATGATTTACTGAATTACAATTAAATTACTTCCCACCCTATTCCCCTGTAGACCCACAACCCACTACAGAAAACAAATTAATACAATTAACATAATTATCAATTAATTAATTAATAAAAATTAATGACCAATTAGAAATTAATGAATTACCTATTAATTATTAATTAACAATTAATTCAAAATGAATACCAATAAATAAATTAACATATTTAATTAATTACAATTAAATTACTTACCACCCTATTCCCCTATAAACCGACAACCCAATATGGAAAATACATTATTAAAATAAACATAATTATCAATTAATCAATTAATCAAAATTAATTACCAATTAAAAATGAATTACCAATTAAAAATTTATTAATTACCAATTAAAAAATAATTGACAATTAATTCAAAATGAATACCGATAAATAAATTAACATAGTTAATTAATTACAATTAAATTACTTCCCACCCTATTCCCCTATAAATCCACAACCCGCTACAGAATTAAATTACGCAAAAATTAAATAACATAGAAAAACGTATAAAAAATAGATATTTTTAAAAATTCGATATATTTTAATACCTACATTATATACTTTGATATTTTTACTTTCTTTATTTTAAAAATCGATTACATTACTTACATTCAATTCACTATTTTTCACCACTATATTCTGTCCATTCGATATATTGTCTATTCTATATTTTTGATTCAATATTATGTCTGTTTACCCTGTGTGCCGTCCCTACCTGAGAGAAGAACTCAGGGTTCATCCTGACAAGGGCTTGGGTTATTATTTGAGGTGAGTAATGAACACCTCAACAAATAACCTGATTTTAACTATACCCATACAATGCTAAATGCATCATTTACCTAATAGATAGCATAATTTTTTTTTAAATCTTCCCTTTAGGGGAGTCCCACGTCTCTGCTCCTGCTCTCCTGTCTCCGACTCCAGGACCAGGAAGCAGGCAGCCAGGCTCCCTCCCCTAGGCCAATCACAACGCTGCAATGCTGCGTAGTGTTTGGTCTGAGCGCCATGACACGGAGCTCAGCCAGGGCTGGAGGCGTGGGCACGTTCTCCATGCAGGCTGTAATGCTGCCTGCATGGAGAACAGGGAAAGTGCACGACTGGTTTGGGAGGCAGCGAGGGCCGACCAAACAGTCATTGCGCAATTAGGAGTGAGCTAACTACTCCTCCCCTGACCTGCTTCTTGAGCAGAGCAGACCCGCCCACCCGCAAAGGAAACATAAAATGGTAATAACTGAAAGTTATTAGCATCTTATGTTTTTGCTTCTTGCACTGCTAGAAAGCAGTGGGCCGACGCACAACGGCCATTGCATAGAAGCCGCCACTGACTATGGAAAAAGGGTGTCAACCTTGTGCAGTGCATGGAGAGAACAGAACTGTGCCACTTCTTAGTAGAGCTGGTGCAATTCTGCTCTCTCCCATTCACACAACACAACCAGCATCTTTACTTGCTGAGCTGCACTGGGTTGCGCTGCACTGTGCTGCTTGATTTCTTAGTAGATCTGGGGCTCAGTGTCTAGCGATTCCGGTAGCTCTAGTGCAGTCCTTATGTCTAGTCACTCGCAGAGTGTTTTTTATAAGTTCCACACTCACTCATTCACTCATAAGAGCATAAGCACGAACTGCAAGGTACACAAGTAGCCCATCTAAGTAATAATGCGGATGCCTTTTCAAAGAGCCCGTGTGACAGAAAACCCTCTCAAGTGCAAGTTTATTCTCATCTCGGTACTTATCCATGAACACTATGAGTCCTAGTCGACAAAATGGTAAAAATTAAAAAAACAAATTCTGAGATTTCCTCTACTGAATGAAACATACTTTTAATATGTTTTTTAGAATTCTATTTTTGCTGGAGCCAATGCTATTTGAGCAGCCTGGAATTGCATACAAAGCAAGGAAACTTAGGCGCAATAGCATATGTTGTTGCTTCTGTTTTTTCTCAATCCAGAAATATTTTTCTCATGTAGTAACCTCTTGCCTTATACACCGAAAACGTTTGGTGTTGTTCCTTTCCATTCAGTTCCTCTTCCCATGTTAGCCCTTGACACAATTAAACCTTTGGACAGTTTTGAGATGGGAAGGTGTTGGAGGGAAGAAGCTCTATACAAAGGATAACACAATATCGTAAAAAAGAATCAATAGTAGTATGGGCATTGAATTTGGACAACTTTTACACTTCAAAGCCGGTGTGATGGACACTGATATGGTGTGCATAATGTCACAGGAAGTTTCACCAGAGACCAAGGCCCATTTATGGCGATTTGGAGTAGGGCAGCGCAGCAAGTCACTTTGCTGTGCTGCCCTACGACAAAGTCAAAGGGCAGGAAGGCACAGTAGTTGTCCAATAAGGTGTATTTCTGTCCTTTCACCTGCCCGGCGCAGTTTCGGTAGCCTAACGCCAAAGCAGACACCCATGCATCAAGGTGCAAGGGTGTCTGTGTTGTCAACAGGATTGTTTTTTGTGCGGGAAGGCGCCTTCCTGCACAAAAACAATCCTGAGAGTTGTTTTCCTCCTTCTATGCATGTTGTAGAATGCAGCAGACAAGGAAAGAGGAAAAAACCAGTAGAAATAACGATATTTCTCCCCATCATGTATCACTTCAGGAGGCAAATCCTCAGGTTTACATGGCGTTGTAAATCTGGGGAAGCGTCAAAATCCATTAGTGTTGCTTGGGATCACCCACCACAAAGCCCATGGAATGCCTCCCAAGTGCAGAGGGAATGCATTGATTTGTGCTGCCTTTTCTTACACCATATTTATAAGGCCATTCAAAGTCACGCAAAGTGACTTTACGTGACCTCATAGATATGATTTTGTAGATTGTGCTAGTGGACCTTAACAAAAAGTGATGCTCCGGTGGAGTAAGGGGCTCACAAATATTTCCCCAAAGGTGTGTTTGGCATTTACAAAAAACCTCTCCCTTTACACTCTAGTGAAATCTGATACATTTTGGTCCTGTGCACACAAGGCAGTATCAGTGGATGATTTTCTGACACAGAGAACAGTTTTAGCTCAGACTGAATCCTCAAAGGCTTTTTTGATGCACAGAACAGGCAAAGCAAGGGCGGGAGTAGTGCACGTCTAATAACAACAGAGTAGGTAGAGGCAGGCATTAGCAGTGCAAGCTCCGCACTGAAGCAGAGCAAGAAAAAAACACAGGATTAGCAGGGAAAACTAACAACACTCAAAGAACAGGTATAATGGGGGAGGTATTATTGCAAGAACACCAAGGGGCCCATTACGATGTCGAGCGGATTGCCCCCCGCCAGCCTGGCGGGGGCAATCCGCCCGACATCGTTGCACTAAAGACCCCCCGCCGTATTAGGATGGCAGGGGGGACCTCGGCGAACGGAAAGACCGTCCGCTACTTTTGCACCCCGGTCGCCTTGCGGCCGGGGCGTAGAAGGAATAATATGGTGGCGGTATCTATCAGACACCGCCAGCCATATTAGGATTGGCTTCTCTGAATGCCTTTCCCTGGCGGCAATGCCGCCACAGAAAGGCATGCGGAGAATCCCTGCTGGGGACCGTTGTGGGCCCCCAGGGACTCCAGGGGGGTGGGGGTGCACTTGGGGGGTACCTATGGTACCCCCCAGCAGTTCCATGCACAGCATGGCAGGCATCGCGCAGTGCCTGCCATACTGTGCATGGAAGGGCACAGCATGCTTTCCTGCCATTGTGGCGGGCGGTGCTGAGTGCACCGCCCGCCACAATGATATGAATGCAGGATGCGCCCGCCACTGTGGCGGGCGCATCCTAATACTGGCGATGGGACCCTCGCCCTTAAGGCGGGCGGTCCATATTAACACGGGGATGGCGGGCGGGCAAAGTCCGCCCGCCATCCCATGGATTCAGAGATGATGTAGCAGTTAGTTTGAATCCTGGCTGGTGGCCTTCTGACAAGCTGAGTGAAAGGAGAAGAGGTCTGCAGGAAGCTTGTGCCCTTGTTGGCAGAATGACAAATATCTCATGGGAAAAGAGATCCCCCACAGGAAATCCTGTGTCTTGGCAGCAGGTCCAAACCCAGTATGTGGATGCAGGGAAAGATGGATGCAAGGATAGCCCGACTTAACTGGGAACTGCAATGTAATGAGGCTGGTGTGAAGCCTGTTTACTGACTGGCAACCTGCCTAAGAGCTGGAGGAATATGGAATGAGACCAGCAGAATACCTTTCATGGCTGTGGGTCTGCTCCAAGATGTAATGGGAGGATCCCGGATCCTAGTTGGCAGCTTCTGGGCTACCTGAATGAGAGCACAGCAGCTAGACTGTTTAATAAAATCCCACCGTTGCATAATACAGGACACGTGTTAAGTAGCAGAACTCATTCGAGTAGGCAGCTTACTTGGAATTGGTCATACAATCGTTGACAGCCTAATATTTTGTGGATTCATCTCACAAGAATTATCTTTAGTCATTTTGGAAGCAATAGATACATACATCTCTACACATCAGATACACTATTTTAGGTCTGGCTTTTGAGAAAATGTAGCTATGCCACCTAGCGTGGTCTTAAAAAAGAAAATTAAGACATAATATATATACGTGAGGGCTTTTGGTCAGCAGGCTTTATCCAATCGTAACTTAATCTGTAATATACATTTTGTGTCTGCCTACGACAGCATTTACCATGGGACAACAAATTAACCCACTTGACCCATTGGTTTCCTCACTTTGAGTGAATGCACAAAGCCTGTGCAAATAGGGGGAGATAATGTAGCCTTAAGGCTAGAGCAGTCGACCTCAAAACTCGGAAACCGGGTTCGAGTCTCAGCAAGGAAGCTCAACATCCCTTGATTCTCAACAAATCACTTAATATCCCCGTGCCTCACAAAAATGAATGTGTCCCTCTGTAACGAAACTGGTGCTCATGTAAAGCTCTATGATATCTGCGGGTCGTGTTCGCGCTTTATAAAACTCTAAATAAATATATATATATTGTTCGTATCCGCCTAAAAAAAATGGTTCCTTTCTCTTCAATGACAAAGCTGGCTCAAAGTGTGCTCTTTTATTTTTTATTTCAACATTAATTATCAGATATTTGTTTTGCCTGCACCTCAGCTGACCCGTTCAAAGGGGATTTATTTTCTGTCGGATTGTTTTAAATTGGTTTTACGAAGTGTTTAAAGGACATACAGCCTGATTCTTCATTGGGAAGTTTTGCGAGTCTGAAATAGCGATTAATAAGGAATCGCTATTCCAGACTCGTAAAACGGGATTCATGTAGGAATCGCAATATTTTTTGCGATTCCTACAGGTTCCTTATTTGCGATTAGCTAATTGCTAATCGCAAATAAGAAATAACTCCCTAAAGGCCCATAGGAATGAATGGGGAGTCATTCCTTATTTGCGATTAGCAATTAGCTAATAGCAAATGAGATTGCATTTTCAAGGGTGCAGGGGTGTCCGAAGGACACCCTGTAACACCCCTGAAATGTAAATTCACACAGATGTCACACACACACATGTCAAAAGTTCATGTGTGTGTGTAACACGCAACTTAGAAAAATGCATTTAAATGCATTTTTCTAAGTTTTCGCTATTTACCACGAGGTTTGACCTCGCGGTAAATAGCGGCCCAAAATTGCGAATTCGCAATTTTTAAATGTTTCATGATTAGCATTTAAGGAATCTCTAATAGAGATTCCTTAAATGCTAATCCTCGCAAATTTGCGAATTCTTTATCAGCAAATTTTGCATTTGGGATGATGAATCCCAAATGCAAAAATTGCACTCGCAAAGGGCCAGATTCTCAGAATCTGGCCCTTTGCGAGCGCAATTTCGCTTGATGAATCTGGCTGATAATAACGTAGCTGTCTGTGATTCGAGTGCTAGCTTAGGTTGTAATTAATTCATGTCTCCATACACAAATATTAATACTAAAAAATGCATGGAGCAGCTGGAAGACTTGTTTTTTAAACAACATCCCTAGTAAAACAGACACTTCACAAAGTTTTTTAAATTGAAAATTATTATACCAAGCATATGATGGCCTTGTTTAGGTGGTGCCATATTTTCATTTTTTTTTCATTTTTATTTTTTCTGGCATATATTTAAAAAATAAGAAAACTAAACTATTCATCACACCAACCCGAAAATGCCAGATCTGTTGGCCTAGCCAGTGCTTGCTTCTGTTGTCTTTCATTTGCTAGACCATTGCAATGGAAACCTGCATATGCATTTTATCAAAGTGCAGTGAATTAAGCACTCGCTATCGAGATCTATGTATGGCCAGCTGGTAATATGCTTTCACACTGACTTGATCAGCTCAACCTTTCATCCTTACAAGTTAATAATTGTATCTCAAGGTTAGAGTGAATTTTACTAACATATAAAATGTAATAGGACATGTCCTTTGGATAACATTATGCTTTTGTGTCCTGCAAGTGTGTTAACTGAGGTAAACACACCACAAAAGTGCAGCCCTCTGCCCATTAACAGCCATGCACAAATCACTCACTGGCAGGCACATTATCACCTTGTCAAGTTGCTAAGACGGTAATTCGAGAGGAAATGCTGCAGCTTAAAGTTCAAAAGGCCCTACAAGGAGCTAGACTGGGTATCAGTATTTCGTTTAAAATGCACCCTGGTACACCATTGATTTCCCTCATGCCTGTTTGTTTCAGCACCCTACACTTCCTGACTCTTCAGGCCAGATTTACAAAGGTTTTGTGTCTGGTTTGAGACACAAAGACTTGTTCAGGAATCACAAACCAAAGCACTCCTTTGTGTTATTCTGCGTTAAGGGGGCGTTCCATGGGTGTTCCTGTGTAACCACCCATGGTTTTTGACCCAAAACCCTATCTACTATCAAGAGTAGTCAGGATTTTGCACCAAAAATTAACGTAACTTTAAAGCAGGCGTTCAAAATGGAGAAATACTATTATGTCTTCTAACTTATCCCACTTTGCATGTGTGCTGCACTGTACAGCACGTATTTAAAGTGGGAAAAGGTTTAAAGTCAGTCTAAGCATAGTATTTTGTACTGAAATGGACTCTTCAGTACAGACATGACCTGGGTCTGGGTGCCAGGGGGGCCAATTTTATGCCCAGTTTATGCCCTCAGGGATGTCGCGACTAACTGGTGAACTACCAGGACCCCCTCACTTAGTGACAACTTCCTGGGAAGTATGGAATCTAGTTACCCCATAATACAGCATTCTGATCAATTCCAACATGGCAGAACATCTCTCTTGGTGCGTGGCGTTCCCTAGCCAACCCCAGAGGTGTGGTTTCGTGGAGGCTACAAGGCAATGGAAAAAACAGTTTGCTAACAGCTTCCCTCTCTCTATCCTCAATGCCAACCTGTCTACAAGAACAAAAGAGCTGCCCTTCTAGTGTGTATTAAGGGGGTAGCCCCTAAAAAGCTACCCGACCTGGGTCAGTAATGCAGTACAAATAGATGAGTGGTTGCGGTAGCAACACTTTTAATGGATAATAAATAGTAGCATTCACCAGTTTTTTCTTTCATATAAAGCATGAGTCCAATTTATTCACTTGGAACATAGGCATCTAATGCAATTAAATTCAAAGTATTAATAGATGATGGCTACGCAGTTGCTCAATTGTTTTGCAGTGCAGTATATATGTTACAGTGCTCTTGGTGTGGATAGAAAAAGGGAAAAGATTTAGGAGTTAAGTGGTAGCGCGTGGGTGAAGGGGACAGGAAAGATGTGTTTGTGACAAATATACAGCAGTTATACATGATAGAAACCTTACCGGCCTAGAACAGGTCAATTGTTCCTGGGTATACACATAACTCTAATGAAGATCTATTTTTTAAATTTGTCGTCAGAGTTTGTGTTGTATGTTGTCTGTGTATTGTCGACGCTTCGACTCCTACGGTGCAGGCTGGATTACAGTCCTCACGGTGGGGTCTTCATCAGGACGGAACTGAGAAGCGCACCTGTGAATAATCGAAAAAGTGTGTGAGGGGAGGGACATAAAAAATCATGTGAATGCTACTGGTGTGTCTGGTAAAGGATAGCTACTCAGTTAGCCAGCAAGATTACTCCGCAGTGTGGTTGGAAGTTATGGGCTCAAAGTTGGCTCCTAAAGTTAGAAGGAAAAACATTCAAATATCTGCTGTCTGAGTCAGATAACACACTAATTGAAGTAGTGCCAACCTTATTTGCTTACTCAATCATCAATTAATGGACAATATCCTACAGCTGTGTCTCCATCCCCTGCAGTAGGTCGAAACTATTCCAAAATATCTATAGAACATAGAAGGGACCGAGTTCCAGAATTAACAAATAGGCGCGCAAATTCTAAATTTAAAACAAAGACCTGGCCTGTTCATTCACTACAAACGTACAAACCTGCGTGGGTATTCAAAAATAGGCAACATCTGTCAGAAAAGTGTCTTACTGGACACAGATAAACTTAAACGCATTCCCATTATTGTGAATGGTAAAATAAGGACGTGCCCCATCACGGTCGCCTTAGCAATGGGGTAGCGCCGGATACAATTCCCAAAGATCACAGTTCTATAAATCAGGTGTTGTCCAAGATCAAAACTCCTGGGTTATCACAACGTAATGTGCAACAGGACGGGAGGCCCATGTCAGAGTTCAGAAGGGCTCATCAATCTAAGTGGTATTAGTGGAACACTGTATGTATGCAAATTTTATTACAAAACTATGATGCCTGATAACTCCGGCTCAGACGCGGTCTCATTCTTATATTTAGAAATGTTAAAACAGACAAGCTTGGGGCTCACCATTCTAAACAACAAGAAACTCAGATGCCGGGAAGGGTTAAACATGAGCGCTCTCATTTATTTATTTATTTATTTTTTAAACTTGTAGGGCACAAACAGCTACCCAAAAAAGGTTTCCCGCGCCTAGAACACAGCACAGAAGATGGAATGCGTTCGCTGAGGTCGTTCAAGATTATTGATCGAACAACCAGGGTTTTATTTCTTTTTTTAACCTGGAGTAACTCCCCTCCTTGCGTATATGGGGTGGGAGTGCGTTCCAGATGGATGGACCCTGGTGGGCAAAGGATCTCCCTCCCATTGTGGAGAGCTTGAATCTGGGCACACGGAAATTTGCTGCTGATTGTGACCGTAGGTAGGGGGACACGCAGGTGGTTTTTGGTATGTTACATAGAAGTCGGGCGGCCGAGTTTTGTACAAGCTGTAACCTCTTTATAACTGCTTTGTTTGCACCTAGGTACAGGATGTTCCCGTAGTCAAGCCGAGATGTAACTAGGGCATTGACTACTGTTTTCTGCGTGGAGATGGGCAGCATCCATAGGATCTTTCTGAGCCACTTTAGGATGGTGAAACAGAGGCCTACCACCTTGCTGACCTGTTTCATATATTGGCATCCTGGGATTAAAACTGGACACAATTAGTCGGCTGTGAGCCGTAGACAAACCTTAACGACCTCATACAATAAATACTACCAGTTCATAATGGCCATCTTACAGAGTCATTTCGTGATTAAATGTCTATACAACTAATCTTGACGATATAAATGGAAAGCTAAATCACAGCTGCAAGCAAATGTATATGGGCTCATCTTAACCATAAAAACAGGCCAAAGGCGAAAAAACACCAATTCAAAGCTTCATGCTTATCTACACGATGGAAACAGAGCAAAGTTGGAAATGACAGCACGCTTACCTCTCTCATGGCCGGTCAGCTCAAAAAGAGGTATTTGAAGATGCGACGTGGCGTGCATGCACCGTGAAGTGCAGCCGCTACATAGTATTATGGAGGCTCATCGGTCATCGACCAATGGGTAGAGGGCAAGGCTGACTGTGGAGCAAAGATGCTCGACAGACGATCGGCCCAGCTCCTGATCAACGTGAAAAGACTCAAGTGAGCGTACCTTGAAACTGGTAAAGTGAATAGATCTATTTATGCGTCTAGAATGTTACAATGTCCTCAGAGGATGGTAGGACCATCCAAAAAATTGAGCTCTTGTGTAAGTGCATGTCAATAGTATTACAGACATATTCAACACATTTTGACAGAGTACTGGTGTGACATCATGTTATAATGTCCCATGGGGATAGTAGAAACATCCAATCAATGGAGCTCTTGTATAGGTAAGTGTCTATGGTACTCCAGACATATTAAGTATGTTTGGCAGAGTACTGGTGTGACATCATGGGTGTCCTCAATTGGGCACATGACATCCTAAAGAACATTTGAAATTGCAAAAAACATGAATCTATATCTTACGTTTAGTATGTTGTGGTGTCCACCATAGATAGTAGAACCATACAATGAGAGGAGCTTGCATCCATGGACGTGTCTACAGTTTTCAAGAAAATATTCATTATTTTTAGCAGGGTACTGATGCAAATAGAGTGTTTAGTACAACTAGAGCTGCCATCTCATGCATAGTACAGTGAAAAACATTGTATATAGTAAAAGACAACATTCATAGTATCATGGGTATTATCATTTGACACATGGCATCCTGAACAACAAATGGTGTTACAATACATAAGATTTCAGAAAATGCAAACAGATGGAATAGGGCAGAAGATTAACTTTACTTTATTATTCTTTATTTCGGCAAAAATGTTTACCATAAAAGACATTTATACATTATAATACATTTTAAAATATAATAATTTAGCAGATACAGCAAGTCCTTTGCATAGAGTTACATCACATTGCAATATAATTGTTTGCTTGCTAAGCAGTCTTGATACATTTACTCCTAAGAGACCAAACAGCACCAAGGTACTTGGCTACTGTGAATACAATGTGATTGGACAAGTCAGTTGTAAGAACTCTAAAAGCGGTTGAGCATTCAGTAAATCTCAAGTTTCTGCACAGAGGAATAATCCATTTCCTACGAGACACCTGATAAACAGGGCAAAAGAAAATTATATGGAGCTCAGTCTCATCAGCCAATTTACAAGCGGGACATATACTGTTTACATGTTCATTCCACTTGTTTGTGAATACTCGTACTGGGAGAGACCCAGGTCGCCATTGTAAATACAGCTTCCTGAGCAGGGAGGGATAAAGATTGTCTAATACTGGGTCAAAAATATAAGTGTCCTTAGTCCAAAGAAATGAATCGGTTAATGTCCCATTGTTTTGGTGGCCGTACAATGTCGTTAGTTTGCAATCATAGTATGTTTTGGCCAATAACTTTTTAGGAAGCAGTGGGCAGGCGGTTATAGGGTCGGTCCACAATTTCAAAAGGCCCAGGCCCTCCAGCTCTGTTTTTATAAATTTCAGCCATTTAATTTCTCCTGCGTTAGGGATTGCAAGTACCTCCTGAAGTCCTTGTCTGTAGCTCTTTAGTTCCGGGACAGACCATATCCTGAGCCAATATGCTAACGGTCGGAAGGCCAGTTCTTCGTTAAGGGGTCGCATCCCAAGATCCATCCTTAAAGGAACAAGGGGAGTGCTGGGGGGAAGGGCTACGATCCTTCGGATAAACTTGTTCTCCTCTTTTAGCAGATCCTGGGAGGGTACATGGCCCCAGAGCTCGCACCCATACATAGCAGCCCCCCTTGCCTGTGCCCTGTAGATCTGCAGTGGTGGGCCCACAGGCCGGATGGATGGCTTGTTATTACACAGAAGCTTTGTGATGCCGCCTGAATACTGTGTCAGTTTAAGGAGTGCCTTCTCTTGATGGGTGCACCAGGTCATTCTTTCATTTAGGATAATTCCTAGGTACTCGAAGGTCCTCACCCTTTCCCATCTCTTATGTTCAACAGTTGGGGAGGATTGGAATTTTGGGGGGGGATTAAACACCATAAATTTGGTCTTCGAGGTGTAAATTTCTAGACCGTATTCCCCACAGAAACCCACAAAACCAATGAGTACTCTCTGGATACCCATCATAGACTTAGAGAGCAACAAGGTGTCATCCGCGTACATAATCGCCGGTACTCTGGATCCTGCTAGCTTGGGAGCGTCAGAATTGGCCACCCCATTGAGGTAAGAGATAACCCCGTTGACGTAGAGGCAGAACAGGGTTGGTGCTAGTACGCAGCCCTGCCTTACCCCTCTGTCAACGGGGAACCTATTTGACAAGGCGCCATCCTTGCCACATCTTACTTGTGCAAAATTGTCAGTGTGGAGATGAACTATCATCTCCAACAAGCCCTTGGGGACACCCAGTCTGGCTAGCACATCCCATAGTTTTTTACGGGGGACCAGGTCGAACGCTGCCCTCAGGTCCACGAATACAGTATAGAGGCTGCCACCCCCCAACTATACCGTTTTCCAATGGATGAGGGCAAGACGGAAGACCTGGTCCGTCGTTGAAACTTTCTCTCTGAAACCTGCCTGAAGGGGACTCAGTATGTCGTGTTCCGTCATCCACTCTGATAGACGGTCCAACAATAGCCTGGCGAATAGCTTTTGTGAAACGTCTATCAGGCTTATTGGCCTGTAGCTGACCGGGAGCAGAGGGGAACCCTTTTTAAAAATAGGTACGATCTCTGCCCCCAGCCAAGTGGGGGGGATCTTCATACCATTCAGGATAGCGTTAAACAGCACCTTGAGGTACGGGGCCCAAATTTTTACTTCGTGTTTATATAAATCACCTGGAAGCCTATCGAGGCCTGGCGCCTTTTCGGGCGCCAGCCCCAGGATCGCCATAGTAACCTCTTCCAAGGTGAAATCATCCATAGGTACCGCGTTTTCGGTGTGTTGATCCAATATATGTTCTAAAGGAGTCTCTGGGCGTTCAGGTTTGTGTGAACTATACAGATTTTTAAAATGTTCCTCCCAAACTACAGGTGCTATATTTGCTTCGACTGCGGGTAGGGGTTCTGCTGATCCATGCTTAACAATTTGCCAGAACTTCCGGCTGTCACCAGTGTTAAGTGCGGCTGTCATATCAGACCAGTTTCCCTCATCCCACTCTATTTTTGCATTATGTAGGGTGGATTTATAGGCAAGTCGATTCGCCCTGATTTCACTTAGGCTCTCCCTATTTTTGAGTGACTCTAGCAGTGTAGTTTTTGCTCTCCTACAGGAAGCATTGAACCATGTGGCTCTTTTCTTCTTATGTTTCTTAGGCATAGACACAGGGTTTAGTACTTCTGCCATGTTGGTACATAACTCAGAGTGAATTGCCCCAAGCACAGGGAAATCACCAGTATTAATTACATTGTTATTAGGTGACTCAAGTACTTCTAAAGCAGGAGGATCAGTGGCTACTGATTGTGACCGCAGGTTTCTTTTGAGAATGTAGGGATGAACTAATGCCTGAAGGTATATAAACCATGATATAGTCTATTCTGGACTCGTGACCTGGCCTGTTGAAGGTGCATTTAGGTGGAATATCTCCTTCGACTCGGCAGTTACATGCCCTCAGTGAGTGGCGAAACGTTAGGGAGGTAAGTTGGGTGGCGATAGGTGTCCAAGCCTTTACCGGTGGAGCTGCCAGGGGGGGGATCCCCCAAAGATCATCCTCATCACTCGTAACACCCACTAGATGGTCTGGGAGAGGCTCATATTGAGTATTAAAGTCCCCCCACGATGATTGTGGAGCTTAGTCTAACAGAATCAAGGAATAATGCTAAATCCTCGATTGTTCTCGAGGTGCCTGCTACCCCTACCGCTCTCGCGTATACATTAATTAGTGCTATGCTAGGGCCATGTGCCCATTCCAGCACAATGCACTGGAAATCAGCTGAGTCAGTTTCGTGGAGTGTTGCCCTACAACCAAGATGAGAAGCCACCCAGATCAGAAGCCCCCCGATGGGCGACCCTTCCGCACCAGTTTGCCAAAGTTTCAAACGAAGCATATCCTGTGTGGGAATGCTTCTTCCTGGCCCATGTTTCTTGGAACAAACATATATCGTAGCCTTCTATTAGTTCCAGCCACTCAGAGGAGCCTATTTTGTTGGACAGCCCTGCGATGTTCCAAGATAGAATCGAGAGTCGGCCAGGGGTCACAAACTGATCGGTGTCGTTATTCCCCTGGGAAGCCCCACTTGCCCTTAGATGTCTATCCAAATGATTGTGAGGCGTGCATTCTTTTATCATTGGGGTTAATTGAAACATTTCCTCTAGAGGAGAATTATACTTAGTAGTTAAACCACTATTGACACTGAGTGACTTGTTAAGTATAGTTATCTGGGTGTGTGTAGTTCCTTCTAAGTGGTCAGCGGGAAGATCCTCTTCATGCCTATTCTCATCTGCAGATTGAGTGAAGTCTCCAGACCGTGACATTGATGGAATGGAGGCAGATCGTTCCAAAGGGTGGACACAGCAGTTAAATAGATCTGCTTGTGGTGGCTTAATTATAAGGTTATGAGAGAGTCAGTCCACTTCCTCAAGGCACCCAAATCTATTGTAGACTGGGGCTCCTGACCACCCACTATGTGTGTTTGCCCATTGGTTATAAGTCCCACCATGCGTACGTTTCCTCTCTGGGATCCAACTCCAGTTTCCTCCTGAGTTATAATGAGGGAGTGGAGGATAGAAGAAAGTTAAGGGTCTTGTTGCTATAGGTGAGTTCGCGGTGTTATAATTCCAGGTGTAGATATGGTGTGCGGTATTGGGATTTTCGAATGAAACAATCACACAGTCACCATCAAAAGACTTATGCGAGGTGCCTATCCAGGGTACTCGGCGCACCATGAGAATTTTGCTTCTCAGATGGTTGGGTATAGGCCTGTGCGTGTTAAGGCAGTGTATGACTTTGTTTTTAAGTGACCCAAAATCTTCCTGCTGAAGATATGACAATTCTGGCACCCCCGTGAGCACAACTACATATGGCCTAACGTGGGGGGGAAGATCTACGTAGCCCTTATATTGATTTGTGTTAGGTTTTGCTCTTGATGTTGTTGAGTGAGGGTTATTTTGCTCGCTATTGGTAGCAGTCCTGATTGTCGTAGCAGGAGCAGGGGGGATCACCTGCTGGTTTACGCCTGCCACTACGTTATTGGCAGGAATATCATTGACACCCTTATGCCTAGGTTTTGGAATGGGTTTGGCTTTTAAGGCCTTTGTAGGGTTTGGTGCAGATGATAGTGTGACAACAGGTGATGGTAGTGGTGTGTTATTGGAAATGGTCGGTGGGCAGGGTGGTTTGTTTTTGTTGGTTATACTGAGAGTGGCTAGATTTAAGATACTTTTTTCTATCTCTAACAGCTGGGTTTCTATTTGTATTAGTCTAGCTTCGACAGGCGTTAAAAGTTTTTTGAGTGTTCCCCACACAATTGTCAGGAATTCCACGTCCTTCCCTTTTATTGTGCAGAGTGGGACCTCGCCATCCTCACTATCAATTACCAAATTATTTAGGTCACTCTCATCCTTTGATTTTGCAGCGGCGCTGGGTTCTATTTCAGGATTCGAAGGGGATTTGGGCGGTGTATGAGGTGGTGCCTTGGTGGGTAGTTGGGCTTTAGCTACCTTGGCCTTTTTCCTTGAATAGGCAGAGGTTTGGTTGCGCTTTCTTTTAAGGTTGAGGTTAGGGCCCTTTTGACTGGGATGCGGAATCCCCCCGATGTTTTCCGTGGTTTTGGTAGTAGGGACCGTCTTCCACGGGGCCCCCTCACCGGATGTGACAGTCCCAGCCTCCCCGCTTGCTGAAGATGCTCCCCGCTTGCTGAAGAGTAGGAGATATTACGTGTGGGGACTCCGCCTTAGGTATGTTTGCCATAGGTGCTAGTGGCTGATGAATGTCGGCCTGTATGACAATCATAGTGGGAGTAGGTTCAGTTGTGCGGTCTGGCGATTTGGCAAAAGCAAAGTGCCCAAGGGAGGATTTTTTAGCCATGGCCAGTTCTTGGGATAACCTTCTCGCTGCTTCTAGTTCACAGGACACCCTACGCTGCATTTTGTCGATTTCCTTGTCTATGGCTATATTAGTCTTGGAGATGAAATCATCCAGGGTTCCGTTTTTAAGCTTCCCCTTCGCTGCCCTAGTCTTGTATTCTCGTGTTGACATTGTGCGCGGTCTTTTGAAAAATTTTGAGGAGTGTATCAGGGGGCTGATTTTAGGGCAAAGAGCTGTGGCCCAGTCCAGTCTCAAACAGTCTCTAACGGCCTCAAACGGCCCGCTCTTTGCCCGGTCTTCGCCCCGTTCTTCGCCCCGCGCGCGTCCCGCGTCGCGGTAGTGGAAAGGCTAGCAAAATACGAGGAGGTTGGGGGCATGGCCGCCGGGGGAAGAGGCACCAGCTGTGTAAAGCTGAGGATGCTGGTCCTCGCAGTCCCCCGGTAGGCTCCACGCACTGGTCTCTGGCCTGAGGGCTCAACCTGGGCCGTCCTCACCTGGGAGCACGTGTGCTCTCCGCCGACTGCGGAGCCGCTCACACCAGGAAGGGAAAACCTCAGGGAGCAGCTGAGCGGCACCGCGGAGCGGGTGGCGCGAAAGGTGGAGGGCGATCTGGTCAGGCAGACAAGCAGCAAAAGACTGTGGCAACCCTCGCAGCAAAGTAAGATCCTGTGTGTGAGTCACCCAGTCAGCCGGTGTTCACAGCGTTGATGTTGCTGGAGGCTGGGGGCGTGGCCGCCGGGGGAAGAGGCACCAGCTGTGTAAAGCTGAGGATGCTGGTCCTCGCAGTCCCCCGGTAGGCTCCACGCACTGGTCTCTGGCCTGAGGGCTCAACCTGGGCCGTCCTCACCTGGGAGCGCGTGTGCTCTCCGCCGACTGCGGAGCCGCTCACACCAGGAAGGGAAAACCTCAGGGAGCAGCTGAGCGGCACCCGCGGAGCGGGTGGTGCGAAAGGTGGAGGGCGATCTGGTCAGGCAGGCAAGCAGCAAAAGACTGTGGCAACCCTCGCGGCAAAGTAAGATCCTGTGTGTGAGTCACCCAGTCAGCCGGTATTCACAGCGTTGATGTTGCTGGAGGCTGGGGGCGTGGCCGCCGGGGGAATAGGCACCAGCTGTGTAAAGCTGAGGATGCTGGTCCTCGCAGTCCCCCGGTAGGCTCCACGCACTGGTCTCTGGCCTGAGGGCTCAACCTGGGCCGTCCTCACCTGGGAGCGCGTGTGCTCTCTGCCGACTGCGGAGCCGCTCACACCAGGAAGGGAAAACCTCAGGGAGCAGCTGAGCGGCACCCGCGGAGCGGGTGGCGCGAAAGGTGCAGGGCGATCTGGTCAGGCAGGCAAGCAGCAAAAGACTGTGGCAACCCTCGCGGCAAAGTAAGATCCTGTGTGTGAGTCAGCCGGTGTTCACAGCGTTGATGTTGCTGGAGGCTGGGGGCGTGGCCGCCGGGGGAAGAGGCACCAGCTGTGTAAAGCTGAGGATGCTGGTCCTCGCAGTCCCCCGGTAGGCTCCACGCACTGGTCTCTGGCCTGAGGGCTCAACCTGGGCCGTCCTCACCTGGGAGCACGGGTGCTCTCTGCCGACTGCGGAGCCGCTCACACCAGGAAGGGAAAACCTCAGGGAGCAGCTGAGCGGCACCCGCGGAGCGGGTGGCGCGAAAGGTGGAGGGCGATCTGGTCAGGCAGGCAAGCAGCAAAAGACTGTGGCAACCCTCGCGGCAAAGTAAGATCCTGTGTGTGAGTCACCCAGTCAGCCGGTGTTCACAGCGTTGATGTTGCTGGAGGCTGGGGGCGTGGCCGCCGGTGGAAGAGGCACAAGCTGTGTAAAGCTGAGGATGCTGGTCCTCGCAGTCCCCCGGTAGGCTCCACGCACTGGTCTCTGGCCTGAGGGCTCAACCTGGGCCGTCCTCACCTGGGAGCGCGTGTGCTCTCCGCCGACTGCGGAGCCGCTCACACCAGGAAGGGAAAACCTCAGGGAGCAGCTGAGCGGCACCCGCGGAGCGGGTGGCGCGAAAGGTGGAGGGCGATCTGGTCAGGCAGGCAAGCAGCAAAAGACTGTGGCAACCCTCGCGGCAAAGTAAGATCCTGTGTGTGAGTCACCCAGTCAGCCGGTGTTCACAGCGTTGATGTTGCTGGAGGCTGGGGGCGTGGCCGCCGGGGGAAGAGGCACCAGCTGTGTAAAGCTGAGGATGCTGGTCCTTGCAGTCCCCCGGTAGGCTCCATGCACTGGTCTCTGGCCTCTGGCCTGAGGGCTCAACCTGGGCCGTCCTCACCTGGGAGCGCGTGTGCTCTCCGCCGACTGCGGAGCCGCTCACACCAGGAAGGGAAAATCTCAGGGAGCAGCTGAGCGGAGCGGGTGGCGCGAAAGGTGGAGGGCGATCTGGTCAGGCAGGCAAGCAGCAAAAGACTGTGGCAACCCTCGCGGCAAAGTAAGATCCTGTGTGTGAGGATTAACAATATTTGCCCATATTAAACATTCTTAATGGCCCATGTTAAACATCATCTGTCCCCTAGTCATTCAACGGTCAGACCTGCTTATTGGGCATTGGTGCCATCAAGTTCTTTTAACCCGTTGTTAACTGTGTCTAAGAGGTACGTCCATTTAGACTCTCTTAAATTTAGGACGGGCCCCAAGTCCCCTCCCCTTGCTCTTAGGGACACATTCTCAAGAACCAAACATCTGGCAGAATCTGGTGAATGTGCCTGTGTCCTGAAGTGTTCCACTACTGGGGCACCTGTTTTATTGCATCAAATCCTGCTGCAGTGCTGCAGAATCCGTTTCTTGACTTTTTGTCTTGCCTGACTGACATACAGTTGGTTGCATGGACATACAATAGCGTAAATTACGTCACTTGAATGACTGTTTTTGTGAGTTTTGAGTTCAATGGTATGATGTAAGTAATCCTCCTTCAGGGAACAAATTCTCTGGATCCGGAGAAATTGGCCGAATGGTAAGTTGTCACGGAGGCTCCGATTGTGGTGACTGGTGTACCGCAGCAGGGTATTGCGTTCGGCTGGCTTCTGTATAGTGTGGTGTAAAGCTGGTCATCCATTGTTTTTATGGTGATATCCAGAAAGTCGATGGTCTGCCTGTCCCAATGAATGGTAAACTTGATATCTTGGGAATTGGTATTGAGCCACTTAAATAAACTCTTCAGCTCTATCTCATCCCCTGACCAAATCAGTAGTACATCGTCTATGTACCTTTGCCATTGTGTGACATTCTCCTTGTATGGATTTTTGTATGAGAAGATGTAATTGTCCTGAAATGTATCCATGAAGAGGATCGCTAGGTCCGGGGCAAAGGACACCCCCATTGCTACTCGGTTCATTTGGTTGAAGAATTCATTTTGAAAGCCAAAAAAGTTTTTCATCAAAACTACCTCTAAACGTTCCACTATGAATTGTGTGGGGATCTTTACTGGTTGGTTCTTTTATCAAGAGCTTGTCTCATCACTTCCAATGCTTGTTTTTGTGGGATACTCGTATAGAGGGATACGATATCTAGTGTTGCCAAGAGTTGTTTACCTGAGTCAAACTTCCTTTAGTCCACCAGGTTGATAACCTACATGGTGTCTCAAAGATGCGCTGTCTTTGTTTCAGACTAAGGTTTCAAGAAAAAGTCTATGTATGTGCACACCGGCTCTAGGAGGGAGCCACAGCCTGAGATGATGGGTCTTCCAGGAGGTGTTTGTAGATTCTTGGGTACCTTGGGTAGGGTATAAATGGTGGGGAGACGTGTTTGGTTGAGGTTCAAATACTCAAATTCTTGGTATGAAAGAAAACCGGCCTCTTTCCCTTTTTCTGTGATGAGCCGAATTTGTCTTCTGACTTCTTTAGTAGGGTCTGTGGTAGCAGGGCTGTAACTTATGCCATTGCGTAACTGCGAGTATATTTCTGATTTGCAGTCATGGGTGTTTTGAACCACAATTGCACCACCCTTGGTTGAAGATTCTTTCATAACATCACGAATGACCATACTTTCGAAGGTCAAGATTTTGTGGACCATCATGTGAGTCGGGGGCATGAATGTGGAGGGTGTTTGCATTCCAGTATTCGATGTAGATAGTGATGGCGAAAAATGTCTGTAGAAATGTCTCAGTCTCACTTTCCGGAAGAATCGGTGTAGTTCTGCTTTGACGTTGAAACGGTTGGGGAAAGATGTAGGCACAAAAGAAAGTCCCTTACTGAGAATGCTGGTTTCATCATTGGAGAAGGTGTATGTCGACACCTCCCTCTGTCCTCAATGCCAACCTGTCTACAAGAACAAAAGAGCTGCCCATCTAGTGTGTGTCCACTATTTGCCCTTCAACGGTGGTTTCTCCGTTGAAACGTGCCTTTTGGGCTCACACTTTATTTGGTTTTCCTAGCCATGGAGAGGTCAAACCTCTTACAAAGTTACAGATAAAGGGTTAAACCAATGGTACTGGGACCTGGGTAGTTCAATGTTACATATAAAGGGAGTCCCAGTCGTTGGACAATCAATTATAATGGAACGGTTTGCTGAATTTTACAAACGAATGAAGAAATCTTTAAGAGGAATGGTATTTATTCACAACCTCTTCATAAGTTGATTATGCATACATTTAGTCATATTTTTTTTAATCACAATTTTTAATGCCCAAAGAGGAGCGTGGGTGAAAGGAGAGGAAAGTTGGGGGGGGGGAAGTATGTGATTGGTGAGGTTCAGGATAGTGGGAGAAAGCTTAGCGTAGGTCACATGTGGTCACCATGATATATTATACAGTTGGACAACACATGGGCATGTTAATATTGGCAAACAACAATTCTATAAAATGACATCCTATCCCAATAATTGGTGCACAGTAACAAATGTTCTGTTGAACTTGGGTAGAGCTTTCTCTCACTATCCTGAACCTCACCAATCACGTACTTTTCCCCCCCTCTCCTCTCATTTCACCCATGCCCCCTCTTTGGGCATTAAAAATTGTGATAATAATATGACTAAATGTATGCATAATCAACTTATGAAGAGGTTGTGAATAAATAACATTCCTCTTAAAGATTTTTTCATTCTTTTGTAAACCTCTTCCAACAGCAGGCCCTCTGTGTTCCTTCCAGAGAGTCATTCACACTTCCACCCAGAGGGCAGAATGTTGTCTTGTGGCCGGCAACTGTAAACAGTCAGTGGGAAATAATTCTACATGACCATCAAGACGGGTTAAATTGCAATAATTCCGTTGATACCTTGACGTATCCTATTTAGTAGTCTCAACTGCAAATGGGTGAGCCGAGATATTAACACCCAGACTACTGAGGTAGACACAAACCAACATCATAAAAACCTGTCTTTAAAATGTATCTACTTCAACGCCAGATCTTTCCCCAAACATGGTATCGAGATTTGGGACACTCAGGATGACCTAAGCCCAGATCTGGCCTAAATTACAGAAACTTGACTCAATGACAATAACTCCCCCGACATTATTTCAGCCCTTCCACCTGGCTATAAAATATTAAAACAGGATAGAAAAGGCAAGAGAGGTGGTGGTATAGCCATTCTCTTCAAAGAGCAACTCTCCCGCATTCCCTCCACAATCTCCCAAGTAGGCGCCCATGAGATCCTAGCTTTCTCAGTTTTGAAGGGTGCCCAAGTATTATTGGGAGGAGCTGTCATCTACAACCCCACCAGCCATTATGCTGGAGTAAGTGCCAACCTACTTGTTCCTTTTTCTACCCTCTGCTTAAAACAGACTCAATTCCTAGTTGTGGGCGATTTTAATCTCCACTTTGAAAATACCACTAACCCAGGTGTTAAACACTTGGAAAACAATATGTCCATTATGCAACTAACTCACAGTATATCAGAACCAACCCATGTGGGTGGGCATACCTTGGACCTACTGTTCTCGAACATAACATCTACCAACATTCATGAGATTAAACCACTTCAGTGGACAGATCACTCCTTAATCTCCTTTTACCTAACGCTACCAATGAAGCCATCTAAGGTTGAAATTACACATCAATCAGGGATAAGACACATGAAGCCTTTACTATGCATTTCATGAATCATGACCCAAACACACTTCACTCCTATTCTGCTAGTGGCTCAGCCAGTCACTTGCAACAAGAAATTGAGAAGTTGCTTGACAAATGCGCCACCAAACTTAATAAGAAACCAGCCACCAATTCCAGGACCGAAAGATGATATACTCCAGAACTAAAAATAATTCAACAAAAATGCCGCACTTTGGAACATAAATGTAGACTGTCAAAGGACGACGCTGATAGACAAAACTTCTTAGCTGAACAAAAAAATTACCATCACGCCTTAAAAAAACACCAAAACAAACTGCTATACAAAAAGGATCAAAGACAATGGCAGCTCATCCAAGGAACTTTACAAAGTTATTCGCAAACTTTGTAAACCCACCAGCCTATCTCAAACCATGGCTCCCACAACAGAGAATTGTGAACTAATTAATAATTTTTCACCGACCAGATGACAAAAATGTACGCATCCTTCGACAATCCCCCGATGACGATAATACTGACTGGGAAAACTTGGCCCCTCATCCCTATGCACAAATTCATATTGACACTTTAACTCCTTTTTTTCAGATGAAGAAGTGGCTAAAGCCATGATTGAGGTCAAAGCAGGATCTCCATTCGATCTCTGCCCTCATTTTATTTTTGCCAGACTAGCGTCAGTTCTATTCTCTCACATCACCAAAATATTTAACCAATCTCTGGAGCAAGCTTCATTCCCCAACATATGGAAGAAAACAGTGGTATTTCCACTTCTAAAAAAAGCTGGATTCAGAATATATGACTCAGCTAACTACCGCCCCATCTCTCAACTTCCCTATATATCTAAAGTCTTGGAGCGTTTAGTAAATAAACAACTTACCACCTTCCTTGAATCTAACAATTTACTTGATCCCTCTCAGACGGGCTTTAGAGCCAACAATAGAACCAAAGTCACTCTATTGGCAGTGTCTGATAATATTAGACCACTAGCTGATCAAGGCAGAGCCGTAGCACTGATCCTACTGGTTCTTACTGCATCCTTCGACACTGTCCCACACACCAAACTACTCCAAATCCTGCATAAAAATGGGATCAGTTCTAAAGCCTTGTCATGGTTCACCTCCTTTCTGAAAGATCAGACCCAAACAATTCATATGGGATCCTACACTTCCACCTCAAATAGCATTAAATTCAGAGTCCTGCAGGGAGCTACCCTAAGCTGCACCGTGTTTAATGCATAGATTTCATCTCTGGTCGATATTAGTGGGAAATGGGATTTGACATCAACTCATACGCTGATGACACACAATTGGTGATTCCCCTAATAGACAGGCTGACCAACACTGAGACTAAAAACAACCTAATAAATTGCCTCACTGAACTCGCAGGTTGGCTGTCCCAACTCTGTCTAAAACTAAACACCAGGAAATCTGAAATCCTACTTTTCGGGGGTGCCCAGGTATTAGGGACAATAGCTTTTCACCCCAGGCACTAGGCACTGCCCCAGAACCCAAACGAGCGGCAAATAATTTGGGCATCATTTTCGCTGACACTCTATCTATGTAGGACCAAATACGCATACTGTGGGGAAAAGCCTATTCTATACTGAAACTTTTTAGAGAACTCTTCCCCTGGATTCCACAGAGCAAACGGTCACACAGGCTCTGCTTATGAGCAGACTAGATTACGGCAACGCCCTTTATGTTGGCATGGCCGCTATCTTTTCTCCAGACTTCAGGTGGTCCAGAGTGCCAATATATAATTTAAAAAAATACAGTTCAGCATCCTACTGCCTGAAGGAATTACATTGCCTACCAGTCTGTCAGAGAGCTAACTTCAAGCTCCTCTGTTTTGCGCATAGAACCTTACATAAAAAAGGACCACACATCTTACAAGATAAATTACACTTTCACATCCCCTTATGTAACCTGAGATCATGCTTGATAACCCTGGGCGTAGTACGCGTAGTAGCGCTATGCGTAGCAACGGCATCATGCACAGTGCAAGCGATTGTTTGCTGCTGCTCGAGTAGATTTGTACTCGAGCGGCAGCTTTCTCAACGCGGACTGGTAGTTTCTCTTCGAGAGTGGTCGCGAGCATACGCGATCACTCTCAATGAAAAACCTGACCTCCCCACGTTGAGAATCTCACCGGGAGGTTTATTTTCCACGCTTGTGATCGACAACTTTATGTTGCCAATCGCGAACGAGGAAAAAGTCTTGTTGGGATGTTGATTTTGCTCGCTCGTGGTCACCAGCTTGATGTTGAGGACAGCGAGCGAGCAAAAAATGCCTGCTATGCTATGCGTTTTTGCTCTGTGCTACGTGCGATTCGCGTAGAGCGTAGTTACGCAAACTACGCACACTCCGCCTGCGTAGCTTTCCGCCTAGGCCTAGCCACCAAGCCCTTGACTCAGTCAAGCATACAACGAAGGTCAGAATGGGCGACTGGTCTTTTTCCAAATCAGCCGCAGTCCTCTGGAACGGTCTGACACTTGAATTTTGCCTAACTGACGACTACCTTCTGTTCAGAAAAAAAATGAAAACCACCCTGCTTCCTAGACACTGATCCCACCATTGATCAAATTGCAGTATACTCTAACCTGTCCTAGCGCCGTGATGTCCCTTGGGACTATTGATGGGCTTTACAAATACCGTAAATATTAATAATAATAACAACTGTGTTTCGTGCAGTGGAGAGCAGGACAGGCCTCACCCCATCCAAAACAGCAATACAAGAGGCTCTCTTTCACAGCCCCCAGTAAGAGTAGGGTGGACTACCCTCTGTTTGCTTAAAATGGAAAAGCATATGCTATTGTTTTGTGATTTTGACAGTGCCAGTTGCTAAAGCTCTTCGGTAATAAAACCATCAAAGTTAGAGGCCCAAATCTAAGGGCAACTGAAATGATGTAATCTTTTTACTGCTTCCTGCTGCACATATTAATGGGGTTGCCACCTGATACACCAATTGATGCACAGTTTGCAGATTTCAACAATTTTTTTTTCCTCAGACGTCAAAAGCTATAAAAAAATAACAGTGCCTTTTATTTAGGTTTTGAAAATCTGGAAGCGGTGCCTAAACACACACTTTGTGCTTATAATTGTTGCTTACGTGAAGTAAGACTGCCAGCCTTACTTCTCGTAAGCAATAACTATAAGTACAAAGTGCGTGTTTAGGCACCGCTTGCAGGTTTTCAAAACATAAATAAAAGGCACTGTCATTTACAATTCCAATAGCTCAAACTCTCTCAAATGCGAGACCTATTGCATTGTAAATGCTTGTTTAAAGTTAGAGCTGTTGGCTTCAAAAATGACTATGGTTTTTACTTTTGCTGAGTATAACTTTTTTTAAGAATCTGCAGTAGAATGGGGAGAATGAGAGATGAACTGGAGATGAATGGGGAAGATAGACACTGATGGCAGGTGAGGTAAAATCAAACAAAGTTATAATGGAGACACGAAGTGGAACAAAACTTTAGTGTGAACAATAATAATTATAAAGACACAGGAAAAAAGAAAAGCTAAGAAGAAAGAGAAAAAGAGACTGGAATGATATGCTAGAAGGCAGAAAAACTGGACAACCAAGGACAAAGATACCCGCCTCTCTAGAAAAGAAATAGGGTGTTATGAGAGGAGCAATGAGAGGATAAGAAAGGAGAGAGAGGGGGCACTGAGCGGAGAAATTGGAAAGAGAGAGAACAAATGAAATTGGAACTAGAAACACCCTCCGTGGCGAGTGAGTGAAGGAAAGAGACTTAAAATACAGTAGATGTGTGGTTGAAGACATTTTTAAATTATGAGCGTTTTCTGCAATATTGAAACATTTTGATATTGCTAGAATGCTTCGACAATTAAATTGGAATAATAGGTGTAACCAAAATTAAACAGTGCCTATGCCACTCATATGCTTGGTCACACGATGTGGCATGGTCACACCTAGCGACACGGAAGGTATGGAAATTTCACACATAAGTGAAAGGATAAAAAATGCCTTGTAATTATATTCGGGGTGGTCACCAGCAGCTGAAAAATATACTTTACACACTCGGACAAATATATTATGCGTTGTCTGTTTTTCCTAAATTAACATTAAGTCACGCTGTCAGACCCCTTTCCTTTGTTAAAAAATGTACGAAAGACAAAAACAAACCTCAAACAAATACTGAAGGAGAAGAGAACAAAATGAAGTTTCCCTCTTCTTCCAGTTTAAGGTTTTTTTTAACCCATGAGAGGCCGGTTTGTCGACATGTTATTTGGATGTGAGGAATGTTTTAACCCCTTTGCTGCTAGGCCTTTTCCCCTCCTGTGCTAAGCCATTTTTTGGCGATTTGGGTCAGTGTGCGCTTAGGCCCCTGTAACTTTTTGACCACATAATTTATCCATGCCAAATTTGCGTCCATTTCTTCCAACATCATGGGGATTCTAAAGATACCCAGGGTTTGTGGAATCCCTTTGAGGGGTCCCAGAAATTAAGCAAAATACAGTTACATTTTTGTTTTTTCAGAAAAATAGGGAAAACAGGTTGCAAATGAAAGCCTCTGCCGTTTTCCCTGCAAATGTTATCAAAAAAGGGTTTATGGGGATGAAATCACCATTTTCTCAGCTTTTAGGGAATGACAGTCTTTTGTAAGAGAACTAAAATGTTTCACACAGTTTTGGCATTTTTCTGGGACATAGCCTATTTTTGCTATTTTTAGTGCTTTCAACCTCCTTCCAGTTAATGGTAGAAAGGAGTTTGAAAACAATAATGGATCCTGAAAAGCTATACATTGTCGAAAAGTAGACAAAATTCTGAATTCGGAAAAGGGTCATTTGTCTAAATCCATGAAGGTTTCTTTATAGAAACTAACAGTTAAATATTGGAATAATAGAAAATTAGTTGAAAAAAACAGCCTTTTGTCTCAACGTTTTCACCTGTAATTTCTTGTAATTTTGGCAGCTCTTTGAAAGCAATATACCGTTATATCAGTTGGTCCTTCCTGGTTGTGGGGATATATAGGACTTGTAGTTTCACCAAGAACCCGATGAACCCAGAGCCACAAACTGAGCAGCAACTTGCAATGATATTTTATTATTTACCGGGTATAGAGCACTTATTTTTGGAAAATGTATACATGGAAAAATCGGTATGAAAGACACCTATGTATTTCTTAATTGGGTACAAATTATAGAGTTTAGAAACAGTATATATTTGTAAATTTTCAAAATTGGGAATACTCATACTAGCATGAGAATTATTGGTCATTTTTCAAAATGTTTTTTTTTTTACAGAATGTCTTAGTTGGGAAGGGAGAAATGCATGAAAACTCAATAGGTAATAACAGTTGATTTACAAATCTGAATTACCCCAAGTCTCCCAATAAAAACGGAACGTCATTTGTGTGGGTCAGCCTAGTGCCTGTGACAGGAAACAGTGCAAAATGCAACGTGGTCACACCTCAATTTTGCAGTTAAAAATGTACCCTTTTTTGGCAAAGTGCCTAGCTGTAGTTGCTGCACCCTAGCTCTTCTGGCACCTAGGGAAACCTATCAAACCTATACATTTCTGAAAACTAGACACCCAGGGGAATTCAGGATAGGATGACTCGACTGCCTCCCACCAGGTTCTGTTACCCAGAATCCATTGCAAACTTAAAAAATTGGAGAAAAAAAACGCACTTTCCTCACATTTCTGTGGTGGAAAGTTCTGGAATCTGCGTGGATCAACTAATTTCCACGCATCCCGCGTTCCCCTAAGTCTTATGAGAAAAATGGTACCTCACTTGCCTGGGTCTGCCTAGTGCCTGCAACAGGAAACAGTGCAAAACGCAACATGGTCGCACCTCAATTTTGCAGTGAAAACTGGCCCTTTTTTGGCAAAGTGCCTACCTGTAGTTTTTTAACCCTAGCTCTGCCGGCAACTAGGAAAACCCAGCAAACCTATACATTTCTGAAAGCTAAACACCCAGGGGAATTCAGGATGGGGTGGCTCGACTGCCTCCCACCAGGTTCTGGTTACCCAGAACTCCTTGCAAACCTAAAAAATTTGGGAAGGAAAAACATTTTCCTCACATTTCTGTGGTGGAAAGTTCTGGAATCTGCGTGGATCAACAGAATTCCACCCACCCTGCGTTCCCCAAAGTCTTATGAGAAAAATGGTACTTCACTTGCCTGGGTCTGCCTAGTGCCTGCAACAGGAAATGGCGCAAAACACAACATGGTTGCACCTCAATTTCGCAGTGAAAACTGGCCCTTTTTTGCCAAATTGCCTACCTGTAGTTTTTGAACCCTAGCTCTGCAGGCACCTAGGGAAACCTAGCAAACCTATACATTTTTGAAAGGTAGACACACTGGGGAATTCAGGATGGGGTGACTCGACTGCCTCCCACCAGGTTCTGTTACCCAGAATCCCTTGCAACCCTAAAAAATTGGGAGAAAAAACACGTTTCCTTACATTTCTGTGGTGGAATGTCCTGGAATCTGTGTGGATAAACAAATTTCCACCCACCCCGCGTTCCCCTAAGTCTTATGAGAAAAATGGTACCTCACTTGCCTGGGTCTGCCTAGTGCCTGTGACAGGAAACGGTGCAAAACGCAACGTGGTCGCACCTCAATTTTGCAGTGAAAACTGGCCCTTTTTTTGGCAAAGTGCCTACCTGTAGTTTTTTAACCCTAGCTCTGCCGGCACCTAGGGCAACCTAGCAAACCTATACATTTTTAAAAACTAGACACCCAGGGGAATTCAGTATGGGGTGACTCGACTGCCTCCCACCAGGTTCTAGTTACCCAGAATTCCTTACAAACCTAAAAAATTGGGGAAAAAATGCATTTTCCTCACATTTCTGTGGTGGAAAGCTCTGGAATCTGGTTGGATCAACTAAATTCCACCCACCCCGCGTTCCCCAAAGTCTTATGAGAAAAATGGTACCTCACTTGCCTGGGTCTGCCTAGTGCCTGCAACAGGAAACGGTGCAAAACACAACATGGTTGCACCTCAGTTTTGCAGTGAAAACTGGCCCTTTTTTGGCAAAGTGCCTACCTATAGTTTTTGAACCCTAGCTCTGCCGGCACCTAGGGAAACCTAGCAAACCTATACATTTTTGAAAGCTAGACACCCAGGGGAATTCAGGATGGGGTGACTCGACTGCCTCCCACCAGGTTCTGGTTACCCAGAATTCCTTGCAAACCTAATAAATTGGGGAAAAAACGCATTTTCCTCACATTTCTGTGGTGGAAAGTTCTGGAATATGCGAGGATCAACAAAATTCCACGCACCCCGCGTTCCCCAAACTGTTATGAGAAAAATGGTACCTCACTTGCCTGGTTCTACCTAGTGCCTGCAACGGGAAATGGCACAAAACACAACGTGGTAGCACCTCAATTTCTCAGTGAAAATTGGCCCACTTTTGGCAAAGTGTCTACCTGTAGTTTTTGAACCCTAGCTCTGCCGGCACCTGGGGAAACTTAGCAAACCTATACATTTTTGAAAACTAGACATGCAGGGGAATTCAGGATGGGGTGACTCGACTGCCTCCCACCAGGTTCTGTTACTCAGAATCCCTTGCAAACCTAAAAAATTAATTGGGGGAAAAATGCATTTTCCTCAAATTTCTGTTGTGGAAAGTCCTGGAATCTGTGTGGATCAACAAAATTCCACCCACCCCACGTTTCCCAAAGTCTTATGAGAAAAATGGTACCTCACTTGTCTGGGTCTGCCTAGTGCCTGTGGCAGGAAATGGTGCAAAACGCAGCGTGGTTGCACCTCAATTTTGCAGTGAAAACTGGCCCTTTTTTGGCAAAGTACCTACCTGTAGTTTTTTAACCCTAGCTCTGCCGGCACAAAGGGAAACCTAGAAAACCTATACATTTCCGAAAACTAGACACGCAGAGAAATTCAGGATGGGGAGACTCGACTGCCTCCCACCAGTTTCTGTTACCCAGAATCCCTTGCAAACCTAAACAATTGGAAATAAAACGCATTTTCCTCACATTTCTATGGTGGAAAGTTTAGGAATCTGCGTGAATCAACAAATTTCCACCTACCTCACGTCCCCCAAAGTCTTATGAGAAAAATGGTACCTCACTTGTCTGGGTCTGCCTAGTGCCTGTGGCAGGAAACGGTACAAAACGCAACGTGGTTGCACCTCAATTTTGCAGTGAAAACTGGCCCTTTTTTGGCAAAGTACCTACCTGTAGTTTTTTAACCCTAGCTCTGCCGGCACAAAGGGAAACCTAGAAAACCTATACATTTCTGAAAACTAGACACCCAGGGAAATTTAGGATGGGGTGACTCGACTGACTCCCACCATGTTCTGTTTCCCAGAATCCCTTGCAAACCAAAAACATTGGGGAAAAACGCAATTTCCTCACATTTCTGTGGTGGAAAGTTCTGGAATCTGCGTGGATCAACAAATTTCCACCCACCCTGCGTTCCCCAAAGTCTTATGAGAAAAATGGTACCTCACTTGCCTGGGTCTGCCTAGTGCTTGTGACAGGAAACGGTGCAAAACGCAACATGGTTGCACCTCAAATTCGCAGTAAAAACTGGCCCTTTTTTGGCAAAGTGCCTACCTGTAGTTTTTGAACCCTAGCTCTGCCAGCACCTAGGGAAACCTAGCAAACCTATACATTTTTTAAAACTAGTCTCCCAAGGGAATTTAGGATGGGGTGATTTGACTGCCTCCCACCAGGTTCTGTTACTGAGAATCCCTTGCAAACCTAAAAAATTGGTGAAAAAACGCATTTGCCTCACATTTATGTGGTGGAAAGTTCTGGAATCTGCGTGGATCAACAAAATTCCACCCACCCCGCATTCCCCAAAGTCTTATGAGAAAAATGGTACCTCACTTGCCTGGGTCAGCCTAGTGCCTGCAACAGGAAACGGTGCAAAATATAACGTGGTTGCACCTCAATTTCGCAGTGAAAATTGGCCCTTTTTTGGCAAAGTGCCTACCTATAGTTTTTTGACCCTAGCTCTGCCGGCAAATAGGGAAACCTAGCAAACCTATACAGTTTTTTAAAACTAGACACCCAGGGGAATTCAGGATGGAGTGACTCGACTGCCTCCCACCAGGTTCTGTTTACCAAAATCCCTTGCAAACCTAAAGAATTGGGGAAAAAACGAATTTCCTCATATTTCTGTGGTGGAAAGTTCTGGAATCTGCGTGGATCAACAAAATTCCACCCACCCTGCGTTTCCCAAAGTCTTATGAGAAGAATGGTACCTCACTTGTCTGGGTCTGCCTAGTGCCTGCGAAAGGAAACGGTGCAAATCGCAACGTGGTCGCACCTCAATTTCGCAGTGAAAACCGGCCCTTTTTTGACAAAGTGCCTACCTGTAGTTTTTTAACCCTAGCTCTCCCGGCACCTAGGGAAACCTAGCAAACCTACACATTTTTGAAAACTACACTCCCAGGGGAATTCGGGATGGGGTGACTCGACTGCCTCCTATCAGGTTCTGTTACCCAGAATCCCTTTTAAACCTAAACATTGGGGACAAAAACACATTTTCCTCATATTTCTGTGGTGGAAATTTCTGGAATCTGCGTGTATCAACAAATTTCTACCCACCCCACGCTCCCCAAAGTATTATGAGATGAATGGTACCTCACTTGTCTGGGTCTGCCTAGTGCCTGCGACAGGAAACGGTGCAATACGCACCGTGGTCGCACCTCAATTTCGCAATGAAAACTGGCCCTTTTTTGGCAAAGTGCCTACCTGTAGTTTTTGAACCCTAGCTCTGCCGGCACCTAGTGAAACCTAGCAAACCTATACATTTTTGAAAACTAGACACCCGGGGGAATTCAGGATGGGGTGACTCGACTGCCTCCCACCAGGTTCTGTTACCTAGAATTCCTTGCAAACCTAAAACATTTTGGAAAAAATCCATTTTCCTCACATTTCTGTGGTGGAAAGTTCTGGAATCTGCGTGGATCAACAAAATTCCATGCACCCTGCATTCCCCAATGTCTTATGAAAAAAATGGTACCTCACTTGCCTGGGTCTGCCTAGTGCTTGCAACAGGAAACAGCGCAAAACAAAACATAGCCGCACCTCAATTTTGCAGTGAAAACTGGCCCTTTTTGGGCAAAGTGCCTACCTGTAGTTTTTTAACCCTAGCTCTGCTGGCACCTAGGGAAACCTAGCAAACCTATACATTTTTGAAAACTAGACACCCAGGGAAATTCAGGATAGGGTGACTCGACTGCCTCCCACCAGGTTCTGTTACCCAGAATTCCTTACAAACCTAAATAATTGTGGAAAAAAATGCATTTTCCTCACAGTTCTGTGGTGGAAAGTTCTGGAATCTGTGTGGATCAACAAAATTCCACCCACCCCGCGTTTCCCAATGTCTTATGAGAAGAATGGTACCTCACTTGTCTGGGTCTGCCTAGTGCCTGCGAAAGGAAAGGATGCAAATCGTAACGTGGTCGCACCTCAATTTCGCAGTGAAAATTGGACCATTTTTGCAAAGTGCCTCCCTGTAGTTATTGAACCCTAGCTCTGCCGGCACCTCGGGAAACCTAGCAAACCTATACATTTTTGAAAACTACACACCCAGGGGAATTCAGGATGGGGTGACTCGACGGCCTTCCATCAGGTTCTGTTACCCAGAATTCCTTGCAAACCTAAAGAATTGGGGAAAAAGGCATTTTCCTCACATTTCCGTTGTAGAAAGGTCTGGAATCTGCGTGGATCAACAAAGTTCCACCCACCCCGCGTTTCCCAAAGTCTTATGAGAAAAATGGTACCTCACTTGTCTGGGTCTGCCTAGTGCCTGCGACAGGAAACAGCGCAAAACACAACATAGCCGCACCTCAATTTTGCAGTGAAAACTGGCCCTTTTTGGGCAAAGTGCCTACCTGTAGGTTTTGAACCCTAGCTCTGCCGGCACCTAGGCAAACCTAGAAAACCTATTCATTTTTGAAAACTAGACACCCAGGGGAATTCAGGATAGGGTGACTCGACTGCCTCCCATCAGCTTCTGTTACCCAGAATTCCTTACAAACCTAAAAAATTGGGGAAAATCTCATTTTCCTCAGATTTCTGTGGTGGAAAGTTCAGGAATCTGCGTGGATCAACAACATTCCACCCACCACGCGTCCCCCAAAGTCTTATGAGAAAAATGGTACCTCACTTGCCTGGGTCTGCCTGCCTGCGACAGGAACCGGCGCAAAACGCAATGTGGTCGCACCTCAATTTTGCAGTGAAAACTGGTCTTTTTTGGCAAAGTGCCTACCTGTAGTTTTTGAACCCTAGCTCTACCGGCACCTAGGGAAACCTAGCAAACGTATACATTTTTTAAAACTAGACACCCAGGGAAATTTAGGATTGGGTGACTCAACTGCCTCCCACCCGGTTCTGTTACCCAGAATCCCTTGCAAACCTAAAAAATTGGGGGGAAAAACGCATTTTCCTCACATTTCTGTGGTGGAAAGTTCTGGAATCTGCGTGGATCAACACAATTCCATGCACCCTGCATTTCCCAATGTCTTATGAGAAAAATGGTACCTCACTTGCCTGGGTCTGCCTAGTGCCTGAGACAGGAAACGGTGCAAAAACACAACATGGTCACACCTCAATTTCGCATTGAAAACTGACCCTTTTTTGGCAAAGTGCCTACCTGTAGTTATTGAACCCTAGCTCTGCCGGCACATAGGGAAACCTAGCAAACCTATACATTTTTGAAAACTAGACATCCAGGGGAATTCAGGATGGGGTGACTCGACTGCCTCCCACCAGGTTCTGTTACCTAGAATTCCTTGCAAACCTATAGAATTGGGGGAAAAAGGGCATTTTCCTCACATTTCTGTTGTGGAAAGGTCTGGAATCTGCGTGGATCAACAAAGTTCCACCCACCCCGCGTTCCCCAAAATCGTATGAGAAAAATGGTACCTCACTTGCCTGGGTCTGCCTAGTGCCTGCGACAGGAAACAGCGCAAAACACAACATAGCCGCACCTCAATTTTGCAGTGAAAACTGGCCCTTTTTGGGCAAAGTGCCTACCTGTAGTTTTTGAACCCTAGCTCTGCCTGCACCTAGGGAAACCTAGCAAACCTATACATTTTTGTAAACTAGACACCCAGGGAAATTCAGGATGGAGTGAATCGACTGCCTCCCACCAAGTTCCATTACCCAGAATTCCTTACAAACCTAAATAATTATGGAAAAAAATGCATTTTCCTCAAATTTCTGTGGTGGAAAGTTCTGGAATCTGCGTGGATCAACAAAATTCCACCCACCCCGCGTTCCCCAAAGTCTTATGAGAAGTATGGTACCTCACTTGTCTGGGTCTCCCTAGTGCCTGCGAAAGGAAAGGGTGCAAATTGTAACGTGGTCGCACCTCAATTTTGCAGTGAAAACTGGTCTTTTTTGGCAAAGGGCCTACCTGTAGTTTTTGAACCCTAGCTCTACCGGCACCTAGGGAAACCTAGCAAACCTATACATTTTTTAAAACTAGACACCCAGGGAAATTTGGGATTGGGTGACTCGACTGCCTCCCACACGGTTCTGTTACCCAGAATCCCTTGCAAACCTAAACAATTGGGGGAAAAATGCATTTTCCTCACATTTCTGTGGTGGAAAGTTCTGGAATCTGCGTGGATCAACACAATTCCATGCACCCCGCATTCCCCAATGTCTTATGAGAAAAATGGTACCTCACTTGCCTGGGTCTGCCTAGTGCCTGAGACAGGAAACGGTGCAAAAACACAACATGGTCACACCTCAATTTCGCATTGAAAACTGACCCTTTTTTTGGCAAAGTGCCTACCTGTAGTTATTGAACCCTAGCTCTGCCGGCACATAGGGAAACCTAGCAAACCTATACATTTTTGAAAACTAGACATCCAGGGGAAATCAGGATGGGGTGACTCGACTGCCTCCCACCAGGTTCTGTTACCTAGAATTCCTTGCAAACCTAAAGAATTGGGGGAAAAAGGGCATTTTCCTCACATTTCTGTTGTGGAAAGGTCTGGAATCTGCGTGGATCAACAAAGTTCCACCCACCCCGCGTTCCCCAAAATCTTATGAGAAAAATGGTACCTCACTTGCCTGGGTCTGCCTAGTGCCTGCGACAGGAAACAGCTCAAAACACAACATAGCCGCACCTCAATTTTGCAGTGAAAACTGGCCCTTTTTGGGCAAAGTGCCTACCTGTAGTTTTTGAACCCTAGCTCTGCCTGCACCTAGGGAAACCTAGCAAACCTATACATTTTTGTAAACTAGACACCCAGGAAAATTCAGGATGGAGTGACTCGACTGCCTCCCACCAAGTTCCATTACCCAGAATTCCTTACAAACCTAAATAATTGTGGAAAAATGCATTTTCCTCACATTTCTGTGGTGGAAAGTTCTGGAATCTGCGTGGATCAACAAAATTCCACCCACCCCGCGTTCCCCAAAGTCTTATGAGAAGTATGGTACCTCACTTGTCTGGGTCTCCCTAGTGCCTGCGAAAGGAAAGGGTGCAAATTGTAACGTGGTCGCACCTCAATTTCGCAGTGAAAACAGGCCCTTTTTTGGCAAAGTGCCTACCTGTAGTTATTGAACCCTAGCTCTGCCGGCACCTAGGGAAACCTAGCAAACCTATACATTTTTAAAAACTAGACACCCAGGCAAATTCAGGATGGGGTGACTCGACTGCCTCCCAACAGGTTCTGTTACCCAGAATTCCTTGCAAACCTAAAGAATTGGGGAAAAAAGGCATTTTCCTCACATTTCTGTTGTGGAAAGGTCTGGAATCTGCGTGGATCAACAAAGTTCCACCCACCCCGCGTTCCCTAAAGTCTTATGAGAAAAATGGTACCTCACTTGCCTGGGTCTGCCTACTGCCTACGACAGGAAACAGCGCAAAACGCAACATGGTCGCACCTCAATTTATCAGTGAAAACTGTTTTTTTTTGTCAAAGTGCCTACCTGTAGTTTTTGAACCCTAGCTCTGCCGGCACCTAGGGAAACCTAGCAAACCTATACATTTTTTAAAACTAGGCACCCAGGGGAATTCAGGATGGGGTGACTCGACTGCCTCCCACCAGGTTCTGTTACCCAGAATCCCTTGCAAACCTAAAAAATTGGGGGGAAAATGCATTTTCCTCACATTTCTGTGGTGGAAAGTTCTGGAATCTGCGTGGATCAACAAAATTCCATGCCCCCCACATTTCCCAATGTCTTATGAGAAAAATGGTACCTCACTTGCCTGGGTCTGCCTAGTGCCTGAGACAGGAAACGGCGCAAAAACGCAACATGGTCGCACCTCAATTTCGCAATGAACTCTGGCCCTTTTTTGGCAAAGTGCCTACCTGTAGTTATTGAACCCTAGCTCTGCCGGCACCTAGGGAAACATAGAAAACCTTTACATTTTTAGAAACTAGACACCCAGGGGAATTCAGGATGGGGTGACTCAACTGCCTCTCACCAGGTTCTGTTACCCAGAATCCCTTGCAAATCTAAAAAATTGGGGAAAAAATGCATTTTCCTCAGATTTCTGTGGTGGAAAGTTCTGGAATCTGTGGGGATCAACAACATTCAACCCACCCCGCGTTCCCCAAAGTCTTATGAAAAAAATGGTACCTCACTTGCCTGGGTCTGCCTACTGCCTGCGACAGGAAACGGTGCAAAACGCAACGTGGTCGCACCTCAATTTTGCAGTGAAAACTGGCTCTTTTTTGGCAAAGTGCCTACCTGTAGTTTTTTAACCCTAGCTCTGCCGGCACCTAGGGCAACCTAGCAAACCTATACATTTTTAAAAACTAGACACCCAGGGGAATTCAGGATGGGGTGACTCGACTGCCTCCCACCAGGTTCTAGTTACCCAGAATTCCTTACAAACCTAAAAAATTGGGGAAAAAAATGCATTTTCCTCACACTTCTGTGGTGGAAAGCTCTGGAATCTGGTTGGATCAACTAAATTCCACCCACCCCGCGTTTCCCAAAGTCTTATGAGAAAAATGGTACCTCACTTGCCTGGGTCTGCCTAGTGCCTGAAACAGGAAACGGTGCAAAACACAACATGGTCGCACCTCAGTTTTGCAGTGAAAACTGGCCCTTTTTTGGCAAAGTGCCTACCTGTAGTTTTTGAACCCTAGCTCTGCCGGCACCTAGGGAAACCTAGCAACCCTATACATTTTTCAAAACTAGACAACCAGGGGAATTCAGGATGGGGTGACTCAACTGCCTCTCACCATGTTCTGTTACCCAGAATCCCTTGCAAACCGAAAAAACTTGGGGAAAAACGCATTTTCCTCACATTTCTGTGGTGGAAAGATCTGGAATCTGCGTGGATCAACAAATTTCCACACACCCTGTGTTCCCCAAAGACTTATGAGAAAAATGGTACCTCACTTGCCTGGGTATGCCTAGTGCCTGTGACAGGAAATGGCACAAAACGCAACGTGGTCGCACCTCAATTTCGCAGTGAAAACTGGCCCTTTTTTGGCAAAGTACCTACCTGTAGTTTTTGAACCCTAGCTCTGCCGGCACCTAGGGAAACCTAGCAAACCTATACATTTTTAAACACTAGACACCAAGGGAAATTCAGGATCTGGTGTCTCGTCTGCCTCCCACCAGGTTCTGTTACCCAATATCCCTTGCAAACCTAAAAAATTGGGGAAAGAAAATGTATTTTCCTCACATTTCTGTGGTGGAAAGTTCTGGAATCTGCGTGGATCAACAAAATTCTACCGATCCCGCGTTCCCCACAGTCTTAGGAGAAAAATGATACCTCACTTGCCAGGGTCTGCCTAGTGCCTGCGACAGGAAACGGTGCAAAACGCAATGTGGTCGCACCTCAATTTCACAGTGAAAACTGGCCCTTTTTTTGGCAAAGTGCCTACCTGTAGTTTTTGGACCCTAGCTCTGCCGGCACCTGGGGAAACTTAGCAAACCTATACATTTTTGAAAACTGGACATGCAGGGGAATTCAGGATGGGGTGACTCGACTGCCTCTCACCAGGTTCTGTTACTCAGAATCCCTTGCAAACCTAAAAAATTAATTGGGGGAAAAATGCATTTTCCTCAAATTTCTGTTGTGGAAAGTCCTGGAATCTGTGTGGATCAACAAAATTCCACCCACCCCACGTTTCCCAAAGTCTTATGAGAAAAATGGTACCTCACTTGTCTGGGTCTTCCTAGTGCCTGTGGCAGGAAATGGTGCAAAACGCAGCGTGGTTGCACCTCAATTCTGCAGTGAAAACTGGCCCTTTTTTGGCAAAGTACCTACCTGTAGTTTTTTAACCCTAGCTCTGCCGGCACAAAGGGAAACCTAGAAAACCTATACATTTCCGAAAACTAGACACGCAGAGAAATTCAGGATGGGGAGACTCGACTGCCTCCCACCAGTTTCTGTTACCCAGAATCCCTTGCAAACCTAAACAATTGGAAATAAAACGCATTTTCCTCACATTTCTATGGTGGAAAGTTTAGGAATCTGCGTGGATCAACAAATCTCCACCTACCTCACGTCCCCCAAAGTCTTATGAGAAAAATGGTACCTCACTTGTCTGGGTCTGCCTAGTGCCTGTGACAGGAAACGGTACAAAACGCAACGTGGTTGCACCTCAATTTTGCAGTGAAAACTGGCCCTTTTTTGGCAAAGTACCTACCTGTAGTGTTTTAACCCTAGCTCTGCCGGCACAAAGGGAAACCTAGAAAACCTATACATTTCTGAAAACTAGACACCCAGGGGAATTTAGGATGGGGTGACTCGACTGACTCCCACCATGTTCTGTTTCCCAGAATCCCTTGCAAACCAAAAACATTGGGGAAAAAACGCAATTTCCTCAGATTTCTGTGGTGGAAAGTTCTGGAATCTGCGTGGATCAACAAATTTCCACCCAACCTGTGTTCCCCAAAGTCTTATGAGAAAAATGGTACCTCACTTGCCTGGGTCTGCCTAGTGCTTGTGACAGGAAACGGTGCAAAACGCAACATGGTTGCACCTCAAATTCGCAGTAAAAACTGGCCCTTTTTTGGCAAAGTGCCTACCTGTAGTTTTTGAACCCTAGCTCTGCCGGCACCTAGGGAAACCTAGCAAACCTATACATTTTTTAAAACTAGTCTCCCAAGGGAATTTAGGATGGGGTGATTTGACTGCCTCCCACCAGGTTCTGTTACTGAGAATCCCTTGCAAACCTAAAAAATTGGTGAAAAAACGCATTTGCCTCACATTTATGTGGTGGAAAGTTCTGGAATCTGCGTGGATCAACAAAATTCCACCCACTCCGCATTCCCCAAAGTCTTATGAGAAAAATGGTACCTCACTTGCCTGGGTCAGCCTAGTGCCTGCAACAGGAAACGGTGCAAAATATAACGTGGTTGCACCTCAATTTCGCAGTGAAAACTGGCCCTTTTTTGGCAAAGTGCCTACCTATAGTTTTTTGACCGTAGCTCTGCCGGCAAATAGGGAAACCTAGCAAACCTATACAGTTTTTTAAAACTAGACACCCAGGGGAATTCAGGATGGAGTGACTCGACTGCCTTGTACCAGGTTCTGTTTACCAAAATCCCTTGCAAACCTAAAGAATTGGGGAAAAAACGAATTTCCTCATATTTCTGTGGTGGAAAGTTCTGGAATCAGCGTGGATAAACAAAATTCCACCCACCCTGCGTTTCCCAAAGCCTTATGAGAAAAATGGTACCTCACTTGCCTGGGTCTGCCTAGTGCCTGCGACAGGAAACAGCGCAAAACACAACATAGCCGCACCTCAATTTCGCAGTGAAAACTGGCCCTTTTTGGGCAAAGTGCCTACCTGTAGTTTGTGAACCCTAGCTCTGCCGGCACCTAGGGAAACCTAGCAAACCGATACATTTTTGAAAACTAGACACCCAGGGGAATTCAGGATGGAGTGACTCGACTGCCTCCCACCAGGTTCTGTTACCCAGAATTCCTTACAAACCTAAATAATTGTGTAAAAAAATGCTTTTTCCTCACATTTCTGTGGTGGAAAGTTCTGGAATCTGCGTGGATCAACAAAATTCCACCCACCCTGCGTTTCCCAAAGTCTTATGAGAAGAATGGTACCTCACTTGTCTGGGTCTGCCTAGTGCCTGCGAAAGGAAACGGCGCAAATCGCAACGTGGTCGCACCTCAATTTCGCAGTGAAAACTGGCCCTTTTTTGACAAAGTGCCTACCTGTAGTTTTTTAACCCTAGCTCTCCCGGCACCTAGGGAAACCTAGCAAACCTACACATTTTTGAAAACTACACTCCCAGGGGAATTCGGGATGGGGTGACTCGACTGCCTCCCATCAGGTTCTGTTACCCAGAATCCCTTGCAAACCTAAACATTTGGGGGAAAATTGCATTTTCCTCACATTTCTGTGGTGGAAAGTTCTGGAATCTGCGTGGATGAACAAATTTCCACCCACCTCGGGTTCCCCAAAGTCTTATGAGAAGAATGGTACCTCACTTGTCTGGGTCTGCCTAGTGCCTGCAACAGGAAACGGTGGAAAACGCAGCGTGGTCGCACCTCAATTTCGCAGTGAAAACTGGCCCTTTTTTTGGCAAAGTGCCTACCTGTAGTTTTTTAACCCTAGCTCTGCCGGCACCTAGGGAAACCTAGCAAACCCATACATTTTTTAACACTAGACACCCAGGGGAATAAAGGATGGGGTGTGTAGACTGCCTTCCACCAGGTTCTGTTACCCAGATTCCCTTGCAAACCTAAAACATTGGGGACAAAAACACATTTTCCTCACATTTCTGTGCTGGAAATTTCTGGAATCTGCGTGTATCAACAAATTTCCACCCACCCCACGTTCCCCAAAGTATTATGAGATGAATGGTACCTCACTTGTCTGGGTCTGCCTAGTGCCTGCGACAGGAAACGGTGCAATACGCAACGTGGTCGCACCTCAATTTCGCAATGAAAACTGGCCCTTTTTTGGCAAAGTGCCTACCTGTAGTTTTTGAACCCTAGCTCTGCCGGCACCTAGGGAAACCTAGCAAACCTACACATTTTTGAAAACTACACTCCCAGGGGAATTCGGGATGGGGTGACTCGACTGCCTCCCATCAGGTTCTGTTACCCAGAATCCCTTGCAAACCTAAACATTTGGGGGAAAATTGCATTTTCCTCACATTTCTGTGGTGGAAAGTTCTGGAATCTGCGTGGATGAACAAATTTCCACCGATCCCGCGTTCCCCACAGTCTTAGGAGAAAAATGATACCTCACTTGCCAGGGTCTGCCTAGTGCCTGCGACAGGAAACGGTGCAAAACGCAATGTGGTCGCACCTCAATTTCGCAGTGAAAACTGGCCCTTTTTTTGGCAAAGTGCCTACCTGTAGTTTTTGGACCCTAGCTCTGCCGGCACCTGGGGAAACTTAGCAAACCTATACATTTTTGAAAACTGGACATGCAGGGGAATTCAGGATGGGGTGACTCGACTGCCTCTCACCAGGTTCTGTTACTCAGAATCCCTTGCAAACCTAAAAAATTAATTGGGGGAAAAATGCATTTTCCTCAAATTTCTGTTGTGGAAAGTCCTGGAATCTGTGTGGATCAACAAAATTCCACCCACCCCACGTTTCCCAAAGTCTTATGAGAAAAATGGTACCTCACTTGTCTGGGTCTTCCTAGTGCCTGTGGCAGGAAATGGTGCAAAACGCAGCGTGGTTGCACCTCAATTTTGCAGTGAAAACTGGCCCTTTTTTGGCAAAGTACCTACCTGTAGTTTTTTAACCCTAGCTCTGCCGGCACAAAGGGAAACCTAGAAAACCTATACATTTCCGAAAACTAGACACGCAGAGAAATTCAGGATGGGGAGACTCGACTGCCTCCCACCAGTTTCTGTTACCCAGAATCCCTTGCAAACCTAAACAATTGGAAATAAAACGCATTTTCCTCACATTTCTATGGTGGAAAGTTTAGGAATCTGCGTGGATCAACAAATTTCCACCTACCTCACGTCCCCCAAAGTCTTATGAGAAAAATGGTACCTCACTTGTCTGGGTCTGCCTAGTGCCTGTGACAGGAAACGGTACAAAACGCAACGTGGTTGCACCTCAATTTTGCAGTGAAAACTGGCCCTTTTTTGGCAAAGTACCTACCTGTAGTTTTTTAACCCTAGCTCTGCCGGCACAAAGGGAAACCTAGAAAACCTATACATTTCTGAAAACTAGACACCCAGGGGAATTTAGGATGGGGTGACTCGACTGACTCCCACCATGTTCTGTTTCCCAGAATCCCTTGCAAACCAAAAACATTGGGGAAAAAACGCAATTTCCTCAGATTTCTGTGGTGGAAAGTTCTGGAATCTGCGTGGATCAACAAATTTCCACCCAACCTGTGTTCCCCAAAGTCTTATGAGAAAAATGGTACCTCACTTGCCTGGGTCTGCCTAGTGCTTGTGACAGGAAACAGTGCAAAACGCAACATGGTTGCACCTCAAATTCGCAGTAAAAACTGGCCCTTTTTTGGCAAAGTGCCTACCTGTAGTTTTTGAACCCTAGCTCTGCCGGCACCTAGGGAAACCTAGCAAACCTATACATTTTTTAAAACTAGTCTCCCAAGGAAATTTAGGATGGGGTGATTTGACTGCCTCCCACCAGGTTCTGTTACTGAGAATCCCTTGCAAACCTAAAAAATTGGTGAAAAAACGCATTTGCCTCACATTTATGTGGTGGAAAGTTCTGGAATCTGCGTGGATCAACAAAATTCCACCCACTCCGCATTCCCCAAAGTCTTATGAGAAAAATGGTACCTCACTTGCCTGGGTCAGCCTAGTGCCTGCAACAGGAAACGGTGCAAAATATAACGTGGTTGCACCTCAATTTCGCAGTGAAAACTGGCCCTTTTTTGGCAAAGTGCCTACCTATAGTTTTTTGACCGTAGCTCTGCCGGCAAATAGGGAAACCTAGCAAACCTATACAGTTTTTTAAAACTAGACACCCAGGGGAATTCAGGATGGAGTGACTCGACTGCCTTGTACCAGGTTCTGTTTACCAAAATCCCTTGCAAACCTAAAGAATTGGGGAAAAAACGAATTTCCTCATATTTCTGTGGTGGAAAGTTCTGGAATCAGCGTGGATAAACAAAATTCCACCCACCCTGCGTTTCCCAAAGTCTTATGAGAAAAATGGTACCTCACTTGCCTGGGTCTGCCTAGTGCCTGCGACAGGAAACAGCGCAAAACACAACATAGCCGCACCTCAATTTCGCAGTGAAAACTGGCCCTTTTTGGGCAAAGTGCCTACCTGTAGTTTGTGAACCCTAGCTCTGCCGGCACCTAGGGAAACCTAGCAAACCGATACATTTTTGAAAACTAGACACCCAGGGGAATTCAGGATGGAGTGACTCGACTGCCTCCCACCAGGTTCTGTTACCCAGAATTCCTTACAAACCTAAATAATTGTGTAAAAAAATGCTTTTTCCTCACATTTCTGTGGTGGAAAGTTCTGGAATCTGCGTGGATCAACAAAATTCCACCCACCCTGCGTTTCCCAAAGTCTTATGAGAAGAATGGTACCTCACTTGTCTGGGTCTGCCTAGTGCCTGCGAAAGGAAACGGTGCAAATCGCAACGTGGTCGCACCTCAATTTCGCAGTGAAAACTGGCCCTTTTTTGACAAAGTGCCTACCTGTAGTTTTTTAACCCTAGCTCTCCCGGCACCTAGGGAAACCTAGCAAACCTACACATTTTTGAAAACTACACTCCCAGGGGAATTCGGGATGGGGTGACTCGACTGCCTCCCATCAGGTTCTGTTACCCAGAATCCCTTGCAAACCTAAACATTTGGGGGAAAATTGCATTTTCCTCACATTTCTGTGGTGGAAAGTTCTGGAATCTGCGTGAATGAACAAATTTCCACCCACCTCGGGTTCCCCAAAGTCTTATGAGAAGAATGGTACCTCACTTGTCTGGGTCTGCCTAGTGCCTGCAACAGGAAACGGTGGAAAACGCAGCGTGGTCGCACCTCAATTTCGCAGTGAAAACTGGCCCTTTTTTTGGCAAAGTGCCTACCTGTAGATTTTTAACCCTAGCTCTGCCGGCACCTAGGGAAACCTAGCAAACCCATACATTTTTTAACACTAGACACCCAGGGGAATAAAGGATGGGGTGTGTAGACTGCCTTCCACCAGGTTCTGTTACCCAGATTCCCTTGCAAACCTAAAACATTGGGGACAAAAACACATTTTCCTCACATTTCTGTGCTGGAAATTTCTGGAATCTGCGTGTATCAACAAATTTCCACCCACCCCACGTTCCCCAAAGTATTATGAGATGAATGGTACCTCACTTGTCTGGGTCTGCCTAGTGCCTGCGACAGGAAACGGTGCAATACGCAACGTGGTCGCACCTCAATTTCGCAATGAAAACTGGCCCTTTTTTGGCAAAGTGCCTACCTGTAGTTTTTGAACCCTAGCTCTGCCGGCACCTAGGGAAACCTAGCAAACCTACACATTTTTGAAAACTACACTCCCAGGGGAATTCGGGATGGGGTGACTCGACTGCCTCCCATCAGGTTCTGTTACCCAGAATCCCTTGCAAACCTAAACATTTGGGGGAAAATTGCATTTTCCTCACATTTCTGTGGTGGAAAGTTCTGGAATCTGCGTGGATGAACAAATTTCCACCCACCTCGGGTTCCCCAAAGTCTTATGAGAAGAATGGTACCTCACTTGTCTGGGTCTGCCTAGTGCCTGCAACAGGAAACGGTGGAAAACGCAGCGTGGTCGCACCTCAATTTTGCAGTGAAAACTGGCCCTTTTTTTGGCAAAGTGCCTACCTGTAGTTTTTTAACCCTAGCTCTGCCGGCACCTAGGGAAACCTGGCAAACCCATACATTTTTTAACACTAGACACCCAGGGGAATAAAGGATGGGGTGTGTAGACTGCCTTCCACCAGGTTCTGTTACCCAGATTCCCTTGCAAACCTAAAACATTGGGGACAAAAACACATTTTCCTCACATTTCTGTGCTGGAAATTTCTGGAATCTGCGTGTATCAACAAATTTCCACCCACCCCACGTTCCCCAAAGTATTATGAGATGAATGGTACCTCACTTGTCTGGGTCTGCCTAGTGCCTGCGACAGGAAACGGTGCAATACACAACGTGGTCGCACCTCAATTTCGCAATGAAAACTGGCCCTTTTTTGGCAAAGTGCCTACCTGTAGTTTTTGAACCCTAGCTCTGCCGGCACCTAGGGAAACCTAGCAAACCTATACATTTTTAAAAACTAGACACCCGGGGGAATTCAGGATGGGGTGACTCGACTGCCTCCCACCAGGTTCTGTTACCTAGAATTCCTTGTAAACCTAAAACATTTTGGAAAAAATGCATTTTCCTCACATTTCTGTGGTGGAAAGTTCTGGAATCTGCGTGGATCAACAAAATTCCATGCACCCCGCATTCCCCAATGTCTTATGAGAAAAATGGTACCTCACTTACCTGGGTCTGCCTAGTGCCTGAGACAGGAAACGGTGCAAAAACACAACATGGTCACACCTCAATTTCGCATTGAAAACTGGCCCTTTTTTGGCAAAGTGCCTACCTGTAGTTATTGAACCCTAGCTCTGCCGGCACATAGGGAAACCTAGCAAACCTATACATTTTTGAAAACTAGACATCCAGGGGAATTCAGGATGGGGTGAATCGACTGCCTCCCACCAGGTTCTGTTACCTAGAATTCCTTGCAAACCTATAGAATTGGGGGAAAAAGGGCATTTTCCTCACATTTCTGTTGTGGAAAGGTCTGGAATCTGCGTGGATCAACAAAGTTCCACCCACCCCGCGTTCCCCAAAATCGTATGAGAAAAATGGTACCTCACTTGCCTGGGTCTGCCTAGTGCCTGCGACAGGAAACAGCGCAAAACACAACATAGCCGCACCTCAATTTTGCAGTGAAAACTGGCCCTTTTTGGGCAAAGTCCCTGCCTGTAGTTTTTGAACCCTAGCTCTGCCTGCACCTAGGGAAACCTAGCAAACCTATACATTTTTGTAAACTAGACACCCAGGGAAATTCAGGATGGAGTGACTCGACTGCCTCCCACCAAGTTCCATTACCCAGAATTCCTTACAAACCTACATAATTGTGGAAAAAAATGCATTTTCTTCACATTTCTGTGGTGGAAAGTTCTGGAATCTGCGTGGATCACCAAAATTCTACCCACCCCGCGTTCCCCAAAGTCTTATGAGAAGAATGGTACCTCACTTGTCTGGGTCTCCCTAGTGCCTGCGAAAGGAAAGGGTGCAAATTGTAACGTGGTCGCACCTCAATTTTGCCGTGAAAACTGGTCTTTTTTGGCAAAGTGCCTACCTGTAGTTTTTGAACCCTAGCTCTACCAGCACCTAGGGAAACCTAGCAAACCTATACATTTTTTAAAACTAGACACCCAGGGAAATTTGGGATTGGGTGACTCGACTGCCTCCCTCACGGTTCTGTTACCCAGAATCCCTTGCAAACCTAAACAATTGGGGGAAAACGCATTTTCCTCACATTTCTGTGGTGGAAAGTTCTGGAATCTGCGTGGATCAACACAATTCCATGCACCCCGCATTCCCCAATGTCTTATGAGAAAAATGGTACCTCACTTGCCTGGGTCTGCCTAGTGCCTGACACAGGAAACGTTGCAAAAACACAACATGGTCACACCTCAATTTCGCATTGAAAACTGGCCCTTTTTTGGCAAAGTGCCTACCTGCAGTTATTGAACCCTAGCTCTGCCGGCACATAGGGAAACCTAGCAAACCTATACATTTTTGAAAACTAGACATCCAGGGGAAATCAGGATGGGGTGACTCGACTGCCTCCCACCAGGTTCTGTTACCTAGAATTCCTTGCAAACCTAAAGAATTGGGGGAAAAAGGGCATTTTCCTCACATTTCTGTTGTGGAAAGGTCTGGAATCTGCGTGGATCAACAAAGTTCCACCCACCCCGCGTTTCCCAAAATCTTATGAGAAAAATGGTACCTCACTTGCCTGGGTCTGCCTAGTGCCTGCGACAGGAAACAGCTCAAAACACAACATAGCCGCACCTCAATTTTGCAGTGAAAACTGGCCCTTTTTGGGCAAAGTGCCTACCTGTAGTTTTTGAACCCTAGCTCTGCCTGCACCTAGGGAAACCTAGCAAACCTATACATTTTTGTAAACTAGACACCCAGGAAAATTCAGGATGGAGTGACTCGACTGCCTCCCACCAAGTTCCATTACCCAGAATTCCTTACAAACCTAAATAATTGTGGAAAAAATGCATTTTCCTCACATTTCTGTGGTGGAAAGTTCTGGAATCTGCGTGGATCAACAAAATTCCACCCACCCTGCGTTCCCCAAAGTCTTATGAGAAGTATGGTACCTCACTTGTCTGGGTCTCCCTAGTGCCTGCGAAAGGAAAGGGTGCAAATTGTAACGTGGTCGCACCTCAATTTCGCAGTGAAAACAGGCCCTTTTTTGGCAAAGTGCCTACCTGTAGTTATTGAACCCTAGCTCTGCCGGCACCTAGGGAAACCTAGCAAACCTATACATTTTTGAAAACTAGACACCCAGGCAAATTCAGGATGGGGTGACTCGACTGCCTCACAACAGGTTCTGTTACCCAGAATTCCTTGCAAACCTAAAGAATTGGGGAAAAAAGGCATTTTCCTCACATTTCTGTTGTGGAAAGGTCTGGAATCTGCGTGGATCAACAAAGTTCCACCCACCCCGCGTTCCCTAAAGTCTTATGAGAAAAATGGTACCTCACTTGCCTGGGTCTGCCTACTGCCTACGACAGGAAACAGCGCAATACACAACGTGGTCGCACCTCAATTTCGCAGTGAAAACAGGCCCTTTTTTGGCAAAGTGCCTACCTGTAGTTATTGAATCCTAGCTCTGCCGTCACCTAGGGAAACCTAGCAAATCTATACATTTTTTAAAACTAGGCACCCAGGGGAATTCAGGATGGGGTGACTCGACTGCCTCCCACCAGGTTCTGTTACCCAGAATCCCTTGCAAACCTAAAAAATTGGGGGGAAAAATGCATTTTCCTCACATTTCTGTGGTGGAAAGTTCTGGAATCTGCGTGGATCAACAAAATTCCATGCCCCCCGCATTTCCCAATGTCTTATGAGAAAAATGGTACCTCACTTGCCTGGGTCTGCCTAGTGCCTGAGACAGGAAACGGCGCAAAAACGCAACATGGTCGCACCTCAATTTCGCAGTGAAAACTGGCCCTTTTTTGGCAAGGTGCCTACATGTAGTTATTGAACCCTAGCTCTGCCGGCACCTAGGGAAACATAGAAAACCTATACATTTTTAGAAACTAGACACCCAGGGGAATTCAGGATGGGGTGACTCAACTGCCTCTCACCAGATTCTGTTACCCAGAATCCCTTGCAAACCTGAAAAATTGGGGAAAAAATGCATTTTCCTCAGATTTCTGTGGTGGAAAGTTCTGGAATCTGTGGGGATCAACAACATTCCACCCACCCCGCGTTCCCCAAAGTCTTATGAAAAAAATTGTACCTCACTTGCCTGGGTCTGCCTACTGCCTGCGACAGGAAACGGCGCAAAACACAACGTGGTCGCACCTCAATTTTGCAGTGAAAACTGGCCCTTTTTTGGCAAAGTGCCTACCTTTAGTTTTTTAACTCTAGCTCTGTCGGCACCTAGGGAAACCTAGCAAACCTATACATTTTTGAAAACTGGACACCCAGGGAAATTAAGGATGGGGTGAATTGACTGCCTCCCACCAGGTTCTGTTACCCAGAATCCCTTGCAAACCTAAAACATTAGAGAAAAAACGCATTTTCCTCACATTTCTGTGGTGGAAAGTTCTGGAATCTGCGTGTATCAACAACATTCCTCCCACGCCGCGTTCCCCAAAGTCTTATGAGAAAAATGATATCTTACTTGCCTGGGTCTGCCTAGTTTCTGTGACAGGAAACAGAGCAGAACACAACGTGGTCGCACCTCAATTTTGCAGTGAAATCTGGCCCTTTTTTGGCAAAGTGCCTGCCTGTAGTTTTTGAACCCTAGCTCTGCCGGCACCTAGGGAAACCTAGAAAACCTATACATTTTTGAAAACTAGACACCCAGGAAAATTCAGGATGGGGTATCTCAACTGCCTCCCACCAGGTTCTGTTACCCAGAATCCCTTGCAAATCTAAAAAATTGACAAATAAAATGCATTTTCCTCACATTTCTGTGGTGGAAAGTTCTGGAATCTGCGTAGATCAACAAATTTCCAACCACACAGCGTTCCCCCAGGTCTCCCGATAAAAATGGCACCTCACTTGTGTGGGTAGGCATAGTGGCTGCAACAGGAAAAGGCCCAAATCAAACGGTGGAGACCTAACAATTACCTATAGCAAAACTACCTTATTTTGGGGGGGGCAACTAAGTTTTTGGCCCGGGGCTCAGCGGCTATCTCCGGAAACTACTAAACCCAAACATTTCTGAAAACTAGACACCTGGGGGAGTCCAGCGAGGTATGGCATGCGTGGGTCACCCAACGTTTTCCTACCCAGAATTCACTGCAAACCTTAAAATTAGGTTAAGAAAACACTTTTTCATACATTTTTGTGTGGGATCTCCGTGCCGGCACAAATGTCATACCACCCAGCGTTCCCCTTGTTCTCCTGAGTAAAGTGATACCTCACTTTTGTGGGTGTCTAAAGCAGAACAGCCTAAAAATGCATTTTTAAGAAATTGTAGCGTTCAGGATTGACAAAAAAAGCACAGAGAATTCTACTGTTTTGGGGTCATCCTAGTCACAGGCCTTTGGCCCACCCACACAAGTGAGGTATCATTTTACTCGGGAGAACAAGGGGAACGCTGGTTGGTAGAACATTTGTGCCGGCATTGAGAATCCCACGCAAAAATGTATGGAAAAGTGTTTTTTAACGTAATTTTAAGGTATGCAGGGAATTTTTGGGTAGGAAAACATTGAGCGATCCACTCATGCCATACCTCCCTGGACTCCCCTGGATGTCTAGTTTTCAGAACTGTTTAAGTTTGGTAGTTTCCAAAGATGGCCGCTGGGCCCTGGGCCAAAAACTCAGATGCCCCCCCAAAAAATAAGGTAGTTTTGCTGTAGGTAATTGTTAAGTCTCCACTGAACGATTTGGGCCTTTTCCTGTTACAGCCACTATGCCTACCCGTGCAAGTGAGGTACCATTTTTATCGGGAGACCTGGGGGAACACTGGGTGGGAGGAAATTTGTGTGAGCCCAGTGATGCCACGCTTTCCCACACAGAAATGCGTGAAAAAACTGATTTTTTTCAGCTAAAATTAAGGTCTGCAAGGGATTCTGGGTATAGGAACATTGGAGGATCCACGCAAGCCATACCTCCTTTGAAGCCCCCGGGTGTCTACTTTTCAGAAATGTGTCGGTTTGGTAGGTTTCCCTAGATGTCCATCTAGCACGGGGCCAAAAACCCAGGTAACCCCCCTTGCAAAAGCTGGTGGTTTTGACATAGGCAATTTTGAAGTTGCCTTTGTCAAAACCACCAGCTTTTGCAAGGGGGGTTACCTGGGTTTTTGACCCCGTGCTAGACGGCCATCTAGGGAAACCTACCAAACCCACACATTTCTGAAAAGTAGACATCAGGGGGCTTCCAAGGAGGTATGGCTTGCGTGGATCCTCCAATGTTCCTTTACCCAGAATGACTTGCAGACCTCAATTTTAGCTGAAAAAATCAAGTTTTTCACACATTTCTGTGTGGGAAAGCATGGCATCACTGGGCACATACAAATTTCCTCCCACCCAGTGTTCCCCCAGTTCTCCCGATAAAAATGGTATCTCACTTGCGTGGGTAGGCATAGTGGCTGCAACACAGGAAAAGGCCCAAACCGTACGGTGGAGACTTAAAAATAACCTATAGCAAAACTACTTTCTTTTTTTGGGGGGGGCACCTGAGTTTTTGGCCCGGGGCTCAGCAGCCAACTTGGGAAACTACTAAACCCAAACAGTTCTGAAAACTAGACACCCGGGGGAGTCCAGCGAGGTATGGCATGCATGGGTCGCCCAACGTTTTCCTACCCAGAAATCACTGCAAACCTTAAAATTGGGTTAAAATAACACTTTTCCATAAATTTTTGCATGGGTTCTCCGTGCCGGCACAAATGTCCTACCACCCAGCTTTCCCCTTGTTCTTCCGAGGAAAATTATACCTCACATGTGTGGGTGGGCCAAAGGCCTGTGTCTAGGATGACCCCAAAACAGTAGAATTATCTGTGATTTCTTGTACATACCGAATTCTACAATTTTTAAAAAATATATTTTTGGCCTGTTCTGCTTTGGCCCACCCACACAAGTGACCTATCATTTTACTCGGGAGAACAAGGGGAACGCTGAGTGGTAGGACATTTGTGCCGGTACGGAGAACCCAGGCAAAAATGTTTGAAAACGTGTTTTCTTAACCTAATTTTAAGGTTTGCAGTGAATTCTGGGTAGGAAAACGTTGGGGGACCCACGCATGCCATACCTCTCTGGATTCCCCGGGTGTCTAATTTTCAGAACTGTTTGGGTTTGGTAGTTTCACAAGATGGTCGCTAAGCCCGGGGCAAAAAACTCAGGTGCCCCCCCCACAAAATAAGTTAGATTTGCTGTAGGTAATTTTTAAGCCTCTTCCGTACGATTTGGGCCTTTTCCAGTTGCAGCCACTATGCCTACCCACGCAAGTGAGGTACCATTTTTAACCGGAGACCTGGGGAACGCTGGATGGGAGGATATTGGAGGATCCACGCAGATTCCACAACTTTACCACACAGAAATGTGAGAAAAAATTGATTTTTTTTTACAAAAATTGAGATTTGCAGTGGATTCTGAGAAGGAGAATGATGAGGGACCCACGCAAGCCATACCTCGCTGGAGTCCCCTGGGTGTCTAGTTTCCAGAAATGTGTGGGTTAGGTAGGTTTCCCTAGATGGCCACCGAACCCCGGGCCAAAAACTCATGGGAACCCCCTTGAAAAAACAAATTGTTTTGACTGAATTAAGTTTTCAGTTCGACAGCATAAGATTCTTGGGACATATTGCATGGAAATTGTGACAGACATTTTCAAGTTTGCAGGACATTGTGGATAAAAAAATAACTTAGGAGTCACAAGAAAGACATGACCATATACTCCCATGGTTTAACAATAATATCTACATTTAGTAAGTTATTTATAGCTGTAATGTACACCTTAACAGAGTTACTCAAAAGTCAAACATTCCAACACGGCTATCTATTCCTCAAAGACACACACATGCAGGTTGGATTTGGCACGAGGGCGAGTGATGGTCCAGTACATAAAATTTTATTAACAAGATATTTCAACGAAATGAAATGCTCTGTCAATAAATAAATACATAAAAAACGAACCAGTGACTCGCAATTCGTGAGCTGTAAAGCCACAACAAGGCACCAACCGTTTTACAGGCCATTCACGCACCTTTCATACCTGACACACACCAGACCATTGACAACATCCGGAAGGAAAAGCAACACATTACAACATTCACAAAAAGGGACAAGGTACACCCTACTTCAGAATGAGAAAAAAGACAAATATTACTGCACATCCATCTAATCCGCAAGCACACACACATACTGGTTGGATTTGGCATAAGGGTGAGTGATGATTCAGTACATACAATTGTATTCACAAGTTATTTCACAAAAATGAAATGCACTGCGAATAATTGAAAGTATGAGAAACTGAACCACTGACTCACAGCTCGTGAGCTGTAAGCCAAGTCAAGGCACCAACCTCTTTACAGGCCATTCATACACCTTATATATGTGTGACACATACAAAACATTCACACCGCCAGCCGCGGGCCCATCGCATTACAACACTCACACCAGCAGACAGCGCCATTCAAGGGCCTATCACTTTCACAGGCCCACATTCCTGACACTGCAACTATACAAAATGATGGACTGCGTGGAGTGTCGCCCAACTAGCAGTGTGTGTAGTGACCAACAGAAAGTAACTACTCACACTCCACCAGCCGAGCACCAGTCCACCCGCACCACCATCCAAGCACCAGGCCATGCACACCGCCAGCCAAGCACCACTCCACACACACCGCCAGTCAAGCGTCACTCCGCGCACACCGCCATCCAAGCGCCACTCCACGCACACCACCAGCCAAGCTCCACTCCACGCACACCTCCAGCCAAGCGCCACTCCATGCACACCGACAGCCAATCACCACTCCACACACACCGACAGCCAAGCACCACTCCATGCACACCACCAGCCATGCGCCACTCCACGCACACCACCTGCCAAGCACCACTCCACGCACACCACCAGCCAAGCGCCACTCCACGCACACCGCAAGCCAAGCACAACTCCACGCACACCAACAGCCAAGCGCCACTCCACACACACCACCAGCCAAGCATCACTCCACGCACACTGCAAGCCAAGTACCACTCCATGCACACCACCAGCCAAGCGCCACTCCACGCACACCACCAGCCAAGCGCCACTCCATGCACACCGCCAGACAAGCGCCACTCAACGCACACCTCTAGCCAAGCGCCACTCCATGCACACCGACAGCCAAGCACCACTCCACACACCACCAGTCAAGCACCACTCCACGCACACCACCAGCCAAGCGCCACTCCACGCACACCGTCAGCCAAGCGCCACTCCACAAACACCGCAAGCCAAGCGCCACTCCACGCACACAACCAGCCAAGCACCACTCCATGCACACCGCCAGCCAAGCACCACTCCATGCACAACTCCAGCCAAGCGCCACTCCACGCACACTGACAGCCAAGTGCCACTCCACGCACACCACAAGCCAAGGGCTACTCCACGCACACCAACAGCCAAGCACAACTCCACGCACACCACCAGTCAAGCACCATTCCATGCACACCGCCAGCCAAGCACCAGCCTACTCACACAGCCATCACATTTTTAATTATTTGAAACAAATCAAACAAAATAATTGCAAATAGATAAAATCTAGTACGATAAAATCTGTAACTAAATACATTGCACAAATGCCAACCTTAAAAAAGAATACAAATTATTTAAAAAACACAGACCAGGCAGTACATTTTATCACTCATGGATAAAAATTATTTTGTGTGTGCTAAGCTCTATAACAAGCAGGCACACACAGCCCAGGGTTAGAAGGACACCCAGGGCAGTAAAGACAAGTCTCCTTCCGCAAACCTCTTCGCCAACAGACTCTACATCTCCTAGTAGGAAAGTCTTTTGCAGATGTGGGAGGAATGTAATCAGGAAAGTGGCGATCTTTCAATCGAGCCACATCCTCCACCACTCCAAATCTAGGAACACTTACTTGCTCCACAACAACAAGGCTAGATATCACAGAGTACTGAAACTGAAGAAATGTCAACTTTGACCCAGGAGAACACTCCTTGAACACAATAAATGCATTGAAAGATGCTAAGTTGAAAAAATGGATGGCCAACTTCTTATACCAAACATAAGCCTTCCCAATAGCAGTGTAAGGTTCCAACCTCTGATCTACTCTGTCAACACCACCCATGTGCTTATTGCAGTCCAGAATCCACACAGGTTTGTGCACTTGTATTTAGTATTTAGCTTTTGTATAGCGCATGCTGTCACCCTACGGGTATTCTGGCGCTCAAACTTGAAAGATAGACCAGCACAGAAACCAAAGCAGTGGTAGGGGCAGTCTTAAAGCTACCTGCAACCTGACCCCAAACTGGCAGAGGTGAAGTACTTTCATCATGGATGGTATTCAGCATGTACACATCCCTGCTGTCCACAAATTTCAGAGCTAGTAGTTTGCCACAACGTAAGGAACTGCACTGACCCCTCTGAAGTTTCTTGCGAACAAGCTCCTTTGGAAAACCTTTGCGGTTAGAGCGGATTGTGCCACATACAAAAGTGTCCACTTTAAACAATTCCTTAACCAATTGCACAGCAGTGTAGAAGTTATCAAGGTACAAATGGTGGCCTCTGTTGAACAGTCTTCTAGCAAGATCCCACACAATTTTCTCTGACACTCCAAAAGTGGACGGACAACCAGGGGGGTCAATAGTGGAATCTCTACCAGTGTACACACGAAAATTAAAAACATACCCTGTCTTACTCTCAGACAACATATACAGTTTAATTCCATAGCGTGCCCTCTTGCTAGGGATGTACTGCCTTAAAACCAAACGACCCTTGAACAAAACCAAAGACTCATCAATAGAAATTTGTTTCCCAGGATTGTAAATCTCTGAAAATCGATCAACAAAGTGATCAAGAACAGGCCGAATCTTAAAAAGACATTTACAGTCAGGGTGACTACGTGGCAACGGCAAAGAATTATCCACAAAATGCAACATGCGTAGTAAAAGTAAATACCGATCACGAGTCATAACAGCTGGAAATATGGCTCTTGCCAACAAGGGACTGGTAGACCAATATGAAGCCAGGTTCGGCTTCTTTAACAAACCCATCAATAAAGTCAATCCCAAAAACTTCTTCAGCTCTTCCAGATTTGTGGGAGTCCACCGGGTAGCTCTAGAGTGTGGCCTAAGTTTGTCACTGTTGACCCTCAAAAACTGTTCAGCATACAAATTAGTCTGCTCAACAATCTCACCCAAAAACACATCATCCATAAATAACTGAAAATACTGTATAGGCAAAACGTTTTCACAATCCACTCTACACCCTGCATCACTGCTAAAGGCAGGCAACACCGGCTGCACCATATTAGGATCAACTCAGAGTCCAACACTTCCAGTAGGAAGACTAGCAGCCTCAGGCTGCAATCCAGATTCCTCCTGCACCATCGGCACAGCAGTGTCCTCCTCTAAAACAATTTACAAAAGGGGGTGGTGATGAACAGAGTGTCTGAATTGAGCAGACCACTCTTACCCAGTCCAAAGATCAGGGCTTGATCCATCACCGTTATTTATCTCACTGCCCCATCCCAGCTCAGAACCTGGCTATATGCAAATCAGTCTGTCCCTGGCCCAGTGCATCATGGGAACAGGGCAGACTAAACTACCAAGCCAATTCTTTACCAGAAAGGAGCCAAGCTACCGGGGACCGGTTTCTGGCATTTCAGCCTCTTCGGCCCGGCTTGCTTGAATCCTGATGGAGCAGTGAGAAAGGGACTCATGTCTGAGTATACCCTGCCACACCTATAGTGGCCAAAATCGATTTACAAAAGGGGGTGGTGATGAACAGAGTGTCTGAATTGAGCAGACCACTCTTACCCAGTCCAAAGATCAGGGCTTGATCCATCACCGTTATTTATCTCACTGCCCCATCCCAGCTCAGAACCTGGCTATATGCAAATCAGTCTGTCCCTGGCCCAGTGCATCATGGGAACAGGGCAGACTAAACTACCAAGCCAATTCTTTACCAGAAAGGAGCCAAGCTACCGGGGACCGGTTTCTGGCATTTCAGCCTCTTCGGCCCGGCTTGCTTGAATCCTGATGGAGCAGTGAGAAAGGGACTCATGTCTGAGTATACCCTGCCACACCTATAGTGGCCAAAATCGATTTACAAAAGGGGGTGGTGATGAACAGAGTGTCTGAATTGAGCAGACCACTCTTACCCAGTCCAAAGATCAGGGCTTGATCCATCACCGTTATTTATCTCACTGCCCCTCAGATGTGAGACCCTTGCTCATTGCACCATCAGGATTCAAGCAAACCGGGCCGAAGACGGCTGTAATGCCAGAAACCGGTCCCCGGGAGCTTGTTTCCTTCCCAGTGTAAGAATTGGCTTCTGTAGTTTGGTTTGTCCTGTTCCCATCATGCACTGGGACAGGAACAGACTAATTTGCATACAGTCAGGTTCTGAAACTGGGATGGTGCAGTGAGCTAAAAAACGGTGTTGGATCTAGCCCTGATCTTTTGACTGGGTGAGAGCTTTCTGTTTAATTCAGAGACTCTGTCCCTCACCACCCCTTTTTGTAAATATTTTTGTCCACCCTAAGCGTGGAAGGGTATTCTCAGATGTGAGACCCTTGCTCATTGCACCATCAGGATTCAAGCAAACCGGGCCGAAGACGGCTGTAATGCCAGAAACCGGTCCCCGGGAGCTTGTTTCCTTCCCAGTGTAAGAATTGGCTTCTGTAGTTTGGTTTGTCCTGTTCCCATCATGCACTGGGACAGGAACAGACTAATTTGCATACAGTCAGGTTCTGAAACTGGGATGGTGCAGTGAGCTAAAAAACGGTGTTGGATCTAGCCCTGATCTTTTGACTGGGTGAGAGCTTTCTGTTTAATTCAGAGACTCTGTCCCTCACCACCCCTTTTTGTAAATATTTTTGTCCACCCTAAGCGTGGAAGGGTATTCTCAGATGTGAGACCCTTGCTCATTGCACCATCAGGATTCAAGCAAACCGGGCCGAAGACGGCTGTAATGCCAGAAACCGGTCCCCGGGAGCTTGTTTCCTTCCCAGTGTAAGAATTGGCTTCTGTAGTTTGGTTTGTCCTGTTCCCATCATGCACTGGGACAGGAACAGACTAATTTGCATACAGTCAGGTTCTGAAACTGGGATGGTGCAGTGAGCTAAAAAACGGTGTTGGATCTAGCCCTGATCTTTTGACTGGGTGAGAGCTTTCTGTTTAATTCAGAGACTCTGTCCCTCACCACCCCTTTTTTGTAAATATTTTTGTCCACCCTAAGCGTGGAAGGGTATTCTCAGATGTGAGACCCTTGCTCATTGCACCATCAGGATTCAAGCAAACCGGGCCGAAGACGGCTGTAATGCCAGAAACCGGTCCCCGGGAGCTTGTTTCCTTCCCAGTGTAAGAATTGGCTTCTGTAGTTTGGTTTGTCCTGTTCCCATCATGCACTGGGACAGGAACAGACTAATTTGCATACAGTCAGGTTCTGAAACTGGGATGGTGCAGTGAGCTAAAAAACGGTGTTGGATCTAGCCCTGATCTTTTGACTGGGTGAGAGCTTTCTGTTTAATTCAGAGACTCTGTCCCTCACCACCCATTTTTGTAAATATTTTTGTCCACCCTAAGCGTGGAAGGGTATTCTCAGATGTGAGACCCTTGCTCATTGCACCATCAGGATTCAAGCAAACCGGGCCGAAGACGGCTGTAATGCCGGAAACCGGTCCCCGGGAGCTTGTTTCCTTCCCAGTGTAAGAATTGGCTTCTGTAGTTTGGTTTGTCCTGTTCCCATCATGCACTGGGACAGGAACAGACTAATTTGCATACAGTCAGGTTCTGAAACTGGGATGGTGCAGTGAGCTAAAAAACGGTGTTGGATCTAGCCCTGATCTTTTGACTGGGTGAGAGCTTTCTGTTTAATTCAGAGACTCTGTCCCTCACCACCCCTTTTTGTAAATATTTTTGTCCACCCTAAGCGTGGAAGGGTATTCTCAGATGTGAGACCCTTGCTCATTGCACCATCAGGATTCAAGCAAACCGGGCCGAAGACGGCTGTAATGCCAGAAACCGGTCCCCGGGAGCTTGTTTCCTTCCCAGTGTAAGAATTGGCTTCTGTAGTTTGGTTTGTCCTGTTCCCATCATGCACTGGGACAGGAACAGACTAATTTGCATACAGTCAGGTTCTGAAACTGGGATGGTGCAGTGAGCTAAAAAACGGTGTTGGATCTAGCCCTGATCTTTTGACTGGGTGAGAGCTTTCTGTTTAATTCAGAGACTCTGTCCCTCACCACCCCTTTTTGTAAATACTCCTCTAAAACAGGCCCCTCATCTGCACTGAGAGTACCTTCATCATTCGATGATTCCATGTGGAGAGAAAACTCACTGCCAGAATCTTCCCCTCCCTCCTCTCCCTCAGACGCACTGTCAGTGTCATAATCCGGCTCAGAGGAAGACTCAAGAAGCATACCAACCAGCTGCTGAGCAGTCATTATACGGCTAGCCATAATGATTACTAATAAAAGTAAATTGTCACACAAGTCAACAAAAACAATCACTATGTAAAATAAACAATGAACAAAATTCACCTTGAAAAAAAATACCTATACACTGCAATACAAAACCACTCACTTGCCTGAAGCAGCTAAACTCACCACCACGTACTAAGCACAGACACAGTATGGATCAACAATATCCCACTAAAAAAGAAAGAGAAAACAAAAATGCACATAAGACAATGCAAAACACATCACAAAGAATTTCATGCTCAAAACAGTAACTAAATGCCACTATGACACCGCTTACAAAAAAAAAATTACATACATTACAATATTACTCATTTGGAGTACACACAACAAAAATAATTTTTCTTACCTAAAAAATGCAACTACACAAAACTGCAGAACAACCACGGTCGAAACCGCAAACAGGAAGCAAAAGCTTTACACTAGATTTAAAAAGAAGAAAAAAAAATTGAATCACATATTCAAAGAATTCACCAGTCCACCTGCAAAGCTAAGGGGTAGGTGGGCCTACAGTATAAAATCAAAAGGGGAGCAACCCTTGCCCATGAGGCCACCCCCACCAAAACAAAATTTTTAAAAACTCCGGTGTATAGTGACTTCTGCCCCCTTGGGGACAGATGGGACTAAACACATTCTGCTACTCTACCACTCAAAGAGGCAGTAAAGGCAACAACCATCCTCCCATAAAGGGGGGGACCCCTGTCCAAGGGGTGGATCCCCAACATAAAAATACACCCTGGTGCCCTAGTGACCCATAAAAAACCCAACAAAACTGCCCTTCAAGGCAACACCAAAAGGTAGATGATGGACGGAGCCCTTGAGAAAATCTAACACTCACCCCCAGTCAAATGATCTTGGTTTAATCCATCATCATAATTTAGCTCAATTCACCAACCCAGGTTAGACATGGACAAATGCAAATCAGACTGACCCTTTGCGCTTTGATTGCCCTAAGTTGGCAGACGTGGGTCCCTTGCTCACTTTGCCACTGGACTCAAGATTACCGGGCTGATAACGGCTGATTAGCCAGTAACCAGTCTCATTATGGTTGTTTCCCGTGCCAGGTAAGATATGGCTTGGCAGTTCGGGCTGGACTGCTCCCATGAGACATAGGGTCAGACTAATTTGCATATGGCCATGTCTGAACTGGGGTGCTGCAATGAGCTACAACTTAACATCATGGGCATACCAATACGGCATGGCAAAATATTTGTGTCAAAAAAGGGTAGTGACCTTTGCCCAAGGGGACACTCCCCACTACATTTACACAACTGGCACAGTGTGTCAAACAAATTATTACCACTTTTATTTTGCCCCCCCCAAGGGGGCAAACAAAGCTAAAAGGATGGGCCCCAAAACATAAACAAAAAAAGTGGGCATCCAAAAAAGGCCCCCAAGGGGAGTGACCCTTGTCCAAGGGGCCACTCCCCAGCACATCCCTAAATTTAAAAAAATTGCCCCCAAGAGGGGAGCGACCCTAGTCTTAGATGTTCGCTCCCCTACACACAAAATAAAATTGTGGGCTACCTAAAATGGCCCCCAAGGGGAGTAACCCATGCCAGAGGGGCCACTCCCCAGCACATCCTTTATATTTTTGATAAATTAGACTCCCCCGGGGGTAGCCAAAGGCTTACGAAATGCCCCCTAAAGGGTAGCGACTCTTGCCTAAGGGGTAAATAAAGAATTGTTTTGAAAACCTAAAATGGCCCCGTGAGAGTGGCCCTTGTCCAAGGGGCCACTCTCCAAAACAATGCCCGATTTTTTAAATGTAGTTCAAAATATAAATAAAGTTGTGCCCCCTCCCGGGTGGCCAACAACTTAAAAAATATTCCCCTTAAAGGGGAGCAACCCTTGCCTAAGGGGTCGCTCCCCAAAACTAAATAGAACACCTAAAATGGCCCCCGTGAGAGTGGCCCTTGCCCAAGGGGCCACTCTCCAAAACAATGCCCGATTTTTTCATTTTTTTTAAATTAATTAAATAAAGTTGCCCCCTCTCAGGTGGCCAACAACTTAAAAAATATCAAGCCAAGTCCAGAGCACACAAATAGAGGCTGAAATGTTGTAAATTGTATCACATATTGAAACAACAAAAGGATGAGATCGTCACCAGGAAGTATTCTCTCAAAGATTTTTATTCCTTTTCACAGCTGGTGCTCCTATCAGAAGGAGATCAACCAGGGAAAATGGCCAACCGACACGTGTTTCGTCAGCGGATAGTTATCCGTGACTCTTCAGGGCTGATCTCTTGTGAGACAAAGCGGTATCGGGGGACCGGTGATACTTCCAACCCGGTCAAAGTCGGGTTTACGTAATGGAACAAGAACCGATATGGTCGTTTCTCAGGAGAATATCGTTTTAAGTCCAAAGTTTTGAGAGCGGAAGACAGGCGGGTAATGCCGTCTGTAGAGCACAGCAATGGCTGTTTGCCACCGCTGAGTCGGAGCGTGGAATGGTTGCCGGAAAAATATGCCCCCTAAAGGGGATCGGCCCTTGCCTAAGGGGTCGCTCCCCAAAACTAAATATAGCACCTAAAATGGCCCCCGTGAGAGTGGCCCTTGCCCAAGGGGCCACTCTCCAAAACTATGCCCGATTTTTTCTTTTTTTTAAAAAAATTAAATTAAGTTGTGCCCCCTCCCGGGTGGCCAACACCTTAAAAAATATTCCCCCTAAAGGGGAGCAACCCTTGCCTAAGGGGTCGCTCCACAAAACTAAATAGAACACCTAAAATGGCCCCCGTGAGAGTGGCCCTTGCCCAAGGGGCCACTCTCCAAAACAATTCCCGATTTTTTCATTTTTTTAAATTAATTAAATAAAGTTGTGCCCCCTCCCAGGTGGCCAACAACTTAAAAAATATCAAGCCAAATCCAGAGCACACAAATTGAGGGTGAAATGTTGTAAATTGTATCACATATTGAAACAACAAAAGGATGAGATTGTCACCAGAAAGTATTCTCTCAAAGATTTTTATTCCTTTTCACAGCTGGTGCTCCTATCAGAAGGAGATCAACCAGGGAAAATGGCCAACCTACACGTGTTTCGTCAGCGGATAGTTATCCGTGACTCTTCAGGGCTGATCTCTTGTGAGACAAAGCGGTATCGGGGACTCGTGATACTTCCAACCCGGTCCAAGTCGGGTTTACGTAATGGAACAAGAACCGATATGGTCGTTTCTCAGGAGAATATCGTTTTAAGTCCAAAGTTTTGAGAGGGGAAGACGGGCGGGTAATGCCGTCTGTGGAGCACAGCAATGGCTGTTTGCCACCGCTGAGTCAGAGCATGAAATGGTTGCCGGAAAAATATACCCCCTAAAGGGGATCGGCCCTTGCCTAAGGGGTCGCTCCCCAAAACTAAATATAGCACCTAAAATGGCCCCCGTGAGAGTGGCCCTTGCCCAAGAGGCCACTCTCCAAAACTATGCCCGATTTTTTCTTTTTTTTTTAAAATTAAATAAAGTTGTGCCCCCTCCCGGGTGGCCAACAACTGAAATTATTTGCCCCCTAAAGGGGAGCGACCCTTGCCCAAGGGGGCGCTCCCCAAACATTGCCATTTCTCCCAAAAAAAAACAATCCCGGGTGTCTAGAGGGCATTCCTGCTGCTCAATCGCACGATCGTGCAGCAGAAATTCTCTAAAGAGGCATCGAGGGAAAGGAAAACCCTTTCCTTTCCCCCGATGCCTCTTTAGTTTAAATCCCCCCCGCTCCAGCCCCCAAACTTACCTCTTTCTACTCCGACGTGCAGGAAGCAAATGGCTTCCCTGCGCGTCTGAGGAGAAAGGGAACCTTCAATGACGTCAGCGTGCCTCACGCACTGACGTCAACGATGACGCGGGCGGGGGGCAAGAGGAGGCAGGGGAAGGTCTTCCCCTGCCTTCCCCGCAGAAACTAAATAAATCGGGCACCCGCGGGGGAGCACTGGCGCTCCCCCCGCGGGTAGGGCTCAAGACGAGCTGAGCTCGTCATGAGCACCCGAGCACTGTGTGCCATGACGAGCTCAGCTCGCCATGAGCATACAAGGGGTTAAGGTGTGTGTGCTCGTGGACAGCCAGCCCCTTGGCGGCTTGGCAATGAGCTCTGCTGCCTGCCCATGAGGTTACTGCCAGCAGCTACAAGCAAACGTATACAAACATATACACAGACACATGCACACACATACACACAGGTGGGTGCGCAAACACACAAGTTAACATGCACGCAAACACACACCAGAAGCTCAAACATATGCAGAAAACATGCACACACACACGACAGAAGCCAGGAAGGTTTAGAAGGTAGGACCCAGAGCAAGGGAGAGTGGACCGAGCAGAACAGTCGGCGTGAGGGAAACAAGGGCAGCCTCTTGCGAGTGGGGTGCGGCCATTATTGTAAAATGGGAAGCAATGGTATTCTGCAAACCATAAAGGTGGGGTGAGGTGGTCTGGAGGGGTTCACCACGCCAGGCCATGTAACAACACAAGTAAACCAGACAGTGCTGCCTGAACTCTAGATTCATTGAGGACACATACACTTGTTGTACCATAAGTTGTAACGTAAACAAGGACAAGGCGGCACCTACCTTACTATTCTGATCCATGGTGATGCTGGTGGACAGCTTGCTGCTGAGACTGGATTACGCCTAGGATTTATGCTGCTGGAGGCGTAGGGCAGAAGCGAGGAGGAGGAGAGGTGCCAGAGGCAGCGCAACCAAAACACTTGCTCTGCTATATTCACTGTGTGGCGCGCAGTGCAGCAGAAATGCGTGGCTGCCATATTTAAAGAATAACCGCAGCGTTCCATGGTGTAATAATTAGGGGAGGAGGAGCAGAAGAGGTGCACAATAGTTATTTAGAAGAGCTGGGTGTATACGGGTTAGAAAGGCATTGAGGACTGCATGCTCAGTCACCCTAGGAGCCGGGCCTGGCAGCAGGACACTAGATGCTGCCGGGCTCCCATTCCAGGCCACCCCGTTCTCAATGCATGGCAGTCTGAGCAAAGCTCACGTCCTGCTGTGTCCATTGTATGGCGAGCCATTTAAAAATAAAGCAAGGACCGGCCTCCGTATTTAAGGAATAAAGCTTGCAACGGTGCAGCAATTACAACAAGCACTGGTTGCCCCTTGCGCACACCTGCACTGATTGGCGAGCCGTTTAAAAGTAAAGCAAGGAGCAGCCTCACCGGCACTGGTAGGCGAGCCGTTTAAAAGTAAAGCAAGAAGCGGCCTCCCTATTTAAGGAATAAAGAGCGGCTTGCAACAGTGCAGCAATTACACCAAGCATGTGCTGCCCACCCCTCTCACACACCAGGACTGGTGAACAGCGGTGGAAAAGTAGTCCCGACATGAATTGATAAGGATGAGCAGCGGAACAAAACTGTAGCTGGTCGGTGCTGCTTCCTGCAAAATGGAAGCAGCACCGGAAGTGAGCATGGGATCACAAGCCAATGATAAGCACGGTAACAAAATAAATGCCAGAGTAAACGAATGGCAAGTGGCAATAGAAACTACCGGCGTAGGCGGACTTTCAAACAACACTACAGATCACATGATGCCTCGTAGAGGCAGCGCATGCGCTGCCTAAGCGAGACCTAAAAACTTATGGAGAAATTTGTTCTTGTGTCACTTGTAAAATGTAAGTGATAGTCTTACGCTTGTTCTTTTTGATTGCAATCATGAAGATGTCACTCAGATGGTGTTAACATCTGAAAGTATGAAGTGAAAAGTGTTTTTGTTTACCGTGAAAATAAAAAAACATCATATTTAACTGTCATTGGACAGCAAAAATAATGATCTCTTCTTTGATGTTTCCCTGCGCAATGCAAACTCTTTTACTCTGTAGAGTTCTCAGGGCAATATTTATAACTCAACTATTTTGCTTCTCTTCTTATGGTCTTGTGTCATTTTCCTCGAGCAATAAATATACATGGTATAATAGTGTTCCAGCTTCACTGTTTCTTCTTCGAAAAGGGTTCTTCCAGAAGCCACCTAGTGTGAATATAGACTAAACCTGACACTTAGCTTAGAAGATAGGCTTTAAACCAGGGGTCTCTAACCTTTTCTGTAACTAGAGCTATTTATGTTCAATGAAAGTGATCCCAAGCTACTTATACTATTAGTGTTGTAATAGTGACCATGTGAGATAAGGCTTCTTTTGTGACTACCGCATGCAAGATTACCAGCAGTGATCACCAAAGTGCATCACTCAGATTTTACAGCACTACTGCAAAAAAGGTTTTTTTCAATTTGGAATACCTCTAAATGGGTAATATTGGGCAGTAACAGTTGCAATGACCCAGTCACCCGGGTAGTATTTGTAATACTTCTTGATTTATCACTCAAATATAACATCTAAATATATTTTTTCTATAGGTCAGCTAATGAGTCCTGAAAACACATATTTTCATCGCAAAGACACACCTTTCAATTTTGGGATATGTATATATTTATTCAACCCAACAAAAGTTTCTAATTAGTATGCTATGCTGCACACTGGAGAGCTACTTCCAGGTAGGTCGAGAGCTACAAGTGGCTCACAGAGGCAGGGCCGGACTGACTACCGGGCAGTTTCGAATGCTGCTGAGCTGGGGGCCGATTTCACAGGGGTGGGGGTTGATTTCGTTCATGGAGACCTGCGCGTGCTTCGAAATAATTAATGCAAAACGAATTTCGTTTAGCACATGCAGGTCTCCATGAACGAAATCACACCCCAGCTCTGCAACATTCCAAACTGCCAGGTAGCCAGTCCGGCCCGAAATACAATATGCACATTCGGTACAACGGGGATATGTCTAGGTTTGTTTTCTGTCGAGTGCAACGTTATCCGTGTTTCACACAAACTATTTCTCTGGCGAACAGGGGCGGGAACATTACTACCCAAAGGTGTTCGTGAGCTTCCATGCCTGGCAAAATCATTAACTGTTAGTGTTACTGATTAACATTTTGAAACATTACTATTAATGTGCCTAGCTTAAGAAACCGCTGCATTTGTAACAGAACGGATGGGCCGGTGTTTTCAAATGTTCTCTTCTGAAAACCTTCATTGGTAGCAGGATTTGTGAAGGTATAAAAAAATGTGTGCGTTTTAAATTGACAAAGAAATGTACGCATGAATTGCTTTCTACGGTCAGTTCATTAAAAAAATGACCTATTTGATATTCTTGAGTTTGCAAAGAACATTCGACAAAAGTCATTTAATGTTAAAAAAAAGTATTTCAGACTTAAGGAATAATAATCATGGCGAAGTGCTTCTCTTCCCATACTGACCTGCAAAGTCTTTGGAAAAGCATTGATAAAGGCAATAAAAATCAGCAAGGCAGCTGTTCTAACAGATCTTTTTTTTTTTTACAGGTAAAACAATTACTAAAAACAGCTGTAAAAGCACTTGACGAACTTTTATGCAGCATGACAAGTATGTTTCTACCCCCCCTTATTCTTTTACCCTAGATCAATTTCATGGATGTATGGATGGATGGATGGATGAATGGATGGATGGATGGATGGATCTGAGCTGTGCTGTCCACGGCTCTCTTGAACTTCCTGCACAAACACCACAGCTTCACATTTCCCGTACATTCTCAATGCGGCACTGCATTCTTCATATCCTCTGCAATAGATGTGGAAAGTTACCCTGCTTGCATATCCGGTGCTGCTCTGCCTTCCAGCTGTGTCTCTAGACCGTCCTCTTCTAGCTCACAACGGGGATGACTGACCCTCTAATTTGGCTTCACTAGCCAGTTATAACAAGCATTTTCAATGCAGTAGTAGTAGCCCATGCAAATGGTTACGTTTAAAGCAACAAAAAAAAACGTAAAAGTCCCTTGTAGTCGTAAACGACAATCAGTGCGGATAAACCTACCAACAATGACCACTTGTTCAGGAGATGTTTCAGTGTTAATCCAGTTAAAGCTTTCATTACTCATATGCAAGTTAATGGTAAAATATCTTGTTACTTTGTATATGGGTAAGACCTGCACACCTTTTGAATTAATTAGCAACTCAAATTTATGTTTTTTAAAATGATAATGAAGTAAAAGTTGTTTTTGCGTGCTGCTGCGTGAAGGGGTATCGCCCTAACCCCTGTGTAAGACTTACAAGCATAGGGACCCGGAAAAATCTGAACCTACGCAGTGCACAGCAACTGGCGCTAAGGTTTCAACTATTTCATCTTGTTTCATGCGATTCTCATGAGAATTGCATCAAACAAGATTAAATAGTCCCTAAGGTTTCAACTATTTAACCCCTTGGGTGCTGGTGACGGAACCACTCCGTCACCAACCACGGGCGCGCTGTGCTGGTGATGGAGTGGTTCCGTCACCAGCACCCAAGGGGTTAAATAGTTGAAACCTTAGGGACTATTTAATCTTGTTTGATGCCACTCCGTCACAAGCACAGCACGCCCATGATTGGTGACGGAGTGGTTCCATTACCAGCATGGCAGCACTGCGCGGCCCCCCCTCCCCCCCAGCACCGCGGCGGGATTACCGCCACGCCCAAGGGGGTAATCTTGTTTGATGCGATTCTCATTAGAATCACATCAAACAAGATTAAATAGTTGAAACCTTAGGGATAGTTGCTGTGCACTGTGCAGGTTCGGATTTTCCGGTTCCTCTGGCTTGTAAAATATCTCGTTAACCAGTGTTAGCATTTGAGATGGACACCTCACCTACCCAAAAAGATTTTATCACAAAACATTGGGCATCGGTACCCCAAAAAAGTTGAGACTTTGTGTCATTATCATTCAATAAGTTCATTTTAAGTGATTCACATAGTGGCCTTGAAAAAAGTCTTCAATTGTACTCTTGTGATGCGTTCTTCCAAAATGATAATGGACTATCACTAAAATAACTAGTCGTGAGGTTGAGCCGTGATCCTATTTAGGATGATAACATGAAATAGTCTCGCTTCTGCTGGCAGCAGGCATTGCCATTGCCTACTGGATGCCTCAATCTTGCTAACCAAAACTGTATATCTTTGACGTCCCTTCCACAACACCCTCACCTGTAGTACCACCACCATGTCGTAGGTATTACCCTTGCTTTCTGGTGGCTCTGGTACTTGGCCCAGCTGTACAAGGGCGAGACGGTCACCTCGGGTGGCTGTGTGTTGATGAGAGGTGGCGGGATTAGGAAGGCCGCGTACCAGGGCTCCGTACACACAGGCATTGCCAGGTCTGGACTGGAGAGAACCTGAGTTGCCCGAGCTCTCTTTGCTCATTCACTGTGGCCTGCCGCCTCGGACAGTCTACAGTGCGCACCAGAGTGACCCCTCGGAGTAACCGAAGCTCTGGTTGGTTCATCTGGCACTCTAATGCTGCTCAACAGAACCCACCCTTTCCATTGGGCACCCTCAGCGTCTGGTGGACACTAAACATGCTGGGAGATATAGTCTTTTTCAGTTCGTTGAAAGTGACTAAGTTGATCTTAGTGACTTGGCTGGAAGTCGAAGTGACGTTTTTGAGCACAACCTTGGCTGTCGGCGGTGTCTTGTGTGAGTGTAGTTAAGGTAACCATGTTTGGACGAATTTCCTCTTTGTGAGAAAATACATAATTAAATATGTTATCAATATTATGGAAGTGTACTGTGTCCCCATTTGTTGGTAATACAAGAAATTAAAATAGTTCACTCATATATTATACAAGGAAAAAAAAAAATTATGTGCACGCCAAAAATGTAAAATAATGAACAATTCACAAATATCGCAATCAATACAGAATTTTATTAAAACACAGCCTAATAATGAATATGCCCTGTATGCTTTTAAAAGTAAAACTGGTATTTTACCATTGAAACATGGACATTTAATTGAAGTCTTTCATAAACCCCAATTCTTGAGGGCTACCTAACCGGTATGGGCGTAATATCTGGTCTTTTTTCAATGTTGATGGTAATAAGCGTCACCAAGATGGCTGCGCCCTTAAGCACTCAGTCGTGTACCGGCAGCAAGCAAGATATGAATTGTATGTAGCAGGGTGTAAGGATAAATCTCGTGGTAGGGTATGTGGCCCTACTTAAATGATTCATATCATTGAAAGTAGTAAGTTTGTTTCTTTTTAAGTAAGAATTAAGCATACCTTACAACCTTGACAGCGTTTCTAAAGCGTGATACTTCAGCAGGTTTGAAACTGGAGTGAGAGTAGCGGGTAAGTTGAATTCCCAAACAAGGGTGGGCGATTATTTAACACCCCACCAAGCCCTCCAAATAGTATTTTAAAAATATATGGTTAAACATGTTGCATTTAAAACACCATATTACAACAGATGAGGTTAAAAAAAGCATTTGCTATGCAATAGGACTCGCATTTATGCGAAACCTATTGCATTGCAAACAGGAGTGAGGGCAGGTGAGAAGGCACGAATAACGAGAGTGGGGGCAAGAAGGTTGGGACTGTGGGGGAGGAAGTACTGGAAGAAAATAGTGCTCACAGTATAAATAAAACATACTGTGCAACACTCAAAGTAAAGGGGCCAGTAGCCATGGAAGGATACAAATGATGACATACCTGTTATAGGGAGGGACTAACAATCCTAAAACCAATTGTAAGTCAGCATTTACGAGCTAAGCCATGAAAAATATCGGCAGAGAGTGGGCGGAGCTTCCACTGCATTCTGAACACTGCATGCCTCGCAAAGCGAGCAGCGCATGCACGCTTCCGCTATAGGCTGGATCTAAAAATGGCAGAGGAGATTCCCACAGGTCATACTTATCACTAGCCCTCGTGGTGAAGTAATAGCACTATCCGGAAATGTAGCCGGTAACAGTGAACCTGGCTCCTGCATCTTAACGTATTACTCTTTGGTATGCTTGGTGAGATTTATTTTTCCAAATTGAATGTTTCCAGAAGGTGGAAGGTCCAGATTATGATATGGACATTTGTGGGCACCTATATCTGTTGATGGTAGATTGTCAAAACTGAACTCGCCTGTTTAAATATGTTCTTTATCGTATTTAACACGTACCTCCTAAAGATACCCTTTCACTTCCTGTGTAGCACCGGGACCGACAGAGTTTAGCCCAGAACAAGGAGGCTGCACACACAATATCAACGATGTAAACACTGACGGCCCTAATATTAAGTTGTCGATCACGGTAAGTACCAGTCTTTGTCTACAACCAATGGGCTTGTTTAACGTGTGCTCATAACCAAATGCCTAAGAATAACTGAAAAGAAGTAACTGTGAGGCTGGATGGGGAGGACCGTGAGAGGAAAAGGGGAGTGAGTCGACACAGATGAAAATTAGGGCTGGCAAACTGCTAAGTATATGTTTTGGAGGGTCTGGGCTGGGAAACAACACTTGCAACACAACTTTTACAACGTACTACCTTTACAACAAAACATTTACAACGCAACATCCATTACAAAGCATGCCATTACAACGCAACCATTACAACGCATGTCACTACAACGCATACCACTACAACGCAAGTCATTACAACACAGTCATTACAACGCATACCATTACAACACATATCTACACTATCCAACACTTGCCCTACTGTTGCACCCCCTTGAGTTAGAATAGTAATTTTTACCCCTACACTATCCAATACTTACCCTACTGTTGCACCCCCTGGAGTTAGAATAGTAATTTTTACCCCTACACTATCCAACACTTACCCTACTGTTGCACCCCCTTGGAGTTAGAATAGTAATTTTTACCCCTGCACTATCCAATACTTACCATACATGCAATGTAATGGTATGCATTGTAATTGTATGCGTTGTAAATGTAGTATGCGTTGTAGTGGAATGCGTTGTAAAGGTAGTTTCAAAGAATTCGTTGTAATGGCATGCGTTGTAATGGAATGCGTTTTAATGGATGTTGCGGTGTAAAAAATGCGTTGTAAAGGTATGCGTTGTAAAAATATGCATTGTAACGACATACATCCGCCTGGGCTCTTCCCCCAGTAATGACAACATAAGAGATTTTTTTGTGGCGGTCCAGGAGTTAGACAGCTACTAAGAGTGAATGAGAGAGTGTTGTTTTTCTAATTGCAAGAGCAAGAACAACACTGGAAAAGGAATGTGTGCAAGATATAGCAAGGCAATTTAGATATATTTGCATTTATTTTATTTGCACAGCACATGGTGTTCCATAATCGCAATGTATGTAAAGACAATGCTCAGGTAGATCCATACCACATAGAAAGAAACAAGGCGGATTTCACCGACTGTGAGAGAAAATGCAGAATATGAAGTTTCAATGAAAGACCAAATCGTAATGATATGGTAAGAAGGAATGAAGGACAGAGGAACTGAATGAGATTGAAAAGCATTATGCCAAAGAAGGGCAGACAGGTAAATGAAAGAGTATTTAAGGAAAGAAAATTTAAGATCTGAAAATAATTTGTATATTTAACCCATCATGCATTTTTGTAAAGCACATGTTCCCCACTGGGCATCTTGGCACCTAATTGCAGATGGCATGTATTACTCAGCTCAACAGTATTCAATTGTATCAGCCTAGGAAAGATGAAAGGCTGAGTAGCCATAAGTAGATTAAAATCAATGACCATGAGATCAAATGTAGAGTCCTGGGACGGATGCATTACCTCAGTGAGACACCGGATGCTAAAATGGATAGCAGGGCATGAAGTTAAAATTAAGGGGCATATTTTAAAGAAAGTGACGCAGTGCGGCACCGCAAGCCATTTGACTGCGCTGTGCTACATCACTTTCAAAGCACAGGGATGCGTCGTATTTACAACAATATGTCACATCCCTGGGCTTTCCCCTGCACTTGTGCCAAATTGGCTGCCATGCGCTAATTCAAGCACATTTACGCCATGATGCAAGGGTGTCTGCATTTTAGGGGAGATTGTTTTTGTGCAGGAAGGGAATCTTTCCTGCACAAAAACCATCATGTGAGTTGTTTTCCTCTTTCTATGTGTGCTGAGGAATGCAACACAATATATAAAGAAGAAGTAACAAGGCGAAATATAAATATTTCTCCTTGTTGCACCTCCTTACACTTCCTCTGGAGAGGCATAGGATTCTGACCCATTCCCAATTTTACTAAATGTTTCAAATCTGGGAATGCAACAGAATCAATGGGTGTTGCGTGGGAACACCCACATCCACTCCTCTGGCATGCCACTTTAACTCAAAGTGGAAAGGGGCCTTATTTACAAGCCCATTAAAAGTTACACAGGGTGGCTTAGTGTGGCCTTGTAAATATGAAGCAACACACTGCGCCGCCGGTGCATCAAAGAAAGTGATGCACTGGTGGCAAAAGGGGTTTGTAAATATGCCCCGAAGTATTTAGATTACTGTTCCTAATAACTAAATCTGAAGAAGTCGACACAGGCAAGAGCAGGGAGAAAGGAGCGGTGTAAAATATCTTTCGGAAGGTAACATTTAGCGAGCTTGATATTGATAATGCAGAAACAAAATAATTTTTTATAATCCATGTATGACAGCACTGATTTTAATACCACAAGTGTCTTTTAATAATCAGCAGTTACGGCCCATAAGAACTCAATAACCACTCACAAACCAGATCCTCCGATGAATTTTATTGGGGATCTAACAGGGACTAGGCAATGAAGGACAGATAATTTCCCTTCATGAGGACCTTAAATGAAGGTGAATATCTAACCTAATAACATCTGTCATAATATTTACAAATCTATCAATTTCTGATTCAATAACGACAAACTCTGAATACTTATCAAGTCACTTGTATCTAATATTTTCAGAATATGAATCATCAATACATGAACACAATAAGAACTTTTCATTAGAAACAATGTTACAGGTAACACCACAAATACATGAAAACAGCTTATAATAAATTCACCACAATATCAATCACATGCATGAGTGGAGAGAGACAGAGACAAAGAAAATAGTTCTTTGCAATTATCAATATGCAATTCGATTTCATACAAACCTAGAGAATTAATGCACAATGTGCAATAAGAAGAAGAGCTAACCTCGTGGCCAAACGATATAGCTTGAGGAAACATCACCACATCATGAAGTCAAAGTTAATCAGTATAGTCTTGGTCAGATTTAGCAAAGACAGCAGCCAGCCAGAGTAGCACAGAGAAAACAACAGCATGGCTCTCCTCTCATAGAAGCATCTACTACTAAACTATTTCTTTGCAGAAATCTTTATACTCTAAGTGTTAAATGTCCAAACTCTTATGTCCAATCTGTTAAAGTATCATTCATGACTTCTTCATGATTTCATTGGATTTCAGAAAAAGGTGACCGTCAGGCCATTCCACCTCCTCAAAGTTCTTTCAGGCAATCTTTTTTTAATTTTATGAAGTCATCCTTCGGCGCAAACAGGAAAAAGCATCTTGCAACTTTATCCACATCTTCCTGCACCCTTCACATCTCCTTGTAACTTTTATTAACACGTTCATTCACAAAAAAAAAATATTTACTCAAATTCCTAGAGATTATTTTGTACACAGCTACGCAAACGTATCACTGCATTTTAGAACTAGTGAAGGACAAAATACATTTCTTCCCAGGCCTGCATTTTCAGGAAAAAAAATCACTCAATCAAGGTTTTGGAGGCCTTCATAGGAAACGGCAATGTATCTTTTCTAGGAAAATAAAACACATTTTAGTTAACTATTCACAATGAAAATTCATAAAAGGTAATTATAGCAAATGAGTCATCATTTTCAAATAAATTCACAAAGATAATCTAATTAGGCTCATTGTTAATTATTATGGCTCTCTTATATTCAAAGGAAAGGAAATAAGCATTTTGACATGACATTTTTCATAAACAATCTTCCTATTATTATTTTCATATCTCTTTCTCCCGTTAAAGTTTTTAGTTCACATAAAAGAAATTTCATTTATTCATGCTTTCTGCATATGCAGTGCTATTTTCATTTACTACACGTGTTGTGCTTCGGTTTGCACTTTCACGTAAAAATGAACACCCATGTTAAACATTTTCACACCTTTAGTCATTGGTTTCATTAGTAACACAAATAATACATACATGAGCAGATTCGATCAAGCAGGATTTATTTTGCAAAAATCATGCTTCATCAATCCCCTATTTGATGGTGACTCAAGCCATCACACAATCTACGCAATCTGATTACTATCTAATTATCTTCAAAAAGAGCTTGTCTTCATCTGTTTCAACCTAACACCCTCTACATCTTTCATTACATTATAATAAGCTCCTTTCCTTTCTTCCAACTCTATTTCTTCTCTTTTCTTTTTTCTTGCTCTTCGTTTTGTCTCTGTTTGCTTACTCTTATAGCATTTGTAAATTATAATTACCATAGGTATACCAGAAGCTATAGCAAGTGTTGGTGTTAGATTCCTCCCTAACAGGCATTACTTAGTGATGAAAACCAATTACCTAATGAGGAAAAATCCTTACGTAGTTTTTCCCATACACCATCAACCTTCCGTCCTGTTAAATCATTATGCAAATGTGTAATATTACTAATTTATCCCTCTAAGTCTTTATTTGTGCCAGGGACATACGTGCAACATTGTTGAATCCTCAACATACTGTAGACTCCGTCCTCTTTTGCCAATAATACAACAAGAGCAAGTCGATTTTTGCAAAACCATGGATCTCTTGGCCACTATTTCTGTATCATTCATCAAAATCCCACCAACAGTATCCATTGATCAACCACTGTAGACAATTTTCTAATTTTATGCAAATTCAGAATTACTCCCACTGAACGTATCAATGCATTAAATATATCTCCCACAAATTCAGCACCACTAATCCCTCATTTGTTCAGCGTTAGTTTGTTTTCATTGGTTCTAGAATTTTCATTCACATGGTAGACCTTTGGGAAAAGTATACCCACATAGTAAGAAAAGCTTTCCTTTGTGATGCAAGTCTAGAGTCATTGCAGCATATGTCTCTCCTTTCTTGTAATCACCCTCTGTGTGAGCCCAAGAGGGTATATTAGTCTTTTGTTCCACAAACTTTCTCTTAAAATCTTGTTGCTTATCTTCTACAATATTTATGAATTCTATTTCTACACTAGCTAATCTACAGGTTAAGTTATTTCAATGTTCATATACAGTATCTATTGTTTTAGTTGTGTGGAAAGATTCTCCCATGTACTCAGCATTTCTTGCACTGCTCACTTTATTCATGTTCTTCTTAATAGTAACCGCAGAAAATACTAAATCATAATTGGAATAGTAGTATTGGAATTGTTCCTTCCCATAGAATAAGCTCGTTAGTACACTACATGAAATACCATATGTTAATGGAAGGTGGTGATAGGTCACTCCTTCCGTGACAGACAATGGTAATTGCATGCACACATGACAATCTCTTACATCCATGGTATCTATGTATTCCTGCAACTATTTTCAAAAGACATTTAATGAAAAATCAATAATATTTTTATCTTGAGGTAAGCCATTCCCAGTTAGCTTTTTAATATTAGTCTCTGCATCTTCCTTAAGATCTTTCTTTATATTACATTTTGTATCAACATTGTTATTAGTAATATTAGTTCTAGTTGAATACATAAAATAAAGTATTTTTAAAATGAATATTATCCAGACAAACAACATTAAAAGCACACATATAAAGCAAGCATTAAGACATCTTCGCCTAGTTAAACCCTGATTTTGATTACTTTGATTACAATCTCATTCCTAGCCATTTTGTAAATAAATCTAAAATATTAAAAAATTATTAAAATTGAAAAACGAATTAAAAACTTGAAAACGTTTCCGTTTTTATAAAATGTGTGTATCCCACATCTTTTGAACCTTTTTGAACCTCTGGTCTTGATTGTTACAATTTGATTTATCTTCAGTATCTCCTCTCTCTGTTTTTGCACCCTTTTTCTTTAGCACAGTTAGTTTAGGGTGGCTCAGATGATCAATCGCTACTAAAACATGATTCAATGATTTCTTTCTCTGTAATGTTTGTTGCAGCAGCCAAATACATCCATTCAGGTGCTATATACTTCTTGTCTGGTACTTTTGCTATGTTTGTTCCCTGCAGTGTTCTTTCTTATCCTTCAGAATCACTTAGTTCAGATTGGATAGAAATTTTGATTATAGTATTTGGAACCTTTTAATTCAAAGTGCACTTTACTCTCTTGGTTCCTCTAGGCCATTTTTCACCTTTCCGTACTCTTTTCCCAGAACCTTTGTCTTTAACATTTAATTCGAAACTTCTCTTTGCTGATTCCCTTTTTCTTTATTTTTTCAGGGACCAACTCTCTTCCAGCATCAACAATGACTGTATTACGAGACCCAGTAGCTTGTGCCCACTTTACTTGATTCTATGTCTGTTCAGGTTTCTTTCTTTCTCTTTGTTCCCCTTCAGCTGACTCTGTACTTTCAAGTAAACATGGGACTCTTCTGGTGTGACTTGCGTGTATCCAATTAGGTAAAGTACCACATTTAACTGCTGTCGTTGTCACAAGGATCACTTGGTGTGGCCCATGCCATTGAGGTTCCAAACACGACTTCCTTACGTGTTTCTTGATGAGCACCCACTCTACATAACTCAAATCCTGTGCTTGTTCTTGTTGTGCTGTAGTTGCAACTTCTCCAACCTGATGAGACACAGAAGGCACTACATAACCCAATTCTTTGCAATTATCGAGCATAAAATGATCAGTTATATTCATCAGTTGATTTGCTGAGAGCGATTGCTGTCTCATAGCCCTTCCCATCACAATTTCATGTGGGGACAGTCCAGTTCTTCTGTCAGGAATACTTCTCAAACTCTTTTTTTAAAATATTTTTATTGAGAGTTCATAAACACTAAAAAAACATTACATGACACATTTAGCAGCACAATTAATGCAGTACGGAGTAAAGTGCGTGTGCATAATTACAGAGAAAGACATTGCATTGCATTACAGAAAATGAAAATCAAGAACTAATCCCAGCTTTCACTAATTTCATTAAATACAAAAACGTGTTCAAATTTCAACAGTTTAAAACTTACTAATAAAGTGCAATGTGGAAAGTGCTAATGTAATAACGATCTAGCAGACTAAATTTAGAAGAAGTGATTAATATTAGGTATCCAAGAAAATCAGACTAGGATTCAAACATACTCCAGTGTTTATCGTATTTCCTGAAGACTCCTGATCTCAGTGCGTATTTTCTTTCCCTACCCTGAATCCGTAATAGTTTGGCCTTCCATGCGTGTAGGGTTGGTACTATCTCTGATTTCCATGACTGCAAAATAAGCGATTTAGCTATTAGAGATGCTATGAATAGGGACTCATCGTATGGAGTATGGCTCGGGGAGCATCCTAGCGCTGAAGGTAACTCATCAAATAAAATAATGGCTTTGAACGTAGTGGAAAGATATTTTTCTATTTCCTTCCAGAATTCCTGTATTTTCGGGCACTCCCAGATGATATGCTTCCAGGTGCCCGTTTCTTCACAGCGGAAGCACTTATCAACAACTTGGGGATAGATACTGTGGAGGAATGATGGAGTTCTATAAATTAACCATTTGTTATAAAATTGCATATGTTTAAAATTAGCACCATGAAAAATGGTTTTATTAAATTTATTAATCTTATCCCATTTCAATTTGCTGATTTCAATGTCTTCCCTCCTTTCCCACCATTCTCTGATCTTATTGAAAGAATTGATTACATTGTCTTCTTTTAATATTTTAATCCAGATACTGATCTTCTTTTGTGTTGGATTATTTAATGCTGTAGATAGGTCATTTTTATGAAATAGGTTGCCTATATCTAGCTCTCTAAGCTCCGCGTGGAGCATAAAAAAAAGAACATTTCAATATTGTACAGGAATGGTGGATCTGTCTAGAGATTTCCTCCCAGGATTTCCATCTATTCCCTAAGAGGAAGTCCTTGATTTTCTAAAAGCCATTCTCCTTCCAGAGTCTCGCTATATTGTTGTCCAAACAGCTCCCTTCTCCGAAACTAAAATGAATTAACTCTGTTGTACTACTTATTCTAAAAATACCATAAAATTTCATGAGCTGGGTTTTCTGTTTAAATATCCACTGTAGGGATTTATAACGGTCCTTCTTTGGATCCTTCGTAATTCTAGCAGGATCAGTAATTTTAGATTCCAGCAACATCTTCTTCATAAAAAAGTTGTCTGCCTCGTGATTATCTAAAAAAAAAACTAAAACTGTGATGTGCAAACGAAGCAAAATAATATTCTCTGATATTTGGGAGGGACAACCCTCCTTGTGCAGATGGGAGGGACAAGGTGCAAAGTGCAAGCCTACAATTTGTTTTGCCCAAAGAAAGGAGGAAATCACAGCATCCTGTTTTTAAAAAAAGGAGACCTGGATTGCGCAAGGTGCCGCGCTAAAAAGAAAATTAAAAAGAGGTAGAATAGATATGCGTATTAAAGCTGCTCTCCCCATTAAAGATAGTGGCAATAAATTACAGCAATCTAATTGAGACCCAACCTTTTTTAAAAGTGGTATATAATTTAACGAATACAGATCTTCCAAGTTGTCCGAGATATATATTCCCAAATATCTCTTAGGGCGTATATTATAAATCTGCCTGAATTCCAGCATTAAAGTGTCTACAGTGCAGTTAACTAAAATTATTTCCGTCTTGTTAACATTTATCTTATAGCCCCCTAACTTTTGAAAGTCAGAATTTGTTTTTTAATTTTTTGCTTGACTTGAGGGTTTTGAATCTAAAAAATGGGCAATGTCATCGGCATATAATGTTATATTTGTTATTCCAGCTACTGGTACTGTATCAGTCATTGTGTCCCTGATTGCAATCGCCAATGGTTCAATAAATAAAGCAAATAAAATTGGCGACAAAGGACATCCTTGATGCGTGCCTCTGCTAACCAGGCATGTCCCAATATTAATATTGTTGATAATAATATGTACCCTAGAGTTCATATAGAGTTGTTTTAAGAGGGAAATAAAAACAATCGGAAAATCAAAACTGTGCAAAATAGCAAAACGACAATCCCAAAACACCAAGTCGAAAGCTTTCTCAGCGTCTAACAGCCAAATTTGTGCCTTCACCTTATTAATCTTAAAATAATCCAGTGCCTCCAATAAAAATGTTGTGTTTGTGTGAAGATGTCTACCTGATATAAAAGCACACTGATCAGGGCCTATAAGAGACCCTACTATTTTATTTAGCCGGTTTGCTAAAAGTTTCGCAAAATTTTTTATTCTGTATTTAAAAGACTCATGGGCCTGTAGGAGTTTGTATTTTCCTTATCCATTCCTTTTTTTAAAATGCTAACCACCACTGCCAGGTGGAAAGAGTCCGGAGGAGGTCCTCCTTGTAGTAGATGATTAGCTAAAAGTAACAATTCTTTACGCAGAGTGGCTTCAATTTTTTTAAAGAATTCAACAGGGAGACCATCGTCGCCATTAGCTTTGCCGTTGGGAAAAGAGCAAAGAACCTCATCTAATTCTGACTTTGTAAAGTCCTCAATCAACAATTTCTTATCACCAAGATCTAATTTGGGTATTTCGAGTGACTCTAAAAATTCCCCGATGGTTTCAGATGTAGCCCCTTCAGTAGCTTGATAAACTCCTTCAGAATGTTTTAAAAACATCTCACCAATGGAAGCAGTAGTCTTAACATGAGAATTAGTGGCAGGGTCAGTTAGTTGCTCTATCCTGTTTCGGGCCTGGTTTTCTTTCGCTTGCCAGGCCAAACGTTTTCCTGTATATTCACTCTCCTCATATATCTTTTGGGCATAGAGGTTACTGTTAGTAGCACCTAAGTCGTAATAAAAATCCTTCTACTCTTTGCACTTTGCTTCAGATAACCTTTTCCGTGAAAGTGTGGATCTCACCCTATAGTGTTCTTGAGTTGCCTGTGTAAGATATGTTTGTAATCTGGGATGCATTTAAGGCCACTTTACGGGGAATAATTACCTCCAAAGAAATACCAAAGCAGAAGACACGGGGGGAGCTGAAAATTAAATTACAAACAAATCTTACACAGGCAACTCAGGAATACTCAAACTCATTAAGACCAATTGTAATGCATCTGGCCATTTTAGTGATGTGGATGCACAAACATTAGCAAGTCTAGACTTTATTGTGTCATTAACTTTCTGGACCACACCTGATGCTTCAGGTCGATAAGCACAATGTAGTTTTTGTTCAATTTGTAATACTGCACAGATCATCCGAATTATCTCATTATTAAAGTGTGTTTCTATATCGGATTCTAATGAGACTGGAAATCCAAATCTATGAATTAACTCTCTAATAAGCAGTTTAGCAACTGTTAAGCTGTCATTTCATCTTGTTGGATAAGCTTCCACCCAACGAGAAAACAGTTTTATAATCATCAAGACATATTTAAATCCATGGCTAAAGGCATTCCCACAAAATCCAATTGCATGCGGGTAAATGGACCTGCTGCTTTTCCAATTCGACCCAACTGACAACAGTTTTTCTCCCTGCATTCTGTTGCTGACAAGTTACACATTTTTGACATAGACTTTCTGCAATGAGTTAAATTTGGGATTCAACCAGTTTTGTTTAGATAATATAATAATAGCATCACTACCCACATGTGTAGGACCATGATAGACTTGTGCCATCTGGGACAACAAACTATCTGGCAATAATGGTCTGGCATCATCAACTCTGCATGTACAACCTGCTTTGATCCAATTTTCTCTCTCTTAATCACTAGATGTGCCTTGTAACTGTCTGACTTCTTCCCATGTTTAAACCGATGAAAACATTAAACTACTTTCTGCTTGATCAGATCATTCTTTCAATTCTTCCCTATTGATTATTATTGAATTTTGAGCACAATAACGTGTATATTAATCAGCATACCTATTGCCAATGGTAACATAATCATATCCAGATTTGTGTACAGAACAATTACCACCCCAATTTGTGCCTGCAATTGTAATGCCCTCAACAGTCCTTCCACACATTCTCCATTTGTATTGGTGAACCAGTAGAGGTTAAGAATCTGCGTTGGGACCACAACTGTCCAAAGTCATGCACAACTCCGAAACCATATTGACTATCTGTAAATATGGATATTCTCATTTGCTTCCTGTAGGAAAGTAGGATCTGCTTCTTATGGTTACCCACACTCTTTACTTGAATTTCTACTGTTTTTGACCAGTCTGACTGAGATCCTGTTAATCAGGACCCCAGTCTATCTGCTTCCTCCCTAAACTATTATGTCATGTACTCCCATCGATTGAAGCATGTATTATGCCACCCATGAGAGACAATGCACAATGAAACTACAGGTCTGCCATTGCAGCTTGTGTAAGGTGGTGCATGCACAACTTACTTTAGATAAAGGTTTACTATATCTACACTCAAATCCTTTAAAGTAACCCCTACTGCAGGTCTTTCCCATCCTAAAGGCAGGGTGCTTGATTCTAAGTGAGAGGGTGCCACTGCATGAGTAGAACACCCCTGCAGCGTACGGAGTCCTATCTCCCGGGTTGTCAGTGAGGTAGCCATTTACGACATATAGAGTGGCATAAAGCTACTCTGTGAAGACCAACTCTAAAACGGCTCACCACAACCCTATTGTGTTTGATATCAAACAGCTTGGAATCATACCCCCACACAGTAACCGGTGTGGAGGTATGATTCCACCCGTCAGAAGCAAGCTTTCAATCAATCAATCAATCATGGCATTTATAAAGCGCATTACTCACCTGTGGGGTCTGAAGGAGCTTGGGGGTGGGGAATGATGCTAATGCTCAAAAAGCCAGGTCTTGAGGAGTCTTCTGAAGGTCAGCAGGTCTTGGGTCTGCCGTAGATGGATGGGGAGTTTGTTCCAGGTCTTGGTGGCGATGTGGGAGAACGATCTGCCACTGGAGGTCGCTCTTCGGATGCGGGGGACTCGTGGCGAGGGCGAGGTCGGCGGAGCGGAGCAGGCTGGTGGGGGCGTAGAAGCTGAGTCGTCTGTTTAGGTACGCTGGTCCGATGTTGTGGAGTGCCTTGTGTGCGTGGGTGAGGAGCTTGAAGGTTATCCTCTTGTTGACGGGGAGCCAGTGCAGGTCTCTCAGGAGGGTTGTGATGTGGTTGCGGCAAGGGATGTCGAGGATTAGGCGTGCAGAGTCGTTCTGGATGTGTTGCAGCAGTTTCAGGAGTTTGGCTGAGGCTCCTGCATAGAGGGTGTTTCCGTAGTCCAATCCGCTGCTGACGAGGGACTGGGTAACTGACCTTCTCGTTTTGGTGGGGATCCACTTGTAGATCTTGCGGAGCATGCGGAGGGTGTTGAAGCAGGAGGAAGAGACAATGTTGACCTGCTTAGTCATGGAGAGGGTGGAGTCAAGGATGACTCCTGGGTTGCGTGCGTGATCGTGGGTGTTGGAGCTGTTCCCAGTGCGGTTGGCCACCAGGAGTCATCCCAGGCCGAAGGGGTGGATCCGAGGATGAGCACCTCCGTCTTTTCTGAGTTCAGCTTTAGCCGACTGTTCCTCAGTCATTCAGTGACGGCCTTCATTCCTTTGTGGAGGTTGGTTTTGGAGGTTTGGGGTTCCATGGTGAGGGAGAGGATCAGCTGGGTGTCATTGGCGTAGGAGATGATGTTGAGGTCTTGCTGTCGGGCGACATGGACGAGTGGTGCCATGTACACGTTAAACAGCGTTGGGCTGGGGAACGCTGCAGATGATCTCAGTGGCTTCGGAGTGGAAGGGGGGAGGCGGACGCTCTGTGTTCTGCTGTAGAGGAAGGAGGTGGTCCAGTCAGGGCCTTCTCTTGGATCCCTGCTTTGTGGAGGTGTGTGCGTAATGTGCGGTGGCAGAGCATGCCAAAGGTGGCTGACAGGTCCAGGAGGATGAGGGCTTTGTGGGTCCTTAGTCTTCTTGGTACAAGCTTTCTTGATACAGACAGCAAAAAATGGTTGCTGCCAACCAGAGACACATTTCTGACCTCCTGCTGATAAGCCAAGCTCAAGTATAGGAAGGCACGACAATAGGCATCCTGTCACAGCGAGGTGTGACCACCTCCACAACAGGATTTAGTGTATTAGGGCTGGGTGGGTACGCTTGCAAAGCACCCGAAAGTCTCCATGAGAGGCACCTTTGGTGTCCCTGTGCATAGTCCAGTTCAAACCAGTCAAGAGAGCTGTTGGCTCCCTCTCTGGTGCGAAACTGGGTAATGGACAGTATCCTCCCCATTGTTCAGACCCTCCCTTAGGAGGGTCCCCTGAATCTGTCCAACCCTCTCCTTTGGGTACTTAAGGGCTTACCTGGCTGTAGGATCCTAGCTTCAATGTGGACAAGATTCTAAACCAGAAACCACTGAACTTCGACCGGCTGGACACTCTGGACTTTACTGGACTTTGTTTGTACCGGACTTCGTCTCCCTCTCAGTCTGAAGCATTGTCTGTGCCGGTGCACCATACAGGCTCTGTGCCGTACTTGTGGAGCATCAAGGACAACCGAAGATATCTCCCTTGGAGTGAAGGAGTCACTCCCCTGCATTTGCAGGCACCGTAATGCAACTGTCCGGTCTGCTGACCCTGACCTCCTGCGGACTCCGAAGGCTCCAGCAAAACAGGAGGTGGGTTCCTATGTTCCTTGAGGTTGAGCTACGCTCTCACCAAGAATGAGGCCACTATCCCTTATGAGGACGGCCTAACCTGAACCACTGTGCACCACATACATTTGAAAGTGCTTTTTTGCATTTCCTAAAAAGTGCATTGGGCTACGAATAGCCCCAACCTCTGGCACCATTTCCTACCAAGAACTTTGGCCTACTCACACCAAGTGCTCCATGGGCTGCCATTTGGTGAAATAGCTTGAGGTCCTCTCATGGCTCCTGTGCCTCCGGCCTGTGGGTCCATTTGAAGGTCAACTTTGCTTTTTGGGCTCCCCTGGTTGCTCCAGGCCTGCCCTGACTTCCATTGCTGTGGTGAGTCTCCTGGACCTTGCTGGTCCGAACGGTAACCATCTTTGACCTTCTGCATGATTTGCCATTGCCAAGGCTTGTTGGTGCTCCCACAGGACACCGACCCCTCAGCACTCGACATCCTTCATGGGACAGCTCGTATACGGCTCCTGGTTTGCTTCGACGTCCCCTGGTCCTTGTAGTTGCAGAGTCAAGGACTCCTTCAAAACACCTGAAGCACCTGATATCGGTGGGCATTCGACTACCGAGACCCTGGTCACTCCCCAGTGACCCAGACTCTAACCCCTCTGCTTTCAGGTACTCGTCAACCAGATATTAAACACAATTCCACTAGGGAACAAGGGTCCAAGGGAAAATATTTACCGACCCACTTCAGATTCAATCCCCAAAACCATACTAGTTCAAAAACACAAAAGGAATCTGGTGGTAAAAAATGAGGACTAACAAAACAAAGATAAAGAGGAAATGCAAAATGCTGTTCATATGGCTCCCTATAGAGAGTGTTACATCAAAAAACATTTGTTCAATTGAATGAACCCTTAGCAACATAGGAAAGTGGCTATTGGATTTCCATCAACTGCCCTTTGTGGCCAGTGTCATCATCTGGAATTCCAGCTTCCCTGTCACAGCACCTCATGAACAAAAGAGGTGATTCTGTGAGATGAGCATATCATTCAGAAAACAGGAATTCAAATAGGCTGATGGTATAGCCCTTAAACGCCTACGATCCCATACACAAAGGCAAAGTGATGGCAAACAGTGCAGTGTAAATAAAGTGAAGGTTGTTAAAAAGGATATGGAGGCAAACAAATATTTTTAATCAAAGTATTGCTTCCAGACCTATTAAAATAATTCAGGAACGGCTTTCAACAAATATGCCACTGGTTTTGGTCTACTAGTTTCAGCCAGATGGGGCTTCGCACCCTGGCTTTCTTCAGGACCCTATCTAATCTTCAGCTACTGCAATTGGTGAAAATTAAATCATAAATATACATTCAAGTGATGGTTCAAAATACCTCTATACAGGAAGGGTGAATTCCCCTCCTGTCCTGTACAAGGTATTGGCCTCACCTCACCTGGTGCATACTCAGGTATTAGGAGACCCCGCCCTCTCCGCCGGTGCCTCTGTCCTGACCTAAGTTCGTGGACCTCCCACGTAAGTAAGCACCAGGTGCCAAAGTAAGACCTGGGTCAGGCTTGTCCCTCATTTTCACTAGCCTTACATGTCTGAAGACATAAGTGAGTGTTGTCGCTCCTGTGCCTCTTGCCAAGCCAGTGGTAAGGCAGGTGCTACTACAAAGGCCCCCCTGATACCTCTACCTGTTGTCCACTTTGAGAGGGTTTTGATTGACATAACTGGTCCCATGAACCCTTCTACTGCATCTGGGCACAGCTACATTCTAGTGGTGGTGGACCATGCCACTAGGTATCCAGAGGCAATACCCCTTAGAACCACCACAGCCCCTGTGGTGGCTAGGGCCTTCCTGGGATTTTTTTCAGAGTGGCTTTCCCTAAGGATGTTTTAACTGATGGAGGTACTAACTTCAAGTCAGGGTATATCACTGTTATGTTGAAGGAGTTTGGAGTGAACTATAAGTTCACCACCCTTATCACCCACAATGTAATGGGTTAGTTGAAAGGGTCAACAAAACCCTCAAGGGCATGATCATGGGCCTCCCAGAAAAGCTTAAGCGAAAATAGGATGTCCTGTTGCCCTGCCTTCTCTTTGCCTACAGAGAGAACCCACAGAAGGGGGTTGGCTACAGCCCTTTCGAACTACGGTGTGGGCATCCGGTTAGGGGCCCCCTATGTTTAGTGAAGGGGGGATGGGAGTTACCTCTTGTTAGACTAGGCATCTTTTGGTGTGTTTCCCCCTGACTCTTTGCTTTCTTCCTCCTGGTTTTGAATCTGTTTTTGCTGGTGTAGTGTTTCTGTGCACTTTTCCCAATGCTGATCAGTGGTAAAGTGCAAGTGCTCCTGTGGTAAATTGTGTTATGGATCGGTGTTTCCAGGATTGGGTTTTTGATTTACTTGTCAGTCCCTAGTAAAGTGCACTGAGTGTGCCAGGTTCTGTAAATCAAATGCTACTAGTGAGCCTGCAGTACTGATTGTGCCACCCACGTGTGTGGCCCAAAAAAGGTAACTCAGACCTACCATTGCAGGATCTGAGCGCAGTTTGTAACTGCCATGTCAACTTGGCGAGTGCACCCACTTGCCGGGCCCCAAACCTTCCGTTTTCCATGTCAGTCACCCCTAAGGTAGGCCCTAGGTAGGACATGCCCTGTTGTGTGTGGCATGTCCTGATAGTGAATTACAGCCCATTTTGTTTTTCACAATGGCAAGGCTTCCTGTTCACCATAGAACAGAATGGGAAGTTTGTTTATAACATCTTATAAACATAACTGGCCCTGGGAACTAGGTGGGAAAATAAGTTTAATATGCCTAAACTCAGAATCTAAAGATGCATCTTTTAGTGAAGGTGATTTTTACTTTCTGTGTTTAAAAATACCACTTTTAGAAAGTATGTATTTTCTTGATCAGTGATCCTGTGTGCCTCTGCTGGAATGTGGATTGCCTGTCTGGGTTTTGGATGACCGAATGTTGGGTAGCAGGAGTGGTTCCAGATAATCTAGGTAGGGTCAGGAAAGGGCTGAGTAGACCTGGGCTGCAATGGGAGAAGGGGGAGGAGATTTCCTTGCACCTCCTCAAAAGGGCCTGGTCTGCCTCTGACAATGCTGTCTCCACCTCCTGCCAGGAAATCACACCAGAGAAGGCAGAACTGGTACTGGCTGGGCACAGACACTCTCTACCTAAGAGATCAATGGATTTTGGGATATAAATATTGGGGCCCAGACCCCTGAACTTCAGAACTGTTTTGGATCAAGAAGACTGCCAAAACGAAGAGCTGGAGAAGCTGTGAGGAGGGACTACCACTTTGCTGTATGCTTTGCTGTGTTGGCCTGCAGTGGCTGCTTCTGTCTTGGCAGTGACAGGAATGGACCGAACTTTCAGCAATCTACTTTTGTGAGTTTCTCCAAGGACTTGAGGTAGAGCTTGCCCCCTGTTCAAGAAGTATAAAGAACAGCAAAGACTTCAAGTTATTCTGCCCTCAGCACTGGGGACTGTGTGTTTTGTGCTGCAACATAAGAAAAGCAACTCGACGACGCAGAGGGCACTGCCGCAATGCTGCACCACAACCCTGGTCTCACTGATGATGCCTGCTGACGCCACCTCCAAGCCACTTCTCGCACCGTGATCTGTGGGCACGGCACTCCACACCGCTTCATTTCACGACATTGCCTTGGCAGTGCTTAGGGCACGGCCGCAACGCGATCCTGGTTCCACTGATGATGCCTGTTGACGCCGCCACCGGGCTGTTGATCGCACTGTGTCCTGTGGGTAACACACTGCCTCACTTCTTGACGATGCTCTGGTATCCCCGACGCCGCCGCTCCACACCAAAATTGACGCCGATGCTTGCACCGTGGTTCAAGGGCACTGCTCGTAAAGTTACACAACACATTGCCCTCATCCCACACCGCAGTCTTGGCCTACTGATGCCGATGCCATCAACTCCAGTTCGTCAGCCAACGACAACGCTTCAGCAACAACGATGCCGCTGCTTGCACCGTGACCTGCCAGCACTGTGACTAGCACTGCCTTCATCTCGAACCTCAACCCTGGTCTCACCGATGACTCCATCTGACGCCGCCACCGAACCGCTGCTCGCACCACGATCTGAGGGCACCGCACACCGCACTTCGCACCGCAGCACACGACACCTGCCAACGCCAGCCTTCCTCACTCCATCATATAGGAGATCGACCTGCAACAAGTGTGACTTCAAGGGGCCGACGACTCCTGCACCGACCTCCGGAACCGATGCCTGTGGACGCCGTGCTTTCAAAAGCTTAACGCAAGGTCATTCACGCTGTGTATTTCTAAAAGATACCGTTTGTGGGTCTTCCCCACGATGCCGCGGTCAGCGAGAACCGTTTGGAGTTGTTTTCCCGCTACTCCGTAATAGCCCCGGATGGAGCTATCGACATCAAGAAACTATTTTTAAAGCATATTTTGATAAGAGAAGATTTTGAAGTACTGTATTGTGGATTTTTATTGTTTTTGGTCTTGTGTTAAGTATATAAAAATATTGGATATTTTTCTAAACTCGTGTGGTGTCCTTTTGTAGTGCTTACCCTGTATTACTGTTGGTTATGTTCAAAAGCTTTACACACTGCCTCTAACATAAGCCTGACTGCTCATGCCAAGCTACCAAGGGGGTGAGCAGGGGTGTTTTTAGGAGTGTAACTCCCTTATCCTGACTAGGGAGAAAGGGTCCCTATTTGGACAAAGGTGCAAACCCTTGCCAACTAGATATCCAAATTTCTAACACCTCTCAAACCACCTAAGCAAAACATTGTGGACTATGTACTTGGTCTCAGCTCCAGGATGGCTGATTAAATGAAGAAGGTCAGCAAAAACCTTGAGGCAAGTCAAGAATTACAGAAAGCTTGGCATGACCAAAAGGCGTTTCGGACTGTTTATCAACCTGAGCAGAAATTATGGGTGTTGGAGCCCGTGGCCCCAGCGGTCCTTCAAGACAAGTGGAGTGGACCCAAAACTATCGTTGAGCAGAAGGGTGAGGTCACCTATTTGGTGGACCTTGGTACTCCCAGGAGCCCCCATAGGGTGTTCCATGTGAACAGGCTCAAAACCTATGCGGACAGGGCTGACATGGGCTTGTTCATGGCTACTGATGAGGGTCAGGAGGAAGACAGTGACCCACTCCCTGACCTCCTCCTACAGGACCCTGATGATGGATCAGTTAATGGTGTAGGCTTGGCAGGCAGCCTCACTGATCAACAGCAGATTGATTGTAGGAAGTTACTCAATCAATACAGGCATTTGTTTTCTCTGACTCCTAGTCAAACCACCTGGTGAACCCATGAAGTGGACAATGGTGAGGGTCTACCTCTTAAGAATAAAATATACAGGCAGCCTGACCATGTCAGAGATTGCATCAGGACAGAGGTCCAAAAGATGCTGGAACTGGGAGTGATTGGGGCTTTGGGGCCTTAGATAGCCCTTTGGCTAGTCCAGTAGCCGTTGTACCTAAACCTCACACCCAGGATGGTAAGAGAGAGATGAGGTGTTGTGTGTATTACAGGGGACTCAATGATGTCACTATGATTGATGCTCATCTAATTCCAAGGGCAGATTAGCTTACTGACACTTTGGCCTGCGCCAAGTATCCAAGCATATTTGACATAGCTGCCGGCTAATGGCAAATCAGATTAGCTGAGGAACCCAAACCAAAAACAGCATTTTCAACCCCTAGTGGGCATTATCAATTTATTGTAATTCCTATTGGCTTGACAAACGCACCTGCCACATTCCAAAGGCTGGTTAATAAAGTCCTTACAGGTTTGGAGGTCTATAGTAAGGCACATCTAGATGATATAGCTGTCTTCAGCTCCACCTGGAAGGATCAACTGGTCCACCTGTAGAATGTTTTGGAGGTTCTGCAAAAATCAGGCCTCACTTTCAAGGCTACTAAGTGCCAGATAGGGCAAAGAAAGGTTGTGTACCTGGGCCACCATGTAGGTGGAGGCCAGGTTCAACCATTACAGAGCAAAATCCAGACCACCATGGACTGGGTTGCTCCCATTACCCAGACTCAGGTCAGAGCTTTCTTGGGCCTGACTGGGTATTATAGGAGATTTGTTAATGGATAAAGGTCTATAGTGACTCTGTTGAATGATCTCACATCAAAGAGAATGCCCGAGAAGTTTCAGTGGACAGCTAGCTGTCAGAAGGCATTTGATGATCTTAAGCAGGCCATGTGCAATGCTCCCATTCTGCAGAGTTCTGACTACTCCAAGCAATGTAATATCCAAACAGATGTATCTGAGTTGGGGGTAGGGGCTGTTTTATCACAACTGAATGCAGAGGGTCAAGATGAACTAGTAGCTTTTACCAGCAGAAGGTTGACCCCCAGAGCGAAACATTGGTCAACCATGGAGAGCGAATCGCTTGCTGTGGTCTCGGCTCTGAAGATGCTGAGGCCATACTTGTTTGGCACTCACTTCATTGTTCAGACAGACCATAATCCCCTCTTATGGCTAAAACAGATGACGGGTGAAAACACCAAACTTTTAAGGTGTATCATTTCCCTACAGGGGATTAACTATACAGTGGAACACAGACCTGGGAGTAACCATGCCTTTGCAGATGGACTCTCCAGATATTTCCACTTAGAAAATGAAGACTCAACTGGGCAAGGTTAGTCTCATCTCATTACGTGTGGGGGGTTGTGCAGGAAAGTAGGATCTGCTTCTTATGGTTACCCCCACGTTTTGCTTGATGTTCTACTGTTTTTGACTAGTCTCACTGAGATCCTGCTAATCAGGACCCCAGTCTATCTGCTTTCTCCCTAAACTGGTATGTCATGTACTTAGGTACACTCCAGATTGGATACTGGGGTACCCTTGTCAGTCCCTAGCATATGGTACACGTGTACCCAGGGCATAGGTACCCCAGAGGCCTACCATGGGTGGAAGGATGTATTATGCCACCCATGAGGGCCATGCAAAATGGAACTACAGGTCTGCCATTACAGCCTGTGTAAGCTGGTACATGTACCACTTACTCTAGATATAGGTTTCCTATATTTAAAGGTCACTGCACTTAAAACCTATAAGTCACCCCTGTAGCAGGCCTTTCCAATCCTGAAGGCAGGGTGCTTGGTTCTAAGTGAGAGGGTGCCAATGCATGAGCAGAACACCCTTGCAGCCTACGGAGTCCATTCTCCCGGGTTGTCAGTCAGGCAGCCACTTATGACATATAGAGTGGCATTAAGCAACAGTGTGATGATCAACTCTAAAACGGCTGACCACAACCCTGTTGTGTTTTGTATCAAAGATCTTGGAATCATACGCCTCAACTGGTAACCGGTGTGGGAGCTATAATTCCACCCTGGTCATCCCGGTACCTGCCTTCTCGATCCGGACAGCACAAAATGGTTGCTGCCAACTAGAGACACATTTCTGCCCTACTTGCTGCTGAGCCAAGCTTGAGCAGAGGAAGGAATGACAATAGGCATCCTGTCACAGAGAAGTGTAACCACCTCCCAGACAAGATTTAGTGTATAAGGGCTGGGTGAGTGTGCTTGCAAAGCGCCTGAAAGTCTGCATGAGGGGCACTTTTGGTGTCCCTGTGCATAGTCCAGTTTAAACCAGTCCTGGGAGCCATTGGCTCTCGCTCTGGCACAAAACTCAACAAAGTCCAGGGGAATATCCTCCCCATTGTCCAGACCCTCCCATAGGACAAGCCCCTGAATCTGTCTAACCCTCTCCCATGGCTTACCTGGCTGTAGAACCCTAAATTTGACGTGGGCAAGATTCTGAACCAGAAACCACTGAACTTCGACTGTCTGGACACTCTCGACTTCGCTGGACTTTGTTTGGGCCCAGCTTCGTCTCTCTCTCAGCCTCAAGCATCGTCCATGCCCATGCACCATACAGGCTCTGTGCAGGACCTGTGGAGCATCAAGGACAACTGAAGATATCTCCCTTGGAGTGAAGGGGTCACTCCTCTGCATTCGCAGGCACCAAAAATGCAACTGTTTGGTCTGCCTACCCTGAGCTCCTGCAGACTCCGAAGGATACAGCAACACAGGAGGTGGGTTCCTATGTTCCATGAGTTTGAGCTGCCCTCTCACCAAGTTAGAGGCCAGTATCCCTTGTGGGGACTGCATAACCCAAGCCCCATTCTACAGTGTACTTTTTCAAGTGCATAATCTTGTTGGCATTTCCCAAACAAGTGCATAGAGCTACAAATAGCACTAACCTCTGGCACCATTTCCTACCAAGAACTTTGGCCTCCTTGTACCAAGTGCTCTGTGGGCTGTTGTTTGGTGAAATCCCTTGAGGGTCACTTGTGACTCCTGTGCCTCCGGCCTGCGGGTCCGTTTGAGGGGTATCTTTGTTTTTTTATGTGCTCCCCTGGTTTCTCTAGGCCTGCCCTGACTGCCTTTGCTGTGGTGAGTCTCCTAGAGCTTTTTAGTCTAAAACTGTAACCATCTTTGACCTTCTGCGTGGTTTGCAGATGCCAAAGCTTGTTGGTGCTCTCGCTGGACACCAACCCCTCAGCACTCAACATCCTTCGTAGGACAGCTTGTATATGGCTCCTGGCTGTCCTCGACATCTCCTGGTCCACGTAGCTGCAGAGTCAAGGACTCCCTCAACGCACCTGAAGCACCCGACATTGGTGAGCATTCGACTACTGAGCCCCTGGTCACTCATGAGTGACCCAGGCTCTCTCTCCTCTGCTTTCGGGGACACTTTTCTTCCTTCTAGCAGTGGCATTTCTTTGAAGTCTTCCATAGAGATTGACGGCGGATTCCTACACCACTTCAGACCTGTGAACCCGGCTCCCCTGGGATGGTTAAGTCTTGTACTCTGGCATCCATGGGTGTGGTGGCTTACCAACCTCCTATGACCCATGAGGTTTCTTTATAATCCACTAGGAAGGGTCCTTAAACTCTAAAACTTCAACTGCGACTTTCCCATAGAATTGTAGAAGTGGTCGTGTCCGCGCGCTGCACTCGTCCTCCGTTGGGCCCCTACTTACTCACCTTGGGTGGTTCCTTGGGCTCCCAGAGATTCTACGTCCTCTCGACACTGTATTGGCTTGAGTCATGGTTCTTATATCACTTTATTAGTATATGGTTTGGTCCCCCCTGGGATCCACTGTGTATTAGAGCTATTTCTGTTATTTCTGTAAGCATTGTGTGCATTGTGATTATCTCTGCGTAGGAGATACTGTATCTTACTAGATAGTGCTAAATCAATAATTACATATTTGTATAACTACTGTGTGGTTCTTCTTTCATTTAACTAATACTAAAAGATTGCATTCTGGTAAAAGAAACCTCTTAACATTCCTTCAAGACTAAGCCTAACGGCTGCTCTCCAGAGCTACCACTTGGATAGCTTTCAAAGGTTATCTTTGACCTCGTAAATCACCATTAAGGTTGTTTGGACTGGTGCAAGGTGTCCACTTTAATTTGTGACAGCATATACCAGGCCAACTTCTCACACTTCTAAAAACAACATGCCCTGGTTAATGCAGCTAATTAAGCTACCTCAGCTGAACTCACTCCTTTCAACCATGATGAGTCAATGACACTCGCAGCCATCCATACCACATATGTAGCTCGCAAGGTACATTCTTGATCTCTCAAGGATGATCCCTCCACAAACAGCACAAATCTGATTCAGGCAACGGTGTGCCTTGAATATCAGGTCTAGTTTTTGTACACAACTCAGTAACATCCAAACAATAATGATCTGCCTCATCCATCACCACTTCACAACTCGGATTTGGCAACCGCATAGCTGGATTCAAATTTGTACATCTTGTCACTGTTAGATACCCAGCTCCCAAAATCACTCTCTCATATTTTGTTAACTGACTGCTTGTAAGATGCTGTGTGCGAGTTTATGTTAACAACATTTCAACTGAATGTGGTACATACACTTTCAAAGGATATCCCATCAAAATCATTTCACTCTGCTCAAAACTCCTGCAAGTTGCAGCAAATGCTTTAAAACAAACAGGTAAAGCTGCAGCTTCAGAATCCAATGTGGCAGAAAAATATGCCACTTTACAGTGTGCTGTTCCATTCCTTTGCGTTAAAACTGAAAGTGCGCAACCGTCACGTTCTCTGCAGAATAATGCAAAATCCTTATTGAAATCTGGCATTTCCAATGTGGGTGCTCGATACAAACTATCTTGCAACTGCACAAACGCTTTCATGCATTCATCGTCCAGATGTATTGGATCTGACATGTGCTTGTGCGTCAGTCTTTGTAATGGCTTGGCTAGCAAGGAAAAACTGTTTATCCACTGTCTGCAATATCCAATCATTTTCAAAAACATCAGAATTTCTTCCTGAGTTTTTGGTGGATTCATTTGCAAAATTGCATTAATCCGATCTTGAGACACTTTCCTGATTCATTTCTTAATTTTGTGGCCTAATTTTGCTGGTGACACTTTATGCCCACCTACTGCCAAGTGGTTCAGTAGAGCAATTGTATCTGTCACACAAGCCTCTTTCGTTTTTGATGCAACCAACAGATCATCAATGTATTGCACCTGGACTAAGTAATTAGAAAGTACCAGTGACTCCAAACATTTCTTCAATGTCGGATTGAAGATTGAGGGACTCTCTCTATACCCTTGAGGAACTCAGCACCATGCCAAAACAGGGTCTCCGAACCAGAGCACCAATAAATATTGATCATCCGGTTGCAAAGGTTTCTAGAAAAATGCTTGACATAAATCAATTACTGTGAACCATTCAGCTTCACAAGAAATTTGATAGAGAATCACAGCTGGATTTGGCACTAGTGAACAACAAGGTACGGCTATTTGATTTACCTTTCTCAAATTCTGAACTATTCTGTACTTTCCTTTAGGTTTGTGAATTCCCATAATAGGTGAATTGCATGGACTACCTAAAATCTCCTTTAAAATACCTTGCTATCAACATTTCAATTACATTTGTTCCTCCTGCAATCGTCTGAGGACTCAAATTGTAGCGTGGTGTTTTTGGCAATTTTACATTTTGTTTAACCTTAATTTGAATTGGAGCTACTCCTTTTATTAATCCAATGTCTTTCCCTGTAAAATACCACACAACTGACAAAACCATCTCTCTCAACTCAACAGGCAAATCATTCGCTTTAAATAAAGGATATAAATCATTCACTTCTGTTGCCTGTCTCGCCATTTAAAGACTACATCATCATCCTTTGTATAGAATGCTATCACGTCTGGTGAACAATAAATCAAACAATTCATTTTGCACAATAGGTACCTTCCCAATAAGTTAACTGGACGTGTATCACGCACGAAAAATTCGGTGTAAATCTTGAAATCCTCTAATCTGCACTTTCATTGGTTTTGCCACTGGGCTGTTCATCAATTTGTTTGAAACTCCTTCAACTTGGGTAGATTATCCCGAGTGGGGTAGGTTGGGAATTTCCACAGTTCTCACAGTGTAACGGGTAGCACCAGTTTCTACGAGGAATGTTAATTACATTTCCGTCAACTTCGCCATCCACATAGGGACCACAGTGATCTACCCCTAAGGATGCGCCAAGCACGCACTCCTCCTCCCCCCTCAGGCACCGTCATGAGATGAGTCTGAATCATTTTCCGGCCACTGCATCAAATTCTGAAAAGTCACCTTCCCAGTTGAAGTCATTTAATCATTTGCATGGAAACCAATATTTGCATTGTACCTCTGTACTTAACTATTCACATTCTGATTTGGCATGGGTGCTTGAGGTATCGGAGCTGGAGGCATATCCAGTCCTCTTCCAACTGACATTTGCTGATTCCGATTACTCATTTGCATTTGATTCATGTAATTTACTCCTGTAACAGCATTATTTGCTAATAGGCTTATACACTCGCGCTTCCAATGTCCCAACTTGCTGCACGCATGACAGGGATACTTCTTTTTCAATTCATGTTTGTTACCTTTACCTCTCCCTTGCGGAATTGGTATCATTTGTGTCACTGTATTCCCATTCGATATACCTCTCCTACCAGTAGTAGTCTGCCCAATCCCTTGGTAACCTTCTACATAATCTGTATTCACAAACCCTCCTTTCTTTGCTGCTTTCATATGAGCTAACATACATTTTTCTTTTAGTTTCTTGTGTCTTGTGTCAATGTCATCTCTACAATACTTTGCATAACACATAATTGTGTCAATTGTCTTACTCTGCCAACAAATCAAATGCTGCTGAATCATAAGACAAATTTCTGGTCTCAATCCACACACAAACCTATATAGAAAATGTCCCATTTCTTTATCAGTGATGTTCTCAATTCCTCTGTACTGTTTAAACACTTGTAAGAGCCTTTCATAGTAAGCATGCACTGACTCTTTCACTTCTTGAGTAGTTCTGTCTATTTTTACCCAATCTGTTTCTTTTTGGTGAAATCTTCCCTTTGAAATAGGTTATGACCTGATAATATTTTTTCATAACCTCTTCCTTTGTTGCTCTTGTTTTGGAATCTCTTGGATATTCTTTTTTTGCCAATCTACAGCAATTTTACATTCAATCCACAAATTTGATGGAACTACAATGTCAAACAGCCCATCAAAATCTTTCCACAATACTTTTGAAACTTTCATAAATATCTCCACCTGTTTGTACCATTCCACTGGCTTTTATCTCAATCTTGGGAAATCATTTGTACATGACAATATATCTTGCCTTGACCATGGGTCACCTCCTGGTACTTCTCTCATCGGATATACTGTAGCATCATCTACTTCTTGGCCTGACTCTCTCATAGAATACAATGGTAAAGACACTGAAGTCACTGCATAATCTTCTTTCTTTTTAGCCCATCTTCCTTTCCAACGTTCTGATTTTCTCCATCGTTTTAGTGTACTATTTAAGTTTTTAATTTGTAACCATTTTCCAGAAGCATTCAGTTTCTCCAAGTCTTCATCACTGAAATCTAATCTATATGTTTTTTGTAAGGCTTTAGATTTTTCTATATCAACGCCATACGTTTATGCATTCTCAGCAAATTTTTCATGTAGGACTTTTGCTTTCTTTGCAATATTTTTAAACATAAATAATAATTCCTCATCCTGATATTTACTTAGTCTGTCTGGGCTAACCGTACCAAAAATAATTTCTTCCAAATCTGCTTTAAAATTTACTCACATCTACATCTGAATTATTTCTATTCTGTACTATAACCTGGTGCTAATTCTCGTATCTATTCATCTAATTCCACTGGTGAAGGACCTAATGAATTCTGGATATTTTCACTTGTTCCACTTCTTGATACAGGTGTTAATTTTTCCTCAACCTGAAATAGCCTCTTTGGGTCTATATTTATACCTCGGCTTGGAGTTTCAATAGTTTTTTATGAGAAGTTAATCAACTGCTCTGGATCTCTTTATTGTGCACTCACATTTATTCTAGAATTTCCAATTGTTCTTTGATTAGTCTCATTCATTTTTCTGTATACCATAGGAACTCCATTCATACTCCTATCGGGTATTGCTAAAGCATGCACTTGAGAAATACCTTGTCCATCATTATATAATGGAACTATCTGACCAATAGTTACTGGAACTGACAAAACTTCTGGATTCAAATTCATTTAGGTTTTCTTTTGCAAGAATTCTTCTCTAACTGAATTCTGATTTTGAGTTGTATTTACAGAATTTTCTTCTCGAGGGGCTTCTATCTGCATCAATGGAGCATTCGGCAAAGAGTTTGTCTCTATTCTGCCCTGTTCTTCATGATATGGAGGAGGTCTATTCATTAGTAATTCATTTAAAAATGTGTCATCTATGTCTTCATTACCTTCATTAAAATCTACATTCTTTCTTTTCTCCTTACATTTTTCTCATTCTTTAGATTCTGCTACCATTACCGGATACATTCTTGCTCCCCCTGTTGTAGCTCCTCTCCACATTTTCATTTCAGCATCCCATTTTTCTTCTGAATATATGCACACAGTATTCATGTATTTAATCTGACTCCTATCTCTTTCTCTTTTGTATGCTTCATGTTCCCATTCTTCAAGAGCTTCATACTGCATAGGTCTAGGAGTAGGTCTCAAGTCATTTATCTGTCTCCCTAAATTTTCTAAAATTCTAGTATTAAAAGTACCAAACTCTGGAAATGCTAAAACACCATCTTGTGCAGTGTATTTCATCCAACTTTACAACCATGTACACGTATGATAACCCCTCTGTAGTGTCATAAAAGAAGCAGGTGTTCCTTCGGGGGTACAGGAATTTCCTCTCTAAAAGTATGGGCTCATCTTTACTAAATAAAGTCTTCAACAGTTTTAGTAACTTCATGTTTATTCTATACTAGCTCTAATCTATTATAAGTAATTCTTCAACTATTCTTCTTCCATATTATGATTTTCTACTACAAACCAGATTCAACTACACTGTCCAATCCCAGTCCGGTTCACACTAACCAACCAATACCAGTGCAGCACTCTCTATGACAATTTCACAATAACCATTCAATACCAGCACAGAACTTTTCTGGCGTCAGTATAACTCTTGCGACTGACCCTCCCTTTACAAATCAAAGTCAGTGTTTCAAAGTCTTCGACAAAACAAACAACATAAAAAACAGCTTGTCTGCGCCACTAAAAGAAATTATTAGATAGAAACATATACTCTAGGGTTTCCTTTTGCTTCCAATAAGATCTTGTCCAGTGCGATTTTACCCTCACTCAGGTGAAAATCTCAGAACTTCTCCAGATGCGCTTTCTGAAGGTACCCAAGTACATCTCCACTATTCGTACTTCACGATTCCCTGTGCAATACCAACAATACGACCATTGCTCAGCACTGCATCAGCAGCAAACAACACAATTCCACTTAGTGTGTGCCACACTAAGTCCACCCTTAGGCTTATCCCAGGATCTTAGTTCTATGACGGACCCGTTACTTTAATTTCTTAAGGTAAATGATGGACCACAACATAAAACATACAGGTACATAGTCAATAAACGTTTTGTCCCTTTAAATTCCATCTTCTTCATTACCCAGTATAATTAGTCTAAACTACCCATCCTATGCGACTACCAGAAAGTGATAGCGTGGACACAGAATAATTTTTTATAATCCATATATGACAGCACTGATTTTAATACCATAAGTGTCTTTTTATAATCAGCAGGGTGAGCCCATAATAACTCAATAACCACTTTCAAACCAGGTCCTCCAAAGAATCTTTTCTTAGATCTAACAGGACTAGGCAATGAAAGACGGATAATTTCTCTTCATGAGGACCTTAAATGAAGGTGAATATCTAACTTAGTAACACCTGTCATAATATTTACAAATCTATCAATTTCTGATTCAATAACGACAAACTCTGAATACTTATCAAGTCACCTTTATCTAATATTTTCAAAATATGAATGGTCAATACATGAACACAATAGGAACTTTTCACTAGAAACAATGTTACAGGTAACATCACAAATACATGAAAACAGCTTATTAGACTTTCATCACAATATCAATCATATGCATGAGTGGAGAGAAAAAGAGACAAAGAAAAATAGTTCTTTGCGAATATCAATATGCAATTCGATTTCATACAAACCTAGAGAATTAATGCGCAACGTGCAATAAGAAGAAGAGCTACCCTCTTGGCCAAAAAGATATAGCTCAAGGCAACATCACCACCTGATGAAGTCAAAGATAATCAGGATAGTCTTGGTCAGATTTAGCAAAGACAGCAGCCAGCCAGAGTAGCACAGAGAAAACCGCAACAAGGCTCTCCTCTCATAGAAACATCTGCTACTAAACTATTTCTTTGCAGAAATATTTATACCCTAAATGTTAAATGTCCAATCTCTTAAAGTATCATTCAGGAGTTCTTCACAATTTCATTGATTTTCAGAATAAGGTGACCTTCAGATCATTAGACCTCGTCAAAGTTCTTTCAGGCAATCCATTGTTACTTTTACGAAGTCAACCTTCTGCGGAAACAGGAAAAGCATCTTGCAACATTATCTACATCCTCGTTCACACTTCACATCTCCTTGTAACTTTTATTAACATGTTCATTCACAAAAGAATAATATTTAGCTCAAGAAGGAAATTCATAGAGATTTTTTTGTGCATAGCTAAACAAACTAAGCACAGCATTTTAGAACTAGTGAAAGACAAAATAAATTTCTTCAGAGGCCTGCATTTTCAGAAAAGATAATCACTCAGGCAAGGTTTTTGAGGCCTTCATAGGATACAGTAATGCAACTTTTCTTGGGTAGTAAAACCCATTTTAGTTAAATGTTTGCAATGAAAATTCATAAAAGATCATTATAGCAAATGATTCATCATTTTCAATTAAATTCACAAGGATAATCTATTTAAGCTCATTATTAATTATTATGAAAGGAAATAAGCGTTTTCACATGACATTTTTCATGAACATTCATATTATTATTATTTTCATATCTCTTTCTCTTTTAGTTCATATAAAGGAAATGTCATTTATTCATGCTTTCTGCATATGCAGTGCTATTTTTATTTACTACATGTGTTGTGCTTCGATTTGCACTTTCACGTAAGCATATAAAATGATCACCCATGTTAATAATTTTCACAGCATGTCATTGGTTTCATTAGTAACACAAATAACACAGATGTGAGCAGATTCGATCAAGCATGATTTATTTAGAAAAAAGTCATGCTACATCAATATCATGTGACCAAACACCAGCTCTCTCTCTTGAGGCCAACAAAAGTGGAGGAGGAGGAGGGGTGGTTCAACAGCACACTGGACTGAAACGTTCTCTCCTTTAGAATCCAATCTGAAATACTCTAATGAATTAAATGCAGCCCGTATTAGGACTCCTAACTTCTGTGAATACCGAAATGAGTAAGTGCCTTCTGTGAATACCAAAATGGTAGTAAGTTTAGGATTTTCTCTTAAGTTAGTTTTGTGAATCTGGCCCAGAATGATTTTTTTGAGATGCCTTTTTCGATTTCTCTCCTCTCATGCCTCCTTCACACACAGAGCAAATTTTCCACCTCTTCCCACTGCCTTTTGTTTGCAAGTGGTGAGGCAAGTAACAGCGAGCTTCACTAAGAGCATCAGAGCCAATTATATGTGTCTGAGGCCAGGGAAGAAGCTGCACTCGCTCTTGAGGGAATTTATGTATTGTATTTGCAGCCTGAAATAGGTACGTAGGAGTCTTTAACAAAACAGGTGCCTTAGTAGGTGATGAAGTTCGAACAATTAATCAGTTTCGCAGATACGCTTTTGAAATACAAACTACCCTGTTGTTAATCTCTGCAGGAAAACTCTCACTGGTTTTCCACATTTCCTTAAAACCAGAAACCCTGTTCCAATAAAGAACCCACGCATGTCCACAGTGGGTCGAAATGCACGGCGTTGACGAGACAAAAAAACTTTAAGATTTACAAGTGACTTCATAAGGGGTACCTTACACTGTTAAACTTAGTATTTCTGTCATTTTACAACCTGTGCTGTCTCTTCCTTGGATACCACTTTGAGGCCATATTGATCAGCCCTATTCTAAAGAAGGCTCTCTTCTAATTTGGTGTCGTTCTAAAGTTCCCTACAGCACATAAATGTCAAACATTTGTTTTTTAACAGCATTCACAAATAGAGTGGTGGTTCATGTTATGCCTTTCATTTTAAGTACATTAACATGCACTACACGCACTTATTTGTGGTTAGTACTTCAATTATACATCGTATTTGCTCTGATACATTAGTTCAAAAAATTCTGAAGCAAATAATGCAAGTGTGATATTGATATCCAAGAGATACTTGAGAGGTCACACCGGATTTGCATTTCTCTAAAAATTATATTGACATTATATCAATGGCATTAGTGGCCATTTCTACTCTAGACATATTGTGATAGGCCTCACAACATTTGCCTTTACGCTTTCTTACACAGACATGCAAGAGGTTGTCATATAAATCTGAGGGTGTGTCAATTCTGGAATGGTTTGTGGGACACCTTTTCTGGAAGTCTTAGAACAGTTCCTCCTAAAATATCGTCAATGTTGTAGGATTGGAATTGTCTGTGATGCATGCATGTTTGTACCCTATGGAGTACACACCACGGGCCAGGTAGTGAGGTGAAGAAATAAAAGGCTTGAAACGACAAGTCAAATTCTCTGTAGAAAAACAACTCACAGCCTTGGCGCCTAAGGTGGAAGAGGCTGTCTCGGAACCATTAGCTATGAACCAGAAAAATATAAAGCTAAACATTCCGTTTACAAAATTTGTTGCCAGAGCTCCAAAAATGTTGGAGAAAGAAAAGGCGGCAATCCTTTCGCCGGTTGGTCCAGATATCATTCTGGAATAAAAACTCAAGCAGCCACTGACCCCCTCCAGCAAGTTCCACATGAACACCGAGTTCAGCATTTTAAAACCAGCTGTCACATTGACTTGTTCCCCTCTTTTAAACCTTTTTAAAACGATTCCATGACTGCCATGTTACTTAATGAGCTTGATCTGTAAAAAATAAATGCACATCCAGACAATTTTTAAATGTCATCCAATTTTATTGTCAATCTATTGCACTACGTTGTACTAATCAAAGTTCCTCTTTGCTCCTTTTTAAATTAACATATGTATAGGTGAGTTATATGGTCCTAACATTTTTTGTCATGATTTTAAGTAATCAATCAATAAACTTGAATTTGCTTTAGATTTGTGCTACAGCATTCGGCTTGTCAGTGATGGTGGTGGCATTGGAGCATAAGGTTACTTATTGCTACAGAGGAGAGAGAAAGTCAGCAGCAGATTTTTGATGAGTATCAGGAATTTTAATAAAGCAGCAGGCAAAGGTTCCATGATGTATTTTGGTCACATTTTTCGGAGGTGAGGTGGCTAGAACTAGAGGTTTTATTTTTGCTTTGCAAGGCTTTGTTTCAGTGTCGAAGTTAACTAATAATTGATCTAATATGGAAAGCTGTTGGAAGCTATTCTCTATGGTTCAGAGGGCCTGGAGATCAGATGAAAAAAGTTATAACCTCTGAAATGTGGAAGTTCATTTACCAGTTAATTAAAGTCTGAAGTATCCACTTCTTTGAGGATGTTTTCCATCTTTATATAGTCAACTTAGATATAATCATATCTCCAAGAATATGCACCTATTCCTTCATGCACCCATATACTTAAATTCATCTACCCATCCAATTTACCAAGTCACTCTCCGACATTCATCCCCTGACTCACATTCAAACACCCTTCCACTCACCTTCAACCATCAGCTGCCTACATTCAACCACCAAACTATTCAAATTCACCAACCCATATTAGGCATTCCCACACACAATCATTTTTCCACTCTCAACAACCTAATCTTTCATTCAACCCCTACATTCCTGCTTTGGTCCTCCAAGACTCCACACAAAGACCTTTGATTAGATAAAATTCAGAAATATTCACAAGTAAAGGTGATGTGATGATCTCTGATAAGACAATACTACTGAATATTGACCCCCTGAATATCGAGGACAGAATATCAAGTGACGAATTATATCAAAAGCTAAGTGCAAACTGGGAACTATAGATTTACTATCCCTAACTTCACATCTACGTACCTTGAAGACATACATATATCGGGTAGGTACATTTAATGTGGAGTTATGTATTAAAAAATCTAAACTCACTCACTTTTCGATATTTCTTGTAATATTTTGTTCTTAATAAAGTACCCCGTCGATGGTCTGGAGCCAATATTCAGGGTAATAATGTCTACTGTGAAACCACTAATTTCTGTAATCTTTTTTATGTTTCCAGTCTACCAATATAATTCCAGGTGGTAGTGAAGTTAGTGCTTCAGACATTCCAAAGCCTATACCTCTGCCAGCAGCAGGCACGGACACAGGGATTATGTGGGTACTTCATCAAGAGCAGATCAACAGTATGCTGAGTGCCTTGGCGATGAAAAATCTGGAGGTAAGAGCTTCCTAGACTGGCACATGGTGGAAGAGTGGAGAGGTTACACACACACATGGTAGTAGTAAAATGCGTCTGTATTTTCAACTAATCATACATTCAACTTTATCTGTAGGGGAGTACAATGGTTACTCTGCAAATAGTGAGTCTTATCAACCTCAGTTGCATTCACAATCCATAGGAAAATTAGAAGCCAGAGCATGGCATGAACAGCAAAGTGCCATACTGGGTAGATGTGTATTGAAAAAGATGTAGTAAAAGCTGCTATGATGGTAAGAAGGCACTGAGAACTCTTGTGTGACTGCACAGATAGACGAACACTGGTTCAGAAATGAAAATGTACAGTAAATGAATGTCAATGAAAAATAAATGTTATTTCAATCAAAAGACCTATAACCCCTTCGGTTGTCAAAAAATCATAAGTCTTAGCTATCATACCAAGTCCCAAAATATCTTTATTTCCATTCCAGTACTTTTATTCCATTATTTATAATGAGAAAAGCACTATTCTTAGAATGCAAAAAACACGATTGGACAAATTAAACACACCCAAAGTAGCACAATATGAAAGCTCTGTGGCACCATACTTTGCCCACTGACTAAACGTGAAAGGGGCGTGCAATGCGTGTTGAGGTGGGAGTTCCGCCCCAACACTCACTGATTTTGACACTACCCCCTATGTAAAATGGTGGTGTAAACATGGGGCAGCCCCAAAATTAAGACTAAAAAAACCTGGTCCTAACATGGCGAAATGAGAAATTAATAATTTCTACTCATTTTTTGCTGTTTCTATGTGTGCTCCATTGCTCCCTTCTTCCACATAAACAGTCATTAAAAAATGATGATTTGCATCTTCTATGTCAATGCAGCACACATAGGTGTTACAAATCACCACTAGTGACTGTTTATGTGCAGTAAGAGACATCTTCCTGCACATAGACAATCATTCCCTCAACCCTGGCACCCTTGCACTATTGTGCAAGGGTGCCTGCGTTGGCGCTAGGCAGATGAATTTAGCTCCAGCGCTAGAAAAACACAGAGGTGCGTGATATAATTGTAAATATGGCACATCACTGCATTTTCAGAAAGGCAGCTTTAGAAATTTTTGCGTAACGCAGTGCTCTGCCATTCTTTTGTCCCAAAGCCAGCCCAATGGCTCAACCGTCCAGTGAACATTTGCACATCGAAAGTTCTGACTACAATGAGGCCGATCTCTTCTAAGCCAAAGAAGTAAAGGGGGCGATTAAGTGCCTGGTCCCGAACAAGGCTGCGGGACCCAACGGCATCCCAGGTGACCTACTTAGGGTTAACATGGAGGAGTGGAGTAGTCTTATTGCCGCACTTTTGAATGCTGCTTTGATGGGTGGGCGCCTGCCGGACTCATGGAAGGGAGCGGAGGTCGTCCCAATTTTCAAAAAAGGGAGCCGGGACGACCCTGCAAATTATCGCCCAATCAGCCTACTAGACTCCACACAGATGGTAGCGGGTAAGGTAGTCCTAGGGAGGATCCTACAGTGGATTGAGGAAGAACAGATACTCTTGGACTTTCAGGCTGGGTTCAGATCGGGCACTGGAACCATCGAACAGACATTCCGGTTATTAATGATCTACTGGAAAGTGGTTGTTCTGGGTAAGGGCAGTTTGTACCTTGCCTTCATAGACTTACGAACTGCCTTCGACATAGTCCCACGGGAACAACTGTGGCGCGTTTTGGACGCAATGGGTATCCCCCCGTACCTACTTAATATGCTTATAAAACTACACAAGGACAACTTTGCACAGATCAGGTGGGGTGACCAGGGTCAAAAAACATCTTGTATTCCTGTGAATAGGGGAGTCCACCAGGGCTGTGTGCTAGCCCCCACTCTGTTCTTTTTATACGTTAACGGAGTGGTGGAGCATCTTCTCAAACATCCAGCTGACGCACCCTCCCTGGCTGGCAGAAAAATCCCCACTCTCCTATTTGTAGATGACACCCTCCTGATCTCAAAAACGCCAGCAGGCCTGCAAAGCCTACTTAACAGCTTCAAGAATTATTGTGATTCTAGGGGTCTTGCAATTAATGTGGGTAAAACTAAGTTCCTGGTTCTGAACCCTCCGAGGAAAACTGTCATCCCCCCATCCCTGGACTCTGTTCAACTTGAGAGGGTAAATGAGTTTGACTATTTGGGCATTCGTCTATGCGATTCAATGAGCTGGAGGCCCCACCTACAAAAGGCATTGCTGGTTCACAAGAAGGTGGTAGGGGCACTCTTGAAAGAACAACGGGCCTCTTCACTTAAACCCATTGGCCCTGTATTGGACATCTACAGGGCAAGGGGGGTGAGTGCAGCACTTTATGGGTCTGAATTATGGGGTGTTCAGAAAGTAGACCTTCTGACCAGATCGGAAAACAAATTCCATAAAGACCTCATGGGTCTGCCGTATAGTACACCCGCTCTCCCAATTTTGCTGGATACAGGTACTCGCCCGATAAGCGATCAGGCGAGGTTGCGCCCCTCCTCCTCTGGACACGAATTTGGAGGGTACCAGAATTGTCCAGCTATGCTGAAGGTTTAAGGGAACTGCTTTTAACATCTGGCTGGTACAAAATCCGCTGGCTAAAGGAAGTCAAGTGTCTTCTTACTGAACTGGGCCTCGAGGATGCATGGGTCAATAGAACTGCCCCGCCAAAGCAGACCCTAAAGAAGCTTTATTGGTTATGGGTGATGGACAGCAGAAATTGCAACTCCAAACTTTGTAAAACCACTGTTGAATTTCTGATGATTAAGGAGGTCCCCTATTGTGAACCATATTTGGACTTGATTACTAAATCTTGGGATAGGGCGCTATATTTTAAATTTAGGTTGGGGTTACTGCCAGTGGGGAAATTGATTGCTAGCTGGAAGGCACTTTCGCCATTAACACCATTTTGTCTCTTCTGTGCGAATAGGCCTGAGTCAGTCGCCCACCTACTTTTCGAGTGCCCAGCCTACATAGTCCCGCGCCGCATCTGGCTGAAGCCTCTGTGTAGGAGCCTTGGCACTAGATTCCATCTTGAGGCCCTACGTATCTTAAGATCTGACCCCTGCCCCCTGTTCGCTTGTTGCCTTGCCAAATTTTTGGGCTGGGCATGGCGGACCCGATCTTTGAGGTTATCAATCTTGCCCTAAAATTCTCTTCCTATCTGTACTAAAGCCCAAATCGTCTTCCTGTAAATAATGAAATGAAATGTTTTATCATTGTATTGAGTCTTTCTATTATATTGTTTTTATTGTATTGGAATGCTTTTTAAGATATGTGCAATATATCGAAATAAAGCTTGTTTCTACTACTACTACTACTACTAAATACGTCCCTGTTGGTTTTTCTTTGATTCTGGAAAACTTGGTATGGAAGATTTAGTTGCACGCAATCAGATGTGTTATCTCTTATTCCGAAGGCTGTTGTGGGCTTTCTTTGCTTCCTATGATTCTGCAGTCGCGTATTTAGGACCACAGAGTTCTGTGTCGTGGCTCTGGAACTGTAGAATCAAATCTAATGTATTTAACTTGTCATCGGTGTGGTATAGTCTAGCAGGTCTTGTGTGGTTTCTCTAGTCTTGAAACAATGTAGGGTTGTGTTTGCTTTCACAGTGTACTGTGTGGTTTCTGTAGTTCTGCAGGAACTGGTATGGTTGTTTTAGTTTCAGTAGAATGTGGTGTGGTATAGCTAATTCTGCTGGAGCTCAGGTGTGGTTTCACTGGCTCTGGAGACTCTATAGTGGTTGTTTTATTTCACAGGTTGTTGTGTGATTTATCTGTTTTTGCTGGATCTGGTGTAATGTATTTAGGTCCACAACTTGATTGTGGGTTCTTTGGAGCTCTCATGCAGTTTCTCTGGTTCCTTGGGCCCTGTAGTGGTGTGCTTAGTTCCACAGGTCCCACTGTACTTTCTCTGGTTCTACAGGATTTGGTGTGGTATTTCTAGTTTCTCAGGCTTGGGTTAAGTTGCTCTGATTCTGGAGGCTCTTGTGTGGTTTATTTTGCTCCTGAGACTGCATAGTCATGTATTTTCTCTGGTGTGGCAGGGCTTGGTCTTTTAGTTGTGCCAACTCTTGTGTGGTTTTTATGGTTCTGGAACCCTTCTGTTTTTTTTCTCTAGTTCATGGGACTCTATAGTTGTAAGTTTAAACCCAGAGGTTTGGCATGATTTCTCCTGTTCTTAAATATCTTGTTTGGTTTATCTTATTCCGGAGACTCTGCAGTGACGTAAGTAGTTCCAGAGGCTGTGGTGTGGTTTCTCTGCTTCAGCAAAATCTGATGTGGTGGTTTTAGCTCCACCAGCTTGGGAATAGTCTCTCTGGTTGTGGATGCTGTTCTATGTTACCTGAGACTCTACTCTGCTGTTTTATTCCACGGGCTCCTGTGTGTTTAAAACTGATCTGCAAGATCAAGTACAATGTCTTTAGTTCTGAAAACTCTGGATGGAGGTTGTTTCATTTCACAGGATTATGTGTGCTTTCACCTGCACGTTTACCTCTCATACAGGATCAGGTTACAATGTCTTTAATTCTGAAAACTCATGCCTGCTTTCCCTGATGCTGGTGGCTCTTGTGTGGTTTTTCTGGTTCCTTATTGTCTGTTGTGGTGCATATAATTCAACAGGCCTGTGCAGTTTCTTTAGTTCCTGAGAGTCTGTGGTGACATGTCTAGTTCTATGGGCTACTGTGTCGGGTTTATGGATTTGCACGTTCTGGTTGGATGCTGTTGCCCCAAAGGCTCTGGTATAGTTTCTCTGGCTCTAGAACCCCAGGTATAGTTTTTTTTTTCTGCTTCTGTAAGTAAGGATGTGGATTCTTCGGGTTTGGGTGTGATTTCTCGTCAAGGAGGCTCCTGTGTGTTTTCTTTTACACCTGAGACTCTTTAGTGGTACGTTTCATTCTACAGGCCACAGTGTGCTCTCTCTGGATCCAGTGTAATGACTTTAGTTCTAAAATCTTAGTCTCTGGTTCCGTATGCTCATGTGTGGTTTCTCTGGTTCCTTAAACTCTGAGGTGGGGTGTTTATTTTCACAGGCTTCTTTGTGGCTTCTCTGGCTCCCAAGGCTCTTGGTTGGTTGGTTTCTGGGTTGCTTGAGACTCTGTAGTGATGTGCTTAGTTGTAGAGGCTCCCGTGTGATCTATTGGGTTCTGCAGGATCTGAGGTTATATCTTCAATTCTAAGACTGTGTGGATTCTCTCATTCTGGCAGTTATCGTAGGGTTTCTCCAGTGCCTGAGACTCTCTATTGATCTGTTCAATTTCATAGGTGCCTCTGTGGGTTTTCTGATTCCACATGAATTGTTGCTATATATTTAGGTCCTCAGGCTTGGGTTTCAGTCTGCTTGTTTTTAACACTAGTGTGTGATTTCTCGGGTTCCTGAGGCTCTGTAGTGGCTTGTTTATTTTCACAGGCTCCTATGTTATTTCCCTGGTCCTGGAACTCTGGTCTTTAGTTCTGCCGGCTCTGTCATGGTTTGCTTAGAATAGATTTGTGAGCTGGCATTGCTCATTAGGGGCCCTCTTGTCACCTCTTCGATGTAAAGCTTGATAAGGCTTTTCTCGCAACTAAAACATTGCACAGTGTTCCCTGTTTTGAAGGAGACAGTGAAGTCACACACTCATGTTTGTGTCCATCTTGCAGAACCTTAGGGAGAGGTGGCGTTAGTGGGCACTCCACCATGAAAATGAATTAGGCAAGGTTAAACATGTAAGAGTATATATATATATATATATATATATATATATATATATATATATATATATTAATATATCTGCAGGTACTGGATCCCACCAATTAGAAGGAAGCAGAGACGGCACACCAGGAAACCTTGCACATATAAATCCCGCATTCGTCAGCGTCAAGGTAAGTAACCATCGTGACGTGGTGCCTGCATCGGCCTAACTCCAGCCGAGGGCTGACGAGTCACCGCTGGGTATCTTGGGAGATGTAGTTTGAGTAGATACCGCGGATCGGGACTGTAGTCCCGGGATTATTCATGGGAGCTCCCTAAATCAGATGCGCGGGTAAAGCCATCAGATTGGGATTTATATTGCATGATAAACTTACTTGCAATTTGTTCCCTGGGAGGCTCACTGTCAATTACATATCACGACCATTAACAATTTTGCCAGCGGGGTTGTCTGACATAGCCTACTTTCCGCACTAGACGTACTCACCAAATTGCATACAATGAATGCCGAAATGTTGACATAATGCAATATAATTTGTTGAATTAATTTCTTCATTTACGATGTTTTACTATTAAGTATTTTCTTTATGTCTATTGTGTACCGAAATAGTTGTGGGACTATAAGTATGGCAAAAAACAAAATGGTGGTTACTTGATAAAGGCTTACGCCGAAACGCATCGTCTTGGGTTAACGAGTGCACAATAAAGGGTTTGTGCAAGGTTTCCTGGTGTGCCGTCTCTGCTTCCTTCTAATTGGTGGGATCCAGTACCTGCAGACATTAAGGTAGCGGCTGCTGCTACCGACGGCATCAACGTTGTCTGGTCGAGGTTCCCGCACTTGGAAACTGGAGCTGCACCAAGCTCAACCCACGGCCAACAAACGGCCTTTAATACTGTTGCTGTGTAACAATACACGTTACCCCTTGTCTGACAAATCGGAAACCGAACATCATCGGTACCGCTTTCGTTTTAACAAAAAACACCCGATTAGGACCGGGTTGGAATTATCACCGGTTCCCCGATAACTCGCCTCGATCATTAAGATCAGCCCTGAAGATTCACAGCCACATGCTGTGATGAAACACGTGTAGGCTAGAGTGACAGGCACAGTGATTCTGAGAATAAGAACACTGTTGACTAATAAAACCTTTTGAAAAACTTATGCTTGGTTTGATCTATCCCATTGGCATGACCATTTGAAGATTGAAATTTGATTTGATACACTTAGTGTGCTCTGGATTTCTGTTCAATTGCTGTAGAGAGAGGTCCCTGATCCTCTTCTCGTACAGAGGTTAAGGTTTTCCTCTGCCAAGAAGCACCTAACTCTAAACTACGACACTATAAAGACTTACCGTGATAAGTTGAGCGCCAGATTTCTGAATACTAAAAAACCTGCTCGCAGATTATATACTGTTATGATGGGACTCCATGTGCTTGGCAACTGCATTGCTTCTGTCTTTGTGTATAGTTGCCCTTACATGTTCCAAAATCCTCTTTTTTAGTTCATTCTTTGTGCTGCCCACGTATTTTAACTCACACGGGCATTCAATTTCATAAACAACAAATGGTGATGTACAAGTAATGAGCTCATCAATTTTCCAAATGTTTCCATTTTCCAACATAATTTCCTGGGTTGGTTTACATATTTGACAGATCTTACAGTTGAAGCATTTCTTAAAACCTTTTCCTTTCAACCATGCTTTTTTCTCTTCTTTGAAGAAGTGACTCTTTGTCAGGCGATCTTTGAGATTTGGTGCTCTGCGGAATGTCATTTGTGGTGTATCACCTACAATGGGGCCGATAGTAGTATCCATTTTTAGAATTTTCCAGTTTTTCTTAAGAATATTTCTGATTTGTTTGGACTCATTTGAAAAGGTTGTTATGAATCTTATCACATCTTTTTCACTCTCTTCTTTTTGGATTGGTTGCAATAAGCTATTTCTATCCTTTCTGCTTGCTCTTTCCCAACCTTTCTTTATATGATTTTTCGAATAGCCTCTTTTTTCAAATCTTTGACTCATGGATGTACTTTGTTTGTCCCATTCTACTTCCTCCGAGCATATCCTCCTTAATCTCAAAAATTCTCCGTAGGGAATGTTCTCAAACAAACACTGCTGGTGAAAACTGCTAGCATGCAGTGTCACATTAGTTGCGTTTTTTTTCCTATGCAGGGTTGTGTGTACCTCATTATCTTTTATGTATATCTCAGTATCCAGGAAAATTATTTTGTTGTCACTCAGTTCATAGGTAAATTTGAAATTAACAGGTGATGAATTGAGGACTTGGAAATAATCTTTGAAGTCATTTTCTGAACCACCCCAAAGAATTAGGAGATCTTCAATAAAGCGTACCCATAGTATCACTTTATTTAACATGATATCATTCTCAGCTTGCCATGCCCATTTCTGTTCCCACCACCCCATGGTGAGACACGCAAAGCTTGGGCTAAAAGAAAAACCCATAGCAGTGCCTTTCGTTTGGGCATAGATTTCTTCTCCAAAATAAAAAATGTTTTGGTTCAGGCACAGTCTCATCATTTCTTCCAGCATAGTGTTGTGTTTTGAATACTGAATATTTCTGTCCTGGAGGAAGAATTTACATGCTGCGATACCCACCTCATGATCTATATTCGTATATAAGGATACGACATCCATAGATATTAATTTATACAAAGACTTCCAGGGGATACCGTTCAGCTGTCTTAACATGTCCGTTGTGTCCTTTATGAAAGAGCTTAACTTTGAAACATAAGGTAACAAGAAAAAATCCAAGTAATTTGCTATTGGTTCAAAAAGGGAACCCTTGGCGGAGACTATAGGTCTCCCTGGTGGTCTAGTCCGATTCCTATGTACCTTTGGCAAAAAGTACATTGTTGCAGTGACCGGGTCATCTACTGTAAGATATTTATGTTCATCAAAATCAATCAGATTTGAGTTCAGCCATTCTTTTAATTTCTTGTCTAATCTTTCTTTCATTTGTTTTGTGGGATCACTTGTAAGTTTCTCATAATACAGTTTATCCTCCAGTTGTTCATGGGCTACTTTGCGTATTCCAATTTGTCCCATATGATGACATTCGCGCCCTTATCAGCCATCTTGATTTCAATAGTTTTATCTTGACTCAATGTTATTAACGCTTTGCGTTCTTCACTTTTCAAGTTATCTATATAGCTTTGTTTCTTTAGTTTGTAAATATCCTGGATCACTGCTTCGTGAAAAATATCCACCTTATTGCCCGGTGGGAATTGCGGATAAAAACGTGATTTCCGCTTTTTTTTGGATAAGCCAGCTCCAGATTGTGTACATGTTTGTGTTAAAGTCACTTCTTGAGATTCACTGACTGTGTTTAAATTCATCAATGTCATGTAACTTTCAGCGTCTTGAGCCAGTAATGTACTGCTTCTTGAATCTTTGGTTGATGGCGCAGTTTTCTTAGTATAATTTTCCTTTTCTTTATAAAGCTTGGCTAACTTGATTTTTCGCACATATTTGTACAGGTCTATCCTTGTTTGTGCCACACCTAGATGTACCTTTGAGCAGAAATTCAAGCCTTTCTTCAATAAAGTGCTTTCTGATTCTGTCAGTTGACGGCTTGATAAATTGATGACCGTCAGTTCTTGTTCATCCTTTAAAATGTTTTTTTCAGTCTCATGGTGTGTGTGTATATCAAGGAGCCGAAACGTCATGCAGCATACTCTGCTTTGAATAAAAGTTTGAGCACCTAACTGGTCCGTGTCTTGAAAATCTTTGACGTTTTCCTGTTGTTGATGTGGTAATTTGGAATAAATATATATATATAGAAGCAGGTGGCCTGGGCCGATAACAACCAGAAATGGGTCTCGTCAATAATCGGGTGGTACCGGTATATTGACGACCGATTTATCTTTTGGAATGGTTCTAAAACCGAGGCAGAAAAATACATTCAATGTCTAAACAAAAATACAGTTAATCTACAGAGTTGCACGATAAGTAATCAGGAGGTGGATTTCTTGGATTTAAAAGTATTCATTAAGGACAGCCAAATTTGTACCTCCCTCTTCAGGAAGGCTACTGCCTGTAATTCAACCTTAGAAGCAAGTAGCTGTCATCCAGTACCCCTGAAGAACAGCATACCCTACGGGGAGCTGTTATGCTTAAAAAGAAACTGTACATTAGATGAGGATTTTAAAGAGGCTTCACAAGAATCAATAGGAAGGTTTAAATCTAGGGGATATTCAGCTGACACCCTACAAAAAGCATATGATAAAGCCTCTCATATCCAGAGATCCAGTTTATTGAAAGATTCGATTAGGAAAAGGGAAAATGAGGACAAAACTCCACGCTTTATTACAACCTTTTCCAGAGATTCACAAACGATCCATCGAATCCTGGGCAGACATTGGAATATTTTGAAAACAGATGGTATAATTGACAAAGATCTGTCTTCCTATCGTAAAATAACATACAGAAGGAACATATCTTTAAAAGATACTTTAGTACATAGTCATTTTGACTCCATTCCAAGATCACCACGACTAGGGAACCTTACAGGGTTTTTCCCTTGTCATAACTGCAAAGCCTGTCAGAGTAGTACAAAAGTAACCTCTTATGACATACCAGAAACAGGCAGAGTAAGAAAAATCAATACATTTCTTACATGCACAAGCCCATTCTGTGTATATTGTTTAGAATGCCCCTTCAAACTATATTTCGTAGGCAGTTCAATCCATCCAGTTAAGAAAAGAATTCTGGAACATGCAAGAGCAATCCAACACAATGACCCCAGTTACCCTGTCGCGGGACACTTTTCTTTAAAGCACAACAGTGAACGCAATCTTCTAAAATTCTTCTATTTAGATCAAGTCCCCTTAAAAGATCGGGGAGGAAACAGGGAGCTACAAATGAGGAGATTGGAGTCGAGATTCATCATATATCTCCGTGCCAAAAGTCCACATGGGTTGAACATTGGGGAGGAGTTGGCCGTGCACTTAGGCCAATAGACTAGCAGTAACGTTTTTTATCTCTTTCTTCAGTGGACCTCATCCCATAGCCTATAGTGATTGACAATTATATGATAATGCTCTTCCTTGCAAAAAAGTTGACACCTGAATATTATAGATATATGTAATTCCATCTGATCAGTTGATGAAACAAGTAATGTTGACACATATATTTAAGGACCACTAGCATAATTATGTTTGTTTAAGTAGCCCATCCAGGGCTTGATAATAACAAAACACTTTTTGTTTGTCCAATATGACCAGAACTAACTGAAGTTTTATGTAACTTCAAGATGGCAACTGTGAAACTTAAAAACAGTCCGTCCTTTGTGTTAATTAATTAGATGATGTAATTCAATTTGATCAGTTGATGAAATGAAATAATGTGGATACATTTATTTATGTATTACCAGCACAATCATGTTTGGTTAAAAATTGCCCATCCAGGGCTTAATAACAATTTTTACATTTGTCCAAATTGGCCAGAATGAATCGAAATTTTAGGTAACTTCAAGATGGCCACCGCGAAACGTACGATTAGACCGTCCTTTGTGTCAATTAACTAGAGGATGTGACGTCAACATGTAACTTTATTTAAAAATGTAAGCTGACATTGTGTGAGTAACAGCAGACAAAGGCGCTATGCCGAAAAGCGTCCTGTTTTTGATTTAAATAAAACTAATGAATTGGTATAATTCGAATCACTGAGTGCCGTCCATTCTTTTACCGGAGTGAAAGAAGTTGTGAGCAGAATATATGTATATAGATATATATATATATATATATATATATATATATATATATATATATATATATATATATATATATATATATATCAAAACAATATTTGACAAATATATTAAGCAAAAAAGAAGCAGAGAACTCTGGATAGTTCTCAAGTTTAGGTGGAAAGCAGCTCATGAATAGAGCACCATCAACACCAGCGGCACTCTAGATCTGCTCACCTCAAATGTCTGCTTTTCTATCAAAGTCTTTAAGCATAGGATTAGCACAGTGCCATCCACTCTAAGTTAGAAAGGGACAACAGTGTGCCTGTGTCCTGAGGCGGAAAGCCGGGACCTCTGAGTGTGGTGTGCTGTTTTAATACTTTATTGACCGTACTTTCACAGAGCTTGTTTTAAACTATTCACTCTGCCGAAAATAGCCGAAAATTGTAAAATTACAACCCGCACTCTCGGGCTTACAAGGGACTGCTCAGATTTGCCCCAACTTGCTTTCTTGCCCTACCGCTGGCCCATTCAGCCGATTAGGCGCTGCCTGGGTGACAGCCCCTAGCCACCGCCATCTTGGGTGAGGAGCAGGCGAGTGTTGCAGTGCTTGGCCCTCCCGCCCTCGCTGGTATAAAAGATCACAGTTCCCAGAGCACCGATTGACAGTGTGCCTGTGTCCTGAGGCGGAAAGCCGGGACCTCTGAGTGTGTGTGTTTCCGTTTTAATACTTTATTGACCTAACTTTCACGGAGCTTGTTTTTAACTATTCACTCTGCCGAAAATAGCTGAAAATTGTAAAATTACAAACCGCACTCTCGGGCTTACAAGGGACTGCTCAGATTTGCCCCAACTTGCTTTCTTGCCATGCCGCTGACACATTCAGCCGATTAGGCGCTGCCTGGGTGACAGCCCCTAGCCACCGCCATCTTGGGTGAGGATCAGGCGAGCGTTGCAGTGCTCGGCCCTCCCGCACTCGCTGGTACAAAATGGACCCCCCCACCTAGGAAGCGCAGCAGACGGGAGCAGCGGGCGCGACGATGGCGCGCCGAAGGTGCGCCTAAGGTAAGCCCGCCTGCGCCCGTCCACGCACGACCGGGCCCAGGGGCCAATTCCCCTGGCCTACGACTGACATACTCTCCTAGGGAGCTACACCTATTGGATTCAAATACCCAGACTTTAAGTACAACTACTCTGGCTAAGCTAAAGGAGACCAACATCTTACGGACTAGCGGTAACATGATTATGAATCCCCAACCAAAACTGAAATTGACCAGTCTGAACACGCGGTCGTTACAAAAACATCATCTAGAAATTTATACCCTCCTCCAGAATGAGGACATAAATGTCTTAACCCTCTCAGAGACTTGGTTGGGTGATAGCTCACTACCAGACATCATTGCCGCCCTTCCAAGCGATTATGACGCTATGTGGCACAATCGTGCAGATAATGTCAGGGGGGGGCGTGGCAATTATTTTTAAAAAACATTTAACAGTTATCAAACTAATATCAGAAACGGTAGACCTTGCAGATATACTTAGGGTGAAGATTACTTTTAAAAACACTTGCCTTTCCCTTCTTACAGTCTATCGCCCTCCAAAATCTATCCCGCTGTTCAATGACCTGCTTGCCCCCATTATCTCGGATATTTGCACATGCTACCAGAAAGTATTATTAACTGGGGATTTTAATGTTCACTGGGACAAAACTCATAAAGACGTAGCAACCCGACAGTTGGAGACCACCATGACCACACTTGGCCTCCAACAATTAATAGAGGCACCCCCACGTAACAAAGGCCATATTCTTGATCTCATTTGGACCTCAGATCAGGAGGTAGCTCTTACAGATATCCGACCCTGTATAAGGTCAGATCACTATTTAATAAACTGTGATATTCCAATAAATGGGTATTTGTTCCAACCACCCCCCAAAATTAAAAAAGTACGTCAATGGAAAAAAGTTGATTCAATAACTCTGACGGACACCCTCCTTAAATGCACACAATTGCTTAATACCCATGGTGATTTGGACCAGGAGTATACGAACATTATGCAAAATCTTAGCCAGGCCATCAATCAGGTAGCACCCGAAAGGAAACATAAGATCAACGGAGCAGTGAAAGGGCCCCCCTGGTTCAACTCCTCTCTGAGGGAATGTAAAAGAAAGCTCCGCCATTTAGTGAGATGCTGGAGGAAAACAAACGATCATATAGAACGGGACCATTATAAAGCATCTCTTAAGCTTTATAAAAAGTGCATTCTGTTAGCCAAAGCGGAATACTATGAATCCCTAATTAACAACGCAGAAAATACACAGAAAGAAACTTTTACAATTTTGACAGAGCTAAGCAATAAAGCAGAACAATCAGAAACACTGATAGACTGTAACACCTTCCAACACTACTTCCTTGACAAAGTGAAAACTATACTCTCTGACATTAATAATACCTACAGCAGTTGTCCCTCACTGCTTCACTCTCAAATCCCCCCCTCAGAACATACCATCTCTAAGTTTCCCCAAATAGACACAACAGCTCTTGGGCAGCTTATGAGTCGAACCAAATCAGATTCCCCATCGGACCCATGTCCTCCTAGCGTCTTCTGAATGGCGCTCCCTACCTTAGAGAGTCCCATTATCTCCTTACTCAATAAATCATTAGATACCGGATATCTACCATCAAGCCTTAAATAGCACGCATTAGGCCCCTAAAAAAAAAGCCTCGGGCTGACCCTGCCAATCTAAAAAACTACAGGCCAATATCCCAGCTGCCTTTCCTGTCCAAAATTTTAGAACAACACGTCTTGAGATCACTCTCAGCGTTCCTGGAGACTCACCACCTGCTCCAGGAGCGCCAAGTGGGGTTTTGCGCGCACCATAGCACTGAGCTGGTGATGCTCTCAGTGCTTGATGAGCTCAGAGGTATGGCTGACAGTAAGAAACCGTGTGCCCTGATATTATTGGATCTGTCAGCGGCATTCGATACTGTCAGCCACACCCTGCTTCTGGACAGACTGGCCGCTTTTGGGATACAAGATCCAGCCTATCAATGGCTTAAATCCTTCCTTTTTGGGAGGACTCAAAGGATTCAATTAGGGGACCTTACATCTGACCTGGGTACAATTGAGTGTGGAGTCCCTCAGGGCTCTGCATTATCCCCACTTCTATTCAACATCTATCTGCAGCCCCTAATTGATTCCCTGGTAAACATGGGCTGCAGAATTTTCAACTATGCCGATGATACTCAGCTGCTACTCAGCATCGACAACACAGCATCTGCACAGACCCAGGCCCAAAACATCCTTAGACACACTGTGAGTTGGATGACAGCGAACTCGTTAAATATCAACCTGGACAAAACAGAGGTCCTAGTGATTTTAGCCGCTGAATCACCTTGGAGTGACCTTTTCTGGCCTCAGGACTTAGGTCCTACCCCGAAACCATGCTCAAATGTGAAAAGGATAGTAGGGAAGGTTTTGGATAGTAAATTAAAGTATTCCCTATCCTACAGCGCCCCCCAGCGCAAGTCATTGTAACGACTTGCGTTGTAAAAGTTGCGTGGTAAAGGTACTGCGTGGTAAAAGTTGCGTTGAAAACGCTGTTCCCCGTCTCAGCACCACACCAAGCACCCGGTGAGTCGAAAGCCCCACAGTAGCCACACCAGACTAGGGCGGGGAGCCCCAGGGGAAGGTGTGTCAGAGACCCTGCAAAGAGCACCTGTGCCGCTGAGCGATGCTGGAGGCACCGGATAGTCACGCGGCCACCGGAGGGAGGATTCCCCCCCTGCCCTGGAGGGTCGCGGTGTGAGCACCGTGGACCACAGCAAAGAGGAACGTTTAGAAGACAACGGCAACATTAAATGCTCACACACTTATGGACTGGCTCTCACACTGAACATTGTCAGATATGTGGTGATTCCTTCACCCCCAATGAGCATATATACTCCTACCACTCTGCAATACTTGATCTACACGTACGCCTGGATAGAGTAGTGGGCTCCCACTTTATAATTCCACTGATGGAAAGATCGGAATACCTAGGGCAGACACATTCCGACCACAATCCTCTGTGGCTCCAACTCAGCTGGAACGCTTGTCCCCCCCCCCCATACTCACATGGCACCTCCAACCACCTGTGCTCAAAGACCCCGAATATCGCTCGTCCTTGGGGATGGCTATCATCACATATTTCAAACTCAATGAAGGGACAGCCAGCAGTGCGTTGGTGGAATGGGATGCACTCAAACTGGTAGTCAGATGTCATTGTCTGGTTGCTACTTTGAATATACGTAAACAGTTAGGGATATCACTGCCTCGTCTGGAAACCCAGTTGCTCCAGTATGAATGTGAAGGGGAGGGAGGCGGCAGACACTCATGCCGCCTGGAAAGCCTTCGGGCACGGCATGCGGAACTACTGGACAAGCTGCGGTGCCACAATTACGTGGCACACACGGCCTGTACACACGCCACAGCAGATAGAGCGGGCCACCGGCTCACCTGGCTGCTGAAACAGGAGAACAATTGCACCCCAATGGGAGCCATACACACACCGGAGGGGACCCTAGTATACATACAGTGCGAGATCCATAAGGTGATGAGAGCTCACTACGCACAACTATACAAATCTAGGAAATGCTCTGCAAGCCAAGATCTGGAGAGATTTTTGGAATCTGTCCAGTTGCCCATAGTGACATAAACCCACCAGGAGATACTCAATAGCCCCCTCACCATGAAGTAAACCAGGGAGGCGATTGGATCCATGGCATCCGGGAAAACGCCAGGGCCGGACGGCCCGCTGGCCGAGTATTACAAGGCTAATCGAGAGCTCCTGGTACAGCACCACCACACACTCTACAATACAGCCCTAGAGGAATGCACACTACCCCCTTGATGCGAGAGGCTTACCTGATATCTCTGCTAAAACTGGATAGAGACCCCACAACTCTAGGATCTTATAGACCCCTGGTGCTCCTCAATACGGAATACAAGATATTTGCCAAAATACTAGCTGAAAGACTGGTGCTGGTGGTGGGGGCACTTTCTTGAGCAGCACACCGCGCCGTGAGGGGAACGGCAGCTCCAGCAGCCCTACCTGTATCCTGCTTGTCTTCCCTGCCGTGAGGGCAACGGCACAGTCACCACCACCGGCACCACCGGCACTGGGAACTACAACTCCCAGCAGCACCGCGGCAGGCGCGGCGGGAGCAACGTAAACAACGCGCCCCGCGGCGCCTTAAGAGAAGGGCGCGCCGAGCGCTCCTGGGGCACTTTTTTGAGCAGTACACCGCGCCGTGACCTACCTGTATCTTGCTTGTCTTCCCTGCCGTGAGGGCAACGGCACAGTCACCACCACTGGCACCACCGGCACCGGGAACTACAACTCCCAGCAGCACCACGGCAGGCGCAGCGGGAGCAACGTAAACAACGCGCCCCGCGGCGCCTTAAGAGAAGGGCGCGCCGAGCGCTCCTGGGGCACTTTCTTGAGCAGCACACCGCGCCGTGAGGGGAACGGCAGCTCCAGCAGCCCTACCTGTATCTTGCTTGTCTTCCCTGCCGTGAGGGCAACGGCACAGTCACCACCACCGGCACCACCGGCACCGGGAACTACAACTCCCAGCAGCACCGTGGCAGGCGCGGCGGGAGCAACGTAAACAATGCGCCCCGCGGCGCCTTAAAAGAAGGGCAAGCCTCCCGTCCTGCGGGACGCGCGCGGGTGGTGCCGGGCTGAGCCCGGGCAGAGGGCGGGCCATCTGTGGCCATCAGTGGACAACAGTGGTCGGGCGGGCCACCCCTCTAACGCTTCTATTGTGGTGAGTTAAAAACTTCTTATTATGGAGTCAATGGATAAGACAGCTGTCCAGGATGACTTTCCATTTCCCCCTCCCACATTTGAGACTTTACTTGAAAATGCTCTTAACTTTGTATCTAACGAAATCGCCGACACGGAAAGGAGAATGTCCTTGAGCTGTTCAAACATTTCCACACGGCCAACATCCTCGCAAATGAGCCCCAGAATTCCTTTATCCCCCACAGTTTTAATTGTCAAACCCTCTTTAGCATCCATACCTCCTGAGCCTCTGTTGGTGGAGGATGATCCTGCAATAACAATTAATTCTCAGGTGGATGTCATTGCCATCGGGTCTTTGGAAGGCAGTAATAAACCAGGAGGGGAAAAGCGTAAAAGAGGTGCATCTAAACCTAGTGCTAACAAAAGAAAACAACCGTTAATTCACAAGAGCCAACCCACGCCACAGAGCCTGTGGATCAAACAAAAACCAACAGGGGCAGATACTATCTGCATTGGCGATAAGGACTCAGCGGATATGGACGGCATCTCTATTGATACTACCAGCAACTCCACTGGAAATCACAACACGGTATGGACACAGACTGTCTCAGTGGGAGAAAATAATACAATTTCGAAACAAAATGGGAATCTCATAGAGACTATAGTTGATACTATTTTTAACCGTTTAGAGAAACAAATGATAAAACAGTTTCATAACGTTTTTAAAAGACTGGACAGATTAGAAAACCTGATAAAAAACGAAGAGGTAAAAAGAAAGGGGATTGTCACCCTGGACCAAATCAGGGGTGACCGCCTATTGAAAGAGCTTGAGTCAGTTAGTAGTACTTTATCATGTGGGAAGCCGGATGCCTTATGTAGTAGTCTTAAACCGGCCGGGGGCCCTAGTACTTCTGGACCCCAACCGCCCATTGTACTACCCACCATCCAACCCAGAGGTAATATTGCCGAGAACAACAAGGCAGTAGCTAATTTACCATCCAAACCCCCGCCCACACCTATAAATTCACTATTACCTTCTACTGTGAAACTCAGCACTGACAATCAGAACAGTGGCTCCATCCAGACAACTGTAGTGGTGGGGTCTACCTTTGCTGACAACAGGGGTGTGGGTCAGCCTGGGGACAGCAGGCCAATTAAACATCAGGGGCCTGCTTTGCATTTACCCCCTGAGGCCTGCCCCTTCGTTCTGGTCTTAGCAGGCATACCACCATTGAGGGAGGGACAGGGGGAATCATGGGTTCAATTGCATAATAAATGTATTGATTGGCTAACTAAGCACAAAGGCGTTGGTTATGACATCTCCAGAGAAATTCTATCAGCCCGTAGGGTGTCATGGGTGGGGCCGTTATTTAAGGACATTGAAGGTGACTGTATAGTCCTTAACTTTAAGAATCCAGGCACCGTAAGATTCTTGCTCAATAGAAATAACATTCGCTCTGGTATCTCCACCGTTGTAACTCTACTACCTCCAAGCTATTTCTATAGACCACCACCAAGGCAATTCCATCCATCCTTCTTTCCCCTTAAGATGCACAATAGGTTTGCACCCTTATCTGAATTGGACATGTTAGACTGACCATCAGTTACCAATCCAGATATTATGAATGTTGATAAGCTATCCCAGGCACCCAATCGAGAACTATTACCATATATCCCCCCGCTTCCCCCACTCACTGTAGCTAGTCAGCAATCTGTTAACCAAAGAACTATTATATAGGGCTCTGAACTATCCCTTGTGAGTTGGAATATAGCGGGTCTTAAATTGAAACTGAAAATTAAAGAGTGGTCAGACTGGGTATATACAAAAATGCGATATACTGATGTTACAAGAGACCTGGTGCACAACCGCGCCCATATTAGAAGGCTTCAGCTGCCATAACGGCATCCACCTCATCTATGGGTCGCCCTAGCGGGGGCCTTTCTATTTGGGCTAAAATAAAAGCTGGTGTACAAACTAAACTGATCCAGACCCATGGAAAATGTTTTATGGCCTTAAAATACACTAACAGGTTAAAAATATGTTTAATTAATTTTTATAATAATGATTTTGTGACCCATCCCAATAATACATTTTTAATTTTGTTTAATTTTATTGATGAAATTATAGTGGGGAAGAAATATGGAACCTTTGATGGAATCTGTATTGGAGGAAACTTCAATGCCCACATGTATCGTAATATTCCCCCCTGCAGAAATGGTGAGGAACTGAGGGATTATCTAGCATCCTGTGACTTAGTGAACGCCTTGGAAATCGCCGGTACAGGAGGGAATAACATGCTGACCCCCACTTATATTGGTCAGGGGTGTGCTTCTACAATAGATTATATGTTTATTTCCCCCCCACTGAGCGACATTATTTTAAAAGCAGAGGTCGCTTGTTCCATACACAACGACCATTACCCAATTATAGTACATCTAAATAATCCAGGGAATATAAAGAACGAAATGAGAACAGAAATTGGGGTGCAAAACCTGGAAGCATCCACTGATAGATTAAGAGTGGTATGGAAAGGGGTCGACAACAAAGACATTCTAGCTAGAGTCATTAACAAACATCCCACACTAATTAAGAACTGTCTGCCCCTTGATAGATCAGGCCGTGATGTGGTTGATTCCGTTAGTAACCTTTGTTCGGTTCTTAACAGAGAATCCTCGAAACCAGCTCGGGCTAATAAAGACTGCTGGTTTGACTCTTCATGCTCCAGGGCCAATAGTGAGCTGAGGGAGGCCCTGAAAACTAAACCAAGGGATCTGTCGCTAGTAAGAGACCTGAGAGCAAGGTATAAAACCACGTTACGCACCCGATCCGAGGCTCTAGTGATAGACCACTGGGAATCCCTTGTCCGCACCGCGGCATTGAAAGATTCCACTGGATTTTGGAGAGAGGTCATGTCTCTAAGATCTTTTGGTTCCAATATTAAAGTTATTAATTGTAACATAACAGGAGATGTGTGGGTAGAGCATTTTTCTAAAATCTACGCTGTACCAGGGCCTCTTATAGATACTGCTCCTCCTGTTATGACCGCTAGACCTTTGAATATCGCATTATCCGAGGTTGAGGATGCTATAGTTGAAAGCGCGGGCAATAAAGCACCTGGCCCGGACGGCCTTTCAATAGATCAAATTAAATCTGAAATTAATTTTTGGGCCCCTTTATTATGCAATTTGTTCAATAATTTATCCGATAATTCAATCTCAGAATCATGGTCAAATAGTGTTGTTGTACCTATATTTAAAAAAGGCGACAGACTAGACCCTGGCTGTTACCGCCCGATATCACTAATTGACAATACACTGAAGGTTCTCGGGAGGGTAATTTTTAACAGGATTAGGAGCTGGGCAGAGGATAATAATGTCTTACACCATTGCCAGCTCGGTTTTAGAAGCAACGTGGGCACTGTTGAACAATGCTTGAATTCGAACCTGTTAATGGCAAAGTACACTATTTAAAAAAAATCTCCATTGTACCTTGGCTTTATGGATTTAAGTTCAGCCTTTGATTTTGTTAATCGTTCTAGTTTGTGGTCACTTTTGCTTAGTTATGGTTTGGATGATTCCTTGGTTTATTTTCTTTCTTATTTGCATAGGGACCTAAAGGCCAGAGTGCGTATTAACACTGAGGGATGAATCTCGAATGATATTTTAATTGGCAGGGGTGTTAGACAGGGCTGCGTACTCGCCCCACTGCTTTTTATCTTGTATATTAATGGGCTGAGCAGCAACTTGTGTGCGATAACTAATGATGTCCCAATTATAAATGGCAACCCCATCCCCGCCTTGCTGTACACGGATGACGCAGTGCTAATGGGCCGCACACCCAATGCCCTGCGTATTTTAATCTCTGGTTTTGTTGCTTTTATGTCAGATTTGGTTCTCAACACCAATTAAAAAAAATCCTTTATCATGAACTGTGGGCCCAAAAAATATAACATAACCTCTATTAAATCAGGTGACAACATCTTAAAATGTACAAGCACTTTTCCATACTTAGGATTGCTATTCTCTAATACGGGCTCTTGGCAACCTCATGTTGCCTATGGGAGAAACAAAATTGGCAAATCCATCGATTCGATTCTCTCCCTACGGCAACCTAAACAGGCTGACGTTATCACTTCATTGCTAAAGATTTACCGTACTCAATGCCAACCTACGGGAACTTACGGCGCAGAAGTGTGGGAATACTCTAATTGTGTGCCCATTCAGATTGAGGAAAACAGATTTTGCAGAAAAGTCTTGGGGGAGTCTTCTGTGCTCCAACATTTATCTGTCATAATGAGCTTAAGTTACTGTATATTGAGGACTTCATTCGATCAAGGCCCGCTCTTTTCTGGCTAAAAATTTGGTTAAATCCTGCGGCCCACTTAACTCGCAGCATAATATCTGATTGCTTACAAAGTGAAAGGTCCCACCTTGTACCATGGTTGAAAGCAGTTGAGAAAAGCCTGTCCAGTGTGGGCCAGGGCCTTTTGTTTAGCTCCCCAAACACCATTGTCCATTCAAAAAGAACATAGTTAAAAGGGCACTTTATGTTTTATACGGGGAGGAGCGGATAGGATTAGAACACCCCAAACCTTCAGTTATCAAATACATTTCCTATGCTGAACCTGATAATGGCTCTCTAGTTTCACCACAGAGGTATCTGCTCATTACATTAGGAAGATGGAACAGGAGCCTTCTGTTCCGATTTCGGGATGGAAGCGTTGTAAATCTATTAAGCTTTCCCATTGGTTATAATAAACATCTGGAACAGCTGGATTGTCCTTGTTCCGAGGGCGGTAAACAATGTTTGACACACTATTTTTTCTTCTGTGGCTTCTATAAATTTTATACTTCCCAATATTTAATGCCGTATTGTCGCAGACATGGTTTAAGGGACTTTACTCAGGCAATGAGAACTTTTCACATGATGATCTCAGATGAAGTGATATTTATCGTGAGCTGTTTCCTTAAAGCTAGTGTGCGTTCACGGGCAATTTGGAAACGATTTCTGTGGAACCCCATCTGTAAAATATCCCCACACTGTGAAGTCCTGTACTACTTCTTCTTGCACACCCGATGTTTCTGATATATAGCTGTCCCCTTGTATTTGGAAAAGATCATTTTTATGTACATTTTTAATAATATTTCGATGTTTTGCTCAACAGTATAATGAACTTGTTATTTTTATCGAATTTTTATTGTACTTTTTAACCTGTGTGTACTTTTATGGATGTATTAATTCCGAATAAAGATCATTTGACTTGAATTGACTTGACTGGTGCTGGTAGTCCCTGAACTTGTCCATGGAGACCAAATGTATTTGTGCCCAAGTGAAACACGTCACTGAATCTGCAACAGTTTTTTAGGGTGGCGTCGGAAGGTGTGCGGATATGGCCAAGAGCAGGATGCTTTGTGTTGGACCTGGAGAAGGCCTTTGACTGTTTGGAATGGAGCTATTTCTCAGTGGTGCTGCAGCGAAATGAACTCGGACTGGGATTCTTGCAGATAGTTGACCTGTTACACAAGAACCACACAGTTAGGATACGGCTGGGACCATACATGTCCGAAGCTGTACCAATTTGCAGGGGCGCCAGGCAGGGGTGCCCGCTGTCACCTCTGCTGTTTGCATTAGCGATCGAACCCCTAGCGGCGATGCTGCGTGCAATGCTGGGAGATAGAATACCCCTGGGCGATACATTACACCAGGTCTTATTATACACAGACGACCTACTAGTCTACGTGAGAGACATAGATAACATACCACCCCAACTAGCAGGTACACTGAACGACTTTGCTGCCAAATCAGGACTTGTAGTGAATGCTAACAAGTCCTGTATTTATGCGTTCGGAGAGGGAGGCCAAGACCTGGGTTACATTCTGCACGGTACAAGGGTGCAATGGAGGGAGTACACCTTCAGATACCTGGGAAACCAGATATACTGCCAACCAGCAGACCTTTTTGATGGTAACTTAGGAAAGACCTTAACAGCAATCAGATCACACGTTCGCTTTTAGAACACGCTCCCGTTAACGGTCACTGGCAGGGTAGCACTATCCAAGATGGAGATACTCCCGCATCTCCTGTACTACTTTGCAAACCTACCCCAATATGTTCCGGCGACCTTTTTTAACACACTCACTAAATTGCACAGGGACTTTATCTGGAGGAACGTGCGACATAGGCTAGCACTAACTAAGCTGTATCTGCCTACTGACCAGGGAGGTGTCGCTGTGCCTTGTTTTGAGCACTACTACCTGGCCGCACCGCTACAGTGGATAGCCCGCTGGCTACGGACATGGAACGCAAAGACACTGTGACCAGACTACCTCCTCAGTCCCTGGAGGAAATTACCAGACTCTTACATACAGCCACCAAAGCTAGAACTCCGACGTCGCTCCTTCTGGCAGTGTCATACCGGTGTTACCGCCGAACCCTATACCTCACCAGAAGACTAGTCCGCTATACCCGGGCGATACCACTGGAGGGTTCCTCAAGTGGACACAGGGTACTCACACCCCATGCACTTACGGAATGGCACGCAGCCAATATACAGACACTGGGAGATCTGTACTAGGATGGCATGCTCATGCCATTTGAAACCTTAGTGGAAGGCATGGGACTACCACAGGGGCAGTTCCCGAGACACTGCTCACTGGTTGCGACACTCACTTCTAGATGGGAGGATATGACCACTGAACCGAGCCAACACCTCACAGTACAATACCTTCACGTCATGGGGCGAGGCAAGCACCTGGTTTGTTGGTTTGCGGCGTCACTCCGAACAAGTGCAGCAATTAGTCTGGACCCGCTTCGCTGCAAATGGGAAATGGATCTTGGGCAGTAGTTAGCTGACAGGGAATAGGGAAAAGATCATAAAGAGCCCAGTGAGAATACCCAGAAACATGAGGTTTCAACAAATCCAACTGTTCAAAGTCCACAGAGCACGTCATGGGGCGAGGCAGGCACCTGATTTTTTGGTTTGTGGCGTCACTCCGAACAATTGCAGCAATTAGTCTGGACCCGCTTTGCTGCAAATGGGAAATGGATCTTGGGCAGTAGTTAACCGAAAGGCAATAGGGGAAAGATCATAAAGAGCCCAGTGCGAATACCCAGAAACATGAGGTTTCGACAAATCCAACTGTTCAAAGTCCACAGAGCATACCTTACACCTGAGTTAATTAACAAGTACTTCTACTGTGCAGACGCAGTGTGTTCCCGCTGTGCCAAATCAGGGGCTGATCTGATACACTTGCTGTGGAGCTGCTGTAGGCTATATAAATATTGGCGCGCAGTCAGTGAGCTGCTTTACACATGCACCGGATGCAACATTCCCTTTGAATGGACCGTGTACTTATTACACCATTTCCGTAGGGCCCGACTACAAAGGTAACATCTAGGTTCCTAGACTTGGCACTCGTGGCCACCAAGTGGCTTCTGACTAAGCGGTGCAAGGCACAAAATCCGCCACATATACGCGCATGGAGACATTCACTCTTGGCATGGGCTAAAGCAGAGGGCATAGCCATCATACGGGAAGAAATGTTGGGGATACGGAAAGAACCCATCAATCAATCAATCAAACAATCATTGCATTTGTACAATGCACTACTTATCCGTGAGGGTCACTGGGCGCTGGGGAAGGGGAAACTGCTACTACTCAAAAAGCCAGGTCTTGAAGAGTCTTCTGAAGGTCACCAGGTCTTGGGTCTGACGTAAGTGGATGTGGAGGGTGTTCCAGGTCTTTGCGGCGAGGTGGGAGAACGATCTGCTGCCTGAGGTTGCTCTATGGATGCGGGGGACTCTGGCGAGGGCGAGGTCGACAGAAAATAGCTGGCGGGTGGGGGTGTAGAAGCTGAGTCATCCGTTGAGGTATGCTGGTCCAGTGTTGTGGAGTGCCATGTCTGCATGGGTGAGGAGCTTGAAGGTTATCCGTCTGCTGACGGGGAGCCAGTGCATGTCTCTCAGATGGGGTGTGATGCGGCTGCAGCGAGGGATGTTGAGGATTAGGCATGCAGAGGCGTTCTGGATGCGTTGAAGCCTTTTCAGGAGTTTTGCCGAGGCTCCTGCATAGAGTGCATTTCGGTAGTCCAACCTGCTGCTGACCCATAGCAACCAGGTGGGAGGGACTCCTTCAGACCTTACAGCAGACAGGGGAAGGTGATCTGGAGGGACAACCGAAGAGGGAGAGACAAGGACCTGCAGTGAATACCGAGGGATCCGCCAGTAGATAACCGTAAACCCCTGGGTACGGGCATGCACCATCCGACGACCTGGGAGGGCATAGCTGCAGTCGGTGAGCCAAGGCCATTGTCGGGTTGACGACGAGCTGTGGGATGATGAGAGGGGGGGCAGTGGAACAATTATTCTCGTAAATACTGGTCTAAGCTACTGTTACTGGTTTAAGTTTGTTTATTCTTGATCACAACATCTGTTCACAAGCCAAAACTGAGTGACCTGAAGGGACTCTGTACAACACACCTATAGAATCATGTAATTCTTGTAATGTAACCTCTACCCTTGGGGAAATGGACTGTACGTTGGGGGTAAACTTGTCCCTGAACACTTGGTGTCAGAGATATACATGTTATGCTCAATGCCCACTGTAGGAGAGTAGGGTCTGCTTCCTATGGTCACCCCCAATTTTTGCTGTGATTCTCTGGTTTTTCGACTTTAATGTGGCTGTGGGCCTGCCAATCAGACCCACAGCCCAGCTGTTCTCTCTCTAAATTGATACCATGCACTATAGGTGCATACCAGATTGGTTATTGGGTCACCCTTGTGAGCCCCTGTATAGTGTACCATAGCTACCCAGGGCATAGGTGCACCCTAGGCCTACCAGCGGATGCAGCATGTATTGTTACACCCCTGGTTTGCCTTCCAAACTGACACCACAGGTCTGTTCACACAGTCTGGGTAAGGTGGTATAATCACCCCTTACTTAGATATAGTATACCATTATCTACCTTTACATATAGACACATATACACCTATAAGCCACTCCTATGGTAGGCCTCGGCAATCCTGGAGGCAGAGTGCTTAGTTTTATGTGAGAGGGTGCTCTCGCATGAGCTGAGCCCCCTCTGCAGCTTTCCGAACCATCTCCTTATAGCTGTTCCATGATATAGCCATATAATATACTCATAAGTGCATTATTATCCTCGCGGTCAATGCTAACTTTGGTTTGGCTTTAACAAAACATGTTGTGTAAGGTGTCAAACAGTTTGGAATACTACCCCCCCCCCACCAGGCGGGGGTAGCATTCCACCCTTCTAGAGGGAAAAGACATGTAGCTTACTGCTTTACCCGGTTAAAGTTAAACAGAACTTCAGCATCACAAAATGGATGCTGCTGCCACAGACACGAGTCTGACCTCCTGTTGCTGGGGAAAACTTCAGCAAGGGTGGCCTGGGCAATAGGTTACCTGTCCAGGGAGGTGCCAGCTCCTCCCCAGACATGGGTTTTGTTTATTGGGGCAGGGAGGGCTGCATTCAGTGCATGCATCTAGACATTGCCTGGGGCACACAAGGTGCTCCATGCAAAACCCAGTTCAAACCAGTTGCTGGGGCACTCCAGCCCCAGCTCTGGCATGAAACTGGACAAAGGGAAAGGGGTGTAACCACCCCCTTCTCAGGTCCATCCATAGGAGGGACCTAGTCAGGTAATCCAGCCCCCTTTCTTAGTATAAGTATAGGAGCTGTGTCCCCAGGACTTTATATTATCCCGGATGAATCTTTGAAAGACATATCTTGGACCTTTGACATTCCATTCTGACTGAAAGACGGAAGACATCTCCCTTGTGGTCAGAGAGTGACCACCGTATGCAAACAGGCACCAACAGCAACTTTGCTGGTCTGCAGTTTTAAGGCTCCCGAAGGAACCCGAAGACTCTGCGACACAAGAACTGGACTTCTAGACTTCTCTGAGCCAGACCCACATCCACAGCCAAGCTGAGACACGTGGCAGACATGAGAGATGTGGGACCAGACATCTTGGACTTACTGCATTTTGCTACCTGCACTCCTTTCCTGAAGCCTCAGTAAGTTGTGCATTGGGTTACGAGAAGCCCCTGCCCTGAGCACTGTCTGCACCTCAGCTCAGGCCCCCACACTCCGCAACTGTCCAGTGGGCCCTGCCTTTTCATTTGAGCTCAACATGTCTTCCTGGTTCCTTGCCCGTTGGCTTGTGAGCCCCCGGAAGACCTTCCTTCAAATTTTGCTCTAGGCTTGCTCCAGCTTCCCTGAAAAGGAGAAGCACCACAGACCTTGCTGGTCTGCAACAGAGCCAATCTTGACATCCTGCATCGGTTGTGGTTGCCAAGGCATGTTGGGTCAAATCCGGATACCGATGCCGCAGTCAGCTAGATCCATTGTGAGACAGCTCAGATCCAGCCCCCGGTCATTGTCGATGCTTCTTGGCCCTCGTGGCTGAAGAGAAAAACTCACCTTCTTCACCTTAAAGCACCCAACATCGCCTGGTTCCTGCCTGGTTCCTTCCTGGTCACTGGCTAGTGACCCAGACTCTGTCCCCTCTGATTTTAGGCTCTTCACATCTCCGATCCACCCTTGGATCCACCCGGATACTTTTCCTCTGGTCGCCTGCAGTATTTCTTTGCAGCTCTCCATAGAAAACGACGACGAAACCTGACACGAAAAGACACCTATGCACACAGCTTCCCTGGGTGAGGTAACACGAGTATTCCAGTGCTCCTGTGGGTCTTCACTCTCGAGGTGTCCTAGTTTAAAAGGGTTCCATCCTAGTCCGTCCGGAAGTGTCCTTAAATTGTAACTTTGTATCTTTTACGATCTCCATAGAAAGTCAATGGGAACCCAGGCCTGTGTTTAGACACTGCATGAGGCTCCCGTGGGTCTCCTACTTTCTAACCTTTAGTGTAGCCCCAGCGATTTTACATGCCCTAGGCCTGCTTTCAAATTCTCTTGTGGTACTTATACCACTTTCTTAGTATATGGTTTTTAAGGCCCCTAGGGCATAACGTATACTGTGCAACTTATTGTATATTAACTTTGTTACTTGTATTGTATTTTTAACTCTGACCTCATAAAGAGCGCAGAGGAGTTGTGTTCAGATTAAATACATATATATTTGATATATACCTTGTGTGGTGTCCTTTCATTTGGTATTCAAGGGATTATATATGGTAAAACAACTTGCTTAACTCGCCTACTGAAGTCTTAGCCTGAAGACTGCTGGTTCATGCTACCACTAGGATAGCTTTTTATAAGGTTGGCTTTACAACCACCATTAATAAGGGTCGATTAGACTGGTGCACGGTGCCCACTAGAACTAGTGGATGTCATATGCCAGGCTAACTTCTCACACCCACCTGATGGTAATGTTCCCTCAATGCTGGTAGATGCTCCAATGTATAGATGGTTCTCACCGAAACGTGTTGCCTTTCATATATATGTAAAATCAAAATCAATAACACAGATTCAAACAAAAGAAAATCAGTGATGCCGGAGAGGACCACCACACCTTCGACACCCGAAGCCCTACAACAGGCCATGGACATCCCACACAACCCACCACCAGGACTAGGGCAGCCAAGCTACTCAGAGGAAAACACAGACCCTGCAACAGACCACACAGCAGGAAGCACCCACAAGCACGTCTGGCTCACAACACTTCACCGAGCCACATATGCCACCCCAATGCCAGGTGTCAGAACGCCAAAAGGAGGTGGCAGAACAGATGCAGGTGGGGTCTGAACTCATGGAAGGTGAACCAGATCACATACATGGGAGTCTAATATCCTTCAGGAATCACCTACACCCCACAAATGAGACCCACACTACCATAGAGACACATGCAGATGCACATTGCCAGTACAGAACCACGTCCAGTGGCACGCAAATATCAGTCACACACCCACCTTTGCGCTGCGTACGATGGCTCAGTCCACTCCCCTTACGTATTGAATGGGTGACAACAAAGCTACATGTCCAAGCTCTAACCTGCTGCCTGCAGTGACATGTTTGCATCCACTGTACACAACACAATGTAATGTCGTAGGGCTCAGGCCACTCATGCATACAACAAAACCACAGGGACACATGCAGATATTACGTTGAACTGGCTAGGGGCACGTGCGCCTGGCCCCTTTATTAGCAGGGCCACATGTACAGGGACGCCTGTGCTGGATTTGTGTGGAGTGAGTGCAAGCCAGCCCACATGGAGTGCTTGGTGCTGGCAACAATCTGAACAGTGGAGACCAGTGCAACGGAAACATAGAAAACTGAATAACAGAGTCAACTGCTGAGCAACATGGAGGGAGCCGGACCAAGTACAGAGGTCACTCAACATACAAACAGAAGTGTCTGTGAGTTGCAGTGCACCGAGGTTGGGGCACTAGAGCTGAGCACGCTCATGTGGTGAAAATGACTAGGGTTGTGTTCCTTCGGGATATTCCTGTTGCAGACGCAGTGGGATGTGTTATGTCTGCATCATCTTCCATATCAACGTCCCATGTCTCCCACACTCCCTGAGGTGACATTGTTTTGCAACCACCCCATAGTACAAAAATCAATCAGTGACGGTCAATGGGTTGCAGTGCACTGAGTTAGTGGCACCTAAAGTGCTGAGCAGGGTAACAGGCAGATGATGGCATCCACGACAAGTATGAGCAACTTAGTTAGTCTGTCAGGACCGCTATTTCTACTCTGGAAGATGGCGGATGGCGGTTGGAGGTGGTCCTGGCGATGGTGGTGTGTGCCCCCTGTGGTGATGCCACGTCTGGACCGGTCAGAACTCGATTGGATGTGTGAGCCTTGGTAGACCGCAGATGAGGCCAGAGTCAGTGGACAGCGCAGGGCCACAGACACATGGCGTTGATGACCCCAAGACCATCGTCTCAGAGGCCATCAAATATTGAATCAAACAGGGTCCCTGACTTGAGCTGCACAGAGTTAGTGGCCCTGGATGCACAGCGGCCGGCACAGGCACCCTGCCACGGGACGGTGACTTGCCGTGCACTGAGGTAGGGCCAAGCGGACTGGGCGGGTCCTCATCGATGTCGAAAGTGAATGTGGTGGAGGGTTGCAGGGGACAGTGGAAGGTGTCCTCCAGGGCATGATGTGGAAGGTATGATTTTATCGCCCAGGGCAAAGGCCCTGATTTTTAAAGAAACTCCTCACTATACATCGCCCCACTCGGAATTTAAGATCATCCGGTACGATGTTGTTTAAACTTCTTCGTATCTTCAGGGCCAGAATGGGCGGCCGCTCCTTCATGTACCTAGCGTCCAAACAGTGGAATGCACTCCCGCTTCATCTTCGGATAGAACCATCTGAATTAAGATTCCGGGGAAAACTTAAAACGTTCTTGTTCCCCATCATGTAAACCCCCTAGAGCTTTTCCATAGCTGCCTCTTGAAACCTATCAGCAGTTAGCACGGGGACACACTGTTCTTTATGTAGCCAGGCGCTCTACAAATGATTTATTATTATTATTATTATTATTAGAAGCAGCAAATAGTACGGAGGCAAGCAACAGCCTTGTTGTCAGAACAAATTCGGTATCAGCTACATGAGGATGAAACTACCCCCTAGTCCATAGCCTCAGATGTCACCAATGTACGACCCGTGAGTATCCATGAATGCCTGGGAACAGTCTTAGTGGCACCGGGCCTGAGAGGGGATGCAGTCTGGGATGATGTACACTGATATGACCTCCACCATTGCTAAATCAAGAATCTGTGACCTGCTGGACCGCAGTGTAGGCCGGAGGCAGCTGTCAGCAGTGGCCCACAGCCACGTGTCGTTGGCTCGCGATGCACAGAGTTAGTGACACCAGGTAGTGTTCGATCACCCCTGCAACAAAGATCCCTTTTTGATCCTGCCTGCAAAACATCATCCTCTTACACCTCTCCTTGCGTGCAATATGTACTCTGCCATTGAAAAATAGATGCTCAGTTCCAATTGCGAAACCAAGGAGTATAGTGACTTAAAATCAGCCTTAAATGATGTTCCCTGCCATGGTGTAATCAAGACCCAGTTCCAATTGTGTTTCCTACTTGTCCGCTGTGTATGCAGGTGGATACGTCAATGAGAATGGAGTTCTGCGGGCCTGTGTCGCGGAGGCTGTGATGGTCTGAGGAGGCTGCCAAGGTGTGGGCGTCAGGCATGGAGCTTGCACCAGCACGTGGTGGGCCATCTTCGACACACACATGTGTCAGCAGGTGGGCATTGAGGCCTGGGTGTGCAGGGGCAGGCAAGAAGGTTTTGGGGAACAGCGTCCCAGGGTGTTGCAGGCACACAGGATCAAAGGCACCAGTGCTTACAGCGTCGGCCTCGTGACGGGGTGAGAAGCCCTGGCAGAGATGTTGGGCATCCCAGGAGAGGACCACGCTCAGAGTTACGTGCCTTTTATTCACACCCCTATGCTGGCCTGGCGTACCCCGGGCCAGCCCACTCCACTCACGCATACGGAAGAGGACCACGCTCAGAGTTACGTGTCTTTTATTCACACCCCTACGCTGGCCTGGTGTACCCTGGGCCAGCCCACTCCACTCACACATACGGGGGGTCACATAAAAATCTACTTTTCCGTGATCTCCCCCACTGGCTGGGGTGACATGGTTCCGTCCGCTGTCCACTGCACTCATTGGGGTCTGTTGACATGGATATGTGTGAGGTCTGCATACTGAAGTCTGGCCAGCACAACAAGCCACTTGGCATTGTGTACATTCATATTCAAAGGTCACTTGCCTACTTCACACATGTCTGGTCCCCACCTCTTCCCACATCCTGCTATTGTGTGTCTGAGGTGACATGCCGTTGGTGGCTACACTAACTGGTGGCCCAGGTTCCAACAGTATGTTGTGCTGTTGTGTCTGGTGGGTGTGCAAGTTGTATGTGAGCTTGTGACGTGTGCATCCCCTGAGTTGTGAGTTACACGATTGTGGTGTTGAGGTGTGTGGTGTGTTCCTTTGGTATTGGTCAACGAGCTGTGCATTTTCATGTGTGCCATCCTGGTAGTGCAGGTTTAGGATGGACTGTTGCCAGGTCTAGGGCTCATGCACACTGCCTGTGGGGTTGGCAATGACATTTGCGGAGATTCTCCGGTAGTCCAATATTGCCTGGACATTGGTGGGATACGTGCGCTTTTGTTTATTGTGTGCAGTTTTACCAGGGGGCACAAGAAGGACATGTGTGCAGTCAATCGCCCCCTGACACATGCCGGAAGCCTGCTGTGGCGAAGAAGCCTAGCTTGGTCTCCGGCTGTTCAGCGCAGTATGTGGGAAGTATAGATAGTGGGGTACCAAGCTGATGGTCTCATCCATGACCGTTGTGAGGGACTTAGATAGGGCTGGCTGTGTGACTCCTCCGACTCATGCGGATGTTGGTTGGAGGGTACCAGAGGCTAACAGGGGAATCACGATCAGCAGCTTGGTCTGAGGCGGTATGTTGGTTGTCCGCTTTGTTGGTACCATCAGCCTGTGGGCTTTAGTGGTCAGGATGCAGAGGAGGGTTGGCCTTTTGAGCCTGTAGTGGGCACTGACATTCTCTGGTGTTGGGTCTGTGAGGTTGGTGCGTTTTCGAAGGATTGATGTCTTTGTCTGCGCTGCCTCTGTTTTGGTCCGGGGTGGGCGGTGGCGGTCTGGGGGTGGGGGGTTGTCCTGGGGCGGTGGCGGTGGGTGTTGTGGCCCTCATGTGTGTCCGACCTGCATGATCAGTGGCTTCATGGCATCGGTTGCACTTCAGGTGTGGCTCTGGGTTGGGCACCCTTTTGTGGTGCAGGCTGTATTCCAACTTTACACCAGGTCAGAGCAGGTGTTAGTTTCATACAGCTAACACGCCTTATCGCCTGTTTTGTGATCTTATCGCCGATCTGGCTGGTCGTTGAGAATGTTGCAGAGTGGTGCTGTTGCTGCTTTTTGCTCGGGAACGCCTACTTTGCATCTCATTAGCAACGTTTGCGGAGCTCATCTGTGGCGATGTTTTTGGCAGCTGCCATCACCGAAAAACTGGTGATATCGGCTGTTAGCACCAGCTTGTGAATGGGGCGGTAAACCTATCAAAACCTTTGCTGCAATAACATGCTGATAACTCAGCTATAGCTCCTTGAGAATATGCCCCAAGGTTTTTTGACATTTCTGCAGGGAAGTCTTTAAGCATAGGACTAGCACACTGCTATCCATGCAGAACTGTAAAATGACAAAAGCATTTTACCAATCCGGGCACAATATTCAGCTTTGAATTGGTAAAATACCAACTAAGCCAACCTGAAATGAATAAAAGCAACCCCTGACATGGGTTTCGCTCTCTTTAGAGCACTGTGAGAGGTATACCTTTGTCCAGACACAAGGAACCACCCTGTTTAGGTCAAAACAATACCCTTTCAGGCTTAGAGTGATGGATAAATTATGCAAAAAAAGTAGAGAACTCTGGGTAGTTCTCAAGTTTAGGTGGAAAGCAGCTCCTGTATAGAGCACCCTCAACACAAGCGACACTCTAGATATGCTCACCACAAAATGTCTGCTTTTCAATCAAAGTCTTTAAGCATAGGATTAGCACAGTGCCATTCATGCCGAGATAGAAAGGGACAAAGTATTTTGCCATTTCTGCAGCAAAGTCTTTAAGCATAGGACTAGCACAGTGTTATCCATGCCGAGCTGTAAAATGACAAAAGCCTTTTACCACTCCAGTTAGAGTATTACAGTTTTATATTGATAAAATACCAACCAAGCCAACCTGAAATGAATGTGTGTATATATATATCAATTGAGTTTTTAGATGTTCAAGTACAGGTAGCAGATAATAAATTAATCACTACCGCATACAGAAAGCCAACTGCAGGCAATGCGACCCTCCACGCGTCAAGTGCGCACCCTAAACACTTAATTGCCAGTATACCCTACGGGGAAGTATTGCGTTTAAAACGAATATGCAGTACCCCCGATGAATATGAAAAATGTAAAAGAGAGGTTGCGAGTCAGAGGGTATACAGAAGTATATGCTTAATAAGGCTACCATCAAGGCAGATGCAAAACCTCGAATACATATTTTACCACCAGATATTGAGGCGGAAAATGAAATTGTAATCAGTAAAGAGGCGCCAAGAGTAATCACTACGTTCAGCAGACAAGAAAGTAAAATAAGAGCAATATTGAACAGAAACTGGCCAATAGTTTTAACCGATAGCATTTTAAAAGAAGACCTTTCAGAAAAACTTCAGGTAACTTTTAGAAAATGCAAAAACATGGCCGCTTATGTGTCACAACCACGGGTAGCAGGGGCTCCTGCATCCATATGGTTGCCTACTAAACAAGGTTTCTTCAAATGTACAACCTGCCGGACATGTAATTTTGGTGTGAACACCACCAAATATAACACCCCTTTTAGTGATGGCGAACACAAGATTAAAGGCAATTATGATTGTCGTACAGAATTTGCTGTATATGTACTTGTATGTACATGTGGGCTCAGATATGTGGGCAGCACTATCAAACCAGTGCATGTAAGAATACTGCAGCATATACGAGCAATCATTAACAGTGATCCCACCTACCCAATAGCAAGGCATTTTAAAGCAATACATGACAAAAACGTTAATTGCTTAAATTATTTTGTCATTGATGCGGTACCGGAACTCAAAAGAGGTGGGGATAGGGAAAAGCTTTTAAGATAGCTGGAGACGAAATATATATTAAATTTGAATAGTAAGTCTCCAAATGGATTAAATAACACGGAAGGCATGCACACATTCCTATGAAAACGAAGAAGTACATAGTAGAATACGGCAACAATGAAATCAGATTTTTTATGCAAATGTAGAAGCCAATCTCTCATTCCTAAGAAATTTTTAAATACACACACATTTTATCCATTATTTTTATAAGCACAGAGCACTTTTTTGGACTAAATACAGATAACGTATGTGGTTTTGTGGTCCAGGCTTGGTCCCAGAATCATAGAAAGTTATAGAATATTGAGTATGCTATAATAATTTATTGGTGTTGAGAATAGTTGTCGATATGCAAATTTTTGCACATATAGGAGGACGTTCCTCTATGTACTGTATTTGCGTAACTTTGCACATTTTTGGTTTTAAAGCATTTTATGCTGTTATTCTTTAATAATTAGTTATTTTAGAATTTTAAAATGAACCAACGGGCAAGTTTACACAACAGTAGATTGATTGTTCAGAATTTAAAGCTGCTATATTTAATTTTCTAAAATGAAATGCATTTTAGATTGTTTTAAAATGTAAAAATATCATGAAATTGGATATGTTCATATTTATTGCTTATTTAATATTTATGGCATATATTTTGCACATTCATGAAATACGGCTTGTCGCAACAACAACTATAAACTGTCAATGCCATTGAAAAAATGAAAAAATAAATAAGAAAATTGGAACTTTGTAAAGCATACACAAGAAGAAGAAAAATGTATTATCCAAAATAGTATTTCTTCCCTTGTTATCACCACGTGGTGTAAATGGTTGCAAAAAATTAAGTATTTAGGGCCTCATTAGGATCGCGGACGGACTTGCGTCCGTCCGCGACCCCAGAGCAGGAGGGAACCTCCGCATGGCATGCGGAGTTCCCTCCTGTGCAATTAGGATGTGACCGCCACCCTGGCGGTCACATCCTCTATTTTTAACATTGCGGCGGGTGCGGCTTCAAGCAGTGCCTGCCGCTTTCTGCATGCAAATGCAGGGGGGTACCATAGGTACGGCGGTGGCTTCCGCCGGCCCCGAGGATGCGGAAAAACTGCAATCATAATGACCCCCTATATGTGGAAGGTTACTGCATGATCGCTATGTGATCAAGGTTACCTGATAACCGAAACGCGTCATGCCAGAGATGGTTCGTGAGAAGAGAGAATAAAACTTCCTGTTATATTTACTTGCTGCGTGGTGGCCCGTTATTCTGTGGGGTAAAGCACGCCATATACAGAATCTACTAGGATATATATAGATATATATATACATATATATATATATATATTCACTGAAAAAAAGATAGGTTTTAGGCCATATATAGTTAGGGATTAGCATTTACAAAACCTTAATTTACTCGCACAAAACCATAGAAATTCGCATATATAGTTAGATGCAATAACTATATATCGCGCACCCGCAATCCACTGCTGATGATGTTACATATTACATCATTCATGACATGGTCAGTGACATCACTGATGACATCACTGATGACATCATCCAGTGATTGTATGTTTCTGTAAAGTTAAAATATGTCTTACATATTGAAGAATGAGTGGATGTATAAGTGTCTGGATGAAGGATTTAGTAGGTGCATGACTGACTGTATGAGAGAGTGATTAAATGTGTCTCACTGAGTGCATGGGTTAGTGACTAACCTGTCTTAATTTGTGCATCATTATATCTGTTGTTCTGTAAACTGCTGCATGTGTTGATCAGTAGCTATATGAGTAACTATATGGGTTATTGATTGGTTGCCCAAATATTTGTATGGGAGAGTGAGTGTGTGTGTGGGGGTGGCTGGGAGGTATGTGACTCTGTGCATAGATGTGTGAGCAGTTGATTCACTAGATGTATGGGTTCAAAAGTGCATGTGGAAACAGCTGTATGGGCGGTTGACCGTCTGCATGAGTGTATTGGTGACTGATTGGATTTCTCAGTGCTACATGTCAAAGTAAGTACATATGTAAAACACAGTACATGTAAGAGTTGATATATCTATAAATAACTGTGCATAAGAGCCAGTGAATGTGTGAGTGGCTGTATGGATCATTGTGGACTTGTATCAGTGATTGTATAAGAGAGTAAATATGTGTTAGTATATGTTTGATTAAGTAAGGTGTGTATAACTGTATAGTTGAGGAAATGGAGGTGTGATTGATTCTTTGCAAGACTGACTAGGTGTGTGAGTAACTCCATGAATGAGTGACAGTCTGTGAGTGTCTGTTTACACTGATTGTATCTAAGGTTATATTAGAGTCTGAAGAGGTTCATCGTATTATCACATGAATGATATCATCAGTGATGTGATCAGTAATGTCAAATGAGATGTTATCAGTGATGTCATCAGTGATGTCATTTGAGATGTCATCAGTGATGTCATCAGTGATGTCATTTGAGATGTCATCAGTGATGTCATTTGAGATGTCATCAGTGATGTCATCAGTGATGTCACTGACCATGTCATGAATGATGCAATATGTGACATCATCAGCAGTGGATTGCGGGTGCGCGATATATAGTTATTGCATCTAACTATATATGCGAATTTCTATGGTTTTGTGCAAGTAAATTAAGATTTTGTAAATGCTAATCCCTAACTATATATGGCCTAAAACCTATGGTTTTTTCAGTGAATTTTCAAGGTTTTGTAAATGCTAATTCCTAACTATATATGGCCTAAAACCTATGGTTTTTCCAGTGAATTTCAATGGTTTTTTAATAGCAAATATCAAAAGCTGTCAAATGTCAAGTACGTGATAGGTAAAAACATTTTCGTGTTTATGCACGCTGATGTGCTTTGAACGCTGCCCCCCCCCTCTTTTCTCTTAGTAGTACTCTCTCTTTGCAGATAGTGAAGGGTAGTCAACGCAGGCCTTTGCCCCCGTTGTAATCCGTCGTGCCTGCTTGTCTCTCCATTTGATTGATTGTTATCCAAGCATTTACTGTTTTAGAATTGATTCTCTTTGGTTCATTCTCTATTTACAAACAAGCACAGAGTCGCAATACTCTGTTTAGTCTTTGCAGATAGTGAAAAATCGTGTAAAAAAACAAAAGTAATCGAGCAAAATCAGTAGGCCACTAATGGGATCTCTTTTTGACCTCGCTAAAATAGAAACATTAGGAACAACCCTTCATGAGAAATAAGAAACTAGTGAGATGAACTGAGCTCCACACCATGATGGCTGCAAGACAGCTCGGCTCCGCCACCCACCCCGCCCAAAATAACGATAAACTCTATGCAAATATTATAAATATATACAACACACTAGCAAAGTAACAGGGTAAAACATTTTATTAAATAACTATTTACATAACTATTTTATACTTTTTGTTGCCTGATCCGGCTAGCTCAATCGATCGAGCATGAAACTCATGCACTCTGATAGCAAGCGTTGCTGCTGATGCTATGCAGACAAAAACTGGTTTTCAGTTTGTACATTCTTCAAGATTTTTCCATCCAAGGCTGGTTAAGAGTTTGTAGAACGATGGCTTTAGATTTTCAACATACGGTGTGGTGGCGCGGACTGGGAGGGGGCGCTTGGCTCCTGCCCCCTCCCCAAGTCGTGTTGCCCTGGTGTGGCCTAAGATCGCCCCCGACATGGGTGGCCGGCTCCCGGGGTCCGGCGGAAGTTTTTGCCTTTTGATGACTCTTCCATTCAGGACCTTGTCCCACAATCCGTTTGACCTGAAGACACGCTGTAGTGGGGCGCCCCTTTACCGTTTCAGTTGCCATTCCGCCCGCTTTTGCTACACTGTGCCTCTTCCGCCATTCAGCTGTTTACCGCCCGCTCTTGCGACTACAGCGTCTCGCTCACCATGTAGTTGAGTTGCTCCCGCTCTTGCGATGCAGCGGTAGGCGGCTGCCACAGGACTCTCAAAATGGCGGCCGGCTCTTCAGATTTGGGCGTGGTCCACTAAAATGGCCCTGGGACACCTTGGAACTCGGACGCTTGTCTGCTAGGGCTTGGGCCCCATTCTCGAAAGCGTCCCCTCAGCCTTGAAGATTCTACAAAAGTCTTGGGGGCCCCCGACTCCCGCAGGCTTCTGGTGGGGAGCGGCTGCCATGATTGCTCGTGCAATGGCCACGACTGAGCTACGAGATGGTGGTGCTCTCAGGCTGACGCCAGCTTCAGTCTGAAACATCCAGAAACACAGTAGACTACCAATTCGATCAGTTCCGGTAGCGCCCCAACGTGACCCGGTAGAGAAGAACTTGCCCTCCCCTCTTTGACTGATGGTTCTTGTTGCCTGTCCCTTCTGTTGTCATTTAACAGAACTTTTTAGACTGCTGAAAGGGGTTGTGTTCCGACCGCTGGTTGGTGGAGACATTTTGACTATATTCTGGACCTACGTTGTCGCGTAATGCGTTATATGACACGCCGCGTTAGCGCACCCGGAAGTGCTCCGGTGCGCGAAGCGCAGCTTCCCGGAAGCGATCCGGGGCTCGGCGCGCAGCGCGTAACGTAAGCATAACAGGTCATGTGACTTGTTAATAAAACTTTTCATTGGTTCATTTTACTTTTGTTATTCTAATGATGAAAGGCTTGGTCATATGACCTAAAAATTACGCTTTTTATTGCTTTCGAACATTATTTTTTCTTAAACATATATGTTATAATGTTCTAGGCTAATGTACTTTCCCGGAAAATTTACAACTGTCCTGCAAGTAAAATATATTCCTTTTTCGAGAAAAAGGGCGTTTCTTCGTCCCATGACGGAGCCGTTGAGCAAAAGAGGCTCGGCCTGCTATCTTAGTCGCCGATACGCCTGAATATCAGATTCTTATCGATCACTTTATGTTGCAGGAGTAGAAAACACAACAGCCCTTGACCATTTATCTTTACTGCGTTCCTGCATATTATACCTTTTATCCGTCATGTAATTGGACTGCTTTATTTCACTTGCCTTTTACTGATTCAAAAACAGTGACTAAAATTAAAAACTTTACCAATGTAAATACTACTACCATGTTTTGTTTTAAAAACCTTTATTGTGAAAATGTCAGTATACAAATACGGGCCTATAACCACGTGGGCCGGCCACGGAGCAAACTGGAATCGTATAGGATGAGGAGACATTTACACTGTAGAGGAACGTAACGAGCGGGCCATTAGGTTGCAAGAACTAAGATGTCTAACAGTTGCGGAATCGGTGGACGTACATTTTGTAATTAAAATACGACAGGGCCACTTACAATAAAATTATCTAGATATACATTTGCGGACAAGTACCATGGGTGACGTTAATTCGAACTTTCAATAGTACAGTAATCAATAACACATCAGAACTTAATATCAATAGGGATGTCGAAATATTCAATCAATTCTCGTCCCCGCCCGCCATGTGCTTCAAAACTGCATACGTATCTCGTGATATCAAGGTTGTGCAACCAGTACACAACAAGGAGTTACGAGTCCCATTTATACCGGCGCCATTTTGGATGGAATAATCCTGAAGAATGTACAAACTGAAAACCTGTTTTTGTCTGTATAGCATCAGCAGCAACGCTTGAGTCAGCTTTGTGTGAAGCCGCCATTTTGATTCAATCAATAGCGTCCCCCTGCACACATTCAGGGACCTGGTCGTGTCTTCAGGTCAAACGGATTGTGGGACAAGATGCAGAAAGGAAAAGGAAAAAAGTTCCGCCGGACCCCGGGAGCCGGCCGCCTATGTCATGGGCGATCTTTGGCCACACCAGGGCAATAGTGAAGCTGCAGCAGGTGCAAATAAGCTTCAGACAGTGTTACAAGCGCTGCTCAGAACTCTCAACTATGACACCACCTCGGTGCCATCCGGATCTTGGCGCCTTGTGCTGGTTCCGGCCTATTCACACATCGGTCCGCTACTGACACCACCTCACAGGCCAACGGGGCACCCCACGCCGACTTTCGGCGTAGCATTGTAGGATGGCCACACCTTGCTGGACACCACCTCAGTGCCATCCAGATCTCGGCGCGTTGTGCTGCCTTCGGCCTACTGTAGCCGCAAGTGCGGACGCAACTCAGCTGGATAGCGAGTAAAACTCCAAGGGGCGCCCCACTGCAGCCGAGGAGCCTCCATCTTGGGGGCGACGCACAGCATCCCATTGCTTTCCAATGCAGTCAGATCCTCAAACAGCCCCCACTGACTGACGCGACCTCACAGGCCAACAGGGCGCCCCACGGCGAATTTCGGCGCAGCATTGTAGGATGGCCACACCAGTGCGGCAACTTGCTGGACACCACCTCGGTGCCATCCGGATCTTGACGCGTTGTGCTGCCTTCGGCCTATTCGCACATCGGTCCGCTACTGACGCCGCCTCACGTGCCAACGGATTTTCTACGCTTTTTATAGCCCTATGCCGCATAACAGGTCATGTGACTTGTTTATAAAACTTTTCATTGGTTCATTTTACTTTTGGTTTCCTAATGATGGAAGGCTTGATCATATGACCTAAAAATAACACTTTTCATTGGATTAAAACATTTTTTTTCCCAAACGATGAAAGCCCCACCTTGTTTCTGGATGTTTCAGACTGAAGCTGGCGTCAGCATGAAAGCACCACCATCTCGTGGCTCCGTCGTGGTCATTCCGCGAGCAATCATGGCAGCCGCTCCCCACCGGAAGCCTGCAGGAGTCGGGGGCCCCCAAGACTTTTGTAGAATCTTCAAGGCTCAGGGGACGCTTTCGAGAATGGGGTCCAAGACCGAGCAGACAAGCATCCGAGTTCCAAGGTGTCCCAGGGCCATTTTAGTGGACCAGGCCCAAAAAGAAAATAGCCTGCCGCCATTTTGAGAGTCCTGTAGCAGCCGCCTATCGCTGAACCGCAAGAGTGGGCGCAACTCAGCTGAATGGCGGATTTTGGCACATTGTACTAAAAGCGGGCGGAATGGCAACTGGGGAGGCCCGTTCACGCCGCCTCCCATGGGGCGCCCCACGCCGTTTTTCGGAGCAGCATTGTAGGATACCAAAACCAGTGCGGCAACTTAATGGACATCACCTGGGTGCCATCCACATCTCAGTGCGTTCTGCTGCCTTGGGACTATTCGCACAACAGACCGCTACTGACGAGGCCTCCCCCCACACCCCCCGGGACGCCCCACGCCACTTTTCGGAGCTGCATTGTAGGATACCAAAAACCAGTGCGGCACCCAGGTAACATCACCTGGGTGCCGTCCAGAACTCAGCACGTTGTGCTGCCTTGGGACTATTCGCACAAAAGACAGCTACTGACCATTGTTGCTTCTTTTTTCAAAAAAATGTTTAAATGTATTTACTGTTTTTGTTGCGTTGTATATATTTATAAGTTAATAAAGTTTTATAATCCTACTACTTTGTTGGAGTGCTATATATTTTTAATGTGACACATAATTGTAAAAACTTTGATGTACAAAGAGGCATCCCTGGAATCTTCTGCTTCAGGCTCGGACCCACACACCCTCACAGTGAGAATCCCCTCCCCAAGCACAATACAGGATGGTTATCAGATAGTAGGAACGCGTGTGGTGTGACGGATCTCATCGGGTGGGGGCCTTGATCTACTGTAACTCCTTTGAAGAGGGGTGATTCTTTACAGCTGGGGCCGTAAACTACATCTGCAGGGCTAGGTGATAGCCTGGGACCGGCCTGGACAATCGGACACAGAGGAAGAGGAGTGTCAGAGGGTGCGGTAGTGAATAGGGTGAAAGGGAGGTGTCGGGCGGGCACAGGGTGTGATTCACAGAGAAGAACAGCGCGGATGGGAGGAGGTTTCTGGCCCATGCATGAGAGAGAAAGCGGGGGTGACCAGTGCGTGGGGGAGATGCTTGCGAGGGTGGGGAGCCATGCTGAGGATCGGCGGCGTGCAGAGAGTGGGTCTGGTCATGGCATCTAAAATGGCTGCCATGCACGACAAAAGTGTGGCATTGCACAAAAGGCAAGATGGCGCAGACAATGTTTATCAATAAGGATTAATTTATAACAATTATTTTTAACAATATATTTACTCGCAGTGTCAAAATGGCGATCAACACTTCCTGATTTCCTTCGAATTGAACGTTAAAAGACGTCAGGCAGCAAAAAAAAAAAAAAAAACGCTCATGCGCAGCCGCTGGAAGACAAGTATCAACATATATGAGCCTCCTCAGCCACCCTCAGAAAACATAAGGGGTCAGGATACGTCTCCCGTACCCCCTTATACCCTGTAATTTAATTAAACCGAAACACAAAATGGCGAATTCCCGTTTCGCTACCAGTTTGCGGCCCGGTTCGCGAACCGGGAAGCGCTTCTACCGTGAAAAATCAATTTTTTTTATTTTCCCCACGGGACCCTTTAATAACCCCAACATCATTCCTAGGGGGTCAAGAGGAGTCTACCTTGCCCCCTTTCATTAAATTCCCCCTTCGTTTTTCTCCTCCTCTTGTCTCTCGATCCTACCGAGAGACAAGATGGCGGCCGCTCCGGACTGTTTAGAATGTTGACAGACACCGGAGAGCCAATCAGCTTCGCTTCGCAAAGCTCCGTTACGCGAAAAGTACGCGATCTGGAGCGCTATCCGGGACGCTGTCACAGATATATCTGTTTTTTTAAACGTTAATTTCTCAAAATCCACTGGAGCACATATATTGAGACCCAGCAAAGGCACATCGGGCTAACAGTCCCTACAATTTTGCCAAGTTTCGTGTAAATCCATTCAGCCGTTCGAGCTAAAAGTGAGGCCAAACGCCCTATGGAAATTAACATGGGAAAAACGCGTTTTGGGACCCCCCTCTTTTCTCGGCCCCCCCTTGACGAAACCCCCCCAAATTTTCAGGGGCTGCTCAGAAACAAAATGTGCCATTTTCCTGAAAATTTCTGCCGATTTGGTCCACAAACGCCAAAGTTATTAGACATAGAATTTTCAAAAGTTCCATAGAGAAAAAATCCTAACTATATATACCTACTGGCTATCGCCAGTAGGTACTATATATATATATATATATATATATATATATATATATATATATATATATATATATGCTAGCAGCCCGCCCCAGCGGTGCCTGGGGCAGAAGGGGGTTGGGGCGAGCATTTCAGGCTTGCGTGCACTCCAGTCCCGGCCCCCGCCCGCCACAACATTGTCTGTCGTCCCGGACAATGTCGTGGCGGGTGGGGTCCGAGGCGGGAGTGCACGCAAGCCTGAAATGCTGCGCCCAGACCCTGAGCCTTACCGCAGTTGTTCCGGGCCAACCTCCCGCACCGGCTCCCTCCCGTCCCGTATCCCAGAGCCTTACCTGAGCCGCCGCTCCTCCCCGAGCTTCTCACTTCACCGCCGCTCCTCCTCGTCATCACGTACGTTGCGGACAGCGCTACGTCGTGGCCGTCAGCGTCGTGGCCGGCGCTACTTTCAGGGCACTACTTTTTTTTTTAAGTTATATTTTTAAATTTACGTTTTTTTTTTCTTTTCTATAGCCTATGTCCATCTGCACACCCAGAGGATTACAACAATGTATTGGGTGTGTGGATTGGCGCTGTGGTTCCCGAGTTTACCTTGCCAAAAGGTTTGTGTTCTCTCTTTATAATAGTAGTATAGATATATATAATTTTTTTGGGGGGGAGTGGTATTCATGCAAAACTGAGTGTTCAGCATTCCATAAAATGACAGAGATACATTCTTAAATTAGCTCAATAAAATGTAATCTGTAAAATTATGGTCTTTCTGAGAATTTATGTTTTTAACATTGAATCAGGTGGTATTTTACATATAATGCCTTTACAGGACTAGTTGTCCATCGCTCTGCAACTTTTCATATCTGTTTCCACATTACAAGACATTTAGAGCAGCTCTGTTTTCCAGTCTGCTGTTGAAGTTTCAAAGTGTGAATTCTGACCTCAAATGGACACTTGCTACCCGTGCTAAAACCTAGACCTGTGTGTAATCTTCTGTAACTAAACAATCCCCACAATCCCAACACTCTGGGAGAAAACGTCCACTATGTCGGGCCATTATTTTACACTTTGGGAGTTTGTGTTTGAGAAAAAGCTTTTTAAAAAATGGACTGTGTTTCCTGTCAATGTGGGACATCTCTAAATCTGGGTAATGAAATAAAGTAGTCTCCATCTGGAAAACTCTAAATCCGGTTGTGAGGTTCTTCCACAAGACTGACAGTTATGATTACATTTAGAAAGGGTCATTAAGAGTCTTTGCCACCAATGCATCCAAAAGAACAAAGACACATTGAAAACATTCAGAGGTCTACTTAACAAGAGTTGCCTCCAGTTTACAGCTAGTTATAAATAAATAGGACTCACAAAGCTAGAAGACAACAGTGGCTGTGTCCTGATCATCTCCTACAACCCTGAAGCCAATGACATCCATTTTATTTGACTGAGTATGAATTACTTTAAAAAACATGACTCACCAGCACGTCTTCTTTTTTCCACAGCTCACGGATGACCTAGAAGCATTCTCTTTAGCCCTTAAACAGGTGAGTTAAGCTTATTCTTATTGGACAATCCCAGGAGCTGTGCCAGTTATGTTTGAGAAGAGTGTTGCAGATGTAGTCCTAGAAATGAACACCGAAAAAACACCAAAGCATACAAAAAGTGATGGCCAGAATGCTTGAATTAATCCCAGCCCCTGGTAATTACTCAGGGCCGCATCCTAATCCATGGTTATTTTGCACACCACACCATCTCGGTTTGGACCCAGCCGCAGGCAAATCTCGCCCCTGCTCCAAAGGGAACAGTGCTGCCCAGGCCAGGTCTTCCATTAACCCAAATACATGCAACTTGGTTTCGACCTGACTGGGACTCTACAGCAGGGTATATAGCTTGTTCTAGTGGCACAGTTTTCACAGGACCCATGTCTGGGCAGGGAGGGCCTGGCCTGACAATTCTGCCTAGACTGTTCCTATTGGAGTATGGTAAATAATGGTTTGCATTTGGCTGGGTCCAAACTGAGATGGCAATAGAAAATGGGTTGGAATGCAACCATCTGCAATTGCCAGTCTCTAATCCCTTTTATGATCTGCAACATGTGTTTCTAAGCAACCACTTATCCACGTGTTACAGTGTAGCAATGATTGCGATTGCAGTCTATAGTGCGGTAATTTAAAGAGTTGCACAGAGTGAAGAGATCACCTACTGGGTAAGTGCCACAACAATGATTGACCATTGAATTGGGGGCTTTTGATAGACTTCTTTATCCACAATCTCACAGATTTCAAGATAATTCTAGAGCAAATATGCAGCAGGGGCACATACTACTATCAGTATGCTTAGGTAATTGCTAATCTGGTAAACCGCACCTGAATGCAGATAAACCCTGTTTAGTTCCCCTTTCATTGATTTTATATGGGCTTAAGTGAGGTAGATTTAGTGAGCTGTGACTACTGTGGAAGAACTTTTGGCACAGAAAAAATATCAACCGATCAGCAGAAAACCGTATTTGTCCAATTTTGAACACAGAAAACGGGCACAACAGCAACTTTTACCCTATGAGACATTGTTAGGCCCATGATTTAGCTACACATTAAAAACAATTCTTGGGGAGAGAGAGAAGAGTGCCATATGATTGTAGATATGGCCCTCTCCTGCTCTCTCCATATCACACAACACAGCACAGCAACTTTGGGTGTTGCGCTGCATTGCCTGACACCTTTGTAAGCCTATTATAGAAACACAAGGGAGACCCATGGGTATCTAGTGACCAAGGGTAATTATTGCTTTACCGAACAAAGGTCCCTAAACAGAACACATGTCAACTGTTGTACTGGGAAAGCAACAATACCCAGATGAAATCCTCAATCAACAAGTTAAAAAACACAATAATTGATTCAACTAAAAATTGGTGGGTAAGTACCCACAAAGTGCATACAGCAAGCAACAAAAAAGTGATTCAGGCATTCGTATGTGACTTAAACTAATAGGTCACAAACAGTTGCCAGAGGATACGGTAGCAGTAAGGACAGGCAGGGGACAGCGTGCCCCGCAACCTGACAACTGAACGGCCTAGGAGCACAGATAGGCAAATGAAGAGTGAAATAATCCCTTTTCTAGAAGATAAAGCCCGGGTTTGCTTGTGAGCACTGCAAACTGCCTACAAAAAACAAGCGTGTGCGCCTCGCAAGTTTGACGAGGAGGGGAAGAGGCAGCAGGGGGAGGGGAGAGAGGAGGGGACCTGCGCCTGTTTCCCTTGCAGGAGCGAGCAGGACCCAACTGTTAATTACAACATATGGTCTCAAAGCTCGCTCCAGCAAGGAAATCGCCAAACGTGCACGCGTTGCAATTGAAAGCAATGCAACAGGTGCACGTTTTTGGGCTAAAAACTGAATCGATTCCTAAGGGTCTCCTTCTATGCAGCGCATGCGCGCTGCGTAGGCAAGACCTAAAAAGGAATGGGATAAAGGTAGGTGGCAGGACCTCAGAATGACATGTACTAATTATAACGCCCAAAGGTTTTGGACATTGGTGAAATGGGGCAGGGAGGGATCTCGACCTCAGCCGCAGAACCACGTAGCACAAGACCAATGGGTTAGCCATTTCGAATCATAAATGCTGCTGACCCTGCAGAGATTAGTGCTCCAACACGCCCTCACATTAATTATCCTAGTAAGCCTTTCACTGTAACCGACATTAAGGTAGCTCTTTGTGCAATCATGGAGGGCAGAGCGCCGGCGATAGACGGCCTTCCGGACGATATCTTTCTCCATGACAAGATAAAACGGAATTGGTACATTTTGCTACAAGCAAATGCCATTGCCCTTGGAGCACCTATACCTGATTCCTGGAAGGGGGCTGAGATTATTCCAGTGTGCAAAAAAGGTGACAAAACCCTTCCAGGAAATTATAGGCTATAAGCTTAATTGACTCCGTACAAAAATTGAATGCTCGATTGGTGCTAGAAAAGGTTCAAGAATGGATCAAGCACCAGGATAGTCTCACCCCCCTACAGGCGGGCTTTCGAGAGCATGTCAGCACAATAGACCAGGTCTTAGGCAAGGGCAGCATGTATGCTGCCTTTGTCGACCTCAAGTCAGCCTTTGATATGGTCTCTCAGAGCAAGCTTTGGGCTGTGCTGGAGGAGTTGGGGATGCCGCCTCAACTGCTCTCCCTCATAGCTCGCCTCCATGAGGACAATTTTGCCCAAATACGATGGGGAATGCAGGGAAATGCCACCATACCCTTCCCTGTTGCAAAGGGAGTGTGTCAAGGCTGTGTCCTGGCCCCCACACTATTCTCACTTTTTATAAATTATATTGCCAATCATCTAACATCCAAACCTACTGATGCTCCGGCTCTTGCAGGTATTACAATCCCAATTTTGACGATATCCGAATCATTTCCAAAACCCTGAATGGTCTACAGCAAGCATCAGGGGGCATCTTATCAAGGGGGTTTATCTCAGCTTTTTTGGCTTTAAAAGCCAAGAAAGCGGAGATAAAATTATCTCCCTATTACCTAGCTGTCGCTAACACCAGTTAGCTACAGCTAGTAGGAGATAGCGACCATCCTGGACCCCGCTCTGCATGTCAGAGATATTTATCACTAATGACATGCAAAGTGGGCGTGCCAAGATGTAAGCGAGTGGAAACAGTTGCTAACATCGCTATCTCCTATTACCAACTTTTGGAGATATTCGCGCTAAGCGCGAATATCTCCAAAAGCTAACACCTGCCCTGAGCAGTTCTTAGCTATGTTATCCAATGGGAGGTGGATAACATGGCTAAGAGCATTAGCTCAGTTATGCATGAATATCGCTGACTTTTCAGCGATATTCATGCATTGCGGCCGATTTTTATCGCATTTGCAATAAACTTTGGTAATACCAAGGTTTATTTGCGATAAAAATCGCCGCAGCTCAGCGGTAAATTTTTGCCTCTAACAAAGCAATAGCGATAATTATCGCTATTGCTTGGTAATATGCCCCGACATCTTTTCAAAAAGTTCTGTACCTCTCTGGGCTTAGGAATTAACGTAACTAAAACCAAGTTCATGGCTTTTAATTCACACAGAGCATGTCAAGTGGTATACTTCAAGACAGTCGAGCATTGGAACAAGTCAGCGGCTTCACATATTTCAGGGTGACCCTGCAAAAAGACATACGAAGGGGTTGCCAGATAGACACCGCTACCCTGAAGCACTAACAGCTGTCAGGAATTCTACACAATGAGTTCAATACTTCCCTGACCAAGCCAATTAACCCTGTCTTACAAATATACAATATGAAAGTGGTGAATTCAGTGTTATATGGGACAGAAATTTGGGGTTTTGAGAATTTGTCACAGCTCACTGTTGCTGAAAACCAATTTCTGCATAATATCACCTCTCTCCCATAAAGTACCCCGGTATCACCATTGCTACATGACCTTTGCCGCAAAGCACTGGCCAACTTTGCCAGGCTGCCGCCCATTCTGTATAGGTGCAGGATCTGGAGTACCCCAGAATTGCTGCCTTATGCTGAAGACCTTAGGAATATAATTAAGGCAGATGTCTTTCACAAGATCAGCTCGCTACCTGAAGTAAGAGCATCTTTGACAAATATGGGTATGCTAAACTATTGGGAAAACCCAACGAGCACCCCACTCCCTTCAAAAGATACTGGGATATGGTGTACCACAAGAGTTGTAGCAGATGCAACAGCTCATCTCTAACTGGGGCTTATTTAGCAGTCAAACCATGGCCTAACCTGGAGAAGTACTGGTACATCATTTCTAAATCCCATGACCGGACGTTGTACTTCCAATTTAGAGTGGGGGTATTACCCTTAAGAACATTTACGGCAAAATGGGCAAGCCTGGGTGATAGCAAATGCCCCTTCTTTGAGATGTCTGAAGAGTCCTATGCTCATGTCCTATTTGTGTGCCCAGCCTACACAGCTCCGCGCAAAGCATGGCTATCTCCAACCTGTAGGTCTCTGGGTGTTAGAATATGTAGCATCGCTTTGAGAATACTGCACAATGACACCCTCCCGTATATTGCAATAGCTGTAGCCAAGTACCTGAATTGGATGTGGGTCATTAGATCACGTTCCCTCCATAATACCTGATTTTCAAACGGCCGGCATATATGTCTGAAGTTTTGCTTTGCTGAAGTAATGTGTGCGCATATTCATTTTATTATACACCAACCTATAATGCCCCGAGTTGGACGATCCAATATTTTATCAAATGCATTGACCTTGTTGTTTAATCAGTTTTTATCTAAACCCACGTTTGTTGTACGTAAATTAACCAACTCTATTTTTAAAAATATCAATGTAAAGAAGATTTTATGATTGTAAATTAATTTGTATAAAATGTGACTTGCTTTTATGATATCATTTTCGAATTTGTATAAAATGTGACATGCTTTTATGACATGATTTTTCGAATAAAGCTTATTGGATTGGTAAGGAAAAAGTAGGCTTAGAGGTAAAGGGGATAGAAAAAGGGAGAGAGGGAAAAAAATGAGAATCAATTACCAATAGGAAGATGCTTGAAAAGACAACCATGCACGAAGACCCTGTGTTTAAGGTGTATAGGGGTCCTCTAATGAGTTGCAGGAGTGAGCAAATGCTTCAAATGTGTAGGATGTGGGAGGGTGAGTGGAAATGTATGGTGCCTAGGAATTGTCAATTGTAGGATAGCGCAGCCAAAGAGCGCCTCATGCCTTGGATGTTCACCCATCAGGGAGAGAAAAATTAAATAAAATGGCCAACCGAGGCTGACAGTTCCAGCTAGTGATAAGAAATCCTGATCTAAAAGGGGGAATATACATTAATATCCATATCTAAAACCACCCATAATTTTGTTACGTCTAATAATTGAATAATGCATATTACCCCGTAACAGAATCCACACAGTTAGATGTGTACAGCATGATGCCCGCGTGGGAATTGAGCCGGCGAGAGGGTTGTCGGTCGGGGATAACAGCGGCGCTTTGTGGAAGTAAAAAAATTATAAGCATGAAGGTCGGTAGTCGAATTAGTAGGCAGGTTCTGGGAGGAGAAGGTAAATTCAAATCTAACTTAACCAATGGGATCACTGTTGTGTAGAAATTACGGAAGTGTTTGAGACTCAGCAGTGGACAAGTAGGCACAATCAGGGGCATATTAGCAAGAAACTCGTTAAAATGATCGCCGTCTAAAATGGCGATATTTGGCTTGCTAATATGTGTTATAGAATTCCAATAGAAGCCCAGGGTCTTGCTAATATACCCCTCAGTTCGTTAATGACAATGCAGACAGTGCAGCCAATTGACATCGTGTTGGGGAGAGAGTAGTGGGACGATGCGGGGAAGCTCCCGGACCCGATCTGCTGGAAAGGAAGTGAGAAACGTAAAGGCTGATTACATAGAGGATCCTAGTGTGGAAGCAACCCCTTGCAGTGCAGTTGATGCCAGTCAGAGAATGGGGCGGCAACCGTGAGACAGTGTATAAAATTGCTGGGCCATAGAAATAGATTAAGGGCATGCGCAAAGGAGACTGTGAAGAGAAACCAAGGCGGCCATCTTAGAGCCCGATTCACAGAACTAACTTAAGACAAAATCCTAAACTTACTACTAATTTCGAATTCACAGAAGACACTTACTCATTTCAGTATTCACAGAAGTTAGGAGTCCTAACTTTAGGACTCCTAAATGCCTTCTGTGAATACCGAAAGTCCTATAGTTAGGATTTTTCTCAGTTTAGGAGTAGTAAAGTTAGGACTCCTAACTTTAGGTCTCCTAAATGCCTTCTGTGAATACCGAAAGTCTTAAAATTAGGATTTTTCTCAATTTATTAGTAGTAAAGTTATGACTCCTAACTTTCGGACTCCTAAATGCCTTCTGTGAATACCGAAAGTCTTAAAATTAGGATTTTTCTCAACTTTACTACTACTAAATTGAGAAAAATCCTAATTTTAAGACTTTCGGTATTCACAGAAGGCATTTAGGAGTCCTAAAGTTAGGACTCCTAACTTCTGTGAATACCGAAATGAGTAAGTGCCTTCTGTGAATACCAAAATGAGTAAGTGCCTTCTGTGAATACCAAAATGGAAGTAAGTTTAGGATTTTGTCTTAAGTTAGTTCTGTGAATCGGGCCCTTAGAGTGGAGAATTAGGTTTCAATGACCAATATACCAAGGTGACTAACACTTATAGGGCTGCACAAGCCTGGCAGTAACAAGGTTAGTAACATAAATGTTCAATACATATCATATCCAAAACAAATCTATTACACATAAAACAGTGGGTGCAAGAATTAGCGAATTGTGTCAGCAATCTAAGGATGCAAATGGGTTAGAAAATTAAACAGTATGCTTATGTAATGTACACTGAATATCGAACAGACTTTAAAAGCATATCTTTACAATTGGAATAGCGGTAAATAGTGTTAACAAGGAAAGTCAGTACATAAATGGAGGAGTGTAGTTCACAACAAAGATGTCCAGTCCTCTATCTTGCTTAGTCCTGCTTGGAGACTGTCCATCCTCATAATCCACTTGAGTTCCTCCCTATTGAGTATGGATGTAAAATCTTCACCACAATTCAGTAGTTTCACCACGATGATGGCTTACCATTGTAGGTCGTTCACGCATGTCCTCTCCACGCTGAAATTTTGCGTGCTCTTTCCGATATAGATCAAGTTATTTGGACATGTAATGGCATAAATTACGTTTGCTGTTGCTGTTGTACAATTTGAGAAATATGGTAGTTTAGTTTAAACATTTCTGCATACAATTTCTTTGGCCTCGACAGTAAACTTGCGCAAACTACATTTGTCAAATTTATAGTGGCCAGCCAAAGGAGTAAGTCTCCATAGGTCATTGAGTGTTCTGATTTTTTTAGCTGGGGGTAAACTTGCTCTTACCAAATGATCTTTAATGCTCTTGTTTTTGCCAAAATGCAAAAATGGGGAATTCAAGCCAGAGGTTTACCCCATTCAGCTCATTCCAGTGAAGTAGTATACTTTTTTTCCCTTGGTGGGAAATAGGTATGAATGTGGTCACACACATCAGCTTACCTGTGTTGTGCTTCTTTCTGAGAGTCAATAATGCTTCTCTTGGACAGAACCAAAACCTTTTAATAGATTTTTAAACTAATTTCCGTGTATATCCTCTGGAAAGTAGTTTGCATGAAAGTGTCTCTCCCACTTTAAAGAAGCCTTGCTTGAGAAAACAATTTCTTCTTATCCCCAAGAATTGTTTATGAATAAGTAAGGGAGTTGCGTAGTGCCCTGGGGGGATGCCTGGAATAGCGAGGAATGTATTCCTCAGTATTGGTTTACGATACAGTGATGTATACAGTTCCCCATCGTATGCTATGATCATGAGATCTAAGAAAGCTATTTCTTTTCTGTTGTATTCAAGAGTAAATTTGAGGCCTGGGTGATGGCTGCGTTGCTCTTTAGTTGTTTGTTGTGTGCCCTTCGTGGGTACTTACCCACCAATTTTTAGTTGAATCAATAAATACATGTAGTTGGTAAATTGTTGATTGAGCATTTCATCTGGGAACTATCGCTTTCCAGTATAACAGTTGGTATATATTGTTTAGGGACCTTTGTCCTGTAAAGCATCCTTTTTAAACCTGGGCCTAAAAGTGGGTGCTGCAGAGGTTAAACCTGCTCCAATGACACTGTTGACATGCTATTCTCTTTGGGCCACCTCCTTGAGAGTGTCATTGGACAAGGAGGAAGGATAGGCCCTGCTCAGTGTCTCCCAAACACCCACATATTTTCTCCTCTGTCTAGTTGGTCATGCATTCCTCAAAGCTGGTAGCAATGTTCTAGTTTCAGAATGTCAACGGGTGTAAATAGCATATCATTTTTTATCCAATAACAGTTGACAATCTCAAAAGACATTAAGATCTAAATGACTGTTTGAGTTAACTTTGTAGGACATAAAGGCCCAGATTTAGCAACATTTTGCACTGGTTTGCGCTACTTTTTTAATGGAAACTCATGGTAAAGTGTAGTAGTGTGATTTACATTCTGACCCATATCTTGATTTGCGCAATATTTGAACCAAAATCAACGCAAGGTGGTGCAGTGTGTGGCTTTGCTCTACTTAGCGCCAAGGGCATTCCAAGGTTGGTGCATGGAAATTCCTATGCATTCAGTGGGATTTGGTGAAAATCCCTATCTACAAAAATTTGTAGACAGGGATCTGCACCAAAATCCAAAGCCTCCATGATGCAGGATTAAGGAGGAACATTATTTTCATATCTCCTTGTTTGTCCCCTCTTTGCATGTGTGTTGCATTTTACAGCACATACATAAATTGGGGAACTCCTTAATGCATAGTTTATGCATTGGAACAGACTCCTTACTTTACAAAAACTATGCTTACCACACACAGCCCCCTTGCTCTATGGATCCAGGGTATCTTCCTTAGTGTATGGCAACCAGAAGAGCGTTAGCACAGGGAGAGAGCAGAACAGTGCTGCATCTTAGATATGGCGCTGTTCTGCTCTCTCTTATAGCTGAAAGGTAGTTTGGCACATAAATAGCCAAACTTGCTCATTCAGGGATTCACTCAATGGTTAAGAGCGTTTTTAAAATTATTTTGTTCGCATGCGGAAAAATGTTTAACTTAGACATGTTTATGATCAATGGATGACTGCACACAATTGTATTGTGGTGCAAAGTTTGAGTAAGCCTAGATCACTTTGCATGTTTATTACTCTAGATATCATGTGGTTTGAAGCACATTTTAGTCTTTTCTCCATGATTACACATTTGGCACAAGCTTTGTGTTTGGTATGTGATGCATCAAACAGTGCAGAACATCATGGGTGTTTCTTATTTGTTATTATTAAAAGTAACTTTTTAATTAACTATGTGCAGGCCGGCGTCATCGTCCCACAGATTACGAGAGTGCTTCTCGTTCCGAATGGACCCCCACAAGTGACCATCGCAGGAGGCCGTATCACCGGTCGATTCAGCGGCGACCTAGTCATTTATGCAGGAGCCACAAAAATTGTGACAGCAAATGGGGTAAGTATAAACCGTATCTTTTCCGAACGAGAGAGCAGACTTGCACTTTTGCCATTGGCCCCATGAAAGTAAGAAAAAAAATGGGTCCCACCCCCGAAAGCTTGACACTTGATCCATTTTGACCCAGCAACCTTCCTCCTATTCTCCGCTCTTCAATCACTATACATGTATGCATGCATGCTTGTATGTTGTCTGTAATTATTAGTACAGCACTACAGGGGTTACTTCCACTCAAATACTGAGTCGGATTTGCAATCTACACTCCATTCATTGGTTTAATTTTACAAAAGAATAATCAGAGGGGAGATTTACTAAGATGTTATGACGTGTCTGCATCACAAAAGTCATGCACATCGGCACAAAATCTTTTTTTTCCAATTTACTTTCCAGCTCTTAACTGGTTTAGCCCTGGAAATAATGTGAAAGTAATGCGCTTTACTTAGAGACAAGGGGGCGTACCATGGGTGGTGCATGGGCGTTCCCATGCAACCACCCAAGGTGTCTGACGCTAAAACCTATGTACTAAATAAAGTAGGCAGGGTTTAGTGTCAGAAAATTGCGCCCTTTTGAAGTAGGATCAAGGAAGGAGAAATGCTTTCATGTCTCCTTCCTTTAACAACTTTGTATGTGTGCTGCACACATACAAAGAGAGACAAGCATTTACAATGCAATAGGTCTAGCAGCATTAAAGTTTGAGTTATTGGCATTGTGTATGACAATGCGTTGCATACATTTTTTCGAAAACTCTGAATTAGTGTATAAAGATGATTTGCAAACTGTCAGATGTTGCTTAATAATAAGGAGAGCTGGGAATAATTAGGATATGCTATCTTTTGCTATCCTGTGTTTTTTTTGTTATGCTATGCTGTGTTTTGTTATGCTATGCTGTGTTTTGCTATTCTATGCTATGTTTTGTGATGCTATGCTGGTGAGGGTGAGTGAGCGTGAGTGAGTGAGGGTGAGTGAGGGTGAGTGAGTGAGGGTGAGTGAGGGTGAGTGAGTGAGGGTGAGTGAGTGAGGGTGTGTGAGGGTGAGAGAGGGTGTGTGAGGGTGAGAGAGGGTGTGTGAGGGTGAGAGAGGGTGTGTGAGGGTGAGAGACGGTGAGTGAGGATGAGAGAGAGTGTGTGAAGGTGAGAGGGGGTGTGAGGGAGGGTGAGGGGGTGTGAGGGTGTGGGGGGCGAGGGGGTGTGAGGGTGCGGGGTGTGTGAGGGTGAGGTGGTGTGTGAGGGTGAGGGAGGGGGTGGGCATGTGAGGGTGTAAGGGCGAGGGTGTAAGGGTGAGTGAGGGTGTGCGAGTTCAAGAGGGAGTGAGGGGGTGTGAAGGTGAGGGTGTTTGAGGGTGAGGGGGTGTGAGGGTGACGGGGTGTGAGGGTGAGGGGGTGTGAGGGTAAGGGGGTGTGAAGGTGAGGGGGTGTGAGGGAGGGTGAGGGTGTGTGAGTGTTGGGGGTATGTGAGCGTGAGGGTGTGTGAGGGTGTAGCAGGGATAGCATTGCATGTGACTTACTGGCAACTCTCTTGTGAGGTGTATAAAGACAGAAGGTAAAGAGTAATACACAGGAGCTGATTAATTGCACACAAACCTCAGGAACTTTGACTCCCTCCCTCCGCAATTTTGCAGTACATAAAGTAGTCCATTTGTATGCGAAATTCGAACTATCGATGATTTTGTACAGCGGGCCCTGTCTGGCACAGCCCTGCTCTGTTGCTATGGCTGCAGTGTGCTGCCAGGGGTGTTGGTGAGCTCTTTGCTGCTAAGGTCGCTCCTTCCTCAGCGTGGTTGCTGAGCCAATTCTTTCAGTTGTGATGCACCTTCATAGCTGAAAGCCCAGTAATCACTCTTGCTTTAATCCTTCAGTGTTCTCTCTAAAAAAACAAGTAAGTGTTGCAGGACAGACTAGAGGCCTTGGAAGCTTAGTCCTGGACGTGACAGAAAATTGTGGGCGAACAGTGTCATCGCCGGCGTGAAGAGGCCGGTTATAAAGGGAAACCCCTGCCTGCCTGGTCTAAACTTGGGCTTCGCTGAATGTGTGGTACACATGCTGCAACAGTTGTTTCTGCAGCTGTAATGGGAAATCATTAAATGACCTCTCGGAACACATGCCCCGAACGGAACCCGCTGCCCCCTCTGGAGAGGAGGACCCCTCCTGGCGCCAGTGCTGTTCGGGCAAGTGTGCAGCTACCCCTTGGTTGGACTAGTGCACTGCCCCTGGTGTTCATGCCCACATCCCAGAGGTACCACAGCACAACAGCTGGATTGGCTCGTGTAAGCAGGACTGCGTCAGGCAGCACGTTGTGGAGTGGGAGGCGCTGGCTGCTCAAGGAAGCCGAGTGTCCCAGTTTACTACCACTGATGTGTATTACCACCTCCCGGAGGTGCCACAGCACCAGAGCTGGTCCTTGCCTGGGCACAGGGGGCCAGTGTCGGAAGCATTGCCTCGTGCAGCACGGTTTGCACAGCGACACGTTGGTTCTCAGGGCAGGACTGCAGTCAATGTGCCTCCCTGTGAGCAGAAACCGAAGTGCACTCACTAGGGCTGTACGAGATAGGACCTGGATGCAGCAGGAGGACAGAGCAGTCCGCACTGCACGCACTGTGTTTGCCAGAAAAAGGAAAGAGGTGGAAAAAACACGGGTACAATGCACTATGGCCCTGGCACTGCGCTGTCTCGGAGACTTCGCGCACTGGCGTTGCCTCTGTGTCCTCATGCAGTGGGGTTATATCGGTACCATTATGCTCTGTGCCTTATGTACTGAGACTGGCCTCGGTGCCCTCGAGCACTAACTAGCTCTGGCCACATACTCCGATGCATCCTCGGTGCCCGTGTGCCTGCGTTGCCTCGGAGCCCTCATACACTGAGTCTGCCCCGGTGCCCCCGTGAACTTGCCCTTGTGCCGTAGCGTTGCCTCAAAACATATACTATGTTGCCTTGGTGCCCCCAAGTACTTCTGAAGCCTCGGTGCCCTCGCGCACCAGCGTCTCCTCAGTGCCCTCATGCGCTGGGCATTCCTAGGTGGCCGCACGCACTGGGGCTGCCCTCACACCCCGGCTTCTAGATTAGCGTAGGCACAGCACCCCGGCCGCAGCTCGTATTACTGTCTCTAAGCCTATTAATGCAACGACGTGTAAGACGCGTATTGTTATTTACCGCATTCGGAGCCGGCAACTCTTAAGGCTGGGTTGCAGTCTGTATTGCCTTTGCTTTCTTTCAATAAAGCAGCCTTTTCCGCAAACGCAACGCGCCAAAAGCGGTCCCTCAGTCCCAATACTGTCACCAAATGTGACGCATAATCTGCCTTTTCTAACACCATAATTTAGCCAACTGTGGCACATATTTTAATCATGCCCTGGGAACAGTTAGTTTACACGTGCTGGAAAAGCGTGTTAACTCTGACCAGCCAATGGAGAACTCATTGATGTAAAGACAGGGCGCGTACCTGTGATGAGGTATCTTGGAAGAAAGTCTTGCTGCCATGTTGCAGGAAGTTGAAGTGGTCTAGGACTTGCTTGTAGTATTTCTCCTGGTAATCCGGCTCTTCGCTCAATAGTTTAAATCTTACGCCTGAGGGCGGCTGGCTCCAGTTTAACACTTCCTCTACACCCACATCTTCCTCGTCTTCGTCGTTCTCGTCCTCTTCTTCCTCCTCATTTTCGTCTGGAGGGGTAGGGATTGTGATCCTTGTTACCCTAGGGCGGCTTGTGATTGTAGAGGCGGCTGTTGGACGGGGCCCGGTTTTGAACTACAGAGACGCTTGAAGATGAGCGAAACTAAAACCTGGTGTGGGGCGGGATTTCCGTCTTCAGAAGCCCACGCACGCGCACACGGAGTGCCTGGCCAGAGGAGTGGTGACGCGGGGCTCCCATGTCCGAGGGAGAGCCCACGCGGAGGCTGCAGAGTCCGGCGATGCGGTGAGTGGGGTTAGTTGGGGGGGTCTCTCTGTATGTGTGCGTGTGTGTGTTGGCGGGGGCGGCGGCGGCGGCGGCGGGGGGGGGGGAATTGTCTGTGTGTGTGCGCTCGTGAGTGTGTGGGCGGGGGCGGCGGCGGCGGGGGGAGCTGCGGGGGTGTGGTGTGTGTCTGTATGTGTGCACTCATGTGTGTGTCTCTGTGTGCGTGCGTGATCCATGGTGACTGAAGAGCCTGCCGGAATAGGAGCGCGTGTTCACGCACGCGACCTGATCCGATTCCGGCAGGCTGCGTGCACGTGACAGTCTCTTGTCTCCTCTGGGTAGTCCTTGAAAGCTGAAAGGACTGAAACGATTACAATAGACGCGCTCTGCGACAGCAGGGGCTTTCGCCCCTGCAGTCCCAGGCGCGAGACCTAAAAACGGATAACGTTAGTCTAGGCATAGTATTTTGTAGTGGATAGCTATTCTTCTAGTATAAAACCTATCCTACCCTCACAACGATACCCTTGCACTATGGTGCAAAAGTGTCTCCGTGGTGATCGGCAGCTGATTTCAGAGCCGGTGCTATGGAAAGGGGAGGAGAGTGCCATATTTCTTTACATATGGTGCTTTCTCCCTCTCTCTTTTTCAAGCGGCACAGCATTTGCGGCTTCTGCACTGTGCTGCATGAATAAGTGTAAAATCTGGCCCTTAGGGTCTTCAAAAAACACCCTGGAACTTTCTTAAAACACCATATAATGGTTTGAAATTTCACTGAATTCTAAATTCATACCATAGGATAAAAGTAAGCTCTGGAGACTTTTGCAGCAGGGGAAATCTGCCTATTAGGATTATCAGTGATAAGTATGTATCTATGAATGTATGGTGTGATCATAAGGTAGTCAGCAACACAGGTCGTGTAAATAGGGTATACAGATCTGTAGAAGGCAGGAAGTTGGTCAGATTAGATGCTAAATAATGCCAGTTGGTATTCACAAATGCAATTTTGTGTATTTGTCTTCACTTCCGGAAGTGAACGGCTCAAAATACCCTCTTGTTGGGGTGTAGGGAATGTTAGATATATTGGGAGCAATGGTTTGAATGAGTTTAAAAGAGGTGAGGTGTAGCATGTGGAGTATTTTGCAAAGTCATTCTGTGCCCTGGGCACCCCCCAACTTTTTGCTGACTGGTACTGGTGATAACTGACTCTGACTGACCCTGGGCTCTGCCTAGCCAGGCCCAGGGCCAGTGCTATGCTGAAGACACACATGGAATACAGTGAAAACACCTACAAACACCAGGGTACAATATGGGGTGTGTTGTGTGTTAATTATTTACTGAATTGGTGTTTTAAGTGCTTTACATACCTGTCTTTGATGTTAAGCCTGCCTGCTCGCAGCCAAGCTACCAAGGGTTGAGCATGGGAATCATTTTCTAAGACCTGTTCTGAGCTCCATAGCATGTTAGTGGCATTATTTCCAGAGTAAATGCATATCTGCCACTACTAATAATCCACTTTCCGACAAGTATAATGACTACACATTGATGGTGTCTTAGATGCTTTTGAAAGAGTTGTTTAACCTCATGATATAATACCCAAAACACTATGATACATTGCCATAAAAGGGGAATTATCTCGTGCAATAAGACCACATGACCTTAACAAAAAAGAGAAACGTGCTCAATGACAGACAGTAACTATTACGAGAATATATATTATATAGGCATGCAATGATAACTATATTTTGTCCGTCCAACTGGACATAATCATTTAATGTAAAAAAGAGAAAGACAAACAAGTGGGGACATACATATCATAAGAGAAAAAAGGAGCTCAGGCAAAACAAAATCTGTGGCCGAAAAATTTCGAACAATTAGGCCAACAAAGAATACATTGGAGCACCCTAGCACATATTAATACAAAGTATATGATTGTGTGAGAGTGCGAGAATTTGATGACATTTCGATCCCTCTAACTGAATGCCGGGATCATCTCAAGCCCCCCCACACTGCCCAGGGGACCACCACCTCCCAGGGCATCGAATATGTGACTATAGGGGTCCATTGCAGACCCCCGGCCCCGGGGACCACTGCCTCCCCATGGCTATTTACTTGTGGAAAGGTGGCCGCGCTGTCCCCCTCATGGAGCCTTTTATGGCCCTGGAGACCATCACCCCCAGGGCCGTCTCCTGCAGTGTTCCGGGGTGCCCACCCCAGGACATTGCTGTTTGCTCCGGCCCTGTCATAGTTGCTTTTTGTAAGCGAGAGCAGGAAACCTGCTCTCGCCGCCAAAAAAGCAAAGCAGATTTCTTTTGCACAAGGGTAGCTGCATGTTAGCAGCTTCCCTTGTGTAAAAGCAAAGCCGGCTCCCGCAGGAGACGGGGAGCCGTCTGGGACCGAGAGAGGGGATTGTGGCTCCCCCCATGGTCCCTAACGCTAAGGGCTGGCCCCCGGGGATGGGGTCCCCAGGGCCAGAAGTGGTCCGGGAGGGGGGCAGCGCGGCCCCCTTCCAAAAAAAATATAAAAAAAAGAAGGCTGGCCAGGCCCCAGTGGATGGGGTCACTGGGGCCATATTTTGCCTCTGGAGGGGGCCCCGCGGCCCCACTGCCCCCCCAAAAAACATGAAGGCTGTGAGGCCGCAGGGGATGGGGTCCCCGGGGCAAAAAGTGGCCCAGGGAAGGGGTCCCATAAAATTACAAATTAAAAAAAATGGAAACCGGCAACACGCTGGAGGCCCCTCCCCTCCCTGCCAACAGGCCACGCCTGCTTTGCCCAAAATTCTGCAAACGTGCTCCCGGCGCGTTCTCTGATGGGGATTGAAGTCCCCTTCACTGATGCGGGTCCTTAGGGGCCAACTACTTATCACAGTTCCTAATGTTGCATAAATCACTGACCCACTTACTGACCCACTTAATATTGCATAAATCACTGACCCCCTGGTCAACTGGCCTTCTCAAAGGGACTCAAACGCCCTGTGTCCAGAATGTCAGGGCTGCTGCCTAGCAGTTGAATACAAAGTGCGCTACTGCGCAAACCTAAACCTAGCAGCTGCCCACTACTTGCTGGGCAGCTGTGAAACTCACTGGCACTCACTGTGCCTTTATTCCCTCTCAGGGACTCTCTCCCAATGATTCCCAGCTCATTGCAGCTGCCCGTGCTGGTGTGGCGCAGCTGGGGCACTTTAAAAAAAAAGGGGCCCCAGCACCTCTGTGCCTTCTGGACCCTATGTGGCACTACAACATATGCCACAATCTTTGGGGTGGCCCGCTCTCTGGTCGGACTGCCCAGGAGCCGAGAATGCACCTTGACCTTCCCCCAAAGATCTGTGGCCCTCAGGTGCCCTCTCTGGGGCCCCAGAAACTACTATGCCCAAAGTTGGAGCCTCACGGGCTCAGAAAACACACATGACCCAAAAAGACTTTGCCCCAAGCGGACCTCTGGGGCTCTTTCAGGCACCAAAATAACTTGCCCCCAAAAGATCTGTGACCCTCTGGGGCTCTTTCAAAACAAATCTGCCCCCTTGTAGGAGTGGCCCGCCCTCTCTAGCAGGTCCGCTCATCTGGGGCAAGTGGCAGCTTCACTCACCGGAGCTCTGCATGGGGACTCTGCTCCTCTCCCGGTTCTGCCAGCATGACTCAAATGTGAACCTAACTACTAGTGCCTACTATTACCCGACCCCCTGGGTTAGAGCACCTCTAATCACTGTTCTAACCCGCTAAAACTAGGAGGAGGGAGTCATAGATGGAACACCCCAGGATTTAGTACGATTGAGGGAACGCGATTTGGACCACTACACATGGATATAGACACGTCCGCGACATTGGTGGCTGCAGGTATGCCAATGAGCGGCGACCAGCAGGTCTGAGTGCTGTAAAGTATCAGCAGTCTGTGGCACTGACCCCTAGCCCTGAAGAAGTTGCCGACCATGAATGACAGGCAACGAAACATGTTGGCTTCATATGTATTAAAACGAGGTTCTACTGTAGCATGTTGGTTTTAATGTGAGCAGATACCCAGCAGCGAATATAGCTAGTGGTGTCTAGCTAAGGTTTAGTGGGTAAGAATAGGTAAGAACAGTGATTAGAGGTGCTCTAACCCAGGGGGTCGGGTAATAGTAGGCACTAGTAGTTAGGTTCACATTTGAGTTCTCACACTACAGCTACATATTTACTCACAGCAATTTCCTTTATGGTGGGAAGGAGCCAATGATGACAAGTGGAAAATTCTGACGAGTACCTGTCAGCAGTTCCTCGGTGGTTGCTTCCGTGAGGTTCCTCCCCACCTTGCACACACTTTTTCAACACACCTTAGAATTGAGAGGGTGGAGTAAGTGTAGACACAGACACAAAGAATATTTTTTTAATAACGAGATAGGTACACCCTGTTAAGTAACGCAAACAAGGTGCGTACTAGAAATAACCTCACTAGTTAGGAGGCAGGTGATGGTGTCAAGTGAGCCTATGACTGTTGGGACAAGTTTCATTATTGAGAACTCTGGAAAAGTAGTCAGCAGGGTTTTGATCCTTCCCTGGACAATGCACAATGGTATGATTAAACTCTTGTAACTATAGTGCCCAGCGTTCAATGCAAGGAGGCATTTTGGCTTTTGGATTGATAAATATAGTCAACAAAGCTTGATGATCAGTTACCAGTGTAAAATGTTTTCCGTACAGGAGCACAGGGAAATGTTCACAAGCCTATACCATGGCCAAGCTTGGTTTTTCAGGTTTTGAGTCAGCACGTTCTTTTTGGGACAAACTTCTACTTGCTTATGCCACAATATGCCTTAGAGCATTCGGGTGTCCGCTGTGGAAAGATACCACCTAACCTGACTGGGCTCGCATCAACAACAAACTCTATATGAAGTTTCGGATTGAAGTATGCCATCAATAGCATTTTCAATGGCTTTTTTGATTTTCTTAAAACATTTCTCACATTCATGTGACCAATTCAACAAAACATTATTTTTCGTCAAGTCTCTCAATGGAGCACTTATAGTTGCAAAGTTATGTATGTATCACAATCAGTCAGGATTTAAAAAGTGTGGCTATTCACCCAATAGGTTATCCAGCCACTTGTGGAATAGTACCTGGCCATGCCAAGCAATGAACGCACCATAGAAAGACCTTGTGGGGAATCAGCATTTGACACCACTTATACTTTAGCAGGTCCTGTCACTCCAAAGCCAGACAGTCCATCCACAAACCCAGCAGAGGCACAGAGGATGGTTAAGCAAGAAAATACTTACTTTCTAAAAGTGGTATTCTCAAACACAGAACATAAAAATCTTCTTTACTAAAAGTTGCATTTTTACATTCTGAGTCTAGGCATACTAAACTCCATTTCCCTATATTGTCCCCATGGGAAGTTATGCTTATACGATGTTATAAGTAAAATCCCATTCTTTCCTATGGTACAGATAGCCTTGCAGTGAAATACACTGTAATTCACCACCAGGACATGTCACACACACCAGTGCATGTCCTACCTTTACCATACAGAGCACCCTGCCCACAGGGGTACCTTGGGCCTACCTTAGAGGTGACTTATATGTAAGAAAAGGGAAGATTAGGGCCTGGCAAGTGGGTGCACTTGCCAGGTCAACATGGCAGTTGCAAACTGCGTGCAGACACTGTAGTGGCAGGTCTGGGGCCCCTTTTCAGGGCTGCTTGGGAGTGGCACAATCAGTGCTGCAAGCCCACTATCAGCATTTGATTTACATGCCCTGGCACTCTTAGTGCACTTTACTAGGGACTTACTAGTAAACCAAATATGCCAATCATGGAATCACCAATCCATAACACAATTTAAAGCAGGAGCACTTGCACTTTAACACTGAACAGCAGTGAGAAAGTGTGCAGAGATATAAAAACACAAAAACCAGGAGGCCAGGAAGCAAAAAGCCCGGGGAAACACGCCAAAGGATGCCAGGTCTAACAATTGCCTTGAAACTTGCTTCTGTCTTTCTTTAAATTGTGACTGTTCCTTTTTACATGAAATCTATTCATCAATTGTACTGTTTTAGGAAAATTGGTTACTTCTGACATCTACTGTAAAAATATGCAGTTTCAACTTTCCACTTGCTGGCCATGATTTGCTCACTAAGCCAGACGATAAACTGTGACTTCAAGATGAAATGTTCTCTGTACTTGTCTTGAGCAGTCTTTGAAGATTTTGCATGTTCTTCTAAATCTTACCTTTCCTCTTGCAGGTCCTTACTATAGATGGAATGTTGGAGTACAACCCCCCCTGTGTCACTATAAACACAGATTTTATTGGGTAAGATCTATTTAATTGCACATGTCAATAAATCCAGAGTAGCATAACAATTTGAAGTAACCAAAATAAAACTCTTAGATCCTTATATGCTGAGTACGTCACTTGGTGTGGGGGTATCAGGGACTGAATTTCCTATTTCCCTAAAGTATCCAAGTGTAAAATAATGGGCAATACGAGTTATTCCTCTTGGAATGGGGATTAACATGATGATCTAGGAATACAGGAAATCCACATGTCTTATCCTCTTCCCAGATGGAACACAAGGTCCAAATATGCACACATTTACAAACTACTGGGATGAGAAGATGAAGTGGGTGGAGGAGCTGAGAAGAAGCTTATGGGCAGAGGTTGGCTGTTGGGGGATATAGGAGATACACAGCTGAAAAGAGCTTAGCTGGGAGAGCTTTTTTTGCTTCTTAGTATTGTCCTGTCTGGGTGAGGGCGCTAAGGGCCCTAGGCCTTGACTTATAATCCAGGGTTGTTCCTGCTTGAGGGTTTGGAGGCCACAAGTCAACACCAGATCTACCAAGACATGGGGCAGGGAGTGCATCCATCTGAACACCCCTGGATCTGCCAATTCCAAGTGCTTTTCAGGGTGGCGTCTTGGGCTAAAGAGGCTGGGGAAGTATAGACAGCTCGCCCTATGGTACTGCATGTGGCGAGTGGGTCCAGGTTGTACCCTTGCCTGCAACCCCTAATACCAACTCTCCTCTGGTTAAACTACATGCAGAATCACACCCAGTGGAATCAGATTTAGTGTCTCTGGACCTGGAATTAGTGGGTTGTGAATTTGTGAACCCAGTAATTTCAGACCCAGAAACACTGGGTTATTAGAATGTCCAGGAGCAGTCTTCTCCCATAAAAACACAAAGAGTCATGCAAAAGGATGGCCATAATGCTTTACAAATCTTTCAAATTTAGAAATGTATTTGTTCATTTTAAAAGGTGGTAGAGTGAGGTGGGAATGAAGCAAATTTGAATGCCTTTGGCCGATAAAAAGATGAATTTGTAAGTACTAATTGCACATTTCAGGTTTGTATTTTCTTTGGGATTTTGCAGGAGATTGTCCTTCTCTTGGGTCTATGCAGGTTCTGTATTTTTTCTCTCGGTGTTTACTTTTTGGTTCCTGATATTTGGAGGGTGTTCTTGTTTTCTTGTTGGTGGATTGCACAGATGTGGCTTAGACAAACATCTGCAGATGAAACGGGATGCGCCTCTGCCGTGAATCATTCATCTTGTCTACTAAGCAGGCATTTAAAGTCATTTTTAAAAACTAAGGATGGCCAGAGCAGCTCATGCCTTTTGGTGTCAGGGTGCCAAATTGTATCTATTCTCACTATTGGGTTGATTGATGGAGCCTCTTAAAGTTTAGATCATTACTTAATTGCAAACATTTTTTGTTTGGTAGTCTCCAACTAGACTTCTAAGTCTACATCAAATGGCCCTGCTAGACAAAAGGGTCTTCCCTCTAATCTCATTGACAGCTTGGAGTTTCTAATCCTGTTTGACAGTCACTTAGCTTTTAGCTCACTAGCTACCACTGTAATGTATCCTGGTGCAATTAATCACTTCCGGTCATTTATAATGTTAGACTAAGGCTGAATGATAATAAAGTGCCTGTTAGAAATGGGGACTCTAGTTGACAGAGGTTTGCACCCTGTCCAAGTACCCCCTGGGAGCTTGGCACAGAGTAAGCAGGCTTAACTTAAGAGGCAATGTGTAAAGTAGTTGTGCAACACACACAAACTAATGCAATGAAAACACCACAAAAACACCTCCACACAGGTGTAGAAAAATAGAGAATATTTTCCTGCTTAAAACAAGATCAAAACAACAAAAAAATCCAATACGTAGAAGTCAAGATATTAATTTTTAAAGATTAAATGTGAAAAAAGTCCTTAGAAGTCACTAGCTGTCAAAAGGTTACTTGAGGTTGTGAGGGACAGGTGTGATTCCAGAGTTCAGACTGACCGCAATGGAGGCAAGTTGGCTACAGAACCCACACAGGGTCTGCTGAAAAAGTACTTTGTGTGGAGCAAATAGTCGATGACAGGAGCACGATGCGTCCAGATTTCTTACATCGGCGGTGAACTCTGTTGAAAGGTAGGCAATCCGTTGTTGACAGGCTGCGCAGAGTGTCATCATCGAGCCGTGCAGGCTGCCTGTGCGTTGGCATCAGAGGGTCATGCGCCGGAATTTCTTCTGCAGCTGTGGCGATGCGTCAGTTTTTGTTGAAATAAGCATCAGAACCCACTTTCGAGGTCCAAAACGTGGAGAGGGTACCTCAGGTAAGGGCAGGAGTCACAGACAGCAGAGTCCAGCAGGACCTGTAGAATTGAAGGAAGTCTATGTGCCCCTGAGACTTAAAAACACAAGAGGCAATCTAGCAAGCCCTTGGAGATCACTTGGAGGGAAGGCAGAGTCAAGCTCTCCTTCAGCAGAGTCTGGGAGCAGCAGGACAACAAGCAGAAAAGCAGTCCTTCGAGAAAAGCAGTCCAGTTGAGTCCTTTAAGCAGCACAGCAGTCTAAATGACAGAGGCTCAGTTCAAGATCCAAAAGTGTTTGTGTTTAGGGCGTCAAAAACCCAGTACTTGGACCCAAAAGTGCCTTTGATGTAGGGGTGACTACAAAGGAGCTCTTCGAAGTGCACAAAGATCCCTTTCAACCCAGTCCTGCCTGCAAGGCTCCCCATGGGGGGTAATCAGTCCAGTGTCAGCCCCTCCCATTCCTCCCTGTGCAGGAAGACCCATCAGACTGCAGATGAGTACTAAGAATGCAGATGAGCCTCATCTTCCTGTGTTTGTGGCCAGCCGCGGCCCATGGAGGGAGTTGCGGTGGGGCAGACAGGCGGGCGGGGGAGGGGCAGGGTGGGTGGTGATAAACACCGGAATATGGATGATTGCAGGTAAGTAAACAATTAAATTAATAAAACGAATTTCGTAGCGCGCGCTGCATCGCATTTTTGCTGACTGACCCCAGGAAGCTTGCTCAGGAGGCGGACCACTGGACAAGTACGAGGTCCACAAGGGGTATGTGGGAAACCCAGCCAAGGTGGGCAGGGCTCCCTGCAGAAGAGTAGGGGGACAAGGGTAACCAAAAGAGTTCTCTAAAGGACCCCAAAATATCTCCCAGGGTAAAGATACCTAGCCCTCCAGTGGAAAGAAGCCATGGCCCCCTAACGGGTAGGCCAGACAACCGGGCTCCACGCAAGTGTTAATTCTGTGGTCAGGAGGGTCACATGCAGAATGATCCCAAGTGCCCCAGGGCACCACCAACACCTACTGGTGCACAGTCACTGGGGTTAGTTAGTGTAGTGCTGAGGGGAGGAGTTAGTTCCTAGTGAAGGTGGGAAGCCATCTGTGATGACCCTTATCTCATTAGAAGATAGAGAGATGGTCCAGCCAGTAAGAGCCATCAAGAGGACCTGGATCGTTAACAGTGGCCCAGGTGCCTGCCAGAAAGAGGAAGGGCAGTGGGCGCGGGAAACCCGACTCCGAAGTTGCACGGTCCAGGAGGAGGCAGAACTTGAGGGGGATGCCCTGGAACCTATGGAGAGGAAGTGTCAGAACTGGGAGATCAGCCTGAGCTGACCCATTGACAGCAGTAAGAGGGTCCCTCCAGGGAGGAGTTCTACAAGGTGCAGATGGAGTGCCCTACTTTTGTTGGTTTGCATCAGCACGCAGCAGACCAAGCAGCAAGTCATCAGTCGGGATCAAGTTGGATTTATTGGGGGAATGGTCTCCTTTACAATGAGCTTAAGGTTGCTGAACCTGGGTCAGCCTGTGTGGCTGTGGTAACCCAGTGCTTCAGGACCTTTCTACTGGGTCTTGCTCATGATGTGCCTTTGGCAAGACATTTGGGGCACAAAAAGACCTTTAACAGGATTGCCACCCACTTCTTTTGGCCCCAAAATGCTGAATAGCACTGACACTCATTAGAGGACTGCCAGACTTTGAGGCAAGTGGCAAGAGTGAACAGAAGAATAAGGCTATCCTCCAACCCTTCTATGTGGTGAGTACCCCTTTCGAGTGGGTGGGCATTGACACTGTGGGGCCACTGGAACCCAAGACAGCCTTATGCAACAAGAATATCTATTTCTAGGTGGACCATGCCCCCCTGTACCCAGAAGCCTTCCCTCGCATTACAATCACGGCCCCAGTGGTGAGCTGTGCATTGATGAGGATATTTTCCCACATGAGGTTCCCCAAAGAGGTAGTCTCTGGCCGTTGTACAAGCTTCCTATCTAGATATATGCCATCGTTGTGGGAGGAGTGTGGTGTAATGTACAAATTCACCACTCCTTACCATCCTCAAGGAAATGGGTTGGTTCAGAGATTAAACCGAACCCTGAACGGCATGATGAGAACTTATGAGATGTAAGTTGGACGTCTTCTTTCAATGCCTGTAGTCTGCCTACAAGGAGGTACTGCAGAGCTCCTTAGGGTTCAGTCCCTTTGAATTGGTGTATGGGCACCCTGTAAGAGGGCCTCTCAGTCTGGTGAGGAGGGCTCAGAGAAAACTCCTGGTAAGACCCCCAGGATGTGTTTAGCTATATGCTTCCCTTCAGGGACCAGACTTGGCACTTCAGGAAACTTGTTCAGGGAAACTGGAAGCCAGTCAGGAGAAGATGAAATGATGGTACTACCAGAAGGCCGCTCCGGTTGAGTTTCAGCCTCGCCAAAAAGTGTGGGTGATGGCACCAGTGTAGCCTTGTGTGCTCCAAGACAAGTGGGCTGGGTCATTTGAGGTGATGGAGCGCAAGAGTGATGTAACCTATTTGGTGAACTTGCAGACTACTAGAAACCCTTTGAGGGTCCTGCACGTAAACAGGCTCAAACCTCACTTTAAGAGGTCTGAAGTGAAAATGCTCCTGGCTACTGTGTCTTATGCCAGCATGGAAGTTTCTCCTCTCCTCATCTAGACGTGGTTTGGTTATTTTATACCATAAAGATGGCCTCAGGTTTCCTTACATAATCGATATGTTTTGAATATGATTATGCAAATGAGCCTAGAACAATACATGCGATTATACAAAGCAGTTCTTTCGCCCTAGGATGAAGATGACCATGACTTTTACACATGGTGTTATGTACATCATGTGCAGGGACATTTCTAAGAAACCTCATGCATAATAAATGAAGCCAATTTCAAGGAAACTGATTTACATGTATTCTGCACTTAACTGGGTAAAAGGTCAGTGCTGGAACTGTTATGGAGAGCAAGGTAGGATGGGAAACAGCCTTTACAATGAGGTTTTTACCTCATTGTGCCTTTACCATGCATTTTTTAGCACGCATATTTTTCCCAATGCATGCCTAAACAATGCATGCCTTTATCACGGATTTAGGGTTAAGTTGGTGGTCTCACCCCACAAATACATTGTTTTTATATATAAACAATTCGTGGTAAAGGCATGCGTTGTAAAAGTATGTTTGTGGCAAAAACATGTGTGGTAAAAAATGTGTGGTAAAGGTATACAATGTGTTTGCCTGTGTTGTATCATCATACAACCGGTTGGACAAATGTAAGTGAAAGGTTGTGTAGCTAAATAGGCCTAGATTGGGGTGCATTGGGGCACATAACACCCACTCCCCATAAAAATGATGATGAGGCCAATTAATATTTAAAATATGCCTGTTCAAAAAACATAAAAACATTTTCTAAAAACATCTTAAAAAAACACGGTATATGTAAAATACAATATTAACATTTTTTAGGTCAAGCATTCGACACCTCTTGTATATACTTTAGTATATACTTTAGTATGTACAGTTTAGTATATACTTTAGGATATACTTATATGTGTATGTACTTTGTGGGCTCTGGAGATCAGTCCTAGGACTTGTCTGCTTCTGCTTAGGGACATTTTTTTCTGTTCAACTGCCTCTATTTAACTGTCTTGATACAAAACAACCAGCAGAGGTCAGTTAAATACCTGAATTTCTCTCTGCTGAGGGACTTTATTTTTTTATTTTTTCTAGCAACTGCCTCTATTTAACTTGCTTGATAGAAAACGACCAGCAGAGATCAGTAAAATACCAGAATCACGACTATTTCATGAATGCCCAACCCACGTCGCTGCCTGTTAAACATCTGGGATGCGGAGGATTTGACCCACCGTCAACAAGATTGGGCCATACTGGGGATGTTAGTGGCAAAACGGAATATAGCTAAGCTATGGGGATCTAGCGTACTGCCTACATTGCGAGACTGGTGTAAGGACATGGACGAAGCCATGGTGGCTGAAAAGGCGGTGTCTGTCCACCGGGGATGCCCCGAAAAAAGGGGGCAAATCAGGGGGGCATGGAACAAATTTAGGGGAGACATATGTGAGCCGCCACGAGTTGACCCGGATGAGTGTCTTTCAGATTCACAGGTTTGACCTAAGGTTTACATAAGCTAACGTGGAACTCCTTTGGCTGTGATAGACCCCGTCCGACTGCTTATCATGTTTCATACTGTGAGATTGGTTTTTGGTCACATCACCAATGTTGATACAGCTGCAGTCCTGACAGTTGTTTTGTCGCCTTTGAGGAACTGAACATGATTACTGTGTTTTTTTTTTTTTGATGTGGGGTTTGTTTTTTTTTGTTTTAAAAAAAGAGAAAAATCTTAGACCTAAGTCATGTCGTATATTTTCATTATTACCATCATGCTGCAAGATACTTTTATCCGCCGCCGGACCCCCTGGGTTGTCGGCTCTAAAGCTGTGTGCTCAGTAGCCTGCCATAAAGATTGCATTACCGTTGCGGCCAGCCCTGGGGGTTGTAGGCCCTACATTGTGTATCCCTATGCATGTACAATAAAGGTCTTCAAAAAAAAAAAATACCAGAATCACTTTAGCATTCTCCAGATTCCAGTCAATAGAAATTGTCTTCCACGAGCACCCAGAGACAATATTTTTTCAAATCTTGTATTTTCAGTGATATGACCACCAAAGGCCCTACTTTTATTTGAAAAACAGACCTTTGGACTATACCATTTCCTGCTGAAAGGCAATATTTATCTCCATGTGTTCCTATACCTGGTGTGTCACGCAGTTTGATGCTTACTCTCCCTCCATGTTAAAGAACAGTAGATGTTTCAGCACCAAGGCTAATGTGGTGCATAGCTAAATGCATATAAGGTCCCAAAAGCGAGACCCATTGCATTGCAAGTGCTTCTTTCATTAGGCTCTACAAGTCCACTAAAAAGAGTCAATATATGATCAGAACGACTAAGCATACTGAAAGCCAAGGTGCTCAGTGAGAGCAAAGAGAGAAAAAAAAAACGATTTTCACGCATTACAATTTGGCTTGTTTTGGAAAAAAGGCAGAATTGTTCCCATCACATGGAGAACCAATGTTTATGTGTCCTGTGTAGGAGACGCAACATGACTGTCGCTTTCATCGGCAGATGACGGTCACTGTAACACCTCTTATATCAGGTCACTAGAGCAAAGGTAATCATCTTCAGTTCCCACAGCGGCAGTCCAGGAAACACTTGATACCTGCAATACTGTTGCAGAACAATTGTCTGTTCTGCCATGAGCTGATAACACATAAAGAAGTAAGGATCATGAAACCGCAATTAGTTAGATAAGATACAAAGTGAAGCAAAGTGCAATGCTTTGTAAAAACTATCGTCACCCACACGAATTGTGGCATGCTTCATCATAGGGCTGCTGCGACACCTCTGCGCAGACCAACACTAGAGGTGGAGCAATAGGGTGGGGAACACACTACAAACACAGAGAAAAGGAAAGGATCCAAGAAAATAGTAATGAGTGCAGATTTAAAGTCTGAAACTAACCAAGGGGTAGTCTCATAAAAATGTTATTCCTGGACTCCCTTAATTGGGTTTAAAAAGGTATCTCTCTACCTAAGGATGGTGGTGAGGTAAGTGTATTTAAGCACCCATCACCCCTCCGTTCTGTATTAAGGTCAACATGTGTCAGCCGGATTTGTTACGCCCCCGGCTTTTGTCAGAACTGTCAGATCCACGTGCTCAATCCCTTTCTGTTTATATATGAATTGTATACCTAATTACTTCACCTGTTAATTTTAATTATGGTGGGTTCCGTACTCATACGCCTGATAGGATCTGCAAGTAAAGAGACTAAAGATACAAGTGAAGATAGTCCACATATAGGGTCTCAAAAGTATGTAAACATGTTGAAAAGTGATAAAACTCTATTTACTTTATTTGCTCCCTTTATCTCATATATCTACCCATTTGGTGCTTTGCGGTCTTCATAATTCTTATTTTAACATCACTAGTGTGGAGGCAATGCCCCCAATTGCTTGTGAATTTCACCTTTGCAATTTATTAAAACTATTTGTGCCTATTTATAGCAATTTTGTGCGAACACACCTAATAATACTATATCAAACAATATCATGGTTTAAATGTAGACATGAAAAGACCCTCGCATAAAGACGTTTGGATGCTAATGACAGGACACCGGGTACATCTTATCGAGTTTCACTTAATTTGCCACCTGAACTAGCATGAGGGGAGAGAGCGACCCCCTATAGTCACACTAGTTGGGAGAATGTGATTATATGCACTGGATTAGACAAAGACAAATCGCCCCATTGGACTACTCTATACCCATGATACGTTTAGTATTCCCCTGTCCTGGTCATAAAAGTATGAAAGACCTTTGAAAAAGGGATGTCGGTAATGATCTGCCCCTCTATTGTTTCAATGAGACAGTAATCGTTTCTACTTAGCCGCTCCACCTCTAGCAATGGTCTGTGCAGAGGTGTCGCAGCAGCCCTGTGATGAAGCATGCCACAATTCTTTGTGGCTGAGGACAGTTTTTACAAAGCATTGCACTTTGCTACAATTTGTATCTTATCTAACTAATTGCGATTTCATGATCCTTACTTCTTTACGTGTTATGAGGTTTACCTTGAGGAGGTCGAAGTAAGGTCATATCCTCCTCCCCCTTTTATTTTGTGTTAAGCTGCCCAGAGCTATAGCATCCCATAGAGTCTCTAAGAATGCTGTCATTAACATGGGAATATGCTGAGGATACTGTAACACGTGGGCCTTTGAGGGGCAAGTAGAACATCAATGTCCGGTGGCGCAACCGATGAAAGAGTAAGACATATGTCCAACATGCATTTGTATCCGCAGAATAGGCAGCGGAGCACAGGCAAGATGCAGTCTACCCAGACTGGTCTGAAAGAGAGGCACCCATGCTCGCTTAGCTCCCAAAGCTGAGGTGTGCCCAGATGGAGTACCATACGTTCATGGCAACGTCACACCAGGAGTACCTTTTTCTTCTCTTGAGGAGTTGGGCCATCCATTGCGTAGCAGCAAAATTAAAACCAGGATACCCACTACAAGTAGTAGGAGTAGCGGAAGCCCTCCAAAAACGCTTCCCAATACGGAGTGTATAAAGTCTGGAATAACTCCAAAGATTGTCTGAAAGGCGCTTAATAGTCCAGCATCCATGCTCTTAAATAGGTGCACAATCTCCCTCGTACCAGACATATTAAAGGTACGATGAATCATTCCCTGAAATGGAGCTGGACATTTGTATGGACTAGTGCTTGCATCTCAGATGAAGACCTTGCAACCTGGAGATCAAAAGTCTCTTGGGCTGAGGTTAAGGCCACATCCTTTACCCAGAGTTTTATATAGCGCAAACTTGACCTAAAGGTATCAGAGTGCTTTACATGAGAACCAATTGCATTACAGACTGACACATTCATTTTGTTAGGCGTGGAGAGATAAAGTGCTGATTAAGTGATTTACCCAGAATCACAGGATGTTGAGCGACCTTGCCAAGACTTGCACCTGGTTCCCCAGCTTCAACGTCGAGCACTCTAGCCGTAAGGCCACATCCTTCTGAAAAAAGCAGGGCTTTCATTTTGCTCAGATAGCCAAACCGCATTAAGGAAACATTTAATGAAGGCTGTAGCATTGCCTCCCTAACTGTGTGGGTCGTTGAAAACAATACTTGCATACAACAAGTAGCACTGGAACTTACTGTGACTAAATATACAATGCCTGGTGCCATCCCACAACAGCCTTGATCATTCAGAATCAAATAGCTCCCATTCGAGAGCAACTCGAACAACGGATGAATCACGTCTGCAGGGTATCCCTTCAAATAACACGTCAAGTCAGCAACCTAAGCTTTATAGGTGCCGTGAAGTGAACTGTCTTTGCAAACAAGAGACCCACTTAGCAATTTCACAGTTTAAACTTCTGAGAAAAACTTCAGTGTCCTCATTCCTACATCTATATCTGTACGGTAATTCCCAGTACTCACGTATGTATCCTTCTCCCAGCGCTTCATATATGCCTACCTGGTGATACTGTAGAAAGTATTGAAACTGGAAGGTCGTGACTGGCAATGTAATATAGCCAAGGATTAACCATTCTTTGGAAGGTGACAACCATGGTGAAAGTTAATTTGTCCAATTTTTCAATGAGCAGGATTGTATATTTTGCATCTCTTTGTGCAATTGCAATCTGTCTTTCTAGTAGATTGTATGTGGAAAAAAGAGTTGTACTGTTGATGTGACCCCAAGGCACGTGACCAGAACACAATGACTGTAGAGTCGAGATCAATAATAGAATCAATCGCAATTGTGATTGTCCATGTTGAAGAATAAACAAATCTTGTTCTAGTATATCTATTGTAGAAGACACAATGTTGCCCAGTGAATAAATCCTGGATGATAGTGTGATCAAACCATTGTTGACCACAGTCAAAGTCTTTTCTAGGTTAACACTCTCTCAGCAGTCTCCTATTGAGAGATTTTCCATACCTCATTGTAAATAGCATACAAAAAGCACATTTTAGGTGGCTTCTGAGGACCTAACAAAAAATCCCTGAGATACATGTCATCTTAGAGAAGCGACAAGTGTTGTTTCATCTGAGACAGTGTTGAGGTCTTTAGCCATTCTAGGCATAACTTCCCAACACTGTATGATGTCATCACCCCCAAGTGTTCTGATTGTGCACCTATTTGTGTCGACATAACCATCCCTTCCAATTGGGGGCTGATTTATTTATTTATTGAGTTTTATATAGCGCTGGCTGGACCCGTAGGTATCAGAGAGCTTTACATGAGGATCAGTGAATTACAGGTTACAAGTTACATTTGTTACAAAGCATAATCAAACATAGGATTAAAAAGCAGTGTTAGCGTAAATTTGTCAGAGGAGGGGGAGGAAGGAGACAAAACAGGGAGATGGGGAGAAACTGTGTCCAATGTCAGGCTGGGTAGGTGACGGCCAAGGGGAAGAACCAGGGCCAATCTCCTCTATAGCTGTCTGGCAGCTCCACCAGGCGTTGGCCATAATGCTCGGACTCTGCTGTCAAAGGGAGGGGGAGGTAGGAGACAAAACAGGGAGAACTGGGAGAAACTATGCTCAATGTCCAGCTGGGTAGGTGACGGTCAAGGGGATGAACCAGTGACGATCTTCTCCATAACTATCTGGCACCGGGCATCAGCCATAATGCTCAGACTCCCCTGTCAGGGGGTAAGGGGTAAAGAAGACAAAACAGGGAGATGGGGAGAGGCTGAGCCGGATGTCCAGTTGGGAGTTTGAGAGATGAGAAATCCACTGCCCAAACAAAATCCGGATGGGCATGGGAATATTGTTTCTGTGATTATCAAGGTGCCATCAGCAGAAGGCTCGATAGCCAGGAGAGGCAGACGCCAGAAAGCTCGAGAAGACAGCGGGCCGAAAGAGGGCAGAGGGCTGGGACCATCTAAGAGTCAGGCGTTTTCCTGGCCTGATCGTACAGTAGACATCACGTCCTTGAAATGCCCCCAGGATGGACAACCTATGTAAAGGGTGATCTGAAGGGATGCCCCAACAGCTCAGTTTAGGAGTGGCCCGGAGCCTCCAAAGTCCCCTTCAGAGGTTGTCAAGACTGGTCTCAGTCTCCATCTGGCAGAGTGAGGTTAACCACTAACCTTACAGCCGGGTATAGCAGGAACGATGGATGATGCTATTTAATCCCTTCCCCTATATGGAGATACCCATGAGTATATATGTAGCACACTCCACAGATAACGCCACCATAGGGGAAAGGGAAAAAAGGGACAAAGGAAACAAAAACATTGCCGCTACGTAACACAGAATAGGGATGACGTCAGGAGATGTAGACCTCTCTCCTATGTTCCACCCTGTTTGCCTTGTAAGTGAAACACAACACACACATAAGTAAGTTCCCCCTTATATGTTTAACCCCAATAGTCCAATATGTGTCAGGCACTTACTTATATAGCAGCTGCACATCTCCCAACAGAAAAGGGCACAAAAGCAAAAAATAAAGAATAAAAAATACTATATATGTCTGTTTCATGAAGGAGATGTCTGATATGTCCTGGACCAAAGAAGCAACACAAAATAAATTCAAGGAATGAGTTACTTATCTTAATGCAGATAATCCTCTGGAAACACTGAATATTCTTTTTATAGAGGTGCTCCTGCCCTGGAAGTATGTCTGTATTTGCTGATACCAATTCCTTGTTGCTATCCTGAGCAAAAGCTTCCAGAAACCATAAAATAAAAAAAAACTAAAGCGTTATCGTCCTGCTCTTCCTGCTCTCCTGAGCGGAATCAGCAGGGAAGCGATAACAGCAGAAGTGCTCATTACGCGTGCAAGCTGCCTTCTTCCAAGAGGCTTCAGATTGCTATAGGTACTTGCGCTACCCTAATGCAGCTTAGAGTAAATGAGGCTTATTATTTACTGGCACCAAATGCCAGAGGCTTGGTATGCGGGAAATGCGGCTCCGTTTGCTCGAAGCCATCGAGCACGTCACGGAACACACCTCCCACGAAGTCAGGCGTCACTGGGATTCAAAGCTGCTACCATCGGGGAGAGCTGAAAGCCCCCCGATTAGCAGCGGTTACCGGAACGAAGGTTCATAAACACTACAAAGGCAGTCTGAAGGTAAATGACTGCCGCTGGTCTTCCAAAGATCAAAACAAGGTTGCAGCAGGCTTCCTGACGCTGCTGCTTCACGTAACTGCTCTGCAACAAACACATGAGTGACAAGCCCTGAGCTCAGCATAGGCGGGGCTTAAGTATCTGTAGCGAGAAGTGCAGCCCGCCTTCCCAGGAGTTATGGGAGTTGTAGTGCCATTCCATACATACGCGCAGTGTTCAGTGTATGTGCCAATCGTAGCCTAGCCATGACACCATCTTGAAATCAGGCACTGCCCTGAGAAGGCTCTGCAAAGAATAAATTGGCCTCAACCAAGTCCCCCGGCTCGATCTCTAGATCAGGTGCACTTCCTAACTTTGGGGGCAATTATGGGCCCAGCGTTAGTTCCTCGTCCCAGAGTTATCTGTGTCTTTCCCCTAGGAGTCACCCTGGCAAGGCTCAAGCGGTGCACGCTGAAATCGCAAAGTGGTACATGCTTGTGTGTCTCGCCCACTTCTACCCTTCTCTGCAGCAGGTTATGCCACTCAAAAATGGTCCTGCGGTCAGTGGCACAGCGCGGGGCACTCCTATAGTTCCATTTCCCTCTGAAGCAAGCGGCGGCCAATGGGCTTGTTGGGACAGTTGATCACAATCCCTGTTTAAAGGATATCTGCCGGTTCACGAGAGGTCCACAGAATCTTTAGCCCTCTCCAGGGCCCACCGATACTCCTACCGAAGTCCCGGTCTCCCAGGAAGTCTTGGCCGCAAACACAGTGTGCGGGCCCCTTCCCCTTCGATATTAGCTGCCCCGCACAGATGTTACGGGCAAAACAGGTCTCCCGCTGTAACAGCCATCCCCTGCCGGATGCCATTTTGTTCAGCAGCTGTGTAAATAAGCATGGGTGGGGTAGGGCCATAGTGTAGGGCGCAGCTGCACAAATTGGAATGAGAAGGTGTTTGCTGGGAAACGGCGGGTCGGCGACAGGCTGGTGATTCTGGTCCGGGTCTCTCTTCCTCCTCTGGAAGTAGCGGCACACAACTAGGCCTGTGCCAGGCCTACACGCACACAGAAGTCCACAGCTCAGGGGTCGATTCCGGGTCCTGAAAAATGCAAAAGCTAAGGCTCAAAACATGCACTGCACTTCCAGAAGTACCGCAGCTGGCCAATATAACTCGAATTCTTAAAGAAACAGCAACAGGGTAAACAAAACGCGCACTCAAACATCCTCGGACAACTCCAATGCAACCCTTTATTCTAGTCAACTTAGATTTTACTTAAAGCCCCGGACAACTCGGTGTCTCACCGAGGCATCTTACTAACTCCGCCCTCGCTCAGGAAGCCCTGGAGAGTTGAGGCCTTTGTGAAGAAGCGGCAGACAACCGGCCCTCTCACTCAGAGTCCCAGACAATTGGATTATAAAGAACAAACAGCCTAGAGCCTGGAAAATTTCAGGCCAAGGAAATCCTCTTGGGCCTTGAGAGAACGCTGGACTGAGACGTCCCAGAGCCCTGTCTCCTGCTACAGCCGCTGGCGGCATGGTAGATGCAGCTGGGGACAGATGAATTGTAAGAGCCATCTTGTAGCATGGCTTCTAATGTATCCTTACTGTGTTGTGTATAATGTTGCCAATCGCCAAAGTGTGTAAGTGAGTGAATCTGAGCTTTGTTCAAGTTTTGATCTTGGCTAGCCCAAAATAGAAGGTTTGTTGTACAGTTTTGTGGTATGAGGCATGCTCTAAATAAGGCCTCAGTTCCCAGAGCCTGCCAATCTTTAGTCCCCCAGGCAGTTTTTGTGTCTAAGTTGTTCCTCCAAAAGTTGAAACTCTGTAAAGATAGTTGGGATATAACGGAAGCAGAGTATATCAGCTTAGTGTTAGCTAGCCTATTTTTTTCACAAATGTTTGTGCAAGCCTGTAGTAATAAGAGGCTGGATCTAAAATGTTAAACCCAGAAAAAGAAACAATTTTTTGTGCAAATGTTATTGAACTACCTTTCGGTTGATGTTGGAGACTGTTCCCATTGATGGTAACTGAAAATAATTGCGTGGGATACTTGCTTTGGGCAAAAGTTGGTCACCATAGTATTGGTAACAGAATGTGTCATCAAAATTATACAATTCCTCTTTTGAAAATGCATCAGACTGTTCAAAATCAGATTACATAGTATTTACAGTTTCAAAGTCATAATCATCAGAGAAAGTACTAGAGGTGATGTTATCACTATGAGAAGTGTGGTGTTTTCAAAAGTTCAGTAGGACCATATACATCATAAGAAACTCTGTCCCAAACTTTTCCGTCTGGAACTGGAACTGCTGTAATGATCACGAAGGATAGGTCGCTCTGTTTACAGTGGAGATGTGTGTGGTTTCAGGACCAAGTTCACAGGTTGTACTGCACAGCATTCCGAGAGATAATATCTCTTATGGGGAAATAAAAAGACAGTCACTATACCCATCCAAAGGACCAGGAACAGTAGACCAATTACAATTCAGAGCTGTAGCCAGGGAGAAATAAATGAGTATTTTTCAGCCAAAGGTAGAAATCACAAATTCTTCTTTTGTGGGGAACCGGCGGTGGCTGTAACATGGCTTCACTTGGATCCAAAGAGAAAGTATCAAAGTTGACAAAGTAGCCAGATACAGTTCAATCTATATTTGGTAGCTCAGCAGGTTTTATGGAACTGGCAGATGTCTCAGTTTGAGACATATTCACATAGACATCGGTATTAGGCCAAATTGAGCTCTGTGTGTCATTTGTAGTTGATTTTGTTCAATTTCAACAGGTGCAAGTTGCATTATTCCTTCACTTTGCACATATGAGTTTTCAAACGTTATTAATCTTTCCATCTGAACTTCCTGCATGGTAGCAAGAGGAGATCTATGGCTACCCAGGCGCCTGCACGGCCTACTATTCAGTATCGGCCACATAGTATGGTTTGATCAGATCGTTTGGGACGAATCAGTCAGTCAAATACTTTTATTCGTTAAGTTAATATCATAAAAAGACATAGTACAATACAAACAATTAATTATACACAGAAACATCCTAGACAGAGGAATTAATTTAAGCCAGAATAAATATTGTATAATATAAATATGTCTTAAAAATGAGATAAAAATTACAAGAGCTTATATTCAGTAAAATCATGAAGTAAGAGAAAAAGAGCGAACAATCTAGTTCATAAAATATCAACAGAGATAGGTAGAGCCTTGACAATCTTGTTTCTAATCCGTGTAGCAGCAACTAGAAAACTAGCAATATGGAATATTATTCGTGGGGAATTTAATTGTTGTAAATACAGGAGGGCTGGCCTAACCTGTATGAAACCTGCCTCCTTCAGAATAGGGCACAAGAATTTCTTTCGGATTTCTCGATAGTGTTCGCAGAACATAATAAAGTGTAATGTGTCCTGAGTCGAGAAATCATCGCATTGACAAGGCTCAGCCTGTTCTGGGGGGCACCAATTTTTAAAACAACCAAGGGAAAAATGAATCAAATTAAAACGAAATCTTGTTAAAAGATGCCGATGAAAGGGGTGATTCACTATTATGAGGTACGGTTCAGGGGCTGGGGAGCTAGTTAGGGCGTAGTTTGTTCTAACTGTTGGTTTCATCAGTTCTACCGCCTCCCGCTCTAAAGAGAGTAGATTCATCATGGCATTTTTGATCAATCCGATGTCCTTCCTCACAATGGAATCTGGGGACAAGAAAAGTTCAGGACGTCCTAGGTTGTGAAAACCCGTTTTGTTAGACTTATCCAGCTTCAGGCAGTCTAACAGTATGGTGTGATTCAAAGTGATTTCTTGGTTCAGCCAGGTTTTCAACCAACATATTAGCGGGCTGTTTTAATTTGATCAGTTACATATCCTAGCCCCAGCTCAGTATGAATGGAGAATGTTGGGGAGGACTGAGGGACAGTCAAGATTGATCTGAGGAATTTATTTTCAATAGTCTGGATTTTGGCTTGGGGCGAGTAACCCCATATCTGAGAGCCATATGTGGCTACCGCTAGGCATTTGGCTTTATAAACCTTGATGAGGGCTTCTATTGGCCTAGCCCCTAGTTTTCTGGAGAAACCCATAAGTGCAGATGCGGTTCTGGCGAAAGCCGTACTGCGACTATTTTTTTCAGGGCCCCAGTTACCATTTTCGTCAAAACGAACTCCCAGATATGGGAATGAGGGTACCCTACAAACTTCTTCCCCACAGCAGTAGAAAGTTTTGACCTTTTTATCCCTACGTGCCTTTCCTGCGATCATGACTTGAGATTTTTTTGTATTAATTTTCGGGTCTAATTCCTCCATAAAATTTCCAAAGGCATCCAACAGTTTTTGCAGGTCCACCCCTGTACAGGCCAGGAGGACGGCATCATCCGCGTAAAGGAGAACTGGCATAACCAGTTCCCCAATACACGGTACGTCATGTGACACGTCCTCCAGAGCAGGCTCCAAGGCATTTATGTATAATATAAACAGGAGGGGGGCCAGAATACACCCCTGTCTAACCCCCCTCTCTGACCTAAAGTGATTTGTGCATCACCCCTCAGAATTTACTCTGATTGCAGCTAAAAGACCCAAATGCAGGTCCGCTAAAAAGTGCACTAATGGGGGGTCAATACGAAAGTTTAGTCAAATGTACCACAGCTTTGACCTATTTACTAAGTCAAATGCTGAGGAGAGGTTCATGAACCCCATGTAAAGCGATCCCTCCTTAGCTATAGTGTACTTACTTATTAAAAGTTGGAGGTTAAGACATTGATCAAGGGTACTCCTTTTGGCTCTAAAACCATATTGTGCATTAGACAGGACCCCTCTTTCAGACAGCCAATCTGATGATTTACGTAGGACCACCCGGCCTAGAATTTTTACAGACGAATCAATTAAAGAAATTGGCCTGTAGCAGGACGGATCCTGTCTGTTCCCCTTTTTAAAAACTGGAATTATAAATGAGGTGGCCCATGTAGCTGGTGAGCTATTTGGTCCCAGGGAATTAAACACGTTTGACAAAATTTTGGACCAAAAATATGGGGCAGCTTTACATAAATCAGCAGGGACCCCGTCGGAGCCCGGGGCTTTATTCTGAGACATTTCACCAATGGCCCTTTCCACTTCTGAGACATCGAAGACCACCGCGGGGAAAGCATTCTCCGGGAGACTATTGTCTGACCTGTAGTCATCTCCTGGCAGCCTGTAGATTTTCTCAAAATGAGCAATCCAGTCACTGTCGGGAATATTACAGCTCAGGGAAGAATACTCATCAGCTGAGAACAGGGATTGATTAACTGTGGCTCAGAATTTCCCGCTGTCTCGCAAGACTTCGGGAGATAAAAGTTTATTCCAGGCCTCCTCCTTCAATTCCCGTTTTTGGGCTAATAGAGCCTATTTATAGGCTGATCTAAGGCTGACTATAATCCCCCTATTCTTTGGAGATGCTTTTAGGGCTTTAAAAAGTGCAGCATGGGCTCTAGTACAACTACTATTAAACCACCTCTTGCCAGTATGAATTTTCTGGCTACACTGTATCTGTAGACTAAGATTAATTTGTTGACAGATGGTACCAAAAGCATCTATCGTGTGGGTGCCCAGAGATTCAGTATCCAGACATATATTAACTTCCCTTTCAACCTCGGGTAAGACCTCACCTAAAAAGCTTTCAGGGACCACTTTAGACCACCTCAGACTTCTACCTTGGTGTTTCAAGATCACGTCTTTCTATCCCATTTGCGCTGCATCCTTAAAACAAAGGAGGTCTCCCAACTCCATCTCTAATATCACAGGATTGTGATCACTATAGATGGAGACCTCCGTGAAATAACTTAAAACCCTACACAACATAAAAGATGTTAAGAAAATGTAATCTATGATTGACCCTATGTCTCTCCCCTTAAACGTTGGGGTCCTAGTACCAGTCTTGACACAGCTGGACTCATAGAGATTCCAGCTGGCTAAAAATAATTCCAGTTCCTCACCCTGCTTTGAGTGTTCGAAATGGGACATGGCTGATAGCGGGGGACCCTCGTAGCCTTCAATTCCACATAATTTATCACAAGGGTGAGTATTAAGGTCTCCCATAAATATGATCTCGAATGTATTTGACTTTAGACAATACGATAAAAGAAACTTCTCTAATAGCACCAAATTATTGTCTTTGCTATCCATGGAATTATAAAAATTTATAAATAATATTTTGTTTCTCCCAGGGACTAACAGTTCCACTATTAGGCTAGTTTCGGAGCCTATATCAAGTTGAGTGAACGATCCCTTTAGTTCTAAGGAGAACAGGTTTATCAAGCCCGCTTTAACTCTGCCTGCCCTACTACGATGAGCTGGGATAAAAAAGGGCTGGTAGCCATCCAGGGAGAAGCAATTTATTGGATCCCACGTCTCCTGCAGTGATATTATATTAAACGTTTTCAAAACGCCTACCCATTTTTCATCCCCCATCTTTGCCCTTACACCTGCTACATTCCAACTTACAACTCTGAGGGTGGGGACTTGCTTCAGCGTATGGGTCGCAATCTCTTTATTACCATTTAGTCAGTTGTTACTGGGAGTGTCTAGAACCCGCTGTGAGGTCCCTGCTGGGTTGTGCTGAGATAAACTTGGGGGTTTCCGGGGGAGTATGGCAGTATAGGGGGTCTAATTGGCTGAAGAACCAAGTTACACCCCGTTTGCATTGATGGTGGGTAAAAGAATCCCAGGGGGAGCGGTCTGATACCTGAGTTAGTCAGTTCTGACCGTCCCAGAAAAGTCGATTCACCATGGCCTGTGCCTTAAAATTAATAACAACACAATCCCCTTTTATAGATTTTTCTCTGGGACCCACCCACCCCACACGCCTAACCATGCTCATACAGTCCGCTATATCAGCTTCCCCGCTAGAATACTGAGTACACCAGTTCTTAGTGATACCCATAAGCCCCTGTGTACTTTCTACTACATTCAATTTAAGAGGGGGTACTCCTGTTAGGACCGTCACTAGAGGGCCGGCCTGTGGTGGAAGATGCAACTTAAATTGACAGGGGACAGTCAGGGACTCCTTAGCAGGCTGATGTGGAACTACTACACTATGCCTAATGGCCTTTTCTGATGTCGAAGCCCTAGGGCAGTGGATGTTATTATTACCAGTTGCGGTGGGTACCATGTCTACAACCGGGTATTGACATTTGAGAGGGGATTCCCCGAAACACTAGTCGCAGCAATGTTTATCTGACTAGAATTAGTAATACCTGGCATCTCCATAGCGGGTGCTGGACTCCGCGAACTGCAATGTTCTTGAATAAACTTGTCTATTGCATTACATCTCTTCAATAGTCCCGCTACACATGTATTTAAAGTGTCCACTATATGTTTCGCGATGTTTGTCAAGACAGGCTCCAGATGTGAGTCAATTAGACCTTCAATTTTCAGGCTAAGTCTGTTTAGTATCTCGTCATCCATGTCTATGAGACAATTGTTAGTATGTTTGGTCTTCTTTTGGCACTTCTTTGCGGCCCTGCCCCCATTTCCTTGTTGCCCTGATACACTCTGGGTATCCTCCTTATGGGGCGACGGGATCTGGGTGCATACACTCGTTTCTGGGACATGAATTAGGGAAGAGCCGGAATCAGCCTCAGGGCCCAGCTGCGGGGGTACAGTGTCTTGTGTAACAACATCTGCGCCAAGGTCAGGCTCGCCCCCTGCTGACGGTAACAGGCCTAGCTCTTTTTCAGCGTTGGCAATTTACTTGCTGATCACTCCCACAGATGATGTCAGTTAAGAAATTATTGTCTCTCCCTTCCTGGGCACTTTAGCTTTCTGGCCCCCGGCCCCCTCATTACACACTTGTTTCCGCTTACCCATTTGTGCGCCTTAAGGGGGTAGCCCCGCCCGGCCTCTTCTGGCCCCTAATGGCCACAGATGGCCCGCCCTCTGCCCAGGCTCAGCCCAGCGTCGCCCGCGACGCGGAGGGCTGTGCCGGCTTTAGTACGCCTCCTGGCGCTGCTGGCTGCATGTGTTGCGTCGCACTGCTGGGGCTGCCGGGAGTTGTGGTCCCGGGACGGCGATGACACTGATGGCTGCCTCCGGAGCAACAGGTATGCCCCCAAGTTGATAGCGTCCACCGCTCCACCGAGGGCTGTGCCGGCTTTAGTACGCCTCCTGGCGCTGCTGGCTGCGCGTGTTGCAGAAAAGGGGGTGGTGATGGACAGAGTATCTGAATTAAGCAGACTACTCCTACCCAGTCCAAAGATCAGGGCTTGATCCATCACCGTTTTTTAGCTCACTGCACCATCCCAGCTCAGAACCTGGCTATATGCAAATAGGTCTGTCCCTGGCCCAGTGCATCATGGGAACAGGGCAGACCAAACTACCAAGCCAATTCTTATACTGGGAAGGAAACAAGCTTCCGGGGACCGGTTTCTGGCATTACAGCCGTCTTCGGCCCGGCTTGCTTGAATCCTGATGGTGCAATGAGCAAGGGACTCACATCTGAGTATACCCTTCCACGCTTATGGTGGACAAAATGATTCAGAAAAGGGGGTGGTGATGGACAGAGTATCTGAATTAAGCAGACTACTCCTACCCAGTCCAAAGATCAGGGCTTGATCCATCACCGTTTTTTAGCTCACTGCACCATCCCAGCTCCGAACCTGGCTATATGCAAATAGGTCTGTCCCTGGCCCAGTGCATCATGGGAACAGGGCAGACCAAACTACCAAGCCAATTCTTATACTGGGAAGGAAACAAGCTTCCGGGGACCGGTTTCTGGCATTACAGCCGTCTTCGGCCCGGCTTGCTTGAATCCTGATGGTGCAATGAGCAAGGGACTCACATCTGAGTATACCCTTCCACGCTTATGGTGGACAAAATGATTCAGAAAAGGGGGTGGTGATGGACAGAGTATCTGAATTAAGCAGACTACTCCTACCCAGTCCAAAGATCAGGGCTTGATCCATCACCGTTTTTTAGCTCACTGCACCATCCCAGCTCAGAACCTGGCTATGTGCAAATTAGTCTGTCCCTGGCCCAGTGCATCATGGGAACAGGGCAGACCAAACTACCAAGCCAATTCTTATACTGGGAAGGAAACAAGCTTCCGGGGACCGGTTTCTGGCATTACAGCCGTCTTCGGCCCGGCTTGCTTGAATCCTGATGGTGCAATGAGCAAGGGACTCACATCTGAGTATACCCTTCCACGCTTATGGTGGACAAAATGATTCAGAAAAGGGGGTGGTGATGGACAGAGTATCTGAATTAAGCAGACTACTCCTACCCAGTCCAAAGATCAGGGCTTGATCCATCACCGTTTTTTAGCTCACTGCACCATCCCAGCTCAGAACCTGGCTATATGCAAATTAGTCTGTCCCTGGCCCAGTGCATCATGGGAACAGGGCAGACCAAACTACCAAGCCAATTCTTATACTGGGAAGGAAACAAGCTTCCGGGGACCGGTTTCTGGCATTACAGCCGTCTTCGGCCCGGCTTGCTTGAATCCTGATGGTGCAATGAGCAAGGGACTCACATCTGAGTATACCCTTCCACGCTTATGGTGGACAAAATGATTCAGAAAAGGGGGTGGTGATGGACAGAGTATCTGAATTAAGCAGACTACTCCTACCCAGTCCAAAGATCAGGGCTTGATCCATCACCGTTTTTTAGCTCACTGCACCATCCCAGCTCAGAACCTGGCTATATGCAAATTAGTCTGTCCCTGGCCCAGTGCATCATGGGAACAGGGCAGACCAAACTACCTGACACTGATGGCTGCCTCTAAGTGACTCTCGGCGGTGGCGGCGTCCGGAGCAACAGGTATGCCCCCAAGTGGCTTTTCTTTCTTACCGTCAAGGGGCTGAAGAACTACTGCTTATGTTCCTTGGACAGCCAGGACAGCTACAGGTAAGATGGCCCAAATTCTTTTTTGTCCACTATCTTTTCTCTGACCAGATCCCCAATCTTTGGGACCCTGGCAGGTCCTGCCAGAACAACTTTTACTTCTCCAGTGGTGGTACGTTTTACTTGGACGTTGCTTTGACATGCCTAGAATTCATTGAGTTCCTGTAAAACAGCTAAACAATCATTGATGTCAAATGGTTTTACATCCGCCACTCTGCTGCCACAGTTGCGGTCAGGTACCCACATTCTAATCCCGAACACGACTTTGTAAGGAACTTCTTGGCATGTTGTTAGGTACCCTCTGGACCCCATGTAGGTGATTGACCCAACTGCCACTCAAGTTGAATACCCTAGCTGTTAAGAATTGCTTTAAGTCTCGGTTCTTCCTCTCCACAACCAAATTTCCTTAGGGATGATATGGGGAGCAGTACCGCAAGCCCACACCCAAACCTCTCATAGCTTCTTTGTAAGCCTGTGAGTTAAACGCAGGGCCACAGTCGGAATGTAATGTGCAAATTCTGTATGTCCCTATGAAGACTTGCAAATCCTTTAAAACAGTTTGGGCGTCAGTCGAGCACTGAGGCCAAACCCACAGGAATCTAGAGCATGAATCCACTGCCACCAAGATGTACTTGTAAGCCCATTTCAGATTTTAGGGGGCTGCAGTGGTCCAAATAGACACATGGGAGAGGTCTGTCTGATATCAATAATGGTGTTTGTGGTGGACGTGCTACGATGGAACGATTCATCTGCTGACAGATGTCTCCCATGAGGACATAACCCTTGGTCTGTTTAGTAAGAGCTTGCCACTAATAACGCTGCTTTAATAATGAAACAGTTGCAGCAATACCTGCATGTGCTGAACCCAGACCCTTGTCTGCACCCAAACCTCCCATAGCTTCTTTGTAAGCCTGTGACCTAAACACAGGGCCACGGTCAAAATATAATGTGCAATTCTGTATGTCCCTATGAAGACTTGCAAATCCTTTATAACAGTTTGGGCGTCAACCGAGCACTGAGGCCAAACCCACAGGAATCTAGAGCATGAATCCACTGCCACCAAGATGAACTTGTAAGCCCCATCAGATTGTAAGGGGCTGCAGTGGTCCAAATAGACACATGGGAGAGGTCTGTATGATATCAATAATGGTGTTTGTGGTGGACGTGCTACAGTGGAACCATTCATCTGCTGACAGATGTCTCCCTTCAGGACATAACCCTTGGTCTGTTTAGTAAGAGCTGGCCACCAGTAACTTTAATAATGAAACAGTTGCAGCAATACCTGCATGTGCTGAATCCAGACCCTCGTCTGCAGCTAGATTAAATCCTAATCTGTGATCCATATTTGATATTGCCCTATTCTCCACACCTGGAATTTGCGCATATAGAATGTTTTCTGCATCTAACATGTAGGAGTACTTCAGTGGAAAACATTTGGCAAGGCTGAGCTGTTATTGCGGATAGCATTGACAGCTAATGCGATTTGTCCCTCTATTCTCGTGCTAGAACAAGTGATTTCAACAATCTAAGCAGTCGCACTGTCGCCTTGGAAGCTTTATCAGTCAATGAATTCCCTTCAATGCCAATGTCAACACACTGATCACTCAATGTGTGTATTACATGAGCCAATGGCAAGCCATTTTTCAGCTCTACGGCTTGTTCCCACAGCAATTTGTGCTTTTTTGTGCAACCGTTGGAATCTAAAAACCCATTCTGGTCCAAATAGTGAAGATATTCATTGTATGACTGGAAACAGTAAAATGAATTGCACACAATGGGTGTGGGAAATTTCTGATCCATATTTCGTAGTGCCAGTATCAGGGCTTTTAGTTCTGCCAGCTGTGCCGTGCAATCTCCTAGCGACTATGTCTGGGTATTGCAAGGATGGAACTTACCGTCCTGCATATGTCCCTTCACAATTGCACATGCTGCGCAGTATTGCTGTTTACTTCCTATGGCAGGTTTGGCATATCTGTCAGTGTAAACAATGTATTCATACTGATCTAGAGGCATTATTTCATTCAGGAGAGGATATTCTTGTTCGTACTGTAGAAAGGCTTGTGTTTTTAATGTAGAACCAATTTGAAGTCTACATCAGTTGCAGTGAGAAAATTAGCCCCTTGTATCCATTATGGATGCAGTGCTTTTGTATTTGGAACACTTCCTTTGGTAAAACCTTCTAAGGTTGGTACCCGAGTCACAACACTTATACGTTTACCCTGAACTAGTGCTATTTCTCTCATTACAGCAGTTTGTACTGCTGTCAGTTCTTATTCTGTTGATTCAAAATACATTTCAGCATTTGTGTCCAATGAGATTTGTATTCAATGGATACTGTTTTGCCTTCATTGAAGGTGTGCCCTGATGTACCCATGACTACACAGATCACCAAATTTGTGGTATTCACACGTGTGTGTAATGTTTGGAAGTTATCATGTCAGCTTGAACAGAAAGGAGAATTTCTGTGTGTTTTTGTGTCCAATGTTGGACTACAAAAATCAGGTCTGATTAGTTCATAGAAAGGTTTAACCCTTTCTGCGTAATCCAAAGTGTAAGGTCTGAAACAATTTAGGAATCCTAGAATGGATTGTAGGCCTTTCAGAGTCTTTGGAGGTTGGAGCAGGTACATTTTTCTAAAAAATTAGCTGCCAGACCTTTTCTTTCACTTGATGGCATGATGGCAAATATTCCAAAAATAGGACACTGAGGTGGGCAATTTTTGATTTTTTAAACTAAATTTGGAGCCCACTGAGGCAAACTCCAAACTTAGGTTGTTCACCTTGTTCAAGTGTTCCAATAACTAATCGTCCATCAGATAAATATCATTTAAATAGGACAATGCCTCCTCATCACAATTTTGAAGGAACTCTGTTACTCTTGCTAAGAACAACACCGGGCTATTCATATACCCTTGGGGTAGTCTACAGAATTGGCGGTGAATACCTAGGGCCAAGAATGCTGTCAAATAGCTGCTTCCGGGCACTATATTCTGGCAGAAGAACCCATTTAAGATATCTAGTGTTGTTATGTATTTTTTCTGCACAATGTTATTCCTTAATGCGGCACTGTGTGCATTTTGTACTACAAATGTTTTTGCTGCATGTGTTCAAATGCCTATAGTCTAAAACTATACAGTATGGACCCGATTCACAGAACTAACTTAAGACAAAATCCTAAACTTACTACCATTTTGGTATTCACAGAAGGCACTTACTCATTTTGGTATTCACAGAAGGCACTTACTCATTTTGGTATTCACAGAAGTTAGGAGTCCTAACTTTAGGACTACTAAATGCCTTCTGTGAATACCGAAAGTCTTAAAATTTGATTTTTTCTCAATTAAGTAGAAGTAAAGTTAGGACTCCTAACTTTAGGACTCCTAAATGCCTTCTGTGAATACCAAAAGTCTTAAAATTAAGATTTTTCTCAATTTAGTAGTAGTAAAGTTAGGACTCCTAATTTTAGGACTCCTAAATGCCTTCTGTGAATACCAAAAGTCTTAAAATTAGGATTTTTCTCAATTTAGTAGTAGTAAAGTTAGGACTCCTAACTTTAGGACTCCTTAATGCCTTTTGTGAATACCAAAAGTCTTAAAATTAGGATTTTTCTCAACTTTACTACTACTAAACTGAGAAAAATCCTAATTTTAAGACTTACGGTATTCACAGAAGGCATTTAGGAGTCCTAAAGTTAGGAGTCTTAACTTTACTACTACTAAATTGAGACAAATCCTAATTTTAAGACTTTCGTTATTCACAGAAGGCATTTAGGAGTCCTAAAGTTAGGAGTCCTAACTTTACTACTACTATATTGAGAAAAATCCTAACTTTTAGACTTTTGGTATTCACAGAAGGCATTTAGGAGTCCTAAAGTTAGGACTCCTTACTTTCCTTGAATACCAAAATGAGTAAGTGTCTTCTGTGAATACCAAAATGAGTAAGTGACTTCTGTGAATATGAAAATGGGAGTAAGTTTAGGATTTTGTCTTAAGTTAGTTCTGTGAATCGGGCCCTATGAATTGTCGGGTTTCAGTACTGGAAACAAAGAATTAATCATAGAAGAGGTGCAATTTACAATCACACCGTGGTATTCAAGTTGATCTAAGATCTCCCTTACCTGTTTCTATGTGTAATTTTTTATTGGGTACTGCCTCTGTCGAGTAGGAGTAATTTTTAGTGGGATTTCATGATGAAGTGACTCAGCATCCCACCCTACATGATTGCGGTAAAGTGGGGAGCAAGCGCTAATGCCCACTCCTGCGAGTATGAATGTTTAAGTGACTCTGGAACAAGGTCAGAAAAAGCAGGTAAAATTACCTCTTTTCCCTTTGGGCTCTCTATAACTATCTCAGGCTGCCAATCTCGTTCAGCAAAGAGAATGTTGTAACCATATGCCAGGTTCCCCCAAAAGAGACCTTTCACTTTCCTGGGTATATCCCCTTCCATTTGGAGGGTAATTTCGTAAAGACGATGTGGGACACTTACCCTCATGTCAGGTATTTCCACTGTGATATGTTCATTCAACGCTGCTATCACCAGAAATTCCATCAGATTCTGGCATGCTATTGTTAATTCTGCTGCACTGTCTAGCATCGTCAGAGCCCATTCCCTGTTCACAAGCAGAGTCCTCAGTAGCCTGGTCATTTCTTATTTTAAAGCCTACTTCCTTCTTCTTTTTAAACTGAGGTTTAGCTTTGATTTATATTCTTGTTTGGTAATGTAGTCTGAAGTGCGATGTGTGTCTTTCAGCTTTACTCGCTGTTCTGATCTGTGTCCTGACTGTCCTCTCCTCTCCGAGTCTTTTGATGAACTTTGTCAGTATCCTGATACCTGTCAGGATTTTAATATTATCACGGTTCCTAAGATTGTACTTCTTTTCAAAAGGCTCCTGTTGAGGAGACCCACCCCGTGATTGCGGTACATTCTGCTATTCATTATGTGATTGTTTGTTCTCCCATTTCTTTTTAGAAGAATCAGGTTGTTGCTTTGAGTTATCCTTTTTAGGACCATCAGTCTACCCAGCGAAACATAGGTTTCTTTGATAATTCTCGGTAGTTCACGTTCCTATTGCGCTTGAATGGTTTCCCTCTGGTGTTGGCATACAGCCAACGCCACTGGCTCCTCTTTTATGTTACCTAACATAATTGTTGATACTTGGGCAAAATTCCCTATCAATTTTATCCCTAAGTCCAGGGCAGGTTCTGGCCCGTACTCATTCTGTTTTTTGCTTCAATACTTCTGGTATAACTGGCATTGAGGTGGAACCTGAGTTCTGGTATAAACGGCATCAAAGACTGTACCCCAAGAAGTACATTCCTCCATTGGGAGAGCTATGCCCGTTGGCAAGCAAATTGTTAGTATTCTATGTTTTTCCAGCGGACCTGTATGTGGAATTCTGCCTCAAGCTATGTTACTTTCTGTGCTATCCAGAGAGGCATATGCTCACGTCTAGTGGGCATTCATCCCATGACTGCGTTAAGCGTAGGTGTGCTTATCTTTGTTGCAGTCCCTTGTGGCTGACCAGCTTGAGTAACCTTTGTAGGTTGAATAGTAATTGTTCGCATTACGAACTGTGTAAGGTTTCTGTACAGCTTAATTATGTCTCTGTAAAGTGTGCGTAATTCTACTGCCTGCAATGTATCAATGTCTGAATGCGGTGTGTAAACAGCAAGGACCAAGTCTTGCATTTATTGTGATGTGTGGGAGGGCACCTCTAAAGCTCGGAAGCTTGTTTCCGGTCCAGGGAAGGCATGGCTTGGCAGTTCGGGCTGGACTGTTCCCATGAGGCACAGGGTCGGACTAATTTGCATATGGCCATGTCTGAACTTGGGTGGCAGAGTGGGCTAAAGAACGGTGATGGATTAAACCCAGATCTGTTGACTGGGTGTGAGTGTTTGATTGGTTCAGATGCCGCGTCCATCACCACCCCTTTTGTACCACTTTGTTCGCCATAAGTTGGCAGAGTATGCTCAGACGTGAGTCCCTTGCTCACTTTGCCACTGGATTCAAGCAAGCAATGCTCTGTCCATCATACCCCCTTTTGTACCACTTTGTTTTGTACAATGAAGATGGCCTCATGGTTCCTTACTTAATCGATGTATTGTGAATATGATTATGCACATGAGCCTAGATGAATACCTGCAAATATGCAAAGCTGTTCTTTTGCCATAGGATGAAGATGGCCATGACTTTTACACAGAGTATGTTCATGCTGTTATGTACCTCATGTACACAGACTTTTCTAAGAAACCTCATGCATAAGAAATAGGGCTCCCTATTTTATGGTATTTACCCATATTTAATTTTTGCTCATTTTAACTGTACTTATCCATATTTATTATAGATTTTGTGAAATAAATGGAGCTGAAATGTGTATATTTCTACATGTAGTTAACGAGTTAATGTACACTCATGCCTGAACGCTTGCCAGGTTTCATTGATTTAAACACACTCAGATGATGTAATATGCACTTATAAGGAAACATCCAATTTTTAGAATGAAACTGCTGTTTAAGGATTTTTACTTCAATTCCTTTTTTTTTAACCCCTTTTGCCTGTTTAATCCGCACAGCTATTGGCCTTGCAGTCATGGTTGACAGCATTTAGAATCACTGAAAAACAACCAATTTTAGTTTTTATTCACATTTAAAAATACATACAGACAGGAACTTAAATGTTTTTCTGTCCATATAAATCTGTCAAAATTGTTAAAAACTGAAAATGGGGAACCTTAATAATAAATCAGGCCAATTTCTAGGAAACTGTTTGATATTTATTTTGGCATATAACTGGGTAAAAGGTCAGTGCTAGAACCTTTATTCAGAGCAAGGTAATAGCGCCAAGACGCCCATGGGCATTCGCGTGCTCTATAAAATGATAAATCAATCAATCATTCAATCAATCAAGGTAGGATACATGTAGATGAAAGGCCGTGTAGCTACCTATGCCTAGATTGGGGTGCATTGGGGAACATAACAGCAAAGCCCTTCAGCAGCCCCAGGGCTAGTCCAGTTCCGGAAGCTGCTGTACCCGGTGCTACTCCTGAACTCCGGTTTTGTGTGGACTACTGTGGTTTCAATGCCATCACTAGGACTGACGTGCACCCCATCCCCAGAGCTGATGAGTTCATTGATCGGTTGGGAGTTGCCCGGTATCTCAGTACGTTTGATCTAACGTCTGGGTACTAGCACATTGCCTTTACTGATGGGGCAAGAGAGAGGTCTCCTTTTTCTATTCCAGAGTGGCAATGCCAGTTCAGTGTCATGTTCTTTGGTTTGAAGAACGCCCCTGCCACAGTCCAGAGACTGGTCAACCAGGTACTGTCCAGGCTGGAGGAAGTCAGCGCCTCCTACCTAAATGACATTGCTGTGCTCAGTTCCAGCTAACAGTTAATTGTTGAATCCATTAAGGTGTTTTGCTGTTAGTCATTTTTGAGCTTGTTTTCTTTTTTGCGATAATCTGACCGAGGCTCCATTTTTATGGAGTTCAGCTTCCAGTAAGCTTTGGATTTCTAGGCATGGTGGAGAGTTAGTGAATCTGGTAGAATGTGTTGCTTCCAAATAAGACATCCAAGAAGAGTTTAATGAAAGCCACATATTGATACCTTTTATATTATTGTTAGCAAGTGCTACCCCAAGTAGTATCTTATAGATGTTTAAGGCAGGATGTGGCCTTGTTGCACATGGAACGTCATGCGTATTCATTTTTATTTTTTAAATGTAAATGTGGGTGAGCTAGCAACTACTGCTTCGAGAGGAGGTGAGGACCATTTGGGACGCAAAGGTGGTGAATAGGTCATGACGGCTTGTTGTGCCAAATGCTGCAGAGACGTAGAGGAAGACAATATGAAAGGTATTGCTTGTCAGTAGAACTGAGGGTGTGATTACACATGGATCGTTGTTAACTCTTCGTAGAATGGTTACCTAAATCCTGAATGGTGGTTAACAAGTAAAACATTGCCTTGCTTTGTTCAGAAGATCTCTTCCTTCTGAATGACGGACCCAAGAAGAGGAAGCTGCTGATTGGGCAGTAGTTGGCAAGGTTCTTAAGGTGTGGGTCCAACATTTTAGCAGTGGAATTGTCTTTTTAGTCTTGTGGGAACTGGGAAGATACCTTTGGAGAGGGAGGCATTGAAGGTGTCCAAATTTCAATATTATTGTTAAAAAAGTAGTTAATCACTATGCACTTGCCTATGGAAATTTGTATGGGATGATCCGGTGTGGGAAGGATGCAGAGCATGATGGCCTTAAAGAGAGCTTTGCTTCCACTTGTTATTGTTTTACATTGATGTATGAGATTAGTGCAAATGAATGCTCTGGCATCAGACAAGAGTTTACTTTCCATGTGTGAGTATTTTTATAGGCACAATCCCCCAGATTCATCATGGTCATGTTTTGCGAGTCCTTAATAGCGAATTTTAAGGATTCGCTATTAAAGACTCAAAAAAACGGGATTCATGTAGAAATCGCAATATTTTATGCGATTTCTACTGCTTCCTTATTTGCCATTCGCTAATTGCTAATCTCAAATAAGGAATGGCTTTCCCATTCATTCCTATGGGCCTAAAGGCCCATAGGAATGAATGGGGAGTTATTCCTTATTTGCGAATAGCAATTAGCGAATCGCAAATAAGGAAGCAATTTCAAGGGTGCCAGGGTGTCCAAAGGACATCCTGTAGCACCCCTGACATGGTAATGTACACTGGTGTTGCGCACACACATGTCCAAAGGATATGTGTGTGTGTAACATACAACTTAGAAAAATGCACTAAAGTGCATTTTGTCTACGTTTTTACTATTTACCACGTAGTTAGACTTCGCAGTAAATAGCGACCCAGATTGCGAATTCGCAATTTTAAAATGGTTCATGAATTGCATTTAAAGAATCTCAAATTGAGATTCCTTAAATGCAATTAATCGCAATTTAGCGATTTCTAGAATTGCGATTTTTGCATTTGGGATGATGAATCCCAAATGCAAACATAGCGCTCGCAAAGGGCCAGATTCTCAGAATCTACCTGAATGTCTTTCTGGAGCTGCAAACATTTTCATTTTTTTCTCTTGCTTCTGTGTGGTGGGCTCTCTTCTGCAAGCTCTTGAAAGTACAAGGTCTGACATCTTCAGTTTTGATTAATAAAGTGCCTGAGGGTTGCTAGCACAGTTCCCCTTACTGAAGCACCAACCCTGCCCCTGTGTTTGTGCCTCTTTTCCTGACTGAGGATGCCTTTGTCTCAATTTGAATAAAGCATCGCTACCATCTTAACAGATTGCATGCATTCAACTATACTCAGAGTAAGTATACTTGATGTGTGTGTCTTTTAAAACTGTCTCTTTTAAGGTCATATTTTTTATGCCAAATAAAGATTATATTATATTATATTATATATATAAGTATATCTTTAGCTAACATTTATTTAGTTGTGCTCACTGAGACTGCGCACTTTCCTGACAGAGGTAAATATTGGAAAGAAGATGAAGGCAATTGGAAATGGTTATGACATAATATCTATGTATCTGGATTTCCATAGGACCAATTCAATTATGTGGAATCACATAATAAGGAGCGCGTTCTTTCATTTGAGAAGCATGGCTAGATGTTTGAAGATCTGTGGTTGCAAAATACTGGTTCGGTATTTTTGAGACGTGTAAATTGTTTTTAGAACCGACCTATGCATTAATTGATCAGTTTAAAAAAATCTGAATTGTAGTGGGTCAGCCACATGCCGATCTACCTCGTGAACATTCACAAGGTAGGTATTAAATTGCGTCTCCATTTGATTGGAGCCCGGAACTGGGCTGGTGACCTGCTGGGGCCAGTGGACCTCCATGTCTGTGATTTCTTTGTAATGGCGTAAAATACAAACATTAAATACCGTCCATTTTCCATGAAGGAAATGGGACTGTGTTTAAAAAGAAAAGTTCACTTTTATTTTCTTTGTTGAAGAGTCGTCACTGGTACCAAAAGTGGTCCCCTCAGTGTTTTTTTTTACATTCACAAAGGGGGAAGGGTCACTAGGGCACACGTTCCCTGTTGCAAATGCATTACCCCCCCTCCTTCTAGGTGTCCCTAACACATTGATACATAAGATACCGACTCGGAAGGGACACTAACATCACCCCTTCCAGACACTGAATTGGTATTCATTTCCAATCACGTTTTGGGAGTAAGAAAAACATTTCTGATTCCTAAAATTCCATTAGTACATTAGAAAAAGCATTGTAACGTTCGCAAGCGCCGAATTGGAGCGTTTGTGACCGTTAAAATGCTTATAGTACAACTGGCCCCTTGTTTCTCTCCTGTATGTGTTTTCATCTCATCTCTCCGAATGTAGAAAAGGCTTTATTGAGACGCTGGGAAGCTGATGCTGCATAATATTGAATCTGGAGAAGGAATGGGGTGGGGGAGAGCGAGTTTGACTGTCAATGCTTGCCCATGTAATTTCAAGATGACATATAATTTGAGCTCAGAGGAGCAGATTTACAAGCCCCTTGCGCCTCCTTGCACTGCCATTGAGTCACTTTTTTTACGCAACGGTGGCGCGAACAATGCAGCAAATTAACAGCATGAAGCATCCAGGGAGATGCGTCACTTTATAAAGCCCTGCGTCACATTATACCTTGCGCCATGTAGAACTGACGCAGTGAAATTTACAACATTTCACGGTGTCACTCTACGCCTTTTCTGCGTCAGAATCCCTACGCCTGCTAAGACCAGGCGTAAGTAATGATGCAGGGCATTTTGCATGGGACTCACCTATCTGTGTGGCGCAGTGCTAGAGTTGCATCCCTTTATGAGCAACTCCAGCAATGTGTCACCTTTGGGCCAACAGATGCGTTAGAATTTCTGACACATCTGTTAATCCTTGCGCCATGGAGCACTGAATTGTAAATACAGTGTATCCATGGTGGCACAAGGACATTTGGCGCTGGTACAAGGAAACTGATGCCTCTATGCAGATGTGTCATTTCCTTGTAAATCTGCCCCAGAATATTTATTTACAAGAGTCTAAAAAATTAAGGAAAGGAGGAGGCTAACTTGATTTTCACAGACTGAAATCTTTTTTGCGTCTAGTTCTGTATACATTTATTTCTGTCTGCAATTTTGAGAGGGATTAGGAAAGGATATATCTGTGAAAATATGTTTATTCATATGCATGTACGAACCTATGATTGTACTTGTGCAAATAAAATGCCATGATAATGTTTTATGGCATTATTCACGTTTATACAAAGTATTCCCCACTTAGTCTTCATAATAATACCCATCGCTAATTGTGTTTTTCAGAATGGGCTTTGTAAGAGTTATGCAACAGGCTCCGGGATTGAACTGCGAGGGGGTAAGTGCAGCAGTATTTTTAGATGCCTTGGCAGGTGTGCATAAAACACTGGAAGGGTTGTATGACTTTACAACGCATTCCGTTGTAACGCATGCCTTTACCACACATGCGTTACAACATGAATGCAATCACCACGCATATCCTTTACCACGTAAATTCTTTTTACACACAAACTTTTACATCGATTTTCGTTGTTAAACTATGCATGTAAATGGCATTTTCTTGTTAAAGGATTTTCACTCTAAAAATGTATTTTTTTAATTTACCTCTGCGCACCACCCCCTCATTACTCCTTACCGTTCCTCTCCTTGATTTTCTGTGGTATGTCGTTAAGAGGAAGCGGAAGGGTTTTTCCGTTTCCTCTTACGACACCGATTGCCTCCATCTTTTTCTTTTTTTTTTCGGAAACAGGTGCATTTTTTTGGGTGGGGGATACCCCTCAAGCCCCCTTTTTTAAACCCATGCTTTTTTGTGGGGGGGAGACCCCCCCAAACCCCCCTTTTTTTCTTTTTTTTACTATAGCACACATGCCTTTACTACGTATTTCGCAGTAAAGGTATGCGTGGTAAAGGCTTTTCGTTGTAACAACGCATGCGTTGAATGCATGCGTGATTATGGTTATGTGTGGAAACGGCCACGTTGTAGTGGCCGTTTCCCCACTGGAAGAGAGAAGGCGCGAGTAGAAGCCATGATGACGTCAAAAGTGTTACTACATTGGGGCTGGTGTGTGTCTGCCAAGGGTACTCAGTCAACCTATAACAACTGAAGCGAAAGGCTGTGCAGAATGGAGAACGGCGGATGAAACCTAATCATAATAGTGAAATGCCATCCGTATGTATTAACTTGGTGCTTCTTAGAGCTACACCCGAAATTCACTAGAATTGCACAGGATACTCACCCTGGCCCATTTTCCTCTCCTCGTGTTCTTGTTTGGGTTGGGCAGTTTCATCCGAGTTTGGTACCACAGACCTCTTTTACCGAGCAACAGAAAATTGCTCTCCATGTTACCATAGATTATGAAGCTTGAAGCTTTTGTCACTCCTTTCAGATCTTTTCCCCCCGCACAGGATAACTAATATCAGTTTATTGAGTACTGCTGTTTTTTCTGCCCATTTCCTCGTCCAGCCCCGACATTATCATCTTCAGTACTTTCCTTGTACAGATTCCTAGTGCTTGATAGTAAAAGTGCAAAAAGAACTATTAATGAACAGAATCCTGAACAATGTCATACATTCACCCCAGTACAGAGATCTGGGCTTAAATCCATTGTGATAGTAAAAGTGCAACTACATGTTCCAAAAATGTTGAGTCAACTTTACTTAAGCAGTGCTTGGTGGTTCAAGGTGCCTCGGATGACACAAGGCAGCTTGGATGTTATAAGTGCTGCTACCAAGAGCATGCACAAACATTATATTTAAGGCCCGTTGGATAAAAGTGTTGCATGAATATATTTAGTTATTAGAAGCATAACCAGTTATTTTGTCCATCTGGGTTCCAAACCGTTTCGCTGATCCCTGTCAGCATGCATTTAGAAGTTGCGACAAATGGCAGATTTTTGCGAGCCCAGTTTTGTAATTGAAGCTACAAAGTTTGAACAGGCTGTTGAAGATATACAGGTAGATTCATCAAGCCGAAATCGGCTCGCAAAGGGCCAGAATCTGAGAATCTGGCCCTTTGCGAGCGCTATTTTTGCATTTGGCATTCATCATCCCAAATGCAAAAATCGCAATTCTACAAATCGCTAAATTGCGATTAATTGCATTTAAGGAATCTCAATTTGAGATTCCTTAAATCCAATTCATGAACCATTTTAAAATTGCGAATTCGCAATCTGGGGGCGCTATTTACCGCGAAGTCTAACTACGTGGTAAATAGCAAAAACGTAAAAAAATGCACTTTAGTGCATTTTTCTAAGTTGTATGTTACACGCACACATATCCTTCGGACATGTGTGTGCGCAACACCAGTGTACATTACCATTTCAGGGGTGCTACAGGGTGTCCTTTGGACACCCTGGCACCCTTGAAATTGCTTCCTTATTTGCAATTCTCTAATTGCTAATCGCAAATAAGGAATGACTCCCCATTCATTCCTATGGGCCTTTAGGCCCATAGGAATGAATGGGAAGCGATTCCTTATTTGCGATTCGCAATTAGCGAATCACAAATAAGGAAGCAGTAGAAATCGCATAAAATATTGCGATTTCTACATGCATCCTGTTTTGCGAGTGTTTAATAGCGAATCCTTAAAATTCGCTATTAAGGACTCGCAAAACATGACCATGATGAATCTGGGGGATAGAGGTAAATTAGACGTTGAAATGGAGTGTGTTTTTCTCGGAAAAAGACACCCATTCCTCCTATTAGTTGAAGCAGTTTTAATTACCATTTTTGCATTCTCAGTTTTCCAGGAAATCTCTGCCGAAAAGAAATTCCTCTGCTCTGGCATACAGGATCCTCCAACCTGACTCTAATATCCAGCCCATGAGACCTTCGCACAACAGTCTGTCTCTAAGTCCTACGATTAGCCTTTCAAATGTGTCCTTCAGCATGGAGGTTTCTACCTAGAACCTGAGAACAAATGAATAAAGTCATTTTCCAGTCGCAAACTCCTCGATGACCAAAATCACTGGGTTTACTACTACAAAATGACTTTTTTTACATGTACTAAACCAATTTTGTGAGTCAGAAAAGCCTCTGACTCGTAAAATGAGTTTTGCAATCCATTCCATATTGCTATGGGGGGGGCAATCCCTTTCCCAATAGCAAGTCATAGTGGGATGCATAAAAAGGTTTGTGTCATCACAATTGCAGTCTCAAACCATTCATTAGTTACAATACCTGAAAGAAGTTTATAGCTGATCTGCAAAGATGAATGTGTTGTGTCCCCTTGAGGAACCTTTTCGTTTGTGTATTGTGTTGGCAGCGTCAGAGCGAATAGGCAGCAGTCCAGAGGGCCATTGTCTCCAGGCCCGGACTGGAAGAAGCAGCCCCGGCAAATTTTATCAGACCAGCCCCCCTCTCGTCTCTAACCATCCTGCCCCCTCTTCCGCAAATTTGGTCTGATCACAGCTTGATCCCGTTTCACATCCATAGCGTGCGTTCTCCTTCCCGTAACAACACTAACTCCCTCCCCACCTATTCCGTCAATTGGAAAAAAGTTCAAGATAGCTTTACTCTTAAGCCCATAAATCCATCCCAAATCCCCACCTTGTCCGGAAACGTCGAAATCGACGACGGCCTCTTCTACAACTGGCTCACTCAGGAAATGAAAATGAGAAACCCTCCCAAACGCCAAGGCACCTCTCATAAAAAATCCAAAACTAATGCCCCTTGGTTCACCTCCGATCTTGCTATCTCTCACCTACTCTGTAAGAAAGCAGAGCGAAAATGGCGCAAGTCTTATGACGATGACAACCGTCTTTCCTATATTCAAATTAGGAAAACCTATCTTTCAAAAATCAAATCAGCCAAAAAATCTTACTATGTGAACGCCATCAAAGAATCCCAGCAGAAACAAAAGACTCTGTTCACTATAGTAAAGTCATTTACTCAGCCCAAAGCACTTCAACCAGAAATACCGCCCTCACAAGACTTATGCGACAAAATCTCCGACTACTTCGAAGACAAAATTGTCTCCATTCAGAGCAACTTCCCCCCTTTTTGTACTTCCTCACTCACCCCCCCCCCCGAACCCTCTCCCCGGCAACTTGAAAAGTTTTTCCCCTGCAACACTGGCGCAAACCAGAGAAGTCATCCTGGCCTGCAAATCGGGCTCCCCGTCTGACCCCTGTCCCCCCAAAATTCTTCACCAACTTATTGAGGTGTTAAACCCTATAATCAACGACATAGTCAACTCGTCGCTTAGTACAGGTATCGTTCCCCCACGATGGAAGAAAGGAACTGTCAAGCCCCTCATGAAAAAGGCTAATAAATCACCGTCTGACTTGACTAATCTTCGCCCGATCTCACTACTCCCAGCCTTGGGAAAAATAACAGAACAACTGGTATATAGAGAACTCAGACAATACCTGGAAGTAAATAATATACTCCACCCACAGCAGTCGGGTTTCCGTCCCAAACACTCGACGGAAACAGCACTGATAGAACTATCAGATACGATCAAACTGCTCCAAGATCAGCGAAAAAACTCTATCCTCATTCTTCTCAACCTGACCGCGGCGTTCGACACCATTTCCCACTCCATTCTTGTCAGTAGATTGATGGACATAGGGATATCAGACTCCGCTTTATCTTGGCTAAAATCCTTCCTTGCTGACCGATCACAGACCGTCGCCTTGGGCCCTTTTCACTCTAAAGAGAATATGATCACCTCAGGCGTTCCTCAGGGCTCAATCCTCAGTCCCCTCCTTTTCAACATCTACCTCATTCCACTCCTGTCCTTGATCGAATCTTTTGGAATACCAGTTACCTCCTACGCCGATGACACACAACTCATCGTGCCCCTGGATGGGAACTCGACCAGCTCTGAGATCAACCTTAAGAATTGCCTAACGGAGGTCTTCCAATGGATGAACACTAACCACCTAAAGTGTAACTCCAACAAAACGGAGATACTCCCGATTGGTAAAAACACCTCCTTTTGCCCATCCCTTTGGTGGCCTGACGACTCAGTCGCTCCCCCTCAAACTGTGACTACGGCTAGGAATCTAGGGGTCGTATTCGACTCAGACCTCTCCTTCGATCAACATACTAAGACTGTTGCCGGCAAATTATAAGATCTCTTAGAAAGTTCTTCGACTTTCTCCCTCTCGACGCCAGGAAGACTGTTGCAGTAGCCCTCATAATTTCACGTTTGGACTACTGCAACGGCCTTCTTGCTGGGGCAAAAAAGAGCACTTTAGCGAAACTTCAGAGCGTGCTCAATACTGCCGCTCGACTGGTACTCAAACTGCCCGGTAGAGCATCTATCTCCGCAGCCCTTCGATCCTTACATTGGCTGCCTCTCCACAAAAGAGTTCTCTTTAAGATCCTGATCATCGCCTTCAGAGCTTTTAATAAAACCGGCCCTAAATACCTGTACAGACGTTTTCCCCACTATACCCCCAGTCGATCCCTCCGCTCGTCTCTGGACAATCTCATCCTCCCCGCAAAGTATAATCTTAAGACGAAAGGAGGCAAAACCTAAAGCTTCCTGGCCACCAAAGCATGGAACAACTTGCCCAAAAATCTTAGGCAACAAACCATCGAAAAACCGTTCAGAAAGCTCTTGAAGACTTGGATCTTCAACCTCCCCGATGACTTCGCCAAGGCAGCCATCTAACCCCCCTCTGTTTCCGAACTGGTCATCTAGGATTCTCAGCGCCAAGATGCTCCCTCCGGAGCGAACGTCGCGCTCTACAAATACCCCCACAAATACAAATACAAAAAAAAGGTCCATAGCAAGCAAGCTCAGCAAGTGAGCGGGACCACTACAAGGTGATTTTCGGGAGGTTCCCCCCATCAAGATAATTTGGAAACAAGCATTTGCAATGCAATAGGTCTTGCATTCACGCGGGTTTGAGCTATTGGCATTGTAAATAACAATGCCTTTTTATTGATGATTTGGGTGTTAAAACATAAATATAAGGCATAGTCATTTACAATATTAATAGCTTAAACTCTCGCAAATGCAAGACCTATTGCATTGCACTAATGGACTTTCTCAACCGCTTGTTAGATTGTAAATCTCAGAGGAAGAGACTGGCTGACGATGTCTTCAAAGTAGTGATAAATAGTGCAGTGAAGAAGATGTGTATGTGTGGTAAATTACATAGACACAAAGTGTGAAGTGTGAGTTACATATGATACGAGCTATAAACACTAACAAACTGCTCCAACACCTTTCGCTATGTGCTTACGCTGTCTTTGCTCAGGAAGAAGAGGAGGGGGGCTATATCCTGCCCTCTCCGTGATTTAAGTGTGCAGTGTGGCATTGCGTAATGTCATTGCTATCTTTGGAATAATAGAAAAACACCCCAGCTGTGGTAGGGCACTGGCTTCACCTCCTGATGCAGGGTAGGCTCTTCTTTATGGTATGCATGGAGGGAGTGTGGGATGCAGCTCCGGCCTCATACAATGTCCCTGCTACTACTCGTGAGCGAGTGGAGCTGAGGTGGTGGTATTGGTATTGGTGGAGGTGGTATTGGTGGTACTGGTGGTGGAGGTATTGATGGTGGTGGCATTGGTGGTGGTGGTATTGGTGGTGGTGGCATTGGCATTGGTGCTGGTGGTATTGGTGGTGGTAGTACTGGTGGTGGTGGTGGTATTGCTATTGGTGGTATTGGTATTGGTGATGGTGGTTTTGGTACTGGTGGTGGTGGTATTGCTATTGGTGATGGGACTGTCATTGGTAGTACTGGTATTGGTGGTGGTGGGATTGGTATTGGTGGTGGTGGAATTTGTATTGGTGGTGGTGGTATTGGTGGTGGAATTGGTGGTGGTGGCATTGGTGGAGGTGGTGGTATTGGTGGAGGTGGTGGTATTGGTGGTAGGGTATTGATGGTGGTATTGGGGGTGGTGGTGGTATTGGTGGTGGTTGTATTGCTGGTGGTGGTAATGGTAGTGGTATTGGAGGTGGTGGTATTGCTGGTGGTATTGGTTGAATTTATGGTGGTGGTATTGGTATTGGTGGTGGTATTGGTGGTATTTGTGGTGGTGATATTGGTGATGGTGGTAGTATTGGTGGTGGTGTATTGCTGGTATTGGTGGTGGTATTGGTGGTGGTGTATTGCTGGTATTGGTGGTGGTGGTATTGGTGTTATTGCTGGTAGTGGTATTAGTGATGGTGGTATTGGTGGTGGTGGTTCAAATTTGTGGTGGTATTAGGGGTGATGGGGGTGGTATTGGTGATGGTGGTGGTATTTGTGGTGGTAGTATTGGTGGTGGTATTGGTGGCATTGGCATTTGTGGTGGTATTGGTGGTGGTGGTATTGATGGTAGTGTTGGTGGTTGTGTTGGTGGTGGTGGTGGTTTTGATGGTGGTGGTATTGGTGGTGGTGGCAGTATTGATGGTGGTAGTGGTAGGGATGGTGGTGGGGGTGGTATTGGTGGTGGTGGTATTGGTGGTGGTATTTATGGTGGTATTGGTGATGGTGGTATGGTGGCGGTTGTATTGGTGGTGGTGGCATTGGTGGTGGTATTGTGCTGGCAGCATTGGTGGTGGCGGTATTGGTATTGGTCATGGTAGTACTGCTATTGGTGGTATTGGTGTTGTTGGTATTGGTATTGGTGGTATCACTATTGGTGATGGGATTGGTATTGGTGGTACTGGTATTGGTAGTGGTGGGATTGGTATTGGTGGTGGGATTGGTATTGGTGGTGGTGGTATTGGTGGTGGTGGTGGTATTGGTGGTGGTGTTATTGGTATTGGTGGTGGGTTATTGATGGTGGTATTATTGGCGGTAGTGGTATTGCTGGTGGTGGTATTGTGATGGTATTGGAGGTGGTGGTATTGGTGGAATTAGTGGTGGTGGTGGTATTGGTGGTGGTATTAGTATTGGTACTGGTGGTATTGGAATTGGTGGTGGTATTGGTGGTGATGGTGGTATTGGTGGTGGTGATATTGGTGATAGTGGTGGTATTGGTGGTGGTGGTATTGCTGGTATTGGCAGTGGTGGTATTGGTGGTGGTGGTATTTAGGTGGTGGTATTGGTGGTGGTATTGGTGATGGTGGTATTAGTGATGGTGGTATTGGTAGTGGTGGAATTGGTGGTGGTTATGTTAGTGGTGGTATTAATGGTGGCAGTATTAGTGATGGTGGTATTGGTGGTGGTTATAATGGTGGTGGTATACGTGGTGGCTGTAGTGTTGGTGGTGTTGGTGGCATTGGTGGTGGTGGTATTGGTGGTAGTGGCATTGTGGTGGTGGTATTGTCATTGGTGGTGATGGCATTGGTTGTAGTAGTACTGGTATTGGTGGTGGTGGTATTGGTGTTGACGGTATTGGTATTGGTGGTGGTGGTATTGCTATTGGTGATGGGACTAGGATTGGTGGTACTTGTATTTGTGGTGGTGATGGGATTGGTATTGGTGTTGGGTGTATTGCTGGTGGTAGTATTGGTGGTGGTATTGGAGGTGGTGGTTTTGGTGGTGTTGGTGGTGGTTATATAGGTGATGGTGGTGGTATTGGTGGTGGTATATTGCTGGTATTGGTGGTATTGGTTTTTGTATTGGTGGTGGTGTATTGCTGGTATTGGTGGTGGTGGTATTGGTGTTATTGCTGGTTGTGGTATTGGTGGTGATATTGGAGATGGTGGTTTTAGTGATGGTGGTATTGGTTGTGGTGGTTACATTTTGTGGTGGTATCGGTGGTGGTAGTATTATTGGTGGTGGTGGTCGTATTGGTGGCATTGGCATTGCTGGTGGTGGTATTGATGGTAGTATTGTTGGTTGTGTTGGTGGTGGTGGTTTTGGTGGTGGCGGTATTGGTGGTGGTGGCGGTATTGATGGTTGTAGTGGTATTGATGGTGGTGGGGGTGGTATTGGTGGTGGTGGTATTGGTGGTGGTGGTATTGCTGGAGGTATTTATGGTGGTATTGGGGGTGGTGGTATGGTGGTGGTATTTGTGGTGGTGGAGTCAGTGGTGGTGGTATTGTGCTGGCGGTATCAGCATTGGTGGTGGTAGTATTGGTATTGATTGTGGTAGTACTGGTTTTGGTTGTGGTATTGGTGGTGGTGGTATTGGTGGTGGTATTGGTGGTGGCGGTCTTTGGGGTGGGGTATTGATGGTGGTATTATTGCTGGTGGTGGTATTGCTGGTGATGGCATTGGTGGTGGTATTAGAGGTGGTGGTATTGGCGGTGGTGGTAGTATTGGTGGTGTTAGTGGTGGGATTGATGGAATTGGTTGTGGTGGTATTGGTATTGGTGGTGGTATTGGTACTGGTGGCATTGGTATTGGTGGTGGTGGTAGGGGTGGTGGAGGTGGTAATGGTGGGGGTGATATTGCTGGTATTGTTGGTGGTGGTATTGCTGGTATTGCTGGTGGTGGTATTTAGGTGGTGATATTGGTGGTGGTATTGGTGATGGTGGTATTAGTGATGGTGGTATTGGTGGTGGTTGTAATGGTGTTGGTTATATTGGTGGTGGTAATAGTTGTGGTGGTAGTATTGGTGGTATTGGTGGTGGTATTAGTGATGGCGGTGGCGGTGGTATTGGTGGTGGTATTATTGATGTTGGCATTGGTGGTGGTGGTATTGATGGTGGTGATGGTATTGGCGGTTGTGTTGATTGTGGTGGTTTTGGTGGTGGTGGTATGGATGGTGGTAGTGGAATTGACGGTGGTGGTATTGATGGTATTGGTGGTGGTGGTATTTATGGTGGTATATGTGGTGGTGGTATGGAGGTGGTGGTATTGGTGGTGGTGGTATTTATGGGGGTATGGTGGTGGTGGTGGTACTGGTGGTAGTATTGGTGGTGGTAATGGTGGTGGTAATGGTGGTGGTGGTATTGATGGTGGTGGTAGTATTGATGGTGGTGGTGGTAGTATTGATGGTGGTGGTGGTATTGGTGGTGGTGTTATTGGTGGTGGTAATGGTGGTGGTTGTATTGGTAGTGGTGGTGGTGGTAGTGATACTGGTGGTATTGGTGGTGGCTGTGGTGGTATTGGTGGCAGTGATGGTGGTATTGGTGATGGTTGTGGTATTGTGGTGGTGGTGGTATTGGTAGTGGTGTTGGTATTGCTGGTGGTGTTGGTGGTGGTCGTATTGGTGGTGGTGTTGGTGGCATTGGTGGTGGTATTGGCGGTGGTATTGGTGGAGGTGGTATTGGTGGTGGTGGTAATGGTGGTGGTGGTAATGGTGGTGGTGGTTATGGTGGTGGTGGTATTGGTGATGGTATTGGTGGTGGTGGTAGTATCGGTGGTGGTATTGGTGGTGGTGGTGTTATTGGTGGTGGTGGTATTGGTATTGGTGGTGGTATTGGTAGTGGTATTGGTGGCAGTGGAATTGGTGGCATTGGTATTGGTGGTGGTGGTATTTTGGGTGGTGTTTATATTGGTGGTGATATTGGTGGTGGTCGTGTTGGTGTTGCTGGTGGTACTGGTGGTGGTGTTATTGGTGGTATTGGTGGTGGTGGTATTGGTGGTGGTCATGTTGGTGGTATTGGTGGTTGTGTTGGTGGTGGTGTTGGTGGTGGTATTGGTGGTGGTTGTTGCATTGGTGGTGTTGGTATTGGTGCTGGTATTGGTATTGGTGGTGGTATTGGTGGTTCTGTTGGTGGTGGTGATATTGGTGGTGGTAATGGTGGTAGTGGTGGCATTGGTGGAGGTGGCGGTATTGGTAGAGGTGGTGGTGGTGGTATTGATGGTAGTGGTGGTATTGATGGTGGTCGTGGTATTGGTGGTGGTAGTGTTGGTATTGGTAGTGGTATTGGTTCTGGTGGTATAGGTGGTGGTGGTATTATTGGTGGTGGTGCTATTGGTGGTATTGGTGGTAGTATTGGTGGTTGTGCTGGTGGTGGTATTTGTGGTGGTACTGGTGGTGGTGGTGGTGGTGGTGATATTGGCGGTATTGGTGGTGATATTGGCGGTATTGGTGGTGGTGGTAATAGTAGTGGTATTGGTGGTCGTGGTATTGGTGGTTGTGGTATTAGTGGTGGTAGTGGTGGTGGTATTGATGGTGGTATTGGCGGTGGTGGTATTGGTGGGGGTTGTATTGGTGGTGGTGCTATTAGTGGTGGTGGTATTGGCTGTGGTGGTATTGATAGTGGTATTGGTATTGGTGGTGGTGGTGGTGGTATTGGTATTGGTGGTGGTGGTGGTGGTGGTATTGGTGTTGGTATTGGTGGTGGTGGTATTGGTGGTGGTATTGGTAGTGGTGGTATTGGTGGAGATGGTATTGCTGGTGGTGGTGCTTTTAATGGTGGAGGTGCTGGTGTTTGTGGTGGTGGTGTTCTTGGTGGTGGTGGTATTGGTGGTGGTGGCATTGATGGTGGTGGTATTGATGGAGGTGGTATTGGTGGTGGTGGTATTGGTGATGATATTGGTGATGGTGGTATTGCTGGTGGTGGTATTAGTGGTGGTATTGGTGGTGGTGATGTTGTGGTGGTAGTGTAATTGGTGGTGGTAGTGCTATTGGTGGTACTGGTAGTGGCGGTCGTGGTATTGCTGGTGGTAGTGCGGGTGGTATTGGTGGAGGTCTTAGTGGTGGTATTGGCTGTGGTGGTGGTATTGGTGTTGGTGGGATTGTTGATAGTGGTATTGGTGGTGGTGGTATTGGTGGCAGTGGCATTGGTGGTGGTGAAAGTGGTATTGGTGGTGGTGGTGGTATTTATGGTGGTGGTATTGGCAGTGGTGGTGTTGATGTTGTTGTTAATAAAACAGGCTTTTGAAAACAACCAGTCAGGTGGCTTTAGGACAAATGGATTTAGGCCCAGATCTCTGGGGTGAATGTATGACATTGTTGTGCATTCTGTTCATCAATTGTTCTTTTTGCATTTGTCCCCCCAGTGGTACAGGCATGCCCAGATGTGGGTCCCGGTCTCTCCATGCCACTGTAGTCGAGCTAGTATGGTTGATAAGCGGTGAAACCCTGAAACCGGTCATAGGATGCTTGTTTCCAGTCCAGGGAGGACCTGGCCTTGGCAACTCGAGCTGAACTGTACCAATTGGGCTCAGGGTCAAGACTGATTTGCATATGGCTGGGTCCAAACTGGAATGGCATGGTGAGCAAATAAAGGATGGATTTAGGCCCAGATCTCTGTATTGGAATGAAGTTATTACATTGTTCTGCATTCTGCCCATCAATTGTTCTTTTTGCATTTGTCATCAAGAGTGGAACAGGTATGCCCAGATGTTGATCCTGTGCTCTCCAAGCCACTAGGGTCAAACTATACTAGCTGATGGGGGGGGGTGAAACCCCGAAACCAGTTCTAGGAGGCTTGTTTTCAGTCCAGAGAGGACCTGGCCTGGCAGTTTGGGCTGGACTATTCCTATCGGGCGCTGGGTCAAGACTGATTTGAATATAGCTGTGTCCAAACTGGAATGGCATGGTGAGCAAAAAAGTGATGGATGTAGGCCCAGATCTCTGTACTGGGGTGAATGTATGACATTATTCTGCATTCTGTCCATCAATTGTTCTTTTTGCATTTTTCACCCTGAGTGGGACGGGTATGCCCAGACATGGGTCCCGTGCTCTTCATGCCACTGGAGTCAAGCTATACTGGCTAAGGACGGGTGAAACCCCAAAACCTGTCCTAGAATGCTTGTTTTAGGCCCAGGTATCTGTAATGGAGTGAATGTATGACATTGTTCTGCATTCTGTCCATCAATTGCTCTTTTGGCTTTAGTACAGATGACATGTAACACAGATGTGCTGTTGTCAGCTTCAGCCCCTTAGCACACGATTATGTGCTACCTGGAATTCACATGACTTAATTTGCTAATCATTTCTAAATCAATTTTACTTGGGGGGGGTTGAAAGAGACACAATATAATGTTGGGTTAAAGTGATTGAAAGCTGGAGCCTGTGTTAAGGGGGTGGCTGTGCTGCTTAAACAAACACAAGCGGGTACAGCTGAAGGAGCGCATGTCTGGCGTGCAGTAAAAGAAACTCAATAACTTAAATAGTGCTTACAGCCTAAATAACATGTCCTGTGTATCAACTGAAGTAAACGGGACAGTCACCATGGAAGGGTACAAATGAAGACAAGGCCGTACTAAGGAGAGACTAACAAGCCTATTAACGAATCCAAAGTCAGCAGTTACGAAAGACAATGACACAAGCCAATGAAAAATATGGGAGTAGAGTGGGCGCTGCTTCTCTCACATGCTGTACTACACCAGTCTCGCAGAGTGAGTAGCGCATGCGTGCTGCCACTAGGCTCAACCTAAAAATGGCAAAAATTGTGCATTCTACAACATATTTTTCATCTTATATTCTACTGTATTAGCTTTTAAAGCATAGTAAATGGTGACCTTACAGTGCACCAGGATAAAATAATATTTGTTGAGGATGTTCATTCCCCCACTACCACCGTCCAACAGTGCCTCTCATCTTTTCATAGCCCTTCTATCTCATTTTTTTCATTTATTATTTAGTGGCTGTTAGATCTGGGGGTCTCTAGTTGGTAGAGGTAGGTACCAATGTCCAGATAGGGACCCTTGCTTCTGGTAAAGGTAAGGGGGATACACTCTTTAGATAACCCCTGCTCACCCCCTTGGTAGCTTGGCAGGAGCGGACAGGCTTATCAAAGGCGATGTGTATTTGTACCAACACTCACAGTAACACGGTGAAAACCCCACAAATGGACTCCACACTAGTTTAGAAAAATAAAGTTATTTAATCTGAACTACACAAGACCAAAACAACAAAAATCCAACATACACAGTTCAAGAATATGATTTTAAAAGGGTTCTAGGGTTTGCGTCAAAATAATCCACAGTTGCGTCACGTTTAGCCAAAAGTACCTTCAGATGTGACAAAAGTTCCAAATGGAAGCTGCAGCGCTGAAAAACAAGCAATGTATCACTGGTGAGGCCCTGGGGAGGCGATGCGAGAGCCCCACTGGACACAGCGGGCGTGTTGCAACAAATCCAGTCTGTATGGGGAGGGAGGCGATACCTTGCATGGATTCTGGTGCGCAGGCTCGGTAGGAAGCTTCTCGCAAAGGCACGATGCGACGATCTTCGGGACGGCGACGATCTCAGGTGCATCGGCAATGGGTAGCGCAGTGTCGATCTTCTCCTCTCGCGGACCCTCAATGTGATGGCTCTGTGGCGATGTTCGCAGCAACGTGATGGGTCCACAAGCAAGCGGTGCAGCGATCTCACCCAGCAATGACAGGCTCTGCGACGATGTTCGCAGCAACGGTAATCTTCCCGCATCGGGCTGATGCGTTCTGCAAGCGAAGGATGCGTCGGCTCTTGCAGCTGCAACAAGCGCTGCGACGATCTCTATCTTCACGGCGGCAGGAATTTCCTTGCACTGACGGGGATGCGCTCCGCAAGCAAGCGGTGCATTAAAACTTGCAGAAAGTCTTTAAAATCTTGGTTTCCAGCTTCCCAACACAGGTACAACTTCCAGAAGCACCACAATTGGCCCATGCACACTAGGAAGGACAGAACTCTCTCAGCAGAGTTCAGGGAAGCTGGAGGCGTAGTCCTTTTGTTCCTGGGACTTCTTAACAGGGAGCCAGCTCTTCCTCAGGCCCTTGGAGATTCCTTCAAGCAAGGGGACACAGCACAAAGCAACGTCCTTCCCCTCTCCTTGGCAGCAAAGCAACTGCAGGTCTGTACAGCAAAGCAATAGCAGGACAGTCTTCCTTCTTCAGTCTTCTAGCTTTCTCCTTGGCAGAGGTTCCTTCTTGATTCCAGGGTGATCTAATTTCTTAGGATCAGGGTCCCAATATGTATACCACAAAATCCTTTGTACTCTGAGGGCAGAGAGACATTTGCCCAGTCCAAACCGGTTTTGTAGCACTTTGTTGACATGACTCCTTCTTTCCTTTCAAAGTGCAAAGCAGAAACATCAGACTCCCCACAGGAGGTGGAGCCAGCATTGTGGAGGGCAAGCACAACCCTGGAGCACTTTGTTGACATGATTCCTGCTCTCCTTTCACTTTGCAGGGCAGAGACATCAGACGCACCACAGGGGGTGGAGCCAGCACTGTGGGGGGCAGGCACAGTCCTATTCAGGTCCCAGGTGCAACTCCTCCCTCCCATCTAGATGCAGATCTCTCTATTCACCACTGGGCGTACTCATTCTGTCTACTGGAATCCCCCAGCCCTGTCACTCAAACTCCAGACAAGAAATACACAACCTAGCAGAGGCAGGCTTAGCTAGTTAGGCAAGAAAGTACCTACTTTCTAAAAGTGGCATTTTCAAACACAGAATGCTAAAACCAACTTCATTAAAAGATGTATTTAATCATTCTGAGTTCAGGCATACTAAACTCGAATTCCTTTTTTAAAAAAAAATGTATTATTGTTTTTTTTCCCAATTTTATACGAGGAATATATACAGCACTTTAAGCATTACAAATGAAACAATACTTTAAATTACTAAACAAGGGATCTAAGGTGCAGCAGTTATAAACAAAATCCCATAAAACAATGAGCAGATTTTGTCCTAAAAGGAAAGAAACCAATAAGAGGATACAAATGAATAGAGCAGGGGAAGAAGCAGATATGCTTATGCTCAATTGCCTTTTAAATCCAGTCCGTGACAAGTACCCACATTTTGGCTCCCATTGCCCTTTTCTTCCTCCCCTTAGTTTTGTAGATAGCAATTTCCAAATTATACATTGATAAAAATCTTGCCCGCCAACTCAGAAAAGACGGAGCTTCAGGGATAATCCACTCCTTTGTAATGCAAGCTCGCACAGTTGCCCTACAAATAAACAAAAAAGACGTCATAGCATTAGATCTCGTGTGAGCAGTAATATCTGAATTTATCCCAGTCAGCACCAATTCTGCAGTTATACATACTGTTGATCCCATTATTAATCCCCAAAACGTTCTATGGTTGCAAAGATTTCAGCTAAGCTTGGGCAGGAAAAGAACATATGGACTGCATCTGCAGCAAACATACCACATCTGTTACATTTAGTCCCCGCAGATGTGGCACATTTAGAGAACTTTTTTGGAGTGTAATACAGATCGTAATTAGCCATATAATTCTGAGTAAGCATCCTCCCTGTCAACAGAACTTGATGTGCAAAACTAAGCTGGTCTATAACATCAATCCCTTCTTGCCCCAACTTCACAACTCACTTATCTTGACATGCCTGTATATCATCTGGAAGTACCTCAAACAATTGAGTATAAAGTTGACCGATAAATGTTTTCCCCAAATTTTCAATAAGCAGAATTTTTCTCATTTGGTATTCGAACCCAGGACCTAACGAATTTAGATAGCTGCGAATTTGAAGAAACTTTTTAAAAAAACGAGCTTAGGCAGACCATATTTTATTTGGAGCTCAGCAAATGATCGCAAATGGCCTTCATCACATAAATCCCCATATGTTAGAATTCCTTTTGAGCACCATCTGTAAGAAATTTGGTCACGGAAAATCAGAGGCAGTAGCCCAGCGGCAGTGAAGGGAGTATATGCATTAAGGTTTGCAATCCAAAGATGTCGCTTAACTTGTCTCCAAACAAAGTAAGCTGTATTGAGAATCTTGAATTTAGTTTTTTTGAAGTAACTAGGCTCTAGGATTTTAACAAGGCAACCGTTGGCCTCCTCCCCCAGACCGACCGCTTAGATTACTGGATTATGGCACGGCAACATCTTGACCCGTTTCCAACTACCAAAGGACTGATAAACTGAAAAGCTGCTGCCCAATAGTATAGCAAGAAATGTGGGATACACTAACCCCCTCGATTTTTTGGCAGTACCATCTTTTTGTAGGCCCTTCTCTGACGTCTATAGCCCCATAAAAATCTAGTACTGATCGGCTCTAATTTTTTAAAACAAGAAATCGGAAATTTGAGGGGGATTGTTCTGAACATGTAGAACAATTTGGGAAGAACAAGCATTTTTAAGATACTTGATCTTCCATACAGGTATAAATGCAGATCGTCAAGTCTCTCCAACATAGAATTCAGCTTAGTAAGGACTGGTTCAATTTTTCGCTCTGGTATCTTGCTAATTGGCAAGGAGATTTTAATCCCTAAATAAGTGAATTCAGAAACAGTACCAATGTTCACCGGAGATTCTCCTCCTATTAATGAAATCTGAGTTTTGGAGATGTTGAGCTTGTATCCAGAAAAGAGCCCGAAATTAGAGGCCAAGGCCTCAATTACCGGTAATGCGGTACCAATGTCACTGTTAACAACAACAATGTCAGCTGCATACGCTAGAGCTCTATATTAAGTATGCTGAACATGAATTGGTTTGATATCAATATACTGATTTAACTTTTCCAAAACAAGTCGATATATAAAGCGAATAGCAGCGGTGAGCACGGCACCCTTGTCGTGTACCGCAATTGATTGAGCACAGGTCCGACTCTCGACCCGCTATCCAAATACAAGCTACTGGCGACAGATACAGTGACTTCAATGCCTGCAGCATCACATCACCAAAACCCTTTAATCTTAGGACCTCCCTCATATAGAGCCAGGAAACCCTGTTGAATGCCTTCTCGGCATCCAACAGGGTTATCCCCATTATAGAGTTAGTTGATTGTGCCCAGTCTATAAGTGCTATTAATCGTCGCACGTGATCCGCTGTGTCTCGTCCCGGGATAAACCCATGTTGATACCATGAGACAAGGGTTGCTATAACCCTCGATAAACGTGCAGCCAGGAATGTCGAAGAAATTTTGCTGTCGGAATTAATTAAGGAAATAGGTCTATACGAGGATGGGAGTAAATCCTGTTTGTCCTTTTTTTAGAAACACAATAATCATTGATTTCCGCCAGGATAGTGGTGCATTCCCCTTTTGTGCAGCCAAAAGAGTTGCCATAAAATCCTCTCTGAGCACGGAGCGGAATGTTCGATAAAACTCTAGGGGATTCCTATCCGGTCCCACCGCCTTCCCAACAGACAATGATGTTAGAGCTGCTTCTACTTGATCTAGCATATCTTCGGATGTAAGACTAGAAATTTCAATCCTGCTTCAAAACTCTGCTACTTTTTCTTCAACTCCCAAAATAGCCTTATGAGTATACAGTTTACTGTATAAATTGCTAAAGACATCCAATACTTCAGCTGGGTTGTTACAAATTTGGCCTTGCTCATCCTGGATGTTGTTGATCCTTTTGGCCACCACTTTTTGGTGAAGCCTCTTAGCGAATATTCGACCAGAGTTTTCGCCCGCTTCATAAATCTCAGATCTGTATACTGTAATTTGAGCAGCTAATTTTGAGGCGAAGTTCTAGTATATTCTCATTTTTGAAATAGCAAGATCACTGGCAATCTATTCAGTATCCTGGCCGTTACTAACTGCAACCATGAATTTATTTTCTAGCAACCAAAGCTTATTCATCTCGTAAAACAAAGCAGACCGTAATTTACATTGTTTGTTAACAGAGTAACTTACAGGCACATGCATCAAGCGATTTGGGAATCGCAAACGGTGCGAATCGCAAAATTCGGCCGTTTGCGATTCCCAAATCACTATTTGGGATGCATCAACTTAAAAGTGAATAAATCGCTATTTTAGCGATTTTTTTCAAGTGCGATTGCTTTTAAGGAATCGCAATTTTGCGATTCCTTAAAAGCAATGCATGAAACTTAAAAAAATTGCGATTTCGCAATTAGAGAGAAAAAATTACCATGAGGTTGGACCTCATGGTAATTTTGCGAAAAGTTAGAAATATGCAATTTTGTTCATATTTTTAACTTTCATGTTGTGCACACACATGCCCTTAGGGCATGTGTGTACACAACATATGTGCACTGTTTGATTTCAGGGGTGCAACAGGGTGTCCTTTGGACACCCCTGCACCCTTGAAATCGCAATCTCAATTTGCGATTAGCTAATTGCGATTCGCAAATTGAGATTGTCTTCCCATTCATTCCTATGGGCCTCTAGGCCCATAGGAATGAATGGGAAGGGATTCCTTAATTGCGATTCGCAAAATGCTAATCGCAAATAAGGAATTCTAAGGAATCGCAATTTATTTAGCGATTTCTTGATGCATAGGCATTTGCGATTCCTTAATTGCGATTCCTTAAAAATCGCAATTTAGGAATCGCAAATGCCGAGATTGATGCATGTGCCTGTTTGGGTCTCTCCACGGACACCCGCTTTAAAAGCGTCCAATACCATGTGGACAGACGCAGAGCCACGATTGACCTAAAAAAAATCTGTTATCCATTTGGACTTCTGTTCACAATAGACAGAGTCCACCAGTAATTTTCGTTCAAATGACCAAGCTCTAATGGGGCGTCTAAAGCCAGTTTCTAAGACTAGAAAATTCGGGCTATGTCCACTGTTTCTACACACTCCCTTTCCATCCTGTTCTTGTATAGCAATCGGCACCTTTACTATTAAAGAAGTACTCGGATTTATCACAGATGCCGAGATGTTGGAGGGTGTTCCAGGATTGCCTGAGCCTCCACCATCAATCGTAACTGCTGCCTGAGAGGCCGGTACATTTTTAATTGTTTCAGCAGGAGGGGTCTTACCTTTGGCTGACTGATGATTTTTTTTAAACATACCAGGGATCTTCTTCTTTGCCCCAGCGTTCTCTTTGCCTAATCTAACCCCCGGGGGGGAAGCACATATTTTCGGGCGTAACACCCAGAGAACAGCTGACTGTATCCGATTTTGTGTCAGCTCGATCCAGAACACCAAGAGGGGCCAAAACGTGACCAGGAGAGAGTACTGCAGCATCCGCCGCGGCACGAATCTTTGGCTTCTTTGGAATGGCGCCGGCGTTCTTTGGACCCATGACTTTCAACGGAATCAGGCTCCGGCCCTGGTTTTCAGCTGAGTCCGTCGTTCTTGCAGCTGTTGCTGCGTTTCTCCCTCGCGGAAGCCAAGAATCACCAGCTGCACCGCTTGACGAAAAGCTCCGGTAAGAGGCCGCATACAAAGCACGCCGGCAATCTTTTTGATACAAATGTATCAGCAACAGGAGTAACATTCCCGGCAAACAGCTCGCAAGGAGCTTAGCTTCACTCCGGTTGCTCCAAACAGCTTTCCCTCAGAACAGGGGTGTAGAGGGGTTTAGGTGGTGGAGAGCACTCTTGGCCTGCCTCACTCGGACAAGCTCGTGTCCGCCATCTTGCCTCCGTAAACTCGAATTTCTACCATGTTCCCTGAGTCAGTTAGGATTATAAAATGTAATAATCTAACTGCCCATTCTGGCCTATTGAGAACAGATAACCTTGTAATAGTGAAAAACGAAAATGGCTGTAATTCACTATTAGGGCATGTCACCTACATCTGGACATGCCCTACCTTTCACATACACTGCTCCCTGCCCAGGGGGGTACCTAGGGCCTTCCATAGGGGTGTCCAATGTGTACAGAAAGGGAAGGGTTAGGCCTGGCCAGTGTGGAAACTGGTCAGGTCAGCATGGCAGGTAACAACTGCACACAGGCACTGCAGTGGCAGGCCTGAGACACCATTTTGGGGCTACTCATTTGGATGGCACAATCAGTGCTGCAAGCCCACTAGTAGCATTTGAATCACCAGCCCTGGCACACGTAGTGCACTTTACTAGGGACTTCCTGATAACACAAATATGCCAATCATGGATAACCAATCATAATAACAATTTAACAGAGAGCATATGCACTTTAGCACTGATCAGCAGTGGTAAAGTGCCCAGAGCCCTATTGCCAACAACCACGAGTCAGGAAAAACAAAGGAGGAAGAAGCAAAAAGTTTGAGTATAACAGTGCAAAAAGGGCCATTTCCAACAGTGCCTCTAATACCTGTGTAGGGTGTTGCAGTACCTTCCATTTCACATACACAAACACAAACAATAAACCATTTATCTGTAAATTAGTGTACAGATAATGTAACGCGAGACAGAGGTCGCTACAAGGTGTAGTATTCACATGTCATCCACACAGGTAACTATATTTCAAGGCTTTATCTGGAGAAGCACAAACTCAGAACGTAACGCAGTGCTAGGGTTGGCTTTACTAATAAGAATTTATTTCAACTCAAACAATCCCTGATTAAGCAACATTAGGCTAATGAAAGACTGGGAGAAAACAATGTTCTAACCTGTACCATGCCGTTTGCATGCAATACTTTGATGGCAGTTCATAACTAATTGTGCTAGATTACGATTGCAATTTCTGAACTGCACAGTAACAAATGGATTTCTGTGACGAAGCAGTAACTCACTGAGCCAAGCACATAAAATGATGTTCTGTGATCTGCATGGTACACGTTCTTTGCGGCAGGCATATTAACCCTCTTAACCTTCTGTGCTAACTTAGATTAAACAAATTCACCATAAGACAAAACTCTGGGGCATATTACCAAGCAATAAGCAATAGCGATAATTATCGCTATTGCTTGGTTAGAGACAAAAATTTACCGCTGAGCTGCGGCGATTTTTATCGCAGATAAACCTTGGTATTACCAAGGTTTATCGCAAATGCGATAAAAATCGGCCGCAATGCATGAATATCGCTGAAAAGTCCGCGATATTCATGCATTACCGAGCTAATGCTCTTAGCCATGTTATCCACCTCCCATTGGATAACATGGCTAAGAACTGCTCAGGGCAGGTGTTAGCTTTTGGAGATATTCGCGCTTAGCACAAATATCTCCAAAAGTTGGTAATAGGAGACAGCGATGTTAGTGACTGTTCCCAGTCGCTAACATCTTGGCACGCCCACTTTGCATGTCATTAGTGATAAATATCACTGACATGCAAAGTGGGGCCCAAGATGGTCGCTATCTCCTACTAGCTGTCGCTAACTGGTGTTAGCGACAGCTAGGTAATAGGGAGATAATTTTATCTCCGCTTTCTTGGCTTTTAAAGCCAAAAAAAGCGGAGATAAACCCCCTTGATAATATGCCCCACTGTTCTCAATCCAGCAGTTACATTAATAACGAGTTATCTCGACACTTTCATTGTTACCTAAAAACTGTCATATATACATGGAACTCTGCAGCAGGTGCTTTGAAAACTGCTGCACCCTCTAAAGAAAACCGGCCCCCTTACCCTTCCAGCGTCCCAGAGAAACGCTCGATGGCCAGTGCTGCCAGTCTGACCCCCAAAGTTTTCCCTTACAGAAAGCATTCAAAAAACAGCACAGACTCCTTTATGAAACACTGCTTGCTTGAGAAACAAAAATCTTTCATTTGAGAATGCAAACACATGGTGGATAGTCTGCTGTTCCTTGCACTCCACCATCCCTGTGTTTGTAGCCAATCACAGATGGTCGGAAATTGGGACCTGCTAAATTAAAATTCAAAGGCAGGTCATTATGCAGCCCCATGCGACTGGACATATTGTGATATGACTTCTTAATAAACAGCAAATGTCTGACTGATAACTAAAATCGGTGCCCAATTTTCTACTAACTTTTAGGACTTTTCTTTTGATACATCTGGCCCCTATTCTGACAGTGGATAAATGTGCTTCTCCTCTGCCCAAAAAGGAGTAATGTTATAAATACTTTTAAAGCGCTAGGTGTCTTGGCGCTGTCACTAGTCAGCTAGTTACCCAATGCCTGGAAAAAATGTCCCATGTTACCAATCTAAAAAAAAAAAAATTGCTCCAAACCAGCATGTTTCACTTTTAGCAGACATAGCTTTGTGTTTTTCATTCTGATTTTCTAAGGGAAATGGTGCAGCTTTTCTGTCTAAACAGCAGCCCCTGCACCGGTATTAATTCACAGTCCAGCTCTTGCAAACTTCACACAAAAGTTTTGCTCCAAAATCTGTGGTATAGCTACTTAAAGGTAAGACCTTTAACAATGTTGTTGTTTAGAACCGAAAATGTGTGCTTATAAAGTAGCCCAGAAATAAATAACCAAAATTCTCTTCAAGGGCAGAAAACAGATCACTACCCCATTCCGGAAAAAATGCGGCATGCTCCCTGCTTAATATTAGGTGTATGTGGCTAGTGTTTTTCATTTTAGTACGTGCTCGGATGAGTAACAGTTTTGCCTGAAACATGCAATGAAGAAGGCCACCAAACCCAAGATTTAAAAGGCACTCAAGAATTCAAGAGTAGCAGATACTTCTGATTAGACCAGCATGTTCTTCAGACGATAAAAGACTGGCCTCTTCTGAAAGTAGTTTGTGGCTGTTTCCCTTGATATCAAACAAAATTACATCTCAAGGTGAACAAACAACCAGTATCAAGAGTGTAATGTCTGCTCATTGCCACTCACCTGCCAGACTAGGAATGAAGTCTGGGATCGACTGAAAATGTGTTCCTACAAGGTACTAAAGAAGTATGGCTTCTACCAGAAAGAGCTGGACATCAGCTTGCTGATGGTGCGACCATGCTACAGCCAAGCACGAGTACATCTGCCTAAGAGGACTTAATGGAGACAGTCATTGGACCATGTTCATTGCTGGAATTGGAACAAATTCACTCTGGCGACTCATAAATTAGAGGTCAAGGGGGCATATTATCAAGGGATTTATCTCCGCTTTTTTGGCTTTAAAAGCCAAGAAAGCGGAGATAAAATTATCTCTGTGTCAGCAACAGGGTGCTAACACGCAAATTCGCATGTTAGCACCCTTTTCTCTACGCTTCCCCTTGCATCGCTAATGAGATGCAAAGGGGGCGTTCCAGAGAAAAATAATAGGAGAAATGTTGTTAAGCAACATTTCTCCTATTATCAAGGATTTCGCTAACCTTGTTAGTGATAAAAAAAAGCAGCACTAACCGCGGTTAGCACTGCTTTTTTTACACCTGGTATTTTCCTGACTTAGCCACGATATCCTATGTAAGGTGGATATCATGGCTAAGTTTGTGAGCCCCTATCATCAAGCTAACGCCAAACTTCGAGAGATTATCGTTGGTTTTCCAGCGATAATGTCTCAATTGGCAGTTATCGTGAGGATTTTTATTACTTCTGAGATAAACCTTGCTAATAGCAAGTTAGCACAGCGAAAATTTCCAGCGATGCTTAGCGTTAAAAAATTTGTTGCTAAACATCGTTAGCGTTAAATGTCGCTAAACGTTGGTAATATGCCCCAAGGTGTGTTAGAGCAAAGTGGGTGGAGCCACTTGGGATGAAGTCATGCAAAGCAAAGTCTGACAGTGCTGCGTGAAAAGGAGAAGCCAGGGACACACCATATCTAGCAAAATATGGCGAATTCCTGCTCTCTGCCTGTGATGGTGCACAATCTTCTGCCTAGTGCCAATGCAGGCAACTTTGTGCCATGGTGTAAGGGTGCCTGCATTGCAGACAGGATTGTTTTTGTGCTTTCAGTTTCAATGCCTTTCTCAAAATGCATTCTTTAATAGACTAAGCAAGGAAATTAACCAGAAATGTATGGAGTTTACTCTTACTTGGGTGGTTTTTGTCAAAGGGTCATAATGGACTCTTTGTATGTCCTTGAATAGCACCTCCTCTGTCTCTTCCCAAACCTCCCTGACTCTAACAAAGCCACTATGAAGGCTTTAATGCCTTCTACCTCACTTCCCTCTGTCACATTTAGAACTCTTATATTGTCCCCTATGGCTCTGTTCTTCATTGATTCGAGCTTGTCATGACATCTCTGGGCCTGTCAGAGGCTGTGATTGCTTTTAGTTCTAATACAGTTTTCTCAAACACTTGGATCCTTTGTGTAGGAGTGGCCAGTTTGTTTGCCATCACATAGTCCCTGTGTATTCCTTTTGTTCTTTTGAGAGGTGGAGAACACGTTTCTAACTTCTTCTGAAAGGGACTGCAGTATAGTTTCCAAGGCATTTGTAGGGGATAAGGTGGAATTAAAGAACAATTGGGTTGCGATTCTCACTTTGTCTAGTGCATCCAGTTGGTCATCTACGTACTCTGTCTGACGTTTGAGACGTTGCCCTTGGTGTTGAGATATCATTTGAAAAGCCTCCTTCTGGGTTCCTAGGGTTTCTATCCCCTCTTTCCCCAATTCAACTAAACAGTAATATATGTTTAAGTCCAGGGAGTTTCATTTGCTGCCTCCATCCACCCCCATCTATAGCATCTGAGCGTCCTGGAGAGTGGACTGTTTTATGGACTCACTACTACTTTTTACTCCCCTTATGTGCTTTTTGTTTCCCTTCTCCCACCATGGTCCTCAGAGTGTATATGTCTTGTAGGAAGGTGAAATCTTACTATATGGTTACCCCAACTTTTTTCCTGGTGTTTTGCTGGTTTTCGACTTAGTTGGCCTGGGACCCTGCTAATCAGGGCCCCAGTCTATCTGCTTTCTCTATAAAAATGGACTCCATGTACTTTAGGTACATACCAGATTGATTACTGGGTCACCCTTTTGGGCCCCCGTATAGTGTACCATAGCTACCTAGGGCATAGGTGCACCCTAGGCCTACCAGGGGCTGCAGCATGTATTGTGCCATCCCGGTTTGCCTTCCAAACTGACACCACAGCCTGGGTAAGGTGGTGTAATTACCCCTTACCTAGATATAGTATACCTATATCTACCTTTACATATAGACACATATACACCTATAAGCCACTCCTATGGTAGGCTTCGACAATCCTGGAGGCAGAGTGCTTGGTTTTATGTGAGAAGGTGCTCTGGCATGAGCTGAGCCCATCTGCAGCTTTTGGAACCATCTCCGTATAGCTGTTCTATGATATAGCCATACCATATACTCTTCTGAATACTACCCCCGCCTCCCCCCCCCCACCAATTCTGGCAGCGGGGGTAGCATTGCATCCTTCTAGAGTGAAAGACATGTAGTTTACTGCTTTACCCGGTTTAAGTTAAACAGAGCCTCAGCATCATAAAATGGATGGTGCTGCCACAGACACAAGTCTGACCTCCTGTTGCTGGGGGAAACTCCAGCAAGGGTGGCCTGGACAATAGGTTTCCTGTCCAGGGAGGTGCAAGCACCTCCTCAGACAGGGGTATTGTGTATTGGGGCAGGGGGGGCTGCATTCAATGAATGCATCTAGACACTGCCTGGGGCACACAAGGTGCTCCATGCATAGCCTGGTTAAAACCAGTTGCTGGGGCACTCCAGCCTCAGCTCTGGCGTGAAACTGGACAAAGGGAAAGGGGTGTAACCACCCCCTTCTCAGGTCCCTACATAGGAGGGACCTAGTCAGGTAATCCAGCCCCGTTTCTTAGTATAAGTATTGGAGCTGTCTCCCCAGGACTTTAGATTATCCTGGACGAATCTTTGAAAGACATATCTTGGACCTTTCACATTCCCTTCTGACTGGAAGATGGAAGACATCTCCCTTGTGGTCAAGGAGTGACCACCCTGTACAAACAGGCACCAACAGCAACTTCACCAGTCTGCAGTTTCAAGGCTCCCGTTGGAACCCGAAGACTCTGCGACTCAAAAACTAGACTTCCAGACTTCTCTGATCCTGACCCACATCCACAGCAAAGCTGACATTTGGCGGACACAAGAGATGTGGGACCAGACATCTTGGACATCCTGCATTTTGCTACCTGCACTCCTTTCCTGAAGACTCAGTAAGTTGTGCATTGAGGTACATGAAGCCCCAGCCCGAGCACATTTGCCCCAAAGCTTAGGCCCGACACTCCGCGAGTGTCCACTGGGCCATGTTTTTGCATTTGATCTTGATACGTCTTCCCGGTTCCTTGCCCATTGGCTAGTGAGCTCCCTGAAGACGCCATCTTGAATCTAACTTTGTGATCCTGATTGCTCCAGGCTTGTTCCAGCTTCCCTGAAAAGCAGATGGACCACAGACCTTGTTGGTCTGCAACAGACCCAATCTCGACATCCTGCGTGGGTTGTGATTGCTAAGGCTTATTGGGTCCAATCCGGATTCCGACACTGCAGGAATCTAGATCTATTGTGGGACAGCTCGAATCCAGCGCCTGGTTAGCGTCAATGCCTCCTGGTCCTCGTGGCTGAAGAGACAAGCTCACCTTCTTCACCTGCAGAGCACCCGACATCGCCTGGTTCCTTCCTGGTTCCTTCCTGTCACTGGCTAGTGACCCAGACTCTGTCCCCTCTGCTTTCTGGTTCTTCACATCTCCGATACACCCTTGGTTCCACCCGGACACTTTTTCTCTGGTCGCCTGCAGCACTTCTTTGCAGCTCTCCATAGAAAACGAAGACGAAACCCAACACGAAAAGACACATATGCACCCGGCTTCCCTGGGTGAGGTAACACAAGTACTCCGGTGCTCCCGTGGGTCTTGAATCTCAAAGTGTTCTAGTTTAAAAGGGTTCCATCCTAGTCCATCTGGAAGTGTCCTTAAACTGTAACTTTGTCTTTTTTACAAACTCCATTGAAAGTCAATGGGAACCAACGCCTGTGTTTAGATACTGCACGCGGCTCCCGTGGGTCTCCTACTTCCTAACCTTTGGCTGCTTAGTGTAGCCCAAGCGATTCTACAGGCACTAGGCCTGCTTTCTAACTTTCACGTGGTACTTATACCACTTTCTTAGAATATGGTTTGTGAGGCCCCTACTGCATAATGTATACTGTGCAAATTATCGTATATTAACTGTGTGACTTGTATTGTATTTTTACCTCTGATCTCATAAAGAGTGCAGAGGGGTTGTGTTTAGATTAAATACATATATATTTGATATATACCTTGTGTGGTGTCCTTTCATTTGGTATTCAAGGGATTATATATGATAAACCAACTTGCTTAACTCACCTACTGAAGTCTTAGCCCGAAGACTGCTGGTTCAGGCTACCACTAGGATAGCTTTCTAAAATGTTGACTTTACAACCACCATCAATAAGGGTCGATTAGACTGGTGCAAGGTGCCCACTAGAACTAGTGGGCATCATATGCCAGGCTAAATTCTCACATGCCTCTTTTGCTGTGCCTCCAATTCACTAACCAGTCTTCCATCTTCCCTACCTCCCGCTTACCTTCCTTCACAGCTTCGTTATGGTGTATATTTCACCACTTCTCTTTCCTGTCCTTCAAAAGGTCTCCCCGCTGTAACAGCCTTGCAGGGGAATTTAGAATTTCAACCTCCCCCTGAGCATAGGTTAGCCAGCCTGCGAGTCCGCCGCTGTCAGCCTTCCCCAGCTGCACAATCCTGTACGTGACTCTGCAGGCCCTCCTCACTTCCTGGGTGGCTTCACCTGATGCTGCTTCCTGCGCAGGGTTTGCAGGCTGTCTCCCGGGGGGCACGGAAACAAATGTTGCCCCAACCTCCGCTCACTCCCGCTTCAGCTTTACCGGTTCTGCCTAATTTTAGCCCATGATCTGCTTCTGGTAAGTTCTGCCTGGTTAAGTCTCACTGCTTTAATTTTACACACATTCCACCCACAAGCGCTCCCACAACCTGCAGCTAGGTGACCACCATGTTCTCCACCATCTGTGAAAAGCTCATCGCAAACAGTGGTGCTGAAGTGAGCTAATGAACCATTATGGATTCAACCCAGATCTGTGACTGAAAAGTATCAGCGCTCCATCCATCATCTCCTTGTGTTTGCTTTGTTTGCTCTAAATTGGCAGGGTATGCCCAGACGTTGGTCCCTTGCTCACTTTCTTACTGAATTCAAGCTAGCCTGGCTGATGAGGGCTATTAACCCGAAACCGGTCACTTGATGCTTGTTTCTGGTCCAGGAAAGACATGGCTTGCTAGTTTGAGCTAGACTGTTCCCATAAGGCACAGGGCATGGCTGATTTGCATATAGCTGTGTCTGAACTGGCGAAGTGAGCTAAAGAACTATGATGAATTCAGCCTAGATCTGTGACTGGCGGTGAGTATCTGAAAAGTTTCATCGCTCTGTCTATCATCTCCTTGTGTTTGCTTTGTTTGCCCTAAGTTGGCAGGGTATACCCAGACGTGGGTCCCTTGCTCACTTTACCACTGGATTGAAGCTAGCCTGGCTGATGAGGGTTGTGAGCCCGAAACCGGTCCCAGGATGCTTGTTTCCAGTCCAGGGAACACTTGGCTTGGCACTTCGGGTTAGACTGTTCCCTGGAGGCACAAGGTCAAGACTGATTTGCATATAGCTGTGTCTGAACTGGGGTGACGAAGTGGGCTAAAGAACGATGATGGATTCAACCTAGATCTGTGACTGGGGGTGAGTGTCTGAAAAGTTTCAGCGCTACATCCATCTTCTGTGTTTGCTTTGTTTGCCCTAAGTTGGCAGGGTATGCCCAGACATTGGTCCCTTGCTCACTTTGCCACTGGATTCCAGCTAGCCTGGCTGATGAGGGCTGTTATCCCAAAACCGGTCCCAGGATGCCTGTTTCTGGTGCAGGGAAGAAGGCTTGGCAGTTCGGGCTGGACTGTTCCCATGTAGCACAGGTTCAATACTGATTTGCATATAGCTGTGTCTGAACTGGGGTGTCGAACTAAGCTAGAGAACAATGATGGATTCAACCCAGATCTGCTACTGCTGGTATCTGAAAAGTTTCAGCGCTCCGTACATCATCTCCTTGTGTTTGCTTTGTTTCCCCTAACTTAGTAGGGTATGCCCAGATGTGGGTCCCTTGCACACTTTGCCACTGCATTCAAGCTAGCCTGGCTGAAGAGGGCTGTGAGCCCGAAAATGGTCCCAGGATGCTTGTTTCCAGTCCAGGGAAGACGTGGCTTGGCAGTTCAGGCTGGACTGTTCCTTTGAGGCACAGGGTCAAGATGGATTTGCATATAGCTGTGTCTGAATTGGGTGGGGGGGGGCGAAGTCCGCTAAAGACCGAGTGTCTGAAAATTTTCAGCGCTCGGTCCATCATCTCCTTGTGCTTGCTATGCTTAGAAAAAAAAAACTCACACGCCACCCATGTAACGCCTCCCAGGGGGCAGAGTAACGCAAAGCAGCAATTTGGACTGCATTAATCTGGATTAATCAAGTCACTCAGGGCCATGCAAGGTGGCATTGCGTGGCTTGAAAAATTGCATCTTAAGGGTCGTATCGCTTTTGCACCATGTTACATAGTGCAAAAGTGATGCAACTTTTTGATGAATGTGGCCCTCATTTTTTTTTTTTATCAATCTGTTATTATTCTGAGTTTTCAAAGAAGGGTTCCTTAGTAGTAAGAAAGACTTGTTAGAAAGGGCAACTCCAATCACTGCGTTAACTTTTAAATATTTGTTATTCTCCTGACCATAAATTCAACCTATAATGTCTACAAATATGGACAATATATGTCTCCTACAGCTTATAACCCTCCTTGCCTCGAGTAAAATTTACTGTGCATTGACTTACACACTTTGGGGCATATTCTCAAGGATTTATTGCAGAGTTATCGGCACTTTATCTCAGCCAAAGTGACGATAAGTGTATTGCCCTATTCACAAGCTGGTGCCAACAGCTCATATCACCAGGTTATCTGCAATAGCAGCCGCAAAAAACATTGCCACAGATGACACCGGTAACTTACGCTAATGAGATACAGAGTAGGCATTCCCATGCAAAAATCCATGATAACACCACTCCGCAACATTCTCAATGACCAGCCAGATCGGCGATAAAAACCCAAAACATGCAATAAGGCATGTTAGCAGCAGGAAATCAACACCTGGATCTAACCAGGTGTAAAGTCGGAGACAGCATGCACCAGAAAAGGGAGCTCTGGCCAGAGGCACACCTAAATGGCAACAGATGCCATGGAGCCACTGATCATGCAGCTGGGAGCCCCAACTGGGTCACAACGGCCACCGTCACCACTCCCAGGACCCCCCGGGCACCAATTGGCACCCCCCCCAAGGCAAAGACATGTCACATCAACTTCACGAAATCATGTACAGAAAAATTCACCTGATGTTGCACAATCAAAACAGGCAACATGTATGTGTCATCACAAAAATGAGCATCACACACTCACCTTCGAATTACCTAACAAAACATTTTATTCAAAAAAACTCAAAACAACAATTATGAAGACTCATTTATGGGGTCTCCTCTCGACAATCTGTAGGTCACAGCGTGCAAGAAAAATATCCAGATAAGAAGGTGTGTCATGCACTTATCAAAGGACAGAGAGAGAGCAAAAGAGAGAGAGAGAGAAAGAGAGGGAGAGAGAAAGACAGAAAGAGAGAGAGAAAAATGGAAAGCGAGGGAGATAGAAAAAGAGAAAGACAGAAAGAAAGGGAGAGAAAGAAAGACAGAAAGAGAGGGAGAGAAAGACAGAGAGAGAGAAAGACGGAAAGAAAGGGTGAGAGAAATATGGAAAGAGAGGGAGAGATAGACACAGTGAAAAGAAGGAGAGAGAGTGCCGAAACTGCGCAACCAAGCCTCCCTGCTCACCTGCTGCCACTAGTGTTTCTTCAACCATAGGCCGGTATGCACCGCAGACTCCAGATACAAAAATGGCAGAGTACATACAATTGCACATGCCATCATCGTCTCTCCACCCCTGCGCACCCAGGAAGCTGCACCCTAGCCCCTCCCACCACCCATCAGTGTGTGCCCGCTCCTGCGCACCCAGGCAACTGCACCCCAGCCCCTCCTGCTGTCCTGCGGTGCATGCCAGCCCCTGCGCACCCGGGCAGCTGCACCCCAGCCCCTCTCGCTGCCCAGCAGTGCATGCCCACTCCTGCGCACCCAGGCCTCACTGCTCACCTTCTGCCACCAGCGTGTCTCCAGGAGGGCCCTCCACGTGCCGGTGCAAGCCCTAAACCAGGGGCTTACGAACATTGCACTCTCCACATCATACAGCCCCTCTCAATGGGCCACCAGGTCTCACACATGATTCTGGGTCTTGATTTCACTATGGCAGAGGACATATCAGTCCACGATGCATCATTGCAGGCTGCACACTTGCTCAGCTCTTTAGGTGCCATTAACTCTGTGACCCGCGATGCAACGCCACGTGGCGGTAGGCATGCACTACCCGCTGGCTTAGGCCTACACTGTGATCCAGCAGGGCTCACAACGATTGTCACTATTCTGAACCCACAGGACGGGGCATCACTGCAGGCTGCACACCCGCTCAGCACTTAAGGTGCCCCTAACTCAGTGCACTGAAAATCACCATCCCGTGGTGATGTGCCTGTGCCGGCCGCAGTGCATCCAGTGCCACCAAGTCTGTGCCTCGCAAGGTATGGACCCTCTATGATTGAGTATCGTAGTGCGTACGCCATCATGTCAACTCCAGCCCTTGGAGTGTGTGGTTGCAGGGCCCTAGGCCCTCATGCATAAATAATAACCACACGGATACACCCAGATAGAGAGTGGAAATGGCATCGAGCACGTGCGCCCGGCCCTTTTTGTTGGCAGGGTCACATGTCCTGAGATGAGTGTGCTGGATGAATGTGGTGTGGGTGTAAAGCAGCTGTGAGGGAGTGGATGTGGCATGCTGACATCTAGACCTATGATCAGCAGATCACTACAGGGAAGACGTGGGACATAAGACATAACCTGTGAGCGTAAGCGGAGTGGGCTGGCCTGGCGTATGCCTGTCCAGAGTAAGGGTTTGAACAATGACCCCAGAGCTCTAGGCGTGGTTCTGTACTGGGCTGGACAAGGAAGTAGCTAATGCATGTGTCCCTGTTGGTGTATCGGCGCCACCCGGACCGCATTCACCCTGTGACCCAAGTCCAACGACATGAGCAACATGGACGTAAGAGGGAAACAATGACCCTACATTCATCCATACTTCCACACTTGAAAGAACATAGACATGACATCTGTGTGATTATGAATGTTTAATGTACATTCAGTGGAGTGTTGCAGCTGGAGCAGTACAGGGCCATGCAAACTCCAATTTACAATGTTGGACTGTGTAGGGCCAACCAGAGTCCTTTAGGGAATGACAAGTCCAAAGGAAGAGGAAGAGTTCAGTCCGCTGTCTGATTGCTGTGTCATCGGGGATCATACTGAATATGGCAGTCCATTTTGAGGTCCAAGGTGAGTGTCGCAGAGTGCATCAAGGGACAGTGGAAGGTGATGATGCAGAGGGCAGAACCAAGCAGAAACCGTCCATATGGCGGAGATGAATGCTACTGTTTTCTTTTTACCAGTAAGGCAGATTCATCCGCATCTTCTTCCTCTGCTGGTTCATGTGCCACATGTGTGGGTGGTGGTGTTCTGTCTCCTGCACTGTGTGGCAGTGATTCCTCAGGGGTCGGAGGTGGAATGTCTGCTGCACTGTGTGGTACCAACACTTCAGGGGGCGGAGATGTGAGTGTAGTGGTAGCAGCAGCATGCATCAGCGCCAGGCCTTGTGGCAACAATGCCATGAGGATGGTCTTGAGGTAAATGAGGAACCCAGCTACCTCTCGCTGGTGTGCAGCTGTGGCAGCCGCTCTTTCTGCCTGCGTCCACTCCATGGTCTCAATTAACCTCTGCATGTGTCCCAACTCCTGTGTGACACAGCTAGAGCCACTCTGACTTGACAGCTGTTCTAGTCTCTGAGTTAGAGCTGCAGTGATGTCAGCCTTGGTCCGGTGGAGAATGAGGTGCACTGTGGGTGTCCGCTATGCTCTGTGAGTGGTCCCTGATGGGACTTAGATACCCACGTATGGCATCAAGTTTGGCTGCCATGCGGTCGAAGCCCGCCTGCACCTGTTCAGCCAGATTCTCCTGGCACCCAAACACATGGCGTTGGAAGGCCAAGTGTTCATCATGGGGGAACTTGGAGGCAGCCGTGGTGGTGGGTGCTGCCTTCTGTGTGGTCTGTATAGGGGGTGGAGTCTCCTCATAGTAGCTGGGCTGCCCTGCTCCTGGAGGTGGGCTGCGGAGACTCTCCCCGAGCTGTTGGAGGGCGTTGGAGTTGAAGGTGTGGTGGTCCTCTTTGTCATCAGAGAAGAGAGGTTTGAGCTGCTCTGCAGGAGGTGTTAGACTTCCCTCTGCAATGTGAAGGGGAGATGCAGTTTAACATTGTGTTCACATGTATGTTGTCGCATTGTATATGTTTACATACAGGATGCATGACTGTGTACATTGTGGCTGTTTGGGAGGAGCTACCTATTTGGTGCAGGACAGTGGACATTTCGACATCACAGATGTGTGTTTGTACTTGTACATTATCAACTCACATTTGCCTGCAATGCCAAATATGATTGGCCAGTTTCTACACATGTGCGGCACCAGTTGTGTCCCGTGTCCTGTTGTGGACGTGTTGCGGTTTGGACCACATCATTGTCAATGTTGATGTGCTCTGCATGTTACTTGTATGTGCTGCATTTTGGGGGAGTCGCCCCGGCAGATCTGATTTACCTGCCCCTTCTCCCTTACATATGGTGTGCCTTTGACTTCTGTACTTGTACAGTGCTAAGATTTTGCATACTTGAGTACATTGGTCTCTTGGTAGGAGTTGGGGGTCTGGGGCATGTTTTTTCTGCAGATGTGCTCTACTTAATTGTGCATGTGTGCCATTGTGCCCATCTCCCTCGTCCCCCCAGTACCTGGTTGTTACTCACCCTGGTGCTGTTGTGTCCAGTCATATTGAGCCGTGTCCGGTTCCCCATCTCCTGCCACTGTCTCCCCACTGATGACTGTGAACACCATTTCCTCCTTATCATCCAGTCCTCCTGTGGCGCAGGACTCCCACCTCCAGTCTGCATTGCTGCCTTCAGGTTGTTGGTGAGTTTCTGCTTGGTTTTGCGCTTCACATCATTCCAGCGTCACTTGACCTCTTCCATTGTCCTCTGCAGCACTCCGACTGCATTCACCATGTCCACGATGGACTGCCATATTCCAGTTTTTGTTTCCAATGACATAGTGGAGGTGACAAACAATAGTTGATGGTGTTTTACCTCCTCCTTTGTCAGGATCCTGCATTCCATGGACTGAACCACTTCTTCCTTCTCTTCTTCTGCTTGTCCTTCCCTGGCCCCGAGGTCCCAGGCTGGTCCTCGGGGGGGCTTGTGGGGTTCTGGTTGTCCTCTGTACTTGCTCCGGCAACATCCATTATGATTCACTCTTGTTTGGCTTTTGTTTGTATGTGTTGTTCTACTTTTATGGTGATTTTTTCCGCCTGACGTGTGTGAATTGCAAGCCTCTCGCTGGTTTTTGCTGATTTTTGCATCCCGATTGGCCTCATCACAACTTTTTTTGCGTTCGTGTTTCGTATTTTTGCGGCTTCGCTTTGACTTTATCGTGGACATTTGACGCCGTATCTTGGGCCTATCGCATGCTACCGCCGTGTTGTGAATGCAACGTTAACACAGCATTATTTTCCCATGATAGACTGCGATAAGAAGAGTTGCATTCGGCTAATTTTGCAGTAATTATGACACGTTTTTAAGAATATCCCCCTTTCTCTCTCTCTGTGTGGTGTAAAGTGCTCTGACATCCTGCATTGGGATGAGTAGAGATATAAAAAATTGAAAATATAAATGATTATTTGCCATTTAAGTTTTTACTTGTGTTATTATTGAGATACATCTGTCATTCTTATAGTGCAAGCACATCTCTCATTTAGAGAGGTTAAACAAAGAAAAAAATATGCCTCCAAATAGCAGTTTCACTTAAGTACTTTTGAAGTGATAACAAGCTGTTTTGTGTGCCTTTGCTTCCTTTAATTACATTGATGTCTATGTGTTATTCTCCAGATGACCCCCAGACAGGATCGTACTTGAGCAAAAGAAGGGTTGATAGGCCTTTCAATCCGGCCTTTGTTTTGGCCCGAGCTAGAGGAGATAATAAGGAAGCCCCCTCATCATATACAAGCTGCTGCTCTAAACAGAAAGCAGATTGCATATGGATGCTGCTGAGTTGTGTCTTTGTGTCAGAATATTAGACAAGGACAAATGCATCCTTTTTCTCTGGGTTAGCCAGATGCCAAATCCAGCTCAGAAATAACTGTCAGGACCGAGATCTGGGGAATTTCCAGAATTTTCTGTAGTTAGCATGTCTGATCATGAGCATGAGAAAGCCCAAGACAGATGTTCTGGACAAGGACAATCAATGCATGATGGCATCAAGAGCACATGAGAAATCCATCACTGTCATTACACCGCTGAAGGACAACTACTTTATTCTTAATACCACCCACCCCTTTCCAGTGGGAAGCTTGTGCGCCCAGAAGTTGGGAGGGTTACCAAGACTCAAATCTTTGCCTGGAGTAGCTGGAAAACATTACTCTGATTCCAGAACAAGTCAGTGTTTCTGTGATTGGAACTTTCAGAAATTATTCGGATTATTAAAACCTTTCAATTCCGAGCACCCAGATATTGGAAATCTTGTAGGTCCGCGGAGCAATATGCCCTCCCAGGGACACTGCTGCAGCAACTCGTAATCAGGCCCTAAATGCTAGTATTTTCAATGTCTGGACACTGCATATTTGAATGTAGAGTCACTGTCTGACATCTCTATTGGCTTCAAGCACAGCAGTCAATGTTGAGCACATAAAGGCGAAATGGCTGATTACAGTTGCATTAACATTCTAACAATGCACAGCCCATTTGCAAAGCAAAGCATTACTAAATTATTCTGTGCAAAGAGCTATGCTATTTGCAAAGCAACACAAAGCATTCCTCTTCCAGATTCAGGCCCAGTTGGTTTTGAACCATTTTGATCCCCTTACTTGATCAAAAAGCATGTTACCCATATTTCCATAATAAAGCCCTTTAAAAAATATTTCGCTCTGTGGCTGAGTGAGGAAAACGGTTTATTATATAGTGTGGTTGTGCGACCCTACCATGTAATAAACTCCCAAGCCATTCTTGTGTCCAGTCATGCTCATTTGCAAAACCTTAGCTCAACCCTGGGTAGCTGTGCCTTTGAGCAGTCAGACTTTGTCAAAGGAATAAGCGCTAAGCATTTAAAAGGAACAAACAGTTGAATAAGAAAGAAACACAAAACAAAGAAAAACAGATAACAATTAATAAATACAGCTCTTATTTTTATTAATTTTTAGACACCAAAATAAATAAAATTCACTGAAGGTTCCAGTGATATAAATTATCAAGCAAATAATAAATCACTCTTTTCATTCAAATCATTCAAATTGCAAGCACGCATTGGCTATTACCGCATTAGCCATTACTTGAAAAAACGTTGAATACTTTTTTAAAGTGCTAGTCTCATACTCCAGGACACTTTGGCTACTAATTCCAGCATGGAGCAAGTCACAGCCACCAATAAGGCTTGACAGGACAGTTATCGTAAGTCTAAGAAGTCTTCAGGTCAGTTCCAGGCTCTATGGTCGAACCACCATCAGTATTCACGGAGTGGTCCTGATACAAAGGATACAAGATGCTGAAGAATGCCGAAGATGCTGATCCGGTGATGCAGGTCTTCCTGGGGCTACCCCTCAGTCTATGATCATGGTGGGGTGACTTTAGCCACAGGGGTCGATGTTCCTCAAAGTCTGGTTGAAGTCCAGCCAAAAACCAGTTGCGACTAGTCTACTGGTCTATTGTCTCTGGTTACAACAAAACGAGTGGTTTCCTTTAACTAAGGTGAGTGCTTGTCTTGAGCAACCAAAAGTTACTTCAAAAACTATGCATGGACCAGCAGACTTAGGTGGCTACCAACTCACCAAGGCAGAGTCCTTCAGTGTTTGTGGCCCTGCAGCTGTAACAAGAAGTCAGTCAACTGATTCTTGGAGTCACTTCTTCTGTTTGGGGCTCATGTATGACGTTTCATTGAGTAGGGCACCAGAGGCACAGTGCTCTCTTTGCTAGCCAAGGATAAGCAGGTGCAGTCTAGTATTTAGTGCAGCCTCTCATTCCTGGGTCCAGCGAACAGCAGTGAAGTTCTTATTTCATCCTCTTGCATATGCAGGCCAGGTCTGAGGTCTCGGTGCTACTTTTATGCCCAGAAATTCCCCTTGGGAGATGTGATTAATACTAGCCAAGTTCCCTCCGACCTGCTAATGACTTGTTGCAAAGTGTGGCAACTAGCCATCACAGAATGCAATATTCTACTCACTCCCAAGATGGCAGTACTCCTCTTGGTGCATGAAGCTTGGTAACCCACCCTAGAGCTGTGGTAACCTGAGAGCTACATGCCCATGGGAAAATTGATAATGGCAACTGCTTCCCTCTCTCTGTCCCCAATGCCAACCTGTACACAAGAACAAAAGGGTAGCCTTTCACGTGTGTGTCCACCATTTGCCATCCAAATGCATCTTCCACTTTGAAGATCACCTTTTGGGCTCACACCCTGTTTTGCTCGCCTGCCAGGGAGAGGTAGCATCTCTTCCAACAGCAGGGTCTTTGTGTTCTTTCCTGAGAGTGATTCTCACCTCCCCCAGGATGGCAGAAGTCTGTCTCGTGGCCAACAACTGTAAATGGTCAAGGGAAAACGTGGGCAACAAAGTTGCAACTTTCTAAAATTGCATTACTTAAAAGTTACAATAAATTCACTTGGGCATCAAGTGGGGTTTAATGTAATGATTTTTTTGATACCTTGAAGTACCAACTGTAGTAGTCCCATTCAGAAGTTAGCACAGCTAATTTGTCACCATGTAACTCTGTACTTGCCAATGGTGCTACTAGCCATTCTACATCAAAAACAGTAATTTGGGCTTTTTACTGTTAGGACATATAAAAACACATGATCTACTTTTTAATATGAAATTGAAGAGTAGTGTGTGGCACACTGTAGTTCGTTATGAGTTACTCTATGTCAGCAAGATAAATCTTTCTTGTATTTTGGATGATGGTGGGTGTCTCCCTCTGAACCCTCGGGAGTTGGACTAAATAATTGAAAATTTGCACTGTTAAATTAATAACAGTGTTGAGGAAATATAAATTTTATGGTCAAGTTGTGTTCCCTAGCGTGTACCCCACCGTCTCCATGTACGAGTTAAAGTGCATGTAACTTCCCTCCTGTACCAGCTATGAAGACGCAAATACATTTGCGTCCAACGTTAACATGTCCTCTTTCAGACCCACCCTGAATGGGTTGAATGGTCCGTTCCTAAGTATGCCATGCCAACGTCTTTTTGTGGTGTACTTCTCTGTTTTTCAGCTCTAGCTGAGTAGGCCATAAATTTCTGCCACCGAGCCTCTTTTCTGGCTTCTGACTCCAAGGGCCTCTGCCCAGGCTGCCTCTGTACCCGTGAACTCTGACTTACTTTCAGCGCGGCCCCTCGCGCTCAGCTCAGCCTGCTGCCTGCCAAGATTGACTATAACCTTCGAGTTATCTGTTCCGCTCCTCGAAAATACATTCCTGCCTACTAGCTTCAGTAAACATTCCCCAGCTGCAGAGCCAAAGGGCCGGCCTGTCTCCGTGCAAGTACTTCATAGCTTCTGTTACCATGCTCCCATGGAAGGCCCATGCCCCCACGCTTCTCATTCAGACATTCAGGCGCTTATACACGCACTCACAGTCAGTATAGAATAGCTTCTGCCCCAGAGACCTTTCTGCCCAGATAGCTCAGTTCCTAAACACCAGATATCAGATATGATAGAAGCACAAGTTGATCTGACATGCCAGACTTCTGTCTCTTTCCGTCAGTGCAAATGTCAAGCCCCCTGCACCCTCCAGTTTCACGTCACTCACACGTCATGCAACTGCGCGCGCATCCAAGCTTCCGATTTTCTGCTGACATTGCAACATTTCTGTTAGTGCCACCCCTTTTGTGACACCTACCTGTGACGTTTCTAGCACACACCTTCAGTTACGCCTAGTTCACGCCTTCTGGTTACGTACTAGTAACACGTGTCTACTGTTATCTTGTCTTCTCTCAGCTGTTACGCCTACTGCACTGTTTCTTATGATATGAATTATGTATATAAGCTATGTATTATCAATGAAGTGCAGCGCGCGTGCTCTTTATCCCTTCTGACACCCCTGTGGTGGTCAGAACACGATATTATGGTCTTGACCATTCCTTTTTGAGGAATAAAACCCCTAAGAACTCTAACACCACGGACTCTGGTTCTTTCTTTCCGATTGAGTTATTATTGATTAAGTACTTACCTGCATAGAAATTAAGAGAGTAAATTAATTATTTACGTCAGTGTTCCCAACCAGCCCTCCTTTGAGACGCTGCCTCCAAAAGGTAATCCAAAATGAGTGTGTTTTTTCTTTGGTGAAAATAAATACAGTAAACTGTCAGGTTCTTCTAGATTCAACCGTCTTTATGGTTTTAGTTCATCAGCATTGTTGCATCACAATGGTTCCATCCAATATGAGTTACATCATTATTCCTCTCAAATTTATATTTCACATCAATACATTAAGATCCATGTGTACTAGTGAATTGCGAATCCCTATGCATTTTAGGACTAGGCCCTTCTTCAGGGAAGGATTGTGTAATCTGAAACAAATGAAATAATGACATGTTGTAGTCCAAGAATGTCTAGTGCCCCACAAGCTGGTACAAAAGACGAGAGTGACGGACTGTGAGTTGAGTTAAAAGAAATGAAATGGTGATTTAGGGCCAGATGTAGGTAGGCAAATACCGGTCGGTAACGGCCGAAATTCGGTAATTTCGGCTGTTACCAACCGGTATTTGGAAAATGAGATGTAGGGCCACCTAAAATACAGATTCGGTAATTTTACCAAATCGGTAATTTTACCAATTCGGTAAAATTACTGAATCAGTAAAATTACCGAATCTGTATTTTGCGATGTAGGTAGCACTGTAATCAGTGCTACAGGGCTTTCAGAATTCGTCATTTACCACCAACTAGAAGTTGGTGGTAAATAATGAAAAGCCTTGAAAAAGCATTTTTTTTGCTTTTCAAACGCTGCCATGTTGCAGACATACATGCCTTTAGGGCATGTATGTCTGCAACATGTGCACCCATACATGATTGAGGGGTGCAACAGGGTGTCAAAGTGACACCCTGCCACCCTTCAATGTTTCCCTCAATTACCGAATCGGTATTTACCGATTCGGTAATTGCCATTCATTCCTATGGGCCTACAGCCCATAGGAATGAATGTCAATTACCGAATCGGTAAATACCGATTCGGTAATTATCGAATCTTACCGATTCGGTAATTTAAAAATATAAATTACCTACATCCCATTTACCTACTTTTAAATACCGAATCGGTATGATTCGGTATTTAAGGGTAGGTAAATCGAGATTACCTACATCGGGCCCTAAGTGAAAGAGACCACAGCCCCCTGCGGTTGCTGGTTGGCTGCATACTGTCACATATTCTAAATATCAGTTGACTCGATACTGGGAATTGATACCAAGCAGGTCTAGGCCAGTAGATATATGGAAGCCATATGTGAATTGGTTGGTGTCGGGGGTGCGGATCACTGTGGAGACATGGCTACGTGAATTGCATGATTTTTCTGTGGCCCAGGTGCGGTAAATATCAGAATGGTGGGTGACAGGGATGTCCTGAAGCCGCCTTCAGTTGCATGAGGAGGGGTGGTACGGCGGGGACCAGATATGGGGGCCGGATGTCACGTGTAACTAGACCTACAACGCAGAATTGGACTTGGGCAGATTGAGCAGATGGAGGGTAGGGATGGGGGGAAGTTCAAAGTTTACTCGTTTATTGGCGAATAGTATGCACAGGACTGTAAATGATGCTATTATTGTTATCACTGTTGCCTTCTAAAATCTAATGTAGATTTTTTGTCCCAGATAAATTAGCTGCCGGTCCCCTGGGATGTCGGTGTGTAAGCTGTGTACTTGATTCTAGATGGTTGATATTACACGCTTCCGGCCCCAGGGTTGTAGGCACGACAAAGCTTTGTAACTTGGGCAACGCACAATAAATATTTTTAAAAAACTAAAAAAACATATGCCAACTGTGGGTGAGCCAATCACACATATACCTTTTCAGTTTCAGAGCACTGGCACAGAGGTCTGGTTAGCAGGTCTCAGTTCACCCTCATTGTCGAAAACCCTGCAACATCAGCCCCAAACTTTGAGAGGTGATCATGCAAAAATAGGCATTTCCTTACATTACATCCCTTCAGACAAAAGTTGATTAGCAACTAACCTACACCCTGGTAGCTATGATCTAAGTGGTAAAAGTTGAAGAGGCCATCTGCATTGCCATAGTCAGTCCCAGGTCTCTGCTCCGCTCCACTGTAAAGTCTATACTATACCCTGCATGGAAACAGACCACCTCAACCGTTTGAGGTTCTCTCCTCACAAATGCATCAGCCACTTGAGAGGTCCGTGTTCAGTTTCAGCTCTTAAGTGAATCTCATACAGGTAGGGTATCCGTTTCTTCAGGGACCAAAACACAGCAAAGACTTCCCTGTCAATGGCACTCCAACTTTGCTCTCCGGGAAAGCAACTGCTTGATCCTTTCTCTCATCATTTATCTGTGCCAACACTGCCCAATCCCATGTTCAGAAGCATTTGTCTGGACAATAAACTCAACTAAAATCAAGTGCCTTTAGCACATGTGCTGAGCACAAAGCTTTTTTAGGGTGGCAAAGGCTATTTCATAGTGCTCACTCCAGATAATGTATCTGGGCTGTTTTACTAAGTGAGTTCTGTCAAAGGTGCCACAATGGTACCATACCCCTTCACAAATCTTCCATAGTACCCTGTCACGCCCAAAAAGGGTCTAACCTGAGTCTGTGTCATAGGAGGTTCTCAGGCAGAAATAGTCTGGATATTGGGCTGGAGAGGTTAGGTTGTACATGGCCTCCACCTACCAATTGGCACAAGCACATAGCTGAGCCTTTCCTTAACTTAATTATCTTGATAGTGAAGCCTGCCTATTGCAGGGCCAGGAGCACTTCTTTCCGGTGACACAGATGGTCCTCCCAGGTGAAACTAAAAACAGCAACATCATCTAGACATGCTGCTTTGAAACTTTCAAAGCCTGAAAGAACTCCGCTCACCAACGCCTGGAAGGTGACAGGTGCATTTTTCAACCCAAGCATCTTTTTAAACTGAACGTGACCTTCAGGAGTTTAAAAGGCACGTATCTCCTTATCTTCTTGTGTGAGGGTTAACTGCTAGTAATCAGAAGTCAGATCAAATGTGCATACATACTTGGCAGACCCCTACCTGGCAATGAGCTCATCCTCTCTGGGTATGTGGTGAGTGTGGGAATGTTAACTGGGTATAGTGCACCCCCATGTTTTGCTGTCGAATGCTGTGGTTTTTTTTAACTGAAAGTGCACTCGTACCTCCTAACAAGGCCCCAGCATCAGTGCTCATTCCTTTAACCCTTTTGCTGCAGCGGCAATTCCGCCGCAGCGCTAAGGGGCAGGGGGGACGTGCGGCACTCCGACGCTGGTGACGGAACCGCTCCGTCACGGCCCTCAGGTGGCCTCTGCTTGTGACGGAGCGGATCCGTCACAGCCCCGCCCGCTCAATAGAACGCGCTGTGCAGGTGCGAAATCAGCGCCGCGCAGGCGCGGCGAGCGGGCCGTGACGGAACCGCTCCGTCAGCAGCACAGCCCACTCGAGGGGCGTGACGGAGCGGTTCCATCACCAGCATGGGAGGGGTTAATAAAAAAATTACATATGTGAATATGAATACCCAACTGGCAAGTACCTTTACACCTCTGTAAGGCCCTAGTATATGGGACCAGTGGTACCAAGGGCAGGAATGTAAAAGGGGAACCAGGGCTGCAGCACTTATTGTGCCACTCTGAGTGATCCAAGTGAAACCAAAGGCTGAAGGCCTGCCATCTCAGCTCTGCACAAGTAGTTTGCCTGCTCGAGGTCGACCCTGTGCACACCATGGGCCCGATTCACAGAATGAACTTGAGACTCAATCCTAAACTTACTACTATTTTGGTATTCACAGAATGCACTTACTACTTTTGGCATTCACAGAATGAACTTACTACTTTTGGTATTCACAGAAGTTAGGATTTTGTCTTAAGTTTGTCTTAAGTCAAACTTAAGACAGACTTAAGACAAAATTCTAACTTAAGTCTGTCTTAAGTCTGTCTTAAGTTTTTATGCTCAGTTATGCTCATAAATTGGTGTTTGATTTCTTTTGAGTCATGTCAATTACTTATCATCCATATTGGTGATGTGAAATGCTTACCACATGTTCCTCGAAGTAGCCTGTCTGCTCTTTGCCACACTAACAGGACTGAGAGAAGGCGTTCAAGAGAGTATTCAGAGTCCATCTTTGTGTATTGTGCTAATATTACATGGAAAGACACCCCTGCCATACCAAATAATACTTTCACCTTAAGATTAACCCTTTTTTGGGGTTGGCTTGTGCATTAGCACTACTGGGCTGGCCCATGGTCTATTGCAATTGCTCAATCACCCCAATCTCTAGCATCTTGACAATCTCAACTTTGATGCTACCTTTGAACTGATTTGACAATCTATACATTTTACTTTTGACAGGCAAGCTGCCACCTCTGTTCACTTCATGAGTACATCAAGTCATCAGACCTGGGGTCAATGAAAGACACCAGCTAACTGCTTCAGGAGGTTGTAACAGTTCTTTTGATGTTGGTCTGTCAGAGTGGAGGACAGAACTACTCCATCCACTGAGCCATATTTGGCATTGATTTGCAGTAGGTCCGGGAGAGTTTAACATTCTTTAACTTCTCCTTCATCAGTCACCATAAGCATGGTCATGTCTCCTCTGTCATTGTGGAGTTTCAGCATGTTTACATGGATAACCCAATGAGGGTTTCTTGGGGTGCCTAGATCCACCAGATAGGTGACTTCCCCCTTCTTTTCAAAAATTGGATATGACCCAGTGCACTTGTACTAGAGGGCCCTAGAAGCTACAGACTCTAAAGCTCTAAACAAAACACCAGCTGCCCTGGTTTGCAATCTACTAATGAGGACCTTTGGTCATACCAGTGTTTGACAAGCTCTTGACTGGCCTCCAGGTTTTCTTTTTTTGCCTGTTACACCTACTCTGTCATCTTGGACCGAAGGCCTAGTACATAGTCCACAATGTCTACTTTAGGTTCCTTGATGCGCCTCTCCCATCTCTTTCTCAGTAAACTCAGTGGACCTCTTAAATGGTGACCAAAGAGGAACTCAAAGTGGCTAAAGCCCACTCCTTTTGGGGTACATCCCTGTAAGCAAACAGAAGGCATGGCCTTAGAGCACGCAGGCTCCTTAAGAGTTGTCCTGTCAAATCAGTTATCATGCCTTTCATGGTCTTGTTAAATCTATCGACTAGACCATGACCATGGGCATGACAGGAGGTGGAGAACTTATAAGTTCCTCTCATACCACATTGCTTTCAGACAGGCAGACATAAAGTTTGTGCCTCTAGCTGAAATTACCTCCATAAGGAATCCTACTATGGTGAAGATACCAGGTACAGCTGGAGCAGTCACTGCCCTGAGTGAAATTGCTTCTGGATATCTAGTGGTATAGTCCACTGCCAACAAGATGAACCTATTTCCAGATGCAGTTTGTGGGTCTAGGGAACCAACAAGGTCAGTCCCCACCCTCTCAAAGGGAGTCAACACCACAGGAAGTGGTATCTGGGGAGCCTTTGGCATGCCCCCTTTCATGCCACTGGCTTGACATGTGACATAGGAGTAACAGAACTCCTTTTTTTTCCAGACATTTGAGGCCAATAAAAATAATTAACCAACCTCTCCCAGGTTTTAGTCTGCCCCAGATGGCCAGAAAAGGGAATGTCATGGTGTAGTTTAAAGAGGCCTTCCCCCTACTCCTGGGGACCACCACTCTCCTGTTTGCCCCAGGTTTGGGGTCCCTTGCCTCATTGAACAGGACTCCTTACTCATGGTATACCTTATAGAGACTACTGACATCCCCTTGTTCTTGCCTTTCAGCTGGTTGCCTCTGGTCTGCAAGAGTGGGGCAAGTCTTCCGTCCCTGACTCAAGTCCTCTATAGAGGGGCCATCTGTTCATTGAAGCTCTGCGGCTCTCGTATCTGTCAATGGAACACCCTCCTCTTCAGGTACCTGACCCTTCCCCTCAGAGTTAGGCTCCTTCTGGGCCTGAGGACTCTAGGAACCTTGCTGACCAGGCTTCCTTCCCTTTCTTTTGTCACTAGGGACATGTGTCATTCTTAGAGACCCCAGGGTTCCTTGATTTTCCTGTAGGTTTTATTATGCTTTAGTTGACACACACACACTCCCCCACTCAGGTAGGCCCAGAATTGCTGCAGGAGCCCTTCGTTCGACACCTGCCCAGGCAGATGTTTCCAAGTATCTTCCCCCCAGACAGTCTACTGGTATGGCAGGGGACACAGATACCTTATTAAGGCCAGTAACTCCCCCCCACTTAAGGTCCCCCATAGCCATGGGATGTGACTATGCCATTGCGCTCCAAGGGGCCCCCTCGGCACTGAACTCTGGCCGGGAGAGCTCCTGATTGAGCCCGGAGGGGGCCCCCTTAAGTACAGTGCAGGGAGGCCCCCTCACTTTTCGTTACGCCAGTGGCCAAAGTTGACTATCTGGTGAACCATTTTGAATTATCTGGTGTAGGGAAACAAGCTGAATCTATCAGAGCCTTCATTTGAATCCCAATTTGTAAAAATATGCTCTTTGACCATCAAATTGTAGAGCCCCTCGTACTACCTGATACTCCATTTTGTTACTCTTTGTCCGTCCATCCATTGACTTCACTGAAGCCTTCACAAAGTCCACCCATATGTGTATTTCCCCCTAGAGTGTATGTTAAATATTTTGCAAAACTCTTGTGGGGTTAAAGCAAAAAACTCCATCAGTGCAGCCTTCATGTCAGTGTAAGACTTTGCCACTTCATCCTCTAGCACCAAGAGCCTGTCTCTCCCTGCCACTGGAACCAGATCCCACAGTAAGGACCCCCATTGTTTGTCACCCTCTTCTCATCCTTAGTATGCCAGCCACTTGTCTAGGTCATGCCTATCAATATAGTATGCACAACCCCTTTGAGAAATCTAGAATCATAGGTACCCCCTGCAGTTACCTCAGTGTTACCTCAGTGTCTTTGATGCTGCCACCATTCTATTGAGACTTCAAACTCAGCTTGACCTTTCTTTCTTCAAGGGCCAGTGTCCTTTCTCCCAAGCCCGGTCTCTTTTTCCCCAGCTCTAGGAGGCTTACTTGGACCTCGAGGTTTCATGGCACCTGTCTGACGTTGTGTTCCTCTCACTGCCAGAAATAGAGGGGAGCCACTGACAGATGCTGGAGGTCAAGGTGTCGCTCCTCTCATCCTCATCCTGGGTCCAGGAAGGCTTGTTTGCAAAACATTAGCTCAATCCTTTGTCAAAGGAATAAGTTCAAACCATTTAGAATTAACAAAACAGTTCAATATTAAAGAAGCACAAAGAAAATCTGACACCAATTTATAAAAAATAGAGCTTATTTTTATGTATTTTTAGACATCAAAACAAACAAAATGTACCTGAGGGTCCCGAAGACATAAATGATCATGCAAATAATACATCACTGCTTTTCATTCCAATCGCAAAAAAGCATTGGCAACTACCATAGTTAGCGGTTACTTAGAAAACATTTGTAAAGCTGTGTTCAGTTACTCCAACCCTTTTTAGGCGACCAACTTCTGCATGGAGCAGGTCTCAAGGGACAATTAGCTTGAAAGGTCAGTTACCCCACAGTCAAAGCAGTTTCTAGACCAGTCTTTACTGGTAAGCCATCATAAACATCGATGGAGTGGTCCTGATGCAAGGTATACAGGATGCTGAAGGATGCTGGTCTGGTGACTGGTCATCATCGGACCACTCCTTGGTCTACAAACATGGTGGAGACACTTTCACCGTAGGGGTTGATGTCCCTCAAAGACAAGTTGAAGTCTAGCTAAAAAACAATTGCCACTGCTCTACTGATGTCCAGTTACAGCAAAACTGTACTCTGATGATTGTCCTGGGTCCAGCAGACTCAGTGCAACTTTCGAGTGTCTCCCAGGCTGCCATTCTGTGGTCAGTGGCAATCAAGTGATTGTGGCTACCAACTCACTAAGGCAGGCTTCTTCAGATTTTGTGGTCCTGGTGCTATAACAGAAAGTCAGCCAACTGACTCTTGAAGTCCCTCTTCTGTCTGGTGCTCAGAATTACCTACTTTGAGCAAGACACCATAGGCACAGTCCTCTTTGTGAGCACAAGGATCAGCAGATGCACTCCAGTTTTTGGTGCAGCCTGTCTACTCCAGGCCCAGGGAACAGCAGAGCAGTCTTTCTCCAGTCATGTCTCCAGTCCTGTCTCCAGTGCAGACTTGATCTGAGGTCTGGGTGCCACGGCTGCCACTGTTAGGCCCAGAACTTGCTCTTTATGGATGTGGTTACTACTAGCCCTTGGGCTACCATTTCCCCTCCCACCGGATGATGACTTTCTGCAAAGTGGGACATCTAGATATCCTAGAATGCAATATTCTGCCCTCTCTAAAAAATTTCACAGCCCCTCTTTCTATCTGTGAAGTTTGGTATCTCACCTTAGAAATGTGGCTATCTGAGGGCTGCACGTCCATGGGAAAACTGGTTTTGCAACTGATTCCCCCTCCATGTACCCGACACCAACCTGCCTACCAGAAACAAAAGAGTAGCCCCTTTCATATGTGTCTACCATTTGCAAGACATGTGGCTTCCACTTTGAAGCTTGCCTTCTGGTCCCTCATCCTGTTTGGCCTTCCTGTCAGGGAAAGGTAACTCCTCTTCCAAAGGCAGACCCTTTGTGTTCCTTCATGAGTGTCATTCACTCTGCCCCTAGGAGAGCAGACAGGAGCCTCATGGTGAGCAACCATTAACTTTCACTGGAAAACTTGGGCAGCAGATTGGCAACTTTCCAAAGTTGCCATTTACTTAAACGTTACATTAAATTCAACTTGGATATGAATTTTCATTTCCTACCTTGAAGTACCAATTTTAGTAGTCCCATTCAGAATTTAGCACAGGTTTGTTACCAGTGTGTAACCCTGGGGCTACTACTTTTATTGCTAGGACATATACAAATACATGTTTTACATTCTAATATACAGAACTCTGCCTTAGGGCTTGATAGGCCTACCTTAGGGGTGACATATAAAAAAAAGAAGGTATTAACTTTGTTGTTAGTTTAAATGGCAAAGTTGTGGTAGCAGTTTAAAATCCAGCCAGCAATGACAGTCTGGATGTCTTGATTTGCCTTTGTCACATGGTACATGTGGTCATTGTCATTTTCCCTATGTCAGCAAGAGCCCAGAGCAGACTGTCTTCTGCTTTGCACACATTACTTTACAAAATAGTTTTGCTTTGTGCCACACTGTAACTTTCACACAGAACATGCTGTTGTTTTTGCATTCTGTTCTTTCCTGGGATTTAGTCTGAACATTGCAGACAAGGTAGAACGAAAATGTCCCTTGTTATTTTGTTCTGATCAGGCCCTAGCACCTATACAAAACATGCAGATGCAGCTGTTGTTTTGGAACATGTACCTTGGTCATATAGGTATTCACAGGTGGGTAACACACTAGGAGAGGGATCTTTCCAGAGAAGGAAGCATGACAGCACCTGTGATGTAGATCTTCCATCTATAGACTGAAGTACGGGTTCTGCTGCTAACACGCAGAGATCTGTTAATAAATAATGATTTTGCTTCTGTAGAAGGGGAGGAAGGTTAGCCTACCCTGTCGTATATAATGACAGCACCTTTTATGATTTATGGACTACTTGATATGCTAACCTTCTTTGCATGTATACTGCATACTAGAGTATGATAGTTAGAATAAACATTGTAACGTGTTCTCATGTCTCTGGCAGATCTTATTGTGGACTAGAGTGAGAGTGAAAGGGTGTGTCCTGCAACCGCGATTACTGAGAGGGTCGGAATGTTGTGTTCTGGGGTGTCTAATCACTTGTTTACCTTTACGTGAGTAGAAGGGCAAGTGAGACACTATAGCTAGTTGGTCCACTGATTCATGGGTACACAGATGGTAGGATGACTCAGTCCCTACCTACTGAGGTTCCATGATCCCAAGCACAGTTCTGTGATCCTGCAGAATCCCTGCAACACTTTGTCACACTCATGATGGTACATTAAGTGCTACAGTTCACAAAAGACACTTCTGATTACAGGCCCTGGACACCCCTGGTACCATGTACAAGGGACTGCAATGTAAGTTAACTTATGCCAATTGTGGATGAGCCATATACTTTTAAAGAGATCTAAGCACTGGTACTGAGTTCTGGTTAGCAGGCCTCAGTGCACCTTCAGAGTCAAAAAAAACAGCAGCAGTTGGAGAACCGCAGCCTTAAGGCCCGGCGGCGCAGGGTACGCCTGAAATCCCCGGGATTCACCTGCCTTGTCAAAACAGAGACACAGACTCTTCGTCTGGCGTAGAAGATGGTATTTATTAGCTGCAGCTAGTACAGTGGTCTTAGAAGTCGTCAGTACAACGAGGTTCAAAAGAGACTGCCACTTAACTCCGTGGCGCACAGGTTTATATACGATACAATACAATGCAAAATGCAATCACACAAGAGCATGAGCTAAAAGCAAATGTTATAGACAATGTCCTAAGACTAAGGCAACTCAAGTTCCTGGTTCTGTTTGTCACTCGACCCCTTAAGTAAATTACAAATGAATCCACACAATTCGTTTTACAAGTAGAGAAAACACAGCTGCGTGTTTTAGAAGGACAGTCGTGAAACAGGAGAATGCATGAGACATGTAGCGAAGGACAGCAGATAAGATATCTAAAAAGAAACAATGGTGTGAACTAACATGTAGTCCGGACGGGGATTAATCAGCTCAGACAGGAATTAGTGTCCTCGGCCAGACCCTGACACTCGTTAGTAAACATAAGCAAAGAAGCCACCTGACACGCAAGGGCAGAAACGACAAAAACATCGCGATCACAAAATGGAGGCTGAGCACGAACAAATTCGTAATTTACAGAACCTCAGACCCTCCTTTTGCCATTACTCAGGCAACAACAAACCAACTCATGTTAATCTGAGTCGGAATCAACACTGATGTTCATAAGATCCTCAAGCTGTTGCTGCACCATCATTCTAATATTCTCTGTCTTCTGAGTAGCGGATAGTGGAACACATATAGTAGCCAACAGGCCACAGACTGCAGGATCACATTGGACGCATAGGCAACAGGAGAATATGATGGCCAAAATTGCTTATTGCTCCAAGGAACGTTAAGATCTTCCATCCCCAAGTTGACAATATTCCCCAAAACCATCCCATAAAAGACCAATCTCCTTCGTCCTGATGAATCGACTCGGAGACTGAGTGCAATTTGGAAATGGCTTGGTATACTGCTGGGGCGTCATCTGGAATATAAATGGAACAACTAGATCCGATCAATCTACAGACACCTCCTCGGTCTACTAAGATCACATCTAGCGCAATTTGATTTTGCAACGTAATAAGATGGTCAGCCTGAAGCTCCGCTGTAATGTTACCTATCGCACCTGCAGTAACATTAATAGTGGTCTCGACCACTCGAACCAGTTGACTGATGTGTCTGCTGTTGACCATCGGGCCCCAAAAGGGAAGGAATCCTTTAAGGAAATCTCCTCCCTCTTGTACTGCCGTGTCTTTGGCATCAAATACATCTCTGCTATGTCTAACTCTGTGATGGTCTGACGGAGCCGTATATGTAGGGGGAAGGAGGAAAGCTATGTAACAGGTTCCAGAAAAGTTGGAAGGTAGCCAAGTATAAGCTCGGTCGTTGCAGCCAAAATATGTTCCTTGAGACTGAACTAACGGAGGGAAATCAGGGGATGAGAAAATATATGTGTACAAACATTTCTGATTGACATCAGCTTTCTTGCTGTTGACTTGGAGACAAAAATTACCTTGATGGAGCACAGTCCACACTGGAGAAGACTCACCCTTTCTATTTTTGTCACCAAGAATAGAGACATAGTGGGTAACATTCCATCCATCATAAGCTCTCTTCACATCTAATGGAATCTTACTCTTCTCTATAATCTTGGCCATTACCACTATACCTTTAATCAAGGAGCTGTGTCTAAAATCTAGTCCATTCCCAGAAGTTCTCACAGGGCTTCTAAGTCTGTTGTGGTATGCGGCTGAAAACATTGTCAAATAGGCCCAAGCTGAACCTTCATATGAAAAAGGAAGAACCAAATATGGCATTCCCTTTTGTGTATTGTGTGGCATGAGTCCGCACACCCAACAATCAGTCATATTAATGGCCAACTGATGTTGGTGCAACAACTGAATAAACGTATTATTCATATACTCGGCTCTCCTTATCTGTTCATGAGAGGGTAGAGTATGCATTTTGTGTGAAAAGACAGAAAGACGAGAAGGCAAAGAAGTTGTAGAATTAGCAACATTTCTTGATTGCAAAACATGCATGATCCAACCTGTGCAAGCTAATAAAACACACAAAAACATAAGAACAGACAAAGTTACCTCAAATCGACTACGCAATAATTTACAATATTTTGATCTCATTTCCTGCTTCCTATTTTCCCTACCTATGATTGCTGTACCATCCATCTTTATCTAAAAAAAAAGGTCGCTCACGGCACTCTTCCTTAATCACTCAGCTAGTCACTTCTGTATATCCTGAGGCACTAGCCACTTACTAAAAGAACAAAAATCAGGTTACAGTCTGAGTCTCCTACCGTGACCCTGCGACGGAGACAGATGCCACTTCTAATACTAATATCATACAAAAAAGGAGCAAAAAGAACCCAAAAAGGAATGTCTTTTAAGTAATGAAAAGAAGTGTTAAAAAAAAATATTCCGTTCTGTTTGTTGGCTCTTGGTCTTATGTTGTAACGTGTTTTGCTTGGCACGGTCTGATCATTGAACAATGTTTCTGGATTGGTAGTGTCTATGCGACAATGCACAGGCACAGCAGCTTGAAGAATATCATCTTCTGCTTTTTCAGTCTGAGTCCCATAAATGTGAGCATCACTAAAAGGACCAACACAAGGAACTGCTGCAGTGTCCGATTCCCTTACACCACTGCAAATCCACTTGTCGAAGGGTAATGGTAGTGGCACCTTTTTACAGTACACTCCATGCACCCAGTTACGCTTGCCAACCACTTTCACAGCCGTGCGGGTAACGAGCAAAACTTGCGTAGGCGTAGACCAGCGAGGCTCCAAATTCTTAGTTCGTTGAAAGTTCTTTATACAGACCCAGTCACCGGGCAAGATGGTGTGACCTGGGTCTGTAGAGGCCTCCGGCAAAGCACATTGCACCTGTTGGCGAATAACACTTAATTTAGTAGTCAAATCATGCAAATAATCAATTAACAGAGGATATGGTATGTCTGAGTATCTTTTGGGGTGGGGGACACCCCAAACATTAGCTGGGCGTCCAAATACCACTTCATATGGTCTAAGTCCCATACAAGAGTGCACAGTAGTTCTGGTAGACAAAAGAGCTAGGGGAAATACATCAGGCCAAGCAAGACCTGTACTGGCTTGAATCTTGGTCAGCTTAAGCTTGAGTGTAGCATTGTAACACTCAACCAAACCTGCTGACTGTGGATGGTTTGCCGCATGGAATATCTGTCTAATACCAAGACAGAACATACTTTCTGCATAATCTGGCCCACAAATTCACTTCCATTGCCACTCCAGACAATGCACGGCAAACCAAATCTAGGAAAGAATTCCTTAATCAATACTTTAGCAGTTGACAGAGCAGTGTTATCTTTCAAGGGGTAGGCCTCTATCCAACGGGAAAAGGCACATACCACTACCAGAACATACTTGAGGTTGTTGCAGCGATCCATGTGATTGTAATCAATCAGCAACACTTCAAAAGGGTATGACGGGGGAGCAAAATGACCTGCCAGAGTTGGGGTACCCTTTACTGGGTTATGCATTAGACAAACAATACATGCTTAACCACATTTTCTGCACATTTCGGGATTCCTTCATTCTGCCATACCGGAGTCAAGAGCTTACATATGCCTTTTGCACTAATATGGGCTGGATCATGAGCCATAGTCACCACCGGCAACACATACGCGTCCAGTAACAACCATCACTGATGCTCCGACAACTCTGTCCAACAACCCATCAAATCTAACATTCCCGTACTTTCTTTCTACGTACTCAATTCCTTCTCAGTAGTCTCTCCCTGAATCGTTTTCACACTCTCAATCATGTCTTCACACATTCCAATTTCCCTAACCCAATTTGCAGGACCTGCCACATACATTGACTAGTGGTGTTTCTAGCTGTAGTTTTCGCTACCTCGTCTGCAAACGCATTTCCACGACCCACATCATCTGTAACTTTCTTGTGTGCACTGCACTTTATGATCGCTATTTGTGCAGGTAAGGTAAGTGACTCAATAAAATCAGTTACTAACTGACCATGCTGAATCTTTGTCCAGTGGGAGGTAAAGAATCCTCTTTCCCTCCACAACTTTCCAAAACTATGCGCAACACCGAAGGCGTACTGACTATCTGTGTACACAACTGAGAAAAGCAAGGACCCCCTGGGTAGTGTAACTCTATAGACTCCTAGGGCAGGGTAGCAACAGGTGTGAAAAAATCCTAGGACGTCTAGGTATGACAGTGTACATTGAAGTATAGCCAGCTAATGAGAAGGAACAATGGAAGTGGAGTAACAACGTTATTTAAAAAACATATTTTTATTTGTTATATATTAAAAACCATGTTGAAACTAATCAAATGAATAAGTAAAAAATGTCTATAACAACATTACATACAAAAATCATAAAAGGTTACACGTAAGTTGAATAATATATACAATAAACCAATAAAATGACAACATATACAGTTAATCAAAAAGATGGAACAAGCATAAAAAACTCGACGCGCGTTTCGGCAGGGGACCGCCTTCTTCAGGAGACACAATTTACTTCAACAGTAAGACTCTATCCATGCAGCAAAAAACATCGTAGGTGACTCTTCATTTATTCAGTATAGTATGGTAAACTGATGCCTTATATTTCCACATGCGATGTTAGAGTTATAGATGAGAATATCCTAGATGAGATTGTCCCATATCAATGGGTATAGAGAATACACTGCAGCAAAAACGCTACATAGGCTGATAGAGTTAATGCTTGAGGCAAAGTTGCTTTAAATGGCGCTCTTGTTCGTCATTCACAGACTGATAAAAAAATGGGTTCTTGGTTTAAAATGAAGCAGCGTTTGGATAGAACATACTTCAAAAAGGTCGATAGGGGAGGGCGCCTCACGTTGTTTGTTAAAATAGAAAGATCGAGAAACGAAGGATTCTTTGTGGACAGCACGATGTAGCTGCTCCGTGTTCAGGCGTATGGGAAATCGTCCTCCTCCTCCCGGATACAAAGTCATATTTGTATCATATCATATTTCATTTTAAACCAAGAACCCATTTTTTTATCAGTCTGTGAATGACGAACAAGAGCGCCATTTAAAGCAACTTTGCCTCAAGCATTAACTCTATCAGCCTATGTAGCGTTTTTGCTGCAGTGTATTCTCTATACCCATTGATATGGGACAATCTCATCTAGGATATTCTCATCTATAACTCTAACATCGCATGTGGAAATATAAGGCATCAGTTTACCATACTATACTGAATAAATGAAGAGTCACCTACGATGTTTTTTGCTGCATGGATAGAGTCTTACTGTTGAAGTAAATTGTGTCTCCTGAAGAAGGCGGTCCCCTGCCGAAACGCGCGTCGAGTTTTTTATGCTTGTTCCATCTTTTTGATTAACTGTATATGTTGTCATTTTATTGGTTTATTGTATATATTATTCAACTTACGTGTAACCTTTTATGATTTTTGTATGTAATGTTGTTATAGACATTTTTTACTTATTCATTTGATTAGTTTCAACATGGTTTTTAATATATAACAAATAAAAATATGTTTTTTAAATAACGTTGTTACTCCACTTCCATTGTTCCTTCTCATTAGCTGGCTATACTTCAATGTACACTGTCATACCTAGACGTCCTAGGATTTTTTCACACCTATCTGTGTACACATTCACTCTCTTTCCCTTCCACAACACACACGCTCTAGTCAAGGCTATCAATTCAGCTGCTTGGGCTGAATTATGTCCAATACGTGCCGTCTCAACAATCGTGCATAAGGTGGTAACAGCATAAGCAGAAGCAGTTTCTCCATTTGGAAGCTTAAAACAAGAACCGTCCACCCATAGGATCCCGTCCGGGTATTTGAGCGGAGTGTCCTTTAAATCAATCCTACCCTTCGTTTCTTCTTCTGTTCGGAGAAAACAATCATGCTTTTCCTGATCGTCTTTCTCATCTGGGAGCGGCAACAATGTAGCTGGATTTAACGTGTTACATCTTTTTATATGTACTTGGCTCTCTAAAAGTGTCAGCTCATGACCAGACAAACAAGCACTCGTGAGATGCTGCGTCTTAGTTTTATTCAGCAAGGTATCCACTGCATGTGAAACCATAACAATAAGTGTGTTATCGAACACTAATCCGGCAGACTGTCTAATAGAAATTGCGGCAGCTGCCGTAGCTCTGAGACAACTGGGCAAAGCTTTAGCTACTGGGTCTAATGTAGCAGAGAAATAGGCACATGGCCTCTGCTTATCTCTGAATTGCTGTGTCAAAACTGACAATGCGCAACCTTCTCTCTTGTGAACATACAATGTAAAAGACTTGCTATAATCTGGGGTACCCAACACTGGAGCAGAACACAGGGCAATGCGTAAGTCAACAAAACTTTGCTGACATTCATCCGTCCAAGGGAGCGGATGGGGAGTATCTTTCAACGTTAGTGCCACCAATGGTTTCGCTAAAAGTGAAAAATTGGGAATCCATTGTCTACAGTAGGAAGTGATACCCAAAAAGGCACGCACTTCTCTCTGTGTCGTAGGTACAGACATCTGTGAAATAGCATTAATACGTTCTGGAGTTAATCGCCTTCCCTCCTTCGACAAGAGATAACCTAAATAGGTCACTTCTTGTCGGACATACTGCAACTTGGAGGGCGATACTTTATGATTTAAAGTAGCCAAATGATGCAACAACGCAACAGTCACACTCCTACACACATCTTCCGAATCAGCAGCCACCAACAAATCATCCACATACTGAACAAGCGTAGCGCCTGGAGGCAAAGAAAAAGTAGACATTTAAGAGCTTTGCTATAGATGGAGGGACTTTCACAATAGCCTTGAGGAGCTCTTTTAAATCAGAAACTTCGGCCACCCAGAAAGAAACCAAAGATATCCCTACTTTCTTCAGCAATAGGAATACTAAAGAAAGTGTTCTTGAGGTCTATCACTGAAAACCAAGCTGCCGAAGCAGGAATCATTGTCAATAAGGCTGTAATATCCGGAACAACAGGGAACTGTGGTACCACTATTTTATTGACTTCTCTCAGGTCAATAACAAATCGATAGACAGGAGGCTGTGAAGGATCCGTCCTATTAAGGATCGGAAGAACAGGGCTGTTACAGACATTGCCTCTGGTCTCTTCGACCACACCCTTCTGAATGAAATCATCAACAATAGCCAATAGTGCTCTCTCTCCATCACTAGAAATACGATATTGGGAAATGCGTGGCATTCTAACATTATCTTTAACTGTGACAACATACGGTGGGATCGCAAGACGACCCACGTCATTCGGGCCCGTGGCCCAAAGACTTTCTGGGAAAGAAAGCAACTCGGGTGGAAACTGGTCCCGGGACAAATACATAGGGGACATCAATCTCTTTCCCAACGTAAGATGCACACCAGAAGGGGAACAATACAATGTTGCATGCAGCCTTTTCAACAGATCCAAACCCAGCAAATTCTCACGACAATCAGTTGTCAGGATAAGTGGAGCTTCCAAATCATAGGGACCAATCGATACAGGCAAAGTGCAAGAAACCGGATTACGGACTGGAGCGCCAGAAAATCCCACAGAGGTATTCATTAAGCCAGACAAAGGTGCTCCAGGGAGTTTAGAATGAATGATAGAACTTCTCTTTGCACCAGTATCCAAAAGAAATGGTTCTGAAACACCCATAGTATTGACAATGACATATGGCCTATTTTGATCTACTGGAATTGAAACAACTCTCTTACTTTGTCCATGGCTGTCCTATTCAATCTGAAAATCATCAGCCCTATCTTCAACATGATAATCATCATTGTGATATTGTTTGAACGGAACTGTCTGCTGGTCAAAGTAATTCGAAGTAGATGAAGGGAAAGAACGCTGCTCCGGAGAGGACGCACCTCATCCTCTACCTCTAGATCCTGTCTGAAAATTACCACGACCTCGGGGAGCAGACATCCCATTATTACGCTGTAATAAAACCGGGCAACTATTGTTGAAATGTTCTTCTTCCCTGCAATATGCACATTGATTAGGACCTAAGGAAGGTCGCGGCGTAAAATACTCGGGCTTCTGCAACAATCTCTGTGGAGGTTGCTGAAACTGGGAATTTTGCTGATGCTGATTCGAGCGAGGCGGATACGCCTGTTGTAAAAGAACCTTTGTTTTCAAATCTTTGTTTTTCTTTTCTTGTTTCTCCTTCTCCTCCTTATCCCTATTCTCGTAATACTGTGCAGTAGCCAATATTTTAGCAGGAGAAGAGACAGCCCATGCACTTTCGGAACTCTTAAATTTGTTCGATAACTCGGGAAACAAATTATATACGAACTTGTCCACAAACAATCGCTGTCCACCCTCTACACTCAAATCCTGACCACTGTGGTCAATAAACGTCTCTTCGAAGCAAGTGAAGAAATCCGAGACGCTTTCATCTTTCTTCTGCTTGCATGCGACCAGCTTATCCCAATTTACTCGCACCGCAGGCATCATTGTTTTCATCAATTCAATTATTCTGCCTGGAAGAGCCTTAATCAAATCCTCGGGTTTTGCACCACCCACCTGATTCGCATCCGCAGCTCTGATAGCATCCCAATCACCGTCTAATTCAGCCACATGATTTTCCCTACGAATCCGTGCTCATATACCTTGTGGAACAACATTTTCAAATAACATATCAATGTCAGACAAATTCATAATACAGGCGTCAACTGTTTGGGACAACTCTTTGTAATATCCAGCAGGATTTTTACGGGGGTCTGGAACAGTTTGCTTAAGAGCCAATACTTTAGACCTTTTCCAGGGTTCGTGGACCCATATATGCTGGAAATGAGCAGGGACTTGAGGTGGACCAAGCACCGCTTCTCTCCATACGGGAGGAACTTCATGCATCGGATAATTCTTGCTACCTTGTTTATTGGTGGGATTAGTCTCGGAAAAAGACAGGGACAAAAACATTGTTCGAAACTCAATGAGTCTATTCACTGCCTCTTCAACTCGATGTCCTACAATAAAAATGTTATCAAAATCAGCTTGTACTTTCAGTAGTTCCGAAGGAACTGTATCTGACTCCATATCTTCCCAACCTCTTATAAGGGTTTGACACATAACATTGAAAACATATCTCTGCGTAGGCTCACCCCATTGATAGAAGCAACTCATGATATCTTCGCTACTATATTCCAGTCCATGCTCAATCCATTTACGAGCGAGAGAACCCAAAACTACTTTCTTGTCCGTAAGGGGAAGTTGACACCGAGATTGTCATTTAGAAAAAGCTGTGGACAGATTTAAAGACCTAACAAAAGGAGAAAAGAAACTTGAAACAGCATCTGCTATCCTCCTCTGTGAAGTAGGAGAATCCCTCAAGAAGATAGGAGGCATTTCAGATGTAGAAGGCAGCGGAGACTGAAACCTAGCAGGCTGAAGAGTAGCAGCGGGAGAAGATGGGGGCTGAATTACAGACTGTAAGGATGGAGAAGAAGCAGGCAAAGGAGAACTAAGATGCTGAGCCGGTTGTTGGACAATCGGCACTTGAGCAACCACTTGTTGAGCAACGGCAGGGGGTAACGGAGGTGCGTTAGCATTTGGGACAATGGGCGGAGGTGAATTCAGTAAACAAGACATTAGGGAGTCTTCTTCTAATTCCTTATTTTTATCTGAAGAGGAAGTAGGCAACATCGGATAGCATCTATCTAGCGCCATACAATGTTGTCTCTCTAATATCTCCTTCGCACCATCTACTTCGTTGTCTTTAAACTGTTGGGCAGCCTGTAAAATCGACATGTCTTGTGCTTTCTTATCCTTTTTTGCTTGTTTGATTTCTTTCTGTTTGGCTTCTTTACGCCAAAGGCGAAAGGAGTCAAACATAGCCGGGCTTTTCTTCTAAACAAAATTGATTCCAAATTATCTAGTATAGCGGGGTCAAAGCTACCATTCTGGGGCCATCTCAAAACTCCACTATTTTTCGTATATCGGACCCATGTCTCGTTAAAGGTAATGGGACTAATACCATGTTTAGAATAGAGCTCATAAGTGGGAGTTCCAACTGGAGGGATCGGACATGATTCCTCCAACTGGGAATCCCTCGTACAACCTAAACAACAAAATCTCTTAAACGTACTCAGCCCAGGCATCGTCACTTTTCTAGACTGATCACAAACACCAAGGAGTATAGATCAGTGAAACAGTACAATCGTACTTACCCCTTGGCTTCAGTTATTGCAATAACTGAATAAAATCCCAAAAACAAAAACAAAGGTCTGTGGGAGCAACCCACCAAATACTTAACTAAGAATCGTTCTACACCAGCGAAGGTCCGTCTATCGTCTCCCTTTACCAAACGTCATCAGAAGGGTCCAAGGCAGGGCAACAGTCAGGGCAGCAGTCGTCAGCAGCCGTCGGAGAGGAGTAGCTGCGCTGTCAAAGACCTTCGGTCCACTTCCGACATACAGGGGTCGATCACGTGGTGCGCATCGTCCGGAGTTTTCTTGCGGGGCTCCTCACGACCCTCGGGCTCAACCACTACAGCTGAAGTCGCCCCACATTGGGTGCCAGTTGGAGAACCGCAGCCTTAAAGCCCGGCGGTGCAGGGTATGCCTGAAATCCCCAGGATTCACCTGCCTTGTCAAAACAGAGACACGGACTCTTCGTCTGGCATAGAATATGGTATTAATTCGCTGCAGCTAGTACAGTGGTTTTAGAAGTCGTCAGTACAACTAGGTTCAAAAGAGACTGCCACTTAACTCTGTGGCACACAGGTTTATATACAATACAATACAATGCAAAATGCAATCACACAAGAGCATGAGCTATAAGCAAACGTTATAGACAATGTTTTAAGACTAAGGCAACTCAAGTTCCCGGTTCTGTTTGTTACTCGACCCCTTAAGTAAATTACAAATGAATCCACACAATTCGTTTTCGTTGCGTGTTTTAGAAGGACAGTCGTGAAACAGGAGAATGCATGAGACATGTAGCGAAGGACAGCAGATAAGATAACTAAAAGGAAACAATGGTGTGAACCAACATGTAGTCCGGACGGGGATTAATCAGCTCAGACAGGAATTAGTGTACTCGGCCAGACCCTGACACTCGTTAGTAAACATAAGCAAGGAAGCCACCTGACACGCAAGGGCAGAAACGACAAAAACATCGCGTTCGCCGAGCTGCCTGAGTGAGGGCAACATAAAATGGCGGCAATCACAAAATGGAGGCTGAGCACGAACAAATTCGTAATTTACAGAACCTCACACCGACCCAAACCTTTGGGAGTGATCATGCACAAATAGGCACTTCCTTACATGGTGAATGCATTGCTTTCTTGGCTCAATAACATAATTGACAATTGCTAGAAAATTGCACTTCCATGCTCTCTTACATTGTTGGCCATCATTACTGAACATCACATCACTGAGGCTGACCAATAAATGCCTCAGACATTGATTTAACACTAATATTGTGTGTCTAATGAACATTTCTTCTTACTATACCTCCCACTTTCTCTCTGCCTGCCTCTCTCCTTGACTGTGCCCATTTTCTCTCTTTCTGCCTTCCTCCTCTGCCCCAATGCTGTCTCCATCGTTCTCTTTTCAATCCCCCTCTTTGAATGCATCTTAGTCTCTGCTCTTCTGGATGTTTCTTTTTCTATCCTTTTTCACCTTGTCGCCCTCCCCTCTATATTACTTTTTCTGACATTCTCTCTACTCCCCTTCTCTGTGCGTCTCTCTCTCTCTCTCTTTCTCTATCTCTCTCTCTGGGTCACCCCATTCTACAATCGCCTCTCACGGCCTCTCATTCTGTCTTTCACCTGCCTACCTATACTTTTCTCGCTCGCCCACCTTTCTTGCTCAACCTGAGTCTATGTCTCCCTTTCTCTCTTGATCTTTCAGGCTCTCCGTCTTTTACTGGCTGCTCTCTCTCAGTTTCTTTGTTTCTCCATTTTTTCTTGGATCATTATCTTCACACTTTTCTCTTACTTCCTCTCCCCCATCCTTTTCTGTCTTCTTTCCTTTTTGATCTGTACTGCCTCTCTCTCTTACTATAACTCTCTCGCATTGTCTTCTTTTACATCTATTTGTCTCTCTCTTCCTATTTTTCCTTTTCTCTTGCCTTATATATTTCTATAATTCGTTTTGCTCTTTCATTCTTCCTCTTCCAATTTCTCTTTCATCTCTCTTCCTGTCTCCCTTTCTACCTACATTTTCTCTTTCATTCAGTCTCTGTCTTTCTCTCTTGCTCTAGCCCTATTTATTCATTACCTCACTCAACTTCTCTACCTCTAACCCTATATTTTACAGATCAATGGAATGGACAAGCAATTTACTGCTATTATCGCTGGGAAAGCCTTCATTGAGGGTGAGCACATTCTAATATTTTTCGAACTGTGTGTTAAGCTGTTTTACTGTAAATGAAGGCTGGGGTGGATATATTTAAAAAGAGAATCATTTGACTCATTTGGCACATATCCAGGTGGATCAGTGAAAACTATCTTGGTTATGCAGAATGAAGTGAACTGGTGCCTCTATATATATATATATATATATATATATAAAAAGTTGCACAAACCAGTATTGTGTTTTAGGCATAATATTCTGATTGAGAAAACGAGGTGTTTTGAGATGGATAATGAAGTAGAGCTAGAGAGAGAAGCCATTGGTCAAAATTTTAAGAATACGTATTTACATAAACAACTCCTGACAGTAGCAGCCAAGGGTCTGGACCCTTTTTTAGTGAGTGCTAAATGGCAGAAGTTGTAAACCCCATTATTTAGTTATTTTGCCACCAGGGGTAAATAAGACCCATTTGCTACTAGAACCTGAGACACCAGCTTGTCTTTGCTGTTGCTTAGGTTGAGGCTGTGGGCGTCAGTATAGCTCAGCCCCTGCATGGCCCTGGTATCTGCACTGGGAGCGGATAGTGCTGACCCCGGACAGACAAAGCCTGCCCTGCATCACTGTTTCCCCACTCCACCTGGCACCAGCCCTCCCGCTGACACTCAGAGGAAGCATACAAAGAAGGGTATTCTTCAACAAAATAAATAGAGAAAACTTGCAGGAGAAAGGATTTAATGTCTCTGGGTCTGAGCAGTTATTCCTTATACCAAAGAAAAAACTTCAAAAAGCATGAACTTGATGCAGGAATACCGAATGGAATCGTAGATTATGACCCTCAAACATGGTGCCTCCTGCATCTTCTAGAACCTCTGTTGACAGTGATGTCATGATGATTCAAACAAACTCGCTGAGAGTGTTGATTACAAACTTTGACCAAACTATATATTCCAAACATAACCAGAATCCAAAACAACCACATTTTTTTTGACAGAAGAAATTACAAAAGGACCCATGAATCTGGACTGTCCTTTCCTTACCATGCCTGGTTTGCGCACAAGAATTGTGTCACCAACACTCCACAAAGTTTGTCTTGTAGAATGTTTAAAATAAAAAATATGTATATTTATTTTGATAATTCGTCCTACGCACACTCATTTCAGATAAAGAAAGTTGGTCTTGTGTATAGATTTCTAATCCCAGCCAAACTGGATTTAGTTTGCAATGAGGTCTCCTTACTCTGAGGACAGCAAAAGGCGAGACACACGTCACACTGTTAGGTTTTACTCTATGTGTGCACCAAGTTTCTCTCAAAGCTGTTTTCAATGACTCTTTGTTTAAAATTTATCTCTGAGCACAGCTCCTGACAATCTTATTCATACTCTCAGCTAAGCCATTAGCTTGCAGAGAATAAAGAGCAGTTTTAAAATGAACAATAGCTAAACTGGTGAGAAGTTATTTCATCTCATCTGAAACAAATTGTGCTCCATTGTCAGTAATTAACATTTTAGGAACACCTTCTCTGGAGAACTCATCTTTCAAAAATCCAATAACCACACGATAATTAACTGATGGAACACATTTTGTCACCACCCACTTGGAAGTACAATCTACAAGTAAAATAACAAAATGCTCATTATGATTCAACAACTCAAATGGACCAGCAATGTCTAGACCTAATTTTGTCCAAGGTTCATCAGGTACTGGTGAAACTGGTGAAATAAGTGCAGAAAAAGTTTTCGTAGATTTATCATTGTTGGCACTTTGCCAACAATCTTCCACAACAGCTTCCACGTCATGGTCCATTCCTGGCCACCAATACCATTGATGAAGTCTTGCTTTAGTTTTTTTTGCGGCCTAAATGGACTTCATGTGCCAAATTGACTAGTTTGGATTTTAAATCAGGTGGAGCTAGTAAACGCTTACCTCTCAAAATCTTATCATCTAGTATGCTCAATCCATCTTTCACACAAATATAATTGGACATGCTTGCAGACAACATATTTTTAACTGGCCAACCATTTACAATAAAGTCTTTCAACGTGATAAAATCAGGATCCTTTTCATATACATCACTCCACTCCTGATTTTCCAAAGCAGATTCACAAATCTAATTTATTGCAAGACTATCCACACTGACTAAGTCAGATTGAACTGGTAACCTAGACATACAGTCTGCCATACAATTCTTGGAACCAGGAACAAACTCAACAGAAAAATTATAATTAGATAATCCATCAACCCAACGAGAAATCCTCAGAGAAAGATTATCTATTTCCCTGGAGGTGAAAATCTTGGAAAGTGGTTTGTGATCAGATCTTACAACGAAAGGTATACCCCACAAAAGAATTTGAAATTAAGAATTGCCAAAAATACCACTAGTGCCTAACGCTCGATAACAGAATATCTCTCTTCAGCTCCTCTCAAGGTGCGTGAAGCAAAAGCTACCACCTTCAAATCACCATTAACAACCTGAGAGAGCACTGCGCCCAAACCGCAAATACTTGCATCGGTTGATAAAATAGTATTTTTGTTCACATCAAAATTACCTAATGTGGGTAACTTTGCAATGCAATCTCTCACCCTATTAAATGCCACGTCACATTCATCGGACCAAACAAACTGTGATCCTTTTTTTAACATAGCTCTCAATGGCTGAGAAATTGAAGCAAAATGTTGAATGAATTTGGAGCTGAATTCTGCTAAACCTTGAAAAAAACATATCTGGTCTTTATTAATTGGTTTGGGAGCTTCTCTATGCTTTTAGCCAACTCTAATTTAGGACTAATCCCATCACATTAAGTTTTGTGACCTAAATAAGTTACAGATGTAACTCTAAACTTACATTTTTCTCTTTTAATCTCCAAGCCTGCAGACTGTAATCTTTCTAATACTTTCCACAATTTGTCATCATGTTTCTCTACATCTTTTCCATAAAGCAAAATATTGTCTTGAAAAAATAACACCTTATTCAACCCTTGAAGCACTTATTTCATTATTCTTTGAAAACATGCTGCAGCAGATGCAAGTCCAATAGGCATCCTCAAAAATTGAAAAGCTTCCACCGGTGTTACAAATAAAGTTAAATGCCTAGACTCCGGATGTAATTTAACATGGTGGTAAGCAGAGGACAGATCCATCACACTTAAGATCTTCGCATCCTTAATGAGGGACAAAGTCTCAGTTATATTCGGCAAAGGCTGTCTATCAACCCAAATAAATGTGTTCAAACCTCTTAAATCCGCACATAGTCAAATTTCTTTCTCGCCATCCTTTGGTGCCAAAACCACCGGAGCCAACCACTCAGAGCTTTCAATCTCTTCAATCACCCCTCTCTGTTTGAGCTTACAAATCTCCTGTTCCAATGGTTCCATCATCATTTGAGGAACTTTCCTAACTTTTGACACAAATGGTGTAGCGCCATTTTTTAGGATGATTTTGTGTTCAAATTTTCTGAATTCCAAGATCATTACTAAAGACTTCTAGAAACCTCATGAAAATATCTGAAGGTAAATCAGTTTTTGCCAATAACAACACTTTTTGTTCGCTTTTAGGATTGAGTGTGATTCCCATATCCCTTTGATGTATCCATCCAAGAAGGTTGTCACCCCTTGTGGCCACATACATTTTCCCCACAGTCTCACAATCAGAAAATTTTATTTTCTTGAAACAATATCCAAGTACATAAATTTTGACTCCACCATACCCTACTGGATTAATGTCTGAAGTTAATAATTCTACATTCTCACAACCAAATGTGGTGTCCCAGTTTTTGTCACCAATCATTGTGTATGGTGATCCTGAATCCGCTAAAACCATTATTTTCCTACCACCGACTGTTATCTCACATTCAGGCATTTCAATGGGATCCACATCTACACTACCATCCTCACGTATACTAGAAACAACATTGACTTCATCACCAATATAATTTATGTTCTGTTGTTTAGCTCCTCTGCACACACGAACATAATGACCTATTTTGCCACAAATTTTGCAAAATGCAAATCACGCAAAACACCCTGGGCTATTTGTCCAATGCCCATCACCGCCACATCTGTAGCATTTTGGACCACTAGATTTAGTGTCAACAGAAGAAAGTTTTTTCCTTTCAGATTTCTTTTCTACTTCCTTGCTGAATGATGTTGCAGGTTTATCGTTACCTGTCTTGTCATTATTTTTTTAATTATGATCATTAACTCTGTAAACTTAATTAACAGAAGACTCACTGTTACCTTCTTTATTGATGGTAGCACTATCTTTGTTTTTCTCATCACACATTTCACGTACCCACATAGTAGTATTTTCCAAACCTTCAATTATGGCAACTGCATCTTTCAAACAAGGATTTTTGCTTAAAAGCTTTTCTTGAACTTTAACATTGTTTGTGCACCTGACGATTTGATCTCTGATCAAGGAATCATTCAGGTGTTCAAAATCACATGTCCGATCTAGTGTCTTGAGAGCAGCAACATAGTTGGAAATCTTTTCATTCTTACCCTGCACTCTGGAATAAAATGTATGTCTCTCTAAGACAATATTTATATGTGAACCAAACTGTCTCTCTAACATCTACACAGACACGTCATACACATTGCTAGGTACACCAGTCTCATTACCTATATCAATTAAGTCAAGACTTTCATAAATACATCTTCTCTCAATGCCTAAATTATGCAAGAGTATAGCTTGTTTAGAAAATTTCTCACCACCAATGGCTATAAGGTAAGAATCGAAAATAAGTTTCCATCCTTTCCAAGGTAACACAGGTTCACCTTTTTCGGTTAAAAAATGGGGAGGTTCAGATGAAGTAGCCATATTGATGCAAATTTGTAATAATAAAGTTAGATAAGCAATGTAAATCCACCATATTGTAATTGATAAATATCGGCAATAGAAGCAAACTGTGCTGTCACTACTAATAATGTCATTTGTTAATCACAATATGTAGAGGTTTGAAGTGTGCACATCACTGTATGCAGAAGATAAAAGTGAGCATATTCCATCGTGAAAACTTCAGTTTGTTGTATTTCTGTGAAGAAATGATGATCTTAATGTCAATGAGGATTCTTTAAAACAGTCGTTTTGTGTTAAGTGTGAAAAATCAGGTCCAATATTTGTTTTCCCACGTAGACGTTTTCTCAATAAAACTTGCAATGGTTCCAGTTTGCACCCAACATTAGCGCTTCAAAGACAGTTCCACAAAAATCGATTGCCACCTTTCCATAATCTCCACAAAACAAAAATCGACTTCACCGTACCCAAAAATATCGTTGTTCCTTCGCTTGTGAGAGTCGGTTTAAGTTCAGTCACTAAATATTGATTTCAATTCAGTTCACTCGGTGAAACAGTAAAACTTTGCCAAAATGGCCGCTGACGTCTTACATTATTGCGCATCATAGCTAAAACATGAAAAAAGAAGGACAGTAGAAAAGATATTTACTCCCAGCATGCACCAGGAGTCACAGTTGGAGCAAATCAGACATCATCAGTTCAACTCTGGATGCCGAATCATGAACATCCGCTCGTCTGGATCAGAGGCCAAAACCACAAAGTTCCATTCGTACCTTCCACAACACGCAGTCACTAAGAGGTACTTGCAGTAATCCTTTCAGTTTCCCGTCGTCATCTCAAGGATGTATAATCAATCAACTCAAGAGATTGGGAACTGATTTCAGAAATAACGCGTGAATTTGCTTCAGATAAAATTTGATGTTGTGTAGGGTTGAATTCCAAATTCTTCACCTCGTCGCCATTGTTAAGAATGATTTCTTAAGTCATTCAAGTTGAAATCCAAGTTTATTTACAGGAGTAAATAAGTTACAACCCTCACGGACCTCGATCCAGCAGTAACTGCCAGATCAGATTCCTTGTCCAACATTTAGTAGTAGAACATAGAACATATATGCATCATTAAATGACCTAATTAGACTTCTTAAAGAAACATGCTGCTTTAGACGTCTCACCAGGTTTTTGCAATCAAAGAAATATATGAATAAAGAAATAAAGACACATATGCACACTAAGAGGAGCTCTGGTTCATCCCTCTTCCTCTAATGGACCGCTCAGCCGCCATTCATGTTTTGCTTCAACCCGCAACAGACGACAGCATATGGCAATGGGTCAGTCCACTTCAGCAATTGGCTCTCTGGAGTAATGGATTTTTTCCTGATCAAATATGCACATCCACCTATAACATATGGCATTCATTCCACAATACTTTTACAATGCATTTATCTTTGCATTCTTTACATTTTCAATTATGCGTGTTTGTTCAAAGTATGACTGCAGGTTACAGTCATTCAAAACCAAGTCATGTGATGTGCATTAAAACTAAAAAGGATTTCTATAACATTGCTAAATATACCTATTTACTGGGAAGCATCAATACTGGTATATTAAAATGATAGGGGATGGCTAATTTCTTCTTAAATGTAAACATTTTCTTACAACGATACAGCCACTACGCTTAGGAGTAGGGAATGTTTTATTTTTTTATTTTGTGTCATATGCCTGCATTAAAAATAAAATAAATGCACGGATTGCACAAGTTTGCCATGGCCAGACTTATGGGCTTTGCAAATCTTTTTTCATGTATGCAGCTAATGCCATGATTTCTGCAAGGGTCATTTTCCTCACCAGCACCACAACACTGTAAAATGCTAGGTGGTAAGTGCAGGCAGTGAATGCAAAAACCAAAGTAGTAAACATCCAATCATAAGCTTCATACACTACTTAGAAAAAATCTTAGGCAAACACCTTTTATCTCAGCTGCATGTTTGCATTTAGGCACTGATAAACACACTGCCCATGCTTTTAGTTTGGGTCTACCACCATGTTGTACATTTACCTACAAAACAAATCTTTATAATTATTGATTGTAGATGCATAGAAGGAAAGCTCAACCATAATCCTACTCTCCAAAACCTGAGTTTAACAAGATTAAATTACCGGATTGAATTACCCAAAAGGCATTATCTCCAACAATTTGAGCATACCATTCAGAGCCAGTTCCTCCATTGGAACAAAGAAGTGTTGCCCCACTTACGTTGTACAACCAAAACAGTAGAGATAAAAAAAAATGGTAATTGATTACTATTTTGTTTTAATCGTCCCATCCTGAACCGAGCGTCAGGACGGGGCGGGCCTGCTGAGTGGGCGGGGAGGAGTGGTGGGCAGAAGGCTGCCTTTGCACTTGTTTAAAGCGCGCATGTGTCATGGCCAGATGTCTTGAGGCGGCCAGCCCAACATGCACACTTTAGAGTCAATCATTTTTATTATGCAGGAATGTTGTATGGTACACAGCCCAGCTGCCTACATCAACTTGCCGGCAGGGCTTAACCTCAGTACAATGACACAGCGTCTGGGCCTACATCCCGGAGGACAACCCCCGCGTTTTCCTACGAACTTGGGAACTGCCACACCTATACTGTGGCTTCCGCCTTTTATCGAGTAACGGATAAAAGACAAATCAGAAACACTCCCCTTACCCTCCTTTCCCGCAAAACAACCCCCCTCCCACTCCCACCCCGCTCAGCATCAGCTTCTATCTTCACAGCTCACTTCACAGGATCCACTAGCTCAGCCAGATAAAATCCAGTTTACAGGCTTGGCCCTTTATGACTCCAAGGGAATGAGTTGCAGGATCTGTAAATACTACGGGCAAGTTACTTCTCGGATGTCTTTGGATAAGATCTGCAAGAACGGGCCCCAAAGTTGAGCATATTCGACCCCTTCCCATCCATTCCCATCGAGAGCCATTTCATTGCTAAAATGTGCCAGAGCCTTTGGAACCAATCTTGAGGGTCGGGTACAGCCGGGGAACTCCAGTGTGTCAGGAGCACCTACCTCGCAGCTAACAGCACCAGCGCAATCTGCCTACCCCTCAGCAAGCGCAGGGGAAAGAATTTAGGGTGGGGAAGCCCCAGCAGAGTATACTCAGGTAACTGAGGGAGTGTAATCTGAAACGCAGCATCCAGCTCATCCAAGATCATGGTCCAATACCACCTCAACTTTGGGCAGTGCCATAACAAATGTGCCAGTGTCCCTGTGAGACCACACCCCCGCCAGCAGAGGCCCGACTTGGTGGCATCCCATGCCCTAATGTGCGCTGGAGTATAATACCAAAATGCCACTACTTTGTTGGCTTATTCGGTGCCCGCTGTGTTAGAGGCCGTGTGCTGCACGCTGTAGAAAACGTGCTTCCACTCTTTTTCGTCAACGGACGTCCCAACTCCGTTTCCCATCTAACTTGCGCAGATGTACGTTGGCTCCTGGGCAGACTCACAATCATCGCATATAGCTCCGAGATGAGTCTCCGGTCGTCTTTCTTACAGACCAACCATTTTTTAAACGCGGTCAAAGGCTGGGCCATGGAGGCAATGTTAGCTGGCTGGGTGATCCAATGTGCCATCTGCGAATAGTGAAAAGCATTAGCCATCTGCAAGTGGAAGGACTGCGTGCGTAGCCGGGTGAGCGGAATCAAGCCATCTAAGTCAAAGAAGGAACCCACCCTCTTGCAGCCTTCCTCTTGCCAGCTATGGAAGACCAAGGATGCACGGTCGGGTGGGAAGTCCGGGTTGTCGACGATAGTGGTCATTGAGGAGAGGAACGTAGTCCACCCTTTGCGTTGCGCCAGCTGATCCCATGCCTTGAGGGTCGGGGACGTCACCGGGGAAGAGTAAAGGCCCCAGGCTCTGTGTTTGCGCGGCAGCCATAATTCCCTACAGATGTTGCAACCTGCCACAGTCTGGTCCATAAAGTTCCAATGTTTACTAGACATGGGCCTGTTCCATTCAACTATATACCTAAGGGTGGCCGCTTGAAAGTAGGCTGTCAGCAGAGGAAAGCCCAGCCCCCCGGCCGCCTTCGGGGTAATCACTATGGACAGTGCCTGCCGTGGCCGTTTATTGTTCCATAAGAACCTAATGAGGAGCCCCTGCAGCTTCCGGAGGATACCCTGCGGAGGGGTCAACGGTAGCATTTGAAAAAGGTACAGTATGCGGTATGAGGGGGAGTACAGTCATTTTCAGAGCCGCCAGCCTCCCATACCAGGCCAAGTTAAGACGGGACCAGTCCGAGAGGGCTTTGATAACCTGGTCAGCCAGCAGTTTATAGTTCAGGGACACTCTTTTAGCAATAGAAGGGGCCAGTCGGACACCTAATTATGGAATGTCAGACGGTGCCCACTGGAACTCAAAGTCCTGCCTCAGATCCAGGACGTCCGCCTCAGGGAAGGAGAGGTTGAAGATTTGCGATTTGGAAAAGTTAACTTTGAAGCCCGCTACTTTTTGGAAATCCAATAACTCCCTTGAGCGGCTTCGCAGAGAGGAGTGGGGATGAGTGAGTGCTAGAATGACATCACCCGCGTAGAGACTAATCTTATGCGAATCAGCCCCAAATTTGATCCCGGTGATGTCCATATTAGATAAAACGCACTGAGCAAAGGGCTCCATATAGAGCGCAAAAAGCAATAGGGAGAGGGGGCACCCCTGTCGCATCCCCCTCGTAATGGGGAAAAGAGCAGACCTACAGCCATTTACATACAACGCCACCTTGGGGGCTGCATAGAGGCACTGAATCCATCGTAGGAAATTATCCCCCTCCCCGAATGCCTTCAACACCGCAAACAGGTAGACCCAATCTACACAGTCGAAGGCCCTCTCCGCATCTATGGAGAGCAGGAAAGCCTACTTACGCGAGCGATGGACCACATCCATGAGGTGGAGCAACCATTTTGTGTTGTCTCCTCCTTTCCGTGTAGGAATAAATCCCGCTTGATCTGGCTCCATGATCCCATCCATCAAGGTGCTAAGCCTAGCCGTTAGCACACCCGCAAATAGCTTGGCGTCAATATTAAGCAGCGAGATTGGCTTGTACGATCCACACTCTTTGGGGTCTTTCCCTGGTTTGAGAATGACTGTGATGGCCGCCTCTGCCATGGAGGGAGCCACCACCCCCTTGTCAAGAAAAGAATTAAAAAGACGAGTCAGGAGGGGAGCCACCTCCCTACAGAAAGTTTTGTAAAAGATAGCAAAAAAGCCATCTGGCCTGGTGATTTCGCTACCTTCAGTTTTGCAATGGCCAAGATGACCTCTACAATGCGGATCGCCGAGTCTAAACTCTCCGCTGATTCCCGATGCAGGGGGGTAATTCCGCACGAGTCAAGATAGTCTGTGACTCCCCTAGAGGGCACTCCCTCTTTCTGATACAGTGTCTGTTAAAATTGGATAAAGGTGTCTACAATGGCAGAATCTGTGGTGTGCTCCATCGCTTGCGAATCCCGAACAGTGTGAATAGTGGTCAATTGAGTGCGCGCCCATAGCCTGTATGCAAGCATCTGCCCCGCCTTGTCACCACAAAGGTAGAACTTGTGTCGCAGGCGCAATAAGGCATGCAGGGCTCTATCCATGTCAAGGTGTTTTAACATGCGCCGCTTTGTCTCTAACTCCCTCCAAACCCTTGGTGCCCCAGTTCTCTTATGAATCGCATCCAGGCCACTCACCTCCCTCTCCAACTCAGCTTGTTTCTCCTTGCACAGACGGGAGTATGTCGCTGCAATAGCGATAAATTCACCACTCACTACCAGCTTCAGGGCCTCCCAAACCGATGTGAGAGGCGTTTCCCCCACCTCGTTTTCGGCATGGTATTGTACGATGACCTCTCGGATCTTCGCCACCACCGAGTCTGAGTAGAGCAGGGAATCACGAAGGCGCCAGCCCTCTGACGGCGGTCTAGCACCGCTAGAAGTAAGGACTACGGAAATAAGCGTGTGATCTGATAAGGAATTCAGCATAATATCTGCTGCAGACAAATGGGGCATAAGAGAGGACGTAGCTAAGAAGTGAAACAAGCACCCATAAGTCTTATGGGCCACTGAGTAGTAGGTGTAGTCACGCTTCTGGGGATGCTGAATGCACCATACATCATGCAACCCTCCCTCTAACAGCCACTGCCCCCCCCCCCCCCCCGGGACATTGCCCCTGTCTGGTGGGACCGCTGCTCCGATCTGTCAGCCTCTGCCTCCATTACAATGTTCAGCTCACCACCCACCAGAATCAGGTCGTCTGGTGATTCCAGTACCTGCGAGAGCGCTGCCTGCAAGAAGGGCTCCCTGGTTCATGTTTGGAGCATAAATTGACCCAACAGTGAACTGTGTCTCACCCCATTGCACACGCACAGCCAGAAACCTGCCCTTAATGTCCACCACCTGGGGGGCGATTTTGCAGTGTGCACCCGCACTAAAAAGAATGGCAACCCCGTTCTTCTTATTAGGCCTCGAAGACCACAGCTGTAGTGGAAAGCGCTTGTCTGCCATGCGTCGAGTATCTTTAGAAAGGAGTTGGGTCTCCTGTAGCAGGCACACAATACCTTCCGCGCTTTCCAATAGGGATAAAACAGCAGCACATTTCACTGGGCTATTAATATTAATATCGTAAACTGATTATAACACACAAAAGAAACTTTTTATCTGATAGAATTGATAAAGCTAGTAATTTCTCTAGAGAAATATTCAGTATTGTCAAATCTTTTACTGATCCGCAGGCCTTGAACCGTCGCCCGCCTGTGTCTCAGTCTCTCTGTACCCAACACTCTGAGTTCTTTGAAGAGAAAATTGCTCTTATCTATGCCTCCTTCCCCAAAATGGACTGTTTTCATATCGGGGAAGAACAGTTAGCTAATCTTGCAACGGCACCAGTTTTCGCGGAATTCTCTGAAATATCAGAAGATCTTTCCCTTCAGGAACTACTTAAATGTAAATCCGGATCTCCTAATGATCTGTGGCCAGCAAAACAATATAAAACTCTAGCAGCACTACTAAATCGTCATCTTAATTCCATATGGAATGCCTCCCTGCGCTCGGGCATTTATCCAGAGGCGTGGAAACATGCATTTTTTGTCCCGATACTGAAAAAATCTAATGCGGATCCAGAGATCCCGGGAAACTACAGACTTATTTCCCTACTCCCCGTCCCAGCCAAGATCCTGGAAAAGCTTGCCCATCAACTACTTGCCAGCTTTATAGAATCTAAGGGTCTTCTTCACGATTCTCAGCATGGATTTCGTTCTGGCTACAGCACAGAGTCAGCCCTGATTGAAATGGCCCATTCTGTGCGGTGGACACATGACAGGGGATGGAGGGCGGTGTTAGTGCTGCTGTACCTTTCGGCAGCATTTGACACCGTCTCTCACCCGATCCTCCTGAAACGACTGAGATCTATTGGAATCGAGGGTACGGTCCTTAACTGGATTGTATCATTTCTTTCTGACCGTAAACAACAAGTTCACACTCCTCCTTACACCTCCTCAATTAGGCCACTCATGTGGGGTGTCCCGCAGGGCTCCTCGTTGAGTCCACTCCTTTTCAATGTTTATTTCACTCCTCTGGCCGAAATGTTATCTCAGTCGGGAATCAAAATTACATCATATGCTGACGATATCCGGCTTCTTTGTTCCTATAATGAGCCATCCCCTACAACTTTCGACCCCCTAAAAACTTGTCTCAGGAATATTGCAAAGTTGATGGATCTTAATTTTCTGAGACTCAACGCTGGTAAGACCGAGGTCCCCTTTTTAATCAACCTTCCCCTCTAGCCTCTAATCTTTAGTGGTCAGAAGACTTGAGTCTTGCCCCTTCCCCTAAGGACTCGGTCAGAAACCTGGGTGTCAGATGGGACAATTGCTTGTCCTTCGCCAATCAAGTCCACACAGTCTCTGCTGCTTGCTTCAGCAAAATTAAAATGATACAAAAATTCATCAACTATCTGACCAGCAACACCCGAAAAACCATAGTCCATGCGCTCATAGCATCGCATTTGGACTACGCTAACGTGCTCTATCTGGCCCTGACAGCAGGACTGTGCCACAGTTCAAAATGCCGCGGCCCGTCTGGTTTGCGGCATTCCACTTAGACAACACATCTCCCTGTATCTGCAGAACCTACTTTGGCTTCCCATCCTTAAAAGGATTGAGTTCAAAGCCATGACCCTGGCTTTTCGGACTACTAAAGGCCTAGGACCAGCCTACCTTATCTCTAGTCTCCGCCCATATAGTCACTCCAGAGCTCTCCGCTCTAATACCAAACAGTTACTAGTCATTCCCAGATTCAAAAAAGCCCGATCTGGAGGCAAAACCTTCCAAGTGTGCGCCACCAATCGCTGGAATACACTTCCGTTTTCTCGCTGCATGATTCATCGGAACCTGAATTTCGCAGATCCCTAAAAACCTTTCTTTTCTGCTAGTGTCCTCTCTCTTGTACCCACAGCTATCTGCTCATCAGAACCGGGACACCCCGTTGGGGTAGCTGCGCGCTTTATAAAATACACAAATAAATTAAGGCCTCTGACCTTGAGGCTCACTACCTTCAACTCCTTACTCAGCATGTCAGCAAGTGGGACAAAACGCCTATGTACATTCCCATTCTGAAGCTCTCACTGTACCACATTGCCCCACTGTCCCCCGGATCCTCGCCCATTTCCCCCAAAAGCTGATGCGGAGCCCCCAAACAACCCCATAACCCCCAACCCCCGTCCCCACCCCCTCCCCCAGACAAGTAAAACCCCAGAAACACAAGACTCAACATTCACAGTAGAAAAGAGCAAACAATAGTCCGTTAAACAGGCCCCAATAGCAGGGGAACATGGTGCCAACCTCCTCTTCACCCAATTCCTGATACAGGACTCGACTCCATTCAAGGACACAAAAGTGCTACCCATCCACGTCAAGTGAACAGTCTTCTCTGGCGCCAGCTGCTAGCCCAGTTAGGGCCTAGCTAAAGCCCTGCACCTCAGGTGCCCCCAGAAGCTTCCTTTACCAGGGCCACAGAAGCAACCGCAGCTCCCCTTTCAAGCAGGCTCGTTGATAGGTCAGGTTTTGCGGCAGGAGCAGGCGTACCGACCCTTTGCCACTCCACGGAACGTCGTCGCTGTCTGCTGGGAGAGCTGACATCCCCAGACGAGGAAGTGGTCGTTCCAGTCCCAAAATGTTGAGGGCCGCCTCTAGAGAGCGGACCTGAATCAGCTTGCCCTTAAACTTAAAACCTGAACGGGTGCCCCCAGGAATAGGAAATACCCTGCTTCCTCAGATAATTAGTGATGGGCTTGAATTCCCTCCGTTTGACAAGGGTGGAAGCCGCTAGATCTTGAAAAAGCGCTGGATGGTGGTCACGGAATTGAAGGGAATTAAGGTCACATGCTTTCCTCAGGATCCTTTCTTTGAGCTGAAAGTCATGCACATATACCAATATGTCAGGGGGATGGGCCTTGGGCCCCCACAGCAAACCCATATGGTGAACCCTGTCCTTTTAAATATCTTGCAGGTCCTCCTCATTCAGGATTTGAAGAAAAAGAGCTCCCACATATTCATGGAGATCCGCTCCCTCACCTTTCCACGGAACAACCCGGATCCGAATATTATTTCACAGAGATCTGTTCTCTAAGTCCTCGGTATGTGCTTGGAGGTCCAAGTTCTGCTCCATTTGGTGAATCACATCTTGTTAGAGCTGATGTATATCCTCCGCCGTCCCCAAGTCGTGCTCCTCCAGTGCTGTGACCCGCTCCCCCAGAGCGCCACATCCCGCCTCACCTCCCTCAGATCAGACGCAAGCTGAGAACGCAGCTCTGAAATATCCTCTTTGATAGCAGAAAACAACTCTATCATGAAGGCTTTGGTCGCCGGCGGATCGCTATCATTAGGCATGAGCACTTATCGGCAGCCGGTAAGGCTGGCTGTCCAATCACTTTCTGGGGCCCGTCTTTCAGGGATTTGTCTTTCCTGTTTCTGGCCTCCGCCATCACGCCTCTTGAGGGAGCTTGTGGCCAAGCCGCTAGGGCTATGTAGGAAGCGCCACCACCGGGTCAGGGTCCAGCCAGAATCCAGTCCCTCCGCTCTCAGGCACAAACCCAGCTCCACCAAGATCCTCAAAGCGCAGTGGACAGAGAAGGCCCGGACTATCTCTCGCTCAAGGGAACAGGTAGTGGGCCTCAACCATCAGCCACTGGCCAACCTCGTGCCTCGAGGTACAAGCTAGTAGCTCCTAGACTCCTATGGCCACAGCTCCTTGGATTCAAAGCAGGGACAAATGGCACACTCCCACCGTGACACGTTAGCAGTGAGACCCCAGCCCCACTGTCCTCCAGCCCGCAGCCCACGAGGTCAGCAGCTACGGACTTCCAGTTGGATCGCTCCCTCAGACCCCCACACTCCAAGAGGGGAATGTCTCTCTCCCCTACACGTGGGCCGAAAAGCGGCCAGCCCCCTTTGGGCCCAGCATCACTCTGCCAGGCGATTAACGCTGCCGCCGCAGTTGCCAGGGGTGGGGAAGGGCCCTACTTTCAGCTCTAGGCCTCCTCCTCACTCCCCGTTTAGTAGGCCGCCTCAGCCAATAAGACCGCCAGCCAAGGGATCACCGGGCCGATATTCGCAGCTGCGCAGCCCTTAAAAATGTCAGGGACTCTGCTCTGCTCCCCGGTGCAGGCCTTATGCCGTCCGCCGGTCTGTGGACCGAGCCACGGGAGTCCCGAGGAGCCCCCCCCCTCACTCCTCACCTCTGGCGATGGGCCCTCGGGCGCTGGTGGAGAGTAGCAATAGCATCAGTCAATAGCACACACCCACCTCGCAGGGGTCTCGGCTGCCGCTTCCGCCGCAGGCACTCAGCGGGGCATCCGTGCCTCCCCGATTGTCACAGCTCCAGTCAGCTTGCACCCTGCTTTACCATGCCACTGTGCCACGCACCCCACACTGGGTCAGGAATGTACGCCCGCCTCCCCCGACGTCTCAGCTCCCTCTCCGCGGGCCACTCCACAGCAGCGGGGCCAACAGCTCCAATCCGCTAAGGCGCAACTCCGGAGACTACGGGCCCCCGCACACTTCCAGCCACGAGTGCCGCCGGGCCCGATGTCTGCCTGGGCTGCACCGAACGGCTCCACCTTGCTTCTGCTCAGGTCCGCGAAATAGGGCCGCCAACCACTTCAGGGCAGGTCCGGTGCACAGGGCACCGCTGTCGCCAGCACGGTTGAGCGCCTAACAGGGCGATAAACAAGGTTGTACATCAGGCGGCGCCAGAAGGACAATGAAGCACGTCCTACTCCGCTGCCATCTTGGCCATGCCCCCACATACACACTTTAAACCTCTGAAATCCAGCTGTCAAAAGACAGCTAGATTGAGAGCAAGTGCAGGCATCTAGTGATGACAGTCCTCGTGTACTGTCAGGTTTTGTTTTAGTTTGTTTTGTTACCTTGTATTAGATTGTTTTTGGGTGATTACTGTATTGTGGGAAGCAGTGTATGGTTATGTCTGCAACAGGAATGACAACGATAATTCAATCGCCGCAATTTTTCAGTGAGGTGGGAGCGCTGATTCTACTGTGGTTAAGATGGAAGAAACCTTTTGATTCGTCAAAGTGGCCATCAGGGGTGAAATGTTTTTGCCATCTAAAAAGCAAAGAGTATTTTTACACAATCTGGGGTAGAAGGGAGAAATGTATATGAATCTAGATAAAATTTCATTGGGGTATGCGGAAGGTTTCTCCAGTGATGTGGGTGAGAATGATCAAACTCAATTTTGGTACCCAGATAAATGTAGTGTTGAAACACCATGAGTTCTTTACCCATGAGCAGGGAAAAGGGGAATGCATTGGCAACTATCTAATGTGTTTGAGATATTTTGCTAGAACGTGTGATTTTGGGGACTGGACTGATTTGCTGATTCACAATCAGTTGGTGTCCTGTACGAACACTGTTAAAGCACAGGGGAAGCTGTAGGCTAAAAACCCAGGCTTGAAGGAAGCTATTGCTATAATTGAGGAAATAAAACATACAGCGTTTTGGGTCAAAGAAATACAGAAGGAAGATCATGATGAAGGGACTGTTTCCAGAGTCACAGCTTTAAAAAACGATAAGAGTATGAAAAAGGCAAAAAGTCGATGACAGTAAAAAAATCTAGTGTAGTTGTGGCACCCAAGGATAATGGTAAACGTTTGAGAATGTGCATCGATTTCAGGTACTTAAACAAAAACATCTGGGCGAAAGGCAACTTTTGCCAATTATTGGGCAAAAGTTGTCTTTTCTCAAGGGGGCACATTTGTTTAGCATGTTGGAGCTTTCGGGCCCTTATCACCAGGTGCCATTGAGTGAGAAGCCCAATCATCTGAGGTCATTTTTTATGACTCTGGTAGCCTACCAGTTTGTCTGTATTCCGTTTGGGCTGGCATCGGCGGTGGCATGCTTCCAGAGGGTGGCATTGAACAGATAAACATGTTTCAGGGTGACATCTTGGTGCATGGTAAATATGAGAAAGACTGATAAGGTAGCTTGTGTGAGTGTGGTTTAACGATGAAGAAGGAGTAGTGTAGATTCAAGGTGACTTCAGTATCTTACTTGAGACGTGAGGGGAAAATTTAAAAGACACTAATGCAGCATTGTGCCACAAGTAATTTTGCTGTGCCACACTGTGTTAGTTTCGAAGCACAGGCAGGGATGCAACATATTTACAAAAACATGTTGCATCTCTGTACTTTCCCCTGTGCTGGCGCACAAACTGCTTCCATGAGCTGGCGCAGGCACCCCTGCACCATGGTGGAAGGATGCCAGGTCCTGGTCCTTGGGGAGATTGTTTTTGTGCAGGAAGGGGCACCTTGCTCCTCATGGGAACAGTCCAGCCAGATCTGCCAAGCCAGGTACTCTCTGGACAAGAAACAAGCATCCTGGGACCAGTTTCGGGGCATCACCCCTCATCAGCCAAGCAAGCCTGAATCCAGTACCACAGGAAGCGCGGGACCCACATTTGGGCATACCCGGTGCACTGCTGTGAGTGAGTATAATGAGAATGATAGGGTTATAGAGGATGTAATGGTGTTAGGTTGGTAAGAATGTAGAAGGGCTTGTTTGCCCAGGAGTAGTTAAAGAAGGATGAGAAATGAGGGAGTTTGCAACGGTATAAGAATGAAAGCATGTGGCAAATACGATATATCACACAATCAATCATTGTTTGTTAAGCATGACTACACACCCGTGAGGGTCTCAAGGTGCTGAGGGGAGATCCAGGTCCTGATGTGTGCTTTTGTGCAGTCAAAGAGCCAAGTTGTTGTATCAAAAGATTTACATTACTATGTGAATCAGCCTAGGTCTTCCTAGCTGCTCAGCCAGAGCAAGAGATGGAGACGGAATGTTGATGTGCCTGTGATGAATGGAATGCCTTGGTGCCTGTGTGTATGAGTGTGGGACAGTTAGAGATGGGCTGGGCAGCTAGGCAGGCTGCTCCTGTGGGGCTGGCAGGGGCTGGCATAGGAGTTACTAGAGCTGGATTACAGTTGTACATACATGATCCCTGTTTGATGTTGCTAGACATGGATTATTAAAGAAGACTTCAAGAAACCTACAACCTGACTACAAGTGTCTTCATATACAAAGTACAACACAAGTCTTGAGGTCTTTCTTGAATTGGGTCAGCAACAGGAAAAGCCTGAGGTGGAGAGGCAGCGCGTACAGGTTTTGGCGGCTAGGTTGGAGAAAGGTCTTCCTCCGGTTCTGATCTTGCGGATCCGAGGAGCGGTGGCAAGGGCCAGTTTGGCGGAGTGGAGGTGTCTGGATGGTACATGGAATGAGATGCAGTGGTTCAGGTATGCTGGTGCATCATAGTGTAGGGCTTTGTAGGCATGTGTGAGGAGCTTGAACGTGATTCTTTTGTTATCTGGAGCCAGTGGAATTCTCACAAGTGTTCTGAGATGTGGCAGCAGCGAGGGATCTTGAGGGCCAGTCTGGCTGTGGAGTTCTGAACGTTCTGAAGTTTCCTGAAGCTAAATGAGTAAAAACTTATTTCCAACCTGTGGGAGGATTTTGAATCAAGTGAGCGACAGGAGTAATGAAGAATAAAATGATAGGAGATAGGAATAATGTGTGGCAGGTCACATACAGAATAAGGCGAAACAGTGCAGAGAGTCAGTGTCTTTGGGGATCTTTGAGTCAGGGCTGTGGCACTGACCAAGTGGGATTTGAGAAGGTGAAGTCATGTTAATCTACATTCAGAAATAGTGAATAGCAAAACAGTGAAGAGTTACACCTAGAGGTAATTGTAAATATACATGTAATTAAACATACTGTGTGAGTCGGCCGCAACGAGTCCATTCTGCCTCTTATCTGTGCCTAATGAATATTTCATTCATTTCTCCCCAGGATCTACTCTCAAACACATTGGGGCTGATTCACAATGGTAAACTTGCACATTTGTGCAAGTTTACTATTTTTTGCTATTCATAAATCTAAGTTAATTGTAAGTTCACGGCTGCGGAGAGTACGCAGTCAGGGCTGAGAACTCAGCAAATAAAAAGATAGGGCAGGCCTAGCTTTTTATGTGCTGAGTTAACTGCCCCGACTGTGTACTTTCCACAGTCGTAACCTTTAAAGTAACATGTAGTTTGTGAACAGCAAACATACACAAAAGTCTATGTCTATCTTTGTTAATCTGGCCCATTGTATCCCCTCTGGTTAGGGAATCGGTTTCAGGGCTGCTGACTCTATTCTATTCAAAATCTACAGAGACATTCTGAATGTAAATCACTTCCAGGAAACATTAGCATATATTCAAGGCGACTGAAATTATGAGATTCTGCAGCCACAGCTTTTTTCACATAATTATGAATTTGCCGCATTTGCCACATACTTCATCAACTGCTTTATTAAAAAAACACACATTTTGTTTCTAGCTCAAATGGATGTAAAGCTACTAAAATATGTGTGACCTGTTAGTGTACAGTCGAAGGCCCTTCACAAAGGTTAACTGGTTATTTTCCAGTAGGTTATTTCTATATTTAGTTGTTAAACTGGTACTAATGAGCTGAAATCGTTGCCCAGACAGTATTTCCCTGTGTAAAAATAACAAAGTAATTAAGTAATACTGTTAAAAAATGTGCCACAATCTGCTGCATAAATTGTTGCATAATTTACTCAACCCTGCCACATAGTTTGCTGCTCCCCAGGCACAAAATTCCAGTGGTCCTGCTTATATCGCTTTCCAGATACCAGCCACACATATTGAACAATTCCTCTTGGATTTCCAGAATAACATCATCTTTATGTCTCCTCAGTCTCATTTCTTCGTTGGTTAATATCCAAAAAAGTGAAACACAAACTTCCCCTATTCTTCTGCTCCTGGCATACCTTTGTGGCTGAAAAAAAAAGATATTAAACCTCTGCTATCTGTCTTTTGAACCTGAAATCTGTGTTATAAGATTTGTATGCAAATACGGCACAATTGCCTTTGAACTATAGGAAACACCTGTTTCATCAAGTGATTGTTTTTTTTATATTTGTCGAAAAACTAAAATTACAATAATAACTAATTTTACTGACCCTAATTTTCTCGTACCACTGCACCATAAAGAACAGGAATGAATGTACTCTAGCTCATTGGAGCTTAGTTAATCAAACGTCCGAAAAATGATGGGGTGAGTGGATGTATGACGTTACAACGCATACTTTTACAACGCATACCTTTTCAACACATTTTTTTACAAAGCAACATCCATTACCACGCATTCCATTACAACGCATGCCATTACAACGAATTTTTAAAAACTACCATTACAACGCATTCCATTACAACGCATACTACCTTTACAACGCATACCATTACAACGTATAACATTACATTGCATGTATGGTAAGTATGGGATAGTGTAGGGGTAAAAATTACTATTCTAACTCCAGGGGGGTGCAACAGTAGGGAAATGTTGGATAGTGTAGGGGTAAAAATTACTATTCTAACTCCAGGGGGGTGCAACAGTAGGGTAAGTGTTGGATAGTGTAAGGGTACTATGTGTTGTAATGTTATACATTGTAATGGTATGCGTTGTAATGACATGCGTTGTAGTGGTATGCGTTGTAGTGTCATGCGTTGTAATGGTTGCATTGTAATGGCTTGCGATGTAATGGATGTTGCGTTGTAAAAGTTTAGTTGTAATGGTAGTGAGTTGTAAATGTTGCGTTGTAAAGGTTGTTTCCTGGGTGGGATGACTTTGTTGAGGTTCGACATGTGACAATGGATTATGTCTGATTATGAAAATATTTGATTATATTCTACCATTGCCAAAATGTTTTCTCTTGTATTGCAGCATGTGTTGCGTGTTCTCCGGCAGCCAGTCTCCCACCAACCTGTAGCACCGAATGCAGGCCCATGGAGGTAAATAATAATGGCCACCTGCACTGTTTTTTTGGAAGATATGTTGCCATCATTATATTTGCTGTGATTTATATATTTACAAAGTGCTGGCTCAACCAGCCAATGTAAAAGATTAGCAGCTTCGCACTGGCATCATCTGTCCTATCAGGCCGGTCAGAAATTTCTGCAGCCAGGGCCTTATCAAATTAACTTCTGGGCTCTGCCCATAATCTTCCAAACTGTATGCATGTATGAGAATTTAGTGGAGCTCCGGCATCTGGTTCCATCTAAAGGTATGTCTGTATTTAGCTTCTTCATTATTAATAAAGAGGTAGGCTTGTTTAAAAATGTATGAATTCATTTTGCACCTAAACGCATGGACTACCAAGGCTGTGATTAAAGAGCCCATACAATTTATGCTAGTAATGTATTAGAAAACTCTAACATAGCCAAATAAAGGTTGTGTTGGTTTATTCAATGGTACATGTTGATACTTCTGGGTGCATCATTTACCGGGTGCAGTATTCCCTCCGCTTTCTGAGTTCTGTACATTAGAATGGGAGACACAAATTGTAATACGGCATGTTTTTCAATGTGTTGAATTGCAGACCTCAGTTTTGTTATTTTCCCCTCGAAAAGGGCGCCAGGCTTCACCTGATTACATGTGTACATTGAACATTGAAGTATTTTTACACAAATTGCAATCTCCAGTGGGGGTCAAACTGCTGTTTGTGCCCTGGGCTCTATGGAAATCTCCTGGACTTTAGACTGTATCCTAGAGAACTGAGAAAGTGATCAATGCAGGCATAGGTTTTATGGGCAGAGGAGTAGCATGTTTAATCCTGGATGTTTGGATGTGCTACCCTCCACATGTCGCCTAGTTCCAACTGCTGCAGCCAGTCCAATCCCTCCTTAGACAAAGCTCCTGCTTCACTGAAGTGCTGTCCAGATCAGACTCACTCATTGTTTATAACTAGGGGGTCCTCTGCACCCCCGATCTCCCACCGGTGCCATGGTGAACAGAGGGGCTGCAGAATAAGAACAGAATGCCCCTCCGCATGGTCAGGCAGAGATCAGAGTTAGTCTGCTTCTGTGTGGTCGGTGTCTCCCGCTAGGTTATCGATGACGCTTGACGCACTATGGCAATGGTTGGTTGTGTGTGTCCCTTAAAGAGCACATGGTGAGCAACCCTCGCAGAGAGTATGTTTTCTTTGAGCTAGAGGTCGAGGACACAGGTTACAATGCCCCGGGGATGTGGTGCTCTCTCCCTACTGGCATGGCCACCCTGTGCATGTGGTCGAGTTGTAATGGTACCTGCTCGTTCTCACCTAGAATTGGGCGAAAGAGCCATTGCACTTATCCAGTTATGTTTAAACCTTATGACCCTCTGGGTGCTCCCCTTATGAGGTTGTTTTTTCTACAGGAGCAATTCTCTAAATCTTTTAGTAGGCCTGTAGGATAGCTTCTTGCTATTGGAGGCGGAGGACCTTCTGTTGCAGATGTTGGAGTTCACTGCCCTGGACCATGGCATTGTCCACTAGAGTGGAAAGCCTGTTTGCCATCACCTCTAGTTCTTGACTCACCTCTCTGATTTAGCAGGATATTTATTTATTTATTTATTGGCTGGTTTTATAAAGCGCAACAGCTACCCGCAAGGGTTTCCCGGCGCTGGAGAGGCAAAAGCCTAAGCACAGGTAGAGATAGATCATTGGTTAAAGAGCCAGGTATTGACGGCTCGACGGAAACGAGCATGGCATATCTCCACACGGATGTCCAAAGGGAGCGAGTTCCAGAGTCTGGGCCCTAAATTGCCAAAAGAGCTCCCACCAACTCTGGAAAGACTGTACTTAGGAACAGAAAATAAATTGTGCGTAGAAGAGCGGAGAGAGCGCAAAGAAGTATAGGTCTTAACAAGAGCCTGTAAGTATGAAGGGGCAACCCCAGGCTTGATCTTGTGCATGTAGCTTAAAGCCTTGAACTTCACACGGCTCTCAACTCTGAGCCAGTGGAGCTCGCAAAGGCGTTCAGAGATATGGTCGGGGTTCCGGCAACCGCAGAGAAGGCGTGCAGCGGCATTTTGGACCAATTGAAGACGTCGTGTTACTGCCTTGGTAGACCCCAGGTACAGTATGTTAACGTAATCCAACCTGGAGGTCACCAAGACGTTCACGACGGATTTCCGGGTATCAGGTGGCAGCATCCAAAAGATTTTTCTCAGCCAACGCAGGATGGTAAAAGAGGTAGCTGCTACCTTATTAGCTTGACTTTTCATGGATAAGCCATTATCGATGATCACACCTAAATTGCGCACATGCTCTGACGGGGAAGGAAGTGATCCCTCCACAGCTGGCCAATGCCTGGAGTTCATGAGATCAGGTTTATTCCCAAGGACCAAAACCTCGGTCTTGCCACCATTGAGATTGAGTAGATTGAGGTCCATCCACTCAGATATTTCACTGAGCCCGGCCTGCAGAGGGGAGATCAAAGCGGATCCACTTGGGAAAGAGAGAAGACAATTTGGGAATCATCAGCGTAGGTGTACAGTGTCAGTCTGGAACGTTGCGCAATGAATGCCAGAGAGGTAACATAAAGATTAAACAGAAGGGGACTAAGGATCGAACCCTGGGGCACACCATAAGGTGAAGTATAGGTTTTAGATGTGGAATAGTGTGAAAAAATTTGAAAAGTCTGGTCCGTAAGCAAAGATGTAAGCCAATCCAGGGCCTTTCCACCGATACCAATGGTCGCAAGAGATCTAAGGAGTATATCATGGGACACAGTGTTGAATGCTGCACTGAGATCGAGTAATATCAGTGCAGCTGCATCACCACGATCCAACAAAGCGAAGGTTTTCTGTGATGCCAAGGAGAGTTGTCTCAGTGGAAAATCCAGGACGAAAACCGGACTGCGAGGAGTGTAACAAATTATTAGTAGCCACAAACTGGGACAAGCGCTGGTGAATGTGCCGTTCTAAAATTTTGGAGAAAGCTGGCAACAGAGAAATCGGAGTATATAATAAGCGCAAAATAGGGACCAGCAGAGGATCACTAGGAGAGCCCGATTTGACTTTACACAAAATTTCACGAAGAGTAGAGGGGTGAAGATTAGGCCAGGACGTGAGTGAGGCAGAAGAGGGTGTCAAAGGAAGGGTAGATTCCTCAAGGTTGCGGAATGCGGTGACAGTGATCTTACTCTCTCTTTGGGTGATAAAATCCTGATATATGTTATCAATTTGAGATGAAAAACTGAGCAAGTTCATCACACTTGCTATTCGACAAAGGCGGAAGCTTGGCTGTGGTCTCAGAGCCAGCACGATTTTTAACCATATTAAAAAGTACTTTAGATTCGTTAATTGCTTCAGATATTACTTGAGAGGCAAAGTTAGCTCTAGTCAAGGCGCAGGATTTGTGATAGCGTTTCAACTCATTTTTGTACATCAGTCCTGCCGAAATGGAATAATCCCTTCTCCAGATGCGTTCCAGTTTTTTACATCGAGATTTATCTCTTTTTATGGTCTCATTATACCAGGGGGCAGGTGTTTTGTGAAGTTTCACCTTCTTAGAGACAGAGTGCAGGCAAGTATCAATAGCTTCAAGGAGCCAGGAATTAACAGTACAGGCTGCTATATCCATGTCAACTGTATTAAGCAAACTAGTGGGTAGATGGATGGTCAGGGCTTTATTAAAAGAGACAGTATCCAGCTTTTTCCAGTCTCTTGTGTTAATACTTACTGAGGCTCTACATTGAGGCATTGCTTCGGATAGATCTTGTTTAACTGTCTAGGGGTTTCCACAGGGAGGAGAAAAGAGCATGTAAGGGACATTTCATCTTCATTGTTGAGAGTGACAGTAGGGCCCTTTAGGTTTGTTGACTATCCTCAGCGGGTGTGCCTGTTGTGCAGGTTGCGCTCTTTCTTGCCCTGCACTGTCATCATCACCCAATACCCACTTTCTCATTGGTTACCTTATACTCTAGTGGCTAGAGATGAGAAGCCTGGGCACTGTTTGTGACCACCCAGGGGCTTTATCTGGTGCTGGGATGGCTTGGAGGCTTTCAAGGTGTGTCTGAGGTACGCAGTGAGTGTTGTGCCTCCTAGTGCAAGTATCCAAGATGGCACTTTCCAGGACATTGCAGTGGATGCAGGGCTCTTCGCTGACCTTGGCGACTCACCGGGCCAGTATGGATGACAGCCTGGGGGCAATATCTGCCAAGCTGTGCGTTGGTGTCCTTGACCGTCAGCTGCGTGTAACCTCCAGGGCAGGGAAATGCTACTCCTGTGGTTATGTGTAGGTCAACCTCCTGCTATGTAAGGATGGATTGGGTTAGGCGGGGGCTGTTCGCGGCGGGGTGGCAAAATCATCCCTAGTACTGGTGCAGTGCCTTACATCAGCAACAAGGGGCTCACTGAGACCACTCTCTTAATCTGCAGCACTCTGATCTCACCACAGGGATGTAGCCACCACCTTGGAGCTGTCAGCGTTCTGCTGGCTTCCCTGCCTGCTCGGGTGTGTACTCCGGTGGGCTTTTGGGGCCCGAGCTGTGCTAGTTCCTCAGCCTGAAAGGTCAGGTGAGGGTCGTCCATGGAGATGTACTGCTGCTGGGCCCCATAATGGCTGTGGTTCAATTCTGTTTATAGAGTATCGATGTAGGAGCGAAGGAAACTTTGTACGATGCTTCCACCTTGGCCACAACCCCATTTGGAACCTTTTTATATTGAAAAAATTACCATTCCACAGAACAGGGAGGTAAGAGGGCTTTGAGGAATCTGCGGTTAGATAGATTATCATCCAGAAGGAGTGTTGCCAAAAGTAGGTATCTTGTTCTTCTGATGGATACTTCTAACTCCATATTCCTCACCCTGTGAATAGATATCAAAACTGTATTACCCAGAATGGTGAGTCTGTGGAATGACTCAAATGAAGTCTCCAGGATCAAACAAGAGAACTGTCCTTCCTGTTGGGCCTGACTGTGAAGTCAGTAGGTTTTTGTGAACATGTGCACTGTTTCCACGCAGCATTCTGACAGATACCCAGGAAAGGCACTCCACATTCCAACGCAGTGGCAGCAACCTTCGCTTAGCTTTGGTGGATTGAGCCCTGTGGGTGGCTTGAGCAATGTGGTCTTCTGGAGTCTGCTTCATAGTCAGTGCATAGCAGATCTTAATACAGAGAACTATCCGTCAGGAAATGGTCTGTTTTGGCATCCTTTTGCCCTTCTTTGCACCAGCGAAACTCAAAGAGATGACTGTCCAGCCAATGTACCTTGGTACGATCTATGTAAAACCTCACCACTCTCTTCAAGCCTAAGCAATGGCATCTCTCTTCCTCTTTCGAGGGATGAGACAAAGCAAAAAAGAGTGACAGCTTATCCATTGTGAAATGGCATCACCACCTTCTGTAATAATGATGCTCACTTTCGTAACACCAGTGTGACTGGAAAAAAGCTGGTATAAGGATGATGTTTTGGGAGGGGCTGAAGCTCACTCACACAGTATGCCTGTAAAATACTACGAGAGACTATTTTCTAGGGGAGAAGGTGCAAAGGATAACAATAAAACAGCTACAAATTAGTACACACGAAGGACCAAATTCAAGTGCCACTGTGGCATCACAAAGTGCTTTGGCAGAAAATATGCTGCAATTTTTTTTGAGAATGCATTACAATAGGTGACTTGAACAAGGATGGCTGCATCAGTACTTATAAAAAAAAAGACGAAAGGGCAGAGAACACATTTAACAGTGCTCACACCTAGGCCAAAGACAGAACAAAAAGTGATGCATCCAACAGTTTGCCCTTCAATGGGCCCAATAGGCGGGTCCCGCACCAAGCCATGAACTTATCTCAGTATAAACGGATTTTGTGGATGGGTGCCAGGCTGTCAGGGTAACATCAACAACTTTGAGAGGAAGGTTGAAAGAGAACAACTGCCACTGCTCAATCTCCATGCATGTGGGTGCAGATTGTACAGGCCAGGGTGCAAGACTATTGCTGCTGCTGCAACAGAAGTTCTTCCTAAAGCAGCAGCCTGATCAGAGGACAGATGCTCAGGTCCAGAAGTTCTGCGTACCACATTCCTCTGGCCCAATATAGTGCCACTAGGATGACTTGTACCAAGTAATTACTAATCTTCTTCAAAACTTTGAGCAGCAGAGGTAATAGTTGGAAGGTGTACAGGAGTGCCATGCTCCACTGCATTAGGAAGGTGTCAAAGAGGGAGAGCCTTCATGAGAACTCCAGCTCGTGAAAGTATTGACACTCTGGGTCCTCAGTGGTGGAGAAAAGCCAGGCTTCTCCACATTGCTGGAAGATTTTCTGCACCACTTCTTGGTGTAACTGACATTTGTAATCCGCAAGGCATTAGCAATGGTGTCTGAGCTTATCCGCCCTGGTGTTTAAAGATCCCACCAGGTGGTGTGCCAAAGGAGAGGTTTTCTGATGGTTCAACCAGTTCCAGAGGCCCAGAGCATCCTAGAACAGGATCTAAGACCCCACCCGGTCTGCTTGTTTCGGTACCACTTGGCGATCATGTTGTCTCTGAGAACCTGAACCAGCCAGCCTAGTCAGCATAAGATGTCCAATGCTATGTGAATCACCCGCAACTCCAACAGATGTATGTGGAGGCGGGACCATACACCATAGTGCTCTTATCTCCACCTCTCCTGGACTGCTGGTAAGATCTTGCCAACAATGTCCCAAAGGGCATGGGTCTAGCATCCAAGAAGACAGCTGGCATTGACCAATCTCAAGTAAAGGCTGTCCAAGGAGAACATTCTCTTGACAAACGTTTCCGTAAGTTTGGAGACGCTGTCAGGAGGCATCATTGGATAGGTATTCAGGTTGATTCTGCTTGTGGATTGTTGTACCTCAGAATTCTGAGGGATTGGATGCCGATTTAAAAAGTCATGTCATCTGGAGCCTTTCTTTGGCAAAGGGTGACCTGTCAATTTATTGCAGGGTAAGGACATAGTTTTGCCCTAGTGCTCAATAGCTTATCTGTGAAAGCCTCGTTGAAAGGCAGAAAAGGTTTGGTCAATGCCTGATCAAGCAAAGTGAGTAGATTGTACCACTATATTATGGAAATGGGAGTTAAGGAGTTCTTCAACCTGTTGGATCACAGTGGCAAAAGAAGCACTTTCTTCTAAGGCTGATCCTAGGGGGTAGACCAAGCCAGTATCAGATGAGATATCAAAGCCATTGGAAAGCTTTACATTCATGTACCAATTGTTTTCATCATAATGGTGGGCAAACTCTTACTCTGCACCTCCTTATAGCTGGCTATGGGTGGAGTCTGAGCCAAAACGCTTGCTTATTGTCTCTGCAGGAACTCATGGTAGAGGAATAGCGCCTGAATCTCAGGTTCGAGCCTTGTCTGAGCCATATTGGAATCTAGGCTTGGCCTAGGTTGTGGTCAATATGCATCTGGTTTGGAGTCGGAGGCCGCAATGGGTGGCATTGGTGCAGGCATTAACTTCCACAAGGCTAGTGCAGAGTTTGGCACCAAACCTGAAGTCGGCAGCAATCCTGATGCAGAACCCAATTAGGGTTCTAGGGGCGCAGATGTCAATGAGAGGAAACTGGTGGCGGTAACCCAACTGGAGCCCCCTGTGGATTCTTGGAGCCCGTAGGGACTCTAGAGGGAACAAGAAATGTCACAACAATGCACATCATGGCTGCTTGAAATGCTTCAACCTGCTTAGTTGTCTTCAACAGCCCCAGAAATAGGGGTGCATTAGGACCAAAGATGAAATTGGCTCCTCGGTGGGGACGGGAGTGAGACCTCTAGGCACGATGATGACCATGCGCTGCCTCCAGAGAATGAGAGTGATGTGAAGGGACTGAGCACTGCTTCGTCTTCTTGCGTTTTTTATTTTGTTTATCTTTTTAGATTTACCTGAACACTTCAAATGTGAAGATGACTTTGGGGGAACGAGAGGGTGTGCACTCTCGACTTTGACATGGAGCACGTCCTGAATGGAGTCTGGAGGTGCTTTGCCACCTAAAACGTCACCTCATATTCTCGAAAGGCATTCTAATACATCTAGACGTAGTTGTCGCGGACATCAAAGTCATGCGCTGAACCCAGACACCAGAAACACACCTCTTAGGGATAGGTCACAGACATTTATTTGTGACAGTCTGTACAAGGTTTAAACCCTGTGGGCTTAGGTGGGACATGTTCCCTTGCACACTGGGAAATGTTTGAAGAAAAAAATATCACTTCACAAAGTGAAGAAAAGGAGGCGCGGGGCACCGGATCAAAGTCTGAAGGTGACGAAAGATAGGAACTGAGGTCAGCACTCCTGTAGTCTAAGCAGTCTATCGTTTGCCCTAATGCAAGGAAGGAAATTGCCCCCTGCCTGCTGTTTGAATTAGAAAATACAGCAATAGGCAGTTTTCGGTGTGCCCCTCAAGTAGGGTGACCAGGCGTCCCGGATTTGCCCGGACAGTCCCGAAAGTTCACCAGCTGTCCTGGCAGATTTCAGGAAATTTAGCTAATGTCCCGGTTTTTAGAGAGGGTCGATTTAAAGTGGCAGGAGGTGCCTCTTTATGTTTTACAAAGATGGGTTAGTTAGCAGTTGTTTCAGGAAAGCAATTTAATTAACAGGCGAGCTTCTGGGTTTAAAAATTGCATTTTATGTATGTTCTAACTGCCTGTTCTATAATTCTCTGCTGAGGAGCGCTGTCATTCTGTGCGCTCGCTTGAAGTAAAACGGTAGTCCTTCTTCTATTTTCGTGAAATGCCCCAGTTTTTGGCTTTAAAATTCGGGTCACCCTACCCTCAAGCCTCTGCGCCCCAGTATCACTGCACCAATGGAAGCTACGGCCCTGCAGCATGAATGGGTGGCACTTATATGCGGCTCCATTTGTCCCTGCCAGAGTGGAACAAAGTTGGCACAAAGAAAGCTACATGGCGTAGGGCTCCATTTGTCCCTTCCAGAGTGGAACAAAGTTGGCACAAAGCTACATGGCGGTCCACACTGGTGTGCTGGAGCACTGTTTTTGGAGTTTCCAGATCCAGTGTGACATAGATACTCTCAAGGTGAGGAATCTGCGGTTTAAATTATCCCTCCAAAAATATGTTTTCTCAGTAGATTTTGGTTTATTCGCCGTTACCCTAATTTGAGTAGGTTTGCTTGCGTTTTCTCTGTTGGTTTACATGCTTTATCAAGGAAGGGCTTATTCTGTAAGATGTCAACACATCCACCTATTCTAATGCGCTTCCAAATTTGAAATTCAATTTTCAATAGCAGGGTTGCAATGCAAAGAGGATCTTAGACTACTTTAAGTCAAATAAATGGGCATTTATAATAACGTAATTTAAAATAGTCCACAAAAAGTACATGTGCACAACGTTTTAGAGAAACAGAGCAGATAACGGAGGAAGTTATTAAAAAGTATGCCAAAAGAGAGATCACGTATTTTCAAATGCTGGCTTGTAAATATTTTTTTTGAGGGGCACTGGGAAAATGTGACTAAAATATGACTACTTTTTCTCCACAGGGATATGCAATCATTGAGCATAAGAGATTCTCTTAAGATAAAGCCAACTGTGGATCTTGCACAGCAACTGGAAGCCTGCTACTAACTCGTATTGATTCACGGGACAACATAGAACAGCCCGCTCAAAAAACGCATATAAGCCGCCTATCGTGTGCCTGCCTGGTCATGCATAAGGGAATTATTAGTAATGCTAGTATGCTTTCAGCAAAATGAGGAATTGAAAACTATACTATTGTGATCACTGTAGCTTTGATGAGCAATAAGTTGTATTGTATGAAGTGGCGCTTTGAATCACTTTAATATCATATTAAGTTAACGCAGAAGGGTGGATCGAGCAGAGCAAAGAGAATCCGACTACTAATGTCTGGTTAAGATTCTGATTCAAGATACAGCAAGGAACAGTCTCCCAAGAAAACGTAAGCCTGCCATCATCTGCCTGCCTAGACTTATGCATGGGGAAAAATAGTAGTTCTAATATGCGTTCAGCTACATTCTGCATTGAAAATATACTATGTTCACTTTGGCTGTGATGAGCTCTTGGTTCACTCGTTCGAAGTGATGCTTAAAATGCTTTTATATCTCTTCCAATAAATGATTATTTTTTTCTCACCACATACAGGGTTGTAGTCTTTCTTTATTTCATCAGGGAGGTGGCCTCACAGTTTTCTCTTCAGAATTGTGCTAATTAGGAAACAAAAAGGCGACAGGCACGGGATATATGTATTAAGAATCCCAGGAGTTGGTCAGGGATGCTGTATAGAAACTGTAGATGGACATTCCTCAGCCCAAATAGGTACTTATTGGGCCTAGATGGCCACCTGAATGGCTCCCTAATCCGAAATCATCATGTTCTCCATCAGCTCGGAGATCTGCATGTAGAAAATGGACAAACCTGTATTTTCATTACAGAGAACCGCAATGCTAAAAATCTGACCATTAAATGTGCACCAATGTGGAATGCCACACTATTCCATATGTTAAATGTGTATAGTGCGCATTCTGCAATAAATACAGATAAGTAGTGCTGTAGTAATCTGGGTACCTTCACATTCTGGTCCAAAGGATTCCTTCACAGTATGGAGTCTGAATTCTGATTGTTTGAGTTGGATCATCAGTAGTGTGGACGTTGTTGTGAGGCTTCTTTGTGTGCATGATTTGGTCATATAGGTGCTATTGATGTTTGGTGTGTGTGTATCTTAGTGTCTTTAACAACTGGTCCAAGAACCATGAAAGAGAACCTGCCAAGAACGCAAATAAGTGGAAATATCTTGCTGTAGTTCACAAAATGCTCATAATCTCCTCAGATCCATGTGATTCAGATACGTAGGGGGTCATTAGGATGGCGGGCGGACTTTGCCCGCCCGCCATGCCATCAGTAAATGGGACCGCCCCCCCATAAGGGCGGGGCTCCCGTAGGGGGCATTAGGATGTGCCCGCCACAGTGGCGGGCACATCCTGTATTTTTAGTATTGTGGCGGGCGGAACCCTCTGCACCGCCTGCCATAATACGTAAATTGCTTTCCAGCATTTACATAAACAAAGCGGCAGGCATGCGCGGTGCCTGCCACTTTGTTTATGCAAATGTGGGGGGGTACCCCCCCCGTGTGCATGCCCCTACCCACCTTCACTCTGGGGGCCCACAGGGGGCCCCCAGAAGGCTTGCCAAAATGCCTATCATAATATGGCCGCCACCATATTATTAATTTTCTGCCCCGGCCGCAAGGCGACCGGGGCGGAAAACAGGCGGGCAGAGTTTTCGCCCGCTGCGGTCCCCCAGCCATTGTAATGTGGCAGGGGGAATTCAGGGAAGGATGTCTAGCGGAATGCCTCCGCCAGGCTGGCGGTGGCAATCCGCCAGACATCCTAATGACACCCATAGTGTCAACAGGCCCTTCAATAATTATGCAATAATCTTAGTTGGTAACATGGTCTTCAATATTTAATATAAAAATTGTCAAGTGAGCACCAACAAAGTATGTACAATGTTTCTACCAATACAATGACATTTTCTCTCTAGAAATCTTCATGAAATTTTGTCCTGTTTCTCCGGCTAGGGACAGGTATCTTCCAATGTCCCAGGACCGAGTTGATTCCCGACTTGTGAACGCATGAGATTTATATTCAATATAGGCAGAAGGGTTACACTTACTCTGTCACAACGGTGATGGATATCCTATCCTCTGAAATGTAAATCCCATTATAACCTATGGGATTCATATTTCAACAGACAAGATATCTGTCATCATTGTGACGGAGTAACCCATCCTCCGAAATCTAAATCAGGGCTGTAATCTCCTCTAGCTTTATAATTGTTGCCAACCATTGCATGAATTGACATATTCCTCTTACTAAACACTAGTACTTAGACGTGTACTCTTTTTGCGGCCTTATCTGTCCATTGCTTTCAAATGAGTAAGCTTTTTCAACCTTAGGTTGCAGCCTGGTGTTGTAGTAAAAGGTGCAGGTAGCTCTTGAGAAGATGCTGATGCGTTCTGGTGTAATTTTTTTTCTTGTGTGAGAGACATGCACTTATGAACTCAGTCTGTCAGATTTTACTGCAGGGTCATTTGTTAATAGTTTCCAGGTATGGGCCCTTCCACAGACATTGAAGGTCATGGCGTCTAGTGTATGTGCCTCCACATACACCCAATCTTCTAGTTGCTAGATATGTCCTTAGTTGCTGGTGGATCCGGAAGGGCCTGCAGCATCTGGCAATAAAAAAAGAGCAATATCTATGGTAATTGCATTCAATGTTGTAACAGCATATACCGGCTCCTTTCTAATGCGCCCAATACATGTGGGTGATAGGTACAGTAAAATTTTCACATCTCCCCAATCAATTGCAGATACTTAGATATTTAAGAGAAAAATGCAAGGATGCTCTCCGAGCTGAGGAGCCTTGGAAACCCAAAGCGATCAATTAGCTCTTTCAAAAGGTATTTAGCAACAGTCAAAACATAACCTGAGTTCCTTGTGTATGCCTCTGTTTAGTGGTAACAACCATAAGCACACATTTTGGATTGTTGGTAAGATTTAAAAATAATTTGCAACCTTTCAAAAGATCCTTTGATAGAGTCTTACAGCTTTTGAGGGCCAATGTAGTAAACATGCCACTGACAGAAGCAGAGCCATTGGTAAACATAGTTGCGCGTTTTATCCCTCTCCTCGGTTTGCAGATATCAGGCTTGAACAAAGACTGTAATTGACATTATGCAACGTTTTGCTGGACGTATTGTGGCACAAAAAATGTATCAAGCATTTTACATGCAATTTACTTTGATATTGTCCTAAGCAAATTAAAAACACAGCTTTTAGTTGAAAGTTATTTTGTTTTGAGTTTGGCAAATTCATTACCTATTGACACACATTCTTTTGATAAAGTATGAGCGCTACTTTTCATTATGGTAAACTTAGATGGTTTCAACAAAGCTTACCGAAGGTCATGTATAAGTTGTGCAAGTTATAATTCATATTCTGAGTGAGAAATTGGGTTGATAGTTGGGGCAGGGGCGAGCCTTTGTTAAGCAACAGACGCAATCCGTGGCAGGGTGAACCAGAGACAGTCACTAAATTTACCTGTATTTAACTCTCTGGTAGCGTGGCACAAAAGCAGCCAGGCTTAACTTAGAGGCACTGTGTCAAGTAGGTATGCAGCACCCAAACAGTAATAAAGTGAAAACACAACACAAGAACATCCCCACACCAACTTAGAAATATAGAATGCATTTTAATAAATATTTTGCAACCAAAACTGCAAAACTTCAATCAGTAGAACCGGAGGTATGAATATATAAATACTTAAAGTGCAAAAATAGCACCTAACAAATCTAAGGGCCAACTACGGACATCTAGTTGTGCGAGACTGATGCAGAGTTGGAAGTTATGGCTGACAGCGATGGAGCGTGGTTCAGCTACAAGAACTGGATTGGGCTGGGTCTATACTTACCTTTGCACTTTGAATTTATGAAGAAAAATGTCAGAGAAGATTTAACGTGGCTAGGCAGCCAGTGGTTGATGAGGAGGAGGCAGCATCACCAGGGAGCTGTTGAACGAAGTTGCAGTGAAGATTTCTAAGTTCAGACTTATTTGGGAGCCAAAAATCTTCAGTTGGACGAAGCTGCAGGATCCACTAGGCCAGATGCCCTTTCAGCAAGGAGTCGTTGAACGGATGCTGTTGAGAAGAGCACAGCAGGAGCTGCCACAACGTCAGGCTGACTGACAATGCACCTTGGGTGGATCGGTGAGTAGGTAGGTCCTGGTTTCCTCCTGGTTGTCAAGGCACTTTTTGGCAGAATATTTTCTAAGTCCCAGGTTTGGAGGTTGGGCTATCTAGATTGGGTTATCTATATGAAAAAAGATTGAAAATATCACGCTAGTGGGAAAAAACAACGTTATTCACTCCCCTAGTTGGTATGCTAAAATCTAGGGATGTTTGGGAAACACTTTAGGTATAGGACGTGCCGTTTTCCTGGTTGACTAGTTTCAAACCCTACCCCAAGGCATTTCTTCGGGACATTTAAGGAGAAAAATACTCCCACTCTTAAAGTTCTATTAACTCATAATTAACAATGATAAACAAAAAGTGTGATAATAAATAGTCCCAAACATCCCCAGATTTTAGCATATCAACTAGGGGAGTGAATAAAGTAATTTTTATCATTAGTTTGATATTTTTAATCTTTTTTCATATAGCTAACCCACTCCACAATCCCAACCCACAAAGGTGTATAGGAACATCCTTTTTACACAGTGCTCCTCCGTCTTCGTAGGTAGTAGCATGCCCCTGTCAGTAGAAAGCAGTGATGAAGCCCCATGATAAGGAATGCCACCATGGGGCAAACCTGGTGGGTGAGGGTTATTTAAAAGAAACATGAAATTTACCAGTCCTACCTAGAGGTCACATGTCTTTTCCTTCTCCAGCAGGAGGGACTCTTTTTTGGTTATTTTGATTGTCTGGGAGGGTACACAAAGACTAACTTCCAACTAGTCATGCGACCAATGAAAAGGTTGAAGGCACCAAATGGTCAGGGCAAGAACACGCCAAATTTCTAAAAGTTAAAATCTTTAAACACCAAACATTACTTTGCTACCTGTTCCCAATCAAAGGGTACCACTTATTAAATGTAATAAGGTAACCTAATGTTATCCTACAGGAGAGGTAGGCCTCACAGTAGTGAAAAAGGAATTCGTGAGTTTTTCACTACCAAAACATGTAATACATCACCAACTATTCAAATACAATGCACCCTGCTCTATGGGCTGTCTAAGCCATACATTAGGGGCGACTTTATGTAATTAAAAAGGGAGATGTAGGCTTGGCAAAGGGGTTTATTTTACCAAGTCAAATTGGCAGTTTAAAATCGCATATAGGCTGCAATGGCAGGCCTGATTTAAGGGGCTACTTAATTGATGGCACAATAAGTGCTGCAGGCCCTCTAGTAGCATACAATTTATCAGCCCTGGGTATATTGTATATACCAATTTAAAGGGAACATAAAGTAAATTAAATATGCCAATCAGATGTAAGCCAACTTTACCATGTTTCAGGGAGTGATCACAAGCACTTTATCATTGGTAAAGTGCACAGAGTCCTAAGGCCAACAAAAATTATTTCAAACAAATTGAAAAGGAAAAGGCAAAGGGGTTAGGGGAAGACCACCCTAAGGCTGACAGATCTGACACTGCGTTCATGAGAAAACCTTTCACAGCCCAAAAAGCATTTGTTAGCATGTAAATATTAACTTGTATTCTTTTTGTTATGGTGCAGGCCTTTGTTAATGGCTTTTATTCTTCTGCCTAAAAACGTATTTTCCATTTGTCAAAAGCGCACCCTCCTCTAGTTTATATGTGGTGCAAATAACATAAGAAAGTTCGAAGTTGTGATAGTGGTCCCTCAAGTAGGCCCCATCCACAAACAAATTATCATTAAAAATGTGGTGTGTCCTGTAAATCAGATAATTCATCGGCATGATGTATGATAGTTGGTACACAATCATGAAAAAGCATTATAATTCAATAATTGATCTTTAGAGAACAATAGATTGGGCAAACAAGGTTTATTCATAATTTGTCACCCACATATGTCAGATGATGTATCTACGTCAATATTAACAATACGTCTACTCTAGGGGGAACATGGGAAGTCTATTGATGTGCTAAAACAATATTCAATGGGGGTGAGGTGGCACTGGGGCATATACATGATAATACACTGGGATAATACAGAGCAGCCACCCAAACAGGGGAAGCTGGGCCCACCTCCTCTGGTTATTGTGTGCAACACTGGACATACATTTGCAATAGAGGGTATTCCAAAAATGTGTCTACATTATTGAAACATTAAAACTCATATTAGTTGAAAAAGCCTTGCACCTCTGTCTCTGCACAAAGGAAATACTCAACCTATAAATTAGAAAACATAAGATAATCACTCACATACTCTAACATCTATTAAAGCACAAGTTACTTACCATCGGTAATGATATATCTGTAAGAGGCATTAGTTAGTGATTGATTCCTTACCTTAGAATTATCCCCAGGCGTCAGACTGAATACGGAAAGTTTTCGTCAGCAGTACCCCTGCGCGTCGGAAGGTGGTGTCGTGCGGCTCCGCATCCGTCGTGATCGCCGGATGACGTCGCGGCAGCTACTTAGACGCTCGCACGCTGACGTCACTTCTGTACACGACTTTCCGTGCCAGGAACGAGGAGCCATGCAAGATACTGACCACTGGTGCATTGAAACTAGGGCCATGAAAGGTATGACCTTAACCCTAGAAATCAGTTCGCAGAACGGGGAGTTTGGGTGGGGCAGTAAGGAATCTATCACTAACTAATGTCTCTTACAGATATATCGTTACCAAAGGTAAGTAACGTGCACCTGAAAGAGACACGTTAGTAATAGATTCCGTACCTTAGAATAGATACCCCAGCAATACCAACCCCGGTTGTGGGTCTGTGCACCAAGATCACACCAGAAAGTCACGGAGAGCAGGCAAAGAAGCCGTCTCTCCAAACTTAGCTATCAAAGCAATAATGCTCAGTAAAAGTGTGCAGCCAGGCCCACGTAGCTGCCGGATAGATGCCTTGCAGAGGGACACCACGTCCCAATGTGGTAGTAGCTGCTGTCGCCCTGGTGGAATGGGCGCGCAGCCCCACCGGAGGCTCCTTATTAGTCAGAGAATAACAGGCTTTTATACACAAAACGACCCAGCAGGAGATGGTCCTCTTGTGGACAGCTCAGCCTTTCTTGGCACCTATGTAGCCAACAAAGAGCTGGTCATCCACCCGGGACTGTTGTGTACGATTCAGGTAAAACAAGACCGCACGTTTTGGGTCCAGACGGTGGAGCCTCTCTTCCTCTCTGGAAGGGTGCGGAGGTGGAAAGATAGTGGGCAAGGTGATAGTTTGCCCGATATGGAAGGCAGTAACAACCTTTGGCAAAAAGGAAGGACGAGTGCGGAGCACAAATTTGTCCGGATGAACAGACAGAAAAGGGGATTTACAGGAAAGAGCCTGGAGCTCACTTATGCTCCTAGCAGAGGTGATAGCAACCAGGAAAGCAGTCTTCGAAGTCAATAAACGAAGAGGACAGTTGTGAAGCTGCTCAAAGGGAGCACACATCAAATAGGTAAGAACGAGATCCAAGTCCCACTGCGGCATCACAAAAGGAACAGGAGGGAAAAGGTGAGTAATACCTTTGAGAAATCTACTTATGACAGGGTACTTGAAAAGAGAGGGCTGATCAGGGAGCCTGAGAAAGGACGAAATTGCAGAAAGGTAGCCCTTAATAGTGCCAAGAGCAGAGCCCTGCCGGGCCAAGGAAAGAAGGAACAAAAGGACTTCTGAAAGAGGGGCAAAAAGGGGATCTACATCCTTGGCTATGCAGCATGCCACAAATGTATTCCATCTGCAGGCGTATACCGATTTAGTGGAGGGATGCCTGGCTGCCAGAATGATATCACAGACTTCAGGAGGCAAGTCAAATGGAATCAACTGCCGCCGCTCAATCTCCACGCAAGGAGGTGGAGGCTGGACATGTTCGGGTGGAGGACCATTCCCTGCTGCTGTGATAGAAGATCCTCCCGAAGAGGCAGTCGGATTGGGGGATCCACGCTCATACTGAGTAGCTCAGGATACCTTGACACGGTCTTCAGGTAGGTCGCTCCCCTTCACTGCTCACCTCCACCATTGGGACAGTGTGTCCCTGCTGCATGCTCACCACTGCCGCCAGGTTCGAGGCTCCTCTGCCCGGTTAGGCAGGTCCTGCTGACTCATTTTGTTTTTCATTTCTATTCTCAATTGCATCTGTTCTGCAGTCCGTTACTGAGTACTGTACTCCCCTCATTCATTGTTTTCCCTCGCCTCTCCCCCTGTGACCCATTTTGCCTTCTGTTACCCCTCGCCTCTCCTGTTTTTCACACTGCTGCGTCCGCTGAGGCCCCACCCCGTGCTCACCCATTCACCACCCTGCTCGCGCCTCCCAGTTGCTCCGCCCTCCCACCTCCCTTCATATGGGAGCTGCTGCGCGTCTGCTGGCGCAACTAAGGCAAGCCCGTCCGCACCCATCCGCGCCTGGACCATGCCCAGCGCCAGGGCCCCTGGACCCCAAGATCGCCATGACACCTGACGCCGCTACGAGGCCAGCACTCTCCACGCACTCAACATCGGACGATCACGCACCTGCTGCCTCACCGCCCGAAGCGCACCCAAGTCCCCTGCTCCTGCCGGAACTGCAGCTTCACCAGCACCCCCCCCACCAAGCCACCGACCAGGAAAGAACCCAACTACCTCAGATGCATTCTCCTTAACATCCGCTCCACCCGCAAACACGCCGTCGAACTCTGGGACCTACTCGACTCAACCTCCCCAGACGTCGCCTTCCTGACTGAGACCTGGCTGAACCCATCCTCGGCACCCAACACCGCCATAGCCACCCAGGAAGGCTACAAGATCACCCGCGGGGACCGCACCAATGGAGTTGGAGGAGAAAACGCCATCGTGCACAGGAACACTCTCAGAGGCTCAACCAACACCGACGGCCTCAGAGCCGCCGAACATCTGCACTCCAGATCCACACCGACCTCAACACCACCCTCAGAGGAACCCTTGTCTGCAGACCCCCCCAGACCCCAACCACTGTTCAGCGGCACTATCGCCGACTTAGTCAGCACACACACCCTCACCTCCACAGACTACATCCTCCTTGGGGACCTGAACTGCCACCTTAAGAACAACAACAACACCAACTCCACCACCCTGATTGACAACCTAGCCAACCGCGGACTCAGAATAAGACAACTCGTCACAACACCCACCCACTCCGCTGGCCACACGCTTGACCCCATATTCACCGCAAACCCCCACGTCTCCTTCAACCACACCACCTAACTCCACTGGACCGACCATAGCTGCATCCACTTCACCTTCCGGTAACCCACCACGCACCACCGCACCCAACAGATCCCCATTACAATACATTAAAAACCTCACTACACACTTTAACAGTACCAGCTCGGGGGCCCATTAAAACTTTTTTGAGTAAGCCCACGAGCCAGGTACTTTTTAACCATCACTTACAACACTTCAAACCTCACCACTAATTGATCACCACAAAACCCTACACACACCTCACATAGTCTGTGTATAAGTGCTCCCATGTAGTCGTAGGTAGTAGCACGCTGCATCCCGTAGAGGGGTGCGAAGACCCCTATGATGAAGCATGACACCAAGGGTCCTTTTGGTGTGTGAGGGGTATTTTAAAAACACGAAGTGCTCCCACCATTGTAGGAGCCACTCTCACCCACTAGTGGATTCCATTTTGTTTTTTATATATCTGACTAGGGAGAACAGATCCACAGTATCTCTCTCTCTCCCCTTTTGTTATTTATATATCTGGCATGATTGGTCAGCAGGATGCAAGAGGCCCAGCAGCCTCAAGGTCATCCTGACCGAAACCCAGGACGAAGCCCAAAAGATTGGAATCATAGCTTGGAGGTCCAGGACTCGCTGTTCAAGAGGATGAACCCGAAACTGCGCCGTGTCAACAACTAATCCGATAAAGAGGAGTTTTTGAGAGGGGATAAGGTGCGACTTCGACACGTTGATGGAGAACCCCAGCAAATGCAGGAGGTCGGCCGTAGTCTGGAGGTGGGAAACGACTGCCTAGGGCGAGCCCGCCTTCAACAACCAATCGTCGAGATAGGGGAAGACTGAAACCCCTGATCTGCGCATTGTAATCCACTTTAAAAGCGGTGCCACAGCTATACGATCTTCCAGATAATCAACCCCAAGTTCCTGATGGACAATATAACTTGGGGTTGATTGTGGCACTGATAGGATATTTTTCAAGAACTTGTCCTCTGCAACCTGTAACAATTTTACGTTCTTAAAGCCCCCTAGGTCTGCTCCATACATGGCTAAAGAGATACATTTTGCATCATAAACTTTCAGGACAGCTTCCAGTGGCTTCACCCCTAGTTTGCATGAAAAATCAAGAACGGCCAAGATTGATCTTGCAAAAACATTACGTTTGGTGGCCATTTGGGGCAACCATGTGGAGCTGTCATCAAAAATGACCCCTAGGTATGGAAACCTCGTGACCCGGGATAACATGTTGCCCTCACAATGCAAAGTTTTCAGTTTTTTACCCTTACTGCCCACCACCATTACATGGGATTTAGAAAAATTAACACTAAGATCTAGTGCATTCAAAAAATTATAAAATGAATTTAAAAGACGTTGGAGGCCTACTGTTGTGCGGGCTAAAAGAGCGGCATCATCTGCGTAAAGCAGAGCAGATATCATAAATTTACCCGCCCTTGGTATATCCTTACATGCCTCCCCCAACACTGCACTCAAATCATTGATGTAAAGGGTAAAAAGTAAGGGGGCTAAGATGCAGCCCTGCCTGACCCCATTTGTGATCCCTATCTTTCCTGTACAGTTACCTTTGTGATCGTATCTAACTGTAGCTGTGAGGTCCCTGTGCAGATCTGCTAGAAAGTACTCAATGTTATCATCTATATCGAGCTTCAAAAGCAAATCCCACAATTTGGACCTGTTCACTCGGTCAAAGGCCGAGGACAGGTCCATGAAAGCTATGTATAAAGTACCCATTTTAGCAATTGTGTATTTCCCAATTAATAATTGGAGATTGAGGCTTTGATCTATAGTGCCTCGCCCTTTCCTAAACCCGAATTGAAGGGGTGAGAGGGTATTTGTATCCTCCAATTTATCTGTTAGTCTGCTCAGGATCACTCGGCCAAGGACATTTACAGTAGAATCAATAAGAGAGATTGGTCGATAATTAACAGGATCTCCTCTATTGCCTTTTTTAAAAATCGGAACAATAACTGATTCCGACCAGGTAGGAGGGATACCAGAATTACTGATTCTGTTAAAAACATTAGTTAAAACATTAGACCATGTCTTGATATCTGACTTAAAGAGGTCAGCGAGGACACCATCGGGGCCGGGGGACTTATTACTAGTCATTTTCCGGATGGCATCAGCTACCTCTATCTCTGTGACTGATAAAGTATGTGTGTGTGGGGCAGGGGTGTACACGACCTCACCTCCTGCATCCCCCCCTTCATACACGGTTTTAAAATGAGTAAGCCATTGTTGTTCCTGAATACCACAATCCAGTTGGCTATTACAAGGGTCATTAAAATATGGCTTGTTAACAACTGCCCAGAATTTGGCGCTATTTTTTAACACATTAATGGAGGTTAACTCATCCCAGGCTGCTTCTCTAATTTCACGTTTCCTAGCTTCCACTACTCTTTTGTAAGATAACCTTAAAGAAGCTTCGAGGGACCTATCAATTGGTTTACTTTTCAGAGCAGTCCTTAGTTTTTGATTGGCTAGTGAGCAGTTATGATCGAACCAGCCGGTACCCCCTTGCTCCTTCACTTTGCCTGGCAGCTTGAGGTCAGCTGCTATCTCGGTACAGATTTTTAGAAATGCATCAAGGACCTCTCTATCCCCCGCTTCGGGGTCCATACATTTTTGCATCTCTGTGCCTCTACTCTTAAAAAGATTATCTAGAAAGTCCCGCGGAACAACCCTTTCCCATCTGATCCTGCGTCCCTGATCTGTTGGTCGGATATCATGCTTGTCCACCCTAATTTAGTTTTTCTTAGATGTTTTAAACAGGTTCGTGATGGTCAGAATCACTGGGTTATGGTCACTAAAATGTGTCCGGGCCACAGAATATTCAGTAATACAATTCCTAAGCACGAGACTAATAAAAATATAATCAATAATTGAACGGCTAACATTATTTTCAAAGGTTGGAATCTCCACGTCTTCCCTCTGCGGTAGCCTCAGCCCGTTATTCGCCAACATATTCTCAAGGATCGCTCCTTGAGCAGTATGCTCAAAATGTATCTCGCCTTGATTTAAAGGACCTAATTTATCCAATAAGAGACATTTATCTGGGCAGCCATGAATATTAAAGTCTCCTAATAAAATGACCAAACAGTGGTTGTTTCGAACCTCATTATACCTTGACAAAAAAAGGTCCAAAGTTGTCAGATATTCGGTCGGGGTTGCTCTGTCATAAGAGTTATAAAAGTTGACAATTAAAATATTCCTCTCCCCCTTACGGGCAATTTGAACTGCTAGACAGTGCGGTGAGCCTGTTACTATCTGCGTATGGGTCCCTGGTATAAATGCCGCAATTAAAGTGACTAAGCCCCCCTTCGCCCCCCATGGCAGATGAAGTAGCTGGGAGGAAATATGAAGAGTAACCATCTATAGTAAGGGTATTCTTGGTATCCCAGGTTTCTTTTAGCCCAATAATGTCAAAGGTCCCTAAAGAATCTCTCCAGATTGGGTCATCTACTTTATTTCTTAGGCCCGCAATATTCCATGACATAAACTTTAGGGTTGAATTTCTGGGTGGGGTTACCTGTTTGTCTGACAGGTTATTAATGCTAATTTTAGTAGAGCCCTCATAGCTGTTACCCCAATATCCAAAACAGACTCCCCAATCTTTGCATCAAGGCACATACTTTCTTGGTTAGTCATTACAGAATGTGAAGTGAGGATTTCATGGCCCGTTCCTGTTAATTTATTACCCGCTTGTCAGTCAACCCAGCCTAAATCAGACACTGCTTCGAAACGATTGAAGGTTGGAACATTGAAAAACTTTCCCGCTTGATGAAAACGTTGAGAATAATTTTGGGGATAACCTCCAGCCCAGTACTCTCTATTAGGGCAATTTCTCCCCTGATGTGGATAAAATAGGCTCCCACTTCCACCCATGGCTGGTATCGGCGGATAGAAGTGACCTAAATCCAAAGACACTATCCCGCCTTCAAAGTTCTGGTTCGGGAAGCTGCTGATAAACTGCACTACTTGTGGGTTTCTAAAGTTCACTATAATGCAGTCTCCGTCTACGTTCTTTGGATTGGGGCCTATCCAGCTTACTCTCCTAACACTGATAATTTTTCCATCTAAGCCTGGTCTTAGAGGCCGATTTTTCGATAACCAGAACATCACCTTATTTTTTAATTCGTAAAATGTTTCCACCCTGTCATTTTTCCACACTGGGACTCCAGCCAATACAATAACAAATGGATGTTATTCACGAGGAAGTTCACCTCTATGTTTTTGCCTCCGACCATTAGGTGGTACCATTTTTACCTGATCTAGCATGGTATCGTTTTTCTACAGCCCTTTGGTGGTACTATTCTTGACAGCTACACTACCTTTAGATGGTTTGCTGCCTTGCTGAGGGGTGGTAGATCTATTGACAACCTCGTCTTGCTTTGCAGGGGGGATATTGTTATTAAGCACCTTCTCTTTTGGGTTTGTTTTTGGAACAATTTTAGGATTTTCTTCCGCAGGGGCTTTTGGAATACCTATAGCCGAAGGAAGATATTTTCCATCTGTCAGTTTCTTCAGCTCGGCTGTATTTGCCTTAGTAAAGGACAAACACATCCATTCACATATACAAATACATATTCGTGTGAGCTCATCTTTAAATGTCAAAGCAGTCATCAAATAAAGGATGGATCTGGAAACTAAATGGGGATGCTACAGACATGATCTGCAAAGAGCAAAAAAGGACACACTTATCGCTGTAGAGTGTTTCTTAATCAATTGTTCTGTTAGTGGGAATAATGAATTCAGGTAAAAGCATAGTTGGGGACCGATCAACTCAATATTGGTTTCCCTCCAATGGGAATGAAATACTTAAGTGTGCCAGTACTTTTTGCAATAGATAACCTATTTCTCTTTTCTGTAGACTGCAGTCACAACTCTTGGCTCTGTTCCCAAAGTATATGGTGCCTGTGTGGTTAAGCTCTTGCTTACAGCAAATGCAGAGGGTAGGGGCGGAGTTGAAATACATTAGGTGCTCAACCATCTATGCTGCCTAGACAGTGCCCAGTCCTGTGTATATGGGACCTGTGGAGAGAAGGCAGTGCATGTGTGTATGCCTCAAAGGCTTTGGGAGTATAGGGGGTGGTAACTAGAACTGTTAGTTCAGAGCCTCGTTCTCAGATTGCAGCATAGGAGTGTTATTGTATCGATGATCTGGCATTAAAAACAGCTATTTCTATGTCCACCCTGAGGGCGTCCGTGGTGTGGTGCTGTGTGTGTCAGGCCTTTCTTGGAGTCATGTACCACAGGCCTGTGTACACTGCAGCAGCAAATGACGGACACCAATACTCAAACATGCTAGTCTCGGAGTTAGCCCTCGAGTAGTCTACTTCCATTTATTAATACCCCCTGGCCACGCCTGGCCAGAGGGTGACGTGAATATACATCCGGTGGTCCTCGCTGGCAGCAGGACCACTGACCTGCTACATCCCTCCCCAACTTGGTTTTTGAAAATTAAAGTTCCTTCCGCTCAACATACAAAGTCTTTGAGCTGCGGGCTTGGTTGAGGATTCGGCCTGAGGCTGTATCAATGGGACTGGCTGTAAATGGGCGGATCACTGGCAGGGAGAACACTCGGAGTGTTTTGTTGGCCTTCCTTGGGGCTCCCTGGGTTTTGACCTGCAGGACCGTTCTCACCAGTGCTGCCATCCTCATATTTCGGCCAGCCGACGTCGTCTTCACTGTTGAACGAACTTCAGGAGAGGGGTGATGGTGTAACTACCTTGAACCATGAAATGATTCTAGTCCTTTCCTGGCTGTCACCATGGCACCATCATTGGCAATGACAAACCAGTTCTTAGGCTCACAGGGTGTCCTGAATTTTCACCCAGTTTGGTGGTCTTTGATGATGACTGAATGGCCGGGTGGAAGTGATCGGCGGCATAGACTGGCTTGAGTGTTGTGCTGCTTGCTGCAGGTTATGTTCTCTGCTCACCATGAGGCAGCACCCAACCTGGGCATGTGGGGATGAAGTCTCTCCATGGACCGTTGAACATCAGGGCCCAAGGGGTTTGTTGTGTTGTGCAGTGGGGAGTGCTCTGATGTTCTCTGAGGAATAATTGTAGGTGTTGTTCGGGATCAGCCTGCTCGACTGTGGTAATGCTAAGCACTTCATTTAGCTTGTGCCTAAACCTTTCTACGTCGCTGTTAACTTGCGTCCACTGCAGGGTGATACGATGGTGCCGGATTCCTTGCTGTTTGAGAAAATCGCCAATCCGTAGAACAGGGTCCCGTTGTCACTCCTAATCTTTGCCGGGAGACCGAAGATTTCAAACACCTTCTCCAGAACCGGAGCCACGTGGAAAAATGCCGGGGAGGCAATTACTTCTACGATGGGATACTTGGAATAAGCATACACTAGGACAAGAGTGGTCTTTCCGTCAGAGAAACTTCCAAAGTCGATGCTCAGTTTGGACCAGGGATCGGTACACGGTTCTTCAGTGATCACTGATGCTGGACTTTCAGGCGCGCTCATTATCTGGCATGCTGGACACCATCACACGAGGTCTTCAGCCATTTCTTCTAGCCTAGGTAACCACACATTTTCCTGCATTCTTAATTTAATCTTGGTGTTGCCTTGGTGTCCTGAGTGTGCCAATTGCATGATATGGTGTTTTAGGGCCTTCGGGATTACAATGTGAGATCCTCACAAAAAGGATTCCTTCCTGGGTGGTGTTGAATTTGTCTCATATCCTCCACATCTTCGTCAGCCTCGCTTTGTCCTCAGGCGCCCAATCATTGGCGTGATGGAAGAAATCTCTCCATGTGCCACTTTGTACGGCACACTCAGGCAATGATGGGGTCCAAATAGGCCACCTCTTTGAGGTCCTCCAGACTTAAGGCTCAGGAGCAAGCAGCATTCAAGATCATCGGGATGTAGTCTTCCACTATGTCGGGCTGTTTTGCTTTTCAGAGGGCGTGGGTGGTGTGACAGAAAGTGGGCATTTTTATTGATCCTCGTCTGTAGACTACCTCCATCTGATAGTGTTGCAATTGGATGGTCCATCTCTCAATCCACAGTGGCAGGTGAGGAGCTGACCCTCTGATGAGTGGGACTAGAGGCTGGTAGTCAGTGATAACCTTAAAGGGCTGGCCGCTCAGATACAGGTAAAAGTGCCTTCAAGCCCACTTGTTCGCCAGGGTTTCCTGATCAATTTGTGCATACCATGCCTCAGTTGGTATCAGCGCTTTAATCGCGAATGCTAGTGATGCCCATTGCCCTAGTTCTTGAGCAAGTATGGCTCCTATCCCTACTGGGCTGGCATCTACCAATAGTTTGATGTGTTTTTCAGGGTTGAAGTATACAAGCGAGGTGTTGTCGATCTTTTGAAAAGCTTCCTCCTCACGGTGACTCCTGGTCAATTTTGTGTCGCTTTTTGTGAGGGCCCTGACTGGTTCAACCAGAGTCAAAAGGTCTGGGATAAACCTCCCACAATACGTGGTCTTCCCGAGGAAGCTCCTTACTTCTGAGGGTGTGCTGGATGTGGGCGCTTGATTGATTGCCAGTGACTTGCTGGGGTCTAATTGGATTCTATCTTGGTTGAAGTCGTACCGAAGAATTCAATGGAAGGCAGAAAGAAGGAACATTTGTCACGATGTAATGTCATTCCGTGTTCGCTAAGGCATTTAAGAGGGTCCTTCAGGTGTTTGGGGTGTTCCGCTGCAGTGGAGGAGTGGATCAGTATGTCATTGCGGACATTCAGGACGCCAGGTAGTCCTGACAGGGTTTCACGCATGATGTTTAAAAGACCAGCGGCCGATGAGATTCCAAAATTCAGGCGTTTGTATCAGCGCAGCCCCAGGTGAATACTGGATGTGGTCATATATTGTCTTTCTTCCGCTACTGGCAGCTAATGGTATCCGGCATTGAGGACCAGGTTTGAGAACTACCGGAATCCATTGACATCCACTACGATATCATCCATGGTGGGTTTGATATGCGTTTCCGCTTGATGGGGTGGAAGGGGAGACATGTTGATACACAGTAGGTGTTTCCCAGGTTGTTTGGGTTTTTCAACAATCACCATTGGGGAGACCCACGGGTTGGTCCGGACACATTTTCTATTATGCCTTGTTATTCTAGCTTCTCGAGTTCCTTCTCTACCAGCGGCTGGAGGTAAAACAGGACATGGCGGTGTCTGAGCGCCCATGGTGCCACTGGGGTATCGATATGAAGTCTTATCAGGGAGCACTTGAGGCAGCTCAACCCTTTGAATAGCTCAGGAAACTGGTCCAGCAGATCGTCAATTTGGTGTGACCGTACACACTTGGCGAAGGACACCAGGCCAAGGTCTTCTGCTGTGTGGCTGCCAATCAGCATGTCAGCCTCCTGGTCAATGACGTGAATCGTCGTCATGACTTCTTGATCATTGGATTGTATGATTACGGACTTCCGCCCTCTGAGGTGTTGCAGGAGTGGCTCCTGAGAGCAAAGATCTTGGTGCCAGATGGCATCAGTTGAGACTTGGGCAGAAGGCGATTGTACTGTTGGATTCCCATTAAGTTGACTGATGCTCCAGTGTCGATAATGTCTTTTACTTCTGATCCAGCAGCTTGGACGACCCATGTCGGCTGCGGCCTCCTGCGACAGTTCAGATCCTGAGTGAAGGAAATGAGAAAGGTCTCTTCCTCTTCTTCTGGCGAGGAGTCTTTGAGACAGTGGTTGGCTTCCCTGCTCTCCTGGAGTCGTCTTGGTGCGCTAGGTTCGCGAAAGACAGTTGGCGCACCATCTTTGTTAGTGATCTGTTGTCTGACTCCTTTGCCTCAGATCTTTTTCCTGCAGACTGATGCAAAATGGTTGGGGATTCCACAGGAGTGCGTCCTGTACTGAGCACCCGTTGATGGGATGTTCTTCTCTGCTTCAGTACCCACATTTCAACTTGGTTGTCAGACATTTCCGTCCTCCGGCTGTATAGCTCCTGTTTTCGATGTCTGGACAGCATCTGCGTGCTCTATTTTGACATTTACTGTTTTCTCTGGGGTTCCTGTGAAGGCCTGGTCCATTGCGATGGCTCATGCAGCGGACAGGTCTTGTGTATGCGCAGGATCCGAATGTCTTCAAGGCTGATGTTGGGTTGGTGCAGAATTAGGCCTTTCAGTGTTTTGTATCTGCATCCTTGGATGACCTGTGCCAGGATTTCTTTGGGTTGGTATTATAATGTGCAGGATTTGGCTAGCTTGCGTAACCTGACATAGAAGGCGTCAATGGACTCCCCCTTCACGTTGCCGGGCTTGGTGTAGTTTGAATCTCTTGAAGTCCAGGTTTAGCTGTAGGTCGAAGTGGGCATTGAGTGTCCTCACCGCTGCATCATAGTCTGTGGCAGGGCCAGTGTTAGGCAGGTGTTTGAATAACTTCTATATTTCTTCTGCAGCATAGTGGAGGAGCAATTACCTCCTGACTCCTACATCGATCTCTCGTAGCGAGGAAGTAATTTTCATGTCACTTCATCAAAATCTTCCATCGTAGGGAGGCGGTCGCTGGGTTAGCTAGTTAATGGTGGTAGCACCTCTATGAGGGCATGTTTTACTGGGGCTTGTTATGGCCGAGCTGGGGCTTCCTCAGACATGCAGGCTCAATCTTGGGGCTTCATTTAGTGTCTGGGTCTGACTAGCTTTCCTTTCTTCGTTTTCCTCTATTGTATTTTTTTTTCTTCTTCCTGTTTGCTCTGGGGTCCTTTTCTTTCTTCTGTTGTGTTGTTTTATTGTATTTTTTTCCTTCCTTCTGCCCCTTCTGTCTTTTCGGGGGGTTTATTGGGTCTGGAGCAGCAGCATGGATTGTTCCGTGCCTCTCTGGGCCTAATGTCGGCTTCTCCTCGGGCAGAGAGCCGTTTGGGCCCGCGGTGCAATGCTCCTTGTTCCTGTGGTGACGCTGGTCTGCAGGGCACGAGGAACGCCTGTGGCGGTGATGCATTTGGCAGGTGAGGCGTGCTTTCTGTTCCTCGTGGGTGCTATATGTTGTGCTCCGTGGTCTCGGTGCGCGGGACACGCCCAGCCCTTGTCACCAATGTGGTGCTGTGTGTGTCGGGTCTTCCTTGGAGTCATGTACCACAGGCCTGTGTAGACTGCAGCCCCAAATGACGGACACCAACACTCAAGCATGCTCGTCTTGAGCGGTAAACTCCCATTTATTAATACCCCTCTGGCCACGCCTGGCCAGAGGATGAAGTGCATATACATCCAGTGGTCCTCTCTGGCAGCAGGACTGCTAACCTGCTACACACGTCACCTCCGTCCTCTACCAAGGTCCTATCGACGGGTGTATCACCCAATGATGAATGGCGACATAGTGCCAGCGTTCAGAGTCCGGGAGCACGAAGTCCTGTTGAATCCTTGGAAATTCTAACAAACTCTATGCGTCGAAAAGGTCTATTGGTTTGAAATTTGCCTCCTGCCATTGGGAGTCTGTTGCTCCATGCATCCCGGTTGAAAATCTGCATTCCCTATTAATGGGGTAAGAGGAGAGATAAGAGTGGAAAGATGTTTAGGAACACAAGGTTTATCCCAGACTCCAACCGTGGGCCTGACTACCGTGGAAATATACACTCCTGGTGGGGGGTTTAGTCGTGGAAGCCACAGAATATTTCATATATCGATCTTCACCACTGCCTCATCGAGGAAGCACCACTATTTCTCTGTATATACATGTTGCCATTCCGCTAGAAATCACAGATGAGCTGCCTGGTGGTAGCATAGTAAGTGTGGTACGCCCGATCCTCCAATAGCTAACTGGAGATATACACATTCCTTGGCCATTCTAGCTAGCTTACCACCCCAAATGAAAACTTCTATGGAGGTCTGGAGTTTCTTTAACACGGAAGGGGACGGTTGTAGTGGCATCACCTATATGAGATATAAGATCTTGGCAAGATGGATTTTATGACAGCGGCTATTTGCCCCGACCAGGAGAGGGGGACCCCATGCCAGGACTGAATTACAGATCGCACCATAGCCAGCAGAACAGAGTAATTGTGTGACACAGATTTTTCAATAGTGGAGAGTAGTTGAACGCCCAAATAAGAAATTCCCTGCATAGCCCATGAGAAGGGGAATGTATTTGCCAGGTAAGCCTGCTCATCCTGTGGAACTGGGAGATTAAGGGCCTAAAATTTGGTGGCATTCATCTTAAAACCTGATGCCTTCTCAAATAGTGCACGTTCCTCCAAATAAGGGGGACAACGACTGGTGAGGCTTTGTAAAATCCAGCAGCACTTCGTCCGCATACAACGCTATCTTATGGAATTGGGCACCCATCCAAATCCCTTCAATGAGGGGGTGTCCGTTAATGAGCTCTGCGAGGGCATCCATATACAGCGCAAACAGGATTGGGGAGAGGAGGGCACCCCTGGTGTGTTCTCCTAGAGACAGGGAAGGGGGGAGACAGCGAGCCATTGACACGTACAAGCGCCACCAGATCTACATAGCTATCCCAAATCCATTGACGAAAGCGGGTACCCAGACCAACAGCCTCTAGTACCTACCGCAGAAAGGACCATTGCACCCGGTCGAACGTTTTTTCAGCGTTGAGTGATACGAACAGCGTGAGGCTCTGAGAAAGGTTCGTTTTGTCGATTAAGTGGAATAGGCGCTTTGTGTTATCCCTACATGTATGCCAGGGGATAAAGCCTGATTGGTCAGGGCCTACCAACCTGGGCATATACCGTCCCAGTCTGTTGGCGAGAATCCTGGTGAATATTTTTGCATCTATGTTTAACCATGATATGGGGTGGTAGGAGGTGCAGTGCTGATGTTCCTTCCCGGTTTCGTCAGGAACCTTATAATGGCTGATTTCATAGTCTCTGTGAGGGCGCCCCTGGAACTAAAGCAATTGTAAAGCCCGGTCAGTACGGGGGACAACTGCACCGCAAATCTTTTGTGAAATGCAGCTGTAAACACATCCTGGCCGTGAGCCTTATCTAGCTTGAACCTCCCTATTGCCTTGAGAACCTCCTGTGTCGTAATGTCTGCCTCCAGGGGCGCTGCTGTGGGCTCTGGCAATTTGGTTAGAGGAGTCTGCCCAAATATGCGGAGTATGTGTGGGGAGTAGAGGCTCTGCGTTGTATAGCCGGACATAGAACTGGCCAAATTCTGCCGCAATGTCCTCATCCCGTTTCAGAAGGTGCTGGGTGTGATCTACTAGGGCAGGAATCTGCGTGTGCAATCTAAGGGCTATGAGCCTTTCAGATTTGTTGCAACATGCATAATATTTTTGCTTCGTGACTTGAGATTACCTCAAGGATACAAAAATGTCTATACAAACAACAAAAATTAATAGGTAGGAAAACGGGTTCCCAAGGACATCCTCAAATGCAGATCTATGCTCAGCATATATGACATATGGATGTCTTAAAACCCAATCCAAAACAGGGTGGCCATCTTGAACTCGACAATTTTCCTCTATGTATGTGGAATGCATGTGGCAGTTCTTTAGTGTAAACTGAGCCACAAGGCAGCAGAGCTCTCACCATGGTCAAAGGCAAGCATGTAACCAACAAATGATTGACGAGATAGCCAAGGATGTATGTTTGTGATATTTGCACAGTACTGTAGCAGTTAAGAAAAATAATAAGATCCTTCCTGTTATAGTATTTCGTCACTGTTCTGGCTATATACGTACAAAAGAAGTCAAGTTTTAATATGGGTGCTTCCATTTTATACCTGCAGCAAACAGCTGTTCGAAATTACCCTGCTTATTGGCCTAACCCATGGATTTAGCATAAACCGCATGACAGATACAGCTCCTGAACATCATGTTAAAACATGTGCTACGTAAAATATCCAGTGACTTTTTCACAGCTAGGTTTCTCTTCTCTGAGCAATAGGCTTTTGCTGGGGGAGGAATAGGATGACTGAAGCAGTGAGGCCACAAAGTCAGAGCCCTAACTGGGGAACGACATCTGCAGAGGAGAAGAGAAGTGGACAACCTCTGCATAACAAAAGGTGCTGTCTAACAAGGACCCTCTAACTATAACAATTTAGCAGTTTGGCTGCAAGGTTGTAGCAATTGATGTTAAGCCCAGGCTTGTGTTATCAACAGTTTTCAAAGTGGGACCTTTGGGCTGGGGGGATTTGAGGAGCAGTACGTTATAATAGTAAGGCTTCTGTCACTTTCGTTCACTTTCGAGTTTAGTCTGAATCTCCTTTCACAATTAGCAAGCACTGGGTATTACAGGCTGTTTTGGATCATGAATAATGGTGTGTACAATACTGCTCCCTTTAACTTGGTGCTTTCCCAATCTTATAATGAATATAGGGCCAGATGTATGAAACTATTTTGCAGTCGCAAACAGTGTAAATCGCAAAATGGCCATAGGCGAATGCAAAAGGGCCTTTCATTATCCAAGAAAGGCTTGTATTCACAATTTAGGTAATTGTGATCACCTAAATGGCGAATGCAAAAAGGGAATGTCAATTTGCAAATTCCTAATACACATGTAAGAAGGGTTTCTTAAACGTTAACTGTGCATGTAGGAAACGCTATTACCATCACCTTCAAGTTTATAGTAACCATGTGCAAACTTTGAAAAATACAAAAAAACTGCACTTTTCAAAGTGCCATGTAGCACACATATTATTCCCCTATGGCATGTGTGTACTTTACATGTGCACACTTTCTTTATTTGGGGTGCTTCAGGAAGGTCTTGGGCCCCCAGGCACCCATGGCTTTGCCTCAGCTAATTTACAATTACCAATTAGGTAATAGCAAATTAGCTAATGCAACACATTTAATTTTGGGAAAATCGCTCTTTTGTCAGTATCTGAATTCACAGCTATTAACCAAAACATCCTTAAAACGAAATTAGTACCACCAAGTAAAGAATAATGATTCTACATTGTCATCAATGATTCCAAAGAGGTGCATCATTTTATAACTTTCACACCTTCCCCCAGTGTATATACAATACTATATAGTGACAACCCCTTATTTGTGAACTCATTTACATGCGTGTGTTGCTGATAAAAACATTTTCAAGCCAAGTCACCTTGCATTGAAGATTAAGGGTATATACCATAATTTATTCTCATTTCATTCATTGTAGGTTTTATTTCAAGTACTCAGCTTCTGGTGCTGCCACCATGGTCTCAGTAAAGAAATATGTTGTGCTAGGTACGTTGTGAAGTTGTACATGCGAATGCTTGTCCTTGTGTATATGCAGGGTATTCTGTTCTGCATGGTATGCCATTGTGCAGGTAAATTATTTGGTGGTCTACTTGCAGGATCTTCTTTTCTATGTACCAGTGTAGTTCTAGATCACCTTTATTTTACTCATTTAACCCAGTACATAGGTGGACAGTTCCCTGCATCCATCAGCAGCTAAAATAAACATCATTTTTGCAAGTGATTGATATTTTATACTGGCACTTCAGCCATATCAGTGATACTTCAATTACCACAGCAGGTTACCTAAAAGGACAAGTGTTCATAAAGAGTTTCACATATGTACACAGCATCTGTTCCAAGGGCCAAGTACCTCTTCAAATTTGTGCAGACAGCCATGCCCCTCCTACACAAACCTTTCAGCTCACATTCACCAGTCTATGTAGTTGGACGTTGCTCTTTTTCTGCCAGTGTGAGCGATCCCATTAGTTGCGCTATATTGCGGCAGGCTATAGATAAGCCCAAATAACAAAGTTGGAGTTGGTATCTTGTGTCCCACAGGCGCCCCCTCCCCCGTCAAAAAAATACATAACTTCTTATTTTAGGGCAATAGAAGCTCTGTAACCTCGGCAAACCACTCATCTCAATCCAGTATATCTGGATTTCGGGTCAGACCCAAATTACTCACTAAGCCAAATCCCGGAAGGCTTTCATTGGTGTCAGCTCTCCTGATTTTCCCCATTAGTGCTCTAGTATAACACACTCTGTGCTTGAGGTTCAATTGTATTTGTAGGAATGCTACTTTAATTCCAATCTCCTTAAATCTCTACAATGCTTCGATCTCCATCTTTCAGCTCCCCGAGGTCTTGTTTCTATTTTCTCTTCAGAGCCTCTAGTGCGTTCAGTAGAAATTCATTATTTTCCTAAATATGTTAGTATGGGTCTCGGATAACCCTTAAGAACATGACATTTCTTCAAGGCTATGCCTTACCAGATATCTCGGTACAAATGGGGGTGGTGATGGACAGAGCATCTGAACCAATCAAACACTCACACCCAGTCAACAGATCTGGGTTTAATCCATCACCGTTCTTTAGCCCACTCAGCCACCCCAGTTCAGACATGGCCATATGCAAATCAGTCTGACCCTGTGCCTCATGGGAACAGTCCAGCCCGAACTGCCAAGCCATGCCTTCCCTGGACCGGAACCAAGCCTCCGAGGACCGGTCTCTGGCATTTCAGCCGTCTTCAGCCCGGCTTGCTTGAATCCAGTGGCAAAGTGAGCAAGGGACTCACGTCTGAGCATACCCTGCCAACTTATGGCGAACAAAGCGGTACAAAAGGGGGTGGTGATGGACGGAGCATCTGAACCAAACACTCACACCCAGTCAACAGATCTGGGTTTAATCCATCACCATTCTTTAGCCCACTCTTCCACCCCAGTTTAGACATGGCCATATGCAAATCAGTCTGACCCTGTGCCTCATGGGAACAGTCCAGCCCGAACTGCCAAGCCATGCCTTCCCTGGACCGGAAATAAGCCTCTGAGGACGGGTCTCTGGCATTTCAGCCGTCTTCAGCCCAGCTTGCTTGAATCCAGTGGCAAAGTGAGCAAGGGACTCACGTCTGAGCATACCCTGCCAACTTATGGCGAACAAAGCGGTACAAAAGGGGCTGGTGATGGACGGAGCAGACATCTGTCAGTTTGATGATAACAATTAGGTTCTAGTAATGAACCCACCATTCTATGCAGCCACACTACCATCGACTCATCCTTGTACACAGCAACTCAAACATCAATCAAGCCATTCAAACATCTAACTCATATCCAGCTGTGTCTAAATGCACCTGTAGGTATGTTGCATTATTGTATGTCTGTATGGGTGTGCACAACTGGGTATTACCTGTGTGCATATAGGTGCTTGACTTTGTTTTCTGTATAAGCATCCAAACATACAGCCCACACCTAAAATATGCCAGCCCAACTGGTGTTGCAAAAGCTTGTTATTTTGTTATTCTTCTAATGAGTTTATGATATTTATAATGAACACATTTATTACAAGAATAAAGAATAAAATTTAAAAAACAGACTTCAAATAGCAATTATTTTATTTTAAGGGGGCGGGGGGTGTTCTTTGTTTTAAATTACATCTGCATCTCAATGGAGATAGGGAAAGTTCATTTATGTAACGAAGATCCCATAACGGGGAACTGCATTGTTAGCATACTTGTTAAAAAGTAAATAAATTGGGACTTGACGGCATGTCAAAATTGGGTAAAACCGACTATCATGGAATTTAGCTTAGTCAGTTGAGTAATGACCTGTGTGTTATCGAGATATACTTCATTCAATAACGCAGTAACATTTTGTGAAGGCATGGGTGCAAAGAATGGACCGCGGTCACAGAGGTATTATGTGTCAAGCCTGTGAATGTCCGTTTTCTGAGGATTTGAAGAGAGAATCAAAAAAGGGTGTGAGAAAAAAAAGGCTGGTTTGAGTAGAAATTTGAAGGTATACTTTCTTGAGTTTGAGTTTCTTCCATAAATTACAACCACACTCTCACTGGCCTTCAGCAAAATTACAGCACTTTCCAAACTGAAATGACCAAAATACAACATCCCCGATTGGCAACTGTAGGTGTCCTGAAGCGGTTTACTCCTCCATGGTGTGGTTGGATCTCCACAGATCACTGCGTTTCGCTCTCCTTTCTCTTCAAAATGCCTCACAGGCTCTTTTCCTCCAGCTCCTGCTTTTTTTTAATCACCATTCATTAATTCCTAACTGCTCTTTATGATCAGCGAAAGGCGTGGGAGCTTCTCAAGGAGGAGCGCTGCATAGGAACTCCCCGAAGACTCTGGGAGCTGGAGCCGGTTATCTGCAAGGAAATAACCACAAAAGATGGTTTACATTTGTAACTGGCTTGCTTGTCTCTTGGTTTCAAGTTCCTGATAAGTCATAGGTGACAGCCCTGCACTTTAGGGCTGGGAAATAAACACGAAATAACAGCAGTGCAGGGTTCAGGGAAATCACTCTGCATATGTTTGATGGAATACAAGTTTGTATGTTTTTACCATACCATAAAAAAAAGAACCAAACAACCATAAACCATAGCGCTCAATTTGAAAGTTAAATCCCCCAAAAAACAGGAATAAGAATAGAAACAAAGATAATAATCAAAATATTAAACCTTGAATATTGGAGTTAGTATATAATAATGTATGTTTAAACAGCGGCGGTCAGCTTGGGTAAATGCAGTGGGACGGGGCGGGGTGGGGTGGGAGCAGGGACAAATCAACAGACGACGGAATAGGTATAATTAAATGAATAAATAACACATATTCCGCTGTCTGGCCGCCCCCCCCCCCCCTGCCGCACTGTGTCCCGGCTCCCATCGCTTACCTGTGCCGGCCGCTGCTGTATTTAAATTCCTTTAATTTCCCAAAGGGTTTTCAAAGTTTTGGGAAATTGACTTACATCTAATTTTTTAAAGTCTGAGAATATGGTAGGTGGGGTGACCTATATTACCTCATAACAAACTATTTGGAATTTGAATCTCTTGCCTATGGGATTAGAGAAATATCCGCCTTTGAGAGGAGGCATGAAGGTGTCAGGAGTAAGGAAAACCTGCCTGCTCCCTCCCATCTCGCCCAAAACAGGATTTGTTTTAATGCAGCGCATATCCCTTTCATGATTACTAACTGTCCCTTCCAGTCAATCGCAGGGTGTCTCAATCTGACTAATTAATATTCAGTAGGCAGTTAGTTTTGCCACCTCAGAACGGGCAATTTGCTATGCGACTTCTTGTACATCGGCTGTATCTCAAACTGCATACTGGTTTACATCGGCCCATAGTAAATTAAGATAAATATAAAACTTAAGAGTATTGAGGGAAGTCACAAGCACAAAGTTGTTGGAGACTAGGATTACATCTAGTAGAATGTGGTGTGACAAACAAATCTATGCAAAGTTTTGGACACACCCCACTTGAAGGTCATGGGTCGAATTAGGAATAGTTAAATGTTAGGGTTAAGAAGGCAAAACCCAACAGATTGCCTCGACAGCCAAAAAAGGACAAATTTATTAATATGTTTGGGGGTACAAGCCTAACACAATGTTAGGTCTGGCATTAGCCAAGATCTTTTAATTGTATTAAAATAATATGTATAACACACTTGCTTAAGGGGGCTCTCAGACAGTTCTCTTCACCCATTTAACTATTGTTGTGTCTTTCCCATCTTGCTTCCACCCACTACAGCATACAGAATAGAGTGATGGGCCAGCCTACTAAAGCTTCTGGTTAACATCACTTTGAGTGACTGCATTTTACTCTTTCTCAAGGTGCACAACATAATGATTTGCCTTTACTGACAATGTTGCCTGATTTGATAGTAGGACACATTTGAAGTGAGCACAGGTTACATTCCATCTTATCACTTCATGTCTCCTTTCAATGCTATTGCAAATTTCTTTTAAAGAGGACCGCTGCTGTTTCGCAGCATACAATATTGTGTTCCTGGACTAGGTTTCACCAATAGTTCTTTGATGAACTTTTCCAAGGAAGAAAAACAAACTTTTGTTGGTTAAATGTGCAGCACACTTGTAACTGTTTTATTTTTTTTTAAAACGTTGGGTTTAATTTGGATTTTGGTACCCTATATTTAATACTGTGAATCCACTTTCCTTCCTTCCCATCTTCGCTCTTTTTGCCTTCTTTCCATTTGTTCATTCATTTATTCATTCCTTCTTTCTTTTTGCTTTTCCCTTTTTCTTCCCTTCCTCTTTATTTTTTGCCTTTTTTCCTTCCTCTATTCCTTCTTTCCTCCATTCCTTCTTTTTTTATTCTTTGTTTTTCCTTCTTTCATTCCTTTACCTTCTTTTATTCTTTCCCTTTATCTTTCCTTCTTTACCTATTTTCCTTCTTCCTTTCCTTGCCTTTTTTCTTTCTTTTTCTTTCCATCCATCTTTCTTTGCTGCCTTCTTCCTTTTCTTTTTGTCTTTAGTGCCTTATTTCATTCTTTCATTCAGTCTATTTTATGTGCCTTCTTTCCTTCTTTTCTTTCTAGCCTTTTCTTTTTTGACTTTTTTCCTTTTTTTTCTTTATTTCTTTTTTTTACTTTTCCTTTTTCTTTCTGCCTTCTTTTATTTGTTATTTCTTTTTGCGTTCTTCACTTTCTTTTTCTTTGCATTTTACTTTTTTATCCACTTTACTTTTTTTACTTCTTTCTGTGCTTTTTTTGCCTTCTTGTCTTTCCTTCTTTCTCACTTTCATTCTTGCCTTATTTTTTCCTTCTTCCCTCCTTTCTTCCTTTTCTTTCTTTTTTGCTTCCCTCCGCTCCTTCCTTTTTTCCTTCTTTCTTTGTCCTTCTTCCTTCAGTTTTTGTTTCCCGTCATCCTTTAGGTCCGCCTTCAGTCCTTTCCTTCTTTTTGCTTCCTTTCTCAAAGATGAGCCTAGTAGTCAATACCAAACAGATATCTTCTTTAGATCTGTTGGACCTGGCCCTTTTTGCAGGTTCACCCCGAAACTTTTTGCTTTTGCCTAGCCTGTTTCTGTAACCGGGTGTTGGTGATTTTAGGTCTCTGCGCACTTTCTCTGTGGTAACGTGTGCGTGAACTCTCTGTGTATGTGTGAGAGTGACCTGCCCTCCCATAGGAATGCATTGGGAATATGTGTGACCATGGTAGTTCCTGATGTGTGGGGAGTGCAGGGTTTGGTATCTGTGAACTCGTGAGATTGAATGCTGAGTAATGATGTATGTGGCATGAATGTGTCTAGTGTGGAAGTGCCACTTCTAGAAATGGGTGTGCGTGTGTAGTGAAAGTGCTGGCACGTGATTGGCTAGAGTTGGCTGATGAGCCTGGCTCCAAGTGTCTGGCTGGGTCTGCCCAGTGGTGAGTGTTGGGATTAGCATGCTGATGGCTGGGGAGGTGTGCACCTGGGTCCTGAATAGGGCTGGGATTTCCCCTCACAATGCTGGCTCCGCCCCTGTGGTGCGACTGATGACCCTATCCTGACTAGTGAATGGGAGGGGTGGCTGAGCACATCAAGGGTGCTCCCAAACCAGCTGCGCCTGGTTTTGCCCCCACCCTGCACCTTTAGACAAAGGATTTTGGGTATAAAAAGGGTGCTGTGACACTCTGAAAGTGTTCTTGTTTGCCAACTTGAATCCTGCCAGGGGCGTGCTGCTGCTTGGGCCCAGGGGAAGGCTTGCTTCCCTGGGCCCTGCCCAGCCCCTGGACTACTAAAGGACTTTGTTGCTTTCTTTTGGCCTCCAAGCGCCTAGGAGCGCTTTGCTTTTTCCTCATAGCGCCTAGGGGCGCTGTAATTGTGCCACAAGCGCTGGGAGCACTTTATTTTTTCTTTAGCGCCTGGGAGCGCTGCATCTTTTTCACTAGCGCTTGGGAGCGCTTTATTTGTTTTAGCCGGTGCCCACCCGGAATTGGCCCCCTGGATTGCTGCCCCCAGCGAGTGCCCACCTAACTTTATAATTAGCTTGAAGAGGGAGCCCGTGTTTCACCGCCGCTGGCCCGGAGATCGCTAAGGAGGCGCTGTGCCCGCCTCCCTGCCAAGGGCTGCGCTGCCATTGGCGGCCCTCAGCACAGGAAGTCTGGTAGGCCGGGGGCGGGACGAGGAGACAACGGGAAGACTAAGGAGCTTCCCCCCAGGGCTCCCAGGAGCGAGGGAGAGCCCCGGAGTATACCGGCCGCCGGAGGAGTGCCACAGTGGGGCGAGGCTCCCCTGAGTCCCGCCGGTGAAGACAGCAGCAAGGCGGCCTCCAGCCACAATCAGAGTCTGCCGTTCCGGTGAGTGGCCGAAAAGGAGAGGGGGGGGGGGGGTGTCGGGGCACATTGCCTGTGCCCGCCCCTCCTCTCCAGTGCGAGTGTGTGTGCTAAGAGGCCCGTGGGGCCTTACCTGAAGACGGCTGGAATGCCAGAAACCGGTCCTCGGAAGCTTGTTTCCGGTCCAGGGAAGACATGGCTTGGCAGTTCGGGCTGGACTGTTCCCATGAGGCACAGGTTCAGACTGATTTGCATATAGCCATGTCTGAACTGGGGTGGCAGAGTGGGCTAAAGAACGGTGATGGTTTAAACCCAGATCTTTTGAGTGTTTGATTGATTCAGATGCTCCGTCCATCACCACCCCCTTTTGTACCGCTTTTGGCCGCCATAAGTGTGGCAGGGTATGCTCAGACGTGAGTCCCTTGCTCACTTTGCCACTGGATTCAAGCAAGCCGGGCTGAAGATGGCTGGAATGCCGGTCCAGGGAAGAGATGGCTTGGCAGTTCGGGCTGGACTGTTCCCATGAGGCACAGGGTCAGACTGATTTGCATATAGCCATGTCTGAACTGGGGTGGCAGAGTGGGCTAAAGAACGGTGATGGTTTAAACCCAGATCTTTTGACTGGGTGTGAGTGTTTGATTGATTCAGATGCTTCGTCCATCACCACCCCCTTTTGTACCGTCCTTTCACAAGGAGCACATCCACACACAAGTTAGTTTCCTTCAGTGCTGGGTGTACCATGGTAATGAGTACTTTTTAAAGACCACCAAAACACTTTTGCTTTTAGTCAGTTATTTTTGGTTTCTATTTGTAAAATTAATGAGGGCCCAGCAGCTTCCTGAACAATTAGGTTTTGCAAAAACCATACCAAAACAAAACAACAAGTATTACCAAAAGGCTAGCGGCAACACCAGACCTATTGGCTTTGTCAATGCTTCTTAAAGAGTTTTTGACAGCAGCAGCGGCCGCTCCCCCACGCTTCCCTGGCCTTCGAATACCGTAGCGCTGGGCTGCTTGGTAACGTTCTTTGCTTTGCTCTGACATTGGAAAACGTAGCGCTTTCACATAATCATAGTAGCGCTTGGCTGCTTTGTGACCTAAATTACTCTGCTTGCACATTCCAAAACGCAGCGCATTTGCTGAGATATCACAGCGCTGGGCTGCTTAATAACATTGGAATTGTTTTTGTGCTTACCAATAAGCGTAGCGCTTACTGCATACTCGCAGCGCGTTGTAAGTGGTGCCTGGGTCTTGATGCTTTGATCGCGCTTCCACTCTGTGTGAGCCGAATCTCTGTTGGGTGTTCGTGCTGGCTTATTGTAGGAGCGCTTTAATCTTAATTTAATTAGAGCTCCGCTTTGGTTGCTGTTGCTGTGTGGATCCCTGCCTGCTTGTTGACACGCATTCGCCCCGTGTTTCCGTTTGTTTTTGCCGCCATCTTGTGACGGTGCCTCCCGGGCCGTAGCTCCGCCCCGCTCCCGCCTCCCAGCTGACCCTCCCTCGCCCCTCCCCCTCCACTATCCACACGCAGCGGTCGCGCCCCAGTCGCGCCGAAGGTGCGCCAAAGGTAAGCCCGTCTACGCCCGTCCGCGCCTGGACCGCGCCCAGCGCCAGACCCCCTGGTTCCCGGAATGCCCAGCCCACTCGCATCACTTACAATGCCACCACCCTCCTAGCCCTTAACGCCGGCCGTTCCCCCAACTGCGTCCAAGCCGCTCCTGGACACACCCATGGACCCTTCTCTTGCAACTCCTGCAAGTTCGACGGCACCAAAACCAACCCCTCATCCTCCAACACCAATCAGAGACCTGACACCAACCACCTAAAATGCATCCTGCTCAACACCCGCTCGATCCACAGAAACGCCATCGACCTCTGGAATCTACTAGACACCATCTCACCGGACGTCGCCTTCCTAACAGAAACATGAATGAACGCCTCCTCAGCCCCAGACATCACCATTGCCATCCCGGAAGGATACAAAATCATCCGTAAAGACCGCGTCAAGCACACAGGAGGAGGTATCGCCATCGTCCATAAGAATTCCATCCGCATCTCAACCAGTTCAGACGTCAACCTTGCCAGCGCCGAGCACCTTCACTTCCAGATCCACACCGACCCCAAGACCACTCTCAGAGGCACCCTCCTCTACCGGCCCCCGGGACCCCGTGCACAATTCAATGACGACATCGCTGACTTTATCACCCCACACGCCCTCCCCTCCGAGGACTACATCCTATTGGGAGACCTCAATTTTCACCTGGAAAAGAGCAATGACAACAGCGCCACCACCCTTCTGGACAGCCTCGCCAACCTCGGACTCAATCAACTTGTCACTTCCCCCACCCACATTGCAGGTCACACACTCGACCCTATCTTCACCTCCAGCAAACATGTCTCCTTCAGCCACACCACAGCTCTTCATTGGACGGACCACAGCTGCGTTCACTTTATCTACAATAAGACCACAATCCACAACCACCCTCAACCCACCCTGCGTAGAAACTGGAACAAACTCACCGTCGACCAGATCTCCTCATCGCTCCTTCAAAACCCTCCTGTCCACTCTTCAAACCCCGACCAAGCAGCCACTAACTTCACCCAATGGCTATCCAACAGCGCCGACATCCTAGCACAGTTGAAAAAACGGCAAACCAAGCTAGGCAGGAAAAACGCCTCCTGGTTCAACGATGATCTTAAGAAATCCAAGAAACTCTGTCGCTCCCTCGAGAAAACCTGGAAAAAAGACCCAAACACCAACACCAAGGACGCCTTCAAAAACGCCACCCGCATACACCACCAACTAATCCGGTCTGCCAAGAAAGCCGCTTTCAAAGACCGACTAGATAACAACGCCCACAACAGCAAGGAATTATTCAACATCCTCAAAGAATTTACCAACCCATCAGTCAACTCCAACGACATCACCCCCTCCCAAGCCCTATGCGACTCCCTAGCTTCCTTCTTCCACAACAAAATCGCAGACATTCACAACAGCTTCGACAACCGACCCGGAGACCAACCCACTTAACCTACTGCAGGACCTTCACCCCCCTTGAACATCCTTAACGACGGGAACCCAATCTCAACTGAGGACACCATCCGCCTGATGAACTCCATCCACTCAGGATCCCCAACTGACCCATGCCCTCACCACATCTTCAACAAAGCAGACTCCATCATAGCTCCACACCTCCGAGACGTCATCAACTACTCCCTCAACTCCGCCACCTTCCCGGAAAGCTGGAAACACGCAGAACTCAGCGCCCTTCTGAAAAAACCCACAGCTGACCCCACCGAACTCAAAAACTACCGCCCCATCTCGCTTCTTCCTTTCCCGGCCAAAGTCATCGAGAAAGCTGTCAACAACCAGCTCGCCACCTTCCTCGAAAGCAACAAATCCCTCGACCCCTCACAGTCCGGATTCCGGGCCAAACACAGCACTGAGCCCGCACTCATTGCAGCAAAAGACGACATTCGAACTTTACTGGACAACGGAGACACAGTCGCGCTCATCCTCCTCGACCTCTCCGCAGCCTTCGACACAGTCTGTCATAGCACCCTATTACAGCGCCTCAGAAACATCGGTATCCAAGGAAAAGCACTGGAATGGATCACCTCATTCCTTACCGGAAGAACTCAGAGAGTCCGGCTCCCTCCATTCAAGTCAGAGGCCTCTGAAGTCATCTGCGGCGTGCCACAAGGATCCTCACTCAGCCCCACCCTCTTCAACGTATACATGAGCCCCCTCGCAGCCATCGCACGCCAACACAACCTCAACATCATCTCCTACGCTGACGACACTCAACTGATCCTCTCACTCACCAAAGACCCAAACACCGCCAAAAACAACTTACACGAAGGAATGAAAGAAGTAGCCGAATGGATGAAGCACAGCCGTCTGAAACTTAACTCGGACAAAACAGAAGTCCTCATCTTAGGCACCTCCCCCTCCACCTGGGATGACTCTTGGTGGCCAGAGGCCCTTGGAAAAGCACCCATCCCGACGGACCACGCACGAAACCTGGGCGTCATTCTGGACTCCTCACTCTCGATGACCAGACAAGTCAACGCCGTCTCATCATCTTGCTTCAACATTCTTCGCATGCTCAAAAAGACTTTTCGCTGGATCCCCACCGAAACTAGAAAAACGGTCACTCACGCACTGGTCACGAGCCGCCTGGACTATGGAAACACCCTATACGCCGGAACCTCCGCAAAACTCCAGAAAAAACTCCAACGCATCCAGAACGCTTCAGCCAGGCTCATACTAGACATCCCGCGTAAAGAACACATCTCTGGACACCTGAAAAACCTCCACTGGATCCCCGTAAATAAGAGGATTACCTTCCGCCTCTTAACCCACGCACACAAAGCACTTTACGAATTTGGACCCGAATGTCTCAACACACGACTGTCCTTCTACACCCCCTCCCGTCAGCTGCGATCCTCCAACCAAGCCCTTGCCACTGTACCTCGCATCAACAAAGCCACCATGGGAGGTAGATCCTTCTCCTACCTGGCAGCTAAAACCTGGAACTCTCTCCCCACTCACCTACGCCTTACTCAGAACCACATAGCATTCAGAAAACAACTTAAAACTTGGATATTCGACAAGTAACTCCCCCCCTCCTCAAGCGCCTTGAGACCCTATGGGTATGTAGCGCGCTATATAAATCTTGACTTGACTTGACTTGAATTACTAGATGGAAACAAAGAATAATGAAACTAGTTTAAAAGAAAGGTTGACAGCAATAGTTGATTAAATTGCCAGAGTAGAGCACTGACTAAGAGGTAACCCTTATGCATACCAGTAACCAATCAAAATGTACAACTTCCCTGATTCGTAAAATAACGCACGAGAGAGTTTGTCCATGTAATAGTACACTTTTTATTTCTATTCAAAGAGCAAATTGATCTATAGTGGCGATATTGGGCATTCGAGGAATAATGTTAGCTCATTTGGTGGGTCAGGTCCTTGCCTTACAACTGCAGCCCCTTTCTCTGAAAGAGACAATCCACCTGAGGAATAGGTTCGACCCCCTATCGACACTAGAGGAGCTTGATTGACTGGAGATCAACCAACCCTTTCAAATGAGGCCCCCATATGAGGAGGGCTGTCCTAAAAAAGATCTTTGGCCTATGCCCGCTCCACTGTACTCAGGCCCTAGTGTCCTCACTGGTTGTGGCGAAGATGCTTCAGGGAATCCCAAACTGTGTAATGGGGAAGATTCTCAGGTTCTATTTAACTCAAACGAGGATGTTTTAACTGAGGAATCCACCTACTCGCACTCAATCGACCCCCTCCTAGCTCCTTTAGCTCCCGACAACTGCACTAGTCCACAGGGTGGGACAGTTGAGAGAAACCACTCCCAAGGGGTGGGTTGTTTAACTTCACCGCTTAAAGCTCCACCAAATCAGCACAGTTTCACCATGGCCTCCTGGAACATTGCAGGTCTCACTTCAAGACTTGGTTCTGCCGACTGGGCAGAGTTTATTGAGACCTGTGATATTTGGCTCTTCCAAGAGACCTGGGCATTAATGCACATTTTCTTCCCAGGGTTTCTCAACTACTCAAAGAAAGCAATCCCTGGGAAAAGGGGTAGGCCATCAGGAGGCTTGACCGTATGGGTTAGACAGGACAGGGGCTGTACTGTCCAGGAAATTACTCTTGAGAGCCCAAACATTTTGGTCTTAAGGCTTAAAAGGAAGGGAATGTTAGATCTCCTCCTGATCAATGTCTACGCTAGAGGGGTTCCAGGTGAAAAAATTTCACCAGCAATGGTAGAATTAGAAAACTTTTTAGGACCTCTGGGCATTTTAAGCAATGTTATTATAACAGGAGACTTTAATTGCATATTGGACAGTGATGATGCCGACTTAGGATGGGAGGAGGACATCAAGTGGGATATCCCCCAGCTCTCAATCCCGCCAGTAAAGAAATGGACGGATGCTGCTTTGCACCTCAAGGGTCTTTGTTTAGCTAAAAGCCTCAGCGCTGTAAATGGAAGGGCAACATCAGACAGAATGTCCAGAAATACCTTTAGTTCAGGCTCTAGAAGTAGTCGCATACATCATCCTAAGTATGCCCCTTTGGCCTACGCTGATAGACATGGAGGTCCTTACAAGGTGTGAAAGCGATCATGACCCCCTAGTCTTGAATCTTAAACTCCAGCCCATGACCACAACCTCTCACTGCCCAGTCAAAACTAGTACAGGGGAACTCGTTCTCTCAACATGAGAAGAGTTTGATGGCAGCATATTAATAGTAATGAAGAGACCAGTAACTTTATGAAACTTCTGGTCGGTGACTCTCTTTCCTCTCTCCATGCCTGCGATTCACAGGAGCATATTAACAGTGCGATCACTAGGATACACAAAACTTTATTTGGGGATCTAAAGTTATATTTCATCAAACCCCAGACGCAGAGCAAGGGACCCCAACCCCGACGAACTTCCTGGTACAATGGCACCTGCAGGAAGACGTATAAGACCCTGGCCAGAGCTATTAAGTCACATGACGGACCAGCTATCAGACTGGCCAGATGCTTATACAGAGAGCACCAACAGCTAGCCCGAACTGCTTGGGAGGACAAATACTGGCTGGACTTGCTGGAGGCAAGTAAATACAGGGACATGATGAGATTTCGGCACACTCTAAAATGGGATAAGGGCAATACCTCTGCTGCTCCAGAAAACAATGTTCTCCCTTTGAAACTCAATTTAGAGGCCCTCCCAGTGATTCCACTGTTCTAATGGAATCGACTCTAGTACCTAATGTCTCATTTACAAAAACTGAAGTCCTAAAAGTCCTGAAACGCGTCCCCTGTGGGAAAGCTCCGGGTCCAGACTGCGGCAGACCTTTTTACATCTGATCCAGATACTTGGGCTTCTTACATACTGTTTTTGGCCAATGCTGTGGCTAGTGGAGCACCCCCGCCAAAAACATGGGCGGGAGGTAATCCCAATATTCAAAAAAGGGGATTGCTCCCTCCCCAACAAATATAGGCCCATTAGCCTGATCAACAGTATCCAGAAAGTGGTGGCAAGACTGGTCTTGGGCAGACTCCAATCCTGGATTGAGGACAACACCATTCTGACACCCTTGCAGGCCGGTTTTTGCTCCCACACTGGTACAGTCGATCAGGCCATCAGGTTTGCGGCTATTCATTGAAAGGTTGTAACCCTGGGAGGAGGGTCGCTCTATGCCACCTTCATTGACTTAAAAACAGCCTCTGACCTGGTCCCCTGGGCCAAATTATAGGCAGGCCCTTCGCTTGCTGGGACTTTCACCAGCATTATTGAACATCGTTGTTAGGCTCCACCATACTAACTATGCTCAGGTACGATGGGGGAAGCAGGGCAATGTGACGAGCAAGTTTATGGTCAGAACAGGAGTCAGGCAGGGGTGTGTCCTGGCCCCCACTCTATTCTCTTTGTTTACAAGCAAAAGGATTGATGGTAGTGTTCCCCTAGAGGAGGGAAAGCATCCACACATACAGTATTATTCTTCTCAGAGTAGTTCTTTAGTACGTATATGTAGAAAAAAAGAATCAGTTGTATTGTCTAAAGAAGGGTGCTCTTGTGGCCTGATATACACCCACCACCAGGGATGTCAGCAAGACACAAATGTCTCAATCACAAGAGAAAAAGATAGCAAGCCACTCTAGCACTCATGTTTATGTTGATTTAATATATGCCATAAAGATTCATCTGGCTATATTTAAAGTCCAAAACCCGTTGTTTTCTTTAAAGTTTAGTACATAATCATAGTTAGTACAATGTCCATATTTGTATTCATACAACTCCAAATTCAGAGATCCAAGTCAAGGTGATTTCCTCCAAAACTTCTTTTATTGAACACCAATAGTTTATAGCAACTTCACAGCTCACATCGCCGACACGTGTTTCGTCTCACAGAGACTCTTTCAAGGCAAGGAAAAGTAAGTGCACGGACAACTGCATTAAAGCGACCACGATAATGCGGCGGGAAGATGTTACCCGGTAATGTCTCCTCATATACAATAGCCTTCCCTCCTATCAGTGAGAGTATGGCCGTTAATTTAGTATTCATTGATGATGCAATTAGTCTAAAAAGGATCAAAGTTCAGTATATATGAACGTATCCTGAACCTAACCGTCAATATTACTCGGAGTGCGCACCCGTATTTTTAGTTTAATGAAGCAAAGCTTGACGGGTGGTCTCTCCTAGTCAAAAAAAAGCAAGTTTGCTGCACAGGAGACCCTGATAAGCCTCCAGCGAGTCGAGTGTTGTCCGACTCAGGAACCTTGGTTAAAGAATGCCAAACTCTTTGTTTATCAACATAGTAACTCAATATTTTGATAAACAACGAACAGATGCGCCAAGAATTGCAGGGTTGCATATTCCCCTTCTGATGTTCGCAGACAACACTTTGTTGTTGTCGAGAACCCAAAGGGGATTGCAAGACGCCCTAAATTTTTTTGAGGCTTTTTGTCGTGATCAGTTCTTAGTAATCAATGTATCCAAAACTAAATTCATGGTTTCCATAGGAACAAAACCGTGAGGGGAAGGGTTAGTTTGGACCAAGCCCCCCTAGAGCAAATAGATACATTTTCGTACTTAGGCCTAACAATAGGGAAGAACATTTCCTGGAAACCCCACATGAATTTGAAGCACTCACAATTGGCGGGTGTCCTGCTCAGAGAGCACAAACAATCTAAATCCAAGCCTATTGCCCCTGCATTACAAATTTATAATAATAGGGTGGGGGCTTCAATCCTATATGGAGCAGAATTATGGGGCTTCAGTGATTTATCACCTCTAGCTGTGGCACACAACAACTTCCTCCAAGCGCTCCTGGGGCTTTCCAAATCCACACCCTTGATCCCCTTGTATCTCGATACAGGCAGCAGGAATATTAGGGATCAGGCTCGATTTCGGCCTATAGCCTACTGGCGCCGTCTTTGGACGACTCCTGAGCTGTCACAGTATGCACAGGCTTTGAGTGAAGTCAAGTCTATGACTACCTCTGACCAGATTTCGTGGTTTAAAGAGCTCGAACTATCCTTAGTAGCTATGGGTATGAGGTCCTTATGAAAATCCCCATCCTCTGTGGTCTTCCCCTCAAAGAAGTCATTAAAAGAAGCCTACTGGAACCACATAGAGCAGCGGAGATTGTCCCAGAGAAACAACACCTTAACATCATGATTCTTAGAGCTCAAAACGACCCCGACCTTCGAGCCATATTGGGATTTAATCACAAGCACCCTGGAAAGAAAATTATACCATCAGTTCAGGGGTGGTTTACCTACCCCTGGGATTTTATATGCCTACTTGGAAACGTGGATGTGGAGGCCATTGTCCGTTCTGCCCTGAAGTGATGGAGACAACTGCACACTTCCTTTTTGTATGCCCGTCCTGTAGAAACCCAAGACTAAAGTGGCTGAGCCCCATCTGTAAAAACCTGGGGTTCAGGGTAGCTATGGCAGCCTTGAGGGTTCTTAGGACGGACACGGAACAAGCTATAGTGGTAGCCGTGGCAAAGTATTTGGGATGGGCTTGGGTGATTAGAGCCAACATGATGAAACTCTCCCAATAGCTCTCCCCTGTAAATGCTTGCCTTATACCTTCTGTAGGAAAGCTGCTGTCTTGCATATATTTTTTTTAAACCTTGTCTCCTGTTTCAATTGTCTTAACTGTTTTTTATCCTGTTTTAAATACTGCTGCTCACTTTTAAATATTACTTTTTAACATTGTTATAAATGTTTTATGGTGATGTCTTATGATTTTTCTAAAAATCGAAATAAAGACTTTGAAATTGAAATTGAATTGATAGTACACTTTGTTATTTGTGTTTATGTAATAATTGTTTCCCAAAAAAATCTCTGTAGGGTTAACACCAAACAGCACACATAACTTATATGGTGGATGATAACAAACCAGTGTTGATAGAAATGGTGGCAAGTAGTTAAAAAGAGAACAACAAAAAAAACATGGGTTAGAATGTTTGAATTAAACTCAGTCGTGGAAATTGAAATGGATTGTATATCTGTTGCACATATGGTGTCGTCATAAGAAAAACAAAAAGATAATGAACAAAATTCTCAAATTAATCTGAGCAACTAGTAATTACCCTGGACCACATTCCAATCCATCATATTTGCTGATGGTAAACAATATGCAACTGAACCTTTACCCCACCCCAAAGTAACTGGCTACTCCAGACAGATGGGACTAATTCCCCCTGCATGCGAGCACCAGTAATATTCAGCCTTGTTGGGCTACACTCCAAACTACACTCAGTGGAGTGTAGTTTGGGTTCCATGGCAAAAAGAAGTACAGGGCTCATGACAGAGTAATTTCAACAGCAGAATTTAATTGGATCATATGGTAGGGAAGTCATCGAGAAACAACTGTTTAAAAAAAACCTGTCTGTGTCAGACATTTTCCGTGAATAATATTTTGAAAACGAGGTTTAAATGAGGCTTGACTCTATGGGAAGGGGGGGCAACTAATAAGTTCCTTTGACAAAATGTGTTCTCATTTTCTGGGATAGGAAGCTTTAAATGTACCATGACCTTTAAGGAATTACAGGATGCTACAGGTAATCCATTAACTGCAAAATTACCCCAACTGCGTGGGTTCATTTGTTTATTTTAAAGATGATATGCAGATTTAATAGTCACAGTTTTGTCAAATGTCAATGGTTTAGAACCAAAAGAGATCCTTTATGTTTGAGCAAAGGTTGCCACTTTGTTACGTTAAAAGAATGTGATTTGTTGTTGAAACCCATTGAGCGATTTTTACTCAATTTCATTAACTAGTATCAACATAAAGACAGAGACAAGGGATGAAGTTTGCTAGCTAAAATATATTTATTGGCAAACGATTTCATAACAAATTTGAGGGGTTTTCTGGCAATCAAACATTGGTAGTGCGAAACCACATCAATGTCTGAGTCTAGGTTTACTTGCTAATTGATCTTACATTTATTTTATGGTAGTGAATTGAGAATTTGTCCTGAGGGAGAACAATACAGTATTTTCCGAGAGTTGTACGATAAATCATTATTGTGCAAGGTGGGCAGGTTTGAATTCAAAGTTTTTTGCATAGAGACTGGCTTTAGAAAGGGATATTTCCTCCCTCTTTTAATGTGTGTACATAAGTTTGAATCTTGGAAGATGTATAAATACCTTAGACGCAAAAACCTGAAAAAACATCTGTCTATACTACTCCATCCACATACATTTTTGACCACTTTAAGATGTTTCATATGTGTCAAAATAGAGAAACACAGTGAGGGCAAAACGTGACTCCTTATCACGTCTTGTTGAATAAAAATAACTCACTGTCCACAAACAAGTATGAATTTTGCAATATACTCAACGTCTGCCTAACTTGGTAAAACAAATCTGAGTTGTCTAGTCAGCAGATTACCTTATATTATAGCAAGTTATACTGTTAACCGATTCAATGGCTTATGAAGGTGATTAACCCCTCCCCTGCTGATGACGGAACCGCTCCGTCATCAGCTACAGTTGAGCTGTGCTGATGACGGAGCGGTTCCGTCATGGCCCAGCCGCCGCGCCTGCGCGGCGCTGATTTCGCGCCTGCGCTGCAGGTTTAATGAGCGGGGCGGGTCATGACGGAACCGCTCCGTCACCAGCATAGCTCAACCGCGGCTGGTGACGGAGTGGCTCCGTCACCAGCATGCGGCCGCCGCGCGGCCGCCCCGCCCCTTTAGCGCTGCGGCGGAATAGCCGCCGCAGCGAAGGTGTTAAGCGACAGGTCCATTCTTGGGCACATCAATAAGATACATATTTCACAGAGAAATTTGGGGTATTAAAATGCTGTCAAAAACCAACATTACAAAAAGTGTACTAGGAAAAATAACTGAAATGAATACTGATTAGGACAGAAGATAACACATATTTATTTACCTTTACCAACACATAGTCCCCACATTTAGCACGAGATGCAACTCCTGAGTGTTGATCTTCCACCTCTGTATCAGGAAATATCACCTTTAGATTGCTATCATTTCGACCACACAGGTCTGTTAAAGAGCGTTTGCTGGGCTGTGGAGAGAACAAGCCTGATAAAATGTCTGGAAGGCAACACACTTGAATGCTGCATTTTGCATTTATGCATCCCCATACAACACTACAGGAGAGAGTTCTCTATGGAAACAGATATATAATTTGAGCTGCACAGAAATACTCATACAACACTTGACAAAGGCCATATGGACAAAATTATTTAGCGGTCGCAAACGGACTTATTTGCAGAATCGGGATCCTTTAAGGAAAACAGGCTGCATTGAAACATATAGATATGTTATTAACCAGCATTGGCAATTCCGAAAGCTTTTGTCTATGTGAGGATCTATTGTCTTTGCCAATTTTTCTTTCCCATGTTGCACAGCATGGCTGAAAGTAAAAAACAAAATAAAAAAATACAAAAGAGCTAATACTCGTAAATTCTGGCAGTGTCATAGCGTGTTTTTTCTTTACTTTCGGCCAAGGTGCACAGCTGTGCAACATGGGTAAAAACAAAATTGTCAAAGCCAAAAAGCTCTTGCATATGGGTTAGTTATGTGGCTTTGTCAATGTTTTTTGTTGCGTGGCGGGAAGGGGGAAGGGGGAAGGGGGAAGGGGCAAGCAACACGGACCAGAGAGAGAGGTTTAAATGTAATAGTTTAAATGGCACAGAGACTAATGTAGAACTCCAAGCGAAATAGGGACTCGCCCAGTGTAACCCAAGCTTTGTGTTTTTTTTAAGGGATCCTCAGTGTCCGCCCACACTGTAAACATGCCTCACACACTGGCTTTTAGCAGGCCTGGCATCTCTGCAACGGCCTCTTCATAATACATATTAACGTGTTTGTGTGTGCACGTTCTATGATGTATGATTGGGATGTGTAAGACAGATGCAGGATGTGCATAGGTGTCTGATCTATGGGGGGTGGGAGTCATCTGTTTTTATCTGTGTGTGTGGTTTATTATCGTCTCTTCCTATGATGTGTGTGTTATAGGCTATGAGGTTAAATAATATTAAGGTAATGATTATTTATTGATTTGCATTGTGAATGCATGCAAATGTATGCTGTGTAAGCGGCACTTGTGCATGTCGATGTGTTTCATTTTGAAATATCTGTGTTGTGGTTATGCGTGTATCTGCAATATATGTGCATCTGTTGTGATAATATCCCTTCATGATCTTTGTGTAACTGTCCTTGTGTGCATATGTGACGTGGTTGAGAATTGCTGTTATGTTTCCACTAGAACAACAACTACTGGGTTTGGGCTCCCAACAGCACAGCTTGCCACAAGCTAATAATAAACAACAGAAGATGCACGTGCTGCTAATGAATTACCTGCCCTATTTTTGGCTAAACATCAGAACTGAAACAAATGTTTATTTCGATCAGAAAGTGTTGTTTATTTATTTTATTTTGATTTAACTCATTTTAATTTTAACTCAAGAAATTTTTTTAACCAAGTTCATTTTTTAAGACCTTATGTACAACATAACAACAAATAGCATATATTCAAATATATATTTACAAGTAGAAAATTAGAACAAACAAATAAACATAATTCCATTCATACCATCAGTCATACAGCTTTCAAACCACACTATGTATACAATATATACAGACAAATAACCAAGAAACAATGTGAATTATTTCCAAAATGTAATCAAGTAGATTACAATAAAGCCAAAAACATTTGTATTTTATAAAAACCGTTTGGTATTTTTCACAGTTTATAATATCTTTTAGGCTTATAGAGTCTACGTGTTTCGAACTCAACTGAAATAATGAGTTCTCATCAAGACCAAGGTCTCTCAATTAGTTAGAGACCAGAAGACGTGTGGATGTGTCCAAAAGATCAACCATCTATCTTGGTCAGAGTGGCCGGATCCCACGTAGGCGTCCTCGCTCTGCAATGCCTTTGCGGACCCGGAAGCATTGCAGAGCGAGGACGCCTAGCAGAAGCCACGGAAAACTGATCCGGACTAACGCGCATCTATGGAGAATAACCAGCGCTGGCTGTAACCCCGGACAAACAGATCTACTCACCGGTTCCAAGGTGAGCACACACCTGGCTAGTTCAAACCCATGATCACGCTCTACAATTCACCACGAGGACTCACTCGCCCCTTTGTTCCCACAGACACACAGCACTTAACAGGCGGACCTAGTACACCTACGTGGGATCCGGCCACTCTGACCAAGATAGATGGTTGATCTTTTGGACACATCCACACGTCTTCTGGTCTCTAACTAATTGAGAGACCTCGGTCCTGATGAGAACTCATTATTTCAGTTGAGTTCGAAACGCGTAGACTCTACAAGCCTAAAAGATATTATAAACTGTGAAAAATACCAAACGGTTTTTATAAAATACAAATGTTTTTGGCTTTATTGTAATCTACTTGATTACATTTTGGAAATAATTCACATTGTTTCTTGGTTATTTGTCTGTATATATTGTATACATAGTGTGGTTTGAAAGCTGTATGACTGATGGTATGAATGGAATTATGTTTATTTGTTTGTTCTAATTTTCTACTTGTAAATATATATTTGAATATATGCTATTTGTTGTTATGTTGTACATAAGGTCTTAAAAAATGAACTTGGTTAAAAAAATTCCTGAGTTAAAATTGAAATGAGTTAAATCAAAATAAAATAAATAAACGACACTTTGTGATCGAAATAAACATTTGTTTCAGTTCTGATGTTTAGCCAAAAATAGGGCAGGTAATTCATTAGCAGCACGTGCATCTTCTGTTTATTGTTATGTTTCCACTGACATGTCCGTGTCATGTGACATCTGATGAGAGCATATGATCTGTGATCTTTCTTTGTGTGATAAATGAGAGTGAGTAGCGGTGATAAAAAAGCTTTAAATAGGTGCAATGTGTGTTTGATAGTGATGTGGGAGAGGATGTGGCGTTACAACAATAGAGCGGCCGTCTTCGGAGCAGCGAACAAGGTTCAAGTCTCGGCCTCAGCTCAACATCCTGTGAATTTGGGCTAATCACTTCCTTCCCCTGTGGTTCAAATTATGAATGCAACATTGTGTAATGTAGCTGGTGCTCATGTCAAGTGCTTGAATACCTTCGGGTGGTGTTTGTACCGTATAAAACTGTAAAAAAAGTGTGTATTATATGTGAGATTAGTGCATATGTGTTTGATTTGCATGTGATGTGTGCAGCAATGCTTTTGCCTGCATCCAGGGATTAAATATACTCACCGCCCCCAAAGGCCCAAGTTACACTGTTAATGTATGACTCGGCCAGACCACGAGCACTGCTAGTGAAACCAAGCACGTTTCATGCATTCTTTTAACTCGCTCCATTACCAGCCCGAGCTCTGTTCCCTGCGGGCGGCCTCCACTGAGATCCTCGGTATAGCCATATCCCCTTCCCTTGAGGAAGGATGGACAGCCTAAGGGGCTTTGTTAATGTTATTTAACACCTTGGCTGCTAAGGCAATTCCCATTCTGTGCTGGAAATTGCTATTCTTCTTTATTTATGACGAGCTCAGCTCGTCATAAGCACAGCTCCAGTGTGCCTCATGACGAGCTGAGCTCGTCATGAGCAGGGAAGGGGTTAAAGATGTTCCACAGTAGCGCGGGCTCGCTCGATTCTCTGCCTAACCCAGGTCATCTCTCAATTAGCCTGACTGCCTAGTATCTTTCCTTCTTCGAAGATTGTGACCTATGGTCAATTTCACTGCCTAAAGAGGACATTTAGGTGTTAAACATCCATACACCCTGTCTGTGAGGGGTTTTACACGGGCTTCCAATCAAATCTGTGAGTATAGTGTGTTTTCAGGTTTTACTTACTCCCTCCACTAGTACGAGCTGAGTGCTGCCCACAGCCTTCATGTTGACTTTGGAGGCTTCTTGTCTGAAGACGGTTACGAGTTCATCAAGTCTCCTTTGCTTCACCTTTGGTGGGACATCATCTTGCAATCTGTGATAGGCACGGGTTTTCTACAAACAGATCAGCAAAACACAAACGCATGACGACAATCAATTTACTCCAAAAATCTATGGGCTTTCGGCCCTCAACAGCTACAACCGTTGCATTCCGTATATACAATGTCAACACCATGTATGCAGGACCAGATTCCTGGGCACTCACATCAGAGGCTGTTGAAAGGGGGCTAGAACTAGAAATAAATGACCCATCACCATTAAACTGACTAAACCCAATAGGCACACAAAAGTGACGATGCAGAGATGCATTTAGGTCCATCAGTTCAAGATGCCCTTGAGTGCAAAGGGACTGAAAATGAGGATGTTGACACTGTACAAAGTAAAACTTGAGACCTTAAAGACTATAGGAAGATGACTCCACAGAAAAGGGAGGAAGGCAGTGAGTAATATGCGGTTATATAGATTTCCACCATAAGGAGCAGTACCGGCTATTAGTACCCTTTTCTTGTAACCGCACGCTTCTCACCCAATGAATCAAACAAAAGCAGTAAAGGCCCAATAGGTGGTGGGTCTGAGAAGATGACTCTTCACCAGAAAGAGCTGCAGTAGTGAGAAGGTAAATGACCATGCATACTGACCCAAGAGTTGATGTAGTAGTTCATGGTTAAGTAATGGACTTAGGCCCATGTAGCAGTTAGGCAAATGTCTAGTACTTAACACCTTTAGCCAGGGTCGTAATTGCAGCCTTCGCCCACTTGGAATATGCTCAAAGGCCCTCAGGGTTCTCCTTTTCACAATTCATTTGGCTGAGGTCTGTTTCTAGACAGCCTTTCTTTTCTTTGTACCCATGAATCTGGCCCTATTAGGATCCAACTGGTGCAGTCTCTCCTTCTTAGAAGGATGTAGCAGAGAGTAGATCCTGAGAGAGACTGACCTACAGGAAAAGTTTACATCACTTTCGGAAGATATACCTAGGCTCAATTGGTACTCACCTCAAAAAGGTAAGGACCAAATTAAGATACTACTACAGAATAATAAAGAGAGCTGAGGGAAACACATGTGAAAGTCATTTTAAGAAATGCACAATAGGTGATTTCAACAAAGAGGGCTGATCTGGCAAACCAAAAAATGCCAAAAGCGCTGATAAGTACACTTTAATAGAAAACACAAAAATGTTGTGCTGGCCAGTGACAAAAAATAACAGAATAACAGACAGCTTGCCTTGAAGATTATTAACCTGTCTGTCCTCACAACAGATACATTCAGAGGAGGGTTCAAAGTAGACAGACAATGTGGATATGCAGTGAGCAGTCAAAAACATTTCCATCTGTGGCGGCAGTCAAGGTTACTCAATTGATTTACATCAAGTTGTTTGTAGATTGTGGAGGTTGGCGTGCAGAACTCTACCCTCCCGGGACAGTAGTTCCACACAAAGTGGCAGTTAAGTACAGGCAGATGCTCAGTGCCACCAGGTCGGCCATTCTATATCCTCTCAGCCTCAAAATGGGCAGGAACTACCTCTGGGAACAAGCGCCATTCGTGATCAGCAAGATTATAGCTGCTGAGTTCACCCACCGGGATGGTCAAGGAACCCACCAGAAACAGACAGTCAGGGATCTTATGGCAAACCAGCCACAACCAAATCTTCAGAGAGCATGGTGCAATACCACATGGCAGTCTTGTGTCTTAGAACCTAGACTGACCTGCCCCTGATAGAAGGCGCAAAGGCACTGAGCTGAAAAAAGAAAGTGCATAGCTCTAATAGGTAGAAGGTCTGCTGCATGTCAGGTTGGAATCTGGCATCCACCACTATTTTCCAAGAGTCAACCTCTGTGTTGGGTCCATCAAATGTTGTAGGTTCCACTATATATACACATGTGCCAACAAGCTGAGGTGCTAGTAGAATACACATGGCCAGGTGACTAAGAAGATTCAGAACCATCAGGGCTGAAACCAAGGCGTGAGCTAGGAAGATCGGGATCATAGACTGAATGTCCCGGACTCTATGCAGAGGTGAACAGGACTTGAAAGTCACTATGTTCAGGATGGCACCTATAAAGGGAATGTTATGCAGAGTGATGATTTCTTTTTTGGTTCATTGAGGAAGAACCCCATGGTGGACAGGAATGAAAAACTGTAGTCAAATGGTGCGAGAGAAAGGGAGGTGAGCCCATCATCAAAGTCCTGGAATATATGAATTCCCAAACTGTGAAGATGAGCTATGACCACTGACATCACTTTCATTAATAACCAGGAAGCCAATGGAAGTTCTCCAACCACACAAAAGACCAAGGTAAACCCCTATATGTCTGCAGGACCGACATGAAAGCACACTTCATGCAAGGCCAAGGACAAATGCAGTCCCTGGAATCCAAGGTCGCTAGAACCTGAGTGAGTAAACGTTAAAATCCATCCTTCCAGGGATGGTGTTCAGATGCCAGAGATCTCATATCAGACTCAAGCCCCCATCCTTCTGGGGATGAAGAAGCATAAGGAGTTCATCCTATGCCTCTCTCCACCTTGCATACCACTTCAGTCACACCCTTGTCAAATAGTGTCTAGACTTTGCTGGCTAGAAGCATTGATGTCTGGTCACAGACTATAGAAACATATGATAGGGTAGACAAATCTGGGAGGGCATAATCAAACTAAACTACCTAAAGGACCCACTAGTTTGAAGTAACTGCATGCCTGTCAGGTAAGCAAAATCGGACTCTGTCAACTTAAAAGTCCATATGACCCTTAGAGGGGAGACTAAAGCAGTTTGGTGTCTTAAGTCACTAGTGAGGATGAGGACTGCTGTATCTGCTCAAGGCCACGGCCGTTGCCACCACCTCTCCCTCTGGAGCCACGAAAAAGCAGTACAGGCTGCTGGGCAAGCCATCAGGAATTCCTTAGTCGCTAAACAAATCCCCTGAAGTACCTTTAAAAATCGGAGTCATTTTGGTGAAACTGGCGAGCAGAGGAAAGTAGTCCAGGGAGCAGGCCATAGCCTAAAGGCACTCCAAAGCCGAATCAGCCTTTTCTTAAAAAGAGTCTGGATCCATCAATGGCATCTCCATCAATGACACCTATATATCTCCAGAGAAGCAGGTAGCTCGCATCCAAACATGTTGCCTAACAATAATGCTAAAGCCAATGGCACTGTACACTGTAGTTTCTAGGCCAGCTCTAAAGATGTAGTTGGTCACATCTTGGCTGTAAAGTGTGGTTGGAGCAAATGAAGCCCAAATGTACTCATGGAGAGCAGGCAAATCTCACCCGCCAAAGTTCCAAAGTGCTTAGGTATAAACAACAGAGACATACAGTGTTCAATGAATACAGCAGCAAATTGGAAGGCTAAACCTTTCACTTGGAGCATGAATCTTTTTAGATTCCCCAACTGAAGGAGCAGCATGGAAAGTATTAGGGTCTGATTAACAAAGGTAATTTAGACTTTTGTGTGATAATTATGTCTGCATCAAGTTGATAGGCCCAGGGCTACTCACAAGGTAACTTACACTTTTGAGTAATTTAGATGTGTGAGTTACTCTTACGCTTCTGAGTCACTTTACTACTTTTGGCTATTTACAAAACCTGAGTGTAAAGTTGCTCAAACGTGTAAGAGTAAATTACTCATGTAAATTACTCAAAAGTGTAAGTTACCTTTGTGAATAGATCTCAGGCCATTCCATTTGGTGGAGCCATTTAAGATACATTACTGGAGTAAATTTATAATCAGAATTCACAAATAGCCAAAAAGTAGTACATTTTCTCAAAAGTGAAAACTACTCAAAAGTGTAAGCTACCTTTGTGAATAAAGCCATTAGTGTTCATCTTGCTTACTGAAGACTGAACAAGACTCACCAGAGTAGGATGCTGTGACAGGAAGGGTCACCAGGAATAGGCCTTGGTGCTAAGCAATCTTGTGGCACACAGGTGGGGCTTAACACGGTTTGAACCAGGTAGACCCAAGGGTCTCAGTCTGGTCCTATTTAAATGGCAGTAAAACTCAGTAGTTAATGGACCAGGCTACACAATTTCATATAGTAGGTTTATTAAGGTATTCACTTTGGGCAACTGTAAATGCAAAACCTTACAGCCCTGCATGCAACTACCACAAAAGAAGCACTGTCTTTGGCGGGTGGGCGGGGTGTTACCAATGGTTTAATCCAATTCTGTTTCTGGTGAAGTGTGCAAATCATAGAATTCTGGAGGTTGATATTGAAGCCAATATTGCCACCACCGCCAGAGGAGTCAATTTGGGTGGAATACAGTTGTGGTACAGCCGTGAGCATAGGTCGCAGGCCGGGACTTCACATCCCACCCATGCCGGGAGGCGTATAAGACTGGCGCAGGGCTCCCGCGGTGCGGGAGCTGTCCTTTCCGTGTTGCTACTTTTGCCACTTACCTGCTGCACCCCGATTCTTTGCCACCACCGCCACAGGAGTCAATTGGGTGGTATTCAGTCCCAGTTCCGGCCGTGAGCGGAGGTCGCCGGGCGGGACTTCACATCCCAGCACCCCTAGCGGTGCTAACGCAGCCCACGCATGCCGGGAGGCATTTAAGACCAGCGCAGGTCTCCCGCGGTGTGGGAGCCGTCCTTTCTGTGTTGCTACTTTCCCCACCGATCTGCTGCACCCTGATTCTTTGCCGCCACCACCAGAGGAGTCAATTGGGTGGTATTCAGTCCCGGTTCCGGCCATGAGCGGATGTCGCCGGCCGGGACTTCACATCCCAGCATCCCTAGCGGCGCGAACGCCGCCCACGCACAGCGGGAGGCGTATAAGACCAGCGCAGGGCTCCCGCCGCGTGGGTGTGCCCGGGCCAAGGGCTGGCCCCTCCGCGCCCGCAGGAGATCGGACGAGGCCTGGCTGGGCCCCCCTCTAAGCCTGCTCATACTGCAAGGATCGTGTCCTCTAAACGGAGCCCAATGGGTGAGGGCAACGCTCATCTTCACAGTCACCAGGATTTGCATAAGTCGTGAGGGGAGCGGTGTCCTGAGGTCAGGATTATAAGATCCAGCAGAAGCTGTTCCACACTGCTTTTGACCCAGTACAGCGCAACAGAAGGGAGTACTCGAGGGCCCCTGTTGCCCGAACGGACTCCAGTGCAGTTACTGTTAGTCCTGGAACCCACTTGCTATTATCTTTGAGTTAGCGATAGGACCAAGGTGTGCTTGACTATCTGGATATTCCCGGACTTACTGCCCATATCGATTCAAACAAACTCATGAACATGAGGACGATATTGTTGGTGTAATTAGAACTTACTTTTTTAGCACTTGTGTACCTTGGTGTTCTTGATGTGTTTAATTGCCCAGATGAACTGTTAGTTGAAATACCAACTATTTACAGTATAAGTTTGCAACATAATCCTGAGAAATATTTTAATACTGTGGTTTGTATAGATTCATGTAATTCCCTTTTATCTTTTATTGTACACGATTTTATATTGCACTAGTCACCTTATTCTCACTAGCGAATTTGCACAGTACAAGAGAGCGGATTAAATAATCACTGATAGTTGGAAATACTGTTAAAAATGAGTAGGCAGAAATTAATTCCAGGGAAAAGTGTGGTATGAACTCTAGACGCCCTCTTAACGAGAGCTGAATCTCTTCTTAATAATGAAATCTTATTAACCGAACGCAGGCTATCATTGGAGCCCCTTACTTTGCATGGCAGGCTTTCTCTTACTCCTGCTTTTCCCGAAGCTCTGCCAACCTTAAATCAGGATATGCCTCTAGATCGGTTGAGTCAATCTTTAGTTGGTGACTCTGTAACACCGAATATTTCAGTTTCCTCCATGTCCATAGAGCAGGAACCCAGCCCAGTGAAACCAAAACTGAGACTCGCGGAGCCTTGAAGCCAAAAAAACCCGTAACGAGTACAACTAGGAGAACTGAGGATGCTGTCCCCTCTGCAGGTGTTAGCAGTGAGGCCAACTCCTCTATTCTGAATCATAACAGGGCAGGGTCACCATCATCAGCAGATAGGAGGGATATTTCTGGAGTAGGCTAGAAACTATGATGACTGCCTTAATAGACACCATAATCCAGAAAATAAGTTCTGTTGAAGATAGGCTGTCTAAATTAGAGAAGCTGATGGCACATGCCCCCCAGTGAAATTAACAGGAACTTTGAATAAGCCGAAAGTCCCTGTAACTACGGAAGGTGGAAGAGTTGGCCGAGACAGAGAAGGTGGAGCCTCCAGTGTCAGCCAATCTTCCATCAGCAGGGTGCCCAATAAGAACTGTCCCACTAGTACAAGGACCGCCAGTATAGATCCTGCAGTTCCCAGACAGCAGTCATCTAAACCAACAGGGCCCCCTACCTTGCAGGGAGATAAGAGACAAGAAGATAAGACTCCTCAGATGACAACCCTTCCCACCATTGACCTTCCAATGGAATACACCCCGTATGTAATGATCCTAGGGTGTGCTCCTGCTGTCCCATCAGGGAAGAGCGAAGAATATGATCAGCTCCTCAACAAAATAAACCACTGGTTCACACATACCACCACCATTGGCCTGTGGATACTTAACAATATACTTATGGTCCGTAGGGTTAACTGGATCGGGGGCTCACATGGGCAAGGGACTGGTGACTGCATTATCATAAATTTTGATAACCCCTATACTGCTGGTCGGATACTTTCTAGGGATTACAGTCTTACCCCCCTAATGGGCTCTGCCATTAAGATACTACCCTTGGGCTATTTTTATAGGCCATTTAATATTAGGGTAAGTACAGCTGATGGCATGGGGGAACCATTAGTCGGAGTGGCCAATTAAGACCATATCCCAGCCATCACTCTATTCCCCTGGTTCAACCGCTATTAACTGTGGATAGACCGTTTGGCATTGACCATAGATTTGTGCTAAACAACAGATTTGACATCCTGACTGGCATGGAAGAATGTGATTGACTGCGGGGTCCTGAATTTGCCGGGTCTGAGTAGGCCGCAATGCCCATGATCCTAGGGAGACCGCAGTAAGGTCTTCAAGGCTGTCTTCTAATAACTTTTTATCCTGGAATATAGCGGGATTGGCAACAAAGTTACAGAATCCAAGATGGGTAGCTTATGTAAAAATGTTTTGGTAATAAGTCTGCAGGAAACGTGGTCAATAGACTGTGACCTTTTCCTGGAAGGCTACAAGGCTTTCTTTGTCCCAGCTAGACCATCTCTGAGTGGGAGACATAAGGGTGGCTTAGTTACGTGCATTTCCATGGCTATTAACTGCAAACTGCAGTTAATGCCCACTACACACCCAGGTATCCTGGCAATTATGGCCCGTAAGGGGGGTACGAGCTAGGGAATTGTTAATTTTGATAATTCAATTTCTTCCCCGTCTGAGTCCAGTAACTTAATTGCCCTGGGAGATGCTATAAAACAACACTTGAGTCAACGCCAACATAGCCTCTTGGTAGCTGGTGATTTTAACATACACCTTTGTGGTGAGCCTCTTACGGCTTGTATTTCTGAATTAGGCTGCCCACGAATGCATGGATTCCATTAAGAACATTCTGTTCAAGGCGAGCTGTTAAACGATATGATTAACGAATTAGACCTGGTGGCTACGATGTCTTTAAACGACCCGCGCACTAACTTTCCAGTGCCGACATTTAATGGACACGGTAAGGGGTCTTTTATTGATTTTATTTTAATTTCATCCTCTTCACAATCTCCAGGGAACAACTTCAAAATTACTGGGAGTGAATTTAGCGACCATAATCCCCTAACGCTCTATCTGTCAGGTCTACTGGCAGAAAAGGGTGGGGATGTACCAAAACAGGGCCTACTGCGGCCAACTGACGGTAGGCGTAGATTAAAATGGTCTCAAGTAACCACAGAAAAATTTTATGACAAGGATAAAACAGCATGTGACGAACTGTGTCTCTGTCTAATGGAGCGATCTTCGCCAACAGAGATCTTAGACAACTTTAAGTCTATTTCATTCAAGGTGTCTATGCTTTTATCCGCCCGAGCAAGAGGACAATCTATGTCTGGTCCTAGACGGTTTGACTCCCAGTGCTCTAAAGCAGCGAAGAGGCTGAGGGAGGCTTTGTCAACTAAACCCAGAATTCAATCTGACATCATAAATTGCCGCAGGGGATATAAAGCGGCCCTTGCTATGCGAAAGGGAGCACTAAAGGTTGAAGCATGGAGGGAGTTGCTGGAATCCAGTACCCTCGGAAATAGCTCAAAGTTCTGGAGCATTGTGAACAGACCCCTGTTTACTCAGGATGTGGGGGGGGGGGCATTGAATCTCACATAACTGAGGAGGAGTGGGTCCTCAATTTTGAAACCATGTTTGATTGTCTGCCTGGGCATAGAGACGGGCGCCTTATGATACTCAAGAGGTAGTAATGAAATTTGAGAGGGGTGAAATCATGGAAGGTATACCAGGTATAACTGTTGGAAAAGCACCCGGTCCTGACGGGATCCCTCCAGATCTCTTTAAGTCTGATCCTTCGTTTTGGGTGCCGATACTGGAGGCTGTATTTAATGCGGCAGCACAGTACTGTTGTCCTCAGTCGTGGGCAACATCTACTATAGTTCCTGTTTTTAAAAAAGGCGACAGGAACAGTACCCATTGTTACAGACCCATCTCATTAATAGACTCAGTGGTAAAGGTGATAGGTAGGGTCCTTCTTCAGAGATTATCATCTTGGGCAGAGGACAACATGATTTTGTCGGAAGTCCAGTATGGTTTTCGACGGGAACGGTCTACTGTAGCTCAATGCCTTAATTTATTTCTGATTTTGAGCAAGAATACTGTTGCACGAACTGGGACCATTCACCTTGCCTTCATGGATTTGTCATCGGCATTTGATTGTGTCAATAGGAATAAGCTCTGGCAGTCCATGAAGACAATGGGAGTGGAGAACAGTGTTGTTAATTTTCTGGAGGACTTGCAGGATCTGCGTGTTACGAGGGATTTTAACATTAAAAAGGGAGTCAGTCAAGACAGCATATTGGCCAATTTTTATTTAAGTTTTATATTAATGAACTGGATAATGCATTAAGGGCAACAGGTGTTGATTACCCCAGTGTAAGATGGCGTGGGATTCCCGTCGTGCTATATGCAAACAACGCCGTTCTCATATCCAGGACTGCAAAGGGGCTACAAATGCTTTTATCTGCTTTCTCGAGTTTTATGTCAGACAGGGTTCTGGCAATTAACAATTCCAAATCATATGTCATGCAAGTGGGGTGTCCCGGCAAGAAAAAGTCCCAATTCAGAATGGGAGATTCTACGATTCCCCGTACAAAATGTGTTTTCCTACTTAGGGGTCCTCTTTGATGACAAGCTTAATTGGGGGCCCCCTACCACAGACAACAAAAGGGGACCTGGTCATGGCAAATTCAGCAATTTTCAATTTTGCATACAAATTAGGGAAGAAGCCCACAGGAGCTGTGCTACAAGTGTACCAGGCGAAAAGCCGGGACATAGCTTTGTATGGCAGTGAAATATGGGGTTCCATTACTGGTCATACCCTCCAAGTAATGGAAAACGACTCCCTGAAACGCTTACTATGTGTTACACGGGGTACATTCAATTTAGTGGTCCAAGAGGAGTTGGGGGTCCCTTATGTAAATGATGTACTCTCTCTGCGACCCCTGACCTGTTGGTTAAAAAGCTGGTTGTACACAGACCTCCCTCTCACCCACCTGATCATAAGAGATTGCATGGCCCTTGATAACTCGGCTCGCATTCCGTGGCTGACCTACGTGAAGAAAAGCTATGGAAGGCTAGGGTGGAGGGACCCATTTACCAATCCCGATTGCATCACCAAGAGGGATGTGGAGGTAATCAAGGTAGCCTTCTTGTCAGAAAGGAACATGGAAAGGGAAGCCAAGGAGGTACAGAAATCTAGTGTGCGGACACACATTTGGTCAAAACAACCCCCAGGGCTGAGCCATACCTCATGGGGTCTTTTTCCACACATGAAACATTTTTATTAACTAGGTTTCGGCTGAACCTTTTTCACCTTCTGCTTGCCAGACCCAAATGTTTTACTAGAAGGAAAGTGGCAGCTCCTTGAGGCTGCGATGGACAGTCTCCGCAGGATATGCTGCATTTTATATTTTTATGTAAATTATATGATTTCCCTCGTAAACGCTATTTGGTTCCTATTTGGTTTGTCCTGCATTGGTGTATTTGCAATTATTGAGAGGACTGTTTATTTTTTATAGTGGGTTTTTTAAAAGCTATTGTTAACTCCAGGAAATACATGGATAAGTAATTTAGTGTTTTCCTCAGGTTTTTAACAATTTTCAATTTTTATTGCGGTTCTGGTTGTCAACATAAGGCAATTACTGTCATTTAAACTGTTTTTTTTGTGTGCAACTTTTACGGTTTGAACCACAAACCGAATAAAGTTTTTTTGAACTTGAACTGAGCCCAGGTTTTAAAGGCAGACATTGTGTGGGTCTGTGACCAGCATCTATTTTTTGCAGGCGGTTAAACTCTGTGGCTTCAAGGGGAGACATTTCTGTACATTGGTATAAAATAATTTTGGCAAAATAGGTAGAAAACTAAAACAATTGAGAGTAGAGTGTTGGTTTAGCAGTCGAAGTGTACAGAAAAAATGGAATTGACATCAGTGTACAAGAACTGCATCTAGATGCAGCTCCACGTCTTCCCTTCAGGAAGTGAGACAGAGCTGGAAGAGAGTCCGATGGCACCACCTACTGGCGAATTGTAGCTATTTCAGAAAGTTTTCCATATACAGTCTGGCACCTCAGAGGATTCCAAAGATAAGGAATCTGCGGCAAGTAGTATCCACCAGAACTCTATTTAGGTCAAGCCTAGTAGCAGCGTGCATGCACTGCTCGCTCTGCGAGACTGCTGTAGTAAAGTTTTGGAGAGAAGACACTCCCACTCTCCACAAATATTTTTCATTGGCTTGTGTTATTGTCTTTCGTAAATGCTGCCTTCAGATTCATTATTAGGCTTGTTAGCCTCCGTTTAGTATGGCCTTGTCTTTATTTGGAACCTCCCATTGTTACTGGATTCTTTACTTGGTTGTTACACTGTACGTCTACTATTTTATTTATTGAGTTTTTCCTACGTTAGACATGAGTTATTTACACGCTGCTACCATGCAGGTTCCAAGAAGCATGCTCGGCTGGGTTCTCGCCGGAGTTGTTTCAAAGCCTCCCGCGGAGGTTGGGATGAGCTGCCTTCTGCCCCACCAATCCAAGAGCCTGAACGCAAGTACTTGCCTTATCTGCTGGCCGAAAAGGACATTGGCACAGAATACAATGTTTGTGGAAAGCAGTTAGCTGTGGGGAACTGATGTTTTAATTAGGTTGCATGCAGCAGTTATGAATATCCCTAACTTACTGGTTGGGTGACAATAGCAAGGATTTGTTCCAGGGTGAAATGCAAGTATTGCAGACACGTTTTTTTTTAAGAGTCAAGTATCAGGCGGATAAAATGATAGGCGATCACATTAAAAATGTTGGCACGTACTAGAATCTCTCATCTATACTCATGGCCAATGGAATTATGTGATTCTGCGGCCAAAGATTTTTTCGCATAATTAAAGATTTGCCGAGTTTGCCACATAATCCATCATCTGCTGTATAATCTGCAATAAAAAAAATGTTTCTAGCTCAAACGATCAAAAGTTAATAATGTGTTCGCCACGTGTTGGAAGAGCCTTTGTAAAGGTTAGCTGGTCATTTTTCAGTTGCTCATTTATGCATTTAGTGGTTAGACTTGAACTGGGGTGAAATATTTGCCCACACAGTACTACCGTGTCGAAAAATTATGAAATGATGAAGCAACACTATTAAAAAATGAGCAGCATTATGCTGCATCTTTTGGCTTTTCTCTCTGTAGTTTCACCAAAACTGCTGCATAATTCAGTGCTGCCTTGCCACATAATTTCAGTGGCCCTGTTAGACTATGGAATGGAAAGTTAGTCACGGTTAGGGGCTGATTGGGGAAACCATCGGTTGCACAAATGAGCATACGTTCTCTGTTTAATGTTAATGCAATAAACTCGTTCAAGGAATTAGCCGCTTGCTGACAGAGTTGGTGTTATCCAGAATGCAACAGTGTTTTTCCCCCTCAATTTTCATTAACTTATGTAAAACCCTGCCATTAATGGGCAATGTGAAACTACAAGTCCAAGCATGCATACTGCTGTGGGCTCAAAAACCATGGCTGGCTGAAAGTTGCACAGCCCTCATGACCTGGTGTTGCTTGATAACTATGAAACCTGCAGCCCGCCACACTCTGTCCCATTCATAGAAACAGGTTAAACGTGTGCTTTAAAGGACACTTCTCTGCACGTCTCCACTTTCATTAGAGGAACTGAGCATACGTGACATGAATCACTAGCAGTGGCCGCTCTGTGAAGTAGCTGCGTAAACTGCTTTGATAAATAAATACACAATAAGTTACCCAGGGAATGCCTGGGCGATGCGGATCACTGGCCTTGAGACAACACACCAGACTTAATGATACTTGCTGCACAGAGAGCACTCTTATGAGGAGAAATATGGCATGCATGCAGGTGGACCGCACACATCAGGTAACATAGCAACACCATTCATGCCCACGCCGCACATAAATTGGCACCGAACGCTGACCAAGTACTGATGGATGCTGAACAAAGACCGTGGCACCGGCAAAATCTGTTCTGAAATGCCAGCCCGAGGGATGGCAATTTAGTTTGCCGAGTCTGTTTGCAGGGAGTCAAAGGCCTCAAGTCCACCTCATTCAGGCTGGCCAGACACTGAAAGGCCGCACACTCTCTGAAGCGGTCAAAAGTTTGTGATGTACTTGCACTTACATACCCCTGACAAGGTAACATAATATACAAGCAGATGGGTAACACGCTACACTGTGGGTGAATGGTTAGTTGAAAAAAATGTTTAACTGCGGTGTAGCCTGTGTGGACAGGGGCATGGCTTGGTTAGTAAGAGTGGGGGTGTGAGCTTCATATTTTCCAAAAATCAGTTTGGCATGGAGTGTTAAATAACACTATACGGCTATGGATCAATTATTCCTCTGCTAAATTTGAAGATGAATTGTCAGATCGGTCACTGTGTGCACATGTGCAGTCGAATTGTGTCAACGTTCCATGGTAACTAGGGTGTAAAAAGTAAATTTGCTTGTGTGACCTACCACACGCAGACCTGTTTCAGCTGTGGATTCTCACAGAGCAGAGGGGATCTGAACATGCCGTTCTCACAGAAGGCCCCAAAGTGTAGCCAGCCTCTCAGAGCAGAGAAACCAAATGGGGAATCTAGAGTGACCCATTATCACCCCCAGCGAGAGAACTCAGGCATATCAGGTCTCTCTCATTGTGAGAGACACAGTTTGAGAGCGGGTTGATTTCACCCACATCAGTATTAATGTCACGCCTGCTGTGCATGGCTAGAACCAATGCCTAATGCCGTTTAGGCTTGGCTGGTGAGAGCGGCTCCTAGGGACTTTTCCTTTTGTGTAGCGATGAGGCACGAATAGTTGGTAACTCTTGACTCGGTCAGGCGCCACAACGGATGCCAAACTGTCGATAGTACATCGGTTTTAGAATCCCTAGGCACCGCCCCGGAGCCACTTCCACAGACACAGGAGGTATACGAACAGGGAAGAAGGGCAAGGGCGGTACAGTATGAGGGAAATAAGACACATTAAATGGTCAACAAACGGATTGGTGTATGACACTATAATCGGAGTTGAGCTCCACAGCTTCCATCATCTACCTACTTTAGTGAGCTGTGGTGGTGTTCTGTTAATGTGGCATTCATTGTGATTGCTTTATCATTTAACTAATGCCCATTGCTATGCTATTGATGTCAACATCTCACATGACATTACTTCCCATGATGTCATCAAGCATGCTAATTACCTTTCACTCTAGCGAATTCTGAAAACTTGAGCAATGTACACGGAAGCACACTGTGCCATTCTCACAGAGACACATAAGCGAGGAGGAGTATAATCTCCTCATTAGGTGCCCTGCAGGTACAAGAGATTAACATGTGAAGCACTACAACCCCTCGCCATGGGTCATAAACACTATATAAATCCAGTTGAAGTTGCAGTACTATGCAACACAATATAGAGCAAAGGTAAAACAACATGTTTACTTTTGTTATTTTTATTAATGTAGATGTTTTTAGCTGCAATTCTCATTTTTGGTTCTATTAGTTATAGATCACGTATCGGGATGGGAGGGTTGAAGTGGAGGCCGTGTATTGAGTTACACTGCACATACGCCAGACTTTTTTCGCATCATGTGAAGCTTGTTTGCATGTTATTTTCACAACATTACACGTAGGCTCTTGTGCAAGAAACAACCTGATACTGTGGGTAAATAGCAAGAATTACATACAGATGATTAAAAAGTAGTTGTTATAACCATAATAATACTGTGATTTATAGAGTGCGAACAGCTACCGCCTAGGAAATGTCCAGGCGCTATAGCAACAGGTGGCTTGCAGGATGATCTGCGAGCAGCAGAAAGTCTAGCAGGTCACTTCCGGTTTAAAAAGCCACGTTTTAATTGATTTCCTAAAAATGGTTTCAGAGGTGATTTGTTGCATGGCGTTGGGCAGAGTATTCCAAAGCATGGCAGCTCTAACCGTAAAGGATCTATCCCTAGTCGAGCTTTCCTAACTCGGGGGGGGGTGCATTGCAGGTTCTGGGAGCTAAATCTAAGTAATCGAGGCTGTTTGTACGAACCAAGCCTCTGCTTCAGATAACCATCTCAACACTCAAGAGAGTTCGTAGCTCTGCACTGCAGCTGCTACACAAGTTCATGGGAGCCTCGTCGGAGTGCCCTTGTTGCCCCCTGCACTGCAGGCTCACACTGCCCTCCAGCAGTTTTTCTGGGTGTCCTGTTGCACATGGCGGGGTGTTGCCAGACTCACTGTGTTGGCAACAGTGGTACATACTGATGTTCATTTTCGAAAATGACGCACCAGGTGAGCACAACTGATAGTCTCTGGAGGAGTGGGCTGAGGCTAATGGTATCCTCGCGGATTCCCAATTCGGATTCCGCAAGGCCCTTGGCACTATCGAGCAGTGTATCAATTTAAACTTAATTATTGGCAAATACACCAAAGCCAAGCAGGGCTCTTTATTCCTCTGCTTCGCAGATCTTACCAGCGCCTTTGACCTGGTGGATCATGCTTTTCTGTGGTCCACATTGCTTGAATTGGGAGCCCCTGCTGCAATTATTTATTTCCTGGCCAGATTATATAATAAATTGTCAGCCCAGATTCGTTTCGGCCAAGCGGGGGAATGTACCAAGAAGATTAAGGTCAAATCAGGAATCAGGCAAGGTTGTGTTCTAGCCCCTTTACTATTTTCCCTTTTTATAAATGCAATGGACTCCGACCTGAAGAAGGTTCAAGCTGATGCACCCCAAGTTGAGGGCCAAGCGATCCCGGTACTGCTATACGCAGACGACACTGTCTTACTTTCCAGAACACCTGTAGGTCTGCAGAGATTAATGAACTGTTTTTTCGATTTTATAAAGGGGAGGAAACTTAAAATTAATAATTCTAAGACTTATTATGGCATGCGGGAAAAAGGTGAAAAAGTTGAGACCATTCCAGTTTAAGGCTCACATAATTGAAGTGGTGGATAAATTCTGCTACCTAGGAATTACTTTCAGTAGCAGTGGCACATGGGCCCCAGAGATCCTAAGTATTAAGGCCAAGATGGGTAAGGGGGCTTTAGGGGTTTTTTGATTTGCTTCTAAACTAGGCAGTCGCCATCCACTAGATATGCTAAATGTTTACCGACAGATGTGCTTCAGTGGCACTCTATGGTTCGGGTGTCTGGGGACATTGCCAACATGGGGATTTGCAAGTTGCCGAAAAAGAGGCTTCTTTGTCTTCCAACGTCGGCTTCAAATGAGCTGGTTCACAAAGAGGTAGGGTTGGAATATCTGACTGATTTAACAGGATTGAGGCCCCTTATGGCTTGGAGGTCCATTTGGGCCAAGGACGAAACTGGCTTCACTAGGAGAATAATAAAAGACTGCCTCCGCTTGGATAAATTCAGTCAGATCCCTTGGCTCAAATATGTTTTGACTTCATGTAAAGACGTGTTTAATCTGGATGTTTTTGTGGACCCAGCAGGTGCCACTAACATCTCAAAACAGGAGCTCAAACTTGTCTTTTTGGGGGATAAAGCGGAACTGCGTAGAGAAGCCAGTAGCCAGTTTACTTCACATTTATTTTACAATTGTAACAACCTGGCAGGTTATGGCTTTTCCCAGTACCTAAAAGTAATTACTAAGCAACCTCACCAGTATGTCCTTACCAGGTTGAGATTAGGGATTGTTCATAATCTGGTGGCTTTCCCCCAGATGAAAAAACATACGTCAACACCCTGTCCATGTGACGGAACCTCTAAACAGAGCACGTTGCACTTTTTGCTAATCTGCCCCTTGTATCTGCACCTTCGTATCGCTTATCTTTTTAAGAAATACTCTGTGTCCACTGTTACAACTGCTATGAGACACTTATTTGCACTCGATGTTCCGGATGTCTGCTTTTATACTACGACTTTTATCCTAAAATCAGTGTCCGCTAGGAAAAGCATGGAATTTATGACCTAACTGAATTTTTCCCTTCCTGTATAAATTGCTGCTATGCCGATGTTATTCCTTCCCTTGTGCTCAATCTTGTATTTTATCCTAATTTTTTAAATAATTTTTATTGGAGATGTATGTAATATTTTGTGTGCTTTTATGATTGTCTACTGAATGATCGAATAAAGCTTTTTAAACGAAACAAAATAATAGTCTCTGTCATCCTGGCACACTTTCCTCATCACACAGGGATGCCTTCTCACTAATCGGCCCAACGGTGCATACTAGCACACCAGTGTTTGCTGCCCAACACTTGAACGGATTTCGTTCCCATCCAGTGCTTTAAACGGGCTGCAAGTACTTCGCAATGCTGTGCTATGTTAACGAACGGTAGATGTGGCAGCACCCAGGATAATATGATGCTTGGCTAAATACTCTATATGGTCCCAAAGGCGAGACCCGTTACATTGTAAATGCTTGTTGTAAATAGTCACAGTTTGTTGCACTATTAGCCACTCAATTCAAAATAATTACACTATTAGCTAATGATTTCAAATTAATGTAGCAAACCATATAGCATTATACTAGTGCTCTTGATAACACAAATATGTGAAGAACTGGAGTAACTATGGAGCTAAAATCTTTTTTTCACTGAAAGCACTGTAGGACAGAAAATAGTATGCTGCGGGCAGAGTATTCCAAAGCATGGCAGTTCTAAACGTAAAGGATCTTCCCCCCAGTCAAGCTTTCCTAACTCGGGGGGGTGCATAGCAGGTTCTGGGAGCTAGATCTAAGTAATCGATGCTGTTCGTACGAGCCAAGCCGCTGCTTCAGATAACCATCTCAATGCTCAGAGAGTTTGTATCTCTGTACTACAGCTGCTACAGGAGTTCATGGGCGCCTCGTGGGGGGGCCCAAGGACTTGCCAGAAGTGCCTCTTGTTGCCCCCTGCACTGTAGGCTCACACTGTCCTCCAGCAGTTTTTCTGGGTGTCCTGTGGCACATGGCGGGGTGTTGCCAGACTCACTGTGTTGGCAACAGTGGTACATACTGATGAACATTTTAGAAAATGATGCAACCGGTGAACACAACTGATGGTCTCTGCCATCCTGGCACACTTCCCTCATCACACAGGGATGCCTTCTCACTATCGGCCCAAAGGTGCATACTAGCACATCAGTGTTTGCTGCCCAGCACGTGAACGGATTTCATTCCCATCCAGTGCTTTAAACGGGCTACAACATTTGAGCAAACAGACAAGCGCTTCCTGTGATTACAGGAGATCCAAACAACTCCTGCCTGCGTTTATGGTCTTCATACCCCGTCTGGCAGGAATGGCATCCTGCCATAAAATTGCAAGGACTTCGCAATGCTGTGCTATGTTAACGAACGGTAGATGTGGCAGCACCCAGGATAATATGATGTTTGGCTAAATACTTTATATGGTACCAAAGGCGAGACCCGTTACATTGTAAATGCTTGTTTTAAATAGTCACAGTTTGTTACACTATTAGCCATTCAATTCAAAATAATTACACTATTAGCCATTGATTTCCAAATAACGTAGCAAACCATGCAGCATTATACTAGTGCTCTTGATAACACAAATATGTGAAGAATTGGAGTAACTATGGAGCAAAAATCTTTTTAGGTTTCGCCTGGCCGTAGCACTGCGCAGCAGTGCTCACGCAGGCAAAATCTTTTGATGTACGGTAAGGGGCTTTGTCCCGCCTCTCTCTTCCATTGGCTAGCTCCATAAATGGAGGCTAGCCATTGGAAGAGATGGTTGTCCATTACTCTTTCCCCCATCACGACGCGATTCGGGGGCGTTTCCGTGTCTTTTTTTTTAAATCCTCCTCCACACCATCCCTCTCGCCGTCCTGTTGTCCGTGCCTTCTCCCTCTCGCCCGCCCACTGTCCATGCCTCCTCCCTCCCGCCCGCCCACTGTCCGGGAAACCAGCTGCTGCTGAGACAGTGCGGGGCAGGCTCAGTGCACCGTTATGTTCATGTTTACCACGAGTTTGATTTCTTTTAGTCACTGAAAATTCGGGGAGCACACGTGTCACCTCAGAAATCTCACTGGCACGCCCAGGCTCCGGCTTAGTAAGTCACAGCTGCCACCTGCTGGGGCAGAGATCCCGTTGCAAATGTCCGTCAAGCATAACGAGCCTTGAATGGCAACGGCTGGGATAACCTTTGCCCCCAGGGCCACCTGCCCGCCCCAGAATCAAGCCGGGGGTTGGCAGCTTGCTGTGTTATGCGCTGAAGGTGCAGTTCCCAGAAGAGCGCCTCGGACACTTCCCCTGCCTGCCCCAAAACACAAACCCTCGTGAGTCGCAGTCTGTGACAGGTGAGCCCAGATGGAGACGTTTCTTCCAGAAGGTTCTTCTGTGTGTGTTCGTTGCCCAATAAGGCCGGCGTGCCAGGTGGAAAGATATAAATAAAAAAAAGAGAAATTCCACTGAGCAGGTGCTTTACAGGTCACCAAAGCTCGCCGCCCTCCAAAGTGAATCATCTCTCCCCCAGTTATGACAACGCCCTCCAGTTTCCTGTTGCTCCCCACATCATTACTGCTGTAAACCACTCTTCTCCCCTTTTCCATGTTTCACCCCCTTCCGTTCTCCCCTTTACCCCATGCTGGAGTGCCCAGACCCCGCCTTGGACTGTCCTCCCTTGCTGTGCAGCATGGTTCGGGGATGCAAATTACTTACAGACCACCATGGGCCACGACTCGGTCGTTGAATGACAAACTTCTACTAGGCGCTTCACTTCACGGCCCGGCTCGGGAAGCTCCCTATCAAGCTCCACACTGTCAAATTAATTCCATTACAAGTTATTCCCGCAGCATACAACCCAGAATTATTATATTTTTAATGTTCCATGTTGTCTGCTCGGTCTCCACCAGCGTAAGAATGTAATTACGTTTCCCGCCTGCCGCATGGACGTATACACGTGGCATAGGGTCGTGAGCAAGGCCTGCAGTGTTTATGAACTGTGGGGTGTCTTGTGGTGCGTGAGGAGTTGGAGCTGTGGAGGTCGATGAGATAAACATGGCAAGAGCCCACATCGATTGGCACAGCTCTGACACCGTACTGGCAGCACCTGCAGCTCAGCATCACATGCCTTTGTGCACTCCAGCACTCTTGTTATATGGGGGAGTGTCTATTACTTCTTCTTGATTTAACCAGCAGTTGCACACTTTTATTATTATAGTTTTGATCAATTTTCATAAATGTCTTAATTTTGTGCGACTCCCTCATTAAGTGTTTTGTCTCGGAACACTGTCAAGTAAATTAAGATAGATGAGAGCAGGGGTACTACTCCCAGGTTCAAGGTGTGCACACTTTTTCATGGACCAATATCAGTCCTCTTCTTCACATCATCATAGTTCAATAAAGAATCCTTGAATGCATTCTCCTTTATACCATCTTTCTATGCAATTTTTAATGATAATTTCTCTAAATTCATTTTATCAAATATTGGCAGGTTCCATTATTTCAACATTTCACATCAACCCAATGCATTTCGGGTACAACTTGACCCTTCGTCGGGGGTCTCTATGAAAAGAACAAAGAATACATAATGAGCCCAAAGCTGTGTTCATCTGGTTTACAAAAAATATCTTCACCATCGTTGCATGACTAATTATCCGAAAAGCAAAACATATCACATGAAACAAACATAATTAACCATCTAAGGTTCATAACGATATAACTGCCGATCTCCCATCAAATATACACAACGTGTCAGCGACACTCCAAAGTTACACTGTCCATTATGCTGAATAATCTGTATAAACCTGATCTTTTTCACATGAATAACACGATCTTTGTGCATTTCTCAGTTAATTGTGAATGCGAACGACAGGCGTTCCACATCCGTTACTCACTGAAATGTTGACGTTCAAGCCTCCTACCGTCTCTTCCAATACCTGCCGCGTTGAGTTCGCCTTTCAAATTTTGGACTTATGACTGCTCTGATTGGTTGGATGTGCGGTCACATGATCGCTACCTTATGTAAACATTTAGCGATTTCTATCTATGTGGTGAAATCATCTACTACCCAGAAATTGGAATGACAATCTAGGTTGCGTATAAATTAACTACATAACAATGTTTACATAAATAAAATGCTGTTACAATTCGTGCGCGAAGCCTTCCTATTTTAACTACATAATTGATTGGTATCACCATAAATAAATACCATAATTCTCAGTGGGTGAACAGTTTGCTTGACATAATTAAACATCGCAGCTAGAACGGTATATTCGCCATATTCACGACAAATCGTTTGCATCCCAGTAATAATGTGTCGGCCATATTGAAAAGGACAATTGTTGCACTATTTAGTGCATATACTTCAATATTCAGTGCATATGGTATGTTGTTTTATGAATATTAACCAGGTTTATAAAAAATTAAAATGAAAATGAAACGTAACCCTGATACTTTATGCATATTGTTCAAAAACAGTCCATTATGAATTATTTAGTGATCTCAATGTGCTACCTAAAGGAACACTGTTCGCCGAAGCTCTGTCAGGACAAATCCAATGTCTTACTCAAAGTTTATAAGAAACACGCTAGTTCCAATCTGTCATTGAGCCCATCTGGTTGAAGACTCCCCATTTTTTTTATCCAGAAATATTCTGATCTTAGTCTCATTTTGTGTGTGTCCAAATCTGAGCGCGCTTCTACCACTTCTAATATGGTGAAGCGTAACTGAGAAATATTATGTCCGGTCTCAGCCCAATGTGCTGCCACTGTTGATTTCAAGTTTTTTAACCGAATATTGCTCTTATGTTCGGTAATTCTTACCTTGATTTTGCGCTCCGTTTGCCCAACGTATAACTTACCACAAGGGCATTTAATGCCATAAATAACGCCTTTTTTGTCACACGTACTTGAATGTTTCAATTGTATTGTTTGTCCAGTTCTAGGATGTGTGAAGGATGATCCTGTTATTACGTTGTTGCAGTGCGTGCAGTTTTCACATTTGCGCATTCCTTTGTGCGCTGGCTCCATGGAATCTTTTCTTTTCCGCTTCAACAATTCTTTTAAATTCTTAGATCTATTGTACGCAAATGTTATCCGTTCCGCAAACAAAGGTCGCAGATCAGGTTCTTGAGTGATGATAGCCCAATGTTTTCTCATAATGTTGGTGATTTGTGATGACTGCATGGAATACTTCAAAACACACACTGTGTCTATTACAACACTTTTAATATTTTGTGGGAGGTTGAAAGTTTAGTTGGATGTTTTTCAAGCCCAGGAAGGTAATCACGTTAAGAACATTATTTAGCGGTATACCTTTCGTAAACTTTTTCCTCCCACAAATTAATTCAGATCTGAAAATTGGCCCAAACATTCAAATACCGGAACAGTCCACAGTTCAGGGCCTGAACTTAGAGTTACAAACAAGACAGAGACGTTCTGTTTATTTCCTGTATTGGTCCTTAAATGCAAGCACCCAGTGCGCAAGTTCATAAATATGTTTATATCACATACTCCCGAAGCATGTGTAATTAGGCTGCTTTTACTTTACTACAGCCAAGTCAGTAAGAACATACAGACTGTGGGTATTTTATCAGTGGCTCCTGTTTCAACTAAAATGTCTAGAACGAATCCAGAGGTTGCAGGAACAGGAACAAATGCAGAGGAGCGCTTTAAGCGCGCCTTGGGCTTAGTAAATGAGTTTTACGACAGATCGCTTTATGCGCTTTTCCTTGGGCTCACAGCGCTTCATGAGCGCACTCGGCTCGCTGAATGCATTCTGAAATTACGTGCTTCATGCGCGCCTTGTACCTACAGCGCTTCGACGCCTGTGGGGCTCACTGAATGGATTCCCGCGTTGGGGCCAGGAGCGAGGCCCGGTGTCGCGACAGCAGTGTGTGCCCTGCATCCAGGATGCCACCCTCTCCAGCCGGCCAGATTACGGTTCAAGGTTGGAGCAGCCGCTTTCCCTCCACCCGACTTCTAATTACAACACTCTCCCGGCAGCCATTATACAGGGCACATCGGCGATAAGGACAGGGCACAGACAGGAGAACACAGGGCAGGGGTGACATTTTAGAAACACCGCACAGGGTGCCGGGTGTGTGCACAGAGCAGATGGCGCGCTTCTGCCGAGCGCATGATTGGTATTCAGCAGGAGTTGCCTGGCGCCATGCACCGGTGAGTGCACACGGGCATGAGCACGGCAGAGTCAAGAGAGAGGTTAGGGGGGCACAGCCATGCCACTCTCTCCGTCCTCCAGCACACTGCCGCCTCCGCCACATCCACAGCATCTCTCAGCTCCTCTTCCCCAGTAAGTCAGATCTGTTCTTCGGCCTGTCATCTCCTTCACACATCACCATCTCACATCTGTCTCCTCTGAAAGGACAAGCGCTCCCCATTCCCGCGGTTTATTTTTCATTGCGCTTTCACTTTAAAGTGAAGGCGAGATGCAAAAATAAACATGGGGCGCCATGTCTCCCCAAACACCAGACGGAAAAGCTGTGACAATCCATCCATTGCATAAGAAGCAAGCAATTGAGAGTGACGATAAAGCCAACCACTGGTAAACAATGGGCTGGAAACCCCTGTAAGTACTTGATAACCCATAATAGGCCTTCCACAATCAGACATCTTACGCTATCTGATAATCAAGACCTAAAAAACACCAACTCATGATGCTGAACAGGATCCTCGCTCACATATGGACTTGCTGATTCGAACTTAGAAGGCTTCAGGCATTATTCTAGATTCTCTGGATGTGTGTGTGTGTGTGGCTCTGGGTGTGTGTGGCTGGCTCTGGGTGTGTGTGGCTGGCTCTGGGTGTGTGTGTGTGTGGTAGAAATTGCTGTCTGCTGAGCTCGTCCGTAGGGTACAATAGGTCTCACATTTGTGAGAGATTAAGCTATTGGCAATGTAAATGACAATGCCATTTATTTATCTGTTTTCAAAACCAACACATAAATACAAATTGTCATTTACAATGCCAATAGCTCTAACTTTGCCAAAGGCGAAACCGGTGCATTGTAAATGCTTGTTTTCACTGAAAGCACTGTAGGACAGAAAATAGAATGCCATGTTTGGGTTGGGAGGAAGGAATGGACTGGTGTTTCACAGTAGGGAACACCGTTTCCAGAGGGATGTTGTTTATAATGCACACACACTCAAGGATCAGCATCCAGCAGCCTTCCAATTGCCACCAAAAATTGTTGAGAATATGTTCTTATTAAACTAGGTATTCCTGTTTTATGGAAAAAAAGAAAAGTTCAAATCAACGTATCATTTAGAAAAGCAAACAAACAAAATCAAACTAGAAATGCTTGTTATTCCAGGAAGGGGCACATTTGGTACAGAGGGCAACTTTTAAAGGAAGGTGGGATATTTATTAGGCCTAATATTTATATTAATTAGCAGATTTAGATAAAACAGATATTTTTGCAGGTTTAGAGATAGCTATTTGGAGAGAAGCTGGGTAACCCTGGTGGCAACTGCCCACTACTTTCTCGCTTAAGTCTGTACATACTATTATTCATTTACAAAGAGGAGAGCCACTTGCCCTCAGCACTTTGATTCTAATGTTCATTGCAGGAAGAAGTCATAGAAGCCCATTAACCCCTGACCAGGACTTACCGCCCTCATGCTGTAGGCAAAAAGGAAGCCCATGTTATAGCGGACTGCTCGCAGTAGGGAGACTGTCTGCTGGTGATCGTCTTCCGTCTCACCGCAGAAGCCAGCAATGAAATCGCTGCTGAGGCTCACACCTATTAAAAGAGAGTAACAGGCCTGGAGATGGTGTGGGCAGGAGAACATATACTACAATAAAGATACAGCCAGAGCAGAACATTTGGCAGGAATGAAACACAGAGAGAGCCAAAAGACCACATCCACACTATCAGGAAAGTGTACAATGCCACAGGCATCTCACTTTTTGCCCTCATAGAGACAGACACCAACAGCAGCTAGTACCAACCAGTCCAGGTACTCTGCAGACCGATGTCAGCATGTATATAGTTTCGGTGTCATTTCACAGAACAACATCCTTAAGACAGATATGAACAGGAACAAACAGCAAACATTAAAAGCAACAGCCAAAGAAATGTAAAAGGGACAAAGCACACACAGCTTCACATGCATTTCTCTCACTGCCCTCCTAGAAAACAAAACATAGAATACAGGAGCAAGCACCAGCCACTACAGGGAGCCTACAAGCTAAAAGCACAAATTACACAGAGGAATAGGCTAGGAATGCTTCCAAAAACAATAACCAACAATATAAGGGTGCAAGAACCAGAGCACAGTGTTTATCCCGAGATACTAACTACAAACTTTACTGGTCACTGAACAGAGTAACTTACAGGAGAGCCTGCCCTAATTCAAGTTGTGGCCTTTGAAGCTGTGGCAGATATGTATTATAGTATTTTTGATGAAGATCTGGCCACAGAAGTTTGGGGGTGCTCTGTTTAAGTATGAAATGAATTTGTACTTGTAAAGCGCACTGCTGCCCCAGCAACAGGGCATCCTGGCGCTGTACTCATACCGCTGTGGAACCCTTCCTGGCTTTTCCCTGTGAAATGTCCACTCCTGGGCACGCCCAAGGTGAAGCCAGGCATCACAGAGCTGTTGGGGCCGTTGTGGAGATTAAGCAAGCTATTGCCCAGAGTTGCAGAGTGGGACCCATGATTAGAATAGGCACCGAGGCGAGAATTATCAGGTCCGGGGAAATTGAGCCCAAGACCCGCCAAGGCGGGAATTGAACCCTGGTCCCGGTCCAGACCTCTGCATCAGGGTCTGCCGCTCTAACCATTGAGCCACACTTCTCCACAATGTACATCTACACCAATTTGTCTCATATGTGGAATGTTTATGTGAAATGTGTTTTTCTATAACCTTAACTAAGTGTGCAAGATGATATTATGAACATCATTTTGAATACCTTGCGGCATGTATGGGGGATGTGACCAATAAAGTAGTGCAGATTTACCAATGCATTATTTTTGCGTATTTCTCTTAGCTAATAAGTGGGTATTTTCCAGTATGTCTAGTCACTGAAAGGAGGCTAGCCTCAGGTTACTAACAGTTACTCGGCAACATCAAGTGTTTTAGCAGGTTCTATGGAATGAGATGGGAGTAGATGACAAACGTTACCAATGTGGTTGTATGAAACCAGACTGATATTAATATTTTTCAAGGTGTGAATATTATTTTTCCCAATGATTACGAAACCGCATACTAGGTTGTGACTCAATGTTTATTTACTCTTTATAGGTTTGAGTGTTAAAGATCATTTGTATTTTGTGTTTGGTGCTTTCTTTAAAATGCAATCTAATACAAAACAAGACATAAGAGCAACAATAACGCTTCCCAGAGACTCAGAAGGCTCGAATACAGTAGACAGACCCACACGGGACAGTGCAAGCTTCACGGAGACCACATTGACAACTATAGCGAAGGGGACTAAGATATATACAGGCATATGCAAATGAATACACAGAAGACAGTTACCAACCAGACACAGCAGCTTTGCATTGGTAGAAAAGGTTACCTGGAATGCACTCTTGTATGTGCTGTACGAGCTCTAAATAGGCTTCCCTGGTGTATCTGGAATGAGAAGAAAGACAGGCTGTCATGATGTTGTTCTAATGCCGATACATTTTAGTGTGCATCTAAAACCAATAGAGGGTAATGCTGAAAATCTGAAAAACCTTTTCGACACCAAATAGCTGGTTTTTCACCTCCCCTAGTCAGTGACACTTGGACTCTAAGATCAATATAGATATTGTCCCAAATGTTTGTGTCACTGGGCCACAGAGCTAGTGAGCAAAAACAATACAGTATATAATTGGAAAATAGAAACTGGCAAAGTGGTGAATGTAGTGGTGAGAGGCCATGTGGAACAGTATAGAAGGCTCAGGCCTGGCTTTGGAGGTAAAAGGCTCTTCACACTGCTTCACCAATGTGTCTCAAATGAGGGTCCCTCTCTAAAGATTAAAATGGGCATCCTTTCTTGTCTTGAGGATATTCAACACTGAAGTTCTGCTGAGACAGTAATCAGTGGTGTCTGCTGTTATACTAATTTAGAGAGGAGAGGTCATCTGGTACCTAGACCCAGACCACGGACTAGCTTTAAATGTCATACCAATTAGAGGACCACTATCAACATCTATGAGCAATATGTCCCTGACCTAGAAGTGAAATGTTACCCAAATGTTCATAAAAAATCAGAGAAATACCTCCAACGGTATAAATTTATATGATAAATTCCATGCACTCTTCCTCCCCAGACCTCTGACCACATTGCTGCATGGACGACATAAACAAACAGTTTTTGAATCTTTATCACAGGCACAGTCATCATAAATGCATAATCTCCGAACTGCAGTTACATGACAGCAGCTAATGTTCTGTCTCACCCTTTGCACTTAAACAAATATCCCTGGTGGTTGAAGTAACCTCAATCATCCAGGCTGCCTTATTACAAGACTAATGCTCATTTAAAAAATAAAAAAAAATGTTTATCCTCATTCGCCACCAACCTCACTTCACTTCACACTCCAGCTGTCTATACCTATACTCAGCATGCTGAGAAAAAGTAGGCAATCGGAAGTGGGAACCTTGAGGAAGACCCGCCTACATGGTATCATGACTTACTGGGTGCTAATGAAAGCGGATGAGATAACTCTTCAGCAAAGCTCAAGTGAGCTTGATGACATTCGTCGTAATACTTCCAGAGGAGACTGGAAGTAACCGACTTAGTCCGAAGAGTATCGAGTCAGCATAATCATGGGACTAAAAAAAAACCAAAACAATAATAACCTCTAGCTTGTTACATCTGAAACCAGTCTTAACTGCAGCAAGTCCCAAAATGCTGTCTTTTTTCCGCAGCAAGATCTGGCTAGGTCCAGCTTAGAGGTTGCCACCACTGAAATCAGTCAATCTGAGAATGAGGGCGGAGTGGTTTCTGTCCATCGTATGCATATTTATCTCCTGGCTAGTAGGATAGCGTGAAAGAGCAGCAATCTAGATGGACCCGTAACTTGATGTGTAAGGCCAAAAATATTTAAGGCTAGATCGATCTGAATAGGACACCCCAAAGTGCTAGCCAAAAATTTGCCAACACTATCCCAAAAGGTAGTCAAGGCAGGGCATTCTTTAAACACATTTATATCTGAAGCCTGGGCCAGACCGCATTTCTTGCAGCTAACTGGTGGGCATGGACAATTTCAGAGAGCTTTTTTTTTTTTTAAACCTTTATTTTAGCATTCAGTAGAAATACAAGCATGGGCCTACAACCACGGGGGCCGGCCGCTAGATAAATCAAAATTAGTTAATATCACAATACGACACAGCTCATCAGCCGACAACCCAAAGGTCCAGCAGCGATTCAGAGTAAAGCTTGTATTGGAATGCATAGTCAGAGTTCAGGATAGGACAGAGGTTTCAATTTATATTATATAAGAGAGGATCAGGTGCCATACAATCAAAAAGAAGAAGCGGGGGGCAGGGTAAAAAACAGGATATACATGTAATGACCACTATAATGGAAATTTGGCGCCAGAGCATCTAAGTCGATACAAAAGAACACACAATATACATTTCCATGTTGCGCCAATACTCAAGGCCTGCCCACCCACAAATCAAGATATCATGAAAGCGAAAGCACGAAGTACAAGCATATGATAAGAATCCGAATGATTCGTAGTTATACTGACCCTACAAAAAGAAAAAGAAAGAAGGAAGTCCATGGAAAATAAAAAAGGCAAAATAAACCCCCCCCTTCAGCCCCCCACCCTGCACCCCTGCAAATGGCTACAGCCTCACCCCACTAGCAGCGTGCCTGTCGCCCCTAACAACTAAAACCCCAAAGGTAGGAAAAAGAAGAGCGGAGGAGGGCCATTCCATGTGGGCTCCCAGCCCCTTTAGACCCCCCGCCTGAAACAGCCACCCCCTATCAGTAAAAGATAGCTTTATGACAGCAATGTAGAGAAATTAGAGGGTACTGTGAGTCACCGCCCAGCCTCTTAGAGCAAACAGTTGCAGGTCCAACACTTGTAAAAGCCATGCCAACCCATCCCGATCCAGCCGATCTTAACCTTGGCCCTTCCGAACAAAAACACGAACCCTTTCCAGCGAGACCCAGAGGCACACAAAGAAGCAATAGAGAAGAGAAGAGTCAGCAAAAATCAGCCAATGGCTACCAGCAGGCAGTGAGTCCTCAAGAACCGTAGATGCAGACGAACTCTCCCTCCGAGATGAACAGTCCCAAAGTGTCTTGAACAGGAGTCGTAGCGTCACCAGGAAAGGAGAAGATGACCACGAAAGAGATGGAAAGTCACAGACAAGAGTCTCCGGAAGGGGAACGCCTGACGAGATCTCCAAAGCTGGCAATAGTGAAAAGTTCAGCAATGCCATGCCATCCTCGGGAACACCATCTACCAGGGCACCATCCGATGATTCCATTACTCGTCTCTTCACGGGGTCCTCGCACGGAGTCCAAATGGCCGCGTTTTGAATGGCTGTAAAATCCCGTTTCAACAATAAGGCCGGGCCCGGTTCCATCAGGAGAATTTCAGATAGACGCAAGTCCAACCTGCTCAGAAAAGTATCCACATGTGAGCGGAATGCCCAAAGTTCTGCCAGTATTAGCTGCAGCGATGGTTCATGCACCGTTCGATCCATAATATCGTGTTCGGTATCAATCACTATCACCTCCCCGGGTGATTCCGGCACCCACGGGGGGCATAGACAGGATCTCGAACGTGCAATTGCGAAGGGTGACCAGTCTTTGTTCACAACCACAGTCAACTCAGTTAAGGCCGCAGGCCAGTGACCCCGAACAGCCGAACCCCAGCGGGAGCAAACCGGGGCCGCGGGACGGGGGCCCCCACCCGCAGCCAGCAGCACGCAGACTCACTTCTCCGTCGATATGAGCAATGAAGACGATCGCCACCAAATCCAGGCTGAAACAAAGCCTCCACTCCGGTCGACCGGGTCCAGCCTGAGTCTAGTGGCCGATGTTGTTGCACTGCAGCCCGGCTGTGAAAGTACTCCAGGCCCCGGCTTCACCGCTGGAGCAGGCCGCAAACTTACACTCGATGCAACTCCGTCAAACAAGCTGATAAAAGTTTCTGGATTTCACCATCGGAGTGCGGGACAGTTCATGCACACAGAGACTAGGCGTTAAGTCAGGATAACATGCAGGATATCGCGGCGGGTTACGAGGGTTGACGGAGCCGGGAGCCTAAGCAGCCATCTTGCTTGCTGACGTAGCTCCTCCTCCTCTCAGAGAGCTTTTGAGGGGAGAAGTATGGCCTATGGATGGTAAACAGGTGGTTCCTTTTCAACCATTCTGGTTTGACTGCATCTTGTAGGATCTTACAAGAGTTCTGCCATAGATAGTCGTAGTGTTCGCCAGGTAGGGATTCCACCCACACCTCCTCGGACAGTTTAAATTCACCGTCTGCAGACTCGACTATGGCTTGATACCAAAAGAAACCTCTTTCCTCCCAGGTGGCTTAGCCACAAGCTGATGCACTATGAATTGCCACTCCCTATAGGGTACTTGCGTTTTAGTTGTTGTTTGGCCCAGCTATTCAACTGAAAGTATTTAAACCTTGACAGGCCTCCTCCGATTTTATCCTGGAGGTGTTTCCATGAAATAAGAGTACCCTCAAAAGCCGGGTCCCCCAGACCGCCAGCCCAGCCTCCCTTTGAGGTACTGCCAGACTGTCTCTCAGGCACTCCAGGGTGCCAGGGAAGTCCCAAGCAGGGTCAAGCTTAAAAAATAACTAAGCCCAACTGTGGTTTTAAGTTTGGCCCAAGTTTTAGAAAAGCCCTGGAGGACCTTCAACTAAACCGTTAAAAAAAACTTTGGGTCACCAAATCTGAACAGATATCCATCCTTGGGTAAGTTAGCTCCCTTAAGCATGGCGAGAAACATCCCCCCCTGCTCCGGCGCCAACCAGCATTTTCAGAAGCATACGTGAATGTGTAAGCTGAAAAGCCCAAGGGTAAAACTGGAGATCTGGCAGAGCAAGGCCCCCTTTCTCTCTCCTTTTTTCCAAGCAATTCTTGTTGATTTGTACGCCCAGACAAAGGAGTTAATATCCCGCTGTAGCTTGTCAATAGCTGATTTTTCGAGGTGGAGAGGAATACAATTAAAGGGAAAGGTGACATTGGCGAGTATCGACATCTTAACCAGATTCACCCTCCCAAGCAAAGATAAAGGGAGTTGAGCCCAGGACTTCAACAACTTCTGACACTCCCTGGCCACCATAGTTAGATTTACCTCAGCTTTCTTTGTTATATCTTGCACAATACTAATCCCCAAGTATCTAATCTTAGAACTGATCCGGTGCTGATGCTGGGTCCCCCCAGGATTCCAAACCATAATCTCTGGTTTTTCGGCATAAATCTCATAACCTGAGGCAAGTCCAAAGTTCTGTGCCAGGCTGATCACTGCTGGAAGTGCTGTTGACAGGTTGGCCGTTAAGACCAAGATGTCGTCTGCATACAGGGCGAACGTCCTCTCCCATTCCCCATACTTGAAAGACTGAACATTAGGATCTTCCCTAAGTCGATGGGCAAGTGGCTCAATATATAAGTCAAAGAGGAGAGGGGAGAGTGGGCAGCCCTGCCTTGTCACTCTAGAGATCTTATGGTTTAAATCTTTTATTAAGATTTCATAAAATACCAAACAGTAAGGCCTTGCTTCTTCAGACAATGGTAACATGTCACATTCCAGTGTATGAGAAATGAACATTTACAATGTCAGCTTGAGTTGGATGATGACATAAAGCGCTCGAAGTGCCTGGAGACAAAACAACAAGTCCCTCCCCCCTCCCACTGTCCACCAAATAAACCACTAACACCATTACCGCTCTTCACAAGGGATAACAAGGAAATCATTTGAGCCTGACTGTCCGTTTGCTCTTGGGTGCTTTTGGGACCGGAATCGGGGTGTCTGCCAGTCGTAGAAGACGCAGGTATCTGGGACAGCTCAGCTCTCCGAACTCCCCTTTGAGCAGTGTCAAGAAGGAACGTCACAACTCCGGGAATTCCTCCCATCTCCCTGCCTGTACCAAAGACAGCTTCTCCATGCCCAGCACCATCACAGCCTGTGCAGCCAACCTGTGTGTGGGGAAACCTGCGGTTGTCTTCAGTGCGCTAAAATGTTTTGGGTGGCAACCCCTAGGGCGATGGCGATAAGGCGTCCCCTCCGGGACTTCAGGGGACACATTAGGACGTTGGGCAGTCCCAGTAGAATATAAGCAGGGAACCGGGGAAGCTGGGTATCTAAGTGGGAGTCTAACTCGTCTATTATCGTGTCCCAGTATCACTGGATGTGCCTACAGCTCCAGAGCAAATGCTCCAGCGTGCCCAGCTCCCCACATCCCCTCCAGCAGCGGTCACTAATGTGCGGATCAGCCTGATGAAATCTTTCAGGAGTATGGTACCAATAAGTGGCTACCTTGGTCAGGGTTTCGGTTAGCTCGGTGTGGTATGTAGAGTGTCGTGCTCTGTGGTAGATACCACTCCACTCTTTGTGTGCGAGGGCTCTTCCTAATTCTCGTTCCCAGCGGCATCTGCTGGCGTTGTATGTGTGAGTGTTGACAAGTAGCAAATGTTGATAGAGATCAGAGATCAATCGTTTCTCGGAAGTGCGGGTAACCAGCCACTTCTCGTAGGAGGGAAAGACGACGTTGGGCTCCTGGTCTAAAATCAGGGTGAAGCGCCCAGTGTCGCACCTGCATGTAGGCTAGTCTATCTCCCTCCGGGATGCCGTAGTCCTCCTTTATCTGTTGAAAGGAATGGATACCTTCCAGGCTAAAAAGATGCCCTAGTGCTTTGCATGGGGAGTGTCGCCAGTTCACAAAAGCTTTCGGGTCTAGACCTGGAGTAAAGTCGGGGTTGGCGAACAGCGGCGTCAAGGGGGTGGGGAAGGATGTCAGTTCGTATTTGGTGGCGACACGGTCCCACACCTCCATCACTGTGCCAGTGATGTGGGATGCGTAAAGGTTAGGTGGCCTGTGGCGCTTTAGGAGAAAGGGGATCCCTTGTAGAGGCATGCCCGCTACCGCCTGATCCTGGAAGAGCCAGGTTTTGCTCGATTCGGATTGGTGCGATTCCACCAGGCTCTGCAACTGTGCCGCGTAGAAATAGAGTTAAAGATCCGGGACCCCCACTCCACCGTGGGCCGGCGGGAGAACTGCGATGGTCTGTTTGAAGCGCGGGCGGCGACCCTGCCAGATGTAACGTGTTAACTCGGATTGCGTTTGCTGGATCCATCCTTGTGGCGGGCGGAGTGGGAGGGTCTGAAACAGGTAAAGGATCAGGGGTAGGAGTGTCAATTTGGTGGCTGCTATCCTCCCCAACCAGGAGAGAGAATGGCGTTTCCATCTCCGCAGTTCCCCACGTATTTGTGCGAGGAGTCTAGTATAATTCGCTTCCACCGTAGCCGGAATGGTGGGGCCTAGAAGGAATCCTAGGTAGGGCACTGTGGTGTCCGACCATAGTACATCATATTCCCCTCGCACCTCGGCCAGGGTCTCATGTGACAGAGAGATGTTGAGGGCCATAGATTTATTCGTATTCATTTTGAACCCTGAGGCGAGCGCAAAACTATGGAGCTCTATGAATAGTGCTCGCAGCGATTGGACAGGGTCGGTAATGGAGAGCAGAATATCGTCCGCATAGAGGCTAATTTTGTGGGTGTCCCCACAAAATTTAATACCTTTAATGAGAGAGTGCTGTCTAACCCTTTGTGCCAATGGTTTTATGTAGAGGCCAAATAGAATCGGGGACAGGGGACATCCCTGCCTGGTCCCCCTGCCAATCAGGAATCTACAGGAGGTGTGACCGTTAACACGTACCGTAGCGTTGGGATGTCTGTAGCAATTCAGAATGCGGGTGCAGAGAATGTCCCGAGACCATAAAGCTGTAGGACCTATTCTAAGTAGGGCCAGTGTACCCTGTCGAATGCTTTTTCACCATCGATAGTAAGAAGCATGCAATCTGGTTGTGCACGGGACCCAGCCTCAATGAGGTGTAGGACCCTTTTAGTATTGTCGCTGGTCTGCCGCTGGGGTATAAAGCCTGCCTGGTCCGGTTCCACGAGCTGCTGCATGTACGGCGTGAGCCGGTGTGCTAGGATGCCTGAATAGATCTTGAAGTCAATGTTCAACAATGAAATCAGCCGGTATGAACTGCAGCGGGTCTTATCCCTACAGGGCTTTGGTATGACCGAGATAGACGCCTCCAAGAGTTCTGCGGGGATCGCCCCCGGTTGGTCAAATGTGTTAAAAATATCCCGCACGAGGGGGGCCAGTTGTTGGCAGAATGTTTTGTAAAAGGACGCCGGGTATCCGTCGGGTCCGGGGGACTTCCCCAGCTTTAGGCAGGAAATTGCGGACACCACCTCTTCCAAGCCTATGGGCCTGTCCAGGAGATCTGCCTGGGCTGTGTTTAGGGCTCGAAGACTCGCTTCCTGTAAGTACTTCTAACCTGCCTGTAGGTCGAGGGTGTCACCGGTATATAGGTATTGATAGAAGGCCCCGAAGGCCTCTACACCCTAGAGATCTTAAAGGATTCAGTGATATTACCATTAACCAAAAACCAAAAATCTGGCTGTTGGTTACTGATATATCAACTGAACCTTTTGACAAAACTTTTTCCCTAGGTTGAATTTCTCCAAGACTTCCATCAGGTAGGTCCAGTTGACCCTGTGGAAAGCCTTGGTTGCGTCTGAGGTGAAGGCCGCTAAAGGGAGTGAATAGGTGGAGGCCAAATTAATTGCCCCCATAAGATCACAGGTAAGGTCGGATAGTTGCCTTCCCTTGACAAAGCCTGTCTGATCAAGATGGAGAATTTTGCACGCCACAAATCCCAGTCTGGCCGCCAAAATTGAAAGAAAGATCTTATAGTCCACATTCAAAAGAGAAATAGGTCTATATGACCCGCAACTTGATGGACTTTTCCCAGGTTTCAAGATTAAGATGATTGTGGCGTCATTCCATGAAACTGGGAGCTTTAAGCCTTCCTGAAGTATCTGGTTAAAGAGCTTTGTCAAGGTAGGAACAATCATATCACTTATTAGTTTATAGAGCTCAGCTGGGAGCCCATCGGGTCCCGCGGCCTTACCGTTCTTACAGAGTATTATAGCCTTCCTAACCTCTTCTTGGGTAAATTCCTGATCTAAGTGATCCTCCTGTTGGAGTTTCAGGGAAGGGAGTGAGATTTTATCCAGCCAGCCCTTGACATTGAATGTATCCACCACTTTGTCCTCTCGATAGACATATTGAAAAAAACACAAAAAACATCTTGGGGCTCCTCTTCGGAAGAAAGAGTGAGATCCTCACCTTCACTAGTGATTTCTTCATTCTGATTTCTTGCGCGGTCCGATTTAGTTTTCCACGCAAACCTCTTTCCTGCCCCTTCCCCATATTCAAAATGGGCAATCTTGCTTGCCTCCCATTTTCGAATGAGCCTAGTATGCAGGGTACTCTCCAGCTGACCTTTCAATTTATTAAAATTAGACTGGAGTTCTAGCTGAATTTCAGGTGGAGCCGGACTATTTAAATCGGCCTCCGGTGCCTTCAGCTTGACTTTGATTGATGCAATGTCCTTTTTAGAATTTTTATTTCTGTAGCTTGTCCTGCTTGTAATTTGCCCCCTCAAGAAAACCTTTAAAGAGACCCATACAACTGATATCGAAGCCGAGTCTATATTGATTCTCAGAAAATGTTCCGTTTCTTGAAATAGAAAGAGAATCTCCCCTTCCTCCTAAAGTAAGGCTCAGTTAAAGGACCATGACCTGGCTTGGCTAGATTGTGGCAACTCTAAATCTAATAAAATGCCAGAATGGTCTGAGAGATGAGATGCCAAGTAGGAGATATTTGTAACTCTACCTCTCAAAGATTGGCTAATCAAGAAATAGTCTATTCTTGATTTATGCCAGTACTTGTAGTTTTCATAAGAATCTCCCAACTGCAGGCCTGATCTTTTTCTCCCCAAATATCAGAAAGGGCGGTTTGCTTCATCATCTCTAATAAAAAAAGACTGAGTCTTAGAAGGGACAGCGGCTCTTTTATTTGGCGACTTGTCTAATGAAGAATTTAATACGATATTAAAATCCCCTGCTAAGATTACCGGGTCAGGAAGATCCAGCAAGTGTGAAAAGATAGTCTTAAGGAAGAAGGGATCATCCTGGTTGGGTCCGTAATAGTAGACCAGGATAAACTGGAACCCCAAAATAATAACTTTCACTATGACCCATCTGCCACATGGGTCAACTAACTGATAGGATCCGAGCCTTGGCAGACGTTTTGAATAGAATTAAAACTCCTAAATGTAATATTTGCTGACTGGTTAGTACTAACATAGGAACTAACCCATCTTTTATTCTTAGGAAGGCTAATGATCTCTTCCTTAAGTAGGTGTGTTTCCTGGAGAACAATGACCTTCCGGGGTAGTCCCCAAGATATTGCAAAATCTTGTCCCTTCTCGGTCTTACGCGCAGACCATTGACGTTCCAGGACAAAATCTGTATAGAGCTCGTTGGGTCAAATTGACAGCCTGTTGCCCAGAGAGAAGATTAAAGAAGCCAGCACCAGTACCTGATCCAACGAAGCTCAAAAGATGAGATTAAAATAAAAATTTTAGGAAGAATGAGGATGTTTTTTGTTTTTTTACCGCACTGCTCCCCACCCCAAACCCAATGCCCCCAAACCCCCGCTCCAACCCTGGAGAATCCATACCCCAATTATCTGGACAGATGGAGTCCAGAGATTTCATCCCGGAGCAACCTGACCCGGCCCGCCTTAAATTTTTTAAAGAAAAATGTGTATAAACCCCCAAAATCACTAAGGAAAAAGAGAGGAAGGGATAATTAGACAAAAGGCTTAATTTTAAATGTATACTTATTATATTGTATTTTTTTTTAAAAAACTTTTTTTCTTCCCCTTTTTTGTTTAAGAATTTCCTATCCACCTTAAGTATCTGATTTCCTTGTTTCCCGTTAATGTGGTTTTTTTTTGTATTGTATTATTATTATTTTTCTTCCCTGTAACTCAGACTTCAAAAAATGAACAAATGGAAAGAGCAAGAGGAAGTAGAGCTAGAGCGGGCTTTCTACCATCGGCTAATAAGAAGAAGTACGGTACCCACTCCAAAGCCATGTTTCTCTATTAGTGGGCCCCCTTGCTTATCATAACAAGCAACTCATCCGCCTCCTGGACTGAACTTAAGTTGTGCATCTTATTATTATGTATAACCCTCAGGGAGGCAGGACACTTTAGCTGTGTTACCGCACCATGCTTCTTAAAGTCTTCTAACTTCTTTCCTAACTCCTACTGGCTGTCTAGCGTGGACCTGGAAATGTCAGAACGAACTTCAAAAGAAAACTCTTTAGCCTTCAAGGATTTCACTTTCAATGCTAAGTTAAGAATCCTCTCTTTTAAAGCTAGGTGAGCCAGAGGCTGGTCTGACCTAAATCCCTTTGCCTTCTCCCCTCTTGTTTTGCTGAATTCATTTTGTTGGCCTTCAAACATTTTACCAAAGCTAACCAGTGCTAAAGTGCTTGTGCTCCCTAAAAATATGGTAAAATTGGCTTACACTAGATTGGCATATTAAATTAACTTATAAGTTCCTAGTAAAGTGATATACCATATATCCAGGGACAGTAAATTAAATGCTACTAGTGGGCCTGCAGCACTTACTGTGCCACCCATTTAAGTAGCCCCTTAAGACAGGTCTCAAGCCAGCGTCTGCAGCCTGTGTGCAGTTTTTAACTACCAAAGCGATTAGGCAAAATAAGCCTATTGCCAAGCCTACTACTTCCCTTTTAATACATGTAAGTCACCCCTATGGTAGGCCCTAAACACGATGGGGGCAGGGTGCATTATATTTAATAAGTTGAACATGTACGGTTACATTTTATATGTCCTAGTAGTGAAAAACTCACCAATTAGTTTTTCACTACTGTGAGGTCTACCTCTCCTATAGATTAGCAGTGGGTTAACTTACATTAAATAAGTGATAACGTTTGTTTTGGAGCAGGTAGAAAGGTCATGGTTGGTGTCCAAGGAGTTGTAATTTAAAATCCTATTCAACTGTAAAGTCATATTTTCAAATCAGAAATCTGAAAATGCCACTTTAAGAAAGTTAGCGTTTTCTTGTCATAAACATCTGGCGTCTGCAGGTTGCGTACTGGGTGGCATGGTCACGTACAGTTGGTCTTTGTGTATTCCTCTCAAATAATCATAAAATAGAGGGACTAGGATTTGACAAGATAGGCCATCCTGACAGCATGGAAGGGGCGTAGCTGTGCACAGCTCCATTTGCACTTCAAAGTAGATACCTCAGCCCATACCTTTTGTGCCCCCTGACATCTAGGAACCAGGGCAGGGAAGCAGGAAATTTCAGACACTTCTGTGGAAAGAAAACGCCAGACGTTTCTTGCACTTTAAAGCTGGTGCCAGGAATAAAATGTGGGCCCTCAGACCTACTTTTCAGTACACTCTTGGACCTATGGTAATACAGACTAAGGATTGCCCTGCTGCCGGAGGACTATGCTGCTGCCAGAGGCCTGCACTGCTGTCTGAGAAGGAAGACTGGACCTGCTCTTTTCATATCAAGCTACCTGAAATGTCTGCTACACTGGACCTGTCTGACTCCTGCTGGCCTCTGGAGTGAGTTCCTGATCCCAAACAGGTGCCTCCGGGTCCTAGACTCCTGGTTTGGCATCAGTTGAGCTCCTCTTGGGAAAAAAGGGGACATCCTAAAATGTTGGAGTCTTCGTGACTGTGAATGGGCCAGTTTGTACCAAGATCTTTCGGCCCGAGCCGACTACCAATGAGAAGCTGTGTGAACCCTTCTCTTGCTACTACAACGACTACCAGAGACGACAGGCAATGTGAGATCTGCACTTCGCACTACAGCATCAACAGACACAGTGACCGCCAACATGAAGCTCCAGCAATGACCATCTGTGTTCCCAACAGGATCTTCGCACTAAAGCAACAACCGTCTGCTATGTCCAGCCTGCTCTTCGCAAAATAGTAACAAACATGCACAATGCTCTCCCTGATCCTGTGGCCTCCTCCAGAATGACTTGGCACTTTGTGCTGGATTTTGAGAAGGTAACTTTTTCAGCAGGACACACCTGGACCTTCTATCCGGCCAGTGCTCCATTTAGATCAACCTGAACTTGAGGCTTTCCCCTACAACCAGATGACCACGTGTGGCCCTGTTTGCGTTTAGGTGCTACACTTGTCTAAATCTTTGAAAATGCAAATCTCTGGTTCTACTGATTGTTGTTTTGTTGTTAAATATTTTATTAAACTTTCCTCTTTTTTTCTAGTTTGGTGTGACATTTTTCTTGTGTTGTGTTTTCACTTTATTACTGTTTAAGTGCTACATAAATACTATACACATTGCCTCTAAGTTAAGCCTGACTTCTTATGTGCCAAGCTATCAGAGTGCTAAGCATTGTTTAATTTAGTGGGTGTTTTTTTGTTCACACTGTCAAGGATTGTGGATGTTGCTTGAGAAGGACTCACACCCCATATACAAACAACTCAATTTCTCACAGCCCTAATCATAAGTGCTCTATGGATGGCTGAGGTATTCAATTGACAAAATACATAGTGAGATCACAGAGTAAGGTATTTACTGAGTCTGGTATATACATCCTATTTCAAGCTTCCACAAGAAAAAAAGAGAAATTATGTGTGGAACTGATGCTTTTCACACCAAATTCAACGTGTATCAGACCTTACTAGGAATTATTCCCCTGATACGTTTCAGCAGGATTGACCTGCCAAAATTTACAAGGCGAAACCACAGCACTTAGAATTGAACAAAGAACTTGTCTCGAAGATCCACTCCAGGGTCTCAGCGTCTGCAAACAAACTCCTGGGAATGCACTTAACCCCTTGTGTGCTGTTGACTAGCTCAGCTCGTCATGAGGGACGGTTGAGCTGCCCTCATGACGAGCTGAGCTCGTCACAGCCGTTGGAACATTCGCACGCGGGGATAATTACCCCGCTGTGCTGAACGTTCTTAAAACGGGTATGGTGTGACGAGCTCAGCTCGTCACGAGGGCAGCTCTGCTGTGCCTCATGACGAGCCAAGTTCGTCAACAGCACAGAGGCGCCGCGCGCAGCCCCCCCCCCCACAGCAGGGGAAAAACACCCCGCAGCCAAGGGGTTAATCTGGGTGCATGAACTGAAGCACTCTGGTGTTCCCAACAGTACATACCCTTCTCCCCTTACCTTCTCCGCATGAATTAAAGACCTACTTCTTTATTATCACAATAAAAGGACATTTTTATTAATGCCTAACAGTATCCCAGTGAAAAATACCCTGAATGTACTCTTACAGAGACTGCATTTCTATACAAGTGGGGTCCCAAAGCTTGCCACCACTGCTGCTGAAAGAAAGAAAGGTTCTGTTCCTGAAAACTAAACATATGTATCCTCTCTACAGGGCGCTTGTTTATGCAAATAAGATTTTCAGAACGGTACTCACCCTCGACCCATGGCCTGCAGGACACGAGAGCTTCCACTCTGGACAGGAAGGTGAATCTGTTTGCAAATGTTATTTCTGTCCTGAATGAGCTGGAGGACCTACACATGCAAACCAAAATGGCAGCTTAAAAGGCAGTGAGTAAAGGATGGAGGTCTCGGAAACCAACAAACAGCAAGAATATATATTTTTAATAAATGTTACTGATAACATACTTGCATCACTCTGGTCTAACACTCCTTTGCTTTAGAATCTAACTGAACAAAAGTTGTGGCCTAGTTCAACACTTCATGAAATAAATTGTTCAGATTCACAAGCTCCTTACGTGCATTTGCCAGCTACTAATAAAGAGAAACAATTCCTTCCTTTTAACATCTTCTTGCCGACTTATAGCACAAATCCAGTATATTGTAACAGATCACGCGATGCCTGATCCTTAAATGGGCCCTTTCCCGACTGCTAACCTCCCTGTTTCACTGTCCGCTGGGGTGCAGCCCCACCTCGTTTTCTGGTTCTCAGATTACACTCAGTGTAAACCAAAGAACAGCATAAGGGGTTGCACCTTTAGGTTTACTACAACAGTAACTAAATACAATGAGCGTCAAATGAACTTATAATGTGGATTTTTCTCCAGTTACATCACATTAAAATATAATTTAAAGATAGAAATACAACCTTTCCATTGATCAAAGACGCATAGTTACTCATTTAGCTCTCTGGAACTCCCCCCTAACAGAAACACTACTTCTAAGGCATACTGTTATGTTTGTGGAAGAACAATGTACTGCCAGTCACAGAGGATTTTTCATCACCTGACTGACTGTTCTGAAAAAAATTACATTTCATAGAAGCTCCTTATGTCCAGCCCAACAACCAACCTCATCTGGGAAATCTTTCGGGTGTGGGGAGGTGAAGCGGATGCGCATCTCAGGGTCCACTCTGGAGACCTGGTCCAGAAGGTCAACAAAGCGCAGTCCCCCTTTCTTGGCTTTGTAGATGGTGTTGAAACCACGGCTCAGCATTGTAGGTGTAGAGAGGTGTGAGTGGACCTCGGAGGAGTCTCGAAAGCTGTTCACATTCTGCCCCAACAGCGTCACCTCTTTCACCCCCTGCATACCAATTTCAAAATTGAACAGAAATACAGTCAGTTAAAATTACATTTAGCCATTTGATTAATGTGATCGCACTCAGGCGGAAGATGAAATACACAACCCCCTATCTACAAAATCCCCGCCCTCATCTAACATTACTTGAAAACTGCAAAAGTTTGTTCATATAGATCCCCCCAAAGTCCTAATGAACAGTGAAATAGGACTACATCAATGCTCCCACATTCAAAGGAAACAGACAATGGACTACATAATTGCTCAATAAGTTCTCTCCCAATGAGTCGGCCATCTTAGACTGGAGGGGCTGCAAGATGGCGTCCGGAGGATTGTGAAAGTGCTGGAGACGAGCGGCTGAGGTACTGCAAGGCTGCGGGTCCTGAATCTGGCAGCTGTGGTGTGCAAACGAGATACTAACAGGGACATTAGCGGGTGCAAGAGTAGGGTGGTGCATAGACTTAAATAAGCGCCTTGCTGAATGCTTTGCGCCCCTCCCCTCATGCAATGCTGGGGCCCTGGAAGTGTGGAGCCCGCAAACAGTGAAGGTGTGCAGTCTGGGATATGCCGCTGGTGCTAGGGCGCACAAACTGAGAGGCCGACTGCTCGGACCCACGAGCAACTAGCGGATGGCGTTTTTATTGGAAGGCTCAAAGAGACAAGCAGTCGGGTGCAAAAAAACGGGACGCTGAGGTGCTGCGAGACTGTGGGGATTGCACCTGGAAGCTGCCGACTGGAAGAGAAGTTCTTGATGGGACACTGGCATCATTGTAAGAGCTCGGAGGTGGGGTGATGTGCAGGCTGCAAGGCGCGCTGTACTGCGTGACTTGCGCTCTTCGCCCTATGCAATATTGATGCCCTGGTATTGTGCTGACCACGAGTGGTGTATGAGTGCAGACTGGAGCTCTACTGCTGGACTTGGGGCATACAACTTGAGGGGCCACCTGCATACTTTTGTATGATGCCCGGTGGAGCTACCTCGCTAGCTATGGGGGAGATTGACTCTGGGCTCCCTCCTTTGACTATCACCTACCCAGCCGGACTTTGGGCTAATGCTCCCGCGTCTCTACTGACTTTACCTTCCCCCTCTCCCTTCCCCCAACCCTCCCCTTTCTCCGCTCCTACTCTTTCCAGCTTCTGTCCTCTGCCCTCACATGCCCTTTGTCCCCACCCTGTTTTTCTGTGAACCTCTTCCCTCGCCACTTGAGACTGAACTATTTTGTCTGATGCCCGATGGAGCTACCTGGTTTAGCTATAGGGGAGATGGGCCGTGGATTCCCTCCTTGGTCGTCACCTACCCAGTCGGTCTTTAGACAGACTTCCTTTCGTCTCTACGGTTGTATCTTCCCTTATCCTCACCCTCTCTCCTCCCCTACCCCCCCACAACTTTCTCTCTCCTTTCTCTCCTCCCCTAATGTATTGCCGACTGTTTGATTTAATGTTTACTTGTTCTTTTTCTGGTATATTGTTGAACCACATTGTTGCGCTTCCTTTCGTCTCCCCTGTCGTCTCCTCCCGCATCCTCCCTCTATTTAGGTCTCTCTTTCCCTCCTCTCTATCAATGTATTGAGACTGAACTATTTTGTCTGATGCCCGATGGAGCTACCTGGTTTAGCTATAGTGGAGATGGGCCGTGGATTCCCTCCTTGGTCTTCACCAACCAGTCGGTCTTTAGACAGACTTCCTTTCGTCTCTATGGTTTTTCTCTTCCCTTATCCTCAATTTCCCACCTCCCCTACCCTCCACTACTTTCTCTCTCCTTTCTCTCCTCCCCTAATGTATTGCTGATTGTTTGATATATTGTTTACTTGTTGATCTTTTTCTGGTATATTGTTGAACCACATTGTTGCACTTCCTTTCGTCTCTCGTGTCGTCTCCTACTGCATCCTCCCTCTATTTATGTCTCTCCTTCCTTCCTCTCTCAATGTATTGATACTGAACTATTTTGTCTGATGCCCGATGGAGCTACTTGGTTTGGCTAGGTTTAGGTATAGGGGAGATGGGCCGTGGATTCCCTCCTTGGTCGTCACCTACCCAGTCGGTCTTTAGGCAGACTTCTTTTTGTCTCTCCTTATTGTCTCTTCCCTAGCTACTATCCTCTCTCCCCTGAATCTCTCCCCCAGCCTGCTACTCAGCCTACCCCCCTGTCCTTTTTGCCCTTTGACTAAGCACTCCTCCTCCCCTTGTTGGGGAAAGATCCAATATTTATACTATGGAGTCTCAGCGAACCCGCTGAGTGAGTCCACTGCGCCAAGGGAGCCACTCACACTTGAGGTATGGTATGGCACCCCTTGCCAAAGCACTCTCTCTCCCCTTTTTTGGGAAGGATCCAGTATGTAGGCCTTGGAGTCTCAGAGACCCCTCTGAGAGAGTCCACTGTGTAAAGGGAGCCTCTCGCAACAGAGATAGGGAAGTGATACCACTTTCCAAGGGATCACAGCTTACTGGACTTTGGACGTTGCCTTGACTGGTCTACAGGTTTGTGTCCCCGTCACCCTTCCCCCTCCTCTTCCCATGCTGTGTCTCTCACCCTCCCCTCCTCTTTCCCGCTTTCATTACCTGTCTACTTCCCCTGCTCCAACCCCCCCCTCACCTGAATCTCTCACCGTGCCTGCTGTTTCCCCTTACGTATTTGTGCTTATTGTTTATCTCTACCTTACAAGTAACTATGTTGCCATGCTCTAAGAACTGTGCAACCTTTGTAACGATGTAACCTGTAACTATGATCTGACGCTCATGTAAAGCACTCTGATATCTCCGGGTCTAGCCAGCGCTATATAAAACTTTAAATAAATACATTTACAAATCTTGTTTCCAGGACCTCATCTTTGCAAAAACTCAGTTAAAGCGCTCCTCCCCCTCCATTCACTTTCCTCTATAACACCAAATGCGCCATGATGCTTTGCAAAGGCTGGTGACCCAGGAGAAAGTTGTATAAATTATTCTCTGTCTTCTGGCTCCTCGATGTTTGCAGTGGTAGATCATGTTGTTCAGTCAAAGCAGAATACAAGTCTCTTACATGGGTACGTCCAGGTTTGCCACCACAATACTGGTGCTGCTAAGAGAACTAGGGCCCAGATGTACGACCAGCAATTCTGCGACTCGCAAATTGCGTCGCTATTGCAACTCGCAAAACTGGATGTACAACAGTGTGTTTAACACTGTTTGCGATTCCCAATGGGGTCGCAAATTATGAGGCTCATGAATATTAATGAGCCTTTCGCAATTTGTGAGCCCATTGGGAATGGCAGGCACTCCCAGGTATGGAGGCCTGCTGGGCTCAGCAGACCACCATGTCCGGGACTGCTTTTAAATGAAGCAGTTTTTTTGTTTTTTGTAATGGAGCCCATTTTCCCTAAAGGGAAAACGGGATGCATTAGAAAAAAAAAAAAGATGAAACGTTTTTGTTTACATTTTTTAAGGGGAGGCAGTGGTCCCTGGGACCATTGCCTGCCCTTAAAAAATATTTTCCCAATACTTTTGCAAAGGGGAAAGGGCCCCTTGGGGACCACTTCCCATTTGTGAATGCATTACCACCTATTCAAAGTAGGTGGTAATTTGCGACTGTTTTGCAACCGCAATTGCAGCGCAAAACTGTCAATGTTTGACTTGGCCCTTTTGGCAGGTTCACCCTGAAACTTTTGGCATTCTCCTAACCTGTTTCTGTAACCTGGTGTTGGTGATTTTAGGCCTCTGCGCACTTTTTCACTATGGTCCAGTGTAAAGTGTGCGCGCTCTCTGTGTATGTGTGGTGAGACTGGCCTGCCCTCCCATAGGAATGCATGGGGATATGTGTGTCCATGGTAGTTCCTGATATCTGGGGAGTGCAGGGACGAGTTTGGTATGTGCAAACTTGTGAGATTAAATGCTGCGCGATGGTGTGCGCAGATAAATTGTGGCTAGTGTAGAAGTGCCACTTTTAGAAGTTGGCATTTCTGTGTGCAGTGAATGGGAATTGACTGTCTGGCTTGTAAGTGACAGGGGCTGGCTGGTGTGCTTGGCTCCAGGAGCCAGGATGGGTCTGCCCGGTGGTGAATAGGGAGATCTGCATGTAGATGGGAGGGAGGAGTTGCACCTGGGACCTGAATAGGGCTGTGCCTTCCCTCCACAATGCTGGCTCCACCCCCTGTGGTGCGCCTGATGTCCCTAGCCTGTCCAGTGAAAGGGGGAGAGGGGCTGAGCAAAACAAAGTGCTCAGGAGTTCCCCCGAACCAATTGTAGCTGGTTCTCCCATTGTCTGCACCTTTTAGACAAAGGATTAGGTGTATAAAAGAGGGGCTGTGACCCCATGATTTCGTTCTTGTTTTTGATACCCGAAACTACCAGGGGCGTGCTGCATGCTGATAAATGACTCGCCGGTCATAGAGAACTATTAGAAGATCTTTCGGCCACAGAACCCTTTCGATTGAGATTTTCACTACGCATAGTATTTTTTGCGTAATTGCATTTCTTTATAGTCACGGAGCTCTAACTAATACAGTACATTACATTTGGTATAAATCTGGCGATAGTGATTGAATTAAGCCCACAGCACGGGCAATCATTTCTTTTTTCAAACTCTTTTAATATGGCGCCCATATTATCGGCTTGTCTGGCAAATAGCAAACACGATCACGGCCGTCTTCCATGTCTACCAATCCCATCCAGGGTTAACCACAACGGAGCTTTTAATGGCGTTCGCCTCAGTTATCGAGTGTGAGAAGACCGGGTGAGAGAGGGACTTCGAACACAATCGGGAAATCTTTGGTCACACAGGTATGAACGGCCCCGTTTTCAGAACGTGGCTTCACTTTAACTTTCAGCAGCCCGATTCTCGAGTTAGTGATCGCGTTTTTCGTCTTTTTTATAGATACTGAGCTCGGGTGAAGATAAGGTAAACCCCTTGCCTCCTTCATTTTATTTAAGCATGTCAGAGTTAGAATGGGATTTTCACAGTCCTAATGCACATTGTCTTTATTCTTACAGTGATTATATATATCTTTCACAGGTACGTTACCTTCCATCTTCCTAATAACCAAATTTTCAGACTGATAAGTTAATTACCATTCATAACCAACAAGGGTCATCTATTTATTCATTATTACTTGCAGAGACAGGACATTGAGTCCAGCAAGGCGACACGATTTTTTTGACACCTATCAATGCAAACACCAGGTACAATATTAACAAAGAAACTTAGTTTTTCAACCCCCCCTTGAACTACATTGAACCAAGACTCTTACACATCTTTCATATGTTTTATTTACAGACATTCCCCTGATGAAGGCACCGTCGTGGCGCCGAAATGCATAGGGCTCTTTATGTTAATGTTTTGTATATTATCTTATGTAAAAACATGAAGCCAAAGTACTGAAAGTGCAAATTATGTTATAATGGTTACAAAAATGATGAATTAAATCATATGTTTGTGTTATATTTATATAAGTGTTAGAAACACATGAACCACAGAAATCGAGTATAAAGAATAAGAATAAAAATAAGCACAAAGTGAAAAAGATTGTAAAGTATATTTAAAGCGCGGAGCGCCAAGTGAACAGTGCCCGGTTTAGATTGGCCCCAATACCAATCGTAACCTTCGGGACCCAGGGGAAGACATGCCTCCCTGGGCCGTGCCCTGCCCCTGGATCCCTGGAAGATTTTTATTGCTGAGGAGCTGGTTGCTCCATTTCTCTGCCACAGGACCTTTGCATCCTTTATTGCGCTCTGGGAGCACTTTTACTCTTAGATCTCCCCCAGGAGGAAGGACCGCGTCTGCTGGCCATGGCAGTGCTGGGCTGCAGCTGGTGGGAGAGAATCCAGACGTGGGGATCCCCCTCCTTACCGCTATTGAGAGCAGGTGCCCACCCTGCAGCCCGGCCGCCTATTTAATTGGTTATGTGCGCTGGTGCCCACCCCGCACTTTGTAAGTGGCTCGTGGTTAGGATCACAGCGGGTGCCCACCCCGCTCTGTTTAAATGCTGGAGGGAGCCTACCCCTCATTGCCGAGCCGGAGTTGTTGCTGCATCCGCGGCCCACCTGGTTGTGGGTGGGCCACCAGACAGAAGCGGAAGTGCTGCCGGACGCGAGGAGGGGGTGGGAGCCTGCCTGCAGGGCTCCTGTAGGCCGGGAGGAGCTGCACCATGCCCCGGAGAAGGAGAAGCGCAGCCGCAGCAGCGAAGCTCACCAGAGTGAGAGAGAGCCCCGCCCGCTGCACCCGAGGAAGGAGAGTGGCTCCTGTGAGTGGTTGGGTGCCCCGGAGAGACAAGGAGAGGAGTCGGGTGAGAGGTACTTGTGCGAGAAGGGCGCGAGGCACATTGTCGGGGCCTGCCCCCCCGCGCCGAGCAGAGAAGTGCCTACAAAAGACCCGGTGAGTCAGGGGCTCTTAAGGGTCAGTGCCTGATCGAGGCACAGTATGGTTGTGGCATGTAGAGCGGCCCCAGATGGCAGCGGGCCGCTCCAACTTCGTTGGCAAGTGTATTCCAAGCCCCTGATGTGACTGTACATAATGTAGTTTATGTTACAAGTTGAGGTGGAGTACCGTGATTACCAGTGGTTACTGGTTGTATGTTTATGACCTATGTTACTTTTACCAATTTCTGCTAAGTGCTGATGCTGACAGTGGCCCTGTCATTTGTAAATAATCCCTTGTAAATATTGCCCGTGCCAGTTGGCACAGTGTATGTTATGTGTTTACTATTCTAATGTGTTATGAGAATACAAATGCTATTTTTATATAACCTTGTGTGGAGTTCCTTTAGTAGTGTGCTGGGATGTGTGCATGCGCAAATGCTTTACACATTGCCTCCGGGATAAGCCTGCCTGCACGTGCCAAGCTACCAAGGTGGTGAGAAGGGGTTATCTTTGGCGTGTAACTCCCTTGCCCTGACTAGATTGATGGTTTCTGCCTGGCTTTGGCAAAAGCCTTAGCCAACCAGAAATCCCATTTCTAACAGTCATACATAAGGCTCAGAGTCACAATTAGGACGGGACGCCATTGAAACGCCACTTCCTAATTGCGAGTCGCAAACGCTGTTTAGCAAGTCGCAAATAAATTGCGACTCGCCAAATAGCATTTGTGCATGGGCCTTTAGAGGTTTTGCATGCTGGTTCGAAAAATAAAAAATTGAAGGGCTAACAGAATTACGTGCCTAATGATTATTAATTAGCCAGGTTTCGAATTGAGACTCCCACAAATTGGCTACCTTCACAATAATAGGGGCCCTTAACTGGATAGCAGATAACAATCCCAGTAAATGCATTTCAAAATGAATTTCTTTTATTTATTCAGCCAGAGTTTCTTTTAAAAAAAGTTTCTCCATTTTGGAAAAACTTCAGGGAGTGTTGGCCATGGTCCCCTAGACCACTGGCTTTCCATCTTGAAGTGGTTCTCAGGATGGCCACCATGATTCACAAAGGGCTCCAAAGGAGACCTATTTCAATTTACGAATTAGTTACCATCCCAACTTGGGAGTCGGCAACCTTTCTATGGTTTTTTTGTTGGAATTGAAGTCTCAAATCATTAAGATAGAGGGAACGCGGAAGAGATACTCATAGCACACCCCTTCCAAACTGCGATTCTATACCTATTTCGAAACCTATTTAACAATTTGAAAAAACGCTTAGGAATTGTTTAATGGGTTTAATACATTCCAAAAATGTTTTAGCAGTAGCAAACCCTCTTATTTAAAGAATAGGCGGGTCTGCAACCGTTAAAAAGATTAATACATCTGGCCCTGTATAATTTCCACGTAAGAAATTTAATATTCTGTGAAAAAGTGTAAAGACTTACGGCCTCATTCTGAGTGCAGCGCTGTAGGTATGCAGTGAACCCACCAAGGGAAATAAATACGGCACAGTTCTAGGATTTCCCCACGAGGAGTTATCCCCAGAATTGCGATGGTGCCAGTCCTATTGGGAAAAATGTGTTCTGACGTTTTTTGTGGCAGGGGCGGGCTCTTGGCTCATGGCTGCCCTGGTCCGGGAGCGTAGGTAGGGGGCCCCAGAAGAGGGGGTCCTGGCGGGGACCCCAAATCCCTGCCAGGGGCCACCACGCCAATATGTATCCATCCTCAGAGGATTAATATATTAAGGATATATATTGGCGTGGCGGCCACTGGGATTTGGCAGCCCTGTGCAGGTGCACTGCTTGCACATGCCTAAGGCTGCCCCAGTTTGTGGGCTTTACCATGACATGGTACTGCTTCCACACTCCTTCAACTGTTTACATTCCTTTAGCAGTATCTTGAGGAATCATCATGGCAACAGCCCCGTCAACGAGAGCACTTGCACCTGACTTTACAAGTGGGGGTAAAAGGCCGTTTGCTTTCGATTTTATTAGCATCGCAGCCCACAGAATGTGGCCTTTTTTAATATATTTTTTTAAAAATCACTTAAGTTGTCACAGGCAACATAAGGGTAGAAAGAAAGTAATGTAGTGACAAAGGGTATTTCCATGAGGGAATAGTGTATAGAGGCAGAAAGGATCTGCTATAATGATCATTCAGTATTTTCAATGTCCAGAACTTGTCCAGCAGCTGAGTAAAACAATTTTAAACTGTGAAACTTTGTGTGATTTTTTTTAGGGTCTGGATTAAACTATCTCCTATCGAAATATGTTACTTAAACATATCATATAAATTAAGGATTACTATATCAAACTAATTTAATAAGATTTATGTAAAACCATTGTTAATCTAGAAAAGTGGCTTGATTTTTTCTGACAGATACCTTCACATTTGTGTTATTTCCAGGAGGCCGCCATGCTAAGTTATCTAAAAGGTTCTGGTACAGGATTTTTCTTCCCCTTTTATTTTTTTTTATTCTTTAGTCACTTGGGGGCAGATGTATCAAGCGGTTTTTTTGTCACAAATGCTGCGATTCGCAAAATAGCAGCGTTCGCGACAAAAAAAACGGGAAATGCGATGTATGACGAAAATCGCATCACAAAATTAAGGAATCGCTAAATTTGCGATTCCTTAATTTTGCGCTACCATTTAAGGAATCGCAAAAAGCGATTCCTTAAATTGTATGTAAGAAACAATAAAGTTATGCGATTTCACACTAAGAAATCACAAATTACCACCAACTTGTAGTTGGTGGTAATTTGAGAATTCTTTTACAAATGCACTTTTTGGCATTTGTAAAGGTGCCATGTGGCGCTCATACATGTCCTTAGGGCAAGTATGTGCGCCATATGCGCACACATGTAAATTTCAGGGGTGCAGCAGGGTGTCCTTAGGACACCCCTGCACCCTTGAAATTATTCTCAATTTGCGATTAGCAAATTGTGAATCGCAAATTGAGACTACCTTCCCATTCTTTTTGGGCCTCCTGGCCCATAGAAATTATAAATCATATATAAAGCACCATATGAATTCTATACAGGGACATAATATGTCTGTTCCTTTTCCGTAATGCCCAAGAATAACCTACCCGGGGCACTTAATCTGCCAATACTTTGATAGCTGTGGCAAAAAGCAGTGGTGACAACATGCACCCATGTTGTGTCCCCCTTACTATCTTGTAGGACTATTTTGTCCCGTACGTACTCAAGCTTTAGTGTCAGTTTAAATTAAGGTTGTCCAGGTTTTAAATACAACCCCCAACTCAAACCCATCCATTACCTCGAATAGACATCTCCACAGAAGGGTGTCAAAAACGTTTTCAATATCAATGGAAAGCAATATTGCACTGGGATGAGATACTCCGATTACCCCCTTAACAAGGGATAGCTGTCTGTTACTTATCAAAGTGTATCTGTTTTAAATAAATCCACATTGATCTGGATTGACCAATTATTGCCTCGATGGTAGCAGTATCACTGCTTTGATCTTGCTAAATATTTTAGAACCTAGGTTACGCATCAGCACAGGATGGTATACTACTACCTCTTCTCCATCTCTGCTTCTCTTTAGGAGTGGGACTATATTGGTCTCTCTGGTAGAGACAAGAGTCTTTGCTGTTCTTTCAGCATGTTATAAATCTTAGCCAATATAGGTGCAAGTTGATCTTGGTACACCAAATAAAATTCGTCTGAAAGATGGCCCCTGCCCAGGGTTTTACTTTTGTCCATGCTATTATTGACATTATATCTTCAGATTCTGTTACGTCTCTACCTATTGCATCTGCTACTTCTGGACTAATTGATCAAAGTGCTGCTTCGTTCAAATAGCTGTAACTGTGTTTCTCAATATCAACGTGTTGCTACTTATACTTCTGAATAACTGATCATAAACTATGAACATTCTGTTTGACCTGAACTGGTGAGAACCAGCTCCGTCGTTCCATTGTGTTACAGATTAAGAATAAGAGAGAATTGCGACTCTGATCGCTGTGCTAGTGGTGCGGGGAGGTGGGGTCCAGGTTTCATGATATATGGGCCTGCCCCAGGGTCGGGTGCTATTGGGAGGGAGTGACCCAGATTATGGCTGCAGCCACGGGCCTTCAGGTTCCACTTGAACCAAGATGGCATATCCTGGGACTAACTGCTGGCCCAAATACCTGGGAATCTGGCTAATGCTGGCATCGGCAATAGCAAAGTGAAACATTGCTCAAGCATGGGGAGCAGTTGCCTCACCAAGGGTGAGAGATTAGGATCGTGTCAAGGACTGGTGCCAGCTGGCAGCAAAGGTGGTGTATCAAAGCAGGGGATGCCACAAAAATGGGAAAAGATGTGGGTCCACTGGGATAAATATAGACACAGCTAGGTACCATCTGGATACGGGTGTTATGAAGGGACCACTCCGTGTGGATGGGAAGGGGCAACAGGTGAAGAAATGTTTCACAGGAAAGAAACCTTCACAATGTAATGCATCCATGTACTTTATTAACCTTTTATACCTCCGTATCTGTATCAAATGGGTTTAGTGTGCCAAGCGACTGCTTGATAAAATGAGTTTAAAAAAAAGAAATAAGAGAGAAAACATAGAAGACACCTAACAGACTGAAAGCCACAATAAAGATACACTTGAAAGATATCGCACATACCTGATCAGAAAGCATCCTAATTTCCTGAAGGATGGAGGAAATGGGTCGGCTTCTCTCTCGACCACGGGTGAAAGGGACGATGCAGTAAGTACACATGTTGTCACAGCCTCGCATGATAGAGCTTTTGAAATAAATAATTTGGTTTGAAATCTAGTCCTGCCCCATACAAGACATACTTTATTGGTGTCAATCAGTCTGTTTCCAGAGCAAGAAGACATCTCACAACACCCGATACTGTGTAAAGCACATACTAACATTAACCAAGGTTGTGGGACGATGTTAGCACATACAGTCTGAATTAACACTTCAAACAGCACTGATTGCCTAATAAGTAACTAGCGACCAAATCATTCACAATATATACCCAAATCACTGCATAGCAGTATGTAGTAATCAAATACTTTATTTAGACAATCGAGGCTAGTAAAGTGTCAGGAGCAATACACAGCAATTAGAGATAAAAATCATGACATCATTATAATAGTATTACGTTAAAAGTTGATCAGCAAATAGCAACTACTCAATCATAATGATTTAAGCAGTTCATATAGAAAAATTGTTTAAAAACACATTTTGATAAAAGACATGGAATATTTAAAGAATCGTTTCTCAATCACATATAAAAATAAAGAGTTTTCACCCTTGCCAATGAAATACAGCGCATCGTATGATGGACATAGCTTGAATAGTCAGTTCACTTACCATGATGCAACCATATAATTTAAGCGTAGCGTTTATAGACTAACTGGCACATGCATCAACGTAATCTTTTGTGATTCCTAAATAGTGATTTTTAAGGAATCGATGTTTAGGAATCGCAAAAGCCTAAGCATGTAGGAATCGCTATAAAAATAGCGATTCCTAAACATTCCTTAATTGCTACTCGCAAATTGCTAGTCGCAATTAAGGAATGCTTTCCCATTCATTCCTATGGGCCCTTAGGAATGAATTGGAGATTGCATGAGCAATTTGTGAGTAGAAATTTCAAGGGTGTCAAAATGACACCCTGTTGCACCCCTGAAATTGATCTCTGCACATATGTTGCACACAAACACATGCCCTAAGGGCATGTGTGTGCGCAACATGAAACTTAAATGCACAAAAGTGCATTTTTCAAAGTTTTTGCAAATTACCATGAAGTTCAACTTCATGGTAATTTGCTACTCCTATTAGCGAAATCGCTAAATTTTTTAACTTTCATGCATTGCATTTAAGGAATCTCAATTTGGGATTCCTTAAATGCAATTGCAATTTAAGGAATCGCAATCTAGAGATTCCTTATACTGCGATTTTTGCATTTGGGATGATGCATCCCAAATGCAAAAATACCGGTGGAAAAGGGGCAGATTCTGAGAATCTGCCCGTTTGCGAACGGTTTTTGGTTTGATGCATGGGGCCCTAAGAGTAAAATCTACTGCAATAAAACCACGCGGCTCACCTAATTGTGTCAATTATCAGTATGAGATTACTAGTTATTCCTCACACCACAAGATGACTACCCTCCCATCACTCTCAAACAGCAGGGGTTTGAAGCACTGTAATCAAGTAACTACGATGGAAGTGAAATGGTTACATCAAGCATCAGAAAAGGCATTTTTGCAGACCTTATCACGCACAGGTATATTTCACTTATTCCACTGCAGACATCATTATTTTTGGTCATCAAATGACTGTGGCTGTCCAATCTGGCCGTTTTATTTTTTTCTTTACAAAAAACATACCATGACATACTTATCATTAATACCTAAGAACAATCTACCAGTTCATTATTCGGCACTTTGAACAATCTGCTTGGGTTTAAGCTTTTGCAATCTTAGGAAATAGAGGCATGGAGATTTTCAATGATGTACCCAATGTGGGTTTTTTCTCTGCCTTTGGTCAGAGGGAGAGTCGGATAAGGGGAATGCCAGACCAAAGGACCACAACCTTCACAAGGGCATAGGCATGCACATTCACGGACTAGTGGTGCACAATAGGACAGCAACAAACAATATTTCCGTTGACACATAGATAGGGTTAAGTTGCGTGGGTCAAGACCACCTTCTGGAACATTCTAGAACAACACCCATTACATACCCTTGTAACAAGAAACATACACAGCAACGAGGCCATGTTGATAGCTTTGATCACCACATATTTAATAACAGCAAGGCCTGAGTACTTGGGAAAAAAAGAAAAAAAATACTTCCCTATAACACCAGTTTCCCTATCCTGGATATTTTCATCAAGTTCACTGAGATCTCAATGGCATCTTTGATCTCACAAACACTAGCACTTCATGGAAAATGTCACATCAAGCCGAGTCCTGAAAAGTACTTGTACGCCCAAAGGTAATTTCTTGCAGCATACTTTGCACACTTTCCCCCCCCTTAAACCTTTTCTGCCACTACGTGAATCAGGGATGTGGTGAGAAAGGGCTAGGCTACCGTCCACAACTTAGTGAGTTAGGAGCTCATCCAATGCTCGCCTAGCATATACTATGTGAAGTTAAATACAAATGGGGAATACTATTTTTTCCCCATACCCTTACTGACCATACTCAATGCTTCAGAAATAGTCCAGTAGAATACGTACATATCTTCAAAGAATCATGAGCAATGGGGTTACAAAAAAAAGTTAATCAAAATCATATGACAAGTTATTGGAGGAGTCCGTGAGCTATCTCCTATAGATGTTGATTAGAGCTCCTTTAAAGATCTATCAAATCCGGATTAATCCTTCATAAATTCTTTTTTTAAGCTGTTGCACTAATTGACAGTTATACATTCTCGATTTGTGACTCCCCTGGCCTCCAATATCCCAGTTCTGAATGGGAGTTGTAAAGGGGGTATTTTGAAAACTGACACCCTTAACCATGCATGTCTTCTTATTAGGACACTAGTATTTATGCTCCTAGCAGCAGTGTTGGCTGCTTCTAATGCACACTTAATAGAGTTGTTGGTGATAAGTTTGCCTTCATTAACAATCTCTTGACCTCTTTTTCTTTGCTTCTCTGGGAGATATTGGGGAAGTCCCTCCATTTCGTCCCAGTGGGCAACTTTGATTATGCTAATGAGAACCGCCATGATGAAGACGAACTAAGCCATAAGATCAATGAGGTCAATAGTCTGATGTCAATAGAACTGATTCAAGAGCTGCATCTACAGGTGTCGAAGGGAAGAATTGAGAATTTACAGATATTCACCTTAATATAAATAAGATAGCCAATGGCATATTGCTTTATAAATTCAAGGATTTTTGCACCTTCCTCATGACAAAGTTGTACACCTGCTACGACGTCAGAGTTTTGGGTTCTGTCATGTGTATTCTATTGGAGCCTGCATGGAAAACGTCTATGAAAACTCCATGTTTTGGGGAGCGGGTAGCATTACATGCTCATTGCTATGAGGGGAAACTCTTGTTGCTTTGCATTGGGATATCACATTTTACCTATGTTGTCTAAATAAAGTTGTCCTGACTTCAAGTACGTGAGTGAGCACATTTTTCTTCAACACCCTTATTATTCTCCTGAGGATTTTGTCGTCTGACTAAATCAATCATAAGTATAGTGTGCGCATTACCTCAGCTGGATCTTGATTTAATTCCGAAGAAGTAAACCAATAATAAATTCTGAAAATATGGATAAAAGCGGTGTCAAAACAATGTATACCATGATCAAGATGGCTTTGCTTCCCAGATCATTTAAATTACATTTTGTACCAATTCTCAGCGTTGTTCCAACTTTATCTGCGGGCTTGTAGTGTGGCTATTACCATTATGCCTATAGACTGACTACTCTCAATAGGCTGCTATCAGCTTTTAGTGAAATTGTTACTATTCGAAATATAACATTCTGTGCATATGTAGAAACAGTGGTGTCCCATTGGGTATTTAACTATGAACCGTTTCAAATCAGATAGTGGTTTATTTTATTAGGGCATTTTCTGCTGGTGACTCAAACAAAGTTAATGAAATAGCCCTTCTATTCCTGTATTTATGTTTAATTCCTTGAGGTAATATTTAAATAACTAATCATTAGCTCTATCAAATGTGAAATACAGTAACCATATGTCTGCCACTGGCCACCGTTCTCTATGAAAACATGTATTTACCCTTTTCCCTCCCTGCAACTACTGAACGTGTTTCCCTCTTTTCCCAACCCACGCCTCCCATGTCCCTGCCTCAAAACACCTAAGGGAATCTTCCTCTCCATTCCGTGCCAAGTGGCTCCATTGAGGAACATTTTACTGATATTAACATTGTTTATTAACATGTCATGTTATATGTGAATTAGGACACTGTGCGGAGTTCAGTGTCTCCCCATGTCAAACTTGCAGTGCTAGTTAGAATCTACTGATCCACTGAAAACTCAGCCTCACCTAGCCCTGTGATTTTTTTTTATTGGAAACAAATACATTCTTCATCTTCACATCAAAATATAAGTTCAGCCAGACTTTTAGCTTGGATGAATCCGTAAACTTCATAATCACAGACTATGGCAAAAAATAGTTGCTTTTCTGGAAAATGCATTAGAAATCTAATCAAATTCGCCATTTCCTTGGCTGAGCGGTAAGGCAGCTTCGGTATAAAAGGTGTCAAGAGAAAATTGATGAGCTAAAATGCAATGCCAGGAACGTAAGTACTGGCTTATGGTTTAAAACATATTGCTTTATTCACTATGACTCAGTGGCCAATACGCCTCACATCTCGGTAGGAGCTGTCATCTGCACCCACTACTGGTTCGCCTGCAGCCACACACAGACACCACATGCACACACTAAAAATATCCCTCCACACCGTGCAGTGCATTCAAGGAACAGCTTATCAGTGTAATTGTACCATGGCTGTTAATGCAGAGACTCATGAAACATGCATGAGCCTTACAGTTCTAAGATGGAGTCAGCTTGTTTATCTTATTTCCTTAATCCCGGAGTACAGAATGAAACCCATATTTTTAAGCATGATGACTTGCCTAACTAGTATGACAAAAATTGCTGCCCGTGACATTTAAGGGTGGTATACTGGGCTATCCCCCATGGCACTTTCAAAAGTTAGAAAAGATGGAGGCTGAAATGTGAAAAATAAAAGGCGTTCTCATTCAGTTATCATTTAAAGAAACAACTACCTAATGTGCTTGTTTGTTATTTTGGTATTTTTTATAACACTCAAACAAGTTGTCCTTTGTACGTCCCAGGCCTTCTCAATAGCCAAAGCTAGATAACTAAGCAGCTCTTTTCATATACAACAAATTCTTAAACATAGATGGCTCACTTACACAAAAGCTGATGTAGTGTTGGAGGTCCTATGTACAGGCATAATGTCCGCATAGGTTTCATCCACCGAAAGCAGTACATTAGCAGCCTGCTGTCCAGATTCTGCCACAGTTAGGAGCCGGGGGAGATCACGATACGCATCTGGCCCGGCTACCACATCCACAATCTTCTCCCTCTCCAGGATTTCCTCCTTCAACCTCTCTGCCATGCATCCTATGTTTAAAGAAGATAAACAAATTATATATGTTATACTTATCAATGCTGAGAGATATCGTTCATCCAGATGAGAGGCCTTCAAACTGGCCAGTGGCGGCTGCTTGCATTTCAAAGTGGTGAGACGATCAGGCAAACGTTTCCATCTACTTTCAGGCACTTTTTGATACTGATGGAGCAAGGACTTGTGAAAAAGATACTTGCTTGTAGGCAATCCTCTCATGAAACCTCTAACCCCGTACTAAACTTGTATTGTGGAAATTAATATGCACACATTACATTTATGAGAAAACAAAGCTTGCCTATGTCTTTTACATAAATAACTAGAGTGTAATTCTAAAATGGCCGCTAACGCAAATCTTTAGTGCGCATGAGTCTACTGCATCTACGTAGTATGACATACTTTTTCTGGGAGGGAATTTTCTGCACTTGTGCAGTAGCTATTAAGATGGCCTCTTTGAAACTCACATGCTTACCACTTGCTTGCAGAAATATAAATTCAGCTATATTACTAATGCCAATCCAGGGAGAGCATTGATAAGTAAATGAGATTGGTGTAGAGATCGGTGGTATACAGTGAAACCATTTATTTTTGATTTTAACATTTGTCTTTTGACTCTTTCCATAGTGCTTATTATCGGCCTATCTACGTGATCCACAGTCTATTCCCTCTCATTCTACCACACATGCGCAGTACAATCAAGCTGGAAGACGCAATATCAACTTGAACATCGTCCAAGGTTGCAAAAGGATACTTTCCTGAGAACCGTAACGACAGTCCACTGAAATGAATGAGAACCTGCAGACTTCTATAATTGTGACAATTACAACGTGAATGCGGGTGGGAATAAAGGTTTATGTATAAAAATTAAGGGGTGGGATTTTAAACAAAGAACTGAAAGAAAATATTGAGAAATAAGCATTATGTGATGATCACCTCCCCTAGCCTCTCCAATCAGAGTTAGTAATTCCATAAGTTTGAAACATTAATGGGTGGTACTAGCATACAGAAAGATATAATTGAGGTGGGTCTTAGTTAGCTAGATAGTCTGGAAACGGAGATGCTGAAGCATGAGACCGGGATGCTGTCAGAGTGACGAGTGATGCTGAAGAAACAAATTGCTGAACTAATTATCTCAAGCAAATTAATTTAGAAGAAGATCGCAGAAGAATCTCGGGGAGGAAAAGCGTGTCAGCGAGGGGTGCTACGCAAGGGTCGGCGATAGAGAAGATGTCTGTCATGTCCTGATTCCTGTCCTGACGCCTTTGTTCGCCAGATTTTTCCTGGGGGACCCCCTACCAATTCCTAGGCCTGGGAGTTGGTTTTCACACCATACTTGGTAATTATAATTATATCTGTATATTGTGCTTATGTACTTTTCTCTCTATCCTCCCCCTTTCATGCAGTGCCATTGCAAAGTATAAATTAATGCATTTGATTGATTGTTTGAATCTTCCTTCCTGTGAGAAACGGACCCTGTTCTCTACTTTGTAGGTGGTTCACAATAATTAATCTGAATAAAATGTAAAATACACCCAGACTGTGATCATTTCCATAGTGTAAGTAGATAGAAACGTTATGTAATTTCACCATCAACTAGTTCAACTAATGGTCCATTGACCAGAGGAAAGAACTATTTGATCAGTGAAAGACTGATTAGGAACCAGAAATAACTAATCTTGATATTTACAAAACATGCCCCCAGCGATTATTGCCAATAGGTTGTGGATGAATCTATGGGCCCAGTTGAGTATGTGGTGTTAGATTACCTGTTGCTGGTAACCCGCTGGATCAATACCAGGAATGCCCTTGGGTGCAACCGCAAAGCTCTAAATCATACCTGTTATATACAGTGTTTATAAAGGGCCCTAATTAGGAGCTCTGGAGTTGAGACTGACAGTGGACAAAGTAAAACAATTTTAAGTAAATAAAAATAATCTACTTACCTACTCCTCTCGGGTCCTACACTCCGGGGCTCCAAGGCTGCGAGGAGCTCAGTCCCAACTACCTTAGCCAGTCCAGATGCTCCTCTCACTTTGTTAACCATCATGAGAGAAGTGCCAGGATTGGTTGGAACAGGCTGGCTCAGTGTTCCTACAGGCACTGGAGGTCTGTGCCTGCTCTCCACAAAGCTGTCTAAGAAAGCTAGGGTGGCAAGGTTCAAAGAGTGCATGTCAGGCTGCCAATCGCAAGGCAGCTGGCCAAAGTGATTTGTGCACTGTAAACTGGAGTGGGCATCACTCCTCCTCCCCTGCTGCCAATCAGCCGTAATGACCCAGCCCTATTCCGACACGTGGCTCGAACTGGCCGCCCTGAAATTTAAAATGGTAATAAAATCATTTTTATTACCATTTTTTTGCCATGTTTGCTGTGCTGGCAGCAGGGTGGGCAATACTTCTTCGCCCTAATGGAGGAACCACCATCGAAACTGGCAGCCTGTCGCCCAGAGAGTGAGAGGGTCAGAGAGCACAGTGTAATTTCCAGAAGAAACAGGAGGCCTTTTTAATTTAGATTCTTGATGTACTTGTGCTATCCCTGCAAATGTCATGTCTCAGACTCCTTCTCAGGGTAAGGTGTTAAGGACTATGGGTGATCCCACCTGGGAAATATTTTGTTACATCTTCTTCTGCTATTCATACAGATATTTCATAATTTCCATACCTAGAATCCCAATGCGTAGAGGTATCTGGGATCTTTGGCGTCTGCGCTTGAGAGCTCCAAGATCTCGCAGCCGTTTCCAGATTGTTTGTTCAGCCTTCTCCCTAAGGAAGGGGTTAAAAGCACTGGGTCAGAAAAGAATTCCACCAAAATCATTATGTTGGTCAAAGATGGTGTCATGTATGGTCTGGACACTCCAGAATCAGCTATGCAACAGAAAGGCAATTGTTTAGAATGACTAGTAAGTGCATATTACAATGCTGGAGTTATAAAGACAATATAGTGGCTTGCACTTCTTTATTTCGTCTGAGAAAAGAAAAAGGTGTTTAAAGTACCCTTATCCTTTACAAGAAGTTGTATCATCTTCCATTGTATCACTACATCAGCTAGCGGCAAAGATGAGAAGATGTTAATACTAATGACATTATTTCACAAGCATTGGCAAAGGTAATAGTTCTTGCCTTGATGTTGCACAACATCGGCTAAGAAAAAAAGAGGAAAAAAATACTTGGTGAGGCCTCTCCTACAGGCTGTGTCATTCTTAGGCACACATATGTGCACGTATGGATGCGCCTATGGAATGGCACAAGCAATTATTTTATTTACCTATCTAAGATGTCAGACACCACGTAGATCAGTAAATAAAAAAATTATTAGAATGAAACAACAAAGGAGCAGATGTGGAGGACATAATGGGGAGTGGGTGGAGGGAGACAAGGAGGAAACAGTGGCTCCCAAAATAACAATTTAGAATTTGTAACAACCTGGCAGTGAAGCATAGGTATCAAGCCCTCTAAAATATGTTAAGTAATTAAAATATTTATTTTCGGACCACAAGTTGTACGGAAGCAACTGAGGAATAGATGAGGATTGAGTTAAGGAGGAGCAATGGAGTTTGTGGGTGAGGGGGGGATATAGGCAGAGGCATGTTGTTGAGGAGGGTGGGTGTTAGAACTGGGGTAGCCAATTCCACGGGGGGGGTAGCATGGTGCAGAGCTGGCAGCCCAAACTCCTAAGGACATGTGTGAAGCATCCACGCAGTACACACAGACGACACACCAGGCACACCACAAAAAGAGGCGCAACACCAGTTAAGATGGAAAAGAAGAACTTTTGTATTGTCTCAAATATGCAAAATCAAACATAGTAATCACTGTACTGCGCCAACTGGCGCAAGGGCAATATATACATGGGGGATTATTTACAGGGTAGATGAGGGGAAAGGTAAGTCCATTAGTTGCAATGCTGTCATAGAAAAACATAAGGCCTCATCATGAAACAACTCAATAGGCTTAACCCTCCAGGCAGGAAAGCTGTAAGGGAAAAACACTAGCATGAACATTCGCATGAGGCATAAAACCCACCACATTAAACAAGGTATGAGCCCACCCTAAGCGTGTAACATATTAGGCATCACATCAGCCGCAACTGAAGTACATGGGGCATAAATCACATTAACAGTGGGCAGAATCATTAGGCAGTAAACACAGTGGTCAGGCCGACAGCCTGAATTAGCACCTTACGCCGGCCGTTGCATTTAGCATGGGGCATTTCCTTGGGCGTAGAAAACACATTATGCCGTTCATCAGTGTGCATGAACCATGAGGCGGGCATAATCTTCATAGAATCAAGCCCCCAGGCCCAAAATCGACAGCAGTGTGGCACAGTAGGTATACCACTGTATATCAGGCATAAACACATAACAAGTGGTACATCTCTACAATTTAACTTCTGGGGCAGACACCCAACCTGGGCGCCAAGCCCCAACAGATACAACCCTCAGTAGTAGCTCCGGGTAATTTCACCACCTACTCTGGCCCTAAGCCTCTGGCCGCCATCTTCTTACTTCAGGGAGATGAGGTACTTGGGCCCCAGGAGCCCCGGGTCCGTTGGAGTCCCCCTCTGGGCTCTAAAGATGGTACTTCCCCCAAGTTCCAGGACAGTGTTCCCATAGTGCTGGAGTCCCCCAGTGTTGAGGCCCACAACAGTGCAGCGGTCCGCAACTGCGGCGCCGCTGGAGGGCTCTGCAATGCCCAAGTACAGGGGGCGAGCACCGGCAATGTACCCCGACACACCCCCCTGTCCACGGACTGATCGAGGCCCCACTCACCGGGCTCTCCTCTGTGCGGCGTCCGCTGCTCACCAGACTTTTTATGGCTGTAGGGCTCCCTCACTACACGGAGCCCTGCAGGCGTCAGGCAACGTCCTTGCCTCCGGCCTCAGGACCTCCCGTAGCTCCTCACCAAGCTGCCGACTCTGCCCCAGCGCGGGGCTCTCCTCTCCTCACGGGGAGCCCCACCTCACACGGCTTCACCTGGGCCCCTCCTGGGACCCGGGACTTCACGGCAGCAGGCGCGGGGCTACCACCAGCTCACAGGAGCCCCCACTAGGGACTCTCCCCACTTCCTGCCTTGGCGCGGCCCATGCCAGGCAGCTCACACTTCTTCCGGGTCTCTTGCTGGCCAGCCACTAATCAGGGCGCTCTCTCCAGTGGGCGCGGCGGCAAGGCCCAGTCCGTGCGCGGCGGGTGGGGGCGCGGCCTGTGACTTGGCCGGCGCCCCGGCCACGAGATGCTGCCCTTCTCGGCTTCTCTAGACCCAAAGCGAGCCCCCTCGATGCCGCCGCGGCCCTCTCGTGGCTCCGGTGGCCGCCGGGGAAATACAAGCAACAGCGGTCACCTAGACGGTGGGGTGCTGGGCCGCGGCAGTGATCAGGCAGGCTCAACGCTCCCTCCACAGCGGTGCAGGCGCCCGGGTCGCAGCGGTGATTGGGCAGTATAGCGCCTCCCAGGTCACAGCGCTATCGAGCAGGTACCAGGCGGCGGCAGTGATTCCAGGCGGCGATTATGCAGGGTGGGCACCCGCTCGTAAGTTGTGCATGCCAAGTGCCACCACAACTCGGGGTAGGCACCCTCGGCGCTCTCAAATAACAGTCCGTCCCTGGCCACACAGCGCTTAGCAGGCACAGGCAGTATAGCGCTTGGCAGGCTCGGTTCTTCTTGGTTCAGCCCTTCCAGCACACAGCGCTTCGGGGTTATAGCCCTTAGGGGGGCAGACAGTCCCAACAGCAAGCCTCAGGAGCCCCAGGGTAACGCTCCTCAACTCCTGGGGGGTCCTGTCCAGCCCCAATATAGCGCTCTCTTCCCTCAGGCGCTTTTAGGTGTAGCGATCACAAGGCGCAAGGTCCCACCAGCCTCAGGGACATAGGATGGTACTAGTTCCTCAGGGGGCAAGCAGCAGAGCAGCAGGCAGTACTGGGCAAGGTCAGCAGTCAGTGGGCACTCATCAAGACAGTGTGGTAGGCTTTCACCATCCTCCACTGTAGCGTGGCACTCCTGTACAGCAGCCTGTTCTCCTGCAGTGGGGCTTCCACTAGCCCTGGGGACAGTAGAGGGGTTTTAGTTGGGTGCAGAGTCCAGCACACAGGCTCAAGTGGTGGTATCCCCTGGCAGCAGGTCCCCTCACGTTCCTGTCCCTGCTCTGACTGAGCACATGGTGGCACAACCCCCTTATTTATATACCCCTCATCCCACCTACCAGTCAGTGCCAGAAGCTTCTAGAATCCTCTGGGGGACTGGTTGTAACTGGCTCAGTGGGAGGAATAGAGCACCCTGGGTGCCAGGCTTTCCCTCCAAAAGCAGGGATGGCTGGGTACCAAACATCTAGACCGCTAACCTACTGCAGTCAGGTGGCACAACACACAGCCATGGCATCCATTTTAAAAGCGTCATTTCACCAGGGTGCATTTTGACAATGGTGGTTTACAGGTGCGCACACCATTGCATTACATTTTCACATTAAACAGGGCATCTCATACCACACATGGCCTATATAACTTTCTTTACCATGGGGGGAGACATCCTAACACAGGGGGGTGAAAAGCGAAAAGTTTGGGAAAAGGGGCCAAGTTCAACAGTGGGTAAGAAGCACATGAGGAATTGGAAGAAACATTAAGTCAATGGAGGGACTAGCAGCTGAATATAAGGTCCAACACCCATGCTCCTTAATTATAATAGTTAAGCAAAAGGGGGATGCTGTTGCTCCAATAAAGGCAGAAGGGAGAGAAGATGGGAAGCTGTAGAAGGGGCTCTTTATAGCAGATCTTCTGATTTTTGCCATAATAAGTGCAAGAAACAGACATTCAATTCAATTAAAAAAGTCTTTATTTCGATTATTCATCATAAAACACAGAGAATTAATACAATAGTCAAAAATGGTCAAAACTCATTAAAACTGTCTATTAAAAAAAACATGTTTAAAAATATAAATAACAAAAGTACTTTAAAACCATGCTAAGAAAAGATTAAATCTGATATAATCACAAGACTTTTTATATAAGAACAAAAAGGCAACGTCTATGAAAATACTCAAACCAATTAATACAATAATTCATTTAGCTCAAAGAGCCCACTATTTTTTCCCCGAATAGCCCAAGCCCAGCTCAGAAATTCATTTGTGGAGGGCTTAATGAAAAAGAAAATAATAATTCCCTAAATGTGAGCAGAGGAAGAATACAAGTCAGACAATCAAAAGGATGGCAAGGCTGTGCTCCAGGGGAGGGACAAACATGAAAAGAGGACGGCAAACCATTGAATAAGAAGCAAGAGAATGTGAGTGACAATAAAGGCAACCAAAGGTAAGTAATGTGCGGGCCTTAAGCCCACTATAGGTTCTTGGTATGGTCCACAAGAATCTTTCACCTACAGACAGCTAAAAGCGGTCTGGTTGGCAAGATCAAAAAAGCTTAAAAAAACAGATATAAAGCAATATTGGTGACATAAGTAAATTAAATTGTATTTTTATCTTTATTTGACCTTAGTTGAGCCCCATTTCAATTCTTTCCAATTTTTCCTGTGATGTGTGGATTTCTGGGAAAGGAGGTCTATAAATAATATGTTACTTACCTTGTAAGCATTTGTTCGTAGAGTGCAACATTGTAGATTTGCATGCTCTCTATGCTCCTGACATCTTGTGTTGGGCTCAGATGTTTGCAAGTAGTTTTTCTTTGAAGAAGTCCTTCATGTATCAAGGAATGGTGCGTCTACTCCTGTAGTCGGTGCTGCGCATAGCATCCGATTCCAATGTTAGACTGTTTTTTACCAGCAGGTGAACAGTAAGATGGAGTGGTGTGTAAAGACCGTGTGGTGACCATGCGTATAGGGTGGGGAAAAAAAAGGTAAGGACCTCAGTAGCAACCACTGATTTCCAGAGAGGGATGCGTTGGGGGTGATGGTGACTTGCAGAATGGGGTCTCCAGAAAGGACCTGCCCTGCAACAGGTTGTTGCTGTTCCACCACTACAGAGAGCAATGATAGCTGGCTATAATCAACACTAGAGGCTCCATGTGACCCGTTATCTCGGACCATTGTGCTGAGAAGCATTCTTGCAGAGAATGCATGTGAAGACTGGCATGGGAAATTAAGGTTATTTAGGAGGCTATAATCCCCAGAAAGTGCATTATTGTTGTGGCAGTGAGGAAATGACATGACTGAAAAGAGGCAATAGCTAATAGAATACCAATACCACCAATACCTTTTGTTGGTTTGGTTATACCATGCCTGTTATGGCATTTAGGATAGACCCTAGTAAGAGCTGATGGGAATGGGTTGAAGGTGAGACTTAGAGGGGTTTATGGTAAATCATAGGCTTTGAAGCAGGGAGATAGCAGCTTGGATGTGGGCTAGGCAAGTGTGCTAGTCTGCGCTCTTGATCAGCCAATCAACGAGGTAGGGGAACACTCAAATGTCCAATCTTCAGAGATTGGCAGGTACTAATGCTAAACACTTTGTGAAGACCCTCGGGTTGGAGCGACCCAGAAGGGCAACATTTCGAACTTACAGTTTTGGCCACTTACCATGGAGCTGAGGTAGCGCAGAAGAGCTATATGGATATGTATTTGACAGCAGAGGAATGACATCCTGTAAAGTAATAATATAAATATTCATAGAATATATATTTGTTGAGGGGTCTAGTTTAGGATGGGCCTGATGGAGCCTCCCTTTTTAGGAATGAGGAAGCAAAAGTAGTATATATTGCTCCCTTGTGGAGGAGCACCTGAATTTCCTATTGCAGCAGGCACAGGCATCTGGGCTAAGGATGTGTCAGTGGGGAGGGCAGTTTGGTGGGGTGGAAAGGAATTCTAGGCAACAACCCTGATTGATGATTGATAGAACAGCAGGAAACTTTGCATTCTCCCGCAGACATGTGTTGTGTGGGTGGGGTGATATGGGGCAAGTCAGTGCTTGGCCATAGTGGCTCCCTTACAGTGTTCCACAACCTTTGCCCTTACTGGAGTTGTTGTTTCTCAAGGCACCCTGCATGTACCCTCTACCCTGCCCCCCCCTTGCTGGTGGTAGGTCTGCTGTTGCCTTTGACAGGACTGGGACTGCTCGGGGGAGGTAGCTTTAGTTTCTCACTTATACTGCTGCTTCCAAAAGATATATACACACTCAGAAAATAAAATACGCACCTATAAGAAAATGTGCACATTTCCGTATCAAGGTTGTGCAATTCTACTGCTGTTTAAGGCTCTTTACCAAATAATCCCTTGCCTGTCAATCCGCATAGCTTTTGGCCTGGCAGTCATGGTTGACAGCATTCAGAATCGCTCAAAAACAACCCAATATCCGTTTTTATCCACATTTAAAAATAAATACAAACAGGAATATATTTGGTTTTCGGTCTGCATTTATCTGTAAAAATCTGTTAAAAAAGGAAAACAGGGAGCCTTACTTATAAATTAAAGTAACCCTTCATTGTTTTTTTTGGATGGGAGACTGGGTGACTATGAGAATGATTCAATCATTGGATGTATTAGAAACTGATTTGATAGCCGTAGCACAAATGGATTAGCAGTGTACTCCTTTTCTAGAAAGAACACTGTAAAGCAGAATAAGCCTTGCGATACACTGAAATAGAAACATCTTTTTATTCAACATATTAAACACGTCACCAGACTAAACTTACCTAATAGAGCAGGTTACCAGTAGGACAACATCAGCCTATGAAAAGAAAAATTAGAAATGTTTCTTGGGCGTTTTAAACTCACGTACTTGACATTACCAGATCAGACACTAGTTTGTGCTGCATTTGCACCACACAGCTGTTTAGCAGAATCAGGACAGGACTCCAGAGCTAATTCTAAGTTCAAGTTAAAATTAAAACAGTAATTGCAGTAATATACTTTTTTGTGTAAAAACAACAATCTATGGTAATAGCTCTAATGCATCATGTTCTCTAAGCACTGGATTTATTTTAAAAGTGTGTTCATGCCAGGTGAACTACTTAATGGTAACAGCCAAACTATAAAGATTTTCATATCATTCCAACAACTGTTCCAGAAATTATTTCAAATAAAGACAGTTGTCTACATAACTATGTGACAATAAACAACCTTACACTAAAGTCTGCTGACAAATATATATTACTCCTAAGTCTGCTTGTATATCTGTGGCCAATACTAAATGTCGTCACTGGGTAGTTAAAGTTAGGACTACGCTTCTATAAGACATTTATTTTTGGGTTTACCAATAACTTTGATGCCTTTTTGACAGATCTTCCCAAACTTTACAAAAAAAGGCTCATTCAACCCAGCTCCATCCTGGAAAGTTTCCTTGTGATACCTAAAGAGGGGGCAGAGACAAAGAAGGGGGGTTTGGGGTGTCCCAAAACGTGTTTCCCATTGCTATTTTCCAGAGAAAAATCGAACAGTGATACCAAATAAATGGCTCAAAGGAATTGCATCAAATTTGGCAGAAAGCTAGATGTTTACACAAAAAGTGTGATTTTGTAATTTGGAGCAAATAAATTCAATAGTTTTTGAGACGTTAAGATAGAACATGTATCTATTTCAGACAGCAGAGGCTCCGCAGACCTGCTGGTTAAAAAGACTAAATCGGATTGGCTGCAGTCAACATCAACAAAGATGTTGTAGCAGCCATTTTACGACTCAGGGGTTCACTCCCCACTCATGAAAAAGGATGATGAAAGAGAAACATGTAAGGGGGCATATTAGGAATACCTTGACCCCCTTGAAGTGGACCAGGGCCTGAGGGGTCGGCACAACACTTCCCCTCCCTGTGCCTTCTGAAGTTCTATGAGACCTCATTCCCCGTGCCAGTGTTATTTTTATGGGATGGGAGGCCTGAGGCAATTAGAAAGCCCCAGGAATCCATCCCTAGGGCCGACATCAATTTTTGGAGAAGGGTGTGTGGCGCCCCCCACAACAAGTCATAAATGGCCCCTAGACCCCATCTCCCAGAGCCTGTCAAGGAAGAGTATCCCAGAAAGCCCATCCCTTGGAACACGGTCTTGCACCCTGTGAGAGCACGTAGGAAACAAACTTCATTTACCTGCCCGCTCTCTCTATAGGGAAGGGAACATAGCTTTGCTCTCACCTGGCTGCGACAGTAACATAAGCTGCTCCTGCTGGGTGGGAGCAACACAATATAATTTCTATAATTTATAGGGCGGAGGGCCAAAAAGCCCCCCATCCCAGGCCATTTGCGGTCCCGGAGACCTCATCCTCCGGAAAAGACTTTAAAATAAATTAATAAATGAATATTTATAGTTTTTTTTAAAAAGGGAGGGCATTTTTTCAATGTATGAAGGGGGCCCCGGGGCCCGATCTCTTTTTCTCATTTTTTTTAAATAAAGGAAGGAAGGGCAAGTGTCTCCCTTCCAGGGATGATTTTGGCCAAGGGGACCCCATCCCCCGGGGCCTGGCCACAATACTGGATGCCTTGGTTTCCCCCAGGGCACCCAGTTTCTTACAATGGGGACTGTGGGGTGAGCCTCAAGGTCTCTGACGACTTTCCGAGTCCTCCAGAAGCCAGTATTGCTTTTGGACAGCAGGAGCTACTAACATGCAGCTCTCTCTGTCCAAAAGCAATTTTGCTCTGCTTTGAGTAAGCAAGAGCATTTTCTGCTCTCTCTTACTCAAAGCAAATCAGTCTTTGCTACGGATTGGCGGGAGCAGTGCTTCCACCAAGCCATTCCAAACTGTAATGTCCCAGGGATGGGTACTCTGGCACATTGCTGGAGCTGGCCCTTGGGTGGAGATCCCCAGGGGCATCTAGGCTCAGGAGGAGGGCCACTTGACCCCCTCCTTGCTTAAAATGTGCCCCGTAGAGGTGGTCGTCCCCGGACCTGCGGGGACTGCGCCCACCCACATTAATTAAATTTGAAGCCACAGGGAGGTGGTGGACCCCAAGGATGGGTGAGACCCGCAAGCCCCTGCATTATTTTGGATTAAAGCCTCAGGGAGGTGCTTGAGATGTCATCAGTGATGTCATGAGTGACCATGTAATGAGAGATGTAATATGCGACGTCATCAGCAGTACATTTGGGGGCGCGAGTTATAGTTAGCCAAGTTAACTTTAATGGCTGAATTTCTCAGGTTTTGTATGAGTGAAACGTCAGCCTTAGTATAACGTCCCAGAAACCTGTGTTTTTTTCAGTGAATATCTAAGGTTTTTATAACGCTCATTCCTAACTATAACGTCCCTGAATCCTGTGTTTTTTTCTGTGAATTTCCAAGGTTTTTTAAATGCTAATTACTAACTAGAATGTTCCTGAAGCCTGTGTTCTTTTTCAGTGAATTTCTAAGGTTTTTCAAATGCTAATTTCTAACTATGTCTACATAGGTAGGACATGCACTGAAAGAAGCAGGAGAAGTGCAGGAAGAAGCAAGAGAAGTGCTGGAAGAGGCAAGAGAGGTGAAGAAAGGTGCAGAAAGAAGCAAGAACAATGCAGAAGGAGGCAACAGAATTACAGAAAGAGGAAGAAAGGTGCAGAAAGAAGCAAGAGAAGTGCAGAAAGAAGCAACAGAAGTGCAGAAAGTGGCCTACTTCAACAGAACCTTTCCACAGACTCATACAAAGTACCCTAATCACCAATCCTTCTTCCAAGATGTCTCTAACCTCACTTTTCTCTTGCAGGTTCACTATTCATCGAATGCTCATAATGTTAGGCCTACTAAATACAAAACAGCAATCCTAACCATATCACTGTTGTAAGTCTGACCAAGTTTGTGAAGGCATGCATGTATGTGTTACATAAACATTAAAATACAAATACTTGAATAACTTCGTTTCAAACAGCATACCCTAAATATTTCTGTACAAAAAGGTGTATGTAATTCTTTCTGCTCATACTTCAGGCCACATGGCTGTTCAATTGCATATTTGAGGGGTTCTATAACACCTATATACATAAGAAATGTCTGCCTGTGCAACCGAATGACAGAGCAGAACTGAGAAAATTTGACCACCTTTAAGAGAAGCTACCCACTTTTTAAGCTACCATCTTCAGATGCATAACACATGTGAGAATATATGTACAAGAGGATATATACCATATTCACAAGAGCAAACAGACCTTTAAACTTGACAGCTTGACCTTCCCATTTGAATATAGAAACAGGCGAGAGAAGTAAAGAAAGAAGCAAGAGATTTGCAGAAAAATACGAGAGGTGCAGAAAGAGTAAGAAATGGCAAAAAGAGACAAGAGAAGTGCAGAAAGAGTTAAGAGAAGTGGAGAAAGAGGCAAGAGAAGTGCAGAAAGAGGCAAGAGAAGTGCAGAAAGAGGCAAGAGAAGTGCAGAAAGAGGCATGAGAGTGCAGACAGGAAAGAGGTGCAGAAAGAGGAAAGAGGGTTACAGAAAGAGGCAAGAGGGGTGCAAACATTTGCAAGAGAGGTACAGAAAGAAACAAGAACAGTGCAAAAAGAACCTACAGAGGTGCAGAAAGAGGTAATAGATGTGCAGAAAGAAGCAAGAGAGGTGCCCAAAGAAGCAAGAGAAGTGCAGAAAAAAGCAAAAGAGGTACTGAAAGATGCAAGAGGACAGCAGACAGAGGCAACAGAGGTGCAGAAAGAGGCAAGAGAGGTACAGGAAAAGGGAAGAAGAGTACAGAAAGAGGCAAGAGGGGTGCAGAAAGAAGCAATAGAGGTGCAGAACGAAGCAAGAGAAGTGCAGAACGAAGCAACAGAGCTGCAGAAGGAGGCAAGAGGGGTGCAGAAAGAGGCAAGAGGGGTGCAGAAAGAGGCAAGAGGGGTGCAGAAAGAGGCAAGAGGGGTGCAGAAAGAGGCAGGAGGGGTACAGAAAGAGGCAAGCGAGGTGCAGAAAGAGGCAACAAATGTTCGGAAACAGACAAGAGAAGTGCAGAAAAAGGCATGAGAAGTGCTGAAAGAAGCAACAGATGTGTAGAAAGATGCAAGAGAAATGATGAAAGAGACAAGAGGATGACAAAGAAATGAGAGGTGCAGAACAAAGCAAAAAGGTGCAGAGGCAAGAGAGGTGCAAAAAGAAGCAACAGAGGTGGAGAAAGAGGCAAGAGAAGTACAGAAAGAGGCAAGAGAGATGCAGAAACAGGCAAGAGTGGCACAGAAAGAAGAAACAGAAGTGTAGAAAGAAGCAATAAGGGTGCAGAAAGAGGCTAGAGGGGTACAGAAAGAGGCAAGAGTATTGCAGAAAGAAGCAAGAGAGGTGAAGGAAGTAGCAACAGAGTTGCAGAAAGAGGCAAGAGAAGTGCAGAAAGAGGCAAGCGAGGTGCAGAAAGAAGCAAGAGAGGTACAGAAACAGGCAGGATAGATACAGAAAGAGGGAACAGGGGTACCGAAAGAGACAAGAGAGGTGCATAAAGAGGGGAGAACTGTGGAAAAAGAGGCAAGAGGGGTACAGAAAGAAGCAACAGAAGTCCAGAAAGAGGCAGAAGAAATGCAGAAAGACGCAAGAGAAGTGCAGTAAGAAGCAAGAGAATTGCCGAAAGAAGCAAGAGAAGTGAAGGAAGAAGCAACAGAAGTGCCGAAAGAGGCAAGCGAGGTGCAGAAAGAGGCAAGAGAGGTGCAGAAAGAGGCAGGAGAGATACAGAAAGAGGGAACAGGGGTACAGAAAGAGGTAAAAGAGGTGCAGAAAGAGGGTCGATGGGTTCAAAAAGAGGCAAGAGGGGTACAGAAAGAAGCAAGAGAGGTGTAGAAAGACGAAAGAGGTGCAGAAAGAGGCAAATGAGGTGCAGAAAGAGGCAAGAGAGGTGAAGAAAGAGGCCAGTGAGGTGCAGAAAGGGGCAAGAGGGATTCAGAAAGAAGCAACAGAACTCCAGAAAGAAGCAGGATAAGTGCAGAAGGAAGCAGGAGAAGTCCAGAAAAAGGCGAGAGGTGTAGAAAGAAGCAAGAAAGGACCAGATAGAAGAAAGAGAAGTGCAGAATGAAGCAGGAGGAGTGTGGAAAGAGGAAAGAGGGGTGCAGAAATTTGTGAGAGGTGCAGAAAGAAGCAATAAGGATGCAGAAAGAGGATAGAGGGGTGCAGAAAGAGGCAAGAGAATTGCAGACAGAAGCAAGAGAATTGCCGAAAGAAGCAAGAGAAGTGAAGGAAGAAGCAACAGAAGTGCAGAAAGAGGCAAGCGAGGTGCAGAAAGAGGCAAGAGAGGTGCAGAAAGAGGCAGGAGAGATACAGAAAGAGGGAACAGGGGTGCAGAAAGAGGTAAGAGAGGTGCAGAAAGAGGTAAGAGAGGTGCAGAAAGAGGCAAGAGGGGTACAGAAAGAAGAGGAGAGGTGTAGAAAGACGCAAGTGAGGTGCAGAAAGAGGCAAGTGAGGTGCAGAAAGGGGCAAGAGGGGTTCAGAAAGAAGCAAGAGAAGTCCAGAAAAAAGCAGGAGAAGTGCAGAAGGAAGCAAGAGAAGTCCAGAAAAGGGCAAGAGAGGTGCAGAAACAGGCAAGAGAGGTGTAGAAAGAGGTGTATAGAAAGAAGCAAGAGGTACAGAAAGAGCCAAAAGAAGTGCAGAAAGGAAAGCGGTAAGAGAAGTGATGAAAGAGGCAAGAGAGGGGCAGCAAGAAGCAAGAGAAGAGCCAAAAGAAGCAAAAGAGGTACAGAAAGAGGCAAGAGATGTGCAGGAAAGGAGAAGAAGGGTGCAGAAAGAGTCAAGTGAGGTCCAGAAAGAGTCAAGAAGGGTGCAGAAAAAGGCAGGAGGGGTTCAGAAAGAAGCAACAGAAATCCAGAAAGAAGCAGGAAAAGTGCAGAAAGAAACAAGAGGAGTCCAGAAAGAGGCAACAGAGGTGCAGAAACAGGCAACAGAGGTGCAGAAAGAGGGAAGAGGGGTACAGAAATAAATCAAGAGAGGTACAGAAAGAGGCAAGAGAGGTGCGGAAAGTAGCAAGCGAGGTGCAGAAAGAGGCAACAGAGGTTCAGAAAGAAGCAAGAAAGGACCAGAAAGAGGAAAAAGAAGTCCAGAATGAAGCAAGAGGGGTGGAGAAAGAGGAAAGAGGGGTGCATACATTTGCAAGAGAGGTGCAGAAAGAAGCAAGAGAAGTGCAGAAAGATGCAGAAAAGGTGCAGAAAGAGGCAAAAGAGGTACAGAAAGAGGCAAGAGATATGCCGAGTCACTCACTGCCGCCAACTGCTCCACTGATCGCTTGCCCTGCCACTGCCTGGCAGGGTTCGAGCCCCCGGAGCCCCGCCAGCGCTCTGCCGAAGGTTGTCTTTCACTGTAAATTACTGCATTTTCTACTGCTGTTCTTCCTGCCATTTCGTTCATTGTAATTTTCCCCTCTGTCATTTTTTGCGCCACCACAGCCCTCCGCGACCCCCCCACCCCACTCTTGCCTTCTGTGTCCCTGACCTTTTCCCGCCGCTTTCCCGAGGCCACGCCCCCTCGCCACCACGCTCCCGGCGACCACCGACAGGACGCGCAGTGGACACGTGCAGCGGGCGCGCCGATTGTGCGCCAAAGGCGCGCCAAAGGCAAGCCCGTCTGTGCCCGTCCGCGCCTGTACTGCGCCCAGCGTCAGAACCCCTGGAACCCGAGCCCGCAACAACACCAGACTGCACTACGACTCCAGCAACCACCACGCACACAACGCCGGACAAAACCACTCCTGCTACCAGGCGGCCCCAAAGCACACCCAAGGACCCTTCACCTGCCGTAACTGCAGCCTCACCAGCATCCGGCCCTCCAAACCATCAACCAAAGAACCCAACCACCTCCGATGCATCCTCCTCAACACTCACTCCGCCCGCAGGCACGCCATCGAACTCTGGGACCTCCTAGACTCAACCACCCCTGACGTCACCTTCCTGACGGAGACCTGGCTGAACACCACCTCGGCACCAGACTTCGCCATAGCCATCCCAGAAGGCTACAAGATCTCCCGCAGAGACCGCACCAACGGAATGGGAGGAGGAATCGCCATTGTCCACAAAAGCACCCTCCGAGTCTCGACCAACACCGACGACACCCTCACCACAGCCGATCACATGCACTTTCAGATCCACACCGACCCCAACACCACCCTCAGAGGAACACTCGTCTACAGACCCCCCGGACCCCGACCACAGTTCAGCGACACCATCGACGACCTCATCAGAACCCACGCCCTCACCTCCACGGACTACATACTCCTCGGGGACCTGAACTTCCACCTCGAGAACAACAACGACGCCAACTCCACCGCCCTGATCGACAACCTTGCCAACCATGGACTCAAACAGCTTGTGACAACACCCACCCACATCGCCGGACACACACTGGACCCCATCTTCTCTGCAAGTCCCCACGTCACCTTCAACCACACCACCGAACCTCACTGGACCGACCACAGATGCGTCCACTTCACCTTCAAGAAACCCACCACGCACCACCGCACCCAACAGCTGCCACGCCGCTGCTGGGGCAAGGTCACCAAGGATCAACTGACCACCACCCTTGCCCTGACACCACCCGGGGACCCCACCGACCCCGACACCGCCGTCATCAACCTCAAACAGTGGATCAATGACTGCGCTGACACCGTCGCCCCACTCAAGACCTACCAACTACACCAACAAGAAAGCCGCATGGTTCACCGAAGACCTCCGAACCTCCAAGCGCACCAGCCGAAAACAGAAATGGCTCCAAGACCGAACTCCAAACAGCTACACTGCCCACAAGAGCGCCACCCGCAGACATCACCAACTTATCAGAACCACCAAAAGGACCGCCTTCAAGGACCGCCTAGACAACAACGCACAGAACACCAAAGAGCTCTTCAGCATCAAGAAAGAACTCTCCAACCCCAGCTCCAACACCGACGACATCCCCCAATCACAAGACCTGTGCAACTCACTGGCCACCTTCTTTCACCCCAAGATCACCGACATCCACGACAGCTTCAACTCCGACACCCCAATGTCGTAATTTGACGGTGATCGGGTTAGCGTTAAGCTTTGCTACACTAATTTTCCCTTAACTGGACTATGGTGTTCGGAAGCCATTTTGAAAACCCTGGCGTCCATTTTATATGAACACGCTGCCTCGTGGTCAGCATGCCCTTTCGTCCTTTCTTTGTACCACTGACCACTTAAACTTGCTCAGCAACAGGCTATTTTTAGTATTGGTCAAGCTCGCATATGCGCAGTTAAACCCTCTGTACTAGTGGACAGTCATCGCTTAGGAATGTTCTCCAAAACGGACCAGTGGTATTGTAACTCCTCCCATGAGTTGGCTGTGTTCCAAAAATGACCTTATATGTACCTAAACTGAGTAAATGTATTCCGCCTACTCTTTTTATTACTGTAAAAACTGTATAAAAGAGGTCTCACATTGATGTTCGGTGTGATACTTCTTGCATTACCGAAGGGTGCTGTAGGAATGTACCACCACCCCATGGGGTCCTAATAAACTTGTCTTTTGCATTTTCCAGTTTCCGTGCCAACGTCTGTTTTATGGTGTAGCGGGTTTTGCGGAATATGTAGGCCTGGAGAACCCAATACCACAAATTGGCGACCACGAAGGGACTCATCGGCGACTCGGATGCCCGAAGGAGAGGTCGTGACGAAGGATTGGAAACTCGCCATGGACGCGTACGCTGCCACTGAGTGACCCGAGTCTTGGCACCCACTGTGTTTTCTTTCTTTCCTTCTGATCCGACCTTCCAGGTGGCGCCGGTCCTCGACTGAGATCCTGCTCGTTCGAGTTGTCGTACAGTGCCGGTTTGGCCGATTCGACTAAAAGAACTTGGCAGTTGGAACCTGGATATTTGAGAATTTGGTAAGCTTGTGATTGGTAAGATAGTCTACGGACGCTTACTGTGGCTCTTTGAATATGTTTTGAGTTAGCTAACATTTGGTTCTATGATTTGAATTATATGTGCAGTGCACTACACATAGGCGGGCATGTGGAGATATTTCTCTAATTTTGTATTTGTTTGAACGGCACACCTTGTGTGAAGTATATTAAGTGCCATTTTGTGATATCACGTTTTTGTGATATTTTGACATGCCTGTTTTAAGCGCACTCCGAGGGATGTGCTGTCTTGGAAAAGGTACCAATTATCGACTAAATGAATCTCAGCCGGCTCCCCCAGAGGGGACCCCTAATCGTGAAATGTACGTCAAATTTGGCATTTCCCCTATTTTATACAGTACATTGTGGCACAGATATACCAAATCTGATCCTGAATTGCAATGGCCACTACATGAGTCGTTTGATTTACGAAAGGTTCAGTATGTGGAGCAATGTTTGTTTCAGCGCAGGTCTAGACAAGATATGTTTGATTGTGTACGTATGTGGGGGAAAGTGGTACGTGAACGAATGAAGCGTGAATTAGCCTTGGCGGACAAAGAGCAGCGGAAGGCTGCTCAGGATAAGGCTTTACAGCTGGAGGAGAAAGAGTTGCAGGAAAAGAAAGAGAGGGAGGCACGGGAACGTAATTTACAAACGAATGGTCAATTTCCTATTCGACGTCCTCTTTATCCTGTCCTTACTAATGAAATTGATGATTTCTCATTGTTAGATCGTTGCCCGCCTCCGTATGTTCTACCTACGGCCCCAGATGAGGATTCGGACGGAGGTGGTCAAGGGAGTAGTCGTGCTAAGCTAAGTGCCAGTGAAACTGCGAAGTTGCGCAGCTTTGCTCGTAAACTCAATTTGAACAAAATAACTATTTCAGAGATTAATGACCAAATGTGTAAGTGGTCCGAGCGAGAACGACTGTATTTCTTGAGCCAGTTTGGAGACGAAGTTGTAGAACGATTCAGAAAGCATTCAAATGATTTAGAGCCTAAGGATGTATCAGTTAGTCGTGAGGATATGCGTAAAGGTCTTTTTGTTATTTCAGATCCGGATCGTTTTTTTCAGCGGTTGGTCCAGCTACGGGATGAGGCGTCAAGACTACGGGAGGCGAGAAAAGCATCAGATGCGCCTGCGCCGGGATCGACGCAGCAATCCAAAGAGTGTTCTATCTTTGGAGCAGATAAGAGTTCTACGGTTCATGTTATGCCTATGCGTGAAGCTGCACCTTTGTATGTCCCTCCTAAAGGGCAAGGTACAAGCGATGACAAATTGTCTGGGGATGCAAAGGGTTATTTTATATATAATTGGGTCTACACACCGTGGAACAGAGCAGATGTTATGGCACTTAAAAATGCTTTGCCTGACCCCCGTAAGAATCCGGCAGCTTTTTATGAAGGAGTGGAAGGGGCTATTTCTTCGTGTGTTATGACGTTAGTTGATATTGATCTTTTCTTTGGGTTAATATTGCCTCCTGATATGTGGAGAGCAATTCGTAAGTTCGATGATCAAGCGATCCTGGGGGCGGATTGGAAAACTTTATCCCAAGCTGATTTAGACAGGGAGCCTGCATGTAAGCCATGCCAATTAATCTTAGATCTCCCGACGGCTATTTTGAATAAATTAAAAACGCTTGTTCCCACTAAAAAGATTGATTGGACCATGTTAGCCTCGTGTAAGCAGAAGGCGGATGAGTCGGTGTCTGATTTCTTCTCACGTTTTGAAGAAGCATTTCACGACTATAGCGGGCAGTTACTAACAGAAGACACGGGTAGGCATTTGTTCGTTGATAAGTATGTAGCGAATCTCCTACCGGAGATTTCAAAACGCCTAAAGACTAGTGAAAGTTCTTGGACCACTGCGACCCCTGCTTCTTTATTGACTATGGCTCAGTATTATGAGCGACAGGAATTGGAGGCTAAAGAAAGAACTGATAAGAAAGCGAAGGAATTAAAGATGAAAGTGATGTTAGCTCAGGTTTATGCTACACAGCCAAGAGGGAACGATAGAGGTAGGCGTGGATCGTACTGTACGTCTTCTGGTCGTACCGACATTGCTGAGGATCAGTGTGCATATTGTAAGGAGTTTGGACATTGGGCCTCAGACTGTCCGGTGCTTCGAGAACAGCGTAATCAGCGTGGTCGAGAAGGTGGAAGGACAAGGAATAGTTATTCGGGAGCGAGGGGTCGTGGTCAGGCTGATAATAATACTTTTGATCGACGGAATCAGTATCAGATAGCGGAGGGTGAGAATGTGGAGCCTCGGGATTAGGTACATGCATAGGATTGTGTAGGATGGGGTGTGGAATCGGTTGAAGTACCAGTAGATCAAAGAAGTCCATATGTATCAGCTGGCATTTTGGGTTCTATTGATCAGTTCCTGGTTGATACAGGAGCTACTCGTAGCGCTCTGTCTAAAAACCTGGTTCCAAGGGCTCCCCTTTCTGGCGAAACGATTACATCAATAGGGTTCGATGGAACCCTTAGCCCATTGTCACAACCTCTTACATTTTACATTGACAGATTCTTTGGTCCATGCCAGTTTTTATTATCACCAAAGACTCGAGACAATATTATGGGAATAGATTTGCTCAAATACTTTCGAGCAACAATACGCTGCGCTCCTGAAGGAGTGCGGGTTATCTTGAATGACAATTACCCGGATGCAGAGAGATTGCACACTATGCAAGAAATTGAAGCGTTGGCCTCTCTTCCGCAAAGGTTATGGGCTAGTTCGGACACGGATGTGGAACAGATGCTTATTCTCCCTATTCGAATAACTGTCAAGGAGGGAGCATCTTTGCCTCGTGTACCACAGTATAAAATCTCCAGGGAAGGTGAAGTTGCCTTAACTCATTGTACATGACTTGATTATTGCAGGCGTTGTGGAGGAAGTTCCCTATAATGTTTGTAACAGCCCTATTCTTCCGATTTTGAAGAAAGATACCGATGACAAAATGTATCGATTTATTATTGATTTGAGAGAAATTAACAAGATAGTAGTGCCCCAGTACCCGGTGGTGTCTGATATTACCACCTTACTTACTCTGATTCCGCCCACTGCAACCACGTTTATCGTGATTGACCTAAAAAATGCCTTCTTTTCCATTCCCATCCATCCTGATAGCAGATATTTGTTTGGTTTCACATTAAATAATAAATTGTATAGATTTTGTCGAGTTCCTCAAGGCTATACAGAAAGTCCTAGCATTTATAGCCAGGCTTTAAAAAGACAGCTTGATTCTTTCGATTTGCAGTCTGGAGTGGCTCTCATTCAGTATGTCGATGATATTCTACTTGCAGCAGACACGCAAGAACAATGTGAGGAGAGGAGTCTTGCTTTACTCTCCTTTCTTGCTCAGAACAATCACAAGGTTTCTAGGAAAAAGCTTCAATATTGTAGACCAAAGGTGACCTACCTCGGCCATCTTTTGTCTAAGGAGGGACGTGCATTGACATCTGATCGAATCCAAGCGATTTTAGATACACCAGTCCCCCGCACTCAGAGAGATGTGCGCGCTTTTATAGGCTTAACGTCTTTTTGTAGACAGTGGATAATGGGATTTTCACATATTATAAAGCCTTTGTTAGCACTATTGTCCAAGACTACACCAATGCCCCTTGAATGGACAGATGAATGCCAGACTGCTTTTGAACAATTGCGACAAGCCCTTTGTTCCGCACCAGTGTTAGGTACACCAGATTATACGAAGATTTTCACATTGTATGTACACGAGAAGGATGGGTGTGCATTGTCAGTCCTAGTGCAGACACACGGGGATAAACAGAGACCTTGCACGTATTTCTCAGCAATACTTGATCCTGTAGCACGAGGATTACCTGGGTGTTTTCGAGCAGTTGCAGCAACAGCAGTGGCCATACGACAGAGTGAGGGAATAGTTTTTCACACAAATTGCTGGTGTTAGTTCTCCATGCGGTAGATGCTCTGTTAAACCAAACAAAAACTCAGTATCTTACGAGTGCACGTTTAACAGGATATGAGCTCACACTGTTGGCGCTGCATATTACATTAAAGATATGTGCTACTCTGAACCCTGCTACTTTATTGCCGTATCCAGTTGCCGAGGGCCAGGAGGAAGAACACCATGATTGTGTTTTCCTGACTGAAGAGCAAACAAAGGGTCGTATCGACTTGCAGGATACGCCACTTCCAGATGTGGATGGGTAACTGTGGGTTGATGGATAGTGTTTGAGGCTGCCAGATGGTACAACTTCCGCAGCATATGCGATCACGACACTTAAGACAGTGGTAGAAGCAGCACGAATACCACAGAAATCGGCCCAAGCAGCGGAACTGATAGCCTTAACAAGAGCATGCGAATTGAGTGCTGGCTTATGTGTGAACATTTACACTGATAGCCGGTACGCCTTTGGAGTAGCGCATGATTTTGGCCTACTCTGGAGAGAGCAAGGGTTTTTGACTTCACACGGAGTGCACATCATGCACAGAGAACTAGTGCGTGATCTTCTAAATGCGCTACTATGTCCAAAGAAAGTGGCGATAGTTAAATGCAGTGCGCATAAGAAAGTGACAGATAAAATAGGACAAGGAAATGCCTTTGCAGATCACATAGCGAGGGAAACTGCTATGTCACGAAATGCCTCGCCAATGTATGTAGTGAAATCGCAGGCTGAGCGATGGCATGATGCTAGAGAGGAGATACTAGACATTCAGAAATCAGCGTCTGAAGCAGAACTCGCAACCTGGGCAACGGAGGGAGTGCTGGATGATGAGGGTTGTTGGAGAAGCAAAGATATGGAAATATGGAAATTGCCTGCAACTTATTTGCAAGCAATGGTCCAAATGACACATAGATTGGCACATGTTGGAGCTCTCGCAATTACTAGATTGCTTACGCGAGTCTGGGAGCATCCTGAGATTGTCAATATGGCCAAAAGAGTAGTGCAGACCTGTCTGATATGCTTGCAGCACAATCCTGCTAAAGGGACGTATACTCCGAAAGGAGGGTTTGTTCCACCTACTGCACCATTCGAAGTGCTACAAATGGATTACATCCAGCTTGAGCGTTGCAATAACCTTAAATATGTCTTAGTGGTGGTGTGTGCTTTCAGTAAATGGATTGAGGCCTTCCACACGAAGGATAATACAGCGCTGACAACAGCTAAGGTTTTGCTCAAAGAGTACTTCCCGCGCTATGGTGTTTGTAAATTTTTGTGGAGCAATAATGGTCCTCATTTTGTTGGGAAAATTGTGGAATACGTCATGAAGGGATTGGGAATTCAGCAAAAATGTCATGCTGTATTTCATCCGCAGTCAGCAGGTCTTGTGGAAAGGTACAACGCTACTCTAAAATTGAAGCTAGCAAAGATTGTGGCATCCACGTCTTTGAAAGGGCCGGATGCTTTGCCTCTGGCATTGCTATCTATTAGATGAGTGCCCCATTCCCGAACTGGCCTCACACCTTATGAAGTGGTGTTTGGAAGGCCTATGAATATATGGGGAGTTCCTAAGCCCCGATTGTTACATGATGTGTCTTGTATAATGATGAACGATTATTTGGCACGATTAACAAATGATTTACTTTCCATTCATCAACAGGTTCGAGAAGCGCTCCCAGACAATTCCATTGGAGAGGCTCACAATCTTCGTCCTGGCGACTACCTGATGGTTCGGTCCTTTGAGAGGACAAGCAGCTTGGAGCCGAGGTGGCGTGGACCCGAGCAAGTGCTACTAGCGACTCGTACGGCTGTGCGAGTTACGAACAAGAAACGGTGGGTGCATTCCACTCATTGTCGTTGCGTCTCTCCGGATCTGGTGAACACAACTGTGCTGTCTGATCATCGAGACATCTTGGACGAGGAGAAGAGCCCAGCTGTTACGTCTACTGAATCGGAGGGAGCCTTCCCGGACCACACCGTCTCTGGTAGAGAGAGATACAATCTACGACCAAGAGAAGCAGTTGTTTTGTGCGAGACTGGTTGAGTTACCGCTCCAGGTTTGTGAAACGGAAGCCGGGAATATCAAGGGGGGGGGATCAGCTCTGCTAAGTGTAGCGACAACCGTCTTGAATCTCGGAGAAGAAACCAACGGCTACCTCGGAGTTTAGCACTCATATTTTTATTTTTTAGTTGCTTTCTTTTTGAGACATTTGAACTATTGAACTATGGCACCTTCTACAATGCGAAATAAGAGAATTCTTGGTGCAGTACTTTTTGTGATGACAATTGTGGTGATAGCAGTAATAGCTTGGGTGGTAGAACTACTGGTGCCGGCAAGAGAACATTTATTGCCAACTACCCCAATTCCATCTGAACATTTTCATTTTACTTTGCCTTATCATGAAGAACGACACAGACAGACTTATCTGAATAATAGTTTCATCCAGATTCAGCATCACACCCATAATATGACGAACACTTTGAACTGTTGGGTATGTGGGATGTTGCCTGGACATCAAAAGAAAGGAGGCACTCCGCTTATCCCACTGCCATTCTCTCACAATGGTTCTTGTAATGCTTGGTATACTCTTCTATTCACTTTGCGATGGCCGACAAAAGGTGGACTACTTTTCCGACTTAATAAGGTTTGCTTTAATGACCGAGATGGTTATCCACAAGCTGAAGGAACTAAATTTGAATGGGAAGAATATCGACCAGATAATGTATCTTCACCTCGAATTTATACTAATCAAAGAAATGTAAATACGTCTAGCCTGTATATGATTACAGTCATTGATACAAAAGCTGATTTGTGTGTACGAAATAAAGGTACAATCCCAGTAGGAAGAAGTGAATGTAACACTACTCTTACCTTTGACACTCCAAATGGTATTACCTTTGTGGCTTCAGGAAACACTTACTTTATCTGTGGAAATAAAGGTTATCACCGTCTCCCTATAGGATCGTTAGGAACATGTTATATATCCTTTGTATGGCTCCCTGTGTTTCTTGCCCCACCTATGTACCATAATGATTTCGTTTTGTATCACGATTTTATACCGAATAGAGTGAAGAGAGCATTAGCTCTCGATGATATAGACCAGACTGATACTTCTCTGCAGCAATATGTCGATTTTAATTTAGGTCTTTTCTCATTTGTTGGGGCTGCTTTAAATAGCAGAAAAATAAGACGACTGACACGTGTTGTAGAAGCTGTTGCTAATGAGACAGTTTTTGCTTTAGGGAACTTGACTGAGGAACTTCAAATTACTCGAATTGTAACGCTCCAGAACCGAATGGTTCTAGATGTAGTATTAGCTGATCAAGGGGGTGCATGTCGCATTATCGGAAGTAGTTGCTGCGTGTACGTGCCAGATAATTCACCCTCTGTATATGATGCAATTTCTAAGTTACATAAGATAGCCGCTGAGATACATCCTGATAATGGTACTTGGACATTTTCGGGGTAGTTTTGGATGTTACTTAGTACCTGGGGTTGGAAGCTGCTGACAATCCTATGTGTAATAATTGGGATACTGTTCTTTCTATGTCTCTGTATTCAATGTGGCCCTATGTTATGTTCTATGTGCCTTTCTGCTTGTATCCCATCCAAACCAGCTATTGTCAAGAATGAACAAATGATTCATAGAGAAGTAGCAAACATTATGTCCATTGATATGGAGGATGAATACCCTGATTATGTCCATTATGAGGTAGCTTTAGCTAAACGCTAAAAGGGTCGTCTGTCGTAATTTGACGGTGATCGGGTTAGCGTTAAGCTTTGCTACACAAATTTTCCCTTAACTTGACTATGGTGTTCGGAAGCCATTTTGAAAACCCTGGCGTCCATTTTATATGAACACGCTGCCTCGTGGTCAGCATGCCCTTTCGTCCTTTCTTTGTACCACTGACCACTTAAACTTGCCCAGCAACAGGCTATTTTTAGTATTGGTCAAGCTCGCATATGCGCAGTTAAACCCTCTGTACTAGTGGACAGTCATCGCTTAGGAATTTTCTCCAAAACTGACCAGTGGTATTGTAACTCCTCCCATGAGTTGGCTGTGTTCCAAAAATGACCTTATATGTACCTAAACTGAGTAAATGTGTTCAGCCTACTCTTTTTATTACTGTAAAAACGGTATAAAAGAGGTCTCACATCGATGTTCGGTGTGATACTTCTTGCATTACCGAAGTGTGATGTAGGAATGTACCACCACCCCATGGGGTCCTAATAAACTTGTCTTTTGCATTTTCCAGTTTCCGTGCCAACGTCTGTTTTATGGTGTAGCGGGTTTTGCGGAATATGTAGGCCTGGAGAACCCAATACCACACCAACACCCGCCGCCGAGACCACTACCCCTTCGACCCCCACCCACAACAGTCGCCTGACCACCTGGTCCTACGTCAGCAACAAAGACACCATCAGGACCATGAAGCCCATCCACTCCGGATACCCACCTGACCCCTGCCCTCACCACGTTTTCAACACAGCCAGCACAGTCATGGCACCCCATCTTCGGAAAACTATCAACACCTCCTTCGGACAGCAACCTTACCAACGAGCTGGAAGCACGCCGAGATCAACGCCCTACTGAAGAAACCCAAAGCGGAACCCAAGGACCTCAAGAACTTCCGGCCCATCTCCCTGCTCCCTTTCCCGGCGAAAGTCACAGAGAAAATTGTCAACAGACAGCTGACCCGGTATCTTTAAGACAACAACATCCTGGACACTTCCCAGTCGGGCTTCCGCAGCAACCACAGCACCGAGACCGCCCTCATCGCAGCCACTTATGACATCAGGATCCTGATGGACAAAGGAGAAACAACAGCCCTCATCCTGCTAGGCCTATCAGCAGCATTCAACACTGTCTGCCACCGCACCTAACAGCACGCCTCCTGGACGCCGGAATCCAAGAAAAGGCCCTAGCCTAGACCACATCCTTCCTCTCAGGCAGAACCCAGAGCGTCCACCTCCCTCCTTTCCGATCCAAAACCACTTTGATCATCTGCGGCGTCCCAAAGGGATCTTCCCTTAGCCCAACGCTGTTCAACATCTACATGGCACCACTCGCCCACGTCGCACGACAACACAACCTCAATATCATCTCCTACGCAGACGACACCCAGCTGATCATATCCCTCACTGAAGAACCCCATTCTGCCAAAGCCAACCTCCACAGAGGAATGAAGGCCGTCGCCGATTGGAGGAAGGAAAGCAGGCTGAAGCTGAACTCAGACAAGACAGAGGTCCTCATCCTCGGCCCCACCCCATCAGCCTGGGACGACTCCTGGTGGCCTACATCACTAGGAACAGCCCCAGAACCCACCGACCACGCACGCAACATGGGGATCATCCTGGACTCTGCCATCTCCATGACCAAGCAAGTCAACGCCATCTCCGCGTCCTGCTTCAACACCCTCCGAATGCTCCACAGAATCTTCAAATGGTTCCCTCCCGACACAAGGAAAACCGTCACCCAGGCCCTCGTCACCAGCCGACTGGACTACGGGAACGCCCTCTACGCAGGAACAACAACCAAGCTCCTGAAACGGCTGCAACGTATCCAGAACGCCTCGGCACGACTGATCCTCGACGTCCCCCACTGAAGCCACATCACACCCCACCTGAGAGGCCTCCATTGGCTCCCCATCAACAAGAGGATCATCTTCAAGCTCCTCATTCGCGCACACAAAGCCCTACACAACACCGGACCTGCATACCTCAATGACCGACTCAGCTTCTACACCCCCACCCGCAACCTCCGCTCTACCAACCTCACCCTTGCTACAGTCCCCCGCACCCGGAAAACCACAGCCGGCGGCAGATCCTTCTCCTACCTCGCCGCCAAGACCTGGAACACTCTCCCTACCAACCTACGACAGACCCAGGACCTGCTGGCCTTCAGAGGACTTCTCCAGACCTGGCTCTTCGATCAGTAGCCCCCCCCCCCCCCCCCCCAGCGCCTTGAGACCCTCACGGGTATATAGAACGCTTTACAAATGCTTGATTGATTGAGGAAAAGAGAAGGGTGCAAAAAGAGGGGTGCAGGAAGAAGCAAGAGAGGTGCAGAAAGTAGCAAGCGAGGTGCAGAAAGAGGCAAGATAAGTGCAGAAAGAGTCAAGAGAGGTACAGGAAAAGGGAAGAAGGGTACAGAAAGAGGCAAGAGGGGTGCAGAAACAGGGAAGACGAGTGCAGAAGAGGTAACAGGGGTGCCAACAGAAGCAAGAGAGGTGTGGAAAGATGCAAGAGAAGTTCAGAAAGAAGCAACATAGATGCAGAAAGATGCAAGAGAAGTGCAGAAAGAGGAAAGAGATGTGCTGAAAGAAGCAACAGATGTATAGAAAGAAGAAAGAGAAGTCCCGAAAGAAGCAAGAGGGGTGAAGACAAAGGCAACAGAGGTGCAGGAAGAGGGGTGCAGAAAGTAGCAAGAGAGGTGCAGAAAGAAGAAACAGGAGGTACATAAGGTAGCAAACGAGGTACAGAAAGTAGCAAACAAGGTACAGAAAGAGGCAAGATAAGTGCAGAAAGAGGCAACAGAGGTGCAGAAAGAAGCAAGAAAGGACCAGAAAGAAGAAAGAAGTGCAGAATGAAGCAGGAGGGGTGCGGAAAGAGGGGTGCAGAAATTTGCAAAGAGGTACAGAAAGAAGCAAGAGAAGTGCAGAAAGAAGCAAAAAAGGTGCAGAAAGAGGCAAGAGAAGTACAGGAAAAGGGAAGAAGGGTACAGAAAGAGGTAAAAGGGGTGCAGAATGAGGAAAGACGAATGAAGAAGAAAGAACAGGGGTGCCAAAAGAAGCAAGAGATGTATGGATAGAAGCAAGAGAAGTGCAGAAAGAAGCAAAAGAGGTACAGAAAGAGGCAAGAAATGCGCAGGAAAAGAGAAGAAGGGTGCAAAAAGAGGCAAGAGAGGTGCAGAAAGAAGCAACAGAGGTGTAGAAAGAAATAAGAGAGGTGCCAAAAAAAGAAAGAAGTGCAAAAAGAGTCAAGTGAGATGCAGAAAGAGTAAAGAAGGGTGCAGAAAAAGGCTGGAGCTGTTCAGAAAAAGCAACAGAAATCCAGAAAGAAGCAGGAGAAGTGCATAAAGAGGGAAGAGAGGTGCAGAAAGAGGGAAGAGAGGTGCAGAAAGTAGCAAGCGATGTGCAGAAAGAGGCAACAGAGGTTCAGAAAGAAGCAAGAAAGGACTAGAAAGAGGAAAAAGAAGTGAAGAATGTAGCAGGAGGGGTGCAGAAAGAGGAAAGAGGGGTGCATACATTTGCAAAAGAGGTGCAGAAAGAAGCAAGAGAAGTGCAGAAAGATGCAAAAAATGTGCAGAAAGAGGCAAAAGAGGTGCAGAAAGAGGCAAGATGTGCAGGAAAAGGGAAGAAGGGTGCAGAAAGAGGGAAGACTAATGCAGAAGAGTGAACAGGGGTGCCAAAAGAAGCAAGAGAGGTGTGGAAAGAAGCAAGAGAAGTGCAGAAAGAAGCAACAGATGCAGAAAGAGGCAAGAGAAGTGCAGAAAGAGTCAAGTGAGGTGCAGAAAGAGTTAAGAAGGGTGCAGAAAAAAGCAAGAGGTATTCAGAAAGAAGCAACAGAAATCCAGAAAGAAGCTGAAGTGCAGAAAGAAGCAAGAGGAGTCCAGAAAGAGGCAAGAGAGGTGAAGACAAAGGCAACAGAGGTGCAGGAAGAGGGAAGAGGGGTGCAGAAAGAAGCAAGAGAGGAGCAGAAAGAAGCAACAGAGGTACAGAAAGTAGCAAACAATGTGCAGAAAGAGGCACCAGAGGTGCATAAAAAAGCAAGAAAGGACCAGAAAGAAGAAAGAGAAGTGCAGAATGAAGCAGGAGGGGTGCGGAAAGAGGGGTGCAGGAAAAGGGAAGAAGGGAACAGAAAGAGGCAAGAGGGGTGTAGAAAGAGGGAAGACGGATGCAGAAGAGTGAACAGGGGTGCCAAAAGAAGCAAGAGAGGTGTGGAAGGAAGCAAGATAAGTGCAGAAAGAAGCAACATAGATGCAGAAAGAGGCAAGAGAAGTGTAGAAATAGTCAAGTGAGGTGCAGAAAGAGTCAAGAAGGGTGCAGAAAAAAGCAAGAGGTGTTCAGAAATAAGCAACAGAAATCCAGAAAGAAGCTGGAGAAGTGAAGAAAGAAGCAAGAGGAGTCCAGAAAGAGGCAAGAGAGGTACAAAGAGGCAAAAGAGGTGCAGAAAGAAGCAAGAGAGGTGTAGAAAGACACAAGTGAGGTGCAGAAAGAGGCAAAAGAGGTGAATAAAGAGGCCAGTGAGGTGCCAAAAGGGACAAGAGGGGTTCAGAAAGAAGCAACAGAAGTCCAGAAAGAAGCAGGAGAAGTGCAGAAGGAAGCAAGAGAAGTCCAGAAAAAGGCAACAGAGATGCAGAAACAGGCAAGAGAGTTGTAGAAAGAGGTGCATAGAAAGAAGCAAGAGGTACACAATGAGCCAAAAGAAGTACAGAAAGAGGCAAGAGAAGTGCAGAAAGAGGCAAGAGAGGTATAGAAAGAAACAAGAGAATAACAGAAAGAAGCAAAAGAGGTACAGAAAGAGGCAAGAAGGGTGCAGAAAAAAGCAAGAGGTGTTCAGAAATAAGCAACAGAAATCCAGAAAGAAGCTGGAGAAGTGAAGAAAGAAGCAAGAGGAGTCCAGAAAGAGGCAAGAGAGGTACAAAGAGGCAAAAGAGGTGCAGAAAGAAGCAAGAGAGGTGTAGAAAGACACAAGTGAGGTACAGAAAGAGGCAAAAGAGGTGAATAAAGAGGCCAGTGAGGTGCCAAAAGGGACAAGAGGGGTTCAGAAAGAAGCAACAGAAGTCCAGAAAGAAGCAGGAGAAGTGCAGAAGGAAGCAAGAGAAGTCCAGAAAAAGGCAACAGAGATGCAGAAACAGGCAAGAGAGTTGTAGAAAGAGGTGCATAGAAAGAAGCAAGAGGTACACAATGAGCCAAAAGAAGTACAGAAAGAGGCAAGAGAAGTGCAGAAAGAGGCAAGAGAGGTATAGAAAGAAACAAGAGAATAACAGAAAGAAGCAAAAGAGGTACAGAAAGAGGCAAGAGATGTGCAGGAAAAGAGAAGAAGGGCTCACAAAGAGGTGTAGAAAGTAGTAAGAGAGGTGCCGAAAAAAGAAAGGGAAGTGCAGAAAGAGTCAAGTGAGGTGCAGAAAGAGTCAAGAAGGGTGCAGAAAAAGGCGAGAGTGGTTCAGAAAGAAGGAACAGAAATCCAGAAAGAAGCAGGAGAAGTGCAGAAAGAAGCAAGAGAAGTCCAGAAAGATGAAAGAGAGGTGAAGAAACAGGCAACAGAGGTGCAGGAAGAGGGGTACAGAAAGAAGCAACAGAGGTGCAGAAAGAAGCAACAGAGGTACAGAAAGTAGCAAGCGAGGTGCAGAAAGAGGCAACAGAGGTGCAGAAAGCAGCAAGAAAGGACCAGAAAGAAGAAAGAGAAGTGCAGAATGAAGCAGGAGGGGTGTGGAAAGAGGCAAGAGAGGTACAGGAAAAGGGAAGAAGGGTACAGAAAGAGGCCTGAGGGGTGCCGAAAGAGGGAAGACGAATGCAGAAGAGGTAACAGGGGTCCCAAAAGAAGAAAGAGAAGTGCAGAAAGAAGCAAAAAAGGTGCAGAAAGAGGCAAGAGAGGTATAGGAAAAGGGAAGAAGGGTACAGAAAGAGGCAAGAGGGGTGCAGAAAGAGGGAAGACAAATGCAGAAGAGGTAACAGGGGTCCCAAATAAAGCAAGAGAGGTGTGGAAAGAAGCAAGAGAAGTGCAGAAAGAAGCAACATAGATGCAGAAAGAGGCAAGAGAATGCAGAATGAGGCAAGAGATGTGCTGAAAGAAGCAACAGATGTATATAAAGAAGAAAGAGAAGTCCAGAAAGAGGCAAAAGAGGTGCAGTAAGAGGGCAGAGGGGTGCAGAACGAAGACAGAGAGGTGCAGGAAGAAGCAACAGAGGTACAGAAAGAGGCAATAGAAATGCAGAAAGAGGCAGGAGAGGTGCAGAGAGAACAGGGGTATAGAAAGAGGGAACAGGGGCACAGAAAGTGGGAACAGAGGAGCAGAAACAGACAAGAGGTGCAGAAAGAAGGAAGAAGGGTGCAAAAAGAGGTAAGGGGGTGTAGAAATAGGCAAGAGAAGTACAGAAAGGCAAGAGGGGTGCAGAACGAGGCAATAGAGGTGCAGAGAGGGAAGAAGGGGCAGAAAGACGCAAGTGAGGTTCGAAAAGAGGGAACAAAGGTTCAGAAACAGGCAAGAAAAATCCAGAAAGAGGCAAGAGAAGTGCTGAAAAAAGCAATAGATGTGTAGAAAGAAGCAACAGAGATGCAGTAAGAGGCGAGAGAAGTGCAGAAAGAGGCTAGAGGGGTGCAGAAAGAGGCAAGAGAATTGCAGAAAGTTGCAAGAGAAGTGCAGAAAGAAGCAACAGAGGTACAGAAAGAGGCAAGAGAGATGCAGAGACAGATAGGAGAGCTGCAGAAAGAGGGATCAAGGGTGCAGAAAGAGGCAAGAGGGGTGCAGAAAGAAGCGAGAGGTGTAGAAAGAAGCAAGAGAGGTGCCGAAAAAAGCAAGAAGTGCAGAAAGAAACAAGAAAAGTGCCGAAAAAAGCAAGAGAAGTACAGAAAGAGGGAACAGGGGTTCAGAAAGAGGCAAGAGTGGTGCAGAAAGAGGCAAGAGTAGTGCTGAAAGAAGCAACAGATGTGTACAAAGAAGCAAGGGAAAGAAGAAAGATACGTACAGAAAGAAACAATAGGGGTGCAGAATGAGACTAGAGGGGTGCAGAAAGAGGCAAGAGAATTTCAGAAAGAGGCAAGAGAAGTGCAGAAAGAAGCAACAGAGATACAGAAAGAGGCAAGAGAGATGCAGAGACAGATAGGAGAGCTGCAGAAAGAGGCATAAGGGGTGCAGAAAGAAGCAACAGAGGTGTAGTAAGAAGCAAGAGAGGTGCCAAAAAAGGCAAGAAGTGCAAAAAGAAACAAGAGAGGTGCAGAAAAAAGCAAGAGAAGTACAGAAAGAGGGAACAGGGGTGCAGAAAGAGGCAAGTGAGGTGCAGAAACAAGCAGGAGGGGTTCAGAAAGAAGCAACAGAAATCCAGAACGAAGCAAGAGGATTGCAGAATAAGCAAGATAAGTCCAGAAAGAAGCAAGAGAGGTGCATAAAGAAGAAAGGGAATTGCAGAAAGAAGCAACAGAGGTGGAGAAGGAGGCAAAAGAACTGCATAAAGAGACAGAGTTGCAGAAACAGGCACAAGAGGTGCAGAAATAGGCAATAGGGGTAGAGACAGAGGCAAGAGAGGTGCAGAAAGAGGGAAGAGGGGTGCAGAAAGAGGCAAGAGGGGTGTAGAAATATGCAAGAGAGGTGCAGAAAGAGGCAAGAGCATGGAGGAAATAACCTATAAAGGTGCATAAAGAGGCGAGAGGAGTGCAGAAAGCGGCAAGAGGTGCAGAAAGAGGCAAGAGGTGCAGAAAGAGGCAAGAGAGGTGCAGAAAGAGGAATGAGGGGTACAGAAAGAGGCATGAGGGGTACAGAAACACGCAAGGGAGGTACAGATAGAAGCAAGAAAGGTGCAGAAAGAAACAAGAGAAGTGCAGAAAGAGGCAAGAGAATTGGAGAAAGAAGCAAGAGAAGCGCAGAAAGAAGCAAGAGAAATGCAGAAACAGGCAGGAGAGGTTCAGAAAATGGCCTACTTTGACAGTACCTTCCCAAGGACTCATACTCAGTCTTAGACCTCACTTTTCTCTTGAAGGTTCACTATTCATCGACTGCTCAGAATGTTAGGCCTACCAAATGTAAAACAGCAATTGTAACTAAATACCTAGTGTACATCTGACAACGTTTATGAAGGTATGCAGGCGTGTGTTACATAAAAATAAACATACAAACACTTGAATAACTCTGTTTCAAACAGCATACTCTAACTTTCTGTACAAAAAGGTGTATGTAATTCTTTCTGCTCATAATACAGGGAACAGGTGCTCATAATACAGGTGCAGAAGGATGTGCAACAACTGCAGAAAGAGTCAAGAGAGGTGCAGAAAGATGCAAGAGAGGTGCAGGAAAAGGGAAGACGGGTACAGAAAGAGGCAAGAGGGGTGCAGAAAGAGGAAAGACAAGTGCAGAAGAGGGAACAGGGGTGCCAAAAAGGCAAGAGATGTGTAAAAAGAACAAGAGAAGTGCAGAAAGAAGCAACAGAGGTGCAGAAGGAGACAAGAGAAGTGCAGAAAGAGGCATGAGAGGTACTTATTGTATGCACCTTTTCCCTAGACGCGCGTCCACAGAACGTGAGTCTACTTGACTGATCGCATTCTGACTTCCCGCATTTGTTTTGTTCCTGGGTTCGCGGTCGCGCCCTTCATCCCTGACACTGATGCGGCCGCGTTTGTTTATTGTGTCTATTTTAGAGAAGATACATTGTATCCTTCCTCGTACCCAACGCAATTGACGGCATTTATTTTTCACGCGTGATGCGCATTTAAATTGCATTTTGTGAAGACCGGCCTGTTATTGAACAGAGAACACACGCGTTTTAGACGCTATTATTTTGACCTTCTCCATTTTTTAACGCCTGGGTGGCGTTTTTGACTGCAGTTGCTTTGGGTGTACGCCGACCCTCCATTTCGCCCTTCCCTTTCTGCTTGTCTATGACACCTCATTGAGAGCTCATTTGGGGAGCTGAGTGACAGAGAAATTGCTGTCATTTTTTTGTGTTTTTGGAAACAGTTGTTTATGTTGACTTAATTGATGGGGTTCTACTGCCTGGCTGGAATAGAAAAAAGAAAGTTTTAACTGCACTGCTGATCACGAAGATTTTCCTTTTCACATCCAGAGATGTCCAGCCGGTAAGGGACTGTGTGTTTTCTATAAAGCAAGCATTTGTGAATGTTACACGGGAGGGGAGGAAATTACTCAATGTATCTTTATTGTTCCCATGTAGGTGTTGCCTTTCCTGTTCACCCAGAGAAAACCGGCTGGGGGATTAGTAGAGTAGTATCCTGGTTTCTGATCCCCACATCTCTTAGAGTCAGTCCGGGGGGTGTGAGTATCATAAAGCTTCTCAACCATAGACAGGCTATAGGAGTGTGGGGAAATTATCGTCGTCCCTGTGGATTGAGCTGGGAGATAAACCACAGGTTAGTGGCACTGGCAACACAGAGGTGTAGAAAGAAGCAAGAGGTGATGAAATAGACAAAAGAGTTGCAGAAAGAAACAAGAGAGGTGCCGAAAAAAGCAAGAGCAGTGCAGAAAGAGGCAAGTGAGGTACAGAAACAGCCAAGAGGGGTTCAGAAAGAAACACCAGATATCCAGAAAGAAGCAAGAGCAGTGCAGAAAGAAGCAAGGTAAGTCCAGAAAAAGGCAATAGATGGGCAGAAACAGGCAACAGAGGGGCAGAAAGAGGGAAGAGGGGTGTGGGAAGAGGGTTATAGAAAGAAGCAAGAGATGTGCAGAAAGAGGCAAGAGAGGGGCAGAAAGAAACATGTGTGCTGCAGAAAGAGGCAAGAGAGGTGCAGAAAGAAGAAAGAGGGTGCAGAAAGAAGCAAGAGGCACAGAAAGAGGCAAGAGAGGTGCAAAAAGTAGCAAGAGGGGTGCAGAAAGAGGCAAGAGGAGTGCAGAAAGAGGCAAGAGAGGTGTAGAAAGAGGGTGCAGAAAGAAGCAAGAGAGGCACAGAAAGAAGAAAGGGAATTGCAAAAAGAAGCAACAGAGGTGGAGAAGTAGGCAGTAGAACTGCAGAAAGAGGCAACTGAGTTGTGGAAACAGGCAAAAGAGGTGCATTAAGAGGCAACAGGGGTAGAGACAGGCAAGAGAAGTGCAGAAAGGGGGAAGAGGGGTGCAGAAAGAGGCAAGAGGGGTGCATAAATATGCAAGAAAGGTACAGAAAGAAGCAAGAGCAGGAAAGAATAACCTACAGAGATGCAAAAAGAGGTGAGAGGGGAGCAGAAAGAGTCAGGAGAGGTGTACAAAGAGGGAAGCTGGGTGCAGAAAGGCATGAGGGGTGCAGAAAGAAGCAAGAGAGGTGCAGAAAGAAGCAACAGAGGTGCAGAAAGGGGCAAGAGAAGCGTAGAAAGAAACAAGAGAAGTGCGGAAACAGGCAGGAGAGGTGCAGAAAGAGAGATCAGGATGTAGAAAGAGGGAACAGGGGTGCAGAACGAGGGAACACATGAGGTTTAGAAAGAGGGATGAAGGGTGCAAAAAGGGCAAGAGGGGTGCAGAAAGAAGCAACAGGGGTGTGAAAAGAAGCAAGAGGTAATGAAAGAGACAAAAGAGTTACAGAAAGAAACAAGGGAGGTGCCGAAAAAAGCAAGAGAAGTGCACAGAGGCAAGTGAGGTGCAGAAAGAGGCAAGAGAAGTGCAGAAAGAGGGAACAGGGGTGCGAAAGAGGCAAGTGAGGGGCAGAAACAGGCAAGAGGGGTTCAGAAAGAAATAACAGAAATCAATAAAGAAGCAGAAGAAGTGCAGAAAGAAGTAAGATAAGTCCAGAAAGAGGCTAGATAAAATGCAGAAACAGGCAACAGAGGTGCAGAAAGAGGGAAGAGAGGTACAGAAAGAGGGAAGAGGGGTGTAGAAAGCAGGAAGAGAGATATAGAAAGAAGCACGAGAGGTGCAGAAAGAGGCAACAGAGGTGCAGAAAGATGCAAGTGATGTGCAGAAAGATGTAATAGAAGTACAGAAAGAGGCAAGAGGTGCAGAAAGAAGAAAGAGGGTGCAGAAAGAGGCAAGATAAGTAAAGAAAGAAACAGAGGTGCAGAAAGGGGCAAGAAAGGTGCAGCAGAAAAAAGCATGAGAGGTGCAGAAAGAAGCAAGAGAGGTGCATAAATAAGGGAGGTGCAGAAAGCGGAAGAGACGTGCCGAAAGAGGCAAGAGAAGCGCAGAAAAAGTAGGAAAGGTGCAGAAAGAAGCAAGAGTTGATGAAAGAGACAAAAGAGTTACAGAAAGAAACAAGGGAGGTCCCGAAAAAACAAGAGAAGTGCACAGAGGCAAGAGAAGTGAAGAAAGAGGGAACAGGGGTGCAGAAAGAGGCAAGTGAGGTGCAGAAACAGGCAACAGGCGTTCAGAAAGAAATAACAGAAATCCAGAAAAAAGCAAGAAAAGTGCAGAAAGAAGCAAGATAAGTCCAGAAAGAGGCAAGAGAAATGCAGAAACAGGCAACAGAGGTGCAGAAAGAGGGAAGAGAGGAACAGAAAGAGGGAAGAGGGGTGCAGAAAGCAGTAAGAGGGATATAGAAAGAAGAAGGAGAGGTGCAGAAAGTGGCAAGAGAGGTGCAGAAAGAAGCAAGTGATGAGCTGAAAGAGGCAATTGAAGTACAGAGGCAAGAGGTGCAGAAAGAAGAAAGAGGGTGCAGAAAGAGGCAAGGAAGGTGCAGAAGAAAAAAGCATGAGAAGTGCAGAAAGAAGCAAGAGATCTGCAGAAATAAGGGAGGTGCAGAAAGCGGAAGAGACGTGCAAAAAGAGGCAAGAGAAGCGCAGAAAAAGAAAGAAAGGTGCCGAAAGAAGCAAGAGAAATGAAGAAAGAGGCAAGAGAGATGCAGAAAGAAGCAAGAGTGGTTTGCACACCATTAGTACCAATGTAACACCCACATTTAGCAATAAGTAACAAGTGACAATTCTATGTTTTTTGTTCAAATCTGCAGGTTATGCAGTAGATGAGAGATTATGTGGTAAATGTGGAACATGTATAATTTTGCGAAAGTCGGTGCAGCCAAACAGTTGCATAATTCCAGTGGCCTTGCTCATACCTCTGACTAGGTCCAGAAGTGCTCCTCAGTGGTTCTTTCTTTTTTGACTCATTGAGTTTATAGTTTAGCTTCTATGGAAATGAGGAAGACTAAACCGGAGGTTACCACTCCATAACACAGACTATCATACCACATCATTTCTCTCCATAACACATAACCCCCCCCCCTCAATCAATCCTTTACACTTTTAAATACAACATACTGTCTATCCACATAATTTCACTGTACAACATAAAACATAATTCCACTACACACAACGTACATCCAATCCCCTCCGAAAAACATTAGGAAAAAACTTTTACATTTACAACGCCAATAGCTCTAACTTTAGCAAATGTGAGACCTAATACATTGCAAATGCTTATTTAACCAGTAGTTGCGTTTGCAGAGTGGTTGAGAAAGGGGGCTGGGCCTCCGAGCATCGCAAAGGAATTCCGTTGTAGGACTCACAAGAGGTACCAGGAGGGCTTCTTGGGCCCCAAAGTCGCTCAGGAGTAAAGTGGACTTCATCCCCCAACCAGTAGTTTACCAGGAGGCGCTTTTGCAGAGCGGTGGCCTCTGAAGGTCTCTTACAATCTCACTGTGTGGGACTTTCTGGCGGTAACAGGAGGGGTAGTTGGCCCCCCAAGAACATCCTTGGGGGCCAGCTACTCCTCCTATTACCTCCAGTAGGTCCCACACAGCCCCCTTTCCCCACCACTCTGCAAACGCACTCCCTGGCACGCTCTTGGATGGGGATTAAAGTCATCTTCCCTTGTGGGGGTCTTTAGGGGCAGACTAGCCTACCTGTTACCTCCAGTAAGCCCCACACAGTGGATTGCTGAGAGGTGGACACATGCCACTCCCCCTTTCTCCACCACTCTGCAAACTAGCCTCCTGGCACGCTCTTGGTGGGGGGATGAAGCCCCCTTGCATCCTGAGGGGCCGTCAGAGACAACTAGCCCTCCTGTTACCGCTAGTAAGCCCCAGACAGCTGGATTGCAGAGAGTGGTCAGAGGCCACACCCCTTTTTTACACCACTCTGCAAACGCGTCTCCAGGCGCACTGCTGCTTGAGGGATGAAGTCCACTTTAGTCCTGAAGTCCTCAGGACACAAGGGGACCTCATTGCCCCACCAGCACTGCGCCAAGAGGCACATTTGCAGAGTGGTGTAAAAGGGGCATGGCCTGCACCACCTCTCAGTAATCCCACTGTGTGGGGCCAACTGGAAATACCTGGTGGGCGTTTTCCCAGAAGGACCCTCAGTAGCAATGGGTATTTCATACCCGAACCCAGAGCACGTGTTGGAGGTGCTTTTGCAGAGTACTTCAGGAAGGGGGCAGGGCCTCCGGCCAGATGCCGGCTTCTCTTTTCTTCCTTGTTTTAGGAAGGGGGGCTGTGTTGCCCACCTTCCCTTAATACTTTTTGGGCCCAGGGGACCCCACCCCCAAAGGCATGATCTATTTTATTTTTAAAAAACTTGAAACGGGAAGGGGGCCATGCCCTCATCTCCCGGGGCTTGGCCTCTATGTTGGGGACCGTGGTGGGAGCCCCAATGCCCCCCACAGTCCCTGCCGGCTCCCCACATCCTGTTGGAGCCGATATTGCTTTTGGGCAAAGGGAGCTGCTAACATGAAGTTCTTTGCTCAAAAGCAATTATGCTTCCCTTCATGGAAAGCGAGAGAAGTTTTCCTGCTCTCTCTTCCATGAAGCGAAGCAGATGTTTGCTATGGCAGGGCGGGGGCAGTGATCCTGCCCTGCCACAGCAAACAGCAATGTCCCAGGGGTGAGCCCCCCTCCCTTCAGATTAAACGCCCTGGAAAGGTGGTGGTCCCTGAGGCCAGGGGTCCGCTACAGACCCCCGTATTAATCAATGATCAAGGAAGGTGGTGGTAGTCCCCAGGGCAGTGCGTTGGGGGTGGGAGACCCCCACTCTTCATTTTAATCATTGAAGTCCCAGGGAGGTGGCGGTCCCCGGGGCTTCAATTTAAAAATCAAAGCATTTAAATATCAAAGCCCTGGGGAGGTACCCGGGGCTGCATGGATGGATTGCCCCCGGGACCTAGCCAACCCAGGAGCTTAAAAGAAATGAAGCATGGTAGACTGCGTTTAATTTTTAAATACGTTTTCAGCAGGATTAACGTACCCTACGCAAAACCAGCCGATTAAAAAAAAAAACGTTTTTGGACCCTCGAGTTAGCAGGCCTAGTGGGTCAGGGTGTTTCTACCCTGCCCCCTTTTCTTTTTAACCTTTTTTCTTGTGTCTCGGTTGAACCGAATCACAAGATGGCTGCCAACACTTCCTGGTTTGAAGTGTTGGCAGCCAATCAGAGTCAAGCTCGTGCCCAGGAGGGTTCGCAGAGCCACTGTGGTCACCAGATATCAATATTTTTTTAAATATGAATTTCTCAGGAACTACTAAACTAATTTACACCATTTAACAATGAGAGAGGTTTCTGGACCAAAAGCTATCTTTTTGCCAAATTTGGTGTAATTCTGTTCAGCAGTTCGGGCTGTAGCTGTGTTTAAAATTTCCTAAGGAAATGAACATGGAGAAAACACATTTCAGGACCCCCCTTTTTTCTCCGCCCCGCTTGACAAATCATCCTGAAACTGTAAAGACAGGAGCGGACTGTAGCACCCCATTAGGTTTGAAAATTTCACGAATATTTGTCAACCGACGCCAAAGATATTGTCAAAAAAAAAAAAAGCTTTTTGAATAGAAACAAGGCCCTAACTCTAAGAACCTACTGGCGACTGCCAGTAGGTTACATTTATATATAATTATTTTTTTCCCAGGAAATAGCACTCAACACCAAAAAGTAAGACCGATTTTTCTGAAATACTGGCATTTACTGCGTAGTGATCCAGTGAGTGGTCATAAATTACACTGTATACCTCTCTTTGCATTCCGCAGGTAAAGATCAATGAGGAGTGATCTTGTAACAAGTAGTCCAGAAGTACAACAGGGGACATTTCTCATGGGGAGTGGAGGATTCAGGAAATGCCACATAGCCTTTAGAGAATAGCCCTTAGAGAATAAAGAACCACTACACTGTAAAAGTGAGTTTGCTATCTATGTTTTGAGGTGTACCTGCCCAAAGTTGTACAAAGAAAAGACAATCTTGAACGCTCACCCATGTGTTTTGCAACATGTCAGGGCCATTAAAAAATAAGAGGAAAACTTGCCCGGTGGCCAGACACGTTGAGGCAATACATGACAGTCAGGTAGAAGACCTTAGTTACTTTGTAGTGGACATAGTGCCAAATAGGCTGAGAGAAGGCAACAGGGAACGATGCCGGAGGCAACTTGAATACAAAAATATTCTCAGGTACAATACAAAAGCACTGGATTGGCTAAATACAGAAGAGGAGCCATATGTTCATTTATAAAGTTTGAGAATCAATTTCCAGTTTGAATCACCAGTATTCATCCAACCAATATGTATGGCACTGATTAATTTATTTTATGGGTTTTTAATTGGCACTTCAGCACTTTCTTATATTAATTGCCTGGTGGATTGATAGATTTGTTTAAATTATTCTTTGATACTGTGTATGAATCAAGAGAAGGGTTTAATTTGATACATATTTAAAAGTGTTTACTTTTCCATTGCTATATTTGCACAATTGCTCTGAGTAATATGGTTCCTTTCTTCTCTTCTATTTTAAATGAACATCAGATCTATACCTTTTTGTGAATCTAGATGTTAATCAATCCGCTGGAGTGTAGGGGCACTTTACCATTGTTCTGCACTTTGCACACAATTTGTTAGAGGGAAGCAGATAATGATATCGAAAATAAGGGAATTTCCATTTATTAGGGCCTCTAAAGTCTCATGTAGATTCGTAATAATATGGTAATTGTGTGTTAGCACTTAATGTTGATAACTGCACTTTGCACTATGCACTATGTATCTTGGCTGTGATGGCCAGAAGCAATATGTCAGACTGAGGAACTTTAGGGCTCCATGAGCATGTAATGGCTAAAGGAATCACTGACTGGTAAAGTTGGCATATATTGCATTGTATGAATTCATACAAAACATTCTGTACAGTTTCATAGTGCTGCGACTTTATCAATGTAGTTTGAACATGACGTTTCAGGCATAATTAATTATTTGCACTAGAGCAAGTTTAAGTTAATGTATGCACTGTCGCTTTAAAAATGCAATTCACAACTCACATGTGTATAAAAAGAACCAAATGGCAACTTACGGTTGTTGTGAGAAAGACTGTGGAGAAGGTCCAAATGGGTCACCAGAAGCCACAATAAAGACTGCTTTTTGAGTCAACCCGAGCATGCTGGAGCCTGTTTTCGAAGTGAGAGTAGACCTTTCAGCTTAACTATTGAAGTGTTAAGGCCAGTAATAAAATACTCACTGCTCCCTCCAAAGAGCACCTCATAATTGCATGCATGAGTTTTTGAATAAATTATGTGGATCTCGTTGCGCCCCAAGAAGGGGAAGAGCACCACCTATAATTTTAGAAAGTATTGCGGGGGACTGGAAGAAGCACAAAATCCTCCCAGGATAGTTTAATAAAAAACACAAAGATAAAAACAGTAAGTCTCCAGTCATAGATGCATGACCCGAAGACAGCTTAACTATTTTTTAACCTGTGTGGTTGCTTCTATGACTGACTTTTGTGGCCTGATGAATGTTAAAGAAAAATACTCAAACACATATTCATAGTTGTTTGATTTTTAAAATAAAGTATTTTTATTGCAATGTGAAAATGTTTATTAGGCAATGCCATGTGGGTATTTATAAGGATTAGTTCAGAATATGGTTATTGATATATTATTGTGGGGACATTTTAACAAAGCCGTTAGGTCTGCTTTATAAAGGTTGATATCTTGGCTCATTGCTAATACCAATAGCCCATCTGTTTATATGTTGATGTTATGACTCCTTGACAAATTCAGTATGTTTGCCTTACCTAAAATAACAACTCTTTATATGGTTACTTTCATTGAAAAAAAATGAAAATCACTGAAAAAAACAAAGGTTAAATTGGTTATATAGTTAGGTCTGGCAATAATATCTCATTTAAAATTTTAAAAAACCTCAGAAATTCCCTGAAATAAAACCCAAAGGTTAAAGTGACTTTATAGTTAGGTGAAAATGTCAATTAATATGTAATAGTTTAAACTCTAAAAAACATACGTATAGTGAACTCAAGTAACTAACTTGCACACTAACCATGCACTGCTTATGAGCTCAGATATTACATCAGTCATGACATGTTCTATGACATTATTGATAATATCAATGCAACATCTAAAATGACATAATTGATGTCAACACTGTGTATGGTGGGGGCGTGAGTGATACTTACTTCAGTTAACTGATGAATGGATTGCCTAGATGCATCAACCTTTTTAGGAAGTGCAAACGGTGCGAATCGCAAAAATGGTCCGTTTGCACTTCCTAAATTGTTTTTTGGGATGCATCAAGCATTTTTGGAAAATCGCAATTTGCTTTTAAGGAATCGCAAATTTGAGATTCCTTAAATGCAATGCATCATTGTCAAAACATTTGCGATTTTACAAATTGCATTTGCAAATTACCACGAAGTTGAACCTCGTGGTAATTTGCAAAATTGTTTAAAAATGCACAAAAATGCATTTTTTAAACTGTTAAGTTACAGACATATGTCCTTAGGACATGTGTGTATGTAACTTACATGTAAAAGTGCATTTCATGGGTGCCCCCCTCTCCACCCTTGAAAGGCTTTGTTGAATTCCGATTTCAAATTGCGAATTCGCAATTCCCATTCATTCCTATGGGCATTTCAGCCCATAGGAATGAATGGGAATTGCGAATTCGCAATTTGAAAATCGCATTTTTTATGCGATTCGGTAAAAATTGTGATTTTTACCGAATCACAAAAAAAATGCGAAAAAAATGATGCATACCATTTTGAGATTCCTAATTTGCGATTCGGTAATTTTCGCAAATTAGGAATCGCAAAACAGTACTTTGATGCATCTGGGCATAAGTGTTTTTTAGAGTTACAAATATTACTTTGACAATTGCATTGCAATAGAGGATGCAAGGACCAAGTGCTGACTCAGGGAAGCAGAGTCGTTTTGCAGTGCAGTGGGCTTGATGGGGGACATATTGAAGTGATAGCTGCTGGTTACTGCCTTTCCTGGGAGGAAACTCGCCAAATAAGCAAAGTCATGAGCTGACTGAGGAAAGCATGTGCCCAGATGAAAGGTTGCTAACGGGAGATGAGTTCAGTGAAACCAATTTAAGCATTTTCTTTCCTATTTTTGTCTTTTTTTTGGTCTTTTTCTAATCACAAGTCTGAACTGATTTACACAGCTTCTGAGTGAGGTAACAGCACCCATTCAATGACTCAACACAAAAATGCCTGCACAAGAGAATAATCCTACTTTATTTAGTCAACAGCTACTGCCAGCTACTTCATAGCTCAAACCATGTTCAGCTTGGTATTCCTGGCGCCCCAATGCATTTCAGCCATTCGAGTTCGGAACAGACAAGCTTTGCCTTCATATTACAAAGCAAACATTGTACAGAGTTATGCATTAGAGAGCAGTTCCTCATACCTCGGATAGTGTATATGTCCTTCTGTAACCGCTGCTCTGGAGAATGGACCAGGCTATTTCCGCATCATTAACATTCATCTGGCAGCCGTAGGTCTCCAAATACACTGAAACCAATGGAAATGGCCAGACAATGAGAGCACTTTAAAGATAAGAGGGCATTAAGAGATAACTACTTAAGAATGACTACTGAGTGGACTTCCTTAAAGTTACTTGGCACTTGTTTTCAACTTCCCAACCAAAGCTTACCACCTGCTTACAGTATTTTAGCCTCTCTTGTAAACTTTTGAGCATGTTTCCAGCAGAAAAAAACTATCTAAGAGTTATGGCACTGAGCAAAGATCACATAGGAGCTCAGTTGTCTAAGAGTAGAGACTTACACTGTTAAACTAAAAAAGGTACAGCTTTGGTATCTAAAGAATGTACTAATGCCAAAGAGAAATGGATAACTCCCTCATGTATTGCCACATCCTCTAGGTATAACCTTGAGATCCTTGCATCCACAGTGACCATGCACTATCACTCAAACCGTATATGTAGCACTACTTACCTGTGGCTCCTTTGTCAAGCTCTGCTTCCTGAGGCATGCAGTTGTATGAGATACAATCCAAAGGGATTGATCTACTGACCAAAACACAGTCCTTTTTAATAAGAAAAAGGATTGGGAGAGCATCCGAAGGTAAGCTCTGCTGGCCCTTATGAACATAGGTAAAAGTGTCTGCATTGTCTATGTAATCTGACAAGTGAGTGTTATATAAATGTAAAAAACACTGCTATGTTATGCGAATGAGCTCTTAAGATGAGCAAATATGGGTAGCTTTGTTTTTGAAGAGCCTTCTCATTTGAAAAGCAGAATGGTTATGATAAAAAAAATGAACACGTTGAAATAAAAGCTGACCAACAACAATGAAAGTGCCTCACAAATTGGTATGCCACATTTGGGGGCCCATTAGGATGGCAGGCGGATTGCCCTCGCCGGGCCGGCGGTGGTCACTGCTGGCCCGGCGGGGCCAATCCGCCCGCCATCCCTGTAGGAAAGAACCCCCTGGCATATTATTATGGCTGGGGGGTCCGCGGCGGACGGAAAGACCGTCCAACGCATTTCCGCCCCAGTCGACTTGCGACAGGGCGGAAAAGGCTGCAATTTGATGGCGGTGTCGGTTTGACACCGCCAGCCATATTACAATGTGGTTTCATGAATGCCTTTCCGTGGCGGCAAAGGCATGCAGAGTCTGCTAAGGGGGCCTGTTGCGGGCCCCCAGGGACTCCGGTGGGTGGGGGGGTGCACATGGGGGGTACCGTACCCCCCCAGCAGTTCCATGCACAACTTGGCAGGCACTGCGCGGTGCCTGCCATGTTGTGCATGGAGGTGCACAACATGCCTCCCTAACATTGTGGCGGGCGGTGCCGAGTGCACCGCCCGCCACAATGTTAGGAATGCAGGATGCACCCGCCACTGTGGCAGGCGCATCCTAATAGCACCCACGGGACCCACGTCCTTATGGCGGGCGGTCCATTTACACGACGGGATCCGCCCGCCATCCTAATAGGACCCTTAGTGTGGATGTTAAACAGCATAAGTCATAGGGTGTCTGTCTCGTGGCACAGCCAATTTACAGTCATTGTGGCCTTATGCTATACGACAATAAAACATGCCACGTCTATCAACTTCTAACCCAGGTATTGCTCAGTACTCCAAAGCCTTGGTGCAAATAACCACAAAAGCGGAGTCTATGAACAACTTTATCAGAAACACAGTAGTTATCTAATGCAGCCCTAAGCGGATTGCAGACGAGAGCCTGGTTAGGATGTCGATCGGTAAGCCTCCAATTGCTCATCGGAAGCTTATCGTCCGACATCCTTGATTTGAAGTCCAACCGCTGTAATACAAGGACGGTGGTCGGAGTCCAAACCAGCTGGTCAATCCGACTGGTTTCCCAAGGGCTCAAGGAGCACGTCGGCCAGTCTGAACCACCACTTAATCCCTTAAGGACAGCGTTTCCGTCTCTGGATTATGATGTCTGTTTCTTGCAGACTTGCCAAGTTGGGCTTTGACAGGAAAAACCTGCTGGTAAGCAAGTTTGGGAGGCTCCAGCAAGACTCCCCTCCTTCAGTGGCCTCCACTTGTGGTCTGGGGGGTTGCACCTTGGTGCCTCCCTTTAAATCCCTAGACCATGAGGTGCCTGCCAAACGGTGCAGGGATTTACAGTAACTCACATTTCCCTACAAGAGCTTGCGCTGCGGACCGTTTCTGACCACTGCACAAGGTCCCATAGGGAAATGGGAGTTTGCAAGCGAACCATGTGCAGCTGTATCATAATTGGGGTTTTGGACCGCCAACCAGAAGACGGTTGGTCCAAATCCCCACAGATGTTGGTTGAGGGGCAACTCAGACCGACATCATAATCAGGCCCCTAATGTCTTGGCAATACTTTTATTAATCAGACTGCCATATTCATTCACGAATTTTAAATAAGCACTCTGAGATGGTTTTCCTCTCCATCCTCCTAAATCATGGGTACTCACAAACTTTCTCTCAGGGGGGCAAATTTACAGTGTGGTTTGTGGCCGAGGGCCGCACGGGTGTGGGTGGGGTCAGTGGGGGAGGGGGCGGGGCTAGAGCAAAAAAAAAACCTGTGACTATGAGGTTGAACACAGGCCCCTGCAGTGGACGCCTTCGTCCACTGAGCCACCAGACTCGGCATACACACAACTTTCTCTCTCGCTCTCTCTTTATCTCTCTGTCTCCCTCCCTCTCTTTATCTCTCCCTCTCTCGGTCTCTCTCTGTCTCCCTCTGTCTCGCTCACTCTTTCTGTCTCCCTCTCTCTCTCTTTCTCTGTCTCCCTCTCTCTGTCTCCTTCCCTCTCTCTCTCTCTGTCTTCCCCCTCTATCTGTCTCAGTCTATCTCCCACTGTCTGTGTATCTCCCTCGGTCTCCCTCCCTCTGTCGCTCTCCCCCCTCTTTCTGTCTACCTCTGTCTGTCTACCTCTGTCTGTCTCCCTCCCTCTGTCGCTCGCCCCCCTCTTTCTGTCTACCTCTGTCTGTCTACCTCTGTCTGTCTCCCTCCCTCTGTCGCTCTCCCACCTCTGTCTGTCTACCTCTGTCTGTCTACCTCTGTCTGTCGCCCTCTGTCTGTCGCCCTCTGTCTGTCGCCCTCTGTCTGTCGCCCTCTGTCTGTCGCCCTCTGTCTCCGTCCCTCTGTCTCCGTCCCTCTGTCTCCGTCCCTCTGTCTCCGTCCCTCTGTCTCCGTCCCTCTGTCTCCGTCCCTCTGTCTCCGTCCCTCTGTCTCCGTCCCTCTGTCTCCGTCCCTCTGTCTCCGTCCCTCTGTCTCCGTCCCTCTGTCTCCGTCCCTCTGTCTCCGTCCCTCTGTCTCCGTCCCTCTGTCTCCGTCCCTCTGTCTCCGTCCCTCGGTCTCCGTCCCTCGGTCTCCCTCCCTCGGTCTCCCTCCCTCTGTCTCCCTCCCTCGGTCTCCCTCCCTCGGTCTCCCTCCCTCTGTCTCCCTCCCTCTGTCTCCCTCCCTCGGTCTCCCTCCCTCGGTCTCCCTCCCTCCGTCTCCCTCCCTCCGTCTCCCTCCCTCCGTCTCCCTCCCTCCGTCTCCCTCCCTCCGTCTCCCTCCCTCCGTCTCCCTCCCTCTATCTACCCTGTCTGTCTCCCTCTGTCTGTCTCCCTCTGTCTCCCTATCTCCCTGTCTCCCTCCCTCTGTCTGTCTGCCTCTCACTATCTCTCTCTCTCTCTCCCTCTCTCTCCCTCCCTCTCTCTGTCTCCCTCTGTCTCACTCACTCTGTCTTTCTCCCTCTGTCTTTCTCCCTCTCTGTCTCCCTCCCTCTCTCTATCTTACTCCCTCTCTCTCCCTCTGTCTTCCTTCTTCTGTCTGTCTCCGTCTGTCTCCCTCCCTCTGTCTCCCTCTCCTTCTCCTTCTCCGGGGAGGTGGCGATCCCTTGGACTGCGGGATGTCCGTGTGCCCTCTCGCACCTAATTTACCTGGGAGGTGGCGGTCCCCAGTGCTGCAGAGGCCCAGCAAGCCCCCAAAATATAATTATAGGATTGCCCCTGGAACCTGGCTCACCCGAGGGCTCATTTAAATGAAGGGGTGAGACCCTGCTTCATTAGTTTTTTTCATTTTTACCATCCGGATTCGCTTTATTAAAGCAAGACCAGGTTTTCCTCCTCTCGCTTCAACTAAGCAAATTAGGGTTTGCTATCACAGGGTGGAAGCCATGCTCCCGCCCAGTCATAGCAAACTGAAATGTCCCGGGGATGCACACCCCAGGACATCGCAAGAGCCGGCTCTGGGGGGTGGCGGTCCCTAGGGCCATCAAGCGCTCCAGGAGGGGGAATGCTTGGCCCCTCCCTCTATTTTCACAGCCCCGGGGTGGAGATGGTCCCCGAGGCTTCGGGCCCCACAAGACCCACCCTGCATATTTCATTAAAGCCCTGGACGGTGACGATCCCCGGGAAATGGGGTGGCTTCGAAGCCCCTCGAACAATAAGACAACAAGCACCGGGGAGGTGGCTATCCCCTGGATTGCGGGAGGTCCGTGTGCCCTCCCGTACCTAATTTACATAGGAGGTAGAGGTCCCCAGTGCTGCAGATGCCCCACAAGCCCCCAAAATATAATTACAGGATTGCTCCCGGAACCTGGCCCACCCGGGGGCTCATTTAAATGAAGGGGGTGAGACCCAGCTTCATTTTTTTTCAATTTTTACCGTCGGATTCGAGCACCCAGCGCGCATTCCTTTTTTTTACTAACAAAAAATAATTTTTAAGCCTGCGGATCGTTGTGAGACCCCCGTGAGCAGGACTAGGGGGTCAGGGTGTTTCTACTCTGCCCCCTTTTCTTCTCTCTTAATCTTTTTTCGACTGTTTTCTTGTAACTCGGTTCTACCGAAGATTCATCAAACAACGCCAAAGTTATTAGCAAATCAAACAATTATTTTCCTATGGAAACCAGGTTCTAACTATAACTACCAACTGGCGACCGCAAGGACCTCCCCAATTAGGTTTTTTTAAACGTCCGAATGCGCACTCCCCCTCGGGCTATGTAACTTAGGTGCGGGAGGACACATGTTCTTCCCGCAGCCCCGGGGACCACCACCACCACCCTAGGTCTTTGAAAATAGAGTGAGGGGGGCCGCGCGGCCCCCTCCTGGAGTGCTTGATGGCCCTGGGGACCGTCACCGTCCAGGGCTGGGTACTGCAATGTCCCGGGGTGTCCACCCCCGGGACATTACCGTTTATTACGACAGGGCGGGAGCATTGCTTCCACCTTGTGATGGCAAACCCTGGTTTGCTTTGTTGAAGCGAGAGGAGGAAAACCTCCTCTTCCCTTAATAAAGGAAAGGAGAAGTGCTTTTGGGCAAGGGAAGCTGCATGTTAGCAGCTCCCATTGCCCAAAAAGAATGCCGGCTCCCGCAGGAGGTGGGGAGGCGACGGAACTGTGGGGGCTTTGGGGTTCCCCCCACGGTCCCCATCAGAGAGGCCAGGCCCCGGGAGATGGGGTCCCCGGGGCCGAAGTGGCCTGGGAGGGGGCCCTTTGAAGGAAAAAAAATATGTAGATGTGGGCATGCCTTGGGGAATGGGGTCCCCGAGGTTAAAGTAAATTAATGAAAGTGAATACTTTTTCTTTTTTTTTTTAAAGTTTGGCGTTGCGACCCTAGAGAGGCCCCCTAGTGTGAATATGAAGGGTGCGCAACTCTCAGCACGGCCCCCTGGTATTAATACGAAGGGTGCACAGCTCTCAGCGCGGCCCCCTAGTGTGAACGCGATGGGTGCACGGCTCTCAGCGCGGCACTCAAGTACTTAGGACTATAAAACACCAAGGGGCATATTCTCAAAGACACATCGCTGAGTTAACAGCACTTTATCGCAGCCAAAATGGTGATAAATTTAACGCACCATTCACAAGCTGGTGCAAACATATCACCAGTGAGAACAGTCTCAAAAAGCATCATCACGGAGGACCCTGGCAAATATCGCTAATGAGATACAGAGTAGGCGTTCCCGTGCAAAAAGCAGCGAACACACCACTTCGCAACTTTTTCAACCACCAGCAAGATCGTCGAAGAGAATACAAAACATGCAATAAGGTGCATTAGCAGCAGGAAGTTTACACCTGCTCTGACCTGGTGTAAAGTCGGACTACAACATGCAATATTGAAGGGAGCCCAGCCCACAGCCACACCTGAGCAACAACAGATGCCATGGAGCCAAAGATCATGCAGCTCGGACACAAAACAGTACCCTGAAACCCCCTGCCACCAGCCCTGTGTCCGCCATCCCCCCTGACTCCCCCGACAAACAAATGTCTCAGCAACCTTCCGAAATCTGGAACGTAACAAATCAGCTGATGTTGCACAATTATAATAAAAAATTTGCATATTAGTTTGGAGAAATGAGAATCACAGTCATCGATGGATTTACATATAAAACATTTTATTTAAACAAAACAACAACAAATAAAAGTAGGTACAGCCATGGCGGGTCATCCCTCGACAATTTGTGAATCACAGCCTGCAAGACAAAAAGGAAAACAAGACTGTGCGTCATGCGCCCATCAAAGGAAAGAGAGAAAGAGTGACAGAGGAATACAGAGAGAGAGAGAAAGAAAGAAAGAAAGAGTTTGAGAGAGAGGAAGAGAGAGAAAGAGAGAAACAGCGTGAGAGAGCAGAAGAGAGAGAGAGAAAGAGAGAGAGAGAGAAAGAGAGAGAGAGAAAGAGAGGAAGAGAGAGAGAGGAAGAGAGAGAGACAGAGTGTGAGAGAGAGAAAGGAAGAGATGGAGAGGGAGAGTGAGTACCGACACTGTGGACAAAACCCTCACAGCTCACCTTTCCGCCAATGGTGTGTCTCCAACCATGTGCCGGGACATAGTGCAGCCCTTAAGCTCACTCATCTGAAACATAGTATAGGATTAGTAATGGCAGAGTACATACAACTGCACAAGCCTAAATCGCTGTCCCGCCCTGCGCACCCAGGCTGATGCACCCCTTCCACTCCCGCCGCCCAAAGGTGTCTGCCCGCCACTGAGCACTCAGGCTGCTGCACCCATCCACTCCTGCTGCCCAGAGGTGTCTGCTCACCCCTGCGCACCCAGGCTGCTGCACCTCTTCCACTCCCACTGCACAGAGGTGTCTGCCTGTCCCTGCGCACCCAGGCTGCTGCACACAATCCACTCCTACCGCCCAGAGGTGACTGCCCGCTGCTTCGCAAACAAGCCTCACTGCTCACCTTCCGCCACTGGCATGTGTCCAAGAGGGCCCACCACGTGCCGAAGCAACAGCCTCAGCCGTGGAGTACACACGGTCGAGCCAAACTCACAATTCAAATCCGGTCTTGATTGCCAGGATGGTGTATGGAGGCCACGCATCATCGCATGTTGCACACCCGCTCAGCTCTGGTGGCACTAACTCTGTGGAAATTAAGTAATCCCCACGTGGCAGGAGGCCCGTGTCGGGGGGGGTTCAACAATCTGTGAATCACAGCCTGCAAAACAAAAAGCAAGATAAGATTGTGCGTCATGCACCCATCAAAGGAGAGAGAGAGAGAGAGAGAGAGAGAGAGAGAGAGAGAAAGAGTGAGAGGAAGAGAGAGAGAAAGAGTGAGAGACAGGGGAAGAGAGAGAAACAGTGTGAGAGAGAGAGGAAGAGAGAGAAAGATTTAGACAGAGAGGAAGAGAGAGAGAGAAACAGAGGATGAGTCTGAGGGAGAGAAAGGAAGAGATGGAGAGGGAGTGCCGACACTGCGGACAAAACCCTCACAGCTCACCTTTCTGCCACTGGTGTGTCTCCAACCATGTGCCGGGGCATACTGCAGCCCTCAAGCTCACTCATCTGAAACATAGTATAGAATCAGTAATGGCAGAGTACATACAACTGCACACATCTAAATCGCTGCTGCGCTCCTGCGCACCCAGGCTGCCTCACCGCATCCACTCCCGCCGCCTAAAGGTGTCTGCCCGCCCCTGCGCACCCAGGCTGCTGCACCCCATCCACTCCCACCACCCAGAGGTGTGTGGCCGCCCCTGCGCACCCGGGCAGCTGCACAGCATCCACTCCCACTGCCCAGAGGGGACTGCCTGCCGCTGCTCAAACCAGCCTCTCCACTCACCTTCCGCCAATAGCGTGTGTCCAAGAGGGCCCACCATGTGCCGAAGCAACCTCCTCAGCCATGGCGTACACGCGGTTCAACCCGAGCTCACAATTCAAATCGGGTCTTGATTGCCTGGATGGTGTATCGAGGCCACGCATCATCACAGGCTGCATGCCCGCTCAGCTCTGGTGGCACTAAGTCAATGGAACTCAAGTCATCGCCACGTGGCGGGAGGCCTGTGTCGGGTAAAGTGCCTTGGCTGCCACCAACTCTGTGTACTTCAAATCATGGGAGAGAATGGAAATGGCCTCCAGCACGTGGGCCGGGCCCTTTTTATTGGATTGGTCACATGTTCTGTGAGGCTTGTGCTGCATAGGTGTGGTGTGGGTGTAAACCAGCTGTGAGGGAGTGGCTGTGGCATGCTGACAACTAGACCTGTGATCAGCAGATCACTAGAGGGAAGACCTGGGACAAGTAGTGTTGTTGTTCCTCCCTGTAAGCGTAAGTGGAGTGGGCTGGCCTGGCGAATGCCAGTTCTGCGTGAGGCTGTGAACAATGAATCCGGAGCTGTGGCCATGGGTCCGTCCTGGGCTGTTTGAGGAATCAACTAATGAGGGTGTCTCTGTTGTAGTGTGGGCGCCATGCGGGCCGCAAGCGCCAATATGTCACCCTGTGACCCAAGGGGGAATCACTGACCCTACATTCATCCATACTTCCACACATAAAAGATCTTAACATGACATATCACTGTGGATATGAATGTTTATTGCACATTCAGTAGAGTGTTGCAGCTGGATCAATACAGGGCCATGCAAAGTTAAAATTTGAGTTTTTGGCACATGGAGGGCAGCCAATTAGAGGCAAGCTTGGGCTCGGGGGTTAGGCTCCGCCAACATATGTACTTATCCAATCACTCTGCCAATCCCAAAGCACTTATAAATTCACTAAACACTCTCCTTGTGGTACTGTAATGATCCAGTCTCTACTTATCTACTTATACAATGACCAAGATTACATAACCTAAGTTTTCCCCACTGCCAGAGGTAACAGGGTTGGGTACGCTATCCACAGCACAATGTAATGTGGTAGGGCCCAGGGGCAGCATCATGCATACATAATGAACACATGGACACAGTTAGATAGTTAGTAGAACTGGGTACGGGCACGTGCGCTCACCCCTTTTTATTACCAGGGTCACATGTCCAGTGAACCTGGATACGTGTGGGGTGAGTGTAAGCCAGCCTTCAGGGAATGGTTGGTGTTGGCAAGAAGTACAACAGCAATTATCGGATCACACACAGAGATTCAATCATAAAGGGTCTATGACTTGTGCTGCAGTAAGGTAGGGGCACCAGATGTGAAATAATACACAAAAGATTCTATCGAAAAGGGTCCATGACTTGTGGTGCACCGAGGTAGGGACAACAGATCTGAAATCATACATAAAAGATTCTATCATAAAGGGTCCATGAGTTGTGGTGCACTGAGGTATGGGCATCAGAAACCTTCAGTGTGTGCACAGTCAGCGATGATGCGTAGTCCGGGAGGGCCTCACTGGTAGCAATGTCTGTTGCCTACTGGACTGCGTCATCTACAATTGCAACTCGATCTCAATTGTGGGCCCTTCTGTCCGCAATGTAGATCGAAGGCAGTAGTCAGCACAGACCGAGGAATGTTTTTTGTATGTCGTCTTGAAAAAATCCAACGACAGAGTACAATTCTCTCAGCAATTAATGAATCAAGGCTGAATTCGAATTGTGTGCCCTGCTGATCGCAGTGTAGGCGTATGGAGGAAAAGATGAAATATGCATGGAATACATTGTCGAAACATGTAGGTTTCAGGAAAATTTTAGTTAGTTGCCTACTGGACCCTGAAATAAATGAATCAAGACTGAATTTGAATTGTGAGCCCTGCTGACCACAGTGTAGGCCGGAGGCAGCGGTCAGCAAAGGCCCACAGCCACATGGCGTTGAGTTGAGCTACACAGTTAGTGGCACATGAAGCAACCAGCGTGTGTGGAGCTTGCGATGATGCGTTGTCCGGGAGGGCCGTACTGATAGCAATGTCTTTTGTCTAATGTATTCTGCATCAATAAGGCCACGTGGCATTGACTTGTGGTGCACTGAGTTAGTGGTACCTCTGTTGCTCAGCGTGTACGCAGCCTGCGATGAGGCGTGGTCCGGGCGGGCCACACTGAGAGATGCCTCCGGGTAGTCGTGTGCTATACAAGTACCTCTACATTACATTACTTGAGCTGCACAGATTAGGAGCATTTGGTCTTCTTAACTGATTATAGTCTCTTACTCAATTTGCATCGGTACTAATCTTGAATTTTGAGCCCTGCTGACCGCAGTGTAGGCCGGAGGCAGCGGTCAGGAAGGGCCCACAGCCATATGGCGTTGACTTGAGCTGCACAGAGTTATTGGTACCTGAAGCACTCAGCGTGTGCGCAGCGTGTGCTCAGCCAGCGATGATGTGTGGTCTGGGCAGGCCGCACTGGGAGCAATGTCTGTTGCCTACTGGACTGCGTCATCTGCAATTGCGACTCAATCTGAATTGTGAGCCCTGCTGTCTGCAGTGTACATCAAAGGCAGTAGTCTGTACAGACAAAACTCTGCGGTGCTGTGCCGTTGGGATCGCAGGGGGCCTGTTTCGAGGAGGCCGGCGGTCACGGAGGCGGCCTCATAGCAGGGTGAGGGCCACCGCTTTGGCAAACACATTGGCCTTCCCAGAAGTGAACCACCCAGAACCCCAGCCTATTTATTTACACTCCTACGCTGGAGTGGCGTAGGTTGGACCAGCCCACTCCGCTTAAGCTTCTGCTTACAGGGGGGGGGGGGGGCACAGCTACATGATCGAGATCTTCCCCACCTCCCTGAGGTAACATGGTTGCGTCCAGTGTCTACAACACTACAGGCACCAGGAGTGTATGTCCACATAGAGAGATCTGTGCTCTGCATAGTGAGGTCTGCCCAGCACATCTCCGCTACACTTGGCTACACTTGGCATTGTGTACATTGTTACTGATGGGTGACTTGCTTCATTCACACATGCTTGGTTCCCACAGCTCCCAAAATTCAGCTATTGTGCGGCTGAGGGGCCATGTCGTTTTGGGAAGATCCGCTGTCCTGTTCTGCGCTGCCTAGGTGGTAGAAGGGGGGGTGTAGTCCTGGGCGGAGGTCCTGGGGTGGTGGCGGTGGGTGTTGTGGCCTTTTTGGGAGTTGGAGCTGCATGATCAGTAGCTCTATGACATGTGTTGGTCTTCAGATGTGGCTCTGGACTGGGCTCCTTTTCATACTGTAGGTAGTCGTTCTGCTTTACACCAGTAAAAGGCATATGGTAAATTTCGACTGCCAACGTGGCTTTTCGCCTGGTTTTGGATCGCATTGCAGATTTGACTGGTCGTTGAAAATATCGAGAAGTGGTGTTTTTGTGTTATTTCTCTACAGGAACGCCTACTCTGCATATCATTAGCGTTAGCTGTAGCTCTCATTAGTGGCGATTTTTTTTGCAGAAGCTATCGATGGAAAACTGCCAATATCTGCCATTTTCTCCAGGTTGAGAATGGGATGATAATTTAAAATCACAGAAAACGCCATAGGTTTACTGAACATTTTAATTAGAAATTAGCATGTAAAAAAACCTTTGCAATTCACTGAAAAAACCATAGGGTTTTAGGCACGTTATAGTTAGGAACTAGCATTTAAAAAACCTTAGAAATTCACTGAAAAAAAAACATAGGTTTCAGCGACGTTATAGTTAGTTGCACATTCTTCTTGTACAAAATCATAGTAATTCCCCCATTATAGTTAGTTCAGCCAACTATAACTTGCGTACCTGAAATGCACTGATGATGACGTCACATATTACATCATTCATGACATGGTCAGTGACATCACCGATGACATCATCCACGTGAAAATCTGATGCACCTCCTCACACTTTAATACAATCTTTAATACACCCACTGTAAAATACAGACTACCATTTTCAAAACCATTGATGCACCAATACCAGATACTACATACATACTCACTGATTCCTAGGTCTACACACACATCCACTCATCCACCCATACAATCACACATACATGCAGTCACTCATCAATACAACACTATCATAAGCACTAATACACATATACATGCACTCAAACACCACCACAAATCTATAATTACTCACACACCTAGTCAGTCATGCAAAGAATCAATCACACTCTAATTTACTGACCTATACAGTTACACACACCACATTACTTATTCAAACAGAAACAAACACATGCTTACTCTCTTATACAATCACTGATACAAGTACACACTCATCCGTACAGCCAGTCTCACAATCACTGACTCTCACGTATAGTCATTTATATACTTCAACTCTCACATACACTACCTTTTACATATGTAGTTACTTGGACATATACCACTGAGAAATTCATTCACACACCAACATACCCATACACACATTCACCCAACCATACAGCTATTTCCACATGCACTCTTGAACCCATACACACAGTGAACCAACCAAACATCTATGCAGAGTCACAATACTCAAGCAACCAATCGATAACCCATATAGACACTCATATAGCTACTTCCAACCCATGCAGCAGCTTATACAACAACAACAGACTGATACAGCCATTCACACAGTTTAGTTACTAACCCATGCATTCAGTAAGACACATGTAATCACTCACTTAAACAATCAGTCACGCACCTACTAAATCTTCCATCCAGACACTTATACACTCACTCATTCTTTAATACACCTTGGCATATATATATAAAAAACATATTTAAACTTTAAAGAAAAACACAGTCACCGGATGATGTCATCAGTGATGTCACTGACCATGTCATGAATGATGTAATATTTGACGTCAGCAGCAGTGCATTGCGGGTGCGTGAGTTATAGTTAGCTGAACTAATTATAACAGGGGAATTTCTATGGTTTTGTACGAGAAGAATGTCCAACTAACTATAACTTCCCTGAAACCTATGGTTTTTTCAGTGAATATATATATATATATATATATATATATATATATATATATATATATATATATATATATATATATATATAAAAATTGGAAATGCCACTCGGAAGCTGGTTATTAGACACTTCTTTATTGCAGCATGCCTGCGGATTTCAAACAGGAAAGCACTTTCCAACTGCTTAATGTGCCAAACGCGTTTCGAGAGTCACCAAGCTCTCTTCGTCAGTGGCTGAGAGTTCAAAATGAAGCAGCAGCATGTGTCCTTTATTTAATATTAAGCACCCGCCCTCCTTCGGGCGTGGCCACACTTGGCCCTCTGGGCGCTGTAGTTCTAAAGTTTTATTTTTCCAAGTGGATGCGCACTTCATTAAAATTGTACATGTTTTCATTCCAAGTGGGTGGTAGTAGAATCCCATGCTTGTAATCCGTTCTGCTTTTTTGCTGAAATAAAGTGCGGGCTCGCACGCATACCTGGATTGCATCACGTTCCCCTTCCGCCTTTGATGCTGTGACCAATATGTCAGCAGAGGTCGAGGTATGATCTCGAAGGGCAAAATCCGCGACCTGGGAGGCTGCTACACATCCACACAGTCCAGGACCCCAAAATTGGAAATGCCACTCGGAAGCTGGTTATTAGACACTTCTTTATTGCAGCATGCCTGCGGATTTCAAACAGGAAAGCACTTTCCAACTGCTTAATGTGCCAAACGCGTTTCGAGAGTCACCAAGCTCTCTTCGTCAGTGGCTGAGAGTTCAAAATGAAGCAGCAGCATGTGTCCTTTATTTAATATCAAGCACCCGCCCTCCTTCGGGCGTGGCCACACTTGGCCCTCTGGGCGCTGTAGTTCTAAAGTTTTATTTTTCCAAGTGGATGCGCACTTCATTAAAATTGTACATGTTTTCATTCCAAGTGGGTGGTAGTAGAATCCCATGCTTGTAATCCGTTCTGCTTTTTTGCTGAAATAAAGTGCGGGCTCGCACGCATACCTGGATTGCATCACGTTCCCCTTCCGCCTTTGATGCTGTGACCAATATGTCAGCAGAGGTCGAGGTATGATCTCGAAGGGCAAAATCCGCGACCTGGGAGGCCGCTAAACATCCACACAGTCCAGGACCCCAAAATTGGAAATGCCACTCGGAAGCTGGTTATTAGACACTTCTTTATTGCAGCATGCCTGCGGATTTCAAACAGGAAAGCACTTTCCAACTGCTTAATGTGCCAAACGCGTTTCGAGAGTCACCAAGCTCTCTTCGTCAGTGGCTGAGAGTTCAAAATGACGCAGCAGCATGTGTCCTTTATTTAATATTAAGCACCCGCCCTCCTTCGGGCGTGGCCACACTTGGCCCTCTGGGCGCTGTAGTTCTAAAGTTTTATTTTTCCAAGTGGATGCGCACTTCATTAAAATTGTACATGTTTTCATTCCAAGTGGGTGGTAGTAGAATCCCATGCTTGTAATCCGTTCTGCTTTTTTGCTGAAATAAAGTGCGGGCTCGCACGCATACCTGGATTGCATCACGTTCCCCTTCCGCCTTTGATGCTGTGACCAATATGTCAGCAGAGGTCGAGGTATGATCTCAAAGGGCAAAATCCGCGACCTGGGAGGCCGCTAAACATCCACACAGTCCAGGACCCCAAAATTGGAAATGCCACTCGGAAGCTGGTTATTAGACACTTCTTTATTGCAGCATGCCTGCGGATTTCAAACAGGAAAGCACTTTCCAACTGCTTAATGTGCCAAACGCGTTTCGAGAGTCACCAAGCTCTCTTCGTCAGTGGCTGAGAGTTCAAAATGAAGCAGCAGCATGTGTCCTTTATTTAATATCAAGCACCCGCCCTCCTTCGGGCGTGGCCACACTTGGCCCTCTGGGCGCTGTAGTTCTAAAGTTTTATTTTTCCAAGTGGATGCGCACTTCATTAAAATTGTACATGTTTTCATTCCAAGTGGGTGGTAGTAGAATCCCATGCTTGTAATCCGTTCTGCTTTTTTGCTGAAATACAAAGTGCGGGCTCGCACGCATACCTGGATTGCATCACGTTCCCCTTCCGCCTTTGATGCTGTGACCAATATTTTAATGAAGTGCGCATCCACTTGGAAAAATAAAACTTTAGAACTACAGCGCCCAGAGGGCCAAGTGTGGCCACGCCCGAAGGAGGGCGGGTGCTTGATATTAAATAAAGGACACATGCTGCTGCTTCATTTTGAACTCTCAGCCACTGACGAAGAGAGCTTGGTGTCTCTTGAAACGCGTTTGGCACATTAAGCAGTTGGAAAGTGCTTTCCTGTTTGAAATCCGCAGGCATGCTGCAATAAAGAAGTGTCTAATAACCAGCTTCCGAGTGGCATTTCCAATTTTGGGGTCCTGGACTGTGTGGATATATATATATATATATATATATATATATATATACACACATATCCAAAAAACCTTCAGCAAGCAGAAGGAATATATATATATATCAAAACTTACTGCTGATGATACAACTACTGCCATTAACAGTATAACAACACAAGGTAATGCAGCAACGGCAATAAGTAACGATGACTCTGACAAACAGATGGTGGAGGTATTATATGATCTAATAGATGAAGATGGCAATGCAAGTCAAAACACAGAGTCTATGGGGTCACCCAGCAACAGACAAACCGTGCCAAACACCTTTTAAGCCACCATCAACGTTTTATCATCTAATGTTGAAGGACATCTTCGACATCTTCCGAAAACAAGTGGTAAGCGGTCTCAAAAATTTGATTTACAAAATAAATAAAATAAAATAAATAAAGCAAAAAACAACTGCACCAAAAGGGAACTGCTATACCACCAACTTATGACTAAATTGAAAAACAACAAGGAAATAGTCATTAGAAGTGCCGGAAAAGGCGGCAACGTGGTGCTATGGAAGAGAGAGGAGTATGTAAAGGAAGCAATGAGTCAACTTAATGACAATACCTGTTTCTATCGCAGCAGCAAAATTAATTTTAACATGGTACATGGAACTTGTAAAATGAAACTTATAGCCTGGAGAAACACTAGTTTAATAACAACAGATGAATATTAATACTTGTGGAATGCGAACCCTACTACACCTTTAATGTACTTTATCCCTAAAGTTCACAAGGATGAGAGAAATCTACCAGGAAGGCCGATTATATCAGCAAGAAATAGTATCTATGAGAAAACTTCTATCTACATAGACTTCTTCCTACAGGAGCACGTCCATAAACTGACACCCTACGTCAAGGACACAGAGGATTTCTTAGCTCAAATGATGGACTTTCCCTGGAGAGATGACTACTTGTTGATCACACTGGATGTAACCTCTTTGTATACATCAATCAGACACAAAGATGGACTTAAAGCCTTGTAATATTATCTTTCAAGGAGGGGGCCACAATATGGAGAACACACCAAAATGTTGATCAATATGGTGGAAAGTTGTTTAACTACTGACATCTTTATGTTCCAAAACACCTGGTTCCAGCAAGCTCGAGGTGTTGCCATTGGGGCCAGCTTCTCCCCCAGCTACACATGGGCTGGTGGGAGGAGCTGGTTCTGATGGATGAACACATTAATGTCATGATAAATAATGTCAAGATTTGGTGGAGATTTATAGACGATCTGTTTTTAGATTGGCATGGCACCCAGTCAGAAGCGGAAATGTTAATCGCACAAATCATTAACAATCAGCTAAATCTACACTTCACTGCCTGTATCAGTAATACCAAAATACATTTTCTAGATGTTGAAGTGTATGCAAACCAGGATAGGCTTGAGACAAAATCGCATAGAAAGCCAACAGCTGGCAATGCAATTTTGCACGTAAAAGAAAAAGGGAGGTCTCCTTATTAATCCAATTAGGGACAAGGAGAATAGGAGTGAAGCACTTAACAAGTCCCAATGTTCAACTCTTGAAAAACCCTTTTGTATATTGCCCTCATAACTCAAAGTGCCGACTGCGTAGAAAGGTATACAATATTAAACATATAGTGAAAACAAGAGATTACAAAAATTTAAAAAACATTGTTTGTTATTTAAAAATTGAACAATTGATTACAAATCAATAAAATAGATGTTGGGTAACATCAGAACAGTGCCATACATTAAAATTTAAATGTTTTTAAAAAAAGTGCAGATACACATATATACCAGTAAAAAAAAAAATCACAAAATTCAGAGTTGTCAAAGTTGTCGACGCAGCGTTTCGGTGTATTGCGATATCACCTTCATCAGGACAGACAATTCTATACAGAGAAAGCGTACAATTAGATACATTCATAGATCTTGTTAAAAAACACATTTCTTTTAGATTTTCCAAGGCACAGTCGTGTTTCACAAATTATTATACTTTATTTTCTACACAAATATACATTCCTATTAGTCGGTAATATGGCATTTGAGTTACAGTGGGCTATACATTTGGGTTCCTAACTATGTGACGTGAAGTCACTATTAGGCAGCTTTAAGAAGATAAACCATTGCACATACCTGCGAAAGTTAATTATCCCTCTCGTTTTAATTGGAGGTTGTCTGTTCGTTGTATCTCAAAGGATAGAGGCTCTGGTCTAACACATCAAATGTGAAATTCCTTTCTGGGAAGGACATAAGATGACAGAAAACGACTATTCATTGAGTGGCCAATTGCAAGTTATTTGTTATAAGGGGCCCACAATTTATAAATGACTCTGTCATATGGTATTACCTGTAAATTTCAGGAACTCAGTAGTGAGGATAAGGCCAGAGGGGGCCACCATATTTTAAAAAATGTGTCACTATAGGGAAGCATATGTATACACATTAGGATATATTAGTGGGTTGTTCATTCGTTAATACTGTACACAATGTAATTACATGCCCACTTCCCAGCAGCAGCTAATGATTCAGGTGTTATTAAAGTGGTTACCTGCACGCAAAAAGAAACAGGGGAATCTTTATATAAAGAACCCAATGTGGTCTACTAGTAGTTAATTATTTAGAACATAGTACTCACCCTTACAACAGGGTTATGGGAACCCTCACAGCAGCTACCTAATAGTGACTTCACGTCACATAGTTAGGAATCCAAATGTATAGCCCACTGTAACTCAAATGCCATATTACCGACTAATAGGAACGTATATTTGTGTAGCAAATAAAGTATAATAATTTGTGAAAACACGACTGTGCCTTGGAAAATGTAAAAGAAATGTGTTTTTTTAACAAGATCTATGAATGTATCTAATGGTTCGCTTTCTCTGTATAGAATTGTTTGTCCCGATGAAGGTGATATCGCAATACACCGAAACGCTGCGTCAACAACTTTGACAACTCTGAATTTTGTGATTTTTTACTGTTATATATGTGTATCGGCACTTTTTTCAAAAACAACATTTAAATTTTAATGTATGGCGCTTTACTGATGTTACCCAACATCTATTTTATTGATTTGTAATAAATTGTTAAATTTTAAATAACAAACAATGTTTTTTTAATTTTTGTAATCTCTTGTTTTCACTATATGTTTAATATTGTATACCTTTCTACGCAGTCAGCACTTTGAGTTATGAGGGCAATATACAAAAGGGTTTTTCAAGAGTTGAACATTGGGATTTGTTAAGTTCTTCAATGCAATTTTGCATGCCAGCAGCTCGCACCCTGGCCACTTGGTTCAAAGCATACCATATGGCGAACTATTACGTTTAAAACGGATTTAGCAACAGTAAAGGGGTTATAGCAGAAAATGTTTAGCTACCGCCCTGACTAAAAGCAATCAGAAAGACAGGGAAACCCTTCTCAAACAGAAACCAATCAAGGTTACTAAAGCTGGGGCGCTAGGTGGCGCACGAGCGGAATGGCCGCGGTTCTCTGAGGCTTCCGCTGTCCGGCTGCTGATCCTGTATTTATTCTGGGCTTAATGACCCTTTCAACGTGTGATACTGAGTGACTTAACCCGGCTAAAGGCTTGAAGATACCAACGCGCTGCAAGTTTGGTGCGAGTAGCGTAATAAAAGCTGCATTTCACCCGCTCAATAAGTGGCACAGGTCTGGCTTGCAGAGACGATGGAGCCTGACCTCGGCGGCTGAAGCAACGCGAGCACCGAGGCTGCAATGTGGTAGGCGGGCCGCGCACCCGAGGCGGACTGAAAGACTGGGCGGGCCTGCCCGACAACCGGCTGTAGCAGCAGTGGGGAGAATCTGCAAACTCCGACGGCCCTGGCTAAGTGCTATCTGCCCAGAATCGGATCACAAGTAAGGCGTTGCTGTCCCGTACTAGAGGTGGGCCGCGGTGACAAAATGGCGGCGGTGACCGCGACTGTGATATTATGAACGGCCGGGAGGCCATTACATTGCCCCTGTAGAGGAACTCACGGGGTCCCCGCCCACGCGGCATATTTTCGTCAGCTGGTGACAATACCTGCTGCCTGATACACCGGTGAAAGCCACCGCCATACTCCACTGCTAGCCGGGGTCTATGTGTGCCGCGTCAGTGCTGTGGCCTTTTTCGCGCTTGTCTCCAGAGTGCTGTCGAGTGGTTCCTGTGTGGTAACTACTGCCTCTGGGAATATCACTCGGTGGTGGTGTTGTAGGGGCATTGTCAACACTTGAGATATCATTGATCTGTACTGCGGTGGACAGCCATTACCTCTGAGGATATCGCAAAATGGCGGCGGATGCCGAGATGGCTTGAGCAGTTTGCGGGGTCTGCTGTCCCAGAGTCGGAGGGATTCGAGGTTGCTCACTACATCTTGCTCACTTTTTGCCCCTGAACTGGTGGATTTCAGTGGTGGCTGCGCTGAGGCTAAGTGGATTGTTCATGTTATCGAGGCATACCATATAAGCTAGAGGCAGGAGGATCTCTATTCTTGTGACGCATAGAGTTGGGCCGCTGATGCTGGGTTCTGCCCTCTCTGCCCCTCCGAGCCGGGGATTGGAGCTCTTGTGGTACCCCTAACATTCTTATTATTCATCCCCCTGAAGTACTGGCTGTAACTCCCTGAGTCCCTCCTGCACAGCATTATACTGCCTACACATAGCAAGGACCCCTTTGACATCAACCTCATCCTCTCTGGATACCCACGTCCATAAGAATTGCTGTTCGCCTTGGGTGCAGTGTACGCACATAGACTTGGCAGCGGTAGGTACCAACCGCACATGGCGAAATGGGAAGACTGGACCCCAGGCAACCCCGTATTACCTTCGAAAACAAAAAATCTGCATGGAAACCACCTGAGGTTGAGGAGGAGCAACCCGAGGAGACGGCAGGTGCTTCATCTCATTGTCCAGATAACGAACTGCATACCATCCTTACAGGAATGCGACAGGGCTTCGCAACCATAACGGAAAAGGTAGATACGCTTAAGACCCAAATGGACAGTATAGCGCATAAGCTGGATACTCACGAGGGTCGGCTCAAGGAGGTAGAACAGCGCATATCTGACTCTGAGGATGTCACTGAGCAACTAAAGAAAGCAGTCACCCAAATGGACAAACTGATGCGAATAATAGACGCAAAGAATGAGGACATCGAAGCACGCAGTAGAAGAAATAACGTTCGGATCTTAGGTATTCCCGAAAGTACCAACACGGGGCGCCTAGAACAATATGTCGAGAGCCTGCTGACGGAGATAACTGCTGAAGGAGCCCTCTCAGCTCAATTTATAGTTGATCGAGCACACCGATCACTGGGCCTAAGACCACCGCCGGGGACGACTCGCAGACCCATTATAGCGCGGCTGCTTAACTATCGAGACAGCGATGTTGTCCTTAGAGTGGCGCGGGAGAAGAAGCTGCTCAACTATGAGGGCGTCTCATTCACCATCTTCCCAGACTTTACTGCCCGAGTGCAGGAGGAGCGTCGCAAATTTAATATCGTGAAGCAGAAGTTACACCAGGAACAGGTGGACTATGCTGTCTTGTACCCGGCACGTCTGCGCATCACACACCAAGGGACACAAACCTTCCACACAACTCCGCAGTCAGTCGAAAAATTCCTAAAAACACTGAAGAAACGTAAAAATGCCCTGGCTGATGCTGAAGAGATCGATGAGGAGACGCTGTCTGGAGTGGAGTGAGAGCGGTCAGGCATGCAACCACTGGTCCTTTTTCTATACTACTGTGACCCCACAGCTGCGGTGATGGCTGGGAGAATGCTGGACGCTCCAAGACTGTAACATATATTTGTTCTGCTGACTGATAGTTTATGCCATTTGTATCTTAACACACAAAAGGTTAGCTAATTGAGGTGTTTGAGGCTGATGTTCTCCTGGTATGCCGGACACCCCTGATAACATTGGGAATCGCTACGGCCTGAGGATTCCCTCATTAACAGCAGGGTTGCCGTGTGCCATCTAGATGGTTACCCCAATGGGAATACCCCTTTTGATCTTTGGTTTATTCTGGTTATGGGGGGGAGGGGGGAGGGATCGCTGCTGGCATGATTGGGGTGCAGCAGTGGGAGGGGGGGAGGTGCAGTTACAAAGGATGTCTTTTTTCTTACAGAGGGGCGGGGAAGATGCGTGTTCCCTATAGTGGTCTGTTTATTCGATGGGGAGGTAGTCACAACAATGGATACACACCACACCACAGATACACACCATATGTCGAGGTATGGCAGGGACAGGGAAAGAATCGCAGTTAAGATTTATATCCTGGAACATTAGGGGACTTAATGATGCTCGGAAGGGTCAGAACGTTATAGCACGTTTGGAAAGTTATCAGGTTCATATAGCAATGCTGCAGGAGACGCATCTAGCTCCACATCCCCACACACAATTTGCTAGTAAGTGGGCGAATACTCGCTTCTTCTCTTCCTACTCCACATACGCTATGGGTACTGCTATCCTGATTAAGCGAACAGTGCCATTTGTGGTTCTTGTGAGGCCCTTGATCCTGCTGGACGATATGTCATTGTGTGGGGTGGTCTTGGGAGGGACACAGTTACCCTAGTAAACTGTTACGCCCCCAATGTTGATACACCTACATTTTTCATGATGCTCTGGGGTAAAATAGTAGATATAGGCTCCCTACATGTCATATGGGGGGGGGAGATTTCAATGTTGCACTGATACCTAAACAAGATAGGCCAGATGGGGTCGCACTATACAAGACTAGATACAGGGAGGCTTTGATGGGGATAGTGGAGGAAGGCGACCTGACGGACAGCTGGCGATATCTCTACCCACTTCGTCAGGAAGGTACTCACTTTACATCATCGACAGGCACATGGGCACGACTGGATTATTTCCTGTTGACCAGGGGTCTGCTTGCGGGGCTGGAAAGGGCTGTACATTTGCCCAGAACATACCCTGACCACAGCCCGGTCCTGATTCATTTGCATATGCCGGGGTGGGATAGCCCCAGACCGCAATGGCGGCTGCAGTCCACGGCCTTGTTAAATGAGGTCTTTAGGAAGGAACTTGGGGAGGAAATTGTTGATTTTTTTCCCTCGACATAAGGGCTTGGTTGACATCTGGGAAGCCTTTAAAGTAACGATCCGAGGCTACTGTATATCGAAGAGCTTTGGCGTCCTGCGGGATATACAAAAAAAAAAGAACGATGCGTACCCTTGACCGCGAAATGAAAGAGCTAGAGAACCGGATGGTGGGGGGGGGGGGGGGGGGGGGGGGGGGAGAGGTGACACAGGCACACGCTGAGTTTCGGGCTAAGCTGACGCAATATGAAGAGGCCGCGAGAGAAGCCAAGTTAAGTGGTAGGCACTGGTCGGCAAGAAAGTGCTGTGAGGGTGACAGACCTGGCAAGGCGCTTGCAGTCATTACCCGCAACCCACACTTTACCAACACTGTTCAGGAATTCACTAACTCGGAGGGAAGGGTCTGTCGGGACACTGAGGGAATATTGAATGTTGTTGTCTCGCACTACAGTACATTATATACCACCAAACACTCGGGGGACGTACGGTTTGACGAGTTCCTTGGAGATGTCGCCCTATGCTGGCTCAGCGATGTCCATAGGACCTTCTTGAGTGCACCCTTCGAATTAGACGAAATCAGAGAAGTAATAATGTCATTAAAGAATGGTAAGGCTTCAGGAATGGACGGACTCCCAGCGGAGTTCTACAAGAACTATATTGATATAATGGCTCCCATTCTTCGTGAAGTCTTCGAGGAGCCTTTGGGTGAAGGGGTTCTGCCCCGCTCGATGCGGGAGGTCATGATCACGTCCCTCTTAAAACCAGATAAAAATCCTGGGTCTTGCGATTCATATTGCCCACTAACCCTGATAAATTGTGATGCGAAGATCCTAGCCATGGTGCTAGCCACTCGTTTGTCCCTCTTGATGACCAAAATCATATTGCCGGTTCAATCGGGATTTGTCACTGAGCGCTCCACTACCCACAATCTGCGGATCTTGTTCTCATTGATTCGGACAGTGGCTCCTGTTTTCCCTGTGGCAGCGATTTTCCTCGACGCTTCCAAGGCGTTCGACTCGGTTGAATGGAACTACCTTTTTGCTGTGTTGCAACGCATGGGATTCCCTAAGCTTTTTATCTCCTGGGTTGAGCGGTTATACACACAGCCATCTGCAAAAATACCTATTAATGGCCATTTGTCCCCCTCAATTGATATTACATGCGGTACTAGGCAGGGGTGTCCACTCTCCCCCCTATTCGCTATAGCCATAGAGTCGCTTGCCTGTCGTCTCGGTCAGCTACACCCAGTCGGTGCTTTTCGCTGCTTCCAGCGTCAGATTGCCGTATTGCTGTACGCCGACGACATGACGCTCTTTGTTACTGATCCACTTCATAACTTAACTCCCTTGTTGCGGGAGTTCGTTATCTTTGGCAGAATATCTGGGGTACAGATAAACTGGAACAAATCGCAATTCTACCCCCTTACTGACGCAGTGTCGGAGTTCTCTCTGGACTTTCCTTTGGAATTGTGCCACTCAGATCTCCGATATTTGGGCATACAGGTTTCCAGAGATAGAGAGGAGACGCGTCGGCTCAATTATGGTGTTGCTATCACCAAATTGACCACTTCTATTGATCGCTGGCTCTCCCTCCCTTTATCTATGGCGGGTAGAGCTTTACTCATTAAAATGGTGGTGCTACCCCGCTTTTTATATCTTTTTTTGAATATTCCCTATTATCCGGGTGCTTTTTTTTCAAGACATTAGGAGCTTAGTTGAGTCGATTGTTCTGGGGAGGTAAACAACCGAGGCTTAAGTGGTCAGTACTGGCACAGCCGTATGACAAAGGGGGTTTCGACCTTCCTGATTTCGAAATCTACTATATGAGCGCCCAAGCGCATTACACCTATCATTGGATGATACCCAAGCCCTTTATGCCTCAGCTGGTGGTGGAAGACTGGGTGGCGAATCCTTTTTCCCCCCGAGGGGCCTTATACAAGGCCCTGCTGCAGCCATAGAGACACAATTTACGACTGTCACATGTAAGATAGATGTGTGGCGGCGCATAGCTAAAATATTATGTTGTACCTTACTTTACTCGGCGCGGATGCCCTTGACCTATCATCCTAAGCTGGGGCTGCTACAGGAGACGGGTTTCCAATTGCTATGCCAACGACTTAAAGTGAAAACGTGAGGTGACCTTTTTACTGATGGACAATTCAATGTCATGGATCTGTTTTTTTAAAGATCGCCGACCCACTCCACTGGATATTTTTTATTACATACGGCTGCGTCAGGGGATGAAGGAGATTCTGCCGGAATACCCCCAGGAGCCTGACAACTTGGCCCGCTACATTTTATGTTAGGTTCGCCGGATGGGTCGTACCTTGTATCGGGCATATATGGACATGTTAGGGCGCAACGACAGGGATTAAGGGGTCTGCCCGATCACACTGGGGAGACGATTTAGCACTTGAGATCACCGACGAGCAGTGGTTTTACTGTTGTAATATTACGGCCAGAATCTCTGCTAGCTGCAGGCTGAAGATTATCCATTACAGGTTCCTACAGCGATTGTAATATACACCAGCGAAAAAAATCAGATTTCACTTGTCTGATGATGATAGATGCGAGCGCTGTAATGCGGGAGGTGCTGGATTTCTCCACTTGTCTTGGGAATGCCCTGCTGTGAGGGATTATTGGCAGTAAGTACACAAGGCCCTGGAAGCCATGGTGGGTGAGACACTGGATGCTAACCCCGTTAATATTGGTTGGGTATACACTGCCTGTACCTAAGTCTTACAGAAAATTCCTTGATATCACTCTTTTGCTAGCAAAGAGGAGGGTGGCATGTCGATGGGGACGGGGAAGAGCCCCGAAATTCAAGGACTGGCCCAATTATGTTATTTATTGTCAAGAACAGACTGCTATCTTTGCTGAAACACAGCCAATGTCCAGTAGACCTAAAGACATATGGGCACCATTGACCACCTATCTTATCTCTCGAGGTGAGAAAGATAGGGACTCAGCACACGTTGAGATACTTAGCTCTGGCGGTGGGGATATGGAAGCTTAAATGCACTGTTAGAGTATGATACCTTTTATTTGATGTCCTACTGCAGCCCTGTTTCTCAGTTATATGCATCAATGGTTCATTCCCTGCATTCTATATTTCTGTGCTAATTGGCCATACTAAATTTCCGGGGGATATAATTGTATGTTTTATGCCCTGACCCACGATATTTGCAATAATGACTGCTCTGATATGTGGTATTGCCGTTCTGTCCTAATTTTGATACCTGTTGCCTGCTCAACCTCTTGATGCTGTATTACCTCATGATATGTAATTTTCCTGACCTTGTATGAAACACAAACCGACATACCCCTGTATGATTGTCTTTATTAAGAAAATTATAAAAAATAAAGTTTAAAAAAAAAAGTTACTAAAGCTGATGCACCAAATAAATTTAGGTTTATTTTGAAATACAATTGGCAGGAAGCAGCGGTGAGAAACATAATTGGAAAAATTTGGTATGTCATCCGCAAAGACCAGACAATTGGAAATTCAGTCCCCAAGAGACCTGCCATCACCTATAGCAAGGGTCCCTCCATGAAGGATGTCTTGGTCAATAACGACCCCTGTGGCCCTTTAAACAAAAGTACATGGTTAAGTCAGAGACTAGGATTCTTCAAACGTAAAACATGCAAAGCTTGCCAATATGGGGTATCTACGACAAGTTACACAACTCTCTATGGTGGCCAAGACAGAAATATAGACAAAGCACTGAACTGTAAAACGGACCATGTGGTCTATGTGCTGAAGTGCCCTTGTAAATTAAAATATATTGGGAGTGTCATCTTACAAGGACACACAAGGGTGTTCCAGCACATACGAGCCATCAAAAATAACGATCAAGCCTATCCCGTGGCCCAGTATTTTAATGAGAGGCATGACGGATCTTAAATACTATCTAATACATGCAATCCCTACTAACAAAAGAGGAGGAGACCGAGAGAAGGCACTCCGAACACTAGAGATGCAATACATCTTACATCTCGACACTAAGCATCCTAAAAGGACTAAGCAGTTCAGAAGAATTACATGCCAGTCTATATACATAAGTTAAAGCCATTTTGCAACAAAAAACATCAAATATTCAAAAACGTTCCAAGTCCTAAAGTAAAAGCATAATGGTTGTAATTATCCTCTGATAAATGCGCTTTCCGAAATCAGCAAACTAGACCGCTCTGAGTAGTTTTACTAAATGAAAAACATACCCTCCCCTTGTTTTAAAATTCACTCAATTTTACAGTTTTGCACAAATCACTTTTACATTTGTATATTTGCACGTAAAAAAGTAACTGACAAACCACATAGGGAATCGATTTAGTGAGATTACCAAGCCCAAAAGCAGTTAATCTTAGCATAGAGAGGTCAATGAGCACCTTGATTGGAGGTATTTATACCAAGATGTTAACAAATAAAGAAACCAATCGCAAGCATGTATGTACTGATTTTATATTTGTATTTATTTTTTTAAATATTGAATATGCATCATAAGTATATGTATGTTGCACAATGAAATGTTTTATAGGGATATTTTTATTTATCTATATCCAGTGCTACTAAAACGCTATGGTCAGCAAGCTTTGGGGCCAATTATACATTATATATATATATAACACAGACCCTGTTGTATTAACAATGGCTGGATGACCAAAATATGAACAAAAAGATCTGTCATTACCTTTTCCATGTCTTTATCAGTTGCAATTAGGCACATGTCACTTTAAGATACAATCACGTGATGTGAAAAAACGAAAAAAGTAAAACCTAAATAAAAAACTGTAAAGGATTGAAGCTCGTCATGTGATCAAGTCCCCTGGGAGAGACGAAATGCGTAATGGCTGCCGCATTTGTTTGGGAGAAGGAATAAACATTGCGATTTGAACAGATTCCAGTGGTCTGTGCTCTTTCTTTGCGCATCCAGGAAAAGGCGCTACAGGGAAAGAGTATTCAGCGAATATATATATATATATAGTTCCAATCACCTGGCGAAGCTGTCTCACAGGCAAAATAACGGATACGGACCACAGGATGTGTGCTGATTAATTTATTTCTGTGCAAATGTCGGCATGACGCGTTTCGCGCTGCAAGGGGCGCTTGATCACATGACATGGTGAAGTGAGTGCATTGGTTTACATATAATTTGACTGCTTTCATATGTGATTGGCTTTGATAGCATAGAACTTAAATTAACATGAAAGAAATACTGTGTTTAAAAACTACAGATACATATTCTATAATGTTTCATCACATAAATGTCTTTGAAATGCTAAAATCAACCAACAATGTATATATATATATCCACAACACGAAGCTTGCCACTTGTGAAGACGCCACTCACATTCGGTTACTCTCTAAGGTGAGTGCGGGGCATACAGTTCAGCTCCATTTCCTCATGCTTGCTTGTAATGTCCCAACGCGTTTCAAACTTTCGTCCTTTTTCACAAGACTTCTGAGTAAAACACCAGGAGCGGTTAATGAGACACCATTCAGCTTTATTAAACATGGCCTTTATTAACCGCTGCTGGTGTTTTACTCAGAAGGCTTGTGAAAAAGGACAAAAGTTTGAAACGCGTTGGGCCATTACAAGCAAGTATGAGAGAATGGAGCTGAACTGTATGCCCCGCTCCCACCTTAGAGAGTAACCAAACGTGAGTGGCATCTTCACAAGTTGCAAGCTTCGTGTTGTGGATGTATAGCGGCCGTTGCCTCTGCAACCCAAAACCAGGAATTGGTCTAAACTTGACATGGCTGAGTTAAATAATTTGCTTCACAAAAAAAAAATCCTACCTTCACCTCTCAACATGGCTTACAGAGGCTACAGATTCAATCCTGCCACCCTCACCTAAACTGCAACGCAGAATGAATCCTCCTACCCCTGAAACTCTCAGATCCGAAAAAAAAAAACGCTGTAAAACCTTAGTAAGACAATGGAGCAAACATTATGCGCTCAAGGCTAAGTCAGAATACGTGGCAGCACTGAAGAAATACCATGCCCTTCGTAAATCTGCTTGTGCGACTTACTTCACTGAGATTACTCACTTCCAAAACTGCTAGAAGACTCAAGTTGTGAATTAATATTCGGCAGCTAACACCATTCTGCAGACCCCTTCTTATTCTCAAGACCAGCGTGACGAGCTAGCTACGCTTTTTCAAAGTAAAGTTGAATTAATTCACCGTCAACTAGACGCTGATGCTACTAAATTAGTGAGCCTAGTGTTTTCTGCAATCAAAGTGGATGGGCACCAGGAAGTAAACCCATCGGATAATAAGTCTGAGGAACCTTCCAAAATTAGGGTATGGTCCTCTCTGGACCTGGCGACACTGCAAATGGTACTGAGATCTATCAAGTCCGGCTCCTCGCTGGATCCTCTTCCTCCTTCGAAACTTAGACTTTTAGACAATGCTGCCCTTACTGTGATTCTTAACCTCCTGAGCAAATCCTTGAGTGCAGGATACATACCTCAGAATTGGAAACTCGCTCTTGTCCTCCCCTTGCTAAAGAAGGGTGGTCCTGACCCTCTCTGTTGGTCAAACCTTCGTCCGATCTCCCTTCTCTCAGTCTTCTCTAAGATACTGAAAAAGCATGTTAATACTTAACTTAACTCTTCTCTTTTGTTGCGGCTTGCAACCTGCTCCACCTGTCGAAGACCGGTTTTAGGGCTGGTCACAGTACCGAATATACTCTACTCTGGGTCACAGAATGTCTTAGGCAACAGCTCAATTCCTGGAGTACAGGCGCCCTCATCCAGCTTGACTTAAGTGCGGCTTTTGATACAGTGTTGCATTCCATCTTGACAGACAGACTTGGGGCTTCAGCCATTGAAGACTTAGCCTTGAGGTGGATGACCGCCTTTTTAAAAGATCGCACTTTTCAGGTCTCCTCGGGCAACACAAGATCTAAGACCTTAGCTCTGACCCCCAGTGTTCCCCAGTGAGCCATTCTGAGTCCAATCATTTTCAATATTTACGTTGGCCCTTTGGCAGATGTAATTGAGAAGTCTGGACTCACCCTCTTCTCATAGACCGATGATACTCAGATTATCCTCTCATTATAAGTTGCTCAGCATCAAGATCTTTGGTTACTCCAGCTTGGTCTGAAAAATGTCTCCCTCTGGATGAACGGAAATGCACTGAAATTTAATGCCAATAACACTGAGGTCCTGGTTCTGGGAAATAATCCCGAACTTTGGGGAGTCAATCATTGGCTGGATTCTCTGAGCAATTACACGCTCCGGTAACTAAGGTTAAGAATCTCAGCTTCATCATCGATAACAACCTCTCCCTTAAGCCTCAGGTGTCTAAGGTCATGGCCACCTGCTACTCTGTTCTCAAATGGCTAAAAAAGATCCTCTGGCTAATTAATTTGGCCGCCCAGAGAACAGTGATGCAGGCACTGGTGACATTCAGATTGGACTGTGGCAATGTACTATAACTGGGCGCAGACAGACAAATCCTCGATTCGTCGCCTGCAGACCATTCAGAACATGGCAGCTCAACTTCTTTTTCGGCTGTCCAGATATGCATCAGTTTCACCGCTGCTTCACAAACTACACTGGCTTAGGGTTGACAAGCGTATCGAACTTAAGACCATATGCTATATGTTCCAGGCCAGACATGACTTAGCCCCTTTATACATTCAAGGCTTGGTGAAACCCTACGTGCCCGCCCGACACTTGAGACCATCCAACCTCTCACTGTTCACAATACCCAGGTTTCGTCTTGCTCACATGAAGGGGATGCTCGTTCTCCTACTGGGGCCCGAAACTTTGGAATTCTCTCCTGGTTGCTCTTAGGAACTGGCACTCCCTGCAGTAAGAACCTGAAGACATTGCTCTTTAGCTGCCATGTCTGATTTTCTGCTACACTGAGTTGTTGTTAGCTGCCTGCTGCGGCTCTGCTTGCTGCCTTGTCCAGCGCCGGGTGACCCATGTTGGGTAGCTGCGCGCTCTACAAGTTTTTCATAATAATAATAATTAATACAGACTGTTATAGAGATTTTGAGAAACTGATAAATGTTTTTAGTTAATTAGATAGTGATGTATCAAGTGATGGTTATAATTAGTAAAATAGTTTTAATTGTTGAATTTGGTGGTGGCTAATGAATTTCTTTTTCTTTCCATTTTCGCTATGTATAAACGATGATCGTGGGTACCAACATCATCTCGATCTCCGGCGTCACCGCAAAAAAAGTTAAAATAGGTTTTAGTGATGGTTTTTATAGAAAATCTGTAGAAAAACATGAGTTTAGAGAATACTGTAAGAAACCCCTAGTGTGTAAAATACTGTAATATGTGTGGATATATGTGGTGACACCACAATACCCGGCACCAGCATTCCTGTAGTGCAAGAGTTAGGATCCCTTCTCTTCCTTTTAGACACCGGTCCTGATGAATTGCTGCTAGCTAGACCCGTTAGGGGCTGTGGGCAAGAAACATGTCGACCATTTAAACCAATTAGACCCTGTAGGATGGTGTTGGGGTCCCAGAGTGATGTCACTGACCATGTCAGGATTGATGTAATATGCGAGTTCATAAGCAGTACATTGTGGAGGCATACATTATAGTTAGCTCAGGTAACTATAACTGCTGAATTTCAATGGTTCTGTACAAGTGAAATCTGAGCGCAACTATAGGGTCCCTGTATCCCTGTAACCTTTGGCTTTTTCAGTGGACAACAAACAACAAATATATATTTAGTCTTCGCTCTTTCCAACTGCTATCGGATGCATGATTTTCTGGAGCAGTATTTTCCTTGAGCGCCATAGGAACAAGACAATTTCCTGAGGGATGGAGTGATATTTCAATAGAAGCCTTCTCCTCTGCGGTGCCAACATGCTTTTAATAGTCATTGTAGGAATACCACATTCCCCCTTCCCTTACAATCTCAACATACTATAAGATTATGTGGGTGAGGGGAATGAATAGAATTGAACCTTTTACCAAGGGAGTCAATTTATTGCCAACAAAACATTTGGGATATTCCCAGTTCAATGACTAAGTTTCCTGCTCAACTTATCTCTTTCACTCTCAAGTCGTCGCCTTGTAAGAATATCTTTACTGCTCTTGCCGCCTCTTCTGGATACACAGCCAAGGAATCACATACTTTAAAATGTAATGACTGCTCTAATAAACAAGTGGAGTATGAAGAGGTAAGCACTTCAGGGCACTTACTGAAGAAAGATTTAACCAGAAAAAAATGGAATTCAACTAACCTTGCTGGATGCCTCCTGCTGATAGAGTGGCAGGGAGATATGGAGGAGGATCTTCTATCTCAGTTGGACCCTCATTTCTTTGAAAGGAATTTTTCAAGAAGTCTTGGAAGGTGGGCCCTTCTGCAAGCTTAGATCGGAACACTGCTTCAGCATTGGACGCTCCGGTGCTTAACAGTCTGCATATTAAGTATCTTGAAGTAACAGGCCATTTGTGTTCCATCCAGAGACATGCAGTCCTCAGGCTCTTTCCAACGGACATGGCAACCTGTTTTGTTTTAAAGAGAAATGAAAATAGGTAACTAATTAGCAAAATAATTCAAAAGCAATTTGGAACATTCTCATTTAAGGCTAGTTAATTCTAAACACTTCTTTGTCCTTTTGATTACTCTTTAACAACGGATAACTTTAAGTACTATGAAAGTACAGTTACAGTTTGATATTTACATTAAGGATCATGTTCTACAGCAGCGCAAATGCCCTTTAGCAAGGCTCATACTAAAATACTGTTGCACGAGTAGCCCTGCACTAAACACCCTGCTCATAAAACTTGAGTGGAAGGCATTTCGTTTGCAACAGACATAGCCTTCAGACCCCTACCTCTTGGGTGCAAGCCAAATGATCAAACACTGAGCCACATGCTGTCAGGGGTTGAGATTTGAAATACTACCTTGAAATGTAAACCTTTTGAAAATATATTTTCTGCTCTTTTCACTGTTCTATCTTTTATTCATCTGAAAATACAACATATAGTAATATTTGGGAAACAGAGTCACATTATCCTGTCTCAAAAAGGCTTATTTTGTTAATTCAAGAAATATAAGCATGTGGGTAAGCCTGAATAGTATATGTAGCAATGGGTTTGGTCTATTTAGACTACTCAGATTTTGCACTTTTGATTACCGAGTTTTTGGACTTTTGCTGTGAGCGCGTCTCACTACCTGAGTGTAACTAACGGTCAATACATGGCAATTAAACTGCCCATGTTTAAAGCCAGTGTCTGCCTTTTCCAATAACGCCACTGCTGCGCAGCTAGGGTGAGAGGCCCTAGGCTATTTACACACAAACTTGTGTACACGTGTGTGCGCAGGCTCTGCATGAGACTACTGGCTTGTCCAGGTTGCTATCTGTGCACAGGTAGCCTGTCACAGAATGGACTCTGCAAGGATTGGTACTGATCTGGGGTAGGCCTTATATAAAGATTGGGCATTCATAGTGTGGCCTGTAGTACTTACTGGACAATCTGTGGTGTTTTCACTGCATTACACATATAGGCATACTGTATTATACATATTGGCAAAATCTGCCATAAAGAATAGTTTATTTCCTCTTAGGCCTACAGAGTCCAGCAAGGTACCAGACTGAAGTACAACATTGATGCCAAGATCGAATTTGCAGATCCCAATAACCCAAATCTTACGGGACTTCAGGATTTGTCATATTTCTGTGGCTCAAATCATAATTTGATGCAACGGTCTCCCTACTGGGCAAAGTTAACTACTCTGTTTTCCAGCAGAGGGATCAGAGGCCTCCCTACACAAAAGGTCACTCAACAATGAATGACTCAGTTTCTGGGAAAAGGAATGGATGGGGAGGAAAATCTGCATCTGATAATTAGTTTATCACACTGCATCTGGGCTAGGACTGTCTAGTTTCATTGGAACAAAGTAGGGAGCTCAGACTCTGGAGTCAAAACAGGAGGGGACGCTTTTTGAAGTTTTGGTGGGAAGGGATCAGGTGGTGGTGTCAGGTAGGAGTGGAGTGGTTACCAGAGTAAATCTTATGTTGCCATTTTGGATTCTCCCAAAATGCTGTGCAGGAGAGTTGAAACAGGGGTGAAGAGATGATGTGGCATTGTAAGTTTGGCCAGACGGGCCTAGCCCTGAAAATATTCCACAACCACTTAACCTCTGGTACAAAGGAGAGGAAGTTATGAAGACACTGGAGCTGGGATATGATATCAGCAGAAAGGATACCCACATAGAAAGAGAAGCCAGATAATGTCCTACATGGATAGACTAAGGACTGTACTCCAGCTGACCCGCAAGATTTGGATAGGTCTCTCCAGGGCCAGTGGCGCTGATCGCTTATGCCCACAGGGCACCAGTTCAGGGAAAATACCTGGATTCCACTGCCCCCAACAAGTGCCCTCTAAGATGGTTAGGAGACCATGGTTCCAGTAGGTGTTACCAGAAGGGTGTCCTGCTGGCTGTTTGCAGAGGAGCTGTGCAAGATGCAGCTCACCAACAGGAGAGGGGCACCAAGAGCCAGACACAGGAGAAGGCTGGGCCAGGGAGACAAAGTTGAGCCTCCCACAAAATGCTCCATTTTAGAGGCCAAGCGTGTTGATGAAAATGCTCCTAGTGGCTAGGCCTGGCCACCAGAAGCAAATGAGCCCAAGATGGATGAAATGGGCTAGATATGTCTTGTCTTAAAGATTTCCCTTTTCAATCTGCAAAATGTACATGTGGCACGACGCCGCATTCAGACAAAGTTTCCTTGGGCAGGGCAAGACCCCTGGGGGTGCAATGTGAATTTTACTTATTGATCCCCTTTCTGGGGAGGCCCCTTCCCTGTTCTGATTTCTGACCCCAGGGGCTGCCAAGAAATGATTGGGGGTATTTCCCACCCACTGTGTCTGGGGGTTAGGGATGTCAGAGGGGTAGGCAGGCCACACTGACCAGTGAACTCCGGGACAATACACGAGTCCCTGCCCGGAGACTGAAGCAGAAGTGGAGGGCTCCCATCACTGGGGGAGCATAACAGGAGTTGTGCACAGGGAGCTGGTGGAGGTACGCTTTCCCTGCAACCCCCAATGCATAATTCAGGATCTTGGTTCCCAGAGTGGGGCTGAGGGACCGAGAAGGTAAAAAAAAAAAAAAAAAAAGAAAAAACACACCCTGTGTGAAGTTGCTTACAAAAACAAGGAGTGCAAACCAACTCATTCATTAATTCACTGTTCTCGGCCAAGGAGCACCCCATAATGCCGCACGAGGTCTAAATGGCCAACATGTTTGCTTAGGGCACCCCAAGGAGGGGCCGGGGCACTACCAACATTGACGTAATGTGTTCCGGGGGCCGCAGGATGTGTCACAGCCCCCAAGTACAGGCTAGAGAAATTAAACACGCATCTCCTGGGGCTTTGTAATAGTGATCCCAGAATAGGCCAACCATGATTTTCAGCACTCCTAGATGCGTAGCCTTTGGGTTTTGGAGTGTGGGGACCCCTTGTGATGTTATATGGACGGCGTATAACGTGTGGCATTGCTATACATGTAGTGATGCAATGACAAAATCAGTAGGCCTGCCATACTTAAAATGATATCCCCTTACACCGTGATGTTGCTTCTGGTAGAGGTGGGCGGTATTTATTTAATATATTCCCAAGAAATTGTCTTGCAGAAAATATTTTTTTATTATGAATATTGTAATGCTTTTTAAACAATCATACTAGTTTATATCTTATCAATTACAACAAATTGATGATTACAATGCAAAAAAACAGATTTGATCTACCCTAAATACAAAACAATGTCATAATCCAAATTACCAATGAATCAACCAGTCATTAACCTTGGCCTACTTTCTCTTAGATAGGGAAGGACTTCCTTCAGGTTAGAGTAATACATCTTGCAATAGTTATATAAATATATATGGGGTCCAGACGCACTTAATAACATGCCAAGAAGTTCCTTAGAAGGTCGTATTGCATACGAGGTCCGGTTTGGGACTAGAACGTAGGTACCCAACATCTTTTTTGCCCAAACATTTAAGAGTGTGGCACTGCTATTTTGAGAAATAGGCAAGTTCTTTCTCTTTGATTGCCATATTTTCTGACCCTTCCACTAAGTAGCAATTCCCAATATTTGCATTGTTTAAGGAAAAAGAAACCTTAAAGAGCAAGAGGGTGCTGCTGAATCCCAAGAATGCATACCCAATTCAATTCTTACGGTCTGAGTCATTGCATTAGTTGGAATTTTTTAAAGTCTTAAAGATCAGACAATCCATTTTCTCCCAGATGACTCCTTGATCCAAAGATAACGGCTCCTTTCCACAAATAGCCTGGTGAATTAATTTGCTCAAGATTGAATGCTTTGAAGCATTTACTGATAAACCACCATAATGTGAGTTAAATCATTTGAGCATTAGCCGTAATCATTAAAGAGGTTTTTAAAATCTCAAAATGTCGATCCCATTTCAAATTTTCTGAAAAGTTAAGACCTAAATACTTATAAACTCCAGCATGTTCTAATGGTACAGTATTAAGGAAACATAGAAACTTCTTTGGCCTCTTGGAGAAGATCAGCGTCTTAGTCTTCTCAAAATTACCTGTGAGTCTATGGAGTTTGCAATATTCTGAAAGGGCTTTAAGTTTACGCTGCAGCCCTACAGAAGTATAATCTATTAAACCCAGATCATTTGTGTACATAAGAAACGAAACATGAGACTCTCCGATTTTGGAGAACAGATTGATTTTCGATTGTAGTGTTCTTGGAAGATAAGAAATAAAAAGACTAAATAATACGGGTGCTAAAACAAACCCCTTTCGTAAACTGTTTCGAATTGAGATTTATTTCTGACAAACTACCAACCCAGTCAAACCTGCTTACACCAAATTTCTGCGACACAGTTGTTGAATTTGAAGTAACATGGTCTGTGTGAAAATAAAACTCTAGTTTGTTCAACAATATTTCATGAACTAGGTAGAAAGTGGCCCTCAAATCCACAAAACACGAGCATAATTTGCCAACTCTCACCATGAATTTCCACGCAGCTGCCCACAACTTCAAAAAATTGTCTACTGTAAAATAGTTTTCGGGATCCCTTGTGATGCCCTGATCCCCTTGGGATTAAACTTCGGTAAAAATCCCAGATCTCAAGGTGAGAAAGAAGTATTTTTGCATAGATCTTTGAGGTAGTATTGAACAAGGAAATCAACCTATAACTTGTAGGATTACTTTCTTGTGGATACGATTAATAATGGCACCACGACCAAGAATGGGGTTTAATCCCTGAGGCAGTTATCCATTTGAAGAAGAGGTTTAATAAACTAGCTCATCGAAAAGGGTTGGCTTTAAATAGAACTGCCGGGGGCAATCTGAGCCACCCGCCCCATTCCGATGAGGAGATCAAAACAATGGTACATCTGTTGTGCATAAAATCATACAATAATCTGCCTGAAACTGTAGCAATCCAGGAGAACACTACTGCAGCATGACACTGTAATACCCAGTGACGCTGCCTGTGAAAGATGTGCCTGGCGTGACCCTGCCTGGAGCAGACTGCAAAGCAGGGGGAGCAAAACCTGGTTGCGGGCCTGGAAGCCCGGGCAGAGACCCAGTCGGATGGGAGCTGTGCTGCGCCTGGGGAATTGTTCGGCGGTGGGAACTGTGCTGCTAGCATCCCCAGCCTGGAAAACAGCTGGCCCCGGGGTGGCCGTGTTCTGTGGTGACTGGGGACCCAGCAGAGCTGCGGTGGCGGGCCAGGGGCCGGACGCTGGCGCGGCTGTACTGAGCCGCAATGCTGTATGAGGTGGGACCGGTGTGTATGTGCGCGTTCTCCCCACGCATCTGCCTGGTAGTTGGTGCCCTGAGCCTGCGCTCTCCGGCTAGGGCCTCTGTTGTACGCTACTGGCAGGTGATTCTATGTCAGGACCGGAGGCTCCGATTATGCTTCTCATTTTCTTTGCTTTATTACAGCAGCCAATAAAAACCAATCTTTTTTGTTCAACACATTACCATAAACTACAAATTCCATGAACACACTGTACTCTCTAACTATAGAGACTGTGCCTATATATTGTCCATCTGAGGCACCTACGTCCTCTTTCTTTGCTGCTGCTGCAGCCAGTTAAGTGCCTTCTACCGTACTACTTTTCTCTGTGATTAGTGGCGTATGGTTTGAGGGCACCGCTTTATCTGTTAGGCGTTGTATGAATAATCTAATGTGTTTTATTGCTGTTTAGTCTCAGCGCTCGCTTGTTGCGGCTGTTTTAAAGGCGCGTCGCACTCTGGCCGGCTCGCTACTGCCGCGTACCTGAGGCAGTGGTACTCACGGTTCAGAGCCCACCCGACTGCTTTGGCCCTGATCTCGGCGTCGTGAAGGGAGCGCGCCAGCCTCCCCGGCCGGACGCAGTGCGCCCGAGTCCATTACTGGTGGAGCGGGAGTTCGGGGGCTTGAGGACAGAAGGGTTGGATCGCGCTAGTTCCTCTCTCTGTTTTTCACGGGCGGCCATTACCGCGCATACGCGGCAGCCATTTTAGGTGTCAATTCTCTAGTCAGTTTCAATGCGATCGATACGGAGCTGATCAGAGAGGGAAACCTGTCAGATTTAAAAGTGCAGCCCATCTCTCTTTGCCCCCGCTGACGCCCAACGCTTGATTGTGCTGCGGGCTGTATAATCAGCGCATTGGCACTGCCTAGAGAGGTTTTGTGTAGGCAGGCCCTTCCTCCACTTCTGAATTTTACTTGGCTATCTAGCCTGGCTTGCCTGGGGGTTGTGTGTTTCCCCCCTTACTCCTCTGTTGTCATCTTACGTAACTGGTAGCGCTCATCCTACCATGGCAGAGTACGAATAGAGGACGACTACTATGGAGCGGAGCAGTCGAGCTCCCTAGAGGACCTTGTGGAGGCCTTGGATGCTGGGGTGCAGCATTCAGTAAATTCTGCCCTGGTGCGGTCTATTGCACCCCTTAAGCGCCATCTGAGCAAATACGCTATTCAGCAGGGTTGGATCCCAGCATCCTCCAGTCGGTCAAAAGCTAGGGGCACACAACATTCCAATCCTCATGTTGAGGACTTTGCCCGTCTATCCAAGGCCCTAGCCAACGATCAAGTGTAAGTCGCACGATCGGATCCATCAGAATCTACCCAGGGCGACCAGGGAGATACCTCCTCCACCACCAATTCTTACAAGGAGTCAGATGAAGAGGTGAGCCCTCAGTCGTCAAAAAAGCTCAGGAAGGAACACGATACCCAGCCTTCTACCCCCAAGGTCTTAGACCTTGACCGAGAGGACATCGTCCACCCAAACTCCACGGCATGGCTCCTGCCGCAAGAAGTGGCAGACTACGTGCAGTCCTATCTCCGCCGACCATTTGATAAGGATGTCAGGGCCCGACTGCGGTCAGGAGTTTCCCAGACCTGACTTGGCGGCGCGGGTCACGGAGATGCCGGAAGTAAAAAAGTACGCAAAGGACCCCCCCAAAAAAAGCATAGACCGTGCCTGGCGGTCATGCCAGGATCAATTTCTGGATCTGACGGGGTTCCGGACTAAAATCTTAGAAATGGGATATCACGCTAAAGAGTCTGGAACACCCATCAGTCCTGATGCCCTCATTGGTTGGGCGCAATTAGGCAATGCCAATTGCGCCATGTCCAACGAGAGGAGGTGGTCCATCCTCCTCAAGCTGGACCCAAAGCTACCCGAGTTATCTTCATCAGAGGCAGGACCTGTGGCTCAAGGCCTCCTCTTCGGCCAACCATTCTTGAAAGAGCTCACGAAATTCGTGGCCACTTTCAGTGGCCTGGACAAAGCGCAGGAGTCTCTTCGCTGGGTCTTCAAGCTGGTTTTCACCAGGGCCGGACAAAGTGGAGGGTGGTCGTTCGGCCGGGGGAAACAGTCAAGGCGCCCCAGGTGGTCAACAACACCACAGAGGTGGATATCAGGGCGGCTCCTCAGGCAACCCAAACTTCTACCCTCCATGGCGAGCGAGGAACCGTTTCCACAGGGGACAGTTCAGTGGCAACCACGGAAATCACCAGGACACCGGATCTACAGGTGAGGTTAATCCCACATTCGGAAGTGTTTTTGGGGTGACATTCAACTATTTCTGCATCAATGGCGCTCCCTCTAGCAAGATCCTTGGATCTTGGAGATGGTGCAAGTATACAAGCTGGGGATGTACGAAACACCTTCCCAAACTCTGCGACCTTTTCCCCTAAATTTTTCCCAACAAGATCAGACCTTTATCTTGGAAGAGACAGGCTCCCTCCTGCAGAAAGGGGCGATTGCGGTTACTCAATGTCATCCCCAGGGTTTCCTCAGCAATGTATTCCTGGTCGAGAAGAAAGGGGGAGGGTCCAGGTTGGTCCTGAATCTCAAGGAGTTCAATGGGTGGATTGTCTATCGCCATTTCAAAATTGAGGGAGTCATGGCGCTAGGGGGTGCACAGCGGAATGGCTGGGTGAGACCGCAGCTCCGCCGGGCGACCGATAACATATTGGTCTGCGATCGCCCCAGAGCCCGCAACGCCGCTATCAAAAGGTCATCCCTGGCATCTGAAACCTCCAGGATCATGATGGTCTGAAGGCCGAGGACTAAAGCTCAGTGTTCACGGGCGAAATCTACAAAAAACGGCAACGAGGTTCCGCGGCGGCTAAAATGGCGGCCACTGCGCTACACTTCGCAGTACTGTAGCCGGCAGCGCAGTGAGTACAACGCCTAAATGACACCGCCAGCGCTGCGAGTATATGAGACAGCACATATGGACTGAAGGGGTTGCGTGTGTAACTGGCCCTTAGATGTGCCCGCTTTGGCTGTGTTGCTAATCCTTTCCGTAATTGGGGCTGTGTGTAGGCAAGATGGCGGCGCCCAGCGGTCGGAGGAATGGCGTGTGAGATGGACGCTGCCCGGGGCCCGTGAGATGCTCATAGCGAGGTGGCAATGCACGAGGCAAGCCGGATCCCGGGTGCTTTATGAGCTGAGGCGGCGCATTTAAACAAAATTAATGGCTGTACGGACAACGTTCCACGCATAACTGGCAATGTCGCAAAAGGCGCGAAAAGCTTAAATGATGTCCCCGGAGCCAACCATGACCAAGTAGCATCTGAGCTTTCCCCTCGATGCCCCTGAAGAGCTCCTGGCACTACAACAACTCCTGCTGAGCTGCGACGTGGGGGCTGCGCTGCCGCTGGTGTTTGTACTGCGCTGCGAAGTGGGCTCCTATGTACAAGATCTTCTGGGCCATGTACAAATTACAGCCTTTACTCCATTGCGCTCACTGCCTTCGAACCACGACAGGATTACTTACACAGCACCATCTACCAAGACGAGGGTGGTCCAATTGAGCGTGGGCGATCCAAGTCGCGGCCCTAGTTCCCACAACTACAGTCTGTAACGGGGGTCAAGACGGCGACATCAACCAGAAGGACCAGGTCCACACCTTAAGAAGCAACACTGACGGCACCTCCGTCAGTAACAATGGTAAGACCTGACAAACAACAGCAGAAGATATCCTTTGAAGCAAAAAAGACACCTAAGATCACGGAAACGATGTCTGGAAGCGGTGCACCGGCCAAACCACCTCCCAGCAACAACATGGAGAAACTACTACTGTCCATCCAGGCGAACCTGCAAGACATTAATGGCAAACTGGACAATTTGACGTATAGGATGGATGGTATGACGGCAAAACTGGAGAAGCACGGGGAGAGGTTGGAGACGGCCGAGACACGAATTTCAGCAGTTGAAGATGAATCGCGTACCACTACCACCAAATGAACCAACATGGAGCGTGTACTTGAGGTGATAAAAGCGAAGGAGGAGGAATTGGAAGCGCGTTCTAGACGCAACAATGTGCGCATCACGGGCCTTCTGGAGATGACGAACATGGGGCGCATGGAGCAGTATATAGAGAAATTGTGCAAGGATATCTTTGGGGAGTGAAGAGAGCGCACAGGTCCCTTGCACCCCGTCCACCGCCTGGAGCGGCGCCGCGCCCCATTGTGGCAAAAATACTGAATTATCAGGACAGGGATACCATCTTGAGGCTCGCACGAGAGAAAGGAACCATCACCCACCAGGGAAATACCCTGGAATTCTACCCGGACCACACCGTTGCTGTACAGCAAGCGAGGAGGGAATTTACATCGGTGAAATCCAAGCTTCGAGACCTTCACGTTAACTATTCTATGTTATACCCTCCAGACTGCGTGTGATGTGGGAGGGCAAGGCTGTGATACTGGCGACTCCTAAAGCTGCGCAAGAGTTTGTGAAAAAAATAATGAAACAGAACAAGTCCAATGTACAAGATGGCCAGCAATTGGAATCGGACTGAGTGCATCTACGGTGTGATATGTGCCTCCCATAGGAGTATGATAAGGTTTGACGCCCCATATGTGGATCTCCACGTTCACGTTGAGTGGGGCACTGCCGGCGGGGGTATGGTACCTTACGTCAGCTTCCATCGTCTCAGTGCCAGAACGTACCCTGACTGCTAATAATTGCCAATAGCTCCGCTTTTTGACACACTTTTGTACATGGTTTCTATGGCAGAAAAGTATGTGTCCTGAGTTAGGGCCTCAGCATGGGCTTCGGTGAAGGTAAGCTACTTCATGCAATACCGAAGTGCTGCGGCTATTTCACGCTTGCCACCAATGGGACCTTTCGTCATTGCGCTGTACACACGAATTTGGACGTGCTAGCAGTAAGTGTTTAAAAACAATGCCAGTCGTAATAGACGTTAAGTTGATTGTTGCGACTCATAAACGCTATTGGTACAGATGCAATGCTGCCTTCACCAGTTACAGCTCTCATGAAGTCGGGCCGGGAGTCCCGCTTCCCAGGGGTTTTTAATTTGTCCCGATCTGGCATGTGTACTGTCACCGTGGCTTTGGCCCTTATACACCCTGTTAGACAATGTTGATTGTAACTGTGCATCACATAGTCTGTTGCTGCAATGCCACACAGGAACTAGTACTCAACGCCAAGTACACAAATGCTTTGTTGTCCTTGTTAAAATCTTTGGTGCCTTCAAACATTATGAGATGTACATGACAGTGGAAGCGATGATGGTATATCTTATTGGGGTACTGTCAGTTACACTGATTGGCGCCCCAGGGGTTACAATTCAAGAACACTGCTGTTAAATTTGCATGACTGACCTCGTTTGCTATTATTCACAGGTAGATCTGTTATGTAATGATGCAATGTAGATACTACTCGCAGGCCTTGACCATGCTTGTAATGGGCGTGGGCGGATCTGGGGCATTCAGTCATATCACGTTTGAGTCAAACTAACGTTATTAGAGTCGTCCACATCCATTAAGTTGGATGGTGAGTTGTGCCCCAAGCGGACCACCACGAGGGTGTTCCCCATAAAAGTTCCGCTCCAATGGTAGTTATGGAAAGTTCCGCTCTGTTGTCGGGACTAGTTCGGGAGGGCAAATGGCTTTGGCAGGATTGGGTTGCTGGAGTGGGTGGGGGAGGGAGGGATGGGGGTTTTGTTACTGTTCAGAGACCGAATCTTCTAGAACATGTCATTCCAATTTATGTGGTGCGACAGATAGTCACCTGGACACATGTAGATACATACATTGAAGTGCACACCGGTCCTATGCATGCTTGTATTGTGCTGCAGGTTTGGATATCCCTATCTCATCGATGACACAGAGTTAATGGCACAGGTAGTAATCACATGAATCTCCTCACATGGAATGTCAGGGGTCTCACGCAGCCCAAGAAAATTAGACGGGTATTTATTACATCTGTTTAGGTAGGCAAAGATATCGCTTAATTGCAGGAGACACACATCGCACCTAACACACATCAATTCATAGGCAAATGATGGGCTGAATGTGTATACACTGCTATTTATTCTTCTTACTCAAGAGGGGTGATGACGCTGATACGGAAGGGCATGAATTTCGCAACACAACAGGTGACACAAGACCCGAATGGTAGATATGTTATTGTGTCGGGTACTCTGCGCGGACAAAGTCTGACGTTACTTAATGTATATGGTCCGAATGTGGATGCACCCTAATTTTTTCAGGAGTTGTGGGGACATCTACAGCAGCTAACAGACACACACATCATATGTGGAGGTGACTGGAATGTGGCATTGGCGGTCGATATAGATCGTTCCTCACAATCCTCCGAACCACACAAACAGGCTAGAGCAAAACTCCTTCACATGCTGAAGGATTTGTCATTAACGGACCTATGGAGGCACAAACACCCCGATTCACCGGGTGCAACACATATCTCTGCTATTCACAACAGTTGGTCACGCCTGGACTACTGGCTAGGCACGGATAACATTACACTGTGGGCGCAGGACTTACGTGTCCTCTCTAGAACACTCTCAGACCATAACCCCATATTGTTCAAACTCACTATACCAACTTACATACCACCCCCTTTTCAATGGAGATTCAATTCACGTGCCCTAACAGATATAATTTATGCTGACACCAACACTGCGATCAAAGAATACTTTCAGATTAACGAGCCAGTGGTGGAGGATCCATGTCTCCTGTGGGAAGCCTTCAAGACTACGATACGAGGCGTGTGTATGAGCACTACAGTAGGCATACTTCGTGCTATACGGCAACAAATACAATGCTGCGAAACACGCATGAGGGATTTAGAGAGGGCTTATGAGGTCACACATGATATCACTCTTCTAGGGGAGCTACGACAGGTACACACGGAGCATCAAACATTGGTCGATGACAAGATAAAATATTTAGACAAGAAACACTCAGCTAGGTCTTATGGTGAGGGTGGCAGGCCGGGCAGAGTACTGTCGGCCAAAATATGCAAAGGTAGAGGTCATGCAGCCATTCTACGTATTAAATCGGAGGATGGTGCGCTCCAGGCACAAGCCACTGACATTCTGAACTGCTTTGTTGACACTTGCGGGGCATTATAGAGATCACAACCAATTGCATCGGAAGAGGAAATTGGCAGCTATTTAAGGGATGTGGCAATAGCGTGGCTATCGGATGGTCATAGGGAATATTTAGCGGCACCCATAACGGTAGAGGAAGTCACAGATGTGATTAAATCACTGCTGAATGGGAAGGCACCAAGCCCGGATGGGTACACAAACAAATTCTATAAACAATACGCGGATATACTAGCCCCTCACCTGGTGGGAATGTACGGAGCTGCATTCGATCAAGCGGAGCTACCCCCAACACTCAGGGAAGCAGTAATAATTGCCCTTTTGGAACCCTCTAAAGACCCAGACCTATGCGACTCCTACAAGCCGTTGTCACTGATCAAGGTCGATTCCAAAATACTTGCGAAAATTCTGGCGGTGCGGCTCACACCACTAATGACAAATCTGGTACTACCTGACCAGGCGGGGTTTGTTCCAACAAGGTCCATGTCCCATAACACCAGGACACTATTTGCCTTGTCCCAGTATCTTCAGCCCACTACGAAGGCGGTAGCGGTGATACTCGATGCCGCCAAGGCTTTCGATTCTATCGAGTGGAGCTACCCGATTGCTATTTTACACCGCATGGGATTCCCCAAAAGGTTTGTTCAATGGGTATCCTTAATTTACACCAATCCGTGTGCCAGGGTCCGGGTGAACGGGTACTTATCCGATAGCTTTACTTTAGAATGCGGCACTAGGCAGGGATGCCCACTATCTCCCCTCCTATTCGCCCTAGGCCTTGAACCTTTGGCCTGCTTGATCCGCCAGAGTTACAAGTCGTCTGCCCTGCAATTCCCTTCCAGACCACTGCATATATCTCTGTACGCAGATGATATGTTGCTCTACGTTTGTGACCCTGCTGAACATTTGAATCAGCTGCTGAGAGAATATATCAAATTCGGTGGCCACTCAGGTTTGGCCATAAACTGGTCAAAATCCTACATCATCCCTCTGACTGACACGACGACTCCCCCTGGACACCGAGTATCCATTAGAATGGCAAACCGATACGATACGGTATTTAGGGGTGCTATATCATAGAGACCCCGAGGTAGTGATCCGCTCGAATTATGGGTTAACGATCTCCAAATTGGAAGACAAAGTGAGACGCTGGATACAGCTACCGTTGTCCTTAGCGGATCGTATCGCGATCGTGAATTTAATATGCTGCCTAAACTCCTATACCTTTTTAATAATATCCCAATCACCCCTCCCGGGGAAGTATTCCGTCGCATTAAATCACTCATACTACAGCTCATATGGGCGGGCAAACAAGCTCGCATAGACCTCCAAACATTGACACTCCCATATGCCAGGGGAGGACTCAGGGTGCCGGATTTTAAATTATACTATTTATGCGCACAGGCCAAGTACGCTGCCTACTGGTATCACGTAGTACCATACCTCACTCACGGCGATTGAAGAAGGGGACGCGAAACCTATCCCACTGTCAGCTATTCTATCACACAAAAGGCAGCCCCTGCATGCTCAGGACAATAACACGATAGACACCACAGTAAAGGCATGGCGTGCACTTGGACAACTGGCACATAAGACCCCCATCTACGCACCGGACATGCCTTTACATAATCATCATGCTCTGTCAGTCACGGGCGAAAAAGTGGGTATGTCATTACTGCAGCAGGTGGGCATAGAGCGGATGGGAGATCTGTTCAGGGATGGCAAATTTATAGATAATGCGGACTTGACATACATTCAAAACAAATCACAGATGTTCTGTTTCACACATTACAGGCTGAAACGGGCCTTGATGGAGCTATATCCCACCTTTCCTAACGAGCCAGAAAGTCTTTACACACTACAGCTGATTATTACTATTCAAGATCTATCGCACCTAGTGTCAAGGCTGTACACCATAGCGCAGGCAGAAATACCACACACCACTGAGAGGGCTAAATCCAGGTGGGACTCGGTGCTGGAAGATCCACTAACAGAACAGGAATGGCACCAGACGTGCGCATTAATACAAATTCTTACTCCTAATGGCAATCTCAAAATCATACATTACAAGTTCCTTCACCAGGCATACTACACACCAGCATGTATGTGTAAATACGGTCTGCAGGATGAAGACCGGTGTAAACGATGTGATACGGAAGGCGCAGACTTTGCACATTTAGCTTGGTTCTGCTCAAGAGTCCGTGAATACTGGTGCGATGTCACTGCAACACTGTCTGCTATGATTGGGGTTGAGATAGATTGCACGATCCGTACCTGCTTGCTGGGCATTGTACCACATATTAAATCCACCAAACGTAAGTTCTGTGCGGTTTCATTATTACTTGCCAAGAGACAAATTTCGCAATGCTGGCACAGTACCAAGGTGCCAACCACATCCAGGTGGTTACAAGACATGTCCAGCTGCAGGGATAAACTCCTGACATATGAGGAAGAACTACCGTGGCGATCTAGGCCAAAAGATTTCTGGGGATGCCTTACTGAATATATGCGCAAGTTGGAGGCTGCTGCGAATGAATGATTTAAGATCTTGTTTCAAAATGTACAGGTTTATATCACTACGGCTGGGTGACGGTTGGCGTTGTATGCAGGGACATATTATGATGCATTCAGAATTTACGGAATTGACTGCTAGTTTGTGATGGTCTCATACCCTGGTTTATGAGTTAATTTATGTTTAATATTGTAAACCAACAAAAACTTAAAAACAAGACATAATTTATTTGCATTACGCCGCCGGACCTTGTGTTGCCGGCTACAAGGCTGTGTAAAGTCACTCTTGCACTGTGTTATTTAAGTCAATGCAGCCGGCCCCCGGGTTGTAGGCTCCTGGCTGTGTAACCTTCTCCTGTTATAATAAAGGTCTTACAAAAAAAAAATTTGAGGGCGTCCACCTGCTACGTGATCTTCTGCAAGAAGGGGATTGGATGGTCCGGTTGGACCTGAAGGACGCGTATCTGTCCATCCCCATCTACGCCCGCATTGTCGTTTCCTTCAGTTTCTCTGGCACAGCGTCTATTACCAATACACCGTCCTTCCCATCTGACTTTCGTCAGCACCCTGGTGCTTCACGAAACTCATCCGTCCGGTGGTAGAGTCCCTGCGGGAGCGAGGGGTGTGCCTGATCGTCTATTTAGACCACATCATTATGATGGCGCAGTTTCCTCAGCTGGCGGTTACTCATCTGGATTGGTCCATCCAGCTTCTTCAGAGCCTCGGATTCGTAGTGAACTCACAGAAATCGGTCTTGACCCCTGCACAATCCATATAGTTCCTGGGCTTTCAAGTAGATTCCCGCAGCTGTCAGCTTCTTTTTTCCCTCCTACAAGATCAGATCGATTAAGAGAGAATTGAAGTTGACTGTGAGCAAGCAGATTGTGTCCTTGAGGTCCATTGCCCGAGTAGTGGGGTTGCTGGCCTTGTCGATCCAAGCCATCTTCCCGGGGCCCCTTCGTTATCGCGCACCCCAACGTCTGATGATCCAGCATCTCCGCAAAGGCCTCGGTTATGCCGAACAGATTCCTCTTTCAAAGGACGCGAGGTGGGAGCAGTTGTGGTGGTTACAGCACATGGAGTCGTAGAATGGGGGAGCAATCTTCGGCTCGAAACCAGAGGTAGTGATCGAATCGGACGCCAGGCGCTGGGGCTGGGGTGCCCATTGCAGTCCAATCTCAACGGGGGGCGATGGTCTCCGGAGGAGCTTTCTCTCCATATCAACTGCCTGGAGTTACTGGCATGTCCGTTCGCCATCCGCAGTCTTTCCCCACAGAAAACAGACTGCTGCACCCTGTTGCCCACCTGGACCTGTTCCTGAACGGTCGCTCCCTCCCTCCCTCCCTCCCTCGCTGGTCTCACGCACTGTGGGCGCTGCAGTTCTAACTTGGGTATTGTTAATTGCGCTGTGAAAGCTTCTGAAAGTAACTGACGCTGTGTTTATTTCCCAAGAGCTTCCGATATCGACTCACGCTGTGCTTGTGTGCTGACGCTGTGTTTATTTCCCAAAAGCTTCCGATATTGACTCACGCTGTGCTTGTGTGCTGACGCTGTGTTTATTTCCCAAAAGCTTACGTTATTGACTCACGCTGTGCTTGTGTGCTGACGCTGTGTTTATTTCCCAAGAGCGTCTGACATTGACTAGCGCTGTGCGTGATCACCAAAAGCTGAGGGCTTCTGGAATTGACTAGCGCTGTGTTCTTTAACTGTGTTCTCCCTGTGTATCGCTGCGTTAGCCCGCTTGACAGCTCGTTCTTTGAGAGGTTGTTAACCGACCTGCTGGTCCATTTGCTGCCCCTGCCTCACTTTCACTTTGACCCTCCATTTTCTTTGTTGCAGTTCCCTGGCCCGCCCCTCCTCCCCGCTACCGCCTCCCAGCTGCTGACCCTCCCACGCTCCGCCCCCTTCAACATCCATTTATGACCAATGCCTCCACGCGCTACGGCCGCGCCGAAGGTGCGCCAAAGGTAAGCCCGTCTACGCCCGTCCGCGCCTGGACCGCGCCCAGCGCCAGACCCCCTGGCCCTCGCATTGCCCAGCCCTCCCGCATTACTTACGATGCCACCACCCTCCTAGCCCTTAACCCTGGCCGCTCCCCCATCTGCGTCCAAGCCGCTCCTGGACACACCCATGGACCCTTTTCATGCTACTCCTGCAAGTTCGACGGCACCAAGAACAACTCCTCATCTACGAACATACAACAGATATCCGATCCCAACCACTTACAATGCATCCTGCTCAACACCCGCTCGGTCCACAGACACGCCATTGACCTATGGAATCTACTCGACACCAGCTCTCCGGACGTCGCCTTCCTAACAGAAACATGGATGAATGCCTCGTCAGCCCCAGACATCACCATGGCCATCCCGGAAGGCTATAAGATCATTCGCAAGGACCGTACCGGCCACACAGGAGGAGGCATCGCTATTGTCCATAAGAAATCCATCCGCATCTCAACCAGCTCAGACGTCAATCTCGCCAACTCTGAACACCTTCACTTCCAGATCCACATCGACCCCAAGACCACACTCAGAGGCACCCTCCTTTACAGGCCACCAGGACCCCGCGCACAATTTAGTGAAGACATCACGGACTTCATCACTCCACACGCGCTCCCCTCCGAGGACTACATCCTTTTGGGAGACCTCAACTTTCACCTTGAAAAGAACAACGACCGCAACACCACCACCCTTTTGGACAACCTCGCAAACCTTGGACTTAAACAACTTGTCACTACCCCCACCCACATCGCAGGTCACACACTCGACCCTATCTTCACCTCCAGCAAGCATGTTTCCTTCAGCCACACCACAGCTCTCCTTTGGACTGACCACAGCTGCGTTCACTTCACCTACAACAAGCCCACATCCAACAACCACCCCCAACCCACTCTGCAAAGAAACTGGAACAAAATCACCATCGACCAGATCTCCTCATCACTTCTTCAAAAGCCCCCCGCCCACTCCTCAAACCCAGACCAAGCAGCCACCAACTTCACCCAATGGTTATCCAACAGCGCCGACATCCTAGCACCACTGAAAATACGACAAATCAAACTAGGCAGCAAAAAGGCCTCCTGGTTCAACGATGACCTTAAGAAATCCAAGAAACTCTGTCGCTCCCTCGAGAAGGCCTGGAAAAAAGACCCAACCACCAGCACCAAGGACGCCTTCAAAAACGCCACCCGCATACACCACCAACTAATCCGAAATGCCAAGAAAGCAGCCTTCAAGGACCGTCTAGATAACAACGCCCACAACAGCAAGGAATTATTCAACATCGTCAAGGAATTTACCAACCCCTCAGCCAACTCCAACGACATCACCCCCTCTCAAGCCCTCTGCGACTCCCTAGCCTCATTCTTCCACAACAAAATTGCAGACATCCACAACAGCTTCGACAACCAACCCGGAGACCAACCCACCCAATCCCCTGCAGGACCCCCACCCCCCTGAACATCCTCAATGACTGGAAGCCAATCTCCACTGAGGACACCATCCGTCTGATGAACTCTATCCACTCAGGATCCCCCACAGACCCTTGCCCTCACCACATCTTTAACAAAGCAGACTCCATTTTTGCACCGCACCTCCGAGACGTCATCAACTGCTCCCTCAACTCCGCAACCTTCCCGGAAAGCTGGAAACATGCCGAACTCAGCGCCCTCCTGAAGAAAGCCACAGCTGACCCCACCGAACTCAAAAACTATCGCCCTATCTCACTCCTTCCATTCCCAGCCAAAGTCATCGAGAAAGCTGTCAACAACCAGCTCGCCGCATTCCTCGAAACTAACAATTCCCTCGACTCCTCACAGTCCGGCTTCCGAGCCAAGCACAGCACCGAAACCCGCCTCATCGCAGCAACAGACGACATTCGAACTCTACTGGACAATGGAGACACAGTCGCCCTCATCCTCCTCGACCTCTCCGCAGCCTTCGACACAGTCTGCCATAGCACCCTTCTACAGCGCCTCAAAAACATCGGAATCCAAGGAAAAGTACTGGAATGGATCACCTCGTTCCTCTCCGGAAGAACCCAGAGAGTCCGCCTTCCACCATTCAAGTCAGAGGCCACTGAAGTCATCTGCGGCGTACCTCAAGGGTCCTCACTCAGTCCCACCCTCTTCAACGTTTACATGAGCTCCCTCGCGGCCATCGCACGCCAACATAACCTCAACATCATCTCCTACGCCGACGACCCTCAACTGATCCTATCACTCACCAGAGACCCTAACACGGCCAAAACCAACCTACACGAAGGAATGAAAGAAGTAGCCGAATGGATGAAGCACAGCCGTCTGAAACTGAACTCAGACAAAACAGAAGTCCTCATCTTAGGTACCTCCCCCTCCGCCTGGGACGACTCTTGGTGGCCAGAGGCCCTTGGAAAAGCACCCATCCCGACGGACCACGCACGGAACCTGGGCGTCATCCTGGATTCCTCACTCTCGATGAACAGACAAGTCAACGCCGTTTCTTCATCTTGCTTCAACATTCTTCGCATGCTCAAAAAAACTTTTCGCTGGATCCCTACCGAAACTAGAAAAACAGTCACCCACGCTCTGGTCACAAGCCGACTGGACTACGGAAACACCCTCTACGCCGGCACCACCGCAAAACTGCAGAAAAAACTACAACGCATCCAGAACGCCTCAGCCAGGCTCATATTAGACATCCCGCGTAAAGAACACATCTCCGATCACCTGAAAAACCTCCACTGGCTCCCCGTCAATAAGAGGATCACTTTCCGGCTCCTAACCCACGCACACAAAGCACTCTACGAAATCGGACCCGAATGCCTCAACACATGACTATCCTTCTACACCCCCCCCCCCCCGCCAGCTACGATCCTCCAACCAAGCCCTTGCCACTGTACCTCGCATCAACAAAACCACCATGGGAGGTAGATCCTTCTCCTACCTAGCAGCTAAAACTTGGAACTCACTTCCCACTCACCTTCGCCTTTCTCAGAACCACCTAGAATTCAGAAAGCAACTCAAAACGTGGATATTCGACAAGTAACTCTCCACCCTTCTTCTAGCGCCTTGAGACCCTCTGGGTATGTAGCGCGCTATATAAATCTTTTGACTTAACTTGACTTGACTTGTTGCGGATGAGTAACGTATTGGCGGTGTGGTACGTGAACCAGCTCGGGGGTACGAGGTCCCGTATTCTGGCGAAAATTGCCAAGGATTTTGGCATAATAGTCTACAACACAGACTGTCGGTGGTGGCGGAATACCTTCCGGGACGCTAGAACGAGGTTGCCGACTGCCACTCCCGTTATCTACGGGATTACAGCGATTGGCGGTTACAACTTCCAGTCTTCCGGATGCTGAACATCTTATGGGGTCCTTGTCAGGTGTATCTATTTGCGTCACGTCTGAACAAACAGCTCCCGGAGTTTTACAGCTGGCGTCCAGACCTGGAGGCTCTGGCCTTAGTCATGATCACCAGGGTCCTGGCCCAGACCAGGTGGCAGCGGGCGGAGTTCGTGTTAGTAACCCCTCTGTGGAGAGCACAGGCATGGTTCCCGATGGTGTTGGGCATGTTTTGAGCTGTACCAGTACTCCTCCCCAAGAGATGGAATCTGTTGCTGGATCCTCCCAAGACGCGGGTCAGTGGCCACTCGTGGCATGACGAGTTTCAGGGACAGATGGCACGCCCCAGGCCTTTCGGCGGACGCTTCTGAGTTCATCAACCAGGCATGGTCAGATAATACCCAAAAGCGGTATTCATCAGCATGGAACAAGTGGCATAGCTGGTGTGTTCAACGGGACGTCGATCCAGCTACAGCTGATGTCTCCATGGTCATGAATTTCCTGGCTTCCTTAGCTTCCTCAGGTTCGGCTTATAGGACAGTGAACAATTTTCGGTCTGCGATTTTGGCAGGACATTCTCAACTTCATGGCAAACCAGTTGGGGAGCATCCCTTGGTTTGTAAACTGCTAAGAGGCATTAGGATGTTCAGGCCATCATGCCCCAAATATTCTTTCCTGTGGGATGTGTCAATAGTTCTCCAGTTCTTAGAAGCTTGGCCGGCGAACATGTATTTATCACAGAAGCAGTTTTCAGCCAAGCTCGCTACGCTCTAATGCATAGTTTCTTGCAGACGAGTTTCCGACATCAGAGCTTTAGATCTGGCTGGTCGTCGGATCTCTCCAGAAGGAGTCACTTTTGTTATTTCTAGACGCACCAAGTGCCACTCTACTTCAGTGTCTTATCCATTGTTTCCAGATAACCCAAACTTATGTGTGGTACAATGTTTAAAGGCGTACGAGGTAAGTACCTTTGAGTTTCGTTCTGATATGCAAGACCCATTGTTTATTGCGTTGCAGAAACCTTTCAGGCCAGTGACTCCAGCTACCTTAGCAAGGTGGGTACACTGGCTCATGAGTGAAGCAGGCATTGATATATCTAAATTTGGATCACATTCTGTTCGAGGCGCAATGGCGTCTTAATCCTTTTCATTGGGAGTAAGCCTTGCTGACATCATGAATAGGGCTGATTGGTCCACGTAATCTACATTTAAATCTTTCCATTACAAGCCTATTGGGTATGTTGCATCGGTGGTGGTGGCTCAGCTTTGAACAAGCATAATCTGAGCCTCCGGTCCGGACATAGAATTAAAAATTTGCTAACATTCGTGACAAGAATTTTCAATTCTATTAAGTACTATGGAGGCGAGGATTATATGACATTCTCATGGCATTATATTGCATGATTCCTGTTTTTCCCCGCCCTTGTTTTATGATTTGCTGTTGGCATATAGTTGTGGGACGATTGTTATTATGCAATTCTCTCTTTTGGTTCCAGATTCAAATGGCAAGTGAGAATCACATTTGTGGGATTCTTGTTCCGCGGAGATTGATCTCCCTCTACGATGTTGGTGTTTTCTTCACGTGGTTTGCCAAGCACGGGCTGGTCCTGCAAGCCTGAAGTTTTCCTGTTGGTTCTTCAGATTATCTGGTTCTTCTGCAAGTTTCGCATCAGAGACGGCATGCAATAAGTTGAAGATGTTGGACTTATCTGTTACAGTTTCGCAAAGAAAGAGGACGTAGGTGCCTCAGATGGACATTATATAGGCACAGTCTCTATGGTTAGAGAGTACAGTGTGTGTGTGTTCATGGGATTAGTAGTTTATGGTAATGTGTTGAATAAAAAAGATTGTTTTTTATTGGCTGCTGTAATAAAGCAAAGAAAATGAGAAGCATAATCCTCTCCTCCGTTGTCCTTAATAGAATTGAAAATTCTTGGCACGAATGTTAGCAATTTTTTTATCCACCTGGGTCTCGCTGCTGTTGCAAACTAGGTGGAGCCGGCCACAGAGGGGTCTGGGGCCAGTTCATGGGTGCGCCCTGGTCCAAACCCCCAGTGTGCCACTGAGTCAATCAAGAAGCGCGGGGGCTCCGAGAAATGGCTGCTTCTGGATCTACATACACAGCTTAATGTTGCTAGGCACTGTAAATCCGATCTGGGTGCGTTGATTATTGCATTGAAAACAGTGATCTCCTGAAGTGGCCAATTGCTCCTTGATTCTTTAGCGAGGTAGGGTGAGAAGCAGGCCGATAGTCTGGAACAGCTGCCATAGCGACTTTGCTCTAAGTCACACAGTGCTTGGAGGACATAGTGGATATTTTGTGAGGCTGCCGTTGGACCAGATCTAAGCGGTGCACTCTTTGCTTCCATTCCCGCTTGAATTACCTGATATTTGACTGCTGTGCCTACCGGGTGCAGCGCTGACCCTGCATGTGCCCCCCGCGGAGGAGAGAAGTTAGGGAGTGGCAGGACTCCATCATATCCTGTTTCATCATAACAGTCATTTTCTTTCTCCATTTGGGGGCTAATCATAAAAATTCGACTTGGGTTAAAGTTAAGCCTCCATGTTTTTTTAGAACAGGAGCTTAAACAAACATGGCAAAGCCAATAGATCTTGCCTATGCAAGAGCTATTGGCTTTGACAACGTGTTTTAGCCATATTGTACACCAATGTGGCTGCAGTTCACTAAAAGTTAGTTGGGTTCAGGTATGGTGGGGTGGATTAGAATGGAGTGGGGTGGAGCGGGCTGGGGTTGGATTGGGCTGGGTGTATTAGAGTAGGATAGATTGGAGTGGTGTACATTTGGGTGGAGTGGAGTAGAGTGCGATAGACTGGGGTAGAGTGGGGTAGATTATAGTGGGGTACACTGGAGTCGAGTGGGGTGTTGATTTAAATAGAGCAGAGTGGGGTGAAGTGAAGTGTGGTAGATTGGAGTGGGTAGATTGGCGTGGAGTGCACTAAGGTAGATTGGGGTAAAGTGGAGTGCGGTTGATTGTGGTGGAGTGGGGTCGAGTGGGGTAGAGTGGGATTGGGTGCGGTACAGAGGGGTGGAGTAGAGTGGGGATGAGTAGAGGGGCAGATTGGGGTAGATTTGAGTAGAGTAGGTTGGGGTAGACTGGGTAGGGGTAGAGTGTAGTGGGGTAGAGTGTAGTGGGGTAGAGTGGGCTAGATTGTGAAAGGCATGAGGTAGATTGGAGTAGAGTACAGGAGGGTAGAATGTAGTGGGGTAGACTGCAGTGGAGTAGATTGTAGCGTGGCAGAATGGAGCGGACAGGAGTGGGGTATATGGGAGAGTGGAGTAGGGGAGAGTTGAGTAATTGGGGTAAAGTGGAGAGTGATAGATTGGAGTGGGGTAAAATGGGGTAGATTGGAGTGGTGTCAATTGGGGCAGAGTGAAGTTTGGTGGAGTGGGGGTAGGGTGGGGCAAATTGGGGTAGACTGGAGTGGTGTTGATTGTGGTAGAGAGGAGTGGGGTAGATTGGGGTAAAGTGGAGTCGGGTAGATTGTAGTGGAGTGGGGTAGATTGGGATAGAGCGGGGTAGATTGGAGTGAAGTGAGGTAGATTGGAATGAGGCAGATTAAGATAGACTGGAGTGGGGTAGATTGGGGTAGAGTGGGGAAGGGTATTTTGAGGCAGAGTAAAGTAGGGTAGATTGGGGTTGGATTGAGTGGGGTAGAGCGGGGCACATCTAAAGAAATGGTTACGAATCCCACAGAATGTCCCTGCAGAAATAGCACGTGAAGAGTTAGGGGCAGGTTATATAGATGACTGTATACGCTTGTGCCCTATACTTTTATGGTGCTCTATAAGGACTAAAAGGGAACTGGATTTTAACAGATTAATATTAAGAGATTGTTTGAATTTGAAATATAGTGTGTGTATACCATGGCTGAGCTATATGAAATCTACCCTGTCAAATCTGGGCCGTTCGCATGTTTTTAGCACCTTCCATGCTCATGACGAGCTCAACTCATCATGCAGTACACTGCTCGTGTGGTCATGACGAGCTCAATGGGATTCAAGGGAGTGCAGCATCCAAGGCGAATCACTGTAGCATTGAAGGTGTTAACTAGCCAGAGTGACAAAGCACTATACATGCTGTCCTGTTTTGCAAGGTTTACACTAGTGAGAGATTAAGATGGTTAAAACCGTTTTTAAAACAGGGAGGATTGAGGCAATGTCGCCCTGCCTTTGTATACTTACAGATGCTGGATAACTATTACTGTATTGGGTCCATGACGGGTTTTCTAAAGAAAGTATTAAAGAAAAGAAAAGCAATTAACAACTGAATCTTGGGAAATGTATATTGGAATGTTTACCAAAAGGAATTGTATATGTTTACAAGCATATCATGAATTTACTAGAACTTCCCAATTGCTAATTCTGTATAAATAAATTCTTTTTTTAATGTAATGTACGTTTGTTTTTAAGCCGGCTTTTATGGTTTTAATGTTCAAAATCGAATAAAGTTTGTTTTGATTGGTTTGAACTAGCCAGAGCAAATGTCCAAATCAGATATTGCAGGAGTCAAGAGAGCTTTTTTATAAGTTTACCCAAGAAGCAAGAATGCTAGACTCACAGCGTAAACTTTGCTGTATACACTATGCCATGGTAAAATCACTTGATAAAATAGAATTTTATTTAACATTGGATATGCATGTTAACCACAGTAGATTTGTAACATATTTTCATTTGAACATTTTTCCGTAACTTGTAGCAGACTGGCATAAGCTACAAGACCCTCCCATACATTCATGTGATGAGTTATCTGCACCAGACACTTTACATATACTATTAATTTGTCCTAAATGGGCCAATTTGCGACAAAAGTATATTCTCCAATTACTTGTACATAGAGATTTTAACCAAGTGAGACCTGCTCTCTTATACCTACAATTTTAAAATAGTTTTTCTTTTTGCTGGCAAGTCTCGAGATTCTTAATAGCTGTGTATCATTCCTATTCTTAAGACCAAATCCATATTGAATGTATTATATGAAATTATATTAAATTATGTGGTCATACTTTTATGATCGTTGTTGGTGTACTTTTATGATTGCTGATTACAATCAAAGTAAAATATTGATTGTTAGACTACTAACCAATGGGCTACCAAGTCCCCTCCCACCTAATAATGATGTCCTGCAATGTGTGGCATCTAGCTATCCCAAAGTGCAATATACTGCCTACTCCCAATATGACAAAACCCTCTTCTTGTTGTGTGGAGACTGGTAGCCCTCCCTAGATGTGTGGCTACCTGAAGGCTACAGGTCTGCAGGAACACTGACACAGTTACAAGGAGTGCCACATGCATCAATCAGGCTTCAAGGGGATCGAGTGCAGCTTTGGACATGGGCTTTTTATAAAACGTAAAAGCGTATGGATGGTTGCAGCGAAAGTGTGTGATCTTGGGAAGGAGCTTTCGCTGGTCCCTTTTGTTACACGCCTCCATTATGCCGATACACACCGCTGCTTGTGGCTCGGATTGGTATGAAAAACACATACAGTTCAAACACACACAGGGCTTTACAGAAGCAACTATTTTAAACAAGCATTGGCAATGAGAATCTAGCTTGTATGTGAAGGTAAGCGAGGCCGATTGGCTTTGCCAATGAATGTTTTACTTTCAGGTCACAGCTCAAAAAGGTTCTGCAGAAATAGATTGCCAGGCTGCCTCTGGCCATGCAATGCAGATAGAAAGTCAAAACAGACTGCTTCATGGAGTGCGTCCCTGCATAGATCTGACCAAGTCAAGTCAAGATATGCTTTATTCGATTTAAAAAACGTCAAATCATGAAAGCAGAAAACATAACAATAAACATAAGAAAATTAGTTCATGTAATCACGGTTTAACGGACATATAATAAAATTTCATTGTTAAAAATTATGGAAAATATATTAAAGGTGAGCAGCTATCTACAGTTTACGCAAGGCAAAGACTAAAAACAGATTTCAGTATAGCCTTAATCTAGATAAGAAACCAAAGTCACAAACAGAAGATGGGCCTTGCATATATTTCCTTGTTCCTATCATCCCTTTCAAATATTTTCCAATATGGTCATTAAAAATGTCATCATCTAGGAATTGCAGCTTAAGAAAAGCGGGTCGACATTGTCTCAGATCTTGCAGTTTCAAACCAGGAAGGATCCATCTTTTCCTAAGTAAAGTAAAAAACTTACAGAAAAATAGTGTGTGAATTGTGGACTGTGCAGATGATTCGTCACAGGGGCATAAACAAATAGCATGTGACCAGTCATTTACCTGAGGGAAAGTTACCAGGTTATGGAAATTGACAAGACGTAGGTGTTTCAATAACATCCTGTCATAATTTCTATGGGTTGTTAATAAGTAGAGTTGGATTCATGGCCGAGTCAAGAGCAATGAATTCGCTCTGAGATTCTCATGATAGCAGATGACAATCAAATCATCTTGAGGTGGTTAATACATAGAGCCTTGAGATCCTTCCTAAAAATAAGAGACAGGGTATCGGGGTTAGTAAAATATTCTGAGCGATCGAGTTCATGCATAAAGTTTTAACATAGGCGAGCCGGGGAATAGGTTGTGCCCGTTGCAAATTCAGACAATCTTTGATCACGTCCCGATTGATGCCGTTAGTAACACCTCTCCAGACCTTACGCCATAATAAGATTGGCTGGATTCTAATCAGGTCAGACAGGTATGACAGCCCTACTTCAGAGTGACAAATGTACGTAGCCGTAGCATTTGGAACGGCTAATAAAAATCTCAAAAACCTATTCTCGGCTTGCTGAAGGGGCTCTATATTTGCATATCCCCAAATGTCAGCTCCATATAGAGCAACTGAAATACATTTAGCTTTATATATTATCAGCAAGTCCTCGATAGGGCATCCTAACTTCCTGAAAAATTAATCAAGGTGCCAATGGCTTTGGCAAAAAGCAGTTTTCTACAATTAATGTCTTTTGACCATAAGCCCCTATTATTAAATACAATTCCCAGGTAAGAAAAATAATTAGAGATTGAGTTTTTTTTATATTAATAAGAATGTTGCGGCACTTCACACTGGGCTTACTGCACTTCATTACAAAGGTTTTACTGATGTTAACATGGAGATCCAGCCGACATAGAAGAGGCAAATCTCGTCACGATTTTCTGCAGGCCTATTGGGGTGCGGGCTAGCAAGACCGAGTCGTCAGCGTATAGAAAAGCACCAATTGTTATTTTACCTAGTCTAGGTAGGTCTTGGCATTCCCTGGATATAGTGTCCCCCAGGCTGTTAACTTAGGGCGAACAAAGCTAACACAAGGAGATGATGGACGCAGCGCTGAACCTTTTCAGACAATAACCCCCAGTCACAGATCTGGGTTAAATCCATCATCATTCTTTAGCTCACTTAGCCACCTCAGTTCAGACCCAGATATATGCAAATCAGTCTTGATCCTGTGCCTCATGGGAACACTCCAGCCAAACGTTTCAGACAGTCACCCCCAGTCATATAGCTGTGTCTGAACTGGGTCATATAGCTGTGTATGCCCACTGAATTCAAGCTAGCCTGGCGGATGAGGGCTGTTAGCCCGAAACCGGTTCCAGGATGCTTGTTTCAGGTACAGGGAAAACATGGCTTGGCAGTTTTGGCTGGACTGTTCCCATGAGGCACTGGGTGAAGCCTGATTTGCATATAGCTGAGTCTGAACTGGGGTGGCAAAGTGATCTAAAGAATGATGATGGATTCAACCCAGATCTGTGACTGGAGGGGTGAGTGTTTGAAAAGTTTCAGCACTCCGTCTATCATTTCCTTGTGTGTACTATATAAAGAGCCAGCTTCCTACAGTGAATTCATGTGGTAATACTATCTGGAGTTCCCTCTTTGCGTGTGGACGAGAGGAAATTGCATGAAGAACTTTTCAACAAAAGTCTGGACTGGCTTGGGGACATAAGGATTTCCCTCTCTCTCTGGCAAGCAATATCTTACTGACACGTAGGGTGAGCTGATCAGGATGGGGCTGGTGGACCGGTGTGGTGACTGTTATTGGCAATGTTAAATCCCCTTTACTTGTGCAGAGCTTGCTCTTAGGGCACCTGAGCAAGCAGATAGCCTAGTGGTAGTAGTGCAGTATTACCCCTGGCTATTTCACAAACCAATTCATGTCCAGTTAGCACCCAGTCAGCAGCAACGAGGGGTTTGTATGTTATCAACGCCTGATTCGCTCCAAGCTGCTCAGCACTGGAACAAACTTCCTCCTGCCCTGAGACTGGAGAGCAGGGAGACGGTGTTTCGGGCTAGGCTCAAAACTCTACTCTATACTTTGTAGGGCTAGGGGTTCTGTATTGGGTGGCTGTGAGTAGCTCCATTCAGCGCGGGGACACGCCGTGATGGCGTTACTGCGCGCTTTATAAGCTCTTTATTATTATTATTATTGTTGTTGTAATACCACTTCCAAGTGCAATGTTGAGGTTTTTAAAATCCCCATCTCCAACCGCTTTGAAACTCTAGCCAGTGTGGACTGGCTAGTTAATGCCCTTCAAATTGCTCCTTCTAGTGCTAGCACACTGGGGAGAGACACTATGGGCGAGTATTTTAGGGGCTCCAGGAGTGGGCAGCAGATTGTTGCTGCAACTTGTGACCTAAGAACAAGGTATGACTCCATTAATTGTTGTCAAACTAAGTACAAAGTTGCTAATGGCCAAGGTTTTTCTGAATTAGGGACCCCTAGTGTTTAATCTGCTCTCAACCATGCCCGAGCATAGCCATTGATTAGCTCCTTAGGGGTGACCAGCAACATCAAGGTGAATGATCTAATTACAGGCAACAAGTAAGGTGAAGAAAGAGTCGTTCAGCGTATGTTGTTTTTCATATGTGGTTTAATCCATGTTCTTCATGACCCACGGTATGAAGCGTCCCTCTGGCTCAGAGGTCAAACCACTTGCTATTCGAACCCTTACCAGTGTCCCCTAGGCCTTTGGGGAAAAAGACATGGAGATAATTGGGTATTTTTAAACCAAGGTACAATGTTTGGGCAGAGAAACTCACACAAAGGTATATGTGGCTGTGAAAGGAAAGAATATCAATAGTTGGCGAGACTTGGAACGTATGGCCCTGTGTCTGGTTCCAGGGGACAAGAACCTGGTAAGGGTGAGGGATTTGTCAATTTACCAGGTGGATTGTGTGGATGGTTCCATTAAGGAAAATTTATCAGAATTCCAATTGGTGTTTAGTCGCCAGGTTTGCTTCGTTAAGGGCGTGGACCACCACATTAAGTTGATACCGGATGCACAACCTGTAGCCCACAAAGTAAGACCTGTGCCTATGAGTGTCGGGGAAGAATTGAAGGTCACTTTACAAAATGTATGCTTGCAAGGGATCATTCAACCTACGGATTTGGTGCAGTGGGTGGCGCCCATAGTCATTGTTCAGAAAATGTCAAGAGAGATCAGTCTTTGTAGATCATAGACTGCCACCCACTGCCCATTATTCATGAGTTGTTGGCAAATCTCGGGGAAGCCAAGTGGTTTTCCCATTTCGATTTGAGATCAGCATATCACCAAGTGTCATTGACGGCTGAATCACAGGATTTGACTAAGTTTGTGAACTTCTTTGCTGCCTATAAGTTTCTGAGACTCCCATTTGGTCTGGTTTCAGCAGGAAGTGTGTTCCAGAAACTTATGGACACAATGTTTCAGGGGACCAGGGGGGGGTACAAGCATATCTAAATGATATCCTGATATATGCAGAGTCATTGGAGGAACATAACGTAATACCGAGGGAAGTGCTATCTATTTTAAAGAGGCAACATATGAAAATCAGGGCAGACAAATTGCTGTGAAGGAGTTGGAACACTTTGGGCACACTGTCGGATGCTGGCATAAAACCCACGTTTTCTGTTAGAGCAATTAGCGATGCTAAAGAACCCACGGATAAGGATAATCTCCGCTCGTTTCTTGGGTTGGCAGAGTACTATGCCAGGTTTGTGTCTAATTATGCTCAAATGGTTGAACCATTAAGTACCTTACTCAGGAAGGTCCAGGTGATTAATTGGTCGGAATATTTAGAAAGGGTGTTTGGAAAAGTGAAAGAGTTAATCATAAGGGCTCAAGCTCTGTTTGAGAAGCTGGCTTAGTATATGATGCACACTTACGTAAGTGATCACCGTGCACCAATCCAGACAACCCTTATGGTGATTTTAGTTGTCTTAGACAACCTTAGAAAGCTCTCCAAGTGGTAGCTGTGGAGAGCGCCTTCAGGCGTAATCCAGAAGGAGTGTAAAGCAGCTTGTTTTACCAGAACATAATCGTATTGGTAGAGATTAAGTGAAAAAGAACCACACAGTGTATTTATAAAAATATGTATTTATTATAAGACCCTCACTAACACATACAGATATATCCTACCTGGAGATATACACAATACTTTGCAATAAAAACAGGTAAGTAGCACGAATACACAGTGGTCGCCAGGGGGGGGGGGGGGGGGGGGAGACCAAACCATACACTAAAATAGTGGTATGCGTACCCTGACTCAAGTTAAGACTGTACCCAGGAGACGTAGAAGTGCCGCGGACCCAAGGATCCACCCACGGTGAGTATCTGGGAACCCCACAGAGGTGGTGTGTATTGTGGGAACACAACTGCATACTCAATACAAGTAAAGGGGTAAAGGACCCTTCTCAGTGGACCCTGAAGAAACTAGAAAGAAGATTGGAGAGCCACCCCACCTCTGGATATACTAGGAACCATGATACCAATACCAGGAAAGCCTGGTGCATAGGTGTGAAGTGGCTTCGGAAACCGCCGTCAAACTCAATGGAGGACTTCAGGAAGATGCCGCTGCATGAAAAGGTGAAAGTGTCTGGTGGAGCCCAAAGGTGGATTCAAGATGAGAAGTATCTGCAAGCAGAGGGGACAGAGTCTATGCCACTCAGGGGTGACCAGGAAACACAGAAGACAAGTGCCCACCGATCAACCCAACAATGGACCACCACAACACTACACACAACCAAGTTGTGTGTGACGCACCTCTCATATGGCAACACGCCCGCCCTCCCTAAATAAGACTTGAACTATGAGCTCCTAGCTCCCGTGGTGTGCACTTCCACTGCCCCTGTTGTCCCCAAGGGGCGATCTCAATGATCAAAATCAAATCATCTACCCACTGTGGATTGCACCACCTCACATAAGTAGCCAAAGAATAAATGGATTAAGAAATGTCCATCCAATGTTGATGATTTTAATGTTTTCTTTCTCTTCTTTATTCATATACATTTCATTGGGCAGCCAACGCGTTTCGTTCTTACAAAGAACTTCGTCAGGGCTGTAAAAACATTTATATATAGAATATATAAAAGTTATATATAATATAAAAATAAATAAATATATAAAGTTGTTGTTTGTACCATCGATTCCCGAGCGCTTAGAGGCCTGCAGGTGATTGAGCGCGTTATAAATCAAAAATAACAATAATATATAAAAACCATTTAACGAACAACATAAGCATCTACTGCACCAAGACAGGAAGAATCTCTGAACACCATTTTACATTCTATTTCGACACACCGCTTGGTAGGTACAGATACCCCATCAAAGATGGAGGCTTCCGCATCTACCCAGTCACGTTTTTATTACAAAACGCTTTCCTTTTGCGCAATTGCACCATTATAAATTGATTACAAGATGGTAACTTATAGCCAACCCAAACATTGTTGTTTTCAGATTTTTAATCCCACATAGATGTATTCTGTCAGACTTTGAATATTTTGATTTTGAATTTGGAGAGTCTGACAGAATACATCTATGTGGAATTAAACATCTGAAAAACAATGTTTTGGTTGGCTATAAGTAACCATCTTGTAATCAATTTATAATGGGGCAATTAGGAAAGAGTTTTGTAATAAAAGCGTGACAGGTGTAGGTGCGGATGCCTCAATCTTTGATTGGGGTATCTGTACCTACCAAGTGGTGTGTCGAAATAGAATGTAAAATGGTGTTCAAAGATTCTTCCTGTCTTGGTGTAGTAGATGCCTATGTTGTTCGTTAAATGGTTTTTATAGATGATTAAATAAATGTTTTTAAATGTTGTTACAGCCATGACGAAGTTCTTTGTAAGAATGAAACGCGTTGGCTGCCCGATGAAATTTATATGAATAAGGACGATTAAAAGAAAACGTTAAAATCATATCAACATTGGATGGCCATTTCTTAATCCATTTGTACTTTGGTTACTTATGTGAGGTGGTGCAATCCACAGTGGGTAGAAGTGCCCACCGATGTCTGGTGTTGTAGGGGAGCACAGTGACCTTAGAGCTGCAGTTGTGCAGACCAGGCGATACTGTGGAAGACCAGGGGCTGTTCATGAGCTATCCCAAGTTGGATATCGAGAGTTGAGGGGTTGGTGTCCATCGGGAGCACCAACAAGTCTTGGCAACTGCAAACATGAAAAACGAAGAAGGTGCAGTGCTGGGACCAGCAAAGTTCACAGGACTCACCACAAGCAGGGGAGTCAGGGCAGACCCCGATCAATCTGGGGAGCCCGCAGAAATCAAGGAAGACCCTCAAGAGGACCCACAGGTCGGAGGCACTGGTGTCACAAGAGGACCTCGAGCAGCTTACTAATGATGCAGGCCCACAGTGCAAGTGATGCAGTGAGAATGAAGATCTTGGTCACAGGAGATGCCCTAGGTTGGGGTTACTTGGAGCCCAAAGATCTTTGAGGAAGGAAGATAACAAGCCTTTGCAATGGCAAGTCGATGTGGTGCACAGAGGTTCGGTTCTTGCGGCTGCGACGAGGGATACTGTCCTCAAACTTGGTGAGAGGACAGGGCAGACCTCGAGGGGTGTGAAGAACCACAACCTGTGTTGTTGAGCCTTTCAGAGTCCATGGGAGCTCTGGATCAGAAGACCAATCAGCTAAGTTGCAGTGCCTGCAGATGCGAGAAGTGACTGCTTCACTTCAAGGAAGATTCCTTCAGGTGTCTTTGATGTCTACTGGCCTTGGAAGGTTCCTGTATGGAGCACAGACGTTGCAGCAGACTTACAGGACTGCAAGACCAGGAGCAGCAGGAGTCTTCCCTGTTGCAGTCTGAGAGCCCAGAGCAAGGTCTAGCGAAATCCAGAGTGCCCAGGTGGCTGAAGAAGTGGAGTCTTGAAATGAATCTTGTCCCATGACGAATCTAGGGATCTACAGGTAAGCCCTTATGTACCCTAAGGAAAGGGTTGGGATGTTTAAGGGTTCCCTCCCAGGGGAGGGGGTCGGACAGTGGGGAGGATGCTCCCATGCCCTTTGTCCAGTTTCATGCCAGAGCGGGAGCCAACGGCTCCTTGAGCTCGTTTGAACTGGGGTATGCAAGAAGGGCACCAAATGTGCCCCTGAAGCAGACTGACTGGCACTGGCAAGTGCTCCCATCCGGTCCAATACACTAAACCCTGTCTGGGAGGTAATCACACCTCTGTGACAGGATACCCATTGTTCTGCCTTCCCTTGCTCGAGCTAGGCTCACCAGCAGGAGGGCAGAATCGGGTCTCCAGTCGGCAGCAGCCATGTTGTGCTGTCTGGGTCTAGAAGACTGGTACCGGGAGCACGGAGGGCCTCCTGGAGGAATGTTACAGTGCAAGGAATCCTATCTCCCACACCATTTATGGTGTGGAGGTATGATTCCAACATGCTTGATACCAAACATGACAGGATTTGCTACAGCCAGTTTAGAGATAATCATTGCGTAATGACGCATGGCCACTCTCTACATCGTAATAGTTGATGCGCTTACAACCCGGGAGAATAGATTTCGAAGATTGTAGGGGTCTGCTACTAATGCAGGCGCACCCTCATACTTAGAACTGAGCACCCTACCTTCAGGATTGAAAGGCCTGCTTTAGGGGTGACCTCTAGGTTTTAACTACAGTTACCTTATAAAAGGGAAACCTATATTGGTCATAAGTGGTGCTAGCACCAGCTTACACAGGCTGCAATGGCAGGCCTGTAGTACAGTTTGAGTGAACTCCCATTGGTGGCATAATCGTGCTTCAGCCAACAGGGAACCCTTTTGTACCTATGCCCTAGGTATTTCAGTACCATTTATTTTATTTTGAAAGTTTTATATAGCGCGAACAAGATCTTCGCAGATATCAGAGCGCTTTACATAGGTGAATAGCAGAATATACACAGATACATCTATAGTGTTAAAAGTACAGTGAAATGATATCATAAACAATCAAGTAGTCAATTTCAAAGTCATACAAAAAAGCAAAGGGTTCGAACAAGTAGTACAGATGAGCACTGAGTCTTTGAAGTTGATCCCCAGTAGTGGTTCAAGTGCATTTAGCCATGAGGATCGCTTTTACTTCTTTCTTGAAAAGAATGGTAGATGGGATGAGTCTGATTTCAGGGGGGAGTGAGTTCCAAATCCTGGGAGCCATTCCTGAGAAAGAGCGTTTGTAGGTTTTTTCTTTGCGGAATCTTTTAGGCTTTAGCAAAAGATTGTTTGTGCCTCTAGTGTTTCTGGATCCTCCAGAAATCGTCAGCTTCTGAGCGAGGTATCTAGGTGAGCTAAGGTGGACAGCCTTGTGCGTCAAACAAGCGATTTTCAGGTGTATCCTGGCTTCAAAAGGCAGCCAGTTCAGGGATTTGAAGTCAGGGGAGATGTGTGAGTGTTTTTTTGATCCAGTGATAAGTCTCGCTGCGGCGTTTAAAGAGGCTCTTATGGGTGCCGTAGTAGCTAGGGGGAGACCGCAGAGGGCGGTGCTGCCGTATTCTATTCGAGGTATGACAAGTGATTGTACCGCAGTTTGGAAATCTTTGGCTGGAAGGAAGGGTTTAAGTTTCCTAAGGGTGTTGATTTGGAAATTTGCTCCCTTAGTTGCTTTGTTGATGTGTTCCTGCATGCTGAGATTGGTGTCGAGTGTTATGCCCAAGGATTTCGCTGAGTCCACGATGGTGGGTTGAACATTGAGTGCCGTTAGGTGTTTAAGCCACATTTGTGCGGTAGTGATCTTCGCGGGAGGTGAGATCAAAAGGAACTCTGTTTTGAGGGCATTAAGTTTGAGATGATTAGCGGCCAACCAGGATTGGGTGCTACTGATCGTTGAATTCAAGAGCGTGATGTCATTGGGTGATTGAAGTTTGAGATAAAGTTGGGTGTCATCAGCATACATGTGGAAGTGCACATTGGATTCTTGTAGCAAGGTGGTGAGAGGTTCCATAACTAGGTTGAACAGAGTTGGGGATAGGGAGGATCCTTGTGGTACGCCTAGCGATACAGGTCTTGGCGCGGACATCAAGTTGTTGCTCTTGAATTTCTGCGACCTGTTATGCAGAAAGGACGTGAACCATTTGAGCACAGTTCCAGATAGGCCCATTCTTGTGTTTAATAGGTCGAGTAAATTCTCATGTTTGACTGTGTCAAATGCGGAGGAGAGATCAAGGAGGATTAGGAGGCAGGTATCGTTATGATCTAGGATTTGGAGGGCGTCATCGATTATGTGAGTCATAGCAGTTTCAGTACTGTGATTTGCTCTGAAGCCTGATTGATGAGAGTTGAGAAGATCAAACTGAGTGATGTGTTTAGACAATTGTATTTGTACGCATTTTTCCAGCAGTTTGGCAAGAGTCGGAATGTTGGTGATGGGGCGGTAGTTGTTGAGGTCTGAGGGGTCGGCTGTAGGTTTCTTTAGCAAGGGTGTGACTTGTCCAACTTTGAGGGAGTCGGGAATGGACCCTTGTTGAAGTGAGCTGTTAATGATTTTAGTCCAGAGTGGAAGGAGAAACGGGGTAAGGACTTTGACAGTGTTGCAGGAAGGGGGTCCGTGAGGTGATTGGAAGGTTTCAGAGTGCTGAGCAGTTTGCCAATTTCTTCTTCCGTGTAGGTGACAAAGGTTGACCAGATGGCATTGTTTTTTGGTTTAGTTGGTGCTATGCAGAGGGGTTTGGGGTAGCGGCTTGCATCCATGAGTAGGTCATTCTTTATGTTGTCAGTTTTTTGGATAAAGAAAGAGGCGAAGTCTTCGCAGGAGGGAGCTCCACCCATAGTGTTGAGAGGTTGGGGGTGTTCTTTGGATTGCGTTCGGATAAGCTCAAACAGCTTTCTCGGACGATTTTTGGCTAGGTCAAGCTGACGGCTGAAGAAGACTGATTTTGAGCGTTTTATTTTCCTGAAGTAGGCATTTCTCTTTTTCGTCAGGGTTTTTAGGTTCAGTGCAGAGGGAGCTGATCTCCAGGTGCGCTCTGCCATTCTCATGGCGCGTCTGTCGTCATTGAGACTCCCGTCGTACCAGGGATTGGAGATTTTTGCGGAGGCTTTTTTTAGCTGCAAGGGTGCGACTTCATTAATTATTGAGGACATAGTATTAAGATAGTGATCAGTCAAGGATTGGACGTCCTTAACGCCAGTAGGAGGAAGTAGTGAATTGCAGCTGTCGGGGGGCAGAGGGTTTGAGTTTAGTTTTTTCATGTCTCTTTTCCAGATTTTGGGCCTGGCGGATTGAACAGGGTTAAATTTAACTTTTACATTGATGAAGAATGTGATAATATGATGGTCTGACCAGTCACAGGGTTGGATAGATTCGAGTTGGATAGAGGCTTCTTTGGAGATGATAAGGTCGAGGATAGAGCCTTTCTTGTGAGTTGGACTATTGCAGATTTGAGTGAGGTCAAGGGCGTTAAGGAAATTCTTCAGACCTTTTACCACCGCATCATTGTGATCGTTCCAGTGGAGGTTGAAGTCACCAAGGTATATTTGTGTGAGTTGTCGCCCGGAGTTGGTTGAGATCATATCCATGATTTGCTGGGAGAAGGTAAGGTTGTCGCCGGGTGGGTGATAAACGCCGTGAAGAGTGCAAATCGGTTTGCCCTCACTGATAATATCGAGGCAGATGTATTCACAGGAGGTTGGGGAGGGGGAAGTTACTTTCAGGACAGAGAGGTTGCGCCTGTGTATACATGCGATTCCGCCACCTTTTTTATTGCCAGTCCTGTCAAGTCTGGTGATGTGGTAGTTGGGGGGAACCAGAATGTCCATTATAGGTGTAGAAGATTCTGTTAGCCATGTTTCAGTCATGATGATTAAGTCAAGATCCAGTTTTAGGATGAGATCGGCGATAGCGAAGGAGTGTTTTGCGGCTGATCTGCAGTTGAGGAGAGTGCATTTGAGACGGGGTGTGTCGAGGGTGGAAGGGGGTTCTAGAGCGAGGGGGACTTTACTCAGGTTACTATGGATAGCTATTCTGTTGTTCAGTGTGGGGGGTCTAAGGGGATTGGAGTGAATCGTAGGAATGGCAGTGAGAGTGTTGGGTGTATTGCTATGGGGAGCTGGGTCGTAGGAGCGGAGGAGGGCGATTGTGTCGAGGTCCGAGAGAGGATTACAGGAGCGATGGGGGCGGTTTTCACGGTTGTGAACAGGGATTGTGGTCCAGTGCGGTGGGAGTCGAGTGCGAGAGTTCGCCACCCGGGTGGAGGTCCAGTTGGGAGGGGAGGTGATGGTGGAGGCGCGAGCGGGCTGTCTGGGATGTGTGCTGAGTAATTGTTTGATGATGTGAATGTCTTGTTTGATCTGGTGGAGGGTGTTGGGTGAGGGGTGACTGGAGTGTGATAGGCAGAGTAGTTGTTGTTTGATGATGTGCATGTCTTCTTTGAGCTGGAGGAGGGAGGTCGTAGTGCAGTCCAGTGTGGGAGATGTGTTGGGGATGGGAGGGTCGGGCGTTGTGTTGGGGGTGAGGATGGGAGGGTCGGGCGTGGGTGACAACGGGGAGATGTTGGAGGTGTGGTTGAGAGTATTGGTGGTAGGCGGAGAGTGCAGGGTGGAGGATGGGCGTTTATTAGTGGTGAAGGGGCGCATGTACGGTAGTGAGGGGTGAGAATGGGGGGGGGAGGTGGGATTGTATGTGGTTCTTTGTTGAGGAGTCGTAGTTGAAGAGATAGGGGTAGCGTGTTCTGCGTGGTTGGTTAATGAGTGGAGGTGAGGGCTGAGAAAGGGGGGGGACAAAGGGTGGGGTTTATCTGTGAGCTTGTCGATCAGATGCTTAGCTTGATTAGGCGGGATGTGGGTGGGGGCTGTGATGTCATGGGTGACAAGAATGGGAATGTGGGATGGAGTATGGGGGGAGGGGGTACGGCTGGTGTATGTGGGGCCAAGATCAATGTCAGTGATTGAGGGGTGTGGGGTAGCAGCAGTGGATGGGAGCATGGCTAAGGTGCCGGTGGTATAGGAGAGGTGCGTGTCGTTTTGGGGCTGCGTTAGATTAGCGGCGTTGTTGGTATGGGAAGTGGTGTCAGGGGTGAGCGGAATGGTTGTGGTATGAGTGGGGGTCAAGATGTTGGGGGGGGGGGGGGGGGTGTGGCTGGTGTGTGAGGGGGAAAGGTCTGAGTCTGTGAATGAGAAATGTGGTGTGGCTACAGTAAGTGGAGGAATGACTGTGGTGACGGGGGTGGAGGAGAGGTGTGTGTCGTTTAGGGGCTGAGCTAGGAGAGAATGGTTGTGATTAGGGGCTGTGAAATCAAGGGTGATAGGACTGAGAGTGCTGTGAGTGCTGTGCGTGCTGTGAGTGGGGGTCCGTGGTTTGGAGAGGTGCTGTATGAAAGTGGGGAACAGGTTGTCTAGTAGTTCCAGGTTCCTGTCTGTGGATTGGATAAGGACAATCCCGTTGTTATAAATAGTGATGGTGGTTCTGCCCGGGAAGAGTTGGGAAGGTGTGATGGTTAGTGTTCGGCCATGAGCGGATTTCCTAGCATTGGAGACGGTGAGTAGGGAGAGGAACGTTTTTCTCCATTGAGCTCTTCGTGTGGTGTGGAAGATGATATCAATGTTTACGGCACCATTGACCGGTGAGAAGTAGGTGTCTGCAAAGGGGGTTTCAGGGTGGGACCTCAGTAGATTGTGTTTAAAGTGTTTTGCAGCGTTTTTGGTGAGTGCGGGTGGGTAGTTGATTCTATATGTGTGCTTGCCGATGAGCTCCATGATATGGTGACGGAATAGGTAGGGGCGTGTGGGTGCCCAGTAGACGCCGGTTGCCGGGAGTAATGGTGACACAAGTAACAGTGACACAAGTAACAGCCAGGGTATATGAGGTAGTCGTCAACGTAAACAGGGTAGTGAGGTAGTGAGGGTATATGAGGTAGTCGTCAACGTAAACAGGGATAAAAGTTGTAGCAGGAGCGGAAAATAGATGCAGACAATAACTTCCCTGGCACAGGGGCGGTACCGGAGGGCACCCAAAATATGTGCAGTAGTAATCAGTGTGTCCGGGAGGGAACGGTGTAATGAGTGCAGAAACATATGCAGGAATAAAATAAAATACCTATGCAGGCAGTAAAAAACCTGAATCGAAAGTGACAGAAGTGAGTATGTGTCAGTAGCGAAATACACTTGCAAACAAAAGTCAAATGCAGAATAGAGTAGACGTACAATACTAAAAAATATACTGGAATAAGGTACCTATGCAAACTGTAAAATACCTGAATCGAAGGTGAGCAATAGTGAAAAGTCAAAAATAGTCAATATGTGAGGTACATGAATCAATAGCCAGATACAATTGATAACAAGAGTCACATGGGACAGGTGGCGCTAAATACAATACCACTGTAGAAGGCAAAAATATAAGGTAGCCCTCGGTGCAGGATACAATTAGGAATATAAAACCACAATAGATTGCAAAAATATATGAGGTAGCCCTCGGTGCAGGATACAATTGGGAGTATAAAAATATAGTACCACTATAAACGACACAGAGATATGAGGTAGCAATCAGTGCAAGATACAGTTAGGAATATAAAACCACAATAAACTGCAAAAAATATATGAGGTAGCCCTCGGTGCAAGATACAGTTAGGAATATAAAAATATAATACCACTATAAACGGCACAAATATATGAGGTAGTAATCGGTGCATTACAGGTGCAGATACAGTGAAAAGTGCTGGATACAGTAAGGGGTATAGTAATATAATATAGTACCACTATGAAAGGCAGACACTATCATAGTCCGACGTGGAAGCGCCAAGTGGTGTACATTGTGCATTGCTCATAGCTTGCTGGAAGGGAGTCTTATCTCTATTTCTGTTGGTCATGCGAGGGGGAGGCAAACTGGGGAGCCTCGCGGCCATCTGGATACCGAAGGGGATTTATGTCTACATTTTTATGGCCCCAGCCATTTTGCACAAAGGAGGTAGCTTAAAATGTGTGCAGTTTAATGGCTCCAGCCATATTGCAACAAGGAGGTAGTTAAAAATGTGTGCAGTCGGGTGGGCTGAAATAAATACCTTATGCCTCCATAAGCGTGTTAGGCTTGCCAGCAGGGTTTTGCAGATTCAGTGTTTTAGACAAGTGTCTCAAGGCAGTTATATGTGAGCTGTGCGTTTTTTGCCGCAGGGCTCCAAAACTTCCAGGGTGAGCTCAAACTGACTACCTCCAGAATTCCAAACCTGTGTTTCCTGAGCGGTGGGGTGACTCCTCAGCGAGAATCCATGCCCGGTGCCGGTGGGGGCAGGCTCCTGTCGGCCCCCTAGATCTCGTTTCCCAGGGCTCATTTCATCTGCTACACCGGTCAGTGGCGCCACACCTCCGGGGGCGCTGTCATGGCCTCATTCCGATCGATACCCAGCGGTTCCGGCCAGGCAAGGCACCCAACGCATAGCGCCTTGAAGCGGGCGGGAGGGGGGGGCCTCACTCAGCCCTCCGGTGTTATGGGGCGGGCCGGCGGGGTCCGTCTCCGTTTTCGTGGCCTCGACCAGCGCCTTGAATCGGGAGGGGGGGGGCCTCCTTTGATCCTCCAGTGCTGTGGGTCGGGCGGGAGGGGTCCGTCTTCGTGTCCTCTACCAGCGCCTTGAAGCAGGGGGGGGAGGGGGGGGTTCTCTCGATCCTCCGGTGCTGTGGAGCGGACGGGAGGGGTCCGTCTTCGTGGCCTCGTCCCGGCCAGGCAGAGTATTCAACGACCAGCGCCTTGAAGCAGGCGGCAGAGCCAGGCAGAGCACTCAGCGACAGCGCCTCGAAGCGGGCGCGCCTCGAAGCGGGCGGGAGGGGGGGGGGGCTCTCTTGATCCTCCGGTGCTGTGGGGCGGGAGGGGTCCGGCTTCGTGGCCTCGACCAGCGCCTTGAGGCGGGCGAAGCCTCGGCCGCTTAGCCCAGAATGAGCTCTCAGGTGCTCCGGTGCAGCGGGGTGGTCGGCTTCAGCTGCACAGTCCAGCAGCGCGATGGTTCCCGGCACCACAGCCTGTGTCTCCAGACCAGTGCCTTGAGGCGGGCGATGGAAGCCTCGGCCGCTTAGCCCAGAATCAGCTCTCAGGTGCTCCGGTGCAGCGGGGTGGTCGGCTTCAGCTGCACAGTCCAGCAGCGCGATTGTTCCCGGTACCACAGCCTGTGTCCTCATCCATGAAGCGGCGGGAGGGGGCCTCTCTGACCTCCGGCGCCGCGGGGGCTCCTCTGCCGGTCGCAGCGCTGGTCCACAGGGAAAAGGAGGCTCGGCAGGATCCCGGGGCTTCAGCTGCACAGTCCAGCAGCGCGATGGAGGCGATCCGGATTGAGAGACGAGTGGGTTTCAGCCCTCCGCCGTACAAGGTGGAGAGAATAAAAATAAAAATATGCTGGTTGTAATCCTATTACTCTTATGTAGTCGGTTTCCACGGAGCGGTAGGTGCTGACAGGGATAAATCCAACACGTGGGATCCCAAGCACCGGGAGCTCTTAGCAAGCTCCTGCTCCGTCGGCCATCTTGTCCTGCGTTTCCGCACCTGAGAGCTGATTCTGGGCTAAGCGGCCGAGGCTTCCATAAACTAGGGACTTATAAGGGTACACCAGTATCCAATTTGGGATGTACCTAATTACTTACAATAACCAATTTAGGGGAGCAAGCAGCGAGACCTGGGTCCTGATTAGCAGGATCCCAGACAGACTAATCAAAAACAGCATAGCGCCAAGAAAAAAGTGGGAGTAACCATAAAAGCAGATCCTACTTTCCTGCACTCTGCATGCATCCGTGAGGATTGCACCTCACTTATAACTGTTGATGCTAGCATACATGGTCTGGGTGCTGTGGTTAGCCATGTTCTTCATCACCGACGTGATGAAGCGTCCCTCTAGCCCGAAGTTCAAACCACAACTGACACTTGCTATTCAAACCCTTACCAGTGTCCACTCCATGCACGAGTCTAAGTTAAAGCATAAAAATGGCACATTACAGAGAACAGCGCACAAGATTTGCGCGAGAAGCATGTTCAATACATCATCAAACTACCTAAAGTCTAGACCTATTATGGATAGTACCACTCTTTCCTTGCCTTCTGAGGCAATAGAGAGCAGGGGCATAACTCCTTGCTCAGGTAATGACAGGGTTTCTGTTATCAGCCAGATCACTCTACCATACTAGTATCCTGGAATGTAGCAGGGCTCTCTCTAAATCAATCTGCCCAGAATGGTGTCAATTAATCGACAAACATGACCTTTGTCTCCTTCAAAAGACTCAGGGGTCAATTAGGATGGCAGATGGATCGCCACCGCGATGCAGGCGGTGGCGATCTGTCCGCCATCCTTGCCCGTCCGCCACCTATTTCCCCCCCGCCATATTACAATGGCGAGGGGACCATGGCGGACGGGAAGACCGTCTGCCGCTTTTCCGACCGCAGAGGAAAAGCTCTAATATGGTGACGGTATCAGACACCGCTAGCCATATTAGGATGTGCTGGGGACTATGCCTTTCCGTGGCGGCTAGGGTTTGTTTCTTACAATCTGTTAATACCATACTATCCTGTAAGGTCAAGGAGATTAAGTTGGGCTCACCTGATATATTGGTCATCGCTGATCCAAAAGGCCAGAAGGGTCTACAAAAACACAGTTACAGTAGCTAAGAGACTGGGAGCGCGGGAGATGGGAAGATCTCCTGGTTGAAGCTAGAGGCGGAGATCACCTATCCTTCTACAATATTGTGACTACTGAAAGCTTAGAGGGCTTCTGCCCTACTGAATATTATATTGCGGCATCAGACTGGGTTGCCCACCTTTCTAGCTTGTATTCTACACCAGGAGAATCTAAAGATGTCCAAAGAGGCATCCAGCCAAACCCGAAGAGTCAGAGTTGAATGTGTGCATATTCCTGTAGCCAGGCCAGCAGACTCTAGTTAATGTCTCTGGGCTACCCATAGTACACCTACTGAGATAAGTAAGGCCATTAAGAAAATTGTCCCTAATAAATTACCACGGTTAGATGAGATCCCAGGGGATCCATTTTTAGATGACAGACATCTGGAGTACATACTTCACCTTGATTTTCAATGCCATTTTTAAAGGGGCTCCCATTCCATAAACCTGAGCTGGGGCAGAAATAACTATTTTCAAAATAGGTTCTTGAGCTCTCCTGACTAATTATAAGCTGCTTTGATAGCTCCCAAAAGCTGTTCTGCAGGAAAATATTGGATAGATTACAAGAATACTCAACCTTGAAAGAGATTGACTCCCTTGCAAGCTGGATTCCGAGAACGCACTAGTACAATTGATCGGGTGTTCCGTCTGGCTTTTACTCGCGAAAACGGTCCTTCTAGGGGGCAACGTCTACATGGTATTCGTAGATTAACAGTCTGCGTTCGATCTTGGGTGAACTGCCCAATCCGTTCCCAGTCAATAGAGGGGTTAGACAGGGCTGTGTCCTCGCACCTATGCTACCCACATTGAAGATCGATAATCTAGTAGCCTGGAACAATGAGAGAACGATGCACCAAGTTTAGCTAATATCAGGGTCCCTGCTTTAATGTTTACATATGACAAGCTACTGGTTTCAGATGATAGGACTGATCACAAAAGTCTTTTTTGATGGAAACCCTACATCACTCTTGTGGACTGGTCAGCCACTGATGAATAGTCTATAATGTATCGATCTCTTTTTCACCTTTGTATCCACTTGTTTTCTTACTTGGTCCTTATTCTTTTGCACACACGTTGAGATCTAGGTGACTCCGTAGTGATAGCATAGCTCTAATAGTTAGCTAATAGACCCCCTGTGTTTATGGTGTATATCTATTTGGAGCTGGGGATAAAACCAGGTGTGGGTCTTTAAACTCTATATCCCTTGGACCCCCCCCTTTTGAGAAGTTGGTGTATTTACCAGTACATTTTTTAGTTAACAGATAGACAATACAAATAATATTACAATCAAATACCCTACAAGATGAAATAACAGCTATAAACATCAATAAAAGTATAACAGGTACAATATAATATATTATCACAGAAAAGAAAATTTAAAGAGGGGAGGAAAATTATACAAATATTATTAATGAACATAGGAAAGAACTACTAATGATCAAAACGGTGCAAAATGTCTATAAAAATGTAACATATATAAAAATACAGGTTAAGAAGATAAATAGATATCAATAGATTTCCAGAATAAATAAAAAGAATTGCAATTATGAATAACACCATTAAAGGATAAATGAGCTCCTCTTCTAGTAAAAATAACCCATGAGCACCAAACATTAACAGATAATAATGAAACATCTTTCCAACATGAGGTAATCGATTTTAAAGCTGCATATAATAAGAAATTAAAAAGTTTACCTTCCAAATCAATCAACTTATGAGAAAGAACAACAGACATGTCACGTGGCCAGTAGGTATTATGAAATCCGGACCAGCTGGGCCGTAAACAAGCATGGCTGAGCCATGAAGATGAGTGGGTATTGGCCAAAAATAATAAAATTTGATTGGGCTGATATTTTAGGTATTAGCATCTGTCTGTGTTTGACAAAATAACCAAAGTGTTACATACTTCCCTTTCGTGGAGAGCTTCTTGCTTTGGACAAGGGGATGGACGCTGCTGTTAAAATAGGGTAAGATGCTGAACTTTAAGGCAGAAGAATGCTCCTGGGGATGGGCACCGGAGGAACTGTACCTGCTGCCATCAAACAGCCACTGGGCAGCGTGCTGCTTGTGTGTTAGTGGGTGCCTGGCACGAACAGGTTTCGTTTTGTTTTCCCAACAGCCTGTTTTGCGTTATGCTCTGGTGTCGGAGGCAGCTTTGGTTTGCGAGGCGAGCTCGGGCTCGTTAAGGCAGTTGGCACACACCTCTTGGTGGGTGCACTGGTTAGGTGCTTGAAATCTTCTTGGAAGCATTTTCAATATTCCCCCAACTAAACAAAAGTTCTTATTTACGCATGTAACCAACAACAACCAATGACAATGTCAATAGCACCAGCTTGCTGTAGGGGTAATATTACGGGTCAAAGTGTGGCATGGCCTACTTTTGCTAAAGTACAGCATCAAGTTTACCTGTGTAATTGGACTGGGTGGTTTCTGGTGCGCTGCATGTCACTTGTCACACCGGCGCTTGTGACAATCTGCTTGGCAGTTCGGGCTGGACTGTTCCCCATGAGGCACAGGGTCAAGACTGATTTGCATATGGCCATGTCTGAACTGGGGTAGCTTGGTGAGCAAAATAACGATGGATTAAACCCAGATCTGTGACTGGGGGTGATTGTTTAGCCATTGTGCAACATTCCGTCCATCATCTTGTGTGTTTTGCTGTTCACCCTATGTGGGAAGGGAATGCCCAGACGTGGGTCCCGTGCTCACTAGGCCACTGGAGTCAAGCTATCCTGGCTGAAGACGGCTGATAATGTGAAAAAAAACTCAAATATAATATCACCAGGGAGAAAACGATAAGTATGAAGCTAAACAATAAATTAAAAAGTACAAAATATTTTGTTTATTAGGTATATATACTCAAGATAAAAATCATTAAAATTCTAACACATAACAAAATGCGACACATATCCAGTTTTTTTTTTTAAATCAATATAATACAGAAAATGACACCATTAATTCATCAAACAGTGGCGGACAATGTTAGTCCTCTTCATGACGGCTGATAGCCAGAAACCGGTCCTAGGATGCTTGATTCCGGTCCAGGGAAGACATGGCTTGACAGTTCGGGCCGGACTGTTCCCATGAGTCACAGGGTCAAGACTGATTTGCATACGGCCATGTCTGAACTGGGGTGGCCTGGTGAGCAAAACAACAATCTATTAAACCCAGATCTGTGACTGGGGGTGAATGTTTTGCGAGAATCAAGAGGGAGAGAGAGGACCAGAAAGCTAGTCCAGATCCCCGGTTTATATGTATGGATATCAAAAGGAGACTAGCTCTAGAATGGGTTAATCTGACATTAATATGATAGATTACTGTTAATTACATAGCGACTCAGTATTGTCTTGCCAAGTGGCAGTGGCACCTGTTGGGTGTCTTTAGAAAGCCCTCACCCACCAACCTAGTTGGTGGCATGCTTCATCATCGGGCCCACCCAGTGACACCTAGCGTGTCCCGGGTGTGCTTCGACGCCTGATTACAGCGGAGCAGGTATGTCACTGTGTGTGCGGTGTAGGGTGTTAAGGTATGTGAAATTAAAACGGCTTGGCGGATGGTCCCTGGGGTGAGGATACTTTATTAAAAGGGCCTCCGTCAGGGGTTAAAAATAAGGCTGTGGGACGTTAGAGGCGGGTTACGACCTCCTACGTCCTTAAGTTGTCAACATGTTTCAGCCAGTGCCTTATACTAATCTGGCTTTCTTCAGGACAATAAAATATGTGTAGGTTAAAATAGGGGTTGTGTAGTGTAGTCTATGTGTCTACACGCCCTAAAGTGTATCTAACTGTGAGAGGGGGGATTCCCTTCTCAAGATCACGCTTTCAATGCTTGTTTTTAGCTCCAAGGTTAATGAAGTGGCAGGGTGAGGCCAGGATTTCTGGCCAGCACCAGCGTGGGACCTGTTGTGCCTCCTTCGCAGAACCGGTGAATGTTTTGCCATTGTGCAACATTCCGTCCCTCATCTTGTGTGTTTGGCAGTCTGCCGAGAGTTAGCCAGAAACTGGTCCTAGGATGCTTGATTCCGGTCCAGGGAAGACATGGCTTGGCAGTTTGGGCCGGACTGTTCCCATGAGGCACAGGGTCAAGACTGATTTGCATACGGCCATGTCTGAACTGGGGTGGCATGGTGAGCAAAACAATGGATTAAACCCAGATCTGTGACTGGGGGTGAATGTTTTGCCATTGTGCAACATTCCGTCCCTCATCTTGTGTGTTTTGCAGTCTGCCGAGAGTTGGCGCAGTCTGTCTATTTGAGAAATTACCACTGTTGGACTTGGCCCATTTTTCCCCAAAAATGTTTAGCTTTTCACCCCCCTATTGTAGGATGTCTCCCCCATGGTAGGAAAACTGTATAGGCCATGTGTGGTATGAGATGCCCTGTTTACGATGACAATATAATGCAATGGTGCGAGCACTTGCCAATCCCCCATCAAGAAAATGTACCCTGGTGAACTGCTAATTTTTAAAATGGATGCCATGGCTATGTGTTGTGCCACCTGAATGCAGTAGGTTAGCGGTCTAGATGTTAGGTAACCAGCCATCCCTGCTGGAGGGAAAGCCTGGCACCCAGTGTGCTCTACTCCTCCCCCTGAGCCAGTTAGAACTAGTTCCCCAGAGCATTCCAGAAGCTTCTGGCACTGGCTGGTAGGTGGGGTGAGGGGCATATAAATAAGGGGGCTGTGCCACCATGTGCAGAGACAGAGCAGGGAAAGGAACGTGAGGGGACCTGCTGCCAGGGGATACCGCCGCATGGGCCTGTGTGCTGGACCCTGCACCTATCTAGAACCCCTCTGCTGTCCCAAGGGCTAGTGGAAGCCCCACTGCAGGAGTTCAGGCTGTTGTGTAGGAGGAGGGCCACGCTACAGTGGAGGATGATGAAAGCCTACCGCCCTGTTTTGATGAGTTCCCTGGCCCCTGAGGAAGGAGTGCCAACCTAGGTCCCCGAGGCTGCGGGGGCCTTGCGCCGCACAAGCGCCATATTTAAAAGCGCCTGGAAAGGAAGGAGCACCGTGGACTGGACCCCCCAGGAGGTGAGAAGCGGTAACCTGGGGCTGGCTGTTGGGACTATCTAACCTCTAAGCGCTAGCATTCCCAAGCGCTGCGCAGCTGGAATAGGCTGCTACTGTGCCCCACCACATGCTATGGACCCAAGCGCTGTGCCCCATTGAAGGGCTATATATCGGACTCACCGCCGCAGCCCTGTTGTCTAGCGCTCCGCTGCCTGGAGGCGCTGTGGGGCCCGGGAGAACTGTTTACTGGGAAAGCGCTATATTCCTGCCCCTCCTCTGTGTGCAAGAGAAAAGCGGGTGCCTACCCCGCGTTATCACTGTCGATGCGCATGTGTGCTGCGTGTAATTCTTCACCCAGAGCGGTTGCCTACCCCGCATAGTGTCTGTGTGGAACTGACGGGAGATTACCCCGCAAGAAGATCACAGCCGCTGCCCGGTACCTGCCATCAAGCGCCGTGGTCCAGAATCACCGCTGCGGCCCGCGCCTAAACAGGGAGGTGTCCGCTGCCATCTGCATCCTCGCGGGAGCCCCCGGAGTCAGGAGGGGGCCGCCGCTGTAGGCCGCGCTAGGCCTGGTGACGCTGGGAAGGGTGGCATCACGTGGCTGGGGCGCCGACTACTTCCCGGACGTGCCCCCAGCCCGCCGCACACCGATTGGTTGTTGCCGCCACGCCCCCGCAGGCCGCGCGGTCCTTGGTGGCTGCAAGCGCACCTCTAGCGAGCCGTGTCCCGATTGGCTCACAGGCCGCACCTGGTCTCGGAAGACCCGGAGGCCGGCTGAGCCCTCGTTCCATGGTGGGGGCCCTCTGAGGTCGTAGGAGAACCCCGAGTGCTGCTGACGTTGGCGGGGCTCCCTGGGAGTAAGGGAGAGCCCCACTTGCTGAACCCCCAAGGCCCGGACAAAACGGGTGGCCGGAGTGAGCAGGGGACGGACGAGGCACACACCGGTGCTTGTCCCCTGCCAGAAGACCTCAGGCGGGGCCCCGCGTGCAGAGGGGAGCCCCATGTGTCTGCCAGGAGGTAAAGAAGGCCTGGAGGAGCCCGGTGACTGGGGCTCTGAGGTCCTGTGGTGGGTGGGGGTGTCAGGGCACAGGGTCGATGCCCACCCCCGCTGTGACTATGTAGGGTTGAGACTTTCACCATGCTGAAGGCCCCGGAAGAGGGGCTTTCACTTTGTCAGAATTTACTTGGTTACATCCCTGCCCCAGTGGGCAGTGGGAACGGTCGGGCCCACGGTGTACCCACTACTGGGAATGTATTAGGCCCTCCTCCGGTTTATGTTAACGCTGTTTAGGGTAGTGAGGTGCACCTGATGGTACTGCCCCAATGACTCAGGTTGAGGCCCCAGGGTTTAATGCCTAAATCCACGGAGACATATGTTTAAAGGTGTACAGCGAGTGACGATGCTTAGATGGACTGATGGAAAAAGAAAGTCACCCTTAATCAACCACAAGGGAACAGGGTTAAAGAACAAAGTAAAAACGAATGGTTTCCTTGGTTATAGTAATTATCCAATTACAATAGGATCCTGCCTCACTAGGATATGTAACGCTAAATCTATAGGGTTACCCACAACATACTCATCAATCATTCAGCATTGAGAATACATTATCTAGAAGCTTAACCCCAAAAGGCACTTACAATCTAAAGAGTTAAAGAGTTAATTGTGTAGCCAAGGAGAATACTCTCATTATTTTATTGACAGGTAAAACGACAGGCTCAATCTGCCCACAGAATTCAAGTTTAAGTAAGTTCGTACTATAATTGTATTTATAAAAAGGTAAGGTTTCATTTAATTCAATACATTACATACATTGGATCAACATAACATATTATACAAATAATCACTTAATCTTCAGTCGTATATAGGAAACGTTATTAAAAAAAATCACAAGATAAAATTCATAAAAAATGTCGCGTTTCGGTGGATCCTGCTGTGCGCACCACCTTCCTAAGGACAAATTTAAAAACAATCTGTTGGAATGAATTAAAAAAAAATAGGACATAATCACTTATCATTCTTAGCGATATATATATATTACAAACAATATAAATGCCTGTCACTAGCTTAAAACATCTAGGTCCTCCTCCTTGGTTTCATGTACATTCATTTATTTTCAGAGATTTTTATCAACCTGTGCTCATCATTTGTGGGTCCCACTCCTAATGTAAATCCCTTTCTCACGTGTTCATACTGCATTCCCTTTTTGTTAGAATGCCACTCACACCATGCCTTATGGTTGGGATCATGCGTCCATTTTCATCCCTGAACTTATCGTATTGTCAGGACATGTATTCTATATACATCTACTCCTCACACTCTTTATAAATTATTTAGGCGTTTTATCACACACCTTATTAGTAGCCGTTAGATGCTCCACTTGTCAGTTTCAATATGGTAGCATCAGAGAGCTTTTCAATGACTCATAAAAACAACTGGGCAAAAGGGAGAAGGATCTCAGTTATTCTTCCGTACCCCATTTAGTATTCGATGAGTGTGGTAATATCCATGTGTTCACTTACTTTGGATAGGGGCACTGCTTGCTGTATTTGTTCTGTTGACGTTGCTCAATTAGTCTGCATTAAAAAGGGTTGGAAATCCCCTTTCACGTGTTGATCTTGATCATCAAGATCTAGTAGGAAGCGGTAAAAATGTATTCAAATACCCATGCTTCTATGTCTTATCTAAGTTTAGTCAGGCAGCACTCCATATTCCTCACTTACCCCTATATCTTTACTGTAGATGCTTCTCATATTAATTTATTACTTCCTTCATTGGTTCTTGTTGCTCTGTTTGGGAATTAATCAATTGTCCCAATCTCAGAGTCCTGTAGACGAAAGAATATAACTAACTGTCTATCGCTTGTGTCCATACTGCATTTGTTTGCCATTAATCTCCCTGATATCCTCGTTCCTACTCTACCATGACTATTTATTATTGGCCCATTAGCAAACTGGACTGAGATACTACATTTCTTTACTGGCGTGTTGTTACTCGCCCCTACTTCTAGCATAAGATGTCATGTTTGTTCACTTATATTAGCATCTCCTTCAGTATTTCACCACTAGCGTAAGACCCTATTATCGTGCTCGGTGTTTATGTCATTTGTGGTAAGTCCTATATTAGTGGGGTACAACCGTAACTCTAATGAGCCATCCCGCTGCCTGCCATACACAGTGATTAACATTCCTCTATAGTCCTTTCCTAAAATGACTTACCTTTAAGCATGACGTACATGGTAAACTACCCCGGTTGTTAGAAGCAATAACCACATCTTGCTGAGCTACTTTATTATGCCCACTACACACCGAACACCTAGTGTCACTATCTGATATCATGTGCAGCTTACCAATTCGTTTTATGGGCTTCTTTGCATTATCGAGCTGATACAACGCAAAGTCAATTCAATATTTCACTGATCTTCTTTAAGGGCCTCTCAAACGCGGTGATCCAATATTATTCACCCGTAACTACAAACCCCCGTATTAACTCACAAACATATCAGGGTATGTGCACTTAATGGCAAAGTGTCCCTTAATTTTGCACCTATCTAACCGCCCGCCTTTTTCGCGGGCCTTTATACATTCACTCTTACCTGGTGCTCTCGTATTCTAAACCTGCCTCCGTTCTGGATTCGGATAACACTCAGTCGCTCCCTTTCCGCCTTTTTAAACCCATCTACCTCCTCCGTGAGGGATTACTTCCGGGCCTCAGACGGCAGAGCTCCTTCTAATTCTGGAAGAACATTAAGATATCCTCGCCTTCTTCCGGCTATTTGGGTCTATCCTCGACTGCGGGTCTCTATGGTTCAAGAGGGTGTTCTCGCAAATTAAGCGGCCATTTTAAACTAGTCAAGGTTACACGCGAGATGTCTAATTGTCCTACATACATTTTAATCGTGCTATCATTTATTAATTGCGTAACCTCATGTGGCTCAGTATTCATATTTCTTACATCAACCACGTATGGTAATAAGATGGAAATACAATGGTGTACCCTATATCTGTTATCTTTAAATACTCATACATACTGACAAATGGGTCCTTTAGTTCTCTAATTGTGGTTTCTAGTTATTAGTCTACTACGCCATAGATTTTTTAGGTTTTGCCTGCAAATGCTCACGTAGTGAGCATTCGCTAAAAAACCTATTGAGTTCTATATATGATCGATGACCCGCCTCTGCCTCTGATTGGCTAGCTCCATAAATGGAGGCTGGCCATTGGGAGACAGAGGCTGTCAATCGCGCTTTCTCTCGAAAACGCGATTCGGGGGCGTTTCTGGTGCTTTTTTTAAGCCCCGCCCCTTTGTCCCGGGCCGCGCTGCGATTGGCTGCCGGCCCGGGACACCCCAGTGACGTCATTCCCGGGCCGCGCTGTGATTGGCTGGCCGGCCCGGGACCTGACTTGTTTGTCGTCGCAGCCTCCAAATCTGTGGGCTCCCCTGGTGTTGCTATATCCATTTCGAGCACCCGTGATGTGTCCTGGGGGCTCACTGTGAATGTGTATTTAAACCAAGCAATCTGATTGGGCGTGTACACTGCGGCTCGGTGTTTATCCCTCGGTCTCCTGGAGGCGGCTCTGCTCTCCAGTCCCTGCAGCCCCAGGTCTGGTCTACCGGGGTTGCTATGGGTTACACAGGGAGCGGTGGAAGCTCTGCCGCTGCCCCGGCTCTGTTTTCCCGGCTTCCTGCCGCGCCATTTTCAAACCGCTGAAGGCCGGAGTCCTCTGCGAGCCGAGAGAGGGGAGAAGCGGCCTTCAAATGCTCCAGGCCGCGGCACCGAGTGGCTCGGGAGCAGTTGCAACGGAGATCGGCGGGAGCGTTGGACCGCGAGAAGCCGCCTGATCCACTGCGCCCAGTAAGTAGGTCTTTGGCTGGAGATGCTCAAATGCAGCTACAGCACAATACACCAGTGCTTGGATTTGACTCCGTATTAACGCTCGGCTCTTGTAAGCCGGCGTCAGGGCTGCAGCTGTATTCGGTGCTTGCTACCATGTTAGCACCCCCCTCCGGTGCAGATAGATAGGTACTTTCGGTTTGTCATTGCCTCCGGCTACGTTCCAATTGGCTGATCTGTGATTTGTAGTGTCACGAGGGGGCATTATAGCTGTCAGTGTGGTCTACCCTGTGCTGACAAGGTAGCGATTTGCCCCCTCAGTACCGCAGCCCACACTCTTGATTAGCTGTAGTAGCATATGTTTCCGTGACGTGTAATAAAAGTAAAACGTCTATGTCGATCAGAGTCCTGACAATCTTGCGGGTCAAGCAGATGTGTATCATGCAGCAGGGGTGGATAGTGGGTGGGATCTCATAGGAGTTCCATGTGGGATGTGGAGAATGCTCCCTTTGTTTACTTCCCCTTCTGAGAGCAGCAGCTTCCGGCAGATGACTGGTACCAGTGTGTGCTGCGTCGGAGCTCCCTGTGAACTGTGACAGCTGCTGTTGAGCTTTTTTTGGTGATCACGAGTGCTACTTTGTATGTGCAAGCGTAGGTTGTGGCACGAGGATTCTGGGGTTCCTGGCTGTAACGTCATGCCTCGTAGTGCTATGTAGTATCGGTATTAGGAAACCCCTCTCGACTATACTTTACAGATTACTTAATTAACAGGATAAGTTGGGAATTCGCTGACGAGGTGAATGCGCAAAGCTTGATATATATTGGACTCTCCAATCGCAGGCATTTCAATGTTCATGTCCATATTGTTTTATGCAGCTTTGTCATTTTGCTGACTGGTATGGGCATGGTTTGCCGCCCTGTCACATCTTTCTTTATTTCTGGATGTGGGAGTACCATTGATGGAGCATGATTATTTGAGGATAGTCTTGCTTGATCAAGCCTGCTCATAAATTTGTTATGATAAACATAACTAACAGTGTGGGAAATTATTAACTGGTGGATTCGTAAAAGTGCAAAGTGCAAGAAAAAACACGACACATTTAGTATTCAAAAGCTGCTATAAGCCTGCAGAAAGCTTGAGATACGTGTTTTTGAAATATAAATGACACAAGAGAAAAACTTAATAAATGTATTAAGTAACTTACAAGTAGAATTTATAAAATATGATCATGAAAATGCTTGGAGTAAAATGTTTCTTGCTTATGTTTTCTTTAATCATGAAGTATCATAATAGGAAGGATAATAGGAAGGTGATTGCTTATATTATTCTCTTCTTTGAAATAACAGCAGACGATATTTACGAGTTTAATCTAAATAACTTTTTTATATTGATTTTATGCTTTTTCTATCTTTTAAAACATTATTATTGAGAGTGTGATTTATTCTTTTGAAAACGAAGATTTTTGGTTTTTCGGTGAAGGCCTCACAACCTACTAGAGTTATTTCCTTTTTCCATCATAGGCCTCAAAAGAATGTATTTTGCACTTCATTATTTCTAAAATACTGATTTTACTTGTTATTATTGCGGTTCCATGTTCTTAGAGTATCTTGTTGTTCTAATGGGTGTACGTTCTCATATTTATATGTTTCCCTCGTCTTCATTGCTTAATTTTGCTTGCGAGAAAGTGTCACTCATCATCGTTGAATGTCACTCATAATTGTGCACTGGAATTATGAAAATGTCACACATAAGCAATCGGAAACCTTGGCACCTATATAGAAGTCCTCTTCCCTTACCAAAGAATCCATTGGCCCCCATAGGCACACAGTGAGTAAAAAACACACGTACTCATTATCACATGCACAGGTCAGCGCCAATCAGCTCTGGCCCTGCTTCAGTTGTGTAACAAAGGCACCTGCAGCCCCCCACTGAGTGGGTTGGCCCCAAGCTCCATAGGGCCCCTTCAGAACAACACCCTGGCTTGAGCGCGCCTGAGTGAATCTGAAGGGGGCTTCCTCCATGTACTTTGCTGGGGGGCCCCCTCAAGTTTCGTGACGCCACTGCCACTGATTGTTATTTAAGAGCTGAAAACAGGAGTATTATATAATTTGCTGAATTGAAGATTTGTTTCCTTACATGGCTTCAATTAATGTGCTACAAAACATTTATTTGGTCACCTCTGTTTCTCGATCATTCTAGTGTTCCATTAGACGTTTCTGCGTATATATTAATTAGCCCCTGTAAATATCGTTTAAATGCGATGCTTGACAGGGAAGCTCAGTGCCCGGTTTGGTGGGGGTGGTGGCGGTGTTTAAGAGGAGGAAAGTTCGATTTGTGTCTGTGGGGGGGGTGTTCTCAATAGGGGGCACGGGTAGCCCTAATCCCTCTGGGTAAGAACCCCTTGCTCACAAACAAGAGTGAGACAACCCATAGTCCTAAGGGGGGCTCAGTACTCTGTGGGAAAGGGGGTGTGGGGGATGGGACACGAAATGCCACTGCCTCCTCTCCCTCCCCACCCCTCACACTTTGTGTCGTCATCTCCCAATACTTTTCCTTTTTAACTTTAATATAATCACAGGCTCTCTGCACAAACTGTTATTGCATCATGAAATTTGACAAATGGCTATAAATGTGATAAACGTCAACATTTATAGTTTCGTTTAATGTTCTTTCACCATGACTTAGTCTGCACTGCAGATGACTACACCGCTTTAGCTCTGAGATGGTAACTTTCCTTTAATTGCAATAACTCCACACGTAGAATCTAATTTGATTATCAGAGCTGGCTAACACTGTCATTAAAGTTTAATGCTTTTTGATTGATTGTGCCCATGTTAAAATCTAGAAAATATAATTGCAGTGTCAGCTTCTCCTTATAAAGCGGATCTTCAAAGGCTCATTCAACTTTTGTTTTGTAATTAGATTTGACATAGAATTATCATTTGACTTCAGGAGTCAATTTTGCCTATTAATTGGTGCATTCTGTCTTTAAGAGACAAAAAGGTGCAGATATAACTCCATAATGGTATCTGCCCACATCTTCACCATAACATCATACGCGCACATACACTATGATTGGTAAGTGATGTACACTACGTCAGCGACGGTTGTATTTATAAAACTGACGTAATGTGCGCACTCCTTATAAGGAAAGGCGTCACTTGGTGTTTACTCTTTACTAACCAAAGATCTGCAGATTCCACTCTGAAGCCTGCAGCTGACGGTGTCTGCCTACAGTGGGTCTCTATAAATTGGTATTGACACGGAACAAGCCGTGGGTGGAAATATTTATTTAGCTCTTCAGTGGAACAATTGTCAGGCCGGCTAATCTGCAGGGATTCTCCCTGAGGCTTCGGGCCGAGACGGTCAATACGGTCTCTGGTTTCTAGATGTCTCTGCTGTTGCAGGCCCGGGACGTGGCTAGGTACGGAGAGCAGATGGGGACAAGACCTCCACCCCCATTTTAGCGGATCCCTAGCTCGACAACTCAGGGTGCATCTGGTATAATGCCCTATGGGCCATTATTACAGAACAAGCATTTACAATGCAACGGTTTCGCCTTTGGAAAAGTTAGAGCTATTGGCAATGTAAATGACAATGCCATTTATTTATCTGTTTTCAAAACCAACACATAAATACAAATTTTGTCATTTGCAATCTCAATAGCTCAAACATTTCCAAAGGCGAAACCGTTGCATTGTAAATGCTTGTTAGTACTGGTATTAGTGCAGATCTTAATGCAGATATTGATACAGATATAGACCGCTAGTCCTCCTTCATTTAAGTTATTCACTCTTTATATCATGGTATTCTATATTGACAGAGGGGATTTATTATCTGTACAGTTTCTCCCACTCTTCTCGGTTGTTGAGCCCATGGGTATACGTTTTAAACTTGCAAATATAAAAATGTTCTCTGATCTTACGTTTTTTCTCAATGTTACCCCCTCTTTTAGATAGCTCGATGCGTTCTAAAACACACCAACATAGATCTTCTACTCTGTGTTTTTTCTGTGTCCAGTGATCTGTTAGTGGGGCATTTAGTTTGTTGTTTTTAATTGCGGATCTATGTTCATTTAGACGAATCCGGATTTCTCTTCCGGTCTCGCCCACATAACATAATCCACATGGACATCTTATCACGTAAATCACGTTATTGGTTCTGCAGTTAAACATCTCCTTGAATTGGTGTTCTGAGTTGTTTTTGGTTATTTTACCACCCATTATCACAGTCTTGCAATGTACACATCCACTGCATGGGTAATTACCAATCACTTTACTCATTGTATCGACTCTCAGTTGATGATTGCCTGTTTTTTCTTTATATGTTTTTACTAGTCTATTCCTAATCATTCTATTCCTTCTATAGGAAAAAAGTGGTTTCTCAATAGGACCTAGGCGTTTATCTTGTAGTAGCAGCCAGTTTCTATTAATGATATTCTTTATTTTGTTGCTCACTATGGTATAGTTGGTCACAAATGTTATTTTATTGAATGACTATTTCTTATGGGTGTTCTCATCAAAAAGGGCTTCCCGATTATAATATTTGGCCCTTTTGTATGATGGTTTTATTATTCTGTTTGGATATCCCCTATTTAACAATTTCTTATTCAGTGTCTCTGCGTGTTTTTCAAAATCTTTTCTATCCGAGCAGTTTCTGCGGAGCCTCAGAAACTGCCTGAATGGGATATTATCCTTCTGACATCTTGGAGGCTCACTTTGGTAGTGAAGCATCGTGTTTCTATTGGTGTGCTTAACAAATAAGTCCACATTCAATTTATTGTTTTTTTGATAGATAGTTATGTCCAGGAAGTCACAGAATTCTTGGCTTTTGTTAGAAGTGAATTTTAAGTTTTTATCTCCACAATTCAGCCACTCTATGAATGTCATTAGTTCTTCTTCGCTCCCTGACCAGATGAAAAAAATATCATCTATAAAACGCGACCAATGGGTCACGCTTTCATAAAAATGTGTTTTTCAACAAAGGCACCAACATAGAGGCAGGCCAGACTGGGGGCACAGGTAGCCCCCATGCTGGTGCCCTTGATCTGACAGTACATATTATCCTCAAAGATAAAAATATTACTCTTGAGTATTAATTCTGTCAGTTCAACTATAAAATATGCATGTTTGGATAAATCACCATTCTCATCTTGAAGGATGTCTCTCACTGCGTTAACTGTTGCCGTTTGCGGGATATTCGTATACAAGGCTTCTATGTCTAGACTCACTAGCCATTGGTTCCTATCATCAAAATCTAGACCATCAATCTTCTTTATCATTGCCGTGGTATCTTTGATATAAGATTTTTGTAGTGCCACCAAGGTTCTAAGATATATGCCAACATAAATACTGAGGGGTTCTGTTAGGGAATTTAAACTCAACACAATGGGTCTCATGGGTGGGTTGATTAAGTTCTTATGGACTTTGCGTAGTCCATAAATGGAGGGTAGAATAGGGTGACAGTTATATAGGAACTCATATTCCTCCTCACAAATTAGCTCATCTTCCTTCGCTAAATCCAGAAGTCTTTTCACATTTTCTTGTAACCTTTTCATTTCCTCTCTAGAGGACTTCCCATAGTGCTCTTCCACCTGTAATAGCGAAAGCATCTTATTCCTATAGTCCTCCGTGTCCATTAAACCAATGCTACCCCCTTTATCGCCAGGTTTGATGGTCAGGGTATCACATTTCTCTAAATTCAAAAGGGCTTCTCTGCCATCTTTAGACAAATTATTATTATGTGATTTAAGTTCTACATTTAGGAGATCCTCTATATCCTTCTCTACTGCCCTCTTGAATAATTCTACATTTTTGTGAACCATATTGCGGGCTGGGATCCATACAGATTGGGGTTTTAGGCCAGATCTATTACTTTTATCTCTGGGTTCTTTATTTAAAAAATAATATTTTAATCTAATTTTCCTAAATAGGCTTTTCATGTCCTTTTGGATATCATGGGAATTTGGTCTAGATGTAGGGGCAAAACCTAAACCTAAATGTAAAACTTTTTCTTCTGTTTTATTTAAAGCTCTTTTTGAAAGATTGATAATGGGTGCTTTGTCTTGTTTATATAATTCCATTGTTTCAGATTCCTCGTCTTCATATATGGGGGTCTGTATTGTTAAGCTGGTCGTTGCTGATTCCCCCACCCTCTGCCTCTGTTGCTCTGATTCTGTCTCTGCTGTTGCTGCCCTAAAAAAGGTCTTTGATCTCTATGTTGTACATGATTGGGCTCATTCCTGTTTCTATTGTCAGATCGATTTTCATCTTCTGATTCTGTACTAGCGTATGATGTGTCTGAAAAACTCACATTCTTCTTCATACCCCGTGGGCGATATGGATACCAAGATCTTTTTTGGTAACTAGCCTCCTTAATAGGTGTGTCATGGTATTATTTTTGATTGTAGGGATACACCGTTACTTTGCTGTATCTAGCCACATCCTTTCTTAGTTTATTAGTTTTTTTGTTAATCAGGTATTCCCTATAACTATCTACATCCTCATCTATTTCTTTCAGCTTCTGTTTTGCCTCTTCTAAAGCATTACTCGTACTACTCTTTAATTGGGCTTCCAGTTGGTCCAATTCCCTACGCTCTATTAAAATAAAATGTTGTGCTTTTTCAATAATTAAGAGCATCCAATCCCTACTGCAGCGATTAGCTATGAGGGGGGTCGAGTTTTCAATAAACTTATCGTTCTTAACAAACAGGCCCGGTTCGTTTTTAACCTGTAAGCCCACTGGAATAATACCTTTTTTGCAATATTCTATAAGGAATTCTCTGTGTAATTCTGTTCGCATTATTTTCTTTTTAAGATTTCAAACAACGTTCCATTTTTCAGTAGTGCTGTCAGTCAATACTGAATTATTGATGCTCTTAGAGCTACCAATAATTTTAGTAAATTGGTCCTCTGTGAACCCGAATACTTTGATTGTATCCATCTTACTGTGATAAGTAAAAGCAAGAACTCTCCGGCTCACCAGCCATGCAATTACAATGGAAAAGGAAAGAGAGTCACCCTTAATCAATCACAAGGGAACAGGGTTAAAGAACAAAGTAAAAACAAATGGTTCCCTTGGGTATAGTAATTATCCAATTACAATAGGATCCTGCCTCACTAGGATATGTAACGCTAAATCTATAGGGTTACCCACAACATACTCATCAATCATTCAGCATTGAGAATACATTATCTAGAAGCGAAACCCCAAAAGGCACTTACAATCTAAAGAGTTAAAGAGTTAAGTGCGTAGCCAAGGAGAATACTCTCATTATTTTATTTATGAAAACAGGTAAAACGACAGGCTCAATCTGCCCACAGAATTCAAGTTTAAGTCAGTTCGTACTATAATTGTAGTTTGCATTATTAAACACATCCCTTGCTTGGACTTGGGTCTGCTGGGGCCAGGAGGGCCTGGCAAGAAGGTAGGAGTTGTCACCATTGGGGATGAGGACGTATGAGCGGGTTAGGTGGAAGTAATGGTTTCAAACCATGAGGTTAAGGTTCAAGGTAGGCGGCAGTTTAGAGTTTTAAGGTGCAGTGGCAGCACAGATTGTCGTATTCCAGGATTACAAACTCTCATTCTTGGTTGGTGGTCAGCATTGTGTGCAGCAGTGTTTTCTTTATTAATGATATCCTTTGCTCTGGGTCACATGCTCCGCATTGCATCAGAACTTGGCAGGCACATATCGTGTAGGGACAGTCACCTACGGATAAATGGTTTTTGGGCTGGCGAGTAGGTAGTGATGCGGTGGCCTCCCTGCTGAGCCTCATTGTGGGGGAGGATGATCACACGGTGAGGGACGAATAGAGACAAGCCGGTTAGCTGTCACCCAGCCAAGTAGGTCAACCCAGCCCCTCTGCTTCCCGAGGTCGACAGTGTGAATATCACCTAGTTCAGCAACAGACACCTGCCACCCAGAGCCAAGATACCTTCGGGTGTGGGGTACGCATTTACAGGTTTGGGTTGGCACAACTAGCAGGGGTGTGGAATTTATTAAAATATCTACTTGTCCATGGAACAGGTTGCTTCATAACTCTACTTGTCCTGTAACAAAATCCACTTGTCTCTTTGGTGCCATGTAGTGTGGTGACAAATTACGGCAGTAATCTCATTATATAAGAGCTCTTGTATAGCCTCTGATTATAACAGGGCTCATATCACGAAAGCCATATAGCTGTACTTAATGCAAGGACATATAAAAAGGGTGCACTTTTGAGACTTTCTTTAATAATTGGGCCCCAAATTTGGTCTGGCGTTAACCATGACCTTTAGGAGATTATTAAAATTCTCTAATCTCTACTCTCTTCTCTTAGTTTTGTTCAGTGCCAGTAACTAATGCCAAAACAAGTCACGCATTGCCAAAACTAAAAAGCTGACCACCCATCTCAGACCTACTGGCTTTGCCAATGCTTGTTTATTTGTATGTTTCCCTTAATCTTATTGAAACTGGTTACACTGATTTCTCAATATGAATATTTTTGGGAAATACTAGCAAGCATCAACACATTTTACTAAATGATGCTGCAAAGAAACAGTACCTGAAATTTTACAGTAGTTTAGCAAAAACAAATTCCTACTTTCATTTTTTTAAGAACATTTTATATTGAAAGCAAAGAATCATCAATCTTGCTTTCAATCTTCTGCAAATATTAGGAAGCATTCTGGGGGCATTATGCATAGCCTCATATTGCTAAACTTTGAAAGCATGTGTACACATTTTTATACTGGAACCACTGTCAGTAGTGCAGTCAGAACTTTCATTTACTTACAGCGCTCCCCTTAATAACAAAGGCTTTCAATGAATGAACCATAAACGCAAGTTTGAACAGCATTAACATATGCACACAAATATTAACTTAACTGTAGACAGTGCCCTTCCCTGATCCTTAATGTGGTACTGCAAACTGGCAGCCAAAGGGTTTGTGCTGCAGGGGGTTGGGCCTACTTGTCCCAAGGACAAAATACACATTAAAACGTGTTGCCCTTGACCCAAAACAATATGTCCTGGGTGTCGGGCTATAGGAATTCCACATTCCTGAACTAGGGTCCACCTCTATCCTTGTGGACGGGTGAACTAACAAAGCTTTTAATGGACAACCCAGGGGAAAACTTTACGATGTGGATACTCGGGCCACATGCAGTGCAAAGTGCCCTTAGGTGCGGGGTACACTGGGGATAGTACGCTTGCAGACTAAGGGGCCGATTATGATGGCGGACAGACCTGAGTCCATCCGCCACCATAGAGTAGGAGGGACCATCCGCAGGGGCTGCAGCGGTCCCTCCGTGCAGATTAGGATGTGACCGCCACCCTGGCGGTCACATCCTCAATCTTTAACATTGCGGCGTGTGCAGCTTCAAGCTGCACCCGCCGCACTGTTAAAAATGCATGCACGGCATTTGCGTGCACAAAGCAGCAAACACCCCGCGGTGCCTGACGCTTTGTCCACGCAAATGCAGGGGGGTACCACCCGGCCTTCACCAAGGGGGCCCGCAACTGGCCCCCGAAGTCAATGTCCGTATGCTTTTCCACGGCGGAAAAGCCGCCGTGGAAAAGCATATGATTTCCGCTATCCTAATATGGCTGGTGGTGTCTGATAGACACCGCCAGCCATGTTAGAGCTTTTCCGCCGCGGTCGGAAGGCGACCGCGGCGGAAAAGCTGCGGACGGATTTTGAGACCCACCGCCATCCTAATTTGGCGGTGGGTCTTTTGTGCCTCCACAGCGGTTTTCCCGCATCCTCCGGGCCGGCGGTGGCTTCCGCCGGCCCGGAGGATGCGGGAAAACCGCGATCCTAATCGAGCCCTAAGTGTAGAAAACCCACCTACATTATCCTCTCCTTCATCCCAGCATTACTTCCAATCTGGGTAATCCACACCATGGTAGGTGCACTGGTCGGCTACAGATCTTCCTGCTTCTATCTGTAGTTAAGACTGGGATGGGACTCTGTCAGCTGAGCAGGGCCTCTTATTCCTGGGTTCTGCGGGCTCAGCGACTACAGTGTCCACTGAGGGGGCCTGGGTTCTACCTCCCGGTCACGACCCCCCGTGGGGTTTCACTCAGTCTGGCACCTCCCTCTTCAGCTCCAACAAGCCCACAGGTTCAACCACCCGGTTCTTAGGAAAATGCCACTGGCGCTGGGAGTGCCAAAGCACTAAGAGCAAAGGCTACAAGTTACGGGCAGCTAACATAGATCGATATTCAGTGCCATTCTGCCTACGGGAGCACGCGCACTTTACAAATAGTCAATTATGTTGTGCTCCAATAAGCTCAATATACATAAAATTGTAAGAGTATTAGTAAGGTGGGTTTGTAGATCTCTTGACTGCTGCCTGCAATGGAACACCTTGTCATGAGTTGCCTGGGCAAAGGTACGCCACACGAAAACTCTTCCACTTATCAGCCTGTACCCTGGTACTGGGGGTCCTCCAAGTAAGGGAAAACTAGGACTTAGTCAACCCCGAAAGGATAGGCATAATTTTGCAGAACTGGGGGTTTCTCATTGGGCACAATTCCTGTGCCTTGTGTATTCTGCTGGCTGTTTTATCTCTTCATAGGGAAGAAGGATGAAGGGTACCTAGTTGCTCTCAGCATGACACATTAAGGTGGTTCCCCATTAATGTCGCAACTGCACACGGTGCTAGCAGTTAAGCAAAAGGGAAGTCAACTCAGAAGGAGCTGAACAGGCGTAATTTCTGTAAGAAAGCAGGGATTCATGGCAAGTACATGAGGACACACTTGCTATCATCACTTACTCCTGGTTCATCCTGTCAGGTGTTTTCAGACACACTAGGGCATTAAGTGAGCTGCATGAAGTAGCAAGGTAACGTGCTTTGAGGCAGTGTTGTGTCTGCAGACCCAAAAAGGGGGCTGCGGCAATACTTGAAACTGGGAACCTTAGATTCTAACAGTATAATTGGTAATATACACATGACCCCCCTGGTCATGTTGGGTTTGTATGTCCCATCCTGCATTTTAAGGTGACTAGAAGGGAAGCTGAATGTTGAATTTGTGGAGGGAAATCATTCCAGGGATACCAAGGTGAACTAGGTCAATAGCTGGATTGGGCTCTAAGGGTCATGGGATCGAGCTTCAGTTAAAGCTTCAGCTTCAGTAAAAGCAAGCCAAAGGGTCTGGTGCAAATGTCTGGGTGACTGCAACAGAGTATGGGCTACCTGCTCTAAGGGTGGGTTTCAGGTTGCTTCAGTTATATTCTCTGCCCTGGTAGCCCCAGTAGATAGGCTGGTGGTGGAAGCAGTCATCTAAAAAGGGTGATACTGTCCCAGAAATTGGGGAAAAGGGTGTTAAAGCACAAAAAATACTGGAGCATCTCAACTACAGGTTGCAGGAGGTGGGAGCCTACATTAGTTTCAAGGGTAATATAGCTATGGTAAGAGTAGAGTTCCGTCCCAGGAGGCCTTCACATTCCTACAGGTAATGTCAACATTGCGAAGTAAGTGTATCCTAGAACCAATGGTAGGCTCTAAGTTGCATCAGTTAAGTTCTAATGCCCCGTCTGGATAGCTGGACGAGCCAGGCTGGTTGAAACACTGGCAGCCAACATAGGGTGCGGCTGTCCCAACAACTGGGGAAACAAGGTGTCAAGCACGAAAGGAACTAGATAAAGAAAACATTTGTCACGTCCAGTATTCAAAAGAGTTCAAATTTAACAGACCAGGTTATTTTCCACTGCTTGGTGGCACATGGTTGGCAGTGGGAACCCCCAATTTTGGGAATGAGCTGGTACTGGGTATTTTATTTATTTATTTATTTAAAACATTTATAAAGCGCAGCTGTCACCTTGCAGGTATCCTGGCGCTGAGACAACTCTCTAAGATGAATGCAGTAGGAGATGAGCAGTAAAGTGATTGGCGTTTAGCATTTTGGGTAAACAAGAGCTTAGTCAATCCTGAATGTTAGGCACTATAATGCAGACAGTGCACACAGGTTTAAATCAGACAATCATGAACCCAGGAAGCCCAGGGGGTTACACCAGAGGGAACGTAAACAGGCGAAGTTCCCTTAAGGAATAAAGGATACAAGCTAAGTGCTTGAGGACACACTTGCTCATGGTCACATACGGCTAGTTATGAACATTCCTGTTCCCCATGACTTGGCAATCAAAGAGGACTGTGCAAATGTCGGGTCAACCTCAACAAAATATGTGCATATTCGGGTTACCTCAGTTAAGCATAGAAGCTTCTCACCCTGATTGCCAAAGTAGACACGCTGGTTGTGGGAGTGGTCTCTCAGCAAGTGGGCTGCTGTCCCTTAAATTGGGGACACATGTGTTAAGGCACATCAGTGCTAGAAGTACTGCAACTACAGGTTACTGAAGTTTGGAGCCTACATTAACTTGGAGGTCCCAGTTCACAGTTCTAAGGGGTTTCTGGGTTCCTTCAGGCTCGGGCCATCCAGGCGCACGCCTAAGGATAAGTTGACAATCATGTGTTGCACTTGTCACTGCGGGCAGGGACCCGTTCCACTGGAAGATGAGGAGGCCCTAGGAAGCATGTTGCAGGTGAGAATACAGTTGTTTTGGTGTGGGGCTCTGGCGGCGACGGCGGCCACCTCCAGAGCTGTGGCGGATTTACAGGTCAATCTGGAAGCAAATGGGTACCGAAGGGTACCTCTGCAGGGCACAATAGGGGTGCCAGAGCCAAATCCCAGGAGCCTCATGGGAGGTTCCTGGAAAACCGCATTGGCATCCCGTTAGTCCTTCAGGCGCTTGTGGGCCTGAACAACCGGGGGCTTGCCTTGCTACGCTAAGCCCTGAAAGGGGTGTGAGTAATAAGGGACCAATGTGTCATGTCATCCGGAAAGAGGATCACCCCATAAGGTGTAGCACTGATTGGGTTCTCCCAGGTGCTGCTTGGCTCGTCAGGCAGGCAGACAGCACAGTTGGTTACAGCTGCCTGCCCTTGGATTGCCCGTAAGATAACCCACCATATTGCATAATTTTGTATGGAATAAACCTGCAGCAATATTTACCCAAACAAAAGTTGTGTTGTGTATTTATTTATTTAGCATGCATGCTATGTGTTCGTGTGGGTGGGGTGTGTTGCCAATGGTGGCACTATGCGGCTGCCCGTGGCCCACGCAGGGGGCCACTCAAGAGGGCGGCCCTCTAGTGCCATCTGGGCACCAACCCACCCCCTCTCTAAGGCGGGGACTCTGGGAGGAGTCCCCACATCCTTGCCTGTGGCGCGCTATGCAAGTCACTTCCGGCACGCCGAGGATTGTGGGAAGGTATATAGGTCTTCTCCCGCCATCCTGGCGTCCTCTTTTGCGTTGGACACGCCATCTCCCACCCTAATGCTTACCCGGCGTGGGGGGGCAGGCAAGATACATGGAATGTTGTCATGTTTTCTTTTTCATTTCAGGCGGAGTTACAGGGCGATCTGGAAGCAAATGGGTACAGAAGGGTACCTTTGCAGGGCACAATAGGTGTGCAAGAGCCAAATCCCAGGAGCCTCATGGGAGGTTCCTGGAAAACCGCATCAGCGTCCTGTTTGTCCTTCGGGCGGTTGTGGGCCTGAACAATTGGGGGCTTGCCTTGCTACGCTTCGCCCTGAAAGGGGCGTGAGTAATAAGGGACCAATGTGTCACGTGATCCGGAAAGAGGATCACGCCATAAGGTGTAGCACTGATTGGGTTCTCCCCAGTGCTCCTTGGCTCATCAGGCGGGCAGGCAGCACAGTTGGTTGCAGCTGCCTGCCCTTGGATCGCCTTAAGATAACCAACCATCTGGCACATGCATCAACAATGCCATTTGCGATTCCTTATTAGCGAAAAATAAGGATTCGCTAATAAGGAATAGCAAAAGGCTATGCATGTAGAAATTGCTAAAAAAATAGCGATTTCTAAACATTCCTTAATTGTGACTCGCAAATTGCGAATCGCAATTAAGGAATACCGCACCACTCATTCCTATGGGCCGCTATGGGAAGACATTCTCAATTTGTGATCCTCAATTAGAGAATCGTAAATTGAGAATGCAATTTCAAGGGTGCCAGGGTGTCAAAAGGACACCCTGTTGCATCCCTGAAATCTGCATATGAGTACATCTTGCACACACACATTCCCCAAGGGCATGTGTGTGTGTGTGTAAAATGGAACTTTAAAAAATGCACTTTAGTGCATTTTTCAAAGTTTTAGCAAATTACCATGAAGTTCAACTTCATAGTAATTTGCTCCCCCTATTAGCGAAATTGCTAGTTTTTTTTACTTTATTGCATTGCATTTAAGGAATCTCAATTTGTGATTCCTTAAATGCAATGGCAATTTAAGTAATCGCAATTTAGAGATTACTTAAATTGCGATTTTTGCATTTGGGATGATGCATCCCAAATGCAAAAATGTGTTTGTGTGGGTGGGGTGTGTTGCCAATGGTGGCACTATATAGAGGGGCATTAAACAGACGCTATTTCCTAGAACACTCGTACAATAAAAAATTAGATCGCAGCACCTCTTCGGCCATTCCGGACCTTTAGCAGGGACTGCTGTGCTTTCTAGCATTTTTTAAGATTGATGATACACTATAACGTTGTACAAAAACACTTCGTCAAACATATTTTAATTATTTCATGGAAATCCTTTGTTGTACATGTGATAAGGCCTCAATCCAAGTGTAGTAAGCGGGGAACTGAAAATTCACGTATAAGTACATTATACACACAGAAATGTCACAAATAAACACAATAAAAACTTTGCCAGATATCCACTGGGACGGCGAGACCCCTCCTACAATCTCCATGTTGATTGCATTCCTTATATGCTAATTACTGTTTCTGGCAGAGGACCCAGTGGTAAGCATATATGAAACACGTGGACACTGTTCCTGGTGCATATGAAATCACCTTTTTCTCATTCAAAGTAGCCGATTCTATTACTTGCCCCGCACCACACCCCAAACCCCTAAACAGAAAAATATTGCGCCGTAAGCCCTAACACTAAAACGCTTGCAACTAGACAACTATTAAATGCTGAATATTGTGTGTACATCCAGCTCAAGGATATTAGATCGGAAGACCATATACACATTGATGGGAGCATAAAAATGAAAACACACAAGTGCCATATGATTGTTTGTTATAACGATCATACACTATGAAGTACCCCTTAGAGCTACCACTCTATTCAAAGATAATATTTCTTACAAATTCGTTAATATGATAGAACCAGTATTATCGCAATTGGAGGGAAAAGTACGTCATTATTGATATTCAAAATGAAATATCGCCTTTTGTGATGTGATTTCTCTGTTAGAAGTAGATAGAAATATTACATTCTAAGATGGCCGCCATATATACACATAGCAAACAGCAGCATACGTTTGTTTCAGTATCAGACTTGAAAGGGGAGGTTTTTGCCGTCAAGGGGTGCGCTCGGCAGCGCAGGCTCTGATTGGGTGAGAGCCTGCCGGCGCCAACCAATTGTCTACAGTTGTAAATGCGTGCCACCTTGCTAACAGACCTGTAGAAGTGCATCTGTGCCCCCTCGTTAAGTCCGTTACGTGGTCTGGTTGCACCAGCAATTTAATACGATCACACTGGAACTATATTGTATCCGTTCTCGTCTCAAGGTCGGGCTACGCCCATCCCTTGAGTGACGTTGTGGCCGGATGGCTCACTAAAACACCTATCACTTTTTAGGTCTTGCCTAGGCAGCGCGTGCGCAGTCTCGTTGAGACATGCAGTATATGCTTACTAGGTGAGTCCCCGCATCTGTTTTCCTATTTGTTATCGAGTGTGTCTTTCAAAGTCTACTACTTGCTATTGGCTAAGTGCTGCTTTATGTCCCTCCTTTTTTCCCTTTTGGGCACGCCTATGGCTATTGGCCCCTTTACTGGTGTTAGTCCATCTGTTGTTTTTTGGGATCTCTTCTTTTAATGTGTATTGCTTTTTTTGGGGGGGGGGGAGTGGGGAGTTCAAAGCACGGGACAACCGTAATGGAACCCTCGTGTCTTCTGCTCAAAATGCGAGGCTCGCAAGGGCACCCGCAGCTTCAGGCCCTCCTACTCGCAGTATCATTAGCCTTGGGTACTTTAGGTGAATGTTGGGACACGCGTCTTAACCAGTTGAAGTGCCTAATCAAGTGCTTGTGTTGCTTAGCCCACTCTTGTGTGATACTTTACGATGTGTTTATTTAAATGCAAAACTAAACTGTAGCGGAACGAGGTGGTAAAGTGGGGCGTTCACTCTTTCACGGCTGTGATCCTTCTAACGGCGCGTCGAAAACCTCTGAAAAACGAACTGTGCAAGAGCGGGCACTCCGCCTATTTTGTATCTCGCAGATCATATCCAAATGGGTCTACAGGATACTGTGTTTATTAAATAATTATTTTATTATATTTTTTCTGATTGATATTGCCTATTAAAGGCAGTGGGTTCCGCGAATGGGCGGTGCAAGGCCGTCCACAGAACACAGTGATTGGCAGGTGGAGCCGATGACAACGCGGTTGGGATTGGAGAGAAGGCGTTCTGTTCTAGTTGTAAACACGGAAGTGCAGGCGTAAGAGGGGTGGGCTGGGTGATGTGCTGCTTGCATGTTTCAGAATATATCACCGGCATGAAAGGCTGCGCTGGATGTTGAAAGGCAGGCTCCCCTACCGCTTAGGCGGTGTTAGAATTGGGGGTCTCTAGTTGGCACAGGTAGGTACTTGTGACAAATAGGGACCCCCTCCTCTAGTCGGAGTAAGAGGGATTACACTCCTAAAATAACCCCTGCTCACCCCCTTGGTAGCTTGGCACGAGCAGCAAGGCTTTATTTCAGAGGCGTTGTAAGTTAAGCATTTGTGACCACATACAGTAACCCAGTGGCAACACTAAAAAATAGACACCACACAAGGTTTTATATCAAAAATAGGTATATTTTATATAGGGTTACCACAAGACCAATAAACGACAAAAAGAATCCACAGTACTACTAGATTTCAATGGTTCTTGTAAAAAGGCTTAAATCAAGGTTCTGTGCGAGTCGGTAGCCCGGACGCGCTACAGCGTTGTTGAAAATAACACAGAGTCTAACAAATCCAACAGACCGCGTCGGTACAGGCCCACTCAAATGCCGACAGACTCAGTCACAGTACCTTTTACTTGAGGCGGCCATCACGGATGTGCAAGCCGGTTCTGGTGTTCGTCGCGGTGCAGAAAGGAAGCGCTGGAAGTCGTGGTGTCTCTCGATGCGGTGCAGGCAGAGGCCCGTTGAAGGAGTCGGTAGATCCAAGGCTTGCGTTGCAGGGCGAGACGGTGCTTCGATGCGGTGCTTGCAGCTTGAGGTGCGGCGACAGAGCCAGAGTTCGGAAGCTGGCGTTGATCAGTCCGGACAGCAGTGCAAGTCGGGCGGTGCGTCGCGAAGCTTGCGAGGCGGTGCCCAACTCCGGTGCAGTCACAGGACTCGGAGTCAGCAGCAGGAACCTCTTCGAACAGACCAGTATGAGTCGGTGTAGCGAGGCGTTGCACGTCGCGGTGTCCCCCAGTTTGGGTGAAGGCTACGACTCGGTGACGGCGTCAGGACGGAGTCAGTGAGTGCAGAGCTTTTGTTGTTCGAGGCGGACGTTAATAGATACAGTGCCTACAGGACACCGGGCCAGTCGTGAGAGTCGGTCACAGCTCCCTGCCTCTAGCCACTGAAACAGCGTTTCCAGCAGCAATTCACAAAGGCTGGTGAAGTCCACTGGTCCTGGGACTTCGGTCAGGGGGCAAGCTCTCTTCCAAGCCCTTGGAGATCTTTTGCACAAGTTGAAAGAAAAGACCAACGTTCTTTCTCCTCTCTTCTGCAGTCAGGCAACCACTGCAGGCCAATCCCCCAAGCAGGACTTCAGCTTGGGAATAGTCTCTCCTCAGTTTCTTCAGGTTCCTTCTCCTCAGCAGAGGTTTCGTCTTGTGAGTCCAGAAGTGATCTAATTTCTTGGGAACAGGGTCCCAATACTTATACTTCGTTCTCTGAGGGGAGAGGGGCCTGTGGCCAGTCAAAACCAGTTCTGAAGCACTCTGTTTACCAGACTTCTCCTTTCCTTTCACGGTGCAGGGCAGGAACATCAGACGCCCCACAGGAGGTGGAGCCAGCATTGTGGAAGGCAAGTACAGTCCTGGAGCACTTTGTTGGCAGTCTTCCTTCTCTTCTTTCAGTGTGCAGGGCAGATCCATCGGACGCACCACAGGAGGTGGAGCCAGCATTGTAGAGGGAAGGCCCAGCCCTATTCAGGTTCCAGGTGCAACTCCTCCCTCCCATCCACATGTAGATCTCCCTATTCACACCAGGCTGCCCCAGCCTGTCTCTTTGAATCCCCCAGCCCTGTCACTCACAAAACCAGACAAAGGAATACACAACCTCGCAGAGGCAGGCTCAAATGGTTAGGCAAGCAAATACCTACTTTCTAAAATTGGTATTTGCAAACAAAGAATATTAAAATAAACTTCACTAAAAGATGTATTTTATTATTCTGAGTCCAGGCATACTAAACTCTAATTTCTACCATGTTCTCTGAGTCTGCTAGGATTATAAACATGTAATAATATAGCAGCCCATTCTGGCCTATGGAGAACAGGTAGCCTTGCAATAGTAAAAAACGAAAATAGCTGTAATTCACTATTAGGACATGCCATACACATCAGGGCTTGTCCTACCTTGTACTTACAATGCACCCTGCCCGTGGGCCTACCATAGGGGTGACTAATATGAAGTCAAGGGAAGGTTTAGGGACTGGCAAGTGGGGGCACTTGCCCAGTCAGCATTGTCTCCGGAACAGATGCCTCACCACCGACACACCTGACTCCCCCTGTCCTGGATTCAACACATAACCTCCTCGCGGACACAACGCACTGCCTGCCCCGTGGCAGCCAGGGAATCGGCATCGACCTTGGCACCAACGTCTAACTCCTCCACTCTGTGCATAGTCTTAGACTTAAGTAAGTAAAGTAGTTCTTTATTGTTGGTTAATTAAAACCATTACAATATATACAATTCCACAATGTTTAAAATGAACATTTAAGTAAATAAAAAGAGAAAAGGTATGTATTCTAAGTGTCCAAAAGACTGACGTGAGTTTCAGTGAAATTATTCAAGACACAAATTGTCTTTGGAAACAGGGTTCTTAAGTCAAGATGAAGGTCGGACCTGTGACAATAGGTCTTGTTTTTTCACGAAACTGTCCAGGAATTTAACTGATCTACAAATCAGTTGAGGATCCGCAGTGCATAAGATTTGGATTATCGCAGTCCGGCAGGTACGAACTCCTTGCTCGTTGAGCTTGTCCTTTAACCAATACCGCCGACCTTGATACATAGCCGGACAGATGCAAACTATATGAATAATGTCTTGTTTACCTGCGCCACAAAGGTCACATTCCGTTGATTCTTGTGGTTTCCATTTTGGTTGATCAAATCTTGTCGGGAGGTTACCCAGACTTAATTGAAGAAATTTACTTTTGATAAAGAACGAGAAGGCCATGTCTAAATAAGCTGCTGGTATGGGCTTTATGTATGATTTGATGGTCATCCAGGCGTGGGTCCGGGCGCTGAAGGTTATTTTATCGTTGAGAAGCGAGTGTTTCTTGGCGATCCTCACGACCGCTTGTTTGAATGAAGAAACTGGCAGTTTTGTTCCCCACAGTGGTCCCAGCTCGGTTGTATCCAGTGAGAGTTTTAGGTACTTTGCGTGCTCGGAGCTCGGGTTTGTGTGGATTGCTTCCCACAATGCCCCATTCATTTTGTTCTCCTTGTTCCTCCAAACGTTGTACCAGAATTTGATAGCCTCATATTTTTTCAGTAGTACTTGTGATTGTAATCCAAATTCAAGTCTTACTTGCGCTGGTGAAGAGCTGTTCGGTAGGGAAAAGACCCGTTTATAGACTTTAGTTTGTATTTTGTCTATGAGAGTAGCACTTTTCCCATGATGTAATACACTCCCATATGCTATTGTGGGTAACAGCTTTGATTTCATTGCGGTTAGCAAGGGGGAGACAAGAGGACCTTTTAGCTCTGCTGCCAAACTAGTGAAAGCGTGCAGTAAGGTGGACCCTTTTTTTTCCATGTCCTTAAAATGCACTTGAAAATTGAGGCGGTTGTCTAAATGTACCCCCAGGTACTTGTAGCTGTTTACCACTTCCAGTTGATCATTGTTTATTCGGAAGCTTGGTGAAGTTTTGCGTCGTCGCGTTATGAGCATTACCTTTGTTTTCCTGATGTTTATGGTTAACAGGTTCTTTTTTGTGTAGACGGACATGTCATGCAGTAGGCGTTGGAGGCCAATTTTTGTTTGGCTCAGCAATACCACGTCGTCCGCGTATGATAAGTGCGTTACACGGAGGCTACTTAACCGGGGAGGATGTGCGTTGACCTTGTCCAGGCTTTCTGTCAGATCACCCATAAATAGATTAAATAGATGTGGGGCCAAAACACATCCTTGCTTTAGACCATCGGCAGTGTTGATCTTCCGGGTTAGGCAGTGCCCGTTGTCAATTTTTACCTGCATCCAGGTGTCAGTGTACAGGTTAATGATGGGCAAGAGAATTGAGTCCGGTAGGCCCAGTTTTTTTAGTTTTGCCCAAAGCAATTGCCTGTTGACGCAGTCAAATGCCGCCTTGAAGTCCACAAAACAGGTGTAGAGCTCCTGGCGGTTCTGTAGGCTTTTCTCTGCGATCAGGCATAGGGCCATAGCATTCGTCATTGTTCCCATGCCACGGCGGAACCCAGACTGATTCAGTGGTATTTTGTTGTTCTTATCTGACCATTGGGCCAGGTCTGCTAGTATCATTGACGCGTAGTATTTTGCTTCAGCGTCGATGAGGGCGATCAGACGGTAGTTATTTGGATCTTTACGGTCTCCACCTTTATAGATTGGAGTTATGATCGCCCCCCTCCAGCTCTCAGGGATACCACCTGTGTTGTTTACTGTTCGGAAGAGCAAATCGAATTTACTGGCCCAGTACTGTGGGTCCTCCTTGTAAATGGCTTGCGGAACGCCGTTTGGACCAGGGGCGCATTCTTGCCTACTTTTCTTGATTATTTTTAATATGCTTTGCTCTTCGTCTTGCCTGGTGTGTGGTGCCAAGTTTTCCACAGTTTTTAGGCGGTCCCCTTGATGGACTTGGACAATGTGTTCTCCCACTGATTTAACTGTTACTTTGCTAAGCAAAGTTGCCGGTGTCATCCAATTATTTATTGAAAATGTATCCATTATATGTTGGGTCCATTCCGGTTCGGTTATACAGGTCATACTTATTGGTTGAGCTGTCTGGTTTACGGAGTTAACTTGTAACCAGAACGCCCTCGAGTCTGCTCTCTTTATATTATGCAGTAATTTAGACCAGAATTCATTTACAAGATTTTGCTTTTCAGTCCATATTAATTTCTTATATTGTTTCCTGGCCTTACGTACTGCTTCCCAAACGCTGGAATTTTGGGTTTGACCATGTACTCGATGCGTTAATTTTTTCAAGTGCCTCCTTAATGATCGTGCTGAGCTATCGAATCTGATGTTAAATTTGAGAGGAGTTTTGGTTTTGTTGTTTGTACTGGTCCTCGGGAGTTGTTTCAAATAGTCACTCCAAATTTCTGGGCTCAGAACGTTCTCTATAAGGAGCGCTTGTAATAAGTTCTTAGCATCATTGGCTATTTGAGGGAGGGATTTGCTCGTCCACTTAAGCCGCTTCAAATTAATAGTAGTGGTGCTGCCTGGTAGCATGGGTGCTGGTGCGTGTTTGGTTATGCCCGTCCTAATCTCAAGATGTTGCATTGAATGGTCACTGTCCAAGGAACAAATTATGTGGAAGTCTTGTACTTGACTTAACAGGGGTAATGTGACTAACGTGTAGTCCAGAATGGAGCTTGTGTTGTGACCTGTGTAGGTCATGGAGGGGGGGTTGTCTTGGTTAGATCTTCCATTTAGTACCCTAAGGCCAAGATTTTCTAGATCCCACATGAATTGTTTGCCCTCCTTGTCCCTCTTCCTGACTTGAGGAATCACCTGCGGCACAACATTCCAAAATTCATTAGCTGTGTTGATGTTAGTTTCATCTTCTGATTCTTGAAGCAGATTAGAGTTAAAATCACCAGTGAGAATTATCTCCCAGTTAGGGTGTTCCAAACGCAGGTTTGAGACCACTGTTATTATACGTTGGAAGAGTGCTTTTTTGGGAGCATAGTCTTAGACTTAATTGTCCAAAGGTACTGTTATCTTTGGGGTCCGCGTGACTCCGTGCACGACGCTGCGCACCTCGCGGTCGTCACCTTACTTTGGATTTATTACTGTCTCTATGTTGTAATAGCTCCAGGTGTAGTTATTTGTTTTATCACAAGTTCTATTTTTGAAGTCACTGTTCTAAAGTCGTATTTTACTAGCTGCATGTTTGATTTTTGTTGTTTTGGTCTTGTTGAGTTTAGATAAAGAAACCTTATTTTTCTAAACTGGTGTGGTGTCCATCTGTGGTGTTACTGTGTGTTTTGAGTACAAATACTTTACACATTGCCTTTGGGATAAGCCTGTCTGCTCATGCCAAGCTACCCATGGGGTGAGTAGGGGTTATCAAATCAAAGGTTCCTACTTGGAGTACATTACCCTTAGAACATCAACAAAGTAACTATTGAGGGCCATTTTAAGAAGAGTCCAAAGCTTTTGGCAAGAATGTCATAAAGATTTTTAGAATGAGTAACTATTATTCAAGACAAGTGCAATATAAAGTAAGTAAGTGTGAAAAAAGGGAATAATGTAGAAGTAAGAGTGTGTATATGCGTGTATCATGACTGACTGGATAGGGGCGTGGCTTGGGCGCCGATGGCGATGGTCGCCTGAGAGCTCGGCTCCGGGACTAAGCCCGAAATTATCCTGAACATCGGAGGCTGAGGGGCGCCCCAGACCCCGCATTCGGCTGAGCGAGGCGACGACACCCTGCCGGGGGCCTTGGTGGAGTTTGGACGGGGGTGGCTACGAAGAAATGCCGAAGTTTGCGGAGTTGCGGAGTGCGACCCAACATGGCGCCCGGACCCCTTTGTCCCCTTGATCGAAACTACGGAGTTGAAGAGGTCTCGCGGGTGTCGACTGGCACCCGGCTTCACCATCCTCGGTTGTTTTAGACATTGGACATTGGCAGGCTCGGACCTTCTGCAACGGGTTCATACTCGATTAGACGACCGGGCGGGTGCCCACGCACTAGAGGGCACCGGGTGCGGGTGCCCTCTGTTCCAGGCGGCGGTCTGCACCGCGACTCCGCAACTAGCTACGATTTCCTGGCCAGCCCAACTACATGGGTGGCGTGACACTCTGGCGCCACAGATCAACCGAGGGAGTTGGTGGCCCTCGCCCCGGAGCTATAGTGGGTGAAAGGGCCTGCCCGACTCGGCGACGGTTGTCTCCGCCCCCTCATCGGTACCCTCGGACGCCGTGGCGGTGGCGTGAGCCGAAGCGGCGGAGTCTCCACAGGCTCTGGAGAAGGAGATCGCCCATACCCGACTTGAGAACGAACTCCCGGGAAGGTCGTGCTGGACACCTGTACACGGAGACGCCTACTCCGGGACCCTCACGGAGAGCCCCTGGCAGCATGGGGAAACCTAAAGGAGCCAAGGGATCCAGCCAGACCACCTCGGACTCTGAAGCCCAGGACAAGGAAGAGCATGGAGACCCTAAAAGACCTGGTGGCGCACCACTGCAGCAACAATTCGACCGTGTACTGGAAGCGATAGAGGCAACTCGGTCGGCCCTCCAACAGGACATTGCCCAGGTGGCGACGGGCCTGGGCCTCCTTAGGGCAGACCATGGTAAACTCTCAGACCGGGTCAAGGAGGTGGAGGGCACGGTGAAAACTTTAGAACCGGCGCAGAGAACCCTGGCTGCGACGATAAAGGATGCCATGTCCCGAATTGAGACCCTCGAACGGAGGGCAGAGGATGCGGAAGGCCGCAACAGGAGGAATAACATTCGGGTGGTGGGCCTGCCGGAAAAAATCGAGGATGGCGATATGGTGCGATACTTGGAGACCTGGCTCCGAGACACGGTGGTCCCGGAGGGCCTGTCCTCCTTTTACACTCTAGAACGGGCCCACAGAGTCCCAGCACGGCCCCCACAGCAGGGACGAGCCCCAAGGCCGGTGGTGGCGCGGTTGCTACATTTCCGGGACAGAGACCTGATCCTAAATGCCGCCAGGCACAACGGCCCGTTCCAGGTTGCAAACAGTCAGGTGAACATCTTCCCTGACTACACCTACGAGACGCAGCGCAAGCGGTTTTCCTTCCTGGCGGTTAAGCGTGAACTCAGGAGTGAGGGCATCCAATATTCACTCCTATTTCCCGCAAGGCTCCGCGTCATTGTCGACGACAAAACCCAGTTCTTCGACACCCCAGAGGAGGTCTGTGACTGGCTCGAACTGTACCGGACAGGGAAAGATGGTTATAGCGCCTCGACCCATCAGGCGGAGGAGCCGGAACAAAGGAGGCGATCTAAGAGGGTCAGGAACCGCCGCGGCCGCACGGGAGGGCCCTCGACTGCGGAGACATCATCGGAGCGGAGGGGAGTGTTGGAAGTTCTGTCGGAACTGTCGGGAGCAAGAGGCGAAGTCATCGAGGAGGAGGAAGAAAACCCGGGTGCTCAGGGGGCACCATCGGACTCGGAAGATTCAGTGGCAGACAGTACCCATACACCGGTGATCACACCGAAATCGGTGGAGGACCTTTTGGACGGACAAGGGTAACGGGGTATGCTGCCTTGTTTTGGGTGGGGGCCCGGCAGGGGGGAGGCGGTTGCCGTTCTTTATTGCTGACAACGAAGGAGAGAGGGTTGGGGGGCTTCTGCTATTGCCCCGGAAGGTTTTGACACCGGAGGGGGCTTACTATAGTCCTGGTAGCCTGGGCGACGAGGGCCCACTGCCTCTGCCCAGCCCGCACCTGGCCCATAAGGCCTTCCTGCGGTGGCGACCGTAGGACTAGTGGGGATTTTGGGGTTGATCTCCGTAGAGGTTTGGATGGGATCTAGATGGTGCAGTTTGGGTCCTGTTCTGGGGTGGTTGGGGGGGGGCTTTGTTGGTTTTTGGGTGATTTGGTTCTGGTTGGGGAAAATGGCCGCCGTCAGAGCTGGGAGGATTGATGTTTTTTCTTTGTGGGGACCCGAACGGGGAGACTGTGCAAGAACACTCTGGGACAATGGCTGATGTTGCTAACTTGAAATGTGTTACATGGAACGTGAGGGGGCTTCACACTATGTCCAGGCGTCACAAGGTCCATGCTTATTTAGTGCGTAGGGGAGTGCAAATGGCGCTGCTGCAGGAAACGCATCTGAACAAGGCGGAGGGGGCGGCGCTTCAGCGTAGGTGGCGAGGGCAGGTCTTTTACACGGCGTACTCTGCTTATGCCAGGGGGGCGCTAATATGGATTAGGGCAGGAGTCCCCTTCCAGGTCACGAGGACAGTGTTGGACCCAGAGGGGCGTTTCGTGGCCATCTCAGGCACTCTAGGAGGGAGGGACCTGAACGTTTGCTGTGTGTATGCTCCTAATGTGGACCAGACTGCCTTCCTTTCCAGGTTATCGGGCTCGCTGGCCCACTTTTTCGCCGGGCCCCTCCTGCTGGGGGGAGACTTTAACTCCGTAGTGGATGTAGACATAGACCGCTCGCATCCCCCGCTCCCCGATTCCCCGGTCCGGCGGACGGCTAAGGGTCGTCAAGATTGGCAGACCCGCTGGGGTTTGACGGACATTTGGAGGGCGCATCACCCCACGTCTAGAGATTATTCATACTTTTCGAGCCTTCATGAGCTGCATGTCAGACTGGATGGCTTTCTTGGTTCGTCCGAATTAGTTTCGGCAGCGGTCCGATCGGAGTACTTATCGCGGACCATCTCGGACCATAACCCCCTCCTGCTGGACATTCGCTGGTTCCCTGGGACGCCGGCAGTACCCACCTGGAAGATGCGCCCCGAGATCCTCGAGGACAGTGTCTTCAAGGCGGACCTAGGGGAGAGAATCACAGATTATTTTGCGTCCAACGGCGGCTCCGCGAGTACTAGGGCGTTCGAATGGGACGCTTTCAAGGTGGTGGTGAGGGGCTACTGTATCTCTAAGAAGGTGGGCATGCGGCGTGTTATCCTGGCTGAATTAGACACAGCGGACTGAGCACTCCGCGAGCTCGAAATTAGCCGCCCCGGACACCCGGAATTGCAAACACAAACGATGGAGGCGAGGGAGAAGGTAGCGGTGGAGGTCGAACGGCTCCGCTGTTTCGATTATAAGGCCTATACGGTCCGGTCTATTGCGGAGGGCGACAGGTCGAGCACGTTGCTGGCGTGGTTGGCCAACCCTACGCGCCAGTCCCAAACGACGACAAATATGCGTAGGGCAGATGGGACCGAGGTGTGCACCCAACCGGAGATTCTTGGTTGCTTCCGGCATTACTACGAAAGTTTATACCGCAGTCGCTCCGCACGTGATCCAGACCGGCTTGATAACTATCTTAGCCCACTGGAACTCCGCACAGTAGGACAGGAAGTGGCGGAAACCCTGGGTTCTGATATCGACTTGGGGGAGATCCGCGGGGCCATCAAACGGATGGCGAGGAACAAGACCCCGGGCCTAGATGGCCTTCCGGTGGAGTTCTATGCAGCTTACGCTGACCTCTTGGCCCCTCGATTACTGGTGGTCTACGGGGAGGCGAAGAGGTTGGGTCGTCTCCCTGGCTCGATGTGTGAGGCATTGGTGGTTCCTCTCCTCAAACCAGGCCGAGACTCGTCTGACCCGGGGTCCTACCGTCCCCTTTCAATGCTGACGGTGGACTACAAAATATTGAGCAGCATCTTGGCCTCGAGGCTGCTGGGACATATGAGTTCCCTAGTGAATGAGGACCAAGCCGGTTTCATCCCACGGCGGAATACGACTATGAACATCCGAAGGTTGTTCCGCTTGCTTGGGGAACCATTCGTGGATGCCCCGTCCCCGGTAGTCTTGTCGGTGGACCTGGAGAAGGCTTTTGATAGCCTGGAGTGGGACTACCTATGCACGGTGTTACGGAAATTCGGCCTCGGGGAGGGATTTATCAAATGGACAGCAGTCCTCTACGCTTCCGCTTCGGCCAGGGTTAGATCGGGCCCTTTGATTTCATCGCGATATCCGGTGGAGCGTGGCACGCGGCAGGGGTGCTCCTTATCCCCGCTTCTTTTTGCACTAGCGGTGGAGCCACTGGCGATGCGTCTGCGCTCGGGAGCCCACTATACGGGCTTATGGACAGCGGCGGGCCCGCATTACGTCTCGCTCTATGCGGACGACCTGTTGCTCTTCCTGGAGGATCCGGTCGACGCGTTGCGGGGAGCGGAATTAGCGCTAACGGAGTTCGGTGCGGTCTCAGGCCTCCAAGTGAATTGGTCTAAGACCTGCCTCTTCCCTATGCGTAGGGGTACCCCCACTCCTGCGCTAAGTAAGGAGATCAGATGGGAGCCCGACTGCTTTAAATACCTTGGGGTATTTGTGTACCACGACCAACCCGACCTCCTAGATGGAAACATTGCCCGTTGCATACGAGCACTCCGAGGTAGCATGGACTTTTGGGCCACGCTGCCGCTCTCCGTGGCGGGACGCATCGCCCTGCTCAAAATGGTGGCGCTCCCCCGGCTATTGTATTACTTTCGGACTTTGCCGATCTGGGTCCCACCGGCCACGTTTCGTCGCTTGCGTTCTATGGTGGTCGGGTTCCTCTGGGGAACGGGCCGGCTGCGGGTGGCCCTCAATACCCTGATGAGGCCGAAGGACGAGGGGGGGCTCGCTGGGCCGGACTTCGAGAAGTATTACCTAGCGGCGCAGCTCCAGACCTACACCCAGGAGATAGCCAGGGAATTCAGAGGCCCGGAAGACGGTAGAGGGACGGGTATGGCCAGGCACGTCCTCTCCTTTATCGCGCTGCGACAGCGCTTGGTCCTACGGGACCTGTCGATGGAGGAGCGGACTATCCGACTCTGTTGGAATCGGGCTCATAACAGAGGCCGCCTACGGACGCCATATGCGCCTGAAATACCGTTGGGGATGCTGACGGCCCTCCCCCACGGAGGAGATTGGTCACGACTGGCGGACTGGGAGGATTCCGGGTTACAACTCGTCGGGGACCTGTACGGGGACGGAGCGCTCCTGTCCTTTCAGGATCTCATTGACCGCTTTGGGATCCCCCGGGGCGACTTTCTGCTGCACTCGGCCATTGTGCGAGGGATCCAGGCGCACTGGCAAAACGGGCTAGAGGAACCTCACCTGTCTCAGGTGTGCCAGTACGTAATGATGTCGGCGGGCACGGTGAAGGAGGTCACTTGCCTCTACGGCAGGTTGATTACCGAGGGGTTGGTTCCTCTCACCACACTGAAGTCCCGCTGGGAAGAGGACATTGGTAGGGAGATCCCGGAGACGACCTGGTCCCAGCTGGTGAGGCGTGCCTGGAAGGGTACACGTAGCGCCCGTTTCCAACTGGTCCACTATTATGTTCTCCATAGAGCGTACCTGACCCCGGTAAAGATCAGGCGTTATTTTGCCACGGCTTCGGCGGAATGCCCTAGGTGCCCGGCTCAGGAGGCGGACCTCCTACACATGCTATGGGCCTGTCCAGGACTGACGTCCTACTGGCAGGAGGTGGCGACGACTTTGGAAGAGGTGACGGGGAGGCACTTATCATTCGATGTGGCGGTAGGGCTCTTGCACTGGTTCCCCCATACCCCCCGGAATAAAATCACCAGTAAATTTATCGACCTGGGGCTCCTACTTGCTAAGCGAGAGGTGACCAGGAACTGGAAGGCACGAGCTGGTCCTACAGGCAGCAGATGGCACAGTGAGCTTTTGAAATGGGCGGCGGGTGAGAGCGCGCTAAGATATCAGTTGGCTTGGAGGCAGGGCAATGAGAAGGCGCGGGAGGCCGCGTTAGAGTGGGAAACGCTGGTGCAGGCCCTCAGAGATTATTGTACCCCCAGCGACTCTGAAAGTGAAGAAGCAACTCGACCCGAGTCCCGTTAAACATTAGCATTGACAGCACTATTACCTTCCCCGTGGGTCAAGCAGTGGATCCTATGTTGATGAGCTCCCTGACGCTGATGGTGGGGGGGGGGGGGGAGGGGGGGTTTCACAGTTACTGGGAATTCTGAGGGGGGGGTTTCTTTTTGGGGTTTTGGGTTTGTTTAGAAAAGCAGATGACGGACAGTGTGTTATCCGGACCAGCTCCAGCATCCTACTGACCCCAGCTGCATTTGCCGCCCAACCCCAGGCATATGGGCTGATTGGCTGTATAACAACGTTATGGGAGGGGGTCGGTGGGCTATACTTTGTATAAGTTGTTTATAATACGATACTGGTCGCTACTGTATTGTTTTACTGATTCCTGCAATAAAAATATATTTAAAAAAAAAAAAATCATGACTGACTGGATATTTCTAAAGCGCACTATTGCAGAGACGTCTTGGCGCTGATGTAAGTGCAGGCGAGTGCAGCGAGAGGTTAGCATTGAGAGAAAAGCCATGTTTTTATTTTCTTCCTAAAAAGTGACCTGCTGGATTGAAGTCGAAGTTGAAAAGGAAATAAGTGGTACAGACAAGTACACTGTGCTTGTTTATGTATATTTGTTTTTTACTTTCACTGGACTGTATACTTGAATATTGTTTTCAGTTTGTTTTTAGATAAATACATGTCTTCAAATATTATGTCCTTAAGAAGATGGGGTGCACCAAAGTAAAACCACCAAAAAGCCACATTGACAACTTGTAATACGATTTTTTACTTATCAGAAGATGAAAGTGATATATCGTTTTGTGGTTTATTAAATGAGAGTTATTCTCTTATTCTTTTTTACAATAAACAGTAAGTTTGAGACAATATTGATATGTATTTGGGATGATATTTGTTAATATGAATATTAGTTTAAAAAAAACTTCTTATTACATTTTCTCAATGAAATATTGTATACAGTATACTTTAACTTTGTATTTGTAAAGGTTTGGTACTAATTTTGAATAAACCAGACATCTCTGCATTAAACAGTGTTTAGTGCTTAGAGTTTATAGTGCATGTAAGTGAAGAAGGGAACTCTTTTTATAAGATATATATTGTTGATTGGTATTGACAGAGAAACTGTGTGGTTGCAATAGGAACCCTTTCTTGTTTGAAGTGTTATTTGACCCTGCCCCTTTTGGTTAGAAGGGCATCTCTCCGAGATTTGTGGGGTAGATAATTTGTCTACTATAGTAGAGAGATTTCATATTTTGTGAGAATTCAGTATCACTCCAACAGACCATATTATGGCTCGAAAGATGTCTATCCTTATTTCACGAACACCTGCTTGTCTTTTAAGTCTTTTGCATGTCACTTCATTGGTTTCGTCAGACGGACCCACAGACTAATTCATTGAAAACTATACATGTCCTACCTTTTACTTACATAGCACCCTGCCATTAGGGTTACTTAGGGCCTACCTTATGGGTGAATTATATGTAATATAAGGGGAGTTTAAGGCTTGGCATGTAGTTTTAAATGTGAAGTCGAAGTGACAGTAAACTGCACACACAGGCACTGCAGTGGCAGGCCTGAGACTGGTTTGAAAGACTGCTTCTGTGGGTGGCACAATCAATGCTGCAGCCCACTAGTAGCATTTGAAGCACTGGCTCTGGGTATTGGTATACCACTTTACAGAGGACTTACCAGTACAACAAATATGCCTATCAGGTATACACCAATGTCAACATGTTCGGGCGAGAAGCACATGCACTTTACTACTGGTTAGCAGTGGTAAAGTGCTCAGAGTCCAAAGGCCGACAAAAAGACTCAGCAAAAACGAGAGGCAAAAGTAAAAAGTTGGGGGAAAGACAACCCTAACGATGACAAACCTAATATTCCCATTGATACTACTACAGAAGCTACTTTGTGGCCCAGCGTCCCCATGGATGCTATTTGCTTTGATAGGTTGAGCAGACTGAAAGCTTTGCTATTTCAAACAGATGTGTCTCTTCCATCTGCCTAAGAAACATTTGATTTCCACGTAGCGCGTTTCTCATCAGAAGTGCAATCTCTTTTATGAACTCAAATTGCCACAGCATTTTGATGAGGTGTGCACCTTATTTTTAATGCATCTAACACAGCTGGAGAGACACACCTTTTTAAAGTGATTGGGTCTGACTTTAGTTTGGATCATTCCGTCCTTCTGCACTCCTTATTCGCAAACATTTTTGGAGGCAGTCCAATTGTATTATTGCTCCTTTTTGGTGCATTGATTCTATTTTTGTTACACCGAAATGGATGTACTACAATGAGGCTAACTGTATATGGAACAACCACACATCCTTCTGTGTCATTAACGCATGATAAAGTATTTTCGAGAATTTGTGTTACTGGAAGTGAACGAGAACTGGCTTCCGTCCTTCCAGGCCATATGGTTTCAGAGAGTGCATCCTATATTTAGCTGTTTACAGTGCTCATTACAGTTGGATTCAATTTATGCTTTGCTACGCAGTTGTTGCAGCCTCCAGATATAAATTTGCTTGGCATCCTTTGTCATTACATCAGCTTTATTGTTAGATTATGCTGCTTCAATGCCTATTAGTCGTTGCCTTTGCCAATGGCATCTGCTGAAGGGGTTGATGATGACTATCTTCATCATTTTGATCTTCCTCTTCAGGCCTTTATGAATACTTTTTAACAGATGAATGGCTAAATTGCTATCATATTAGGAACACTTATAAAGATATAGGTTTTTAAACGTATAGTAATTCATGATTTCTTTCTTTATGTTTACTCAGTGATGATTGATGTTTTCAATTCAAAGATATTTATTTTTTCCTTGTATTCTGTTTCTTCTTGTTGGTACACTTATAATTGGTTCGCCATTCATACGTTGTTGGCTACAGGGTCTACCGTCAATTTTAATAGCACTTTTTTCACACATCGGTATATTGTGTTGTTTTTTGTTTATGATGGTCCGCTTTTCCAATTTATCTTGGACTTTTCCTCCTATGACTTTGTGTCCATGACTTGATACATGTGTCTTTCTTCTTTTGCAGCCTTGAGGAAGTCTTGGATAAGAAGAATCATGTGTTGGCTGTGCTCAGATTAAACAAAATATTCTTGACATCTGTATTTCCTCTATGTAAAGTGCATTGGAATATTATGATTGCATTTGTATTCTCAAATTTGACTCTTTTTCTTTATTTTTATAGTCACCAACAATTCTTTGTATGAGTTGTGTATCAAGAAAAAAACGTATTTTATGTTAAATAAATCAATGTTTTTAATACAATTTCTGACTACAGAATGGAATCATTTTAATATTACTTGCTGTATGCTGTGCTCCAGACTTGTGTTTGGTGTTATATATCGCATTGTCCTCAGAGAATGTCCATGATTGCACTTCTTTGCAGCAGAAGTGTTGTCTGTAGTAGCACATGATAAGTTCATTTACTGACCACATACCGTCGGGCTTTCAGTGCTGGTTGTATTGTTCGGCTGCTTCCATTTATAATAGTTACTCTTTTGATGTGATGTCTGCAGGTTCAATCCTGAGCACTAACAACACTATGGACATGAATGTTGTGGACACTTCCGTGATGCTGTCCTCCTCTTTGGATTAGTCTCATAAATTGGCATTTTTGGAATTAATTTCCTTTTTTTGTAGAATATGCGTTTTTTTAATTTCAATTTTTTTATGGGCTTTGAATCTGCTTATGCTATTCAAGTGTTCATAGCAAAAACAATGCTTTTGACACAAACTTACTGCTATTGCTATTTGTTATACCTCATGTTGTTCTGAGGTCTGCACTGTTAGTTTCAGGGATACATACTAGAACGCAATGTCCTTGCTTTATCTTTTGCTCTTAGGAGACAAGTCTTATGGCTAGAATAAGAAAATATGTTTTTCTTTGTTTATTGGAGAATGAGATATGGCTGCTGTTTTATTATTTAAACAACGTCCATTTTGATTTCAGGTGAGAGGCGCTTCATGCAGGAGTTATCATGGATGCTGTAGAGAGCTGTGAATAAGTTGCAGCTCTGCAGGCCCGACACACATTCTAAGAAAGAAGATAGCTAGGCCAACAGAGGTAAGCGAGCTTGCACACTGAAATGGAGTGCATGTGTTAATGCACTGAGGCCGACTTCCTGAGTCATTACACCAAGATATGGGGTTAGATTATTCCACCTGGGTCTGGCAGAAGGGTACTCCCACAAAGCTCTTGCTAGTGTTGTGGTATTAGGGATGCACAGGAGTAATTTTAGGAATAATCAACATGATTAAATTATTGAATTTTTCAACTTTCTAAGAATGCTTATAACAGTGATGTGTCTATTCTGTCTAATAAACTAAGTCAATGTTTTATTTACAAGGATTAGTTCTAGTCAATAAACATTTGAAAATGTATTAGTGTCTGTTTTCTTTGTGAAACCATGGGCATGAAAAAGTGACATACGAAAGGCTTAGATCTGTTTCCATAAAGTCCTTGGGAATAAGGGTGGTCATGTTCGAGGTTGCCTACAGCATCTATAACTCTGAACGGTTCGGAGTTTAGATGCAGTACTGTGAGCTAGCGGAACCAACATTTACTGATGACCACTTTTGGAAAAGTTCTTCAAATTCCATGAATATCTGCAGAGTATTTCAAGCATTTCTAACAAAACCTTAAAACAATAAAAACAAGAGAGTGAGATAAAACTGAAGTGAAGTTTACAACCCTGATAACAGATAACAAAGCTGCTCTCTTAAGAGCTCACTCAAATGTATTGCTAGCACCACAAAAGTTTACACATGGGGATATTCGGATGTATCCTTGTGCACATAGAAATATTGCAATTCATGTTCCTGAGAATGTTTAAGAAATGCTTTATCTCTATAGTCCACTATTACGCCATGTGAGGTTTGTGATATCTTGGCATTAACTCAAGCTGTTCCTTGAATAAAAAACCCACATGTGAACAAAACTAAACATATCCAACTAACATTGTGCTTTTCAATTCGTTTTTAAACAACATTTTTACATGTGATAAAAATACCTTTGTTTTCTCCAAAATGTATGAAGATGAGAAAAAGCCAAAACATGTGGATTATGTAATTCTGCTCAGCAATGACAAAAACAAGATTTTGGTAGGGTTTTAAAAATAAGCCTTTTAAAAACAGTGTAGAATCCATAAAGAGTGTAAGCTTATTCTAAAATCACACCAGAAGATAATCTGTCTAAAAAGCCTATTTGCACAATTAACTAGACCATATGGAATAAGACGAATTTTATGTTTTTAAATCAAAGTTTAGTGAAGTTTTTATGTATGCCCTGATGAATTAGTCATGTATGTTATTGATTTAAATGTAAATAAACTGAAGGGGCCCATTGGGATTGCAGTGCATCCGCATCCTGCGGGCCGGTGGAAGCCACCGCCGGTCCGGAGGATGCAGATTCACCGCTGCGGACCTCCAAAACACCACCAGCCACATTAGGATGGCGGTGTTATCAGCGGCGGACGGCAAGTCCGCCCGCCGCTGATCCGCGGGATGTTGTCTGCAATTTGGTGGCGGTGTCTGCAAGACACCGCCAGCCAAATTACAAAGGGTGAGGAAACATGCTTTTCCGCGGCTGATTTTCTGCTGTGGAAAAGCAAGTGTACCTTTGCTTCTGGGGGCCCGTTGCGAGCCCCCAGGGAGTTGGGGGGTGGGGGGTGCACATGAGGGGTACCTATGGTACCCCCTTGCATATGCATGCACAAAGCGGCAGGCACCGCGCGGTGCCTGCCGATTTGTGCATGAATATGCAAAGCATGCAATTTTAACCTTGCGGTGGGTGCTGCTTCAATCAGCACCCGCCGCAAAGTTAAACATACGGGATGTGTCCGCCAGGGTGGGGGGTCACATCCTAATTTGCATGGAGGGACCGCCGCTGCCCATGCAGACGGTTCCTCTACCTCGGGGGTGGCGGACGGACGCAGGTCCGTTCGCCATCCTAATGACCCCCTAAGTTCTAAGGCGCTTCAAACAACTGAAGTATACAGAGTATGTAAAGCAAACATCTTACATACAAAATTCTATAGGCCATACACTTTCAAGAGTATAGGAACATCATCTTCCATAGAATACTTTTTATGATATTACACATACATGATAGCAGTGAGGAATTCATCAAATAGTGTTATGTGCACAGAGAGCAGTATGTTTATTGTTAAACATTAAATTGACAAGGCGTCACCAGTTACATTTTGTAAACTGCATTTGAAGAACAAATTACTGTTTATTTCACACACATGCTAAGGAAACATGTATTATTGACATCCATCAGTGTTATGTGTACAATAAACCCTTATTTTCTTATGTTACAGATATTGTGATAGGTGCTGACACCCCTTCCTGCTTAAGTCTCACCCCTTCTTATAAATGCCCACCATCCCCGAGTCCACACCCTTTCCGGTGGCTGTCTCACACGAAACATTGTCAATAAATTGAGAAACCTATGCCTCACAGTGAAGCCATCATGATGTAGAGGTTTAGCACTCCTCCTTTAGATCACCACTTTTAAGGGAGTACGTACCCACCCAAGACTGACGTTTTGTTTCTGGTTTGCTGCACACTAGAAAAAGGAGTTTTTATGGAACGCCATGCTCTACCAGACAATCTAGCTCTCTATCGTACATATGGTTGACATATTCCTATGTTTCTGAGGTCAATATAGGTCACTGAAGTCACTGAGATTCAAGGGTCCTGTGGGTGAACAACGTAAGTGCCCTAACCCCAGGACACTGGGTGAGAGAATTCAATGAGCATTCAGCCTTCAGCCAAATAAAGCACTTCATCACATAATCAGTTAGGACTGGGGATGAAGGCTGCACACCAATCGCCTATTTTCCTTTAAATTAACCCCCAGTGAATGAGTGTTGGTGGAGTACCTTTTCTATAGAGGCGACCCTGAACCATGAACTCTTAGTGCAAAAAGAGCCCATGTGTTTATCCTTCCTACGATCCTTTGGCTTTTAAGAGAAAAGTGTCTTCACTTTCATCATGTGTAACCAGTGAAACAGCTGACAAGCTCCCCATATAAATACCAGTGAGCAAAGGCCTCTGTGTAAAATAAGATGAAGTGGCTCACTTAAAATCCATGCCAATGGACACTCCTTCCTTGGCTTTATTGATAATTCCTTCCTTGTAACAAAATAGGGCCTAAGACCATTTCTTAAGCAAGGTTGTCTGATAGAAATTAGATCTATTCAGTTATGTGTGATCAGCTGAGCGAATATGCTCTAAAGCCATGACACTTATAAGCTTGTGTTTTCCCAGTCTTACTTCAGCTTTTCTTTTCCCATTTTTACAGACTTAGCTGAGATCTTGATTTAAACAAAGTATTCGGCTACCGAAGAATAAGGACTTGACTAAATGTATTTGAATAAAAGATTAAAGGTTTTAGGCAGCACGGTATGAAATACACTGCATCAATACAACCATGTACACTCAAACTCTAAGTTTATTAAAGGTTACAAATGTATACAACTTTGTATCCGAATTTCACAGAAAAACCTAGCAATGCCTTTATAAATGAGAGTTTAAGGTGATACAGGAATGGATAAGGATATCAGGCAGTGCGCAATCGAAGTGACAAATAAGTTGCATCAGTTTATTGTCAGTAGGCAATATGCTCCTTTCCATCCCAAACTTTTAACCAAACTATGGCAACTTTAACAATGACCCTCTCTGCCATGTATGTGGCATTGTAAGCCTACATGGTTTTTGAATGGACAGGCCTAATCCTCAAATTGTCAACTAAGATTATTAAGTTGTACTATTCGCTATATGCACTCAACTAGGCATATCTTATTTGTGGATGTCAATGGGCTATTGATTTTTGTCCGATTCCAACTAATGTTGGTTTTGTAGAACATGCAGGCCTTATGTACAATGCTTAAAATCTCATTATTGTAGTTCAAAAATAATTTGATAAATACACAGCAAGAGCAATGGGGTAACATTTAGTTTATCCTCAAAAGCTGGCATTTATATTAGTACCATTGACACTGGTGATCTTACATAAAAGGTGTATGAAGCAGTGGTTCGGATCCAGGTGTAGATGAGATTGTGCTGCCTAGAATTAAAAAAAACAATGGCCAAGAGAACAGCATCAGGGGACACCTCAGGGGAGAAGTTGTTTTCAAAACTAGTTTATATGGGCTGTGCTTGAAAGATGTTGCGCCCTGAGTTGGTTCATTCCATTGATGTACAGGGACCAAACAGCACAGAGTTTTTTTTATGAAGCTCTTTTTTATTGAAAATGTAGGTAATCTATTAACAGGGCTTGCAGACACGATCAATACACATTTTGCTGCAAAGAGAACTAGCTTTGGATCTGTACAAGGATAACATTATTCATCACAATGATCCTTTATGCAACATGTTAAACACTATACAGTACACATATGAAAATGTTCTTTTCATGGTCCCCATGTTTCCTTGTGTTTATATGGATCGCCTCTGGGTTGATATATTTTTTTGCACAACTAATCAATGCCTCTATACCCATCCCCCAATAGAAGGCGTACTCTGGGATCTCAATTATTATGCTATGTCTCACTTGGGCAGCAGTGCTTCCAGGTGGACCAGAATCCTCTCTGCCTTCAGGCCGCTAATTTCCTCTGTGATCCTGAGTATTTGTTATTTTAGGTGAAAAATCAGTTGGTCTCCTGAGCACTGTAGATAGTCTGTGTATGACTTGTGCTAGAATGTCTCAATGATTGGCTGGGTCCGCACAATATGTAAAAGATTACCCATGTACCCCCCGCCATCTTATACAATTAGGTTACTGCAAACTGCCCATTCTCCAGAGACTTTTTGGAGAAAAAATAAACCTAATGTAAACATTTGCACTGTATTAATTGCAATCTAGCGTCCTCTGGACTAAGGACACTAGTCCCTTTCAAACCGCAGGTAAAAATGCTCACTGGATCCAGAGAATCAGTGGGCATCAGCCCTCCGTGGGATCACTTAAATCCTGGTGGTCTAGTGTATTGTGGGAGTCGTAGTCTCACCTGCCCCAAAATTTCGGGCCGCTACGTCACTCCGCCGGACCGCATATAGTTCCAGAAGCTTTTCCCAGTGCTTTACCCTGACAAGGCGTGATGGTTGCCTATCCAGTAACTGAACCCTTTACTCGATGCTGCTTCAAGAGTGAACTCCAACCAACCTGTGACCAATGTCAGTAACCGCTCCGTTGTTGTCCATTTACATCTTTACCCCTGTAGCATCAATTCAGCAGTAAAAGCAGCTCTTCCACGGTTGCCATTTAGCACCACCGACAGCCAGGACAACTCTGCACTTGAGCTCCACCAGTCAGGAAAAATTGTGCTTACTGTCATGGCTTGGCCCTGGGACCTGCATTGTCTTTATCCTGCAAGGGTACAATGCAACTCAACCTGTCTCTAGTGTTTTTACCATTGACAGGTGTTATATTTTCCATGCATTTTTGTATACTGATTTAACATTGCTTCAAAAATCTATAACTCTGGTTATATTTGTGCTATTACATTCATTTTGGTGTCTAAATTAGGACAAAAATACAATTTGTTTTTATAAACTTGTGTTGAATTTCTCAAGTTGTGCCAATTACTTATTGTCTATGTTGGTACTCTGAAATGTTTTGCGCGTTTCTCTAGAAAAGACTGACTTCTCTTTGCCTCTCTACCAGGACTGAGCTATGGATTTATTAGTGTGGCTCCAAGGACCATCCTTGGGGTATTGTGATAATATTATACGATAAGACTACCCAGCCATACCACATAATATTCAACGTTCCTACAAGAGGTATCTAAAGAACTGTTTTTTATGGATCACATATTCCTGTAGAAGTGAAGGAAATATATTCATCTGGCAGCAATCCCACAGGTCATCGATATCTAAATGTGATTGCATATCTTAAATCACCCTAGCTGTGTGGCCTGTGTTCTTATTACACAGTGCCATATTAGAGTTTCCTCTGTAATCCTACCTCATCAATTCATACAGGGCGGAGCAGGTGATATTCAAGAGTGTGAGGGCCGTTGACCTACCAACAATGGGGAGAAAGAAAAGGAGATTCAAGCAGTTTAGCACAGACACTTGTAATAAATTAACCTAGTTTCTTTTTTTGTAAAGGATTGTTGTGAGGACTGGCTTGGCCTACACATGTATTGAGCTTGGAAAGTCCTCTACCTGCAGGCACACACCAAAGCAGTGACATCACAGTGTTTGGCATTGGAGGGATAAGCAGTTTTGAATTTGTTTGCATTTGGGCATTATGGCTTTGGCCTAGCGTTATCTGGTTCCAAGAATTTAGTAATATGATGTATCTGGATGACATAGACTTCAAAATATTTGAAGTCAGTACACGAGTATTTATCTAGGAATGTTAGCCTGGTTCATAGCTAGTTCACATGCCCATCTGAATCCCTAACCTTACCAGGGTGATAGATGGCATCAGCAACCTTAAACAAGACCACTTTATAATTCTGCAAGAAATTGTGGAAAGAGGTCAACCTTCTCATTTATTTCTCTTGCATGCCCCGGGTAACACAAGAAAGATATGAATTGAAGATTTAAAGCATCCATTAAAACAATCGCATTCTTGCTGAAAAATGTTTGCTGCAGTTATTAAAAAGAAAAAACTTAGCATTGTAATCAAGGTTACAAGAAGGGTTAAAAAATAAACAGTTAATACATTATAGTGTTACTATGATTATAATATGATTATACTTCTATATAGCTCTACCTAGAGCATAGTTGGAGAACCCTTCTGCCAGATTCCTTAGGGTAGCCTAACCCCCCACACCTGAGTGTGATGAATCAGGAAGCTGGCTTGTGTAGAACAGGCTATAGGCAACAGGATAACGTGTTTTGTGATTTCTCAATACATTATTGTGTAAGTGGAAAGCGTGTTTAAAAGTCACAAACAGAAAAACAATGTCAAGCTGAAAACATGGAGTTATATTGAGACTGGGCACCGGTCCTGTCGACTCAAATCCCCCGCTCTCTGGCCGGAGACTTACTAAAAGCATAAGACAAGCCTAAATATATAAAACTGCTTATAAAATATATTTTGATAATAAAAGCAAACACCTGTTAAAAAAGGCAATAAAAAAATTTGCCAATTTACTCTTTTTATTAAAAAGCAGAATGGAGGCGAATTAAAGTCAATGAGACTCCTGAGATGTCACCAATGTTCAAAGAGATAGAGGGGTCCAAGATGAAACCCGCATTCACAGAAGATGCCCGAACAGAATCCAAAGGACAAACATGGCCAGTTCCATACCAATCAGCAGAAGCTGATGGTGTATTTGTGGAATCAGAGGCATATTCCAGTAAGTCATAAGCCAAAGCATCCGTTAGCTGAAGAAAACGGCTCATAGCAGGCATCCTCTAGCAAAGGAAGTCTCATAGAATAACTCTGAAGATGAATCTTGAAAGCATGCATTTGCAGTTCCATGTCCATAAATCGTTCCAATGGCAGAGCAAGACACAGATCAGTGCACACTCAAAAGAGCACAACAGACAGCGGAAAACAGACGGCACAAAGCGTAACCACGCACGTTGAAAGGACAAAGACCAGTTGTCATTCAGTTCCTGGAGCAATGTCACTCCAAAATACAGTAGCATATGTTTATGACACAACAGGACATGTGGCAATTCAATCACCATATGGCCTCAAGGGGGATCATCGTTTGTGGATCAGTAAAAATGGAAATAAAACTGCAATGAGAAGGAATAACACCTGCAGTATGCATCCAAATACACTTGAAACTAATGAGTTTAAAAAGGACGGAATCACTCTGAATATAATCTGGAAAGTGTTAACAAAGCTGGACCCAATCACCATAAAAAGTATACCACTACTGCATTGCTTAACCACATGGCTGCTGGGCGTTTTCCCTCCCTGTGCTGAAAAATGCAATTTTTTTGGCACCATGACGAGCTCAGCTCGTCATCAGCACACAACACCTTTGGGTGATGACGATCAGCATCGAAAGGGTTAAAGCATTAATTATGAGGTACACAAGCTCACCAAAATGCTGAGGCAAGTTTGTACGAAGGATCGATTGTTCTACCAAAGAAGACCTTGCTACTTGGAGATCAAACAGTTCCCTAGCCGATGCTAAGGCAATGTCCTTTTGAAACAGTACAGCATTTAGTCTGCTCAATTTATCAAAGTTAATATTAAAAATTGGAATGGAAGTCCATACAGTAATTTCTCCAATCTTGTGGTTTGGAGGGAATAGCACATTATTACAGCATGTAACAATCCTGGATACCGTCACCACATATGGCATTCCCAATTTCTTTACAAAAAGCCGATAAACTAGGTAGTTTAACAGATACAGGATGGACAGCCTCGTGGTAGGGCTAATCGGCCCTAGTAACTCCACGTTTACATTCAACAACAGTCCTCATTTACATAATCCATCTGGTCCATTGTTTAATCCACTTATTTTAATCCATCCTTTCTCCAATTTAAGCAAGTTGAAATGTGAATATTCAGAACATTCATGATTTTTTGATGTCCAGATGTTGGCACATATTTACAATCCACAATGTTATATTCCTTGATTTATTACAGAATGTATCTCGATCTCAACAACTTAACCGTATGCATTTTGACTATATCTCATGTCAGTTAACATGAGTAAACATGGAGTGACTAGGGCCGATGAGCCCGACCACGAGGCTATGCACCCTGTATCTGTTAAACTACCCGGTTTATCGGTTTTTGAACAGTAATCATTGCGAATTGACAGAGCGCTATTCAGGAGTTGCATGCCACAATATTTAACCTGAGAGTGCTGTTGAAGATGAACACATAAACCAGAAAAAGGGTGTGCATTTTTTCTTAAAAGAACGTTATAAATGTTTCGGTCCAACTCGAGTTTGCACCCCACTAAATAATGGTTGAAATGAAATGGTCAAAAGAAATGTAAAATATTTATACAAGCTGGACGTCGATATTCACATCAAGGACATTTTTCACATGACTAACTTTAAAAACATACCGAAATTGCACTATATTTTATTTAATCAGTGTTCATGTATTTATTTAATGTTCTTGTTTTTGTTTTTTAACAGACACTGGGCGATAATTTACTCATTGCGTATTTAATGTATTTATTTGTTGTATGCAAGGTTGCAGCCTAAGTATTTTTTCTGTTTTGGCTACGGGATCTGGGACGATTCAGAGGTCACGAGGTATAAATTGGTTGCAGGTGTAAGAGTTTGGGGAGCGGCGGATCTTGCACACAAGGGTGACAGTGAAGTGATGTTTATTTGATTGTTGGGAGAATTTGTTAGTTTATATACTTCTAAGTAAGGTGCTCTAATTTCATTTTATTTGATGGTGGTGCATGTCAGTTCAATTGCAGATGAACACTGGGTAGCATATTATGAAACATGATTTGCACATATGGATTATTCTGGGATGTATTTAGGAGCAGGTATTACTTTTTCTGTGGGTTTATAATTGGGGAAACAGGACTCTATAATATTGATCGTAATGGGATGTTATCCCTGTATGTTTTACAGTTACCCCTGAAGAAGAGATAATTCTTGAAATGCATTGAGTTAAGTTGTTGAGATCGAGATGCATCGAGATGCATTCTGTAATAAATCAAGGAATATAACATTGTGGCTTGTAAGCCTGTGGCCAACACCTGCACATCAATAAAGCATGGATGTTTTGAGTATTCACGTTTCAACTTGCTTAAATTGGAGAAAAGATGGATTAAAATAAGTGGATTAAACAATGGACAAGATTGGTTATATAAATGAGGACTATTGTTGAATGTAAACATGGAGTTACTAGGGCTGATGAGCTCGACCACGAGGCTATGCACCCTGTATCTGTTAAAATACCCGGTTTATAAGATTTTTGTACAGTAATCAATGTGCACGGAGAGAGCGCTAATCAGGAGTTGAACGCCGCAATATTTAGCCTGCGAGTGTTGTTGAAGATGAACACATAAATCAGAAAAAGGGTGTGCATTCTCTTCCTAAAAGAATCTTCCCAGTTTCTTCCCATAACAACCTTGTTCATTAGGATTAAGTAACATCGATTATAGAGTAACTTAAAAACAGGTTGTATCAAAGAAACAGGGACTCCCTTCAGATAACATGCCAGGTTGGCCTTGGAAGCATTACATGTTCCATTAAGTACAAAGTAATGAATGGCAGAAAGAAGTTTCACATTCATTTCTGTTAACGACGAACTCACTTTCTCCACACAACACAGACTCCTGTAATAGAAAGGTAATACCCATGTTTCTTAAATAAAACTTTCCACTAACTCTTCATATCGTCCCACTTGAAAATGTTTCAGAGAGGATGTAAACTGAAATGTGGATATAGGTAGTAATATGAATCAGTGAATGAGCCAGACCGCAGATGGCGTCTCCGCTACGGCGAAGTCAATTACATTAACTGCTCAATGTTCATCATAGTGTATATGGCATCTTATTTGCCATAAGTTTCTGTGTGCATGTTTAATTGAATGGCAAAAACAAGTCTGTTCCATTCCAAAATTCCCATGGCACACGGTTCAATTTTAAAACCTTCAGTGTCCAACTTAATTGCATAATCGATATTAGCTGACGCTATCCACGCTGTAACAGAGACATGCCATTTTGTATTATATTGAATGCAGATAAAGCAACGTTATTTAAAGAATACATTTGAGTCGACAAAGAACTCATGCCATTGTCCACGAGTGCCAAAGCCATTTGCAAATTAATCCTGTATATTTGTCGTACGTGTTCATCAGCTTCCTGCTGAGAAGGTTTCCAAAGCTCACTATAAGTGGCATGAATGGAGCTCTTTGATCACAGAGACTTGGGACCCAACAAATCCTTATATTCATCAAGAAATTAAAGATGTTCTTTTACTGCAGAATGAGTGGAATGAAGTAACCGTTGCTGGCATAGCTTTCCTACGCTATAAGTGGTAACTACTCTTGAGTGTTTTGTCTGCATGTATCGTGGGTCAGGTCTACCAGCTTTAGACCAATGGGAGAGTTAACAAAATGAGTACAGCAATCAATGTTCCCTCTAATATTTTTCTTCTGTGTGCGTCAGTATAAGGTCTCTGTGCGCTGCAGCCAAGGCTATGTGCGCCAAGAACCCAACCGCGTGTGTGGGTGCAGCGGCAAATATCAGTGCAAATAACACTCAAACATTTGCTTAATAAAGTGAAAAGACAGTGTATTTCTACACATACAGCACCACATGAAGGGTCTTAAGACAGGTTTGCAACTTACAACAACCATAAAAAGTATACATGTATTCAAAAGCATATTCTCCATTAAAAGTCTTTTAATGTAACAATGTATCTCTTGCTATCACTTTTATCAAATACCCATAACGAAGCACAATACAATCTGAGGCAATTCCTGAAAGGCCAGGCCCGGCCTCTCCTGTAATAATCAGCAATCAACACCAATGACCCCTAACCCCATCTCAACCTGCCCCGAATCTTGCTTGGCACAGGTGAGCTGAACACTGCAGATGTGAATGTGGTTAAGATGGACTGCGAAGGAGCAGGTTGGTTCTGGTGGATATGAATGAAGTGGAGAGGTGTGGCTCACTGGTTAGAGGCGGCAGACCCGAGTGCAGAGAACGGCTCAGGACCAGGGTTCGATTCCCGACGCGGCAGGGTCTTGGACCAGGATCAGCTGACTGATAATTCTCGCATCGGTGCCTACTCCGACCAGGGAGCACACTCGGCAACTCTGGGCATTAGCTTGCCTCATCTCCACAACGGCCCCACACAAACGCCGGGGATGCCTGGTTTCACCTTGGAGACCCCCAGGAGGGACTATCTCACAGGGAAAGCCAGGACGGGTTCCCCAGCGGTCTATAGCGCTACGAGGCCTCCGGGTAGCAGTGCGCTTTACAAGACACAACAATTTACAATTTACAATGAATGGAGTTAGTTCTAATGGCTGTGTGGTGTTTGAATGCACTGTGTTGGGCAGGTTTGTTCATATTGGGAATGGGGTTCTAGTTTACTGGGTAGAATAAGGCTGAATTGCCTCTCAAGAAAGTGCATCTCAAAGCCGTTGAAATGTCACTCATAATTGCACTCTGGGCACGAGTCAAGGGTGCACATGGGTGGATGGCGTCCACCCACTTTTTTTCACAGGGTGAATGCGGTCCACCCTGCCAAGAATTTGGGCCCCACGGAATAATGTTCTTAACTCGTCCGGGTGTAATTTCAAACACTGGGACACTTTCAGCATCACCTGCATGTTGTCTGCTTTCCATCTGCAACAAGCAACAACGCTCAGGCAGGGATGGGGTTTTCTTATTTAAGACTCCTGCTGGGCCCATAACAAAGGCCGAATTTGAGAGGTCACAGGCCTCCTTTTGTTCCAGTCTCTTAGCTATGAGCAGTCAGGAGCCTCACACCTGATGTAAATTAATCGGAGGGAAAACAAAGGCTCAAACCTTGTTAGCTCTTCACACTTTTAAGAGAGGCAGCTTTTCACTCCCTGCAGTCCCTGGTTGGGAGATATGCATGCACTGGAAGACTTGGTCAGACACGGTCGCTCCACCCGCTCCTGGCCATCCTTGTAGCGCTTCCACACTCTGTGCCTGACTGTGCCCCCGATCTCGCCTGTGGTATCGTATTTGCTGCTGATCGTATTTACTGCCAAAATTAATTTGTGTGCCAGCCTGTGCATCGCGTATTTGCTGCTGATCGCATTTGATGCTAAAATTAATTTGTGTGCCAGCCTGTGCATCGCGTATTTGCTGCTGATCGTATTTGCTGCCAAAATTAATCTGTGTGCTAGACTGTGCTTCACGTTTCTGCTGCTGATCGTATTTGCTGCCTGAATTAGTTTCTGTGCCCCGATCTCGTCCTGCATCACCTTGTTGTTGTTTGGTGCCATTTTGTTGTCCCAGCCCGTCTCTCCTCCCCGCTCCCAGCCGCTGCTCCCCCGCGGCCCCACCCCCGCTCCCTACAGCACCTACAATCGATCCCCTCCCCACTCGCCACCCCGCTCCCGCCTCCCAGCTGCTCCTCCCTCCCACTGGAACATAAGAGGAGACCGGAACGGTGAAGAGCTGTGACCGCCCTGACCTGGTCAGACACGGTCACTCCACCCGCTCCTGGCCATCCTTATAGCGCTTCCACATGCTAAAATTAATTTGCGTGCCAGCCTGTGCATCGCGTATTTGCTGCTGATCGTATTTGCTGCCAAAATTAATCTGTGTGCCAGACTGTGCTTCACGTTTCTGCTGCTGATCGTATTTGCTGCCTGAATTAGTTTCTGTGCCCCGATCTCGCCCTGCATCACCTTGTTGTTAATGGTGCCATTTTGTTGTCCCAGCCCGTCTCTCCTCCCCGCTCCCAGCCGCTGTTCCCCCGCGGCCCCACCCCCGTTCCCTACAGCACCTACAATCGATCCCCTCCCCACTCGCCACCCCGCTCCTGCCTCCCAGCTGATCCTCCCTCGCTCCGCCCC